>NC_091015.1:96360503-97619503 GCF_041296385.1 Aphelocoma coerulescens | reverse complement strand
TCCTCAGGGAAAGAGATAATTATTCTCTTTGTTAGTTATTTTTCCTAGGGAAGCACTTTTTTCTGGTAGTAGATTTTTTCCCCTTCTTGTACTGAAAGCTTCCTTTTAAATAAAACACGGTCGTTTCCAATGCATATCACTTTTCAAGGTTACTTAAAATGCAGATGGGCAACCAAAGTAACAAGGTTGGAAACATTTCCTGACCCAGGAATCAGAGTTTGGATGTTTTGTTTGTATCTAGTGCGATACCTTGAGCATTACATAAAATAATGCAAAGAGACACAATCATAAAGAAAGCAGCAAAATTTAAAGTAGAGACAAGCTCTGCAGAGCTGAAGAAGTCTTTTATCAAAGATCTAGACAAAAGCAAGTACACATGAAAGAGTTGTCTCCTCTACTGTCTTTTTTTCTCATGTTGATGAATCTTGCTCTCTGCACACCTGAACCCCCTGCCAAACTGTTGTACATCTAAAGCCACGTTGTCAGCTATAACTAATGGTTCTTGCTATAGAGCTGTTGCTGACCTAAACTTTTTCTGCCAGTGATTTCACCCCATTCACATGACTGGTGTCTCCTAGAAAGTGGATCTGAGTGCTGCAGTAAGTTGATGCATGCATTTCAGCTGCTCATACAATTGGTCCTGTTCTTAACATGGATATTTCAGGAAAAGTTATGTCAGATGTATATCAAGCATTTAATTTACCAGGAATGTACACCTCTAACAAACACATCCAACTCTACATCCAACCAGAGACACAGTCAGTTTATTGTGGGTCTTCCTAAACTAGAGATATATTCAATTCAGTAGGAGATTTATTTGCTACTAAGAAGGATGTATGTGATGCTGTGGAGGATATAACTGACTTATAGTCAGTCCAGCACCTGACAAGTCCAATTCAGTGGGTGACACAAGGTACCATTTTTGCAGAAATATATTTGATGTACTAGGTTATGAATTAGATACAAACTAGGTCTTTTTCTTTGTTGAACAATAATTTCCTTTTCTCCTAAAGTATTTGACAATAGAAAGTATGGGATATGCAATTTTTTCACTTTAAATGCTAATAAATGGCATGTCCATTATACTCTGTAACATTTATCCAGTCTTTTGAATGCTGAAATGAACAATGGAAGTGACAGAAACATTGCTTTTAAAGAGTTTTTTGACACTACATCTGAAAGATGGGTAACAGATTAGCTAAAAGAGAAACATCCAATATCTGGTCTGTCAGCAACCAAACCCAAAAGCTTTTATGAAGATTTTGAATGGGTTTTCAGTAAAACTGAACTCTACCTCTAAACATACTGTTTTGGTATTGCCTGTTAAGAGAGGAAAAAGCAGAGATCAGAGAATTTTTTTTAGTTTTGTCACAAGGCTTTTTCTAATACTTTGAAGATATCTTGGACCAGTATATGCACATATACTGAACTACTGATATAACACGTTGCTAAAAGACATGACCTTATTCAAGCTGTTCACTAACAGCAAAAGGAAAAGACCAAAAAGACTACCAGAAAACCCCACCAAATAACTTCATCCAAACACCAACCAGTCAAAAGATAAAAAAAAAACAAAGTAGGGGAAAAAAAGGAAAAAATCTTTCCTTCAAATTACATTAGAGTTCTGACATTGCTATCATCAGCAAGAAGAAAGTATTAACAGAAATGAAAGCTAAAGATGTCATCTGGCATTTATAAAGACCTTGTATCTATAATGCATTCATTGCTGGCCATGCATAGAGAAATGCATAGAGTCTGGCTAAAACAGCTTATGTTTTAAAAAAGACAAGCAATACATGAAGGTCAGAGAAAAAGTAGATAATACAGAAATCACGGCTTACATTATAAAAAGAATAGAGAATATTGCTTACTGACGCACTTTTTAGCGAACCAATTTAGTTCATTCGATGTATGCTTTGCCAAGTCCAGTGCAGAGAACTACCAAGCTCCAGAATTATGGATAGCATATTCCACTCAAGGGACAAGCACTTTTCACTAATAAATGCTTCCTAAGAATTTAATGCAGAGATGGGCAAGCTATTTGTTTCAACTGAATCACACCAAATAAAGTAATTTCCTGTTACAATGAATCCAAAGCATCCTGTCTGGTGCTTAGGGCAATTCTGGAATGATCAGGTCAACTTTCAGCTATACAAGGAGTTCTTCAAGGCCACAAGACATCCATCTTTTTGCTTCTTGAATTGTGGAATGCCACCAGAGCAAAAGTAAACAGTAAGTTATGTGTGATACTCTAATATAAATCTCTTCACATCAAGAGTCAAAAAAAAAAGGGATATTAAGTTTGAATTCTGATCCCTCAAATAAAGCATTGAAAGTAGGCCTGGGTTGCCAACTATGCATAGCTACATAAGGCAAAATTACTGCATCTTGAAGGCAGCAATAATATCTTTGAATTTTTCCTTGGTAAGAGAAAATAATGCAACCTATGCAAGAAAATACGTGAAGATTATGGATATCTTTTCAAGAGGTCTCTTCCTTTATATATCTAGAGTTTTGAAGATAAAAGCTAGGTTAGAAGTGCACAGGCAGTTAATTCATATCGATACCAAAACATTTGCTGTTATGTTATGTTATGTTATGTTATGTTATGTTATGTTATAAAATTTGGGTACCAGCAAGGGAGGTGGTTGTTGATTCAAAGGTACCCTCCACAATCTGGTAACTTTTTGTGTAATTTAGGCTGCTCTCTGTGTATTTGAATAGACATTCAGTCACACCCTTAATGCTGGTGGTATCCTGAGGAGCAAAACCAGAGTAACACAAGTTTTCTAGAGGATGAACACCTGAGCCAAGATAATCAGAATATCTTGGCATGTGTCTTTAATTGTAAACACAAGAGGAAGTGTTGGACATAAAAAATTGTAAAAAAATCCTTGTTTTTAAAGACTATAAATCCTGGCTTAGACTGATGAATGGAGTTTCAGGTTAAACGGTAGAAATATTGAAAAAGCCATGCAAGAGAAACTCCTGAGTAAAGTCACTACCATGAAAATATAGCAAAATCTACTTGAAATCCAGGAATTTTGAATCTAAAGACAGTACAGAGAAAGGAAGATTTTTTTTTTTTCATTCGTTATCACAGATCATGCTTCATATTTCTTTCTATGAAGGAATTCTTCTGAGCTTCTAGGATTAAAGCCATATCCTTTTGAAACTAAAATAAATAAATAAATAATTCTTTCACATTCATAAACCAAATTTTATTAAAATTAGATGTGAAACTGTTATCTGTACTATTTTTAAATAGACATCATTGAAATAACTATGAAAGAAAACAGATGAAGAAGGATTTGGATGGGTTGCTATGCCTGTCTCCTATTGTGCTTCTGCTGGACAAATTTCTATGTTCAGGCTTGTTTTCATTCAGCTCAAGGACTTTCTGGTTTGCAGCAAATTCTATGTAAACCCAGATCTTCCATCTCCTCTGAGGCTTGACTGTACCTCTGTTCACTGCTTTTCTCAACAGTCTGTTCAAAATGCAGTTTCCTGGATCTTTTCTGCAAGTCTCCCTCTGCCTCTTCTATCCTACCACATCATTTCTACCCTGTGTTTATAACAGTTTTTACCAAAGTCAGACCATTTCACTGACTTTTTCATAAACTATAACACAGAAATTAAAGAAAGGAATTATGACATCCTTTGACATAGCATGGACAAAAATTCACTATTTATTCATTGTTTATGATACAATTTAGTGGTTCAGGGCAGTCGCAGTGCTGGGTTGACGGTTGGACTTCTAATCTTAAAAGGTTTCTTCCGACCTTGGTCATTCTTTGATTCCATTATATATTTAGACTCCAGTAAAATTCAGATATTAGAATTACTTGACTTAAGTCCATGCTGAAAAATATATTCTCACTTCAGCAAGAAAGAGAAGTGTGCTAATGCAGCCAGGGCAGTTTGGTGCACAAATAGCATTATATATCCAAGCTCTCTGAAAAGAAGCACTTCCTATTTTGACAGATGCACCAGAGTTTGGAGTTCTTCAGAGCGTCTGGATTCTGTAGTCATTACCCCAGAGCAGAAAGTGAGACATGAGGCATAATCGAGATATTTATTACACAATACAGGGGAACAACTTCAAAGCCGTATTTTCTTAAAAACTGTTCTCAAAATACTAAAAAAAACACGATGAAACCCCACCAGGATTATGGTGAAAACAATCAAAACCAAATTCCAACTATTTAGAAGCAACACTTGAGCAGGAGTCTAATGTCCCCCTTTTGCCTACAGTCTTATCAATCTCCTAGCACTTCAAAACACTGCAATATCAAAAAGCCCCTATCTCCACTCAGTTCATTCTCCTGTGAGAAGAGACCCACATTTTATCTATCAGCTCTCACTGACCTCGAAGGTAAATGTCCCCACCTGACTTTGCACTTATAATAAGAGAAGTACAAGAAAAGAGAGCCCAGTATGATATACTCTGTTGCATGGTTTATGCACTGTTCTCACTCAGGAGTATTCTATTCTGCAAATACAGACTAATTTGATTTTAAGTCATCTGAATTTTAAAGAAACCTTCCATGTACATCAGAAGGTTTCAGTCCAGTCTTTTATCATTACAAGTGCAACCCAAAGGCAATTTTTCTGTCTTATTGCATCTGTTACTCAGTGTGCTTTTCACCCGACACAGGCTAGGCAATTATTATTTTTCAAGTGTCTAAAACCAACCTTCTATTCAGCTACTACAAAATCTTACTTTATTTTCTTTGCCAAACCCTGAGAGGAAAGTCACTGTTACCACACTTTGATTACTGCATCACTTTCCCCAAGGACCTTCAAATGAAAGACTCAAGTTATTTTTAAAAGAAAATTATACTCCCATGAGAAGCCATAAAATACCAGTCACATAAGATTTAATATAAAGTATTGTATGAGAGATGAGTTTAGCCAAGAGATACACTTGAAAGTTGGCATATTTTCATACATCTAGACCTGACAAAAATGTGCTCCTACATGTATGTGATGAGGTATTAACTTTGATAAGAGCTAAAAGATAGTTCTAAAAATCTTGAGTTCTGCCATCAGCAGTTTATCATCGGCTGTAATGCAGGTTATAAGCAGTGAAGATCGATCTAACAACTCATATAATTATCATCAATCCATTTTTGTACTATGTAAACTAAATTTGAGTTTTTAGAAAACTGCCCATTAGATGTAGAATTTTCCTTTACAGACTCTGAAGACTATTTTATTTCTTTAAATCAGCTGTTACTTTAGAAACATTTGCCTCTAACAGTTAAGAAGCTCAATATCATATGATTTTAATCACGTAAATGTATTCTAGAAATAAGAAGATTACATGCAGGTTGTGCTGAAACAAACTGAACAAGTTCTTGCCTTGTATTCATTATATACCCTGATAGAAGAAATCTTACGTAACACAGGTCTTATTAGGAGAGGCATGATTTGAACATGTTTTGATTTTTTTTTTCTCTATGTTTATGGAGAAATAATGTAAGGTCAAAATTCAAAATACTTGCTAGCATTCCATAGAAGTGGAAGAGTATGGTAAGCACTCTCCAAGCCTTTTACTTTCCACAGGGTTACAGGACACTGTGACCCCACTTTATTGAACAAATACTTGCTTATTATATTTCTAGTCCACACCTCTGCTGGTGCCAAAGGTTGAGATAGCCCTACAGTTTGAACTCAGCAGTGGTTAACAGGCAATTATAACAATGCTAATAACCAAATAACCATAGAGACCAAGCCTCTTTGGATCATGGTCTTGGTGCTGCATTATTGTTCAGAACATGCATCATTCCATGTATTTGGGAAATTATATGATCCTTCCCATTTTAACAAAACAAATTAATATAGTCTCCTGAAGCTGAAGTTGGAATGTGACACAGGTGTGTCACCAAGAGCTTTAGTCATATTGATAGCTAATTTGTACATTTTTAGATTATAAATAGTTCTTAGGTTTCATTTTGAAAATACTTTATGTAATAGCATGTTTCACTTGCTGAAAGCAAGTTTAGTGATATTCCATCTGTAAGTTCTCGAATGTGGGGGGTTTTTTTTCAGTTTGATGACAGCCAAATAGTTTATTAAACAGAAAAACACTAGCTTTTCTTTCTTTAGATTTTTATTTTATGAGAATTTCCACACAAAGAATTATCATTTTACCTCATCTTTAGAAATTACAAAAATTCCTTTTTATAAAATAAAATGAAATAATATTCAAACCAAAACATAACAAAAAACTTCCTCCTCTCTTTTTTCACCTAATTTTTAAGGAAAAAATCCCTCAACAAAGTCTTGTTTAGCTGTGCTTTTTAGCAGACTCTGAATATTTCTGTGTTTTTAACTCATTGGTAATATTTAACAACCATTCAGATACATTTCTCTACACCAACGGCATCTGACCCCATCTTGTTCTGCTGGATGTCTCTTGGAGTGTTTAAGTTTCGAGTTGTATAACTTGCACCTCTTTTTATTTTTATTATTTGCCTTGAGAGCAAACTGTTCTTGCAGAGTCATAAACTTCCCTTTCTCTTCATATTCGGACTTGATTTGTATTCAGAGCAAAGCAGCATCTTGGCCCAATGTATTTGAAATGTTTCAAGGGAAAGAAAATCCCATTCTCAGGTGTGTTTGAACTGAGGACCTGGAAAGGAAGCCCAGATTTAGCACTAAATGTACTTTTGTTTGCTGTGTGAGGAATGAAGTGATGCAATCGCGGGGTTTTTTATGTCAGTGTTGTTGGTACCACAGAATTCACGCTGGGGGGGAGGACTTGCACCATAGCAAACTTTCCCATTGTTTGTTCTTCTACCTAGACAGTGAGTTTAAGAGATTCTGTTAATCTCACAAGGATACTCATCTTCACTGTAGTGTGTAAGTGCCAAGTTGATGCTGAGAGCATTGTCCCATCCCAGGTTCACTGAGAATGTCTGGCTGCAGTGTCCCTTTGGGAGAAAAGAAGGTGTGGGAGAGAAGAGGTAGGCACACTGCATGATGCCATTAGCTTTTTGCAAGTTGATGTAATTCATGTACCTTCAGAAAACTTTAGATGAGCATTTTCCAAGTTCCTTGGGAGAAAAACTTGACTGCTGAGAAAAGGCAACAAAACACATGAATCCGCAGAGTATTAACTGCCTAACCTGTTTTTATTTTTGGTCCACCATATTCCTACATCCTCCAAACATAACAAGTTCTGTGAAATAATACATATTGCACAATCACCTAGCTGAAATAGTCAGAATGGGAGGTATTTGTATTTTGTCCTGCAGAATGATCAGTTAATCTACACAGTAATTGAATGTTGCAGTCATCAAAAAGAAGATGAACACCAGAACAAACCACATAAAATGAAAAATCCTTAAATATTCCGTTTTCACAGAAAACATCCATTTGTAACATGATTGGTTTGCTGTAGAAATTTGAATAACACTCTAGAAAGATTGATATGAGGTACAGAAAATGCATCATGTTATTTTGTCATCACCATTATCAGAATATGAGATCTTGACTGCTATGAGGTAGGAGAAACAAGAAATTGTGTCAGCTGGACTTAAGCAGAGACTGTCAGCTAGAAGGAATTTGAATGTACTAGACAAGTTACTTCAAACTTTTACTATTTATGGCAAACTTCAGATCTAGGGTAAGTTATTAAGACAACTCACTTTGTCCTCTTTGGTTGCTGGTCACCTGCCACAGTGACATTCATTCAAATTAACCAGGAGTCATAATCACCGGGAGAAATAGGGTATTCTTGCATGCACCTTTTCTTGGAAATCTCTATACAGAATGGGTTTGTTCTAAAGAATTCTTTATAATCCTGTAAGAAGTACAGGTAGCATAATTTTTGATTTTTTCTTTTTTAATAAGGGGACAAGGGGACAGTGACTTATGGCCACATTCCCTGTGTGTTTGCACTGTACAAACTGTACAGAACCACTGTGTCAGGTTTTATCACAAATCTTCCCTTCCCGGCTTTCGTGCAAACCTAAGTCATTTGATGGCTCTAATGACAATATATGATATGTTCTGTGTGCTGTCTATGCATATTCACAATTAAGAACAAAGTTATTTTCCTTCCATAGAGCAAGGAAAAACCACACTTTCATAGGGTTCCTAGTTGTTGTAGGGTTGAGCAGATTGAGGCTTAGTCTCTTACTTTTCTTTTTTACTCTTCATACTTTGATTAAAGTTTATTTGAAACCATCATGAAGCAGCCTTGGGCTTAAACTTGGTTGGATTTTTTGGTTCATTTCATTTGTTTTCCTGAGTTTTGCCTTTCCAATCTGGGAAATGTCTGATACAGAACCCAAATTAATTGCCAAATGCATAGATTATGTTTGTGCATCTTAGAAGAAAAATGCATTTTCAGATGCTTGCCCTTGATAGTCAAAGTTCTCTTAGCAGCTGTGAATTAAATATTTTTGAAACAGTTATGCAAATGAATTAGACATTTACAAACACAGATGTGCAGGTCTGTGCAAATCACCCCTTTCTTCTTACCAAAGCCAAATACTAACTTTCATCCCTATATATAAACAGACTTTTTTTTCAGCTTTTTATTCTCAGGCTCTGGAATCTCAGAACAGAGTAATTAATTTTGTGGTGAAAAAGTTGCGAATTATTACAAAACGAGAGAGTGTATCAAGTAAAACTCTTCATAAAATGTATTATAATATGCCCCTGCCTTGGGTCACAGAGGGCGGGAAAAAAGATGGGAGAAAAATTTTAATATTTGTGCATAAAAGTGGTATATTTTGGCATTGATTCGCTTTAGTAGTCATTACTACTAATGGTTGCAGACTGATGTTTCACACCCCTTTTTCAGAGGCACCTCACTCTGACTGTCATTTGGGTTGTAAGGATGTCCAAAGGAAAAGAGACCCTACTGTAGAAGTAATTTCTAGGAGTTACAGATGAAGCAGATCTCCAAAGTAACATGATGATTGCATTCCCCATTATGCTGATGTACTTTTAACAGACGTATGTCTAGGCACTAAGCAAGGATTATCTTAAATTGTTTTGCCTGTTTGTTATATGTACATGCTCTTTCTACCGAGTTTATCCCTTCCACAATATTCTGAGCCAAGACTTCCATCCTCTTTTCTTCTTTATATCAAATTTTGATATACACACTGCAATCAGAACAACACTATCATGGTTCAGTGCTGTGCCAAGGCAAGAGTATAGTTTGTATGTTGGATTCAAGCTGATTCCTTTGCATTCTGCATTTATCTGGGACACCATTGATTTCAATAGACTAATTTCTGTAGAAACTGCTATATTTTTAAAAAATCCCCTTCACATGGATTTATGAAACACCATAGATATCATCCTTCATTCTGCTCCCTAAATTCCAGTTCATTAAACGGTGTAACTTACTTCTTCCCATGGGTGAAGCTGAGACTGAAGAAGGAAGTCTGATTTTTAAGGTTTCTTTTTAATTCAAAATTCAATTCACTTTCAGGTCAATCATAATTAGGCTGTATATTTCTGTTCTATTAATTTACTAAAGCAATATTTGTATGCAAAGCATTAAACCATTCAGATAGTTCCACTTGATGCGAGACAGTGGGCTTTATGTTAAAAAAGTAAAGTAGTCATCAAATCAGCTTTCATTCTATTCCACACATTTTTCAATTTTTTGCTAAAAATCTTGGTAATTGCTGCTAGATTTAGCTAAATGCTTGCAACTTATTTCACACTGCATTGAAGGGCATAGCAGAACACTCACTGACTGTAGCTAAGAACAGAAATTCACCCCTTGCACCTAATCTTCTGTTTTCACATCTCTTTATACCCTTTATTTCCCTTATATTGTCCAGCAGTAAAGTGATCAACTCAGTCTGAAGATTCAGATTGACTCAAAAGGATTTGCATTTGATCTTCACATTCAGCTGTATATGCTCTGGATGAGCAGATATGCTCTCCAATGCAATTACATTTTCAAGGGGCATTTTGAGAGTCAGTCATACAGCATATTCCACTTTCCACATCCTGCAACTCTTTTCATCCTGGTAGATTCCTTTTTCCTTGTCTTCATTTATAAGGTTGACAATTTCTACAAACAGATGTCATTAATTGATATAGAAATGTGGATTGGTACCAAATTTCTCTGAGAATTTTTTTCTGAGAGTTCTGCTAAAACCAGGAATGAATGACAAACATACTGACACAGTTTTCTTTCCCTCAATTGTTTTAGCTTTAATTGAAGAATTTAGGTGGTAAGCATGTTTGAATCTGCTACCAGTGTAAATTTCAAATAGACAGCTCCCAGATGCTCTGTGGAAGGTGGCTCTTAACATTTCACAGCTTCTGTTGGGCAGTTCTTTACTATGATGAAAGAAATAAGATTGAAAACATTTTCTTTCCTAACTTCTTTTAGTAGTGGTTTAGTTTGAAATATCCATTACTTACTTATTTCCCTTCTGTGAGATAAGAATTAGGAGAAAGCAAAGCAGGCAAAAAACTTAAAAGAATACAAAGAAGTTTATTAACAGAACTAAAAGGAAAAAAAATACAGAAGTCTGAATCAGACTCAACCTTCAGAACATTTCTCTTCCCCGCACCTTTCTCCCTTCTCCCACTGACAATGCACAAAGACAACCCTTGAGATTTTCCGTCAGGTTACCACTTCTATAGTAACCTTTTTTCAGTTCACTTAGGGAGAGGAGTCTCTCTTGCTCGTGCTATGGAGACATCTCCACAAGAGATTCTCTCATGGCTTCAATGTCACACGAGACAGAGATGGTTCTCTGCTACATGTGAAAGTCCCTTCCCTCGACTTACAGCTTTCCCCACAACTGTTTTCGAGAGTTCAGTCTTTAGCTAATTAATCCATTTTAAGGATGAGCTGTTCAGAAGCAAAGGTTCTCTTCACCTATCTCTGGGAGCATCTTCATCTCTAGGAACAGAGGTCTTCATCTGGGAGGTCTGGGAGCAAGGGTCTTCATCAACACTTTCACCGCTCTCTGTTCAAGCTTCTCATCAAATCACACCTACTTCAGCATTTTCTTATTTCAGCACAGGTACTTTTGCTCACAATTGCAGTTTGAACACTCCACCCCCCATGCTTTCATGAAATTACAACGGGTACTCTGATGTATCATAGTCCATCACCACCAACAGAATTTCAGCTTCTAGATTTGAAGCATCTCCTCTTTCTTCTCTCTCGGGGTTTCAGCTCTTCCTTCTTCACTGACTTTGGTGTCTTTATGGTGTTTTCTTCACATGCCTTCACCTTTCCCTTTCCTGTGACCTGGGAGGATCGATGTCTGCAGGCTTCATCTGTTCTGGAGGAATCTTACAGCACTAAGAAAGTTAATCTTACCCGGGCCTTGCAGCTAGAATTCGCCTCTTGCTGTTGGTCACATGATCTTAAATGTGGATCACAGAGTGTCAAGCTTCTTAAGTGGCTTAACAAAGTTGCCAATATTCAAACTAGCCAGTTGATTGGTTCTGTCGAGTCTAGAGGAAGCTGTAAGCACTTTTTGGCAAAAGAATCACTTCTGTGGCTGATGGAGCCCTCCTTAACTAAAACTCAAGCTGTGTTAAACCATTACACTTGTCATACAAGATATTCATTTGTGGATAAAATATGACTATAACCAATGAAATGGTACAGTGAAACAGCCAACATGACATTGTCAGCACACACTCATGTCTCATGTTCCATTTCAAGCTATTGCTTCTATGCTGTGGAGACCACAGCTGAGGACTGTCTTGCACAGCTAACAGCTTATAACAATAGCACTTTGATGCTGCATGGTGTAATAAGTACCAGAGGAAAGCTGTATACATGGGAAACCACACTTGCGACTTCTGCAGCTTTTAATTTTTATGAAAATTGGACCACTATATTTTTGCAAGACTGTTTCATCACTTATGTCTGAGCAGTGCTATAGTGGGGGGGAATATTAGTGCAATATGGGGAGAATTTGACCAAGCAGATTTCTTTGTCCAGTCTCAGAATATAGCTTTTTCTTTTTTCCCCTATATTGATGACATTTTTCCTGCCCTCATGAAGTGAAACTTTTCTCTTTCCACTTCTTCCAGCTCAAAAAGGATCCTTTTTCCTATCACGAAGAAACATCCTCTGTTGCCCAATACTCTCATAAAGCAGAAAGTATTCACTTGGTGAAAAATATAAGGGTTACATACTCTAATCATAGACACATAGTATAGTTTGGGACTTTTAAAGGCCATCTAGTCCAACCTCCCAGAAATGAGCAGGGACATCTTTAATTAGATCAGGTTGCTCAAAGCTCCATCCAATCCGACCTTAAATGTTTTGAGGGATGGGACATCTACTCCCTTTCTGGGCAATCTGAGGTTTCATTTTCTTGCCACACTCCTCGTAAAATATATTCTTCCTTATTTGTAAATATATAAATATCATAACATCTAATCTTCAAAACAATATTGTTTATGGGTTTTGGTTTACATATCTTGGGGTAAATTTCTAAGAACAAGTGCATTTCTGAAAAAAATTCTACCAAGGATGAATCCTTATTTGCAAGATCAGTATGGTGTATCAGCACACTTGCAATTGTTTGCCAGTCCTTATTGATTTATCTTTCTTTTCTAATTCCTGAATCTAAAATATGTATTATGAACTGGTTTATACAGGTCTTCTACAGAAGAGATACCACAGAATGTATCAATCTAAACCAATCTATTACAAGACTCCTTTTTCCTTGTCAATTTTTCTACGCCAGCATAGATCATGCAGCAAAAAACTGATATAAGATTTCTTTTTCCTGACTATGATTACTAATGCATTTAGCGTGTTCTCTGTATGCCTAGCATAATGAAGGAGTTGCCCATTAGTTCAATGCTGAAAGAATTACAGCATTATTGAGGTAATTTATCAACCAGAAAAAGCATATTATATTGATTAAAACAGAGTAGTTAGCTGCTTTTGTGACAGAAAGTAGAAAACCGGAGCTTGAAAGAGAAAATTATTATTCTGCAGGTTATTTAAAATACAAAATTGACCTCAGTTCATTACACTATATAAGTCAAAACACTCATTCCTCAACTTTTGACCTGACCTCACTGTCAAAAATCTTGGATGAATATTCAGAAGAAAATGTGATCATAAATCAGAAGGAAAGACTGCTTGGACAGGATCTGTGCATTGTTCATCACAATTCAGTTCACACTATTGTAAAGATAAAACGTGCGCATGTCAGAGCGGAAATAATAACAGTGGGAGAAAAAGAAATCAAAAGGACACAAAAAGATATAGGCCAGACTCTCGACTGATGTAAATTTGTCTATCTCCACTTGAACAACAGAGTTCATGCAGATTCCTACCACCTGAGGAGCTCATTTCATTATAGGCTTGGTGTCATGGCCACATAAGCTCCCACTAAGCCCCTCTAGCAAAGATGTACAGTTGGACTATGATGATAGATGCTGCATTTCTTGTTGAGCATAATCTCGAGTAAAAGAATAAAATGGTTACAATTTTACTTATATTAAAATTATATGAATTTTAAAGTGATAAAAAGTAGGTGACTATATTGACTAGAATTCCCTGTCTCTGCTGCTACTCAGGAAGAATGTAATTTTATGTGGGAAATACAGACTTTTTCTGAATGAACTTTTCAAAACCAGTTACTATTTAAAAATTCTAAATTTCTGACCTTTTTGAAATGATTTTCAGGTATTCCAAGAGCCTTGTTGAACATTCTGGGATACTTTCAGTCTGGAAGGAAGGCCTAAAGTAGGTCCTGGAAAGCTTGTATGATTCAGACTGAAATGCTAAAGGAAATGGATAACAGTGAAATAGCAGTGATTACTGGACAGTGTTGTAGGCTTATGGGCTGTTATAGCTAAGATGTTTTTTGCAACCCAAGAAAAAGACATAAAAACAATTAGTTTCTATTAAATTCTTCATGTAGTTAATTACTTGTCAGAAATACAAAATAAAAAGCTATGCTGAAACAGCTTCTTTTTGGATAGAGACAGGGAAAATATTAGTACTTAGATGTACTAAAATATACAATACTACTGGTTTTTTTGATGTCTTACAAAGAAAAGTAGCTAAGTTATTTCATCTAGAAAAGTGGATCACTGTGTATGCCCACTACTTTTATCCTCTGCTTATTCTATAAGGAAACTATTCTTATTGTACCATAAATAGTAATTTCATTGACATGACAGAATATTACAGCACCACAGAAGTAATTATATTTCTTAGTGCCAATGATCTGAAAAGTAGGAAAAAAATTCTTTTTTTCTTCCATTGACATAAATGCCTGAAAACTCCAATATATTTAGTGAGATGACTCCTAAGGTTTATATGGGTAACTGAGGTGAGAACAGGACTTGAAGTAGTAGATAGAAAGAAACACAGCTTAATAAGATGGACCATATAGACATTAAATTAAAGAGCCTTTTATTCCCCCTACCTAGGGGCACCCCATAAGCTTCTGGTACAGAAGTTGTGATGAGCCCTGTATTATTGTACCTATCTAAGTAGGTTAAAAAATAACCTATACAAGAGTCCCAATAAAGAAATAGACACAGTTAAAATTCCAACACGTCTATGACAGGTAATGTCTGTCAGTAGGCAGGCAGTGAGTGGTTAAGGTCTTCTAGTTAAAGAAAACCCAAGTAATTTGTAAATCTATAGGTTATAATAGAGGCTCCAATAGAGCCTTAAGATTTTTTTCTGTCAAACAACAGAATATATAATATTTCCTTTTCCAATTTCAAAATGCCTGTTAATAGTATCTGTAACACAGATTAATAACCTTGGAAAGCATTATAATAATCTGCCAAAGAGCTCAACACTAAGTGGGCAAAATTCGTATAGAAATATTGTTGAAGCATAAGGTTTCTCACTGGGGCAATGAGTTCCATGGAATCATGTTATAACAAATTGTTCACTTTGTCTGTTGGTGTTACAATCATGTTCTTTCTTTTTTATTTTACTTTTTTTAACCATAGATGCAACTATGCCAGCCTATGATCTGAAGTTCTAGTTCCTCTTGTTTTACCCATATACCTGTTTTGACCATGTACATAAAAGCATAGATTAAAATGTCAACAGCTGCTATTAAAATAGAGTAAGGTCTTTGTCAGCCATTGAAAATAACATGTTCTTCTACTATCACTTCCAAAATCTTATCAAATTTTCCTTCCTGACTTTTCTGATTTTGGGCTCATTTTGGGTGTGATAAATACTACACCTGTCTCAATAGCTGTGTTTCATTGTAAGCACAATTTATTTATTTTTTAAAAAGGCTGTGACAGAGCAGCAGAAAGGAAGGATGCCTCATGTGGCTCCTGTCTCTTTCACATTCAAAACCTGTGGAAAGAGGAGGCCATTCTGTCCCTGAGACCTGCAGGTGTGTCAGATGTGATGGGTGGCCTTTAGGCCAAGCCAGAGCCAAAAAGGAGCAGAGACAGAGAGGCATGTAGTGCAGTCAGTCCTTAGGGCAGGAGACCCCACCAGGGTTTTGAATTATAAATTATTCATTGACTTTGCATGATATATTTTTACATCAACTTCTAACAATGGTTTTGGGATATGTCTCTTTGCATATATGTGTCCAGATTGATCACACAGTGTTTATGCTAACAGCCCACTACTACCATGTGATATCTGCACAGAGGTAGCAAGCAACACATCAGGATCAGAAGCTGAAAGAGTGTATGTGTAAGTAATGCATATCTAAAACCTGAGTACCTCAGCACTTCTTTGGCAGGGAAGAGTTTGTCAGCAAGTTGCATCCCTGCACAAGTTGCTCAAGCCTCAGGGCTAATTCCCAATACCATATCTGTAGTTCACTTCCCTGGCAGAGAGGGGATCCCTGTTAAATACCTGAGACAGCTAGATTTACACAGAAATTTCAGAAACTTATACAATTTTAACCCCAAAATCTAACTCCAAGAAAAATTAACCTGTGGAAAGAGCCATCAACAGTATCCAGCAGTGAGGGAAATCCTGCAAAACAAAAGGGTTCTTGTGAAAACTGCATCCTTAATTGGTGACTTCTATTGAGATTGTGAGAGGTGCTAAGCAGCCAGACACGTAATAAATTGTTAAGATTAGCTAAAACTGTATGTGAAATTGTGAAGTTTTGTCTATAGATGGTGCCCCAAATAACAAGCTCTAAGTCTAGCCGCATTCTTGTTTCTCTTCTTCTTTTGAAAGGAAAGCACTAGGAACAAAACATATGTGGTTGAAAAGAGAAAGTATGCTTCTCTTGGAAGGATCAAAGCCAAACAAAGCAGAAACATCTCACCAAGGACATATTTAGGGAACTTGGGGAGCTGCAGAATGTCTCTTGCCTTGCTGAAAAGGGCCAGGTGGGCAGGTGCCAAATCTGACAAAGCAGGCCTCTGTAGCACACGTATACCAACACCCTTTTAAAAGAGATAATAATATAATAAATAATAATAATTGATCAAATATTTAATTGAAATATTAATAATTTACTGTTTTCGTAAAATAAAAGGAATATTTTGAATTGCTGAGGCTAAAAAAATGTATCTTGAAAATTACTCACTTGAGCTTCATTATTCAGAGAGAAAAAGAAAAGCATAATTCAGATGCTAGTCTGTGAATCCCTTACAGCTAATTCAGAGACATGACTCACACTTTTTGCCATGCCTTAGAACAGTGTTCTGTATCAGATGTGACCTAAGGCCATCTAACTAGGTATCCTATTTCAAACAAGGGTAAAATCGGATGCAAGCATAACAAATAGCAAATGAACACCCTCCCTGCCTTCAGCTGTTTTCTGCTGACAGACTTTGTAATCAGAAATAGGTTTTTTCTGCCCATTTACTTTTCAATGCATGCAACTGTTAGACATCTATAATATATTTCAGCCAACAGCTCCATCTCAGCAGCTCTTTGCATCATGAACCTGTGTTTGTTTTGAGCATGGTTTCTCCTGTCTTCATGTGATGCTCTCAAGGTTTTGAACCACTGAATTCTCTCCAATTTCACCATGCCAGATATAATCCTACAGATCATTGTCATAACTCATCTCAGATGTCACTGGTCCAACATGCAGTGTGCCAGAATAATCATTCACAGAAGCCACAGCAGCGGCTGTCCTCTTGTGAAGCTTTCCAGTTCTCTATACCTCTTTTGAAATATAACAGTATGCAATGCAACATTTCAAGATACAAGATAACCATGGATTTATACCAGTGACATATTAATGCTTTCTTGTTTGCTCTCTATTATTTTTTTCTGGCATTCCCTTCACTTTTCTGACAACTACCAAGCAGTGAACTGACCTTTTCATGGCACTTGCTATCCAATCAATCATAATCCATGCTGTTAATAGGGTTATCAGAGATAACCTCACTCCTGCAAGGTGATGGTGAATGCAAGAAACCATCATTTTATGTGAAGTCCAAAATGTTTTTTTCTATGTGTATTACTTTATATTTGTTTACATTGAATTTTACCACACATTTTGTTCCAGTCTCATGAAGTCCTTCTGCAATTCCATTCAGCTGGGCTGCAGCCTTTGTCACTACACTTTGTGTCCTTTTCCAGCTTATTTATAAATTTATTGAACAACAAGGGTTCTCAACCAGGTCCATTAAGAACTTTGTGATTACTTTCCATGGCAAAAAATGTCACTTTACTCACATTCTTGGGTTTTATTCACCCATAAATTTTTACCTAAATGAAGATTTTCCCTCTTGCGCTCTTTCACCTGTTTTTATTTTTAACTATCATATCAATTAAACACTCAAAAACTACTAAAAAGAAAACAAGTTATATATGATGACTAGTACTGAGTTTTAACAAAGTTTTAATCCATATTATCAGAAGTATACTGTTGACAATCAAACTGTGGGGTTTCTTTTCCAAAATGGAAGTTCCTCCTGACTTCATAGAGTTGGAAGGGCTCTTAAAGATCACCTACTTCCAACTCCCTTCCCATATGTAGGGACACTCTTCATTAAGAGTTAGTGATGATCTGTTGTTTATCAGTTCAAGGGAAAACCTGAGATGTCTAGGGGAGAAAAACATGGGTTTTTTCTACACAAACAAAAAGAAACAATTAAATGCAGAAACTTGAGTGGAGTTCTTCAAAGCACTGTCCTGTTTGATGTGTATTTGGAGAAGCATAAATAGTGGCGGCTGCCATTTGGATAGGAAAGAGAGAGAAGTGATGGCCCTATTAAGTGTGTTTTTATACGTCCCTTTTTCTGAAATTTTGAGATGAAAATATATCTCTTTTATGCTTGGGTACACCCTAAATTAAATTGTTGGCATCCTTTCATTGGGTCAATAACTTTGTAAGTAAAATCCTTAGTCGCAAAAGTATAGTCTAAACCTGTGACACAGTATCTCTGAACATATTTGTTTGATATACTTGCACTACAATATTTACTGAATAGCTGTAAAATGTTTACTCTGCTTTCAGCTTCATCAATGTTTAACAGAGATGAAATTCAGCTTTACATAAATCCAAGCAACTTTAGTCTCGATTCTTGAAGAATCTTTAAATTGAAATAGTTATGATGAAATCATTACCATTTCTTTAAATAGTCTTTGGAGATTGCATTTGTGAGTTCAGTAAGAAAGTTGCTCAGGTAACTGCCTGTTAAATATGAATATGTTTCCATTATTAAGAAATGTAAATATTTTTGTCATTAATATATAATGGCAGCATCAAATGATTTTGATGCGTTCAGCACCTCCACATTTAGATAACAAAGAAATTGGAAAACTGGTTTGTTCTTGAAATGTAAAATCATGGAGTGAAACAGGCAATGTTAACAAGCATATATCAAAGGAAATTTGAGGTGTTAAGAACTGAAAATATTCTCTTAAAGGAAGCCTGATTTTGGGACTGCAGACATTCAGAGGGTTATGATATTTTTTTCAACATACCTTTAGGCAAAGAGCTGCCTGTGCCGTCAGAAATGACAACCTGTGGGATGGGTGGTGAGCAGAAATGCTGATGGTAATACTAAGGACTGAAGCATCTGACATATCTGTTGTGTAGGAGTATCTGGTTGTGGTGTTAATATTTGAGTAATTAATCTGAATTACTTAATTGCTCAGCCCATAAAAGAATAGGACTCCAAGTGTAGCAATAGAGCCACGTGTCAGACTATGTACCTAATACCTACAGATTATCACCTGGTACCAAAACTAGAGTAGGTAACTTTCTTTAGCATAAACAGCACTCCAGAATCACATTCAATTAATGTCTCTGGTAAGTGGTAAAGATAATGCAACTCAGACATGTCATATCTGTGGGACATGGATATATCAGAATGAACATTCACAGGTTGCATATATTTAATAGTGTGTGGAGCACAGAGCGAATTATATTCCTTAGAGCTATCAGGTATGCAGAAGTACTTAGTTGCTTGCAAAGCATAGATAACTCTAAAAGTAGTATTCACTAAAGGTATGGTACAGCATTTTTTTCTTCCTGTCATAGGTTAGCAAGCATAGTCCCGGAAGGGATATCCTTGCTAAGGGGTGCTTACAGCTTCCTCTGGGACCTGATAGAACCTATCAGCTGGCCAGTTTGAATATGGACAATTCTTTAAGCCACTTAAAGTTGTGACCACCTCTGTGATACACACTTAAAAATAGACAAACTCCCCCCCCAAGCTCTCTCTCGTTTCCGGCGCTGGGACAGGTGGCTGCAGGCCCCGTGCAGGGGCCAGCAGGCCCGGCCAGGCCCTGCTTGGGCCAGGCCGGGGCAGGCCACGGCCAGCCTGGAGCCATGGGCCTGTTCCAGCCATGGAACCCCCCCCCACTGCCTTGCCGTGGGCAGCCGGAGCGGCTCGGAACCCCCCCCCCCCTCCACTGCGGCCGAGATTCAGCAAAGCGGCACCTCTGTCCGGCAGAGGTCAGGTGACCAACTGCGATAAGCCACATTCCAGCTGCAAGGCCGAGGTGAGATTAACCCTTTTATTGCTGTGAAGAGCTGAAAACCTGAGGGAAGAGAGAGAGGAGATGCTTAAAGCTGAAAGTCTGTTGTGAAGCTATGATATATCAGAGTATCCTGTTGTAATTTCATGAAGATATGGGGGGTGGAGTGTTCAACTCGTAAGCAGAAGCACCTGCGCCGAGATAGGCAGATGCTGACGCAGCTGTAATTTCATGAGAAGTTTGGACAGAGAGAGATGAACCAGATGAACCAGATGAGGACTTTTTGCTCCAAAGAGGAAAGGAGAAAAACCTCAATTCCTAGAGATGCTTCCAGAGATAGTTTTAAAGATGAAGATGACCCTTTGCTCCCAGGGAAGGAGAAGGGCCTCTGTTTTTCTTTGTTTCTGAACAGCTCAACCTTAAAATTGTACCCCAGAAAACTTTCAAGAGTGGACCCTCGAAAGCAGTTGCGGGAAAAGCTGCAAGTCGGGGGAAGGGACTCACATCGCAAGCAGAGAGACTCCTCTTCCTAAATGGACTGAACAATATTTGGAAGTGGGTGGCTGTCTCGGTGTGATACTGTTTTCATAGCATGAGCAAAAAGAGACTTCTCTTTCTAAATGGACTGAACCAGGTTATTATGGAAGTGGTAAACAGACTGAACATCTTAAGGGTTGTCTTTACATTGTCAGTGGGAGACGGGAGGAAGGTGGGGGGAGGAGGAGAGTTCTAAAGGTGGTATAATTTTTTTCTTTTCTTCTTTTAGGTCTGTTAATAAACTTCTTTATATTCATTCAAGTTGGTGCCTGCTTTGCATTTCTCCTAATTCTTATCTCACAGAAGATAAACAGCAATGAGTATTTTAGACCAAACCACTACACTAAATTGGTGTTTCCGCCCGGTTACAAACCCAACCCGCGACAAAATGGTGGAGAATGCGGGCAATTGATGAGATCTGTGAGATAAAGCTTAATTAGGAGGAATACTGGGCAAAGCAAGTATTAGGTCATAAGTTAAGTAGCATGATAGTGAGAAACTTATATTGTAACTGTACTGAACTACCTAGGGGTGGAATATAGCAGAAGTTGAATGTAATTTTGATAATAATTCTTAAATGTGTCTTCACAGAGGCGAGGGGTGGAGAATGTCATAGGTTAGCAAGCATAGTCCCGGAAGGGATATCCTTGCTAAGGGGTGCTTACAGCTTCCTCTGGGACCTGATAGAACCTATCAGCTGGCCAGTTTGAATATGGACAATTCTTTAAGCCACTTAAAGTTGTGACCGCCTCTGTGATACACACTTAAAAATAGACAAACTCCCCCCCAAGCTCTCTCGTTTCCGGCGCTGGGACAGGTGGCTGCAGGCCCCGTGCAGGGGCCAGCAGGCCCGGCCAGGCCCTGCTTGGGCCAGGCCGGGGCAGGCCACGGCCAGCCTGGAGCCATGGGCCTGTTCCAGCCATGGAACCCCCCCCCACTGCCTTGCCGTGGGCAGCCGGAGCGGCTCGGAACCCCCCCCCCCCTCCACTGCGGCCGAGATTCAGCAAAGCGGCACCTCTGTCCGGCAGAGGTCAGGTGACCAACTGCGATAAGCCACATTCCAGCTGCAAGGCCGAGGTGAGATTAACCCTTTTATTGCTGTGAAGAGCTGAAAACCTGAGGGAAGAGAGAGAGGAGATGCTTAAAGCTGAAAGTCTGTTGTGAAGCTATGATATATCAGAGTATCCTGTTGTAATTTCATGAAGATATGGGGGGTGGAGTGTTCAACTCGTAAGCAGAAGCACCTGCGCCGAGATAGGCAGATGCTGACGCAGCTGTAATTTCATGAGAAGTTTGGACAGAGAGAGATGAACCAGATGAACCAGATGAGGACTTTTTGCTCCAAAGAGGAAAGGAGAAAAACCTCAATTCCTAGAGATGCTTCCAGAGATAGTTTTAAAGATGAAGATGACCCTTTGCTCCCAGGGAAGGAGAAGGGCCTCTGTTTTTCTTTGTTTCTGAACAGCTCAACCTTAAAATTGTACCCCAGAAAACTTTCAAGAGTGGACCCTCGAAAGCAGTTGCGGGAAAAGCTGCAAGTCGGGGGAAGGGACTCACATCGCAAGCAGAGAGACTCCTCTTCCTAAATGGACTGAACAATATTTGGAAGTGGGTGGCTGTCTCGGTGTGATACTGTTTTCATAGCATGAGCAAAAAGAGACTTCTCTTTCTAAATGGACTGAACCAGGTTATTATGGAAGTGGTAAACAGACTGAACATCTTAAGGGTTGTCTTTACATTGTCAGTGGGAGATGGGAGGAAGGTGGGGGGAGGAGGAGAGTTCTAAAGGTGGTATAATTTTTTTCTTTTCTTCTTTTAGGTCTGTTAATAAACTTCTTTATATTCATTCAAGTTGGTGCCTGCTTTGCATTTCTCCTAATTCTTATCTCACAGAAGATAAACAGCAATGAGTATTTTAGACCAAACCACTACACTAAATTGGTGTTTCCGCCCGGTTACAAACCCAACCCGCGACACTTCCTCAGCCAGAAGACCTTCAAGTATTTTGACCTCTGATAGTCATATGGAAATACATAAAGCTCTTATGATCTGAGGATCCAAAGGAAAACAACATGCTCTACTTGTGCAAAAAGGAACAGGCCATGTTTTAAGATTCCACGTATTTGGTGTCCCCATATCCATATGATCATGATCATATGCAGGGGGGATGCAGGGTTAGTCCAGAAGCATGACATCCCTTGCACCATGGGACATAGAGAACAGCCTGTAGTGAACATATTGGGCGGAGAAGCAGTGTAGGTACTGGCAAACCCATCAAGCAAATAGACACCCTGCTGCATTTGAAGCTTTCCTGATCATGCTGACCAAGAGACAAGCCCCAGCAGTTCCTCCAGACCTTTCTTCTCTGCAAAATGATCACATATTCCCTTGAAGACTATTAGCATTTATATGTATATTCCACAGGCTGAAGAGTGAGCCACAAATAACTCATGTGGTCCTGTTGAACAGAAGTAAAGGGCACCACTGAGAAAGAAAAATTTGTACAAAATCCAGTGGGCAACGATGGCAGGTGGTCAGTGAGAAGAAATAAAACAGGCAAGCTGCCCCTTTATGTATAATTTGTGAGCAGAAAAGAAACAAAGTTAAATGATTTAATTTCAGTTCTTTGCTTATAATTGAGGAGACTTTCTGATAACTCAAACTATTGTAAGGTAACAATTTGGAGCACAGCATAGATTAATTAGTACTAGTACAAGTTGTATGCTATATATCTTTCTGGTACTTGCAAGGATGAAAATCTTTCAATTAGATTTTTACAGCAGGTTTATAAGTCTTAATGCATTTAATGGACATGTTTGAGACCCAAATGGGTCTATCACCTATTTACATTGCATGTGTTTTCAAAATCAATTTTATTTTCTGAACACTTGGTTGCTAGGTTTTATTTGTTTGATTTTATTCTGTAACCATTAAACATACCACAGATTGCAGAAATTAAAGACAGTTAGAGGTTGTTACTGTAATTGCCAGCTGGGTAGGAGATGGTTTGAAATCCGTTTCTTATTTTCAAGAAAGAAGTACTAATTGTTTTAAGTTGCTGTCACTTTGATATACGTTCACATAGCCAGTAATAATAAAGGCTGTCCGTAGCACTGAAGAAAAATTAATGCATAGACTCAGTAATGGGGCAGCTGGAAAAAAATACAGTCAAGAATAAAGAACAAGCTCCTAAGAGGTCCACAAACTAGGGGAAGTAAAAATACAGCAAACTTATTGGTCAGCAATGGCAAGAGGTTACCAGAAAAAGAAAAGAGTCTCTAAAAATGTTTTATTGATCACAAAATCAGGGCTATTATTCTTGAAATGAATGCTCTGGCTTAAAATAGCTCCAGTATGTTTGTGAGTCAAAATGGAAAGGCAGAGAAAGACAGCTACTGTTCCTAGTTGTATTTAGGATCTTCTGAACTTTGAATAATTGATAGGTATTCTTTTAAATAAGAGTGGACCATTTCTCTGTGGCATAAGTAAAGCAGTGTTCTTTATACCAGAGTGATTGAACACAGTGTGTTCATTAATTCTCCTGATGTTTGCTTCTGATAATATATTTTTATATATATATTTATATATATATTTACTATTTTCCTTTATTTTTGTAAGATAATTCTGATGTTTGTAGTCTTTCTTGCACATACATATGCAATATATACATATTTTTATGTGTGTGTATATAAATATATCTGGAATATGAGTGGTAGAAATAAAAAGGAAAGAAACAAGTCCCTTTTAAATTCATTGAAAAGGCCTCACTTTTTTATTTTGTAGAATGAGCAGCAAATGAAGGCTTCCATATTTGACTACTGTTTATTAAGTAGAACAACTTTAATGAAATAAATTAGCTCGGACAGCAGAAGTTATGACATTTCCCTTGATAGTGAGAAAATATCAGACATAATTTACTTATGTGAAAATATTTTTCTGTCTTTGTGTATTCATCTTATGCATTGAATGAGCTTAGGAGGTAAAGTGGGAGCTGTGAGACAACATCTGGTCAGTAACTGAAAGCTGTTTCCTGATGCTGAGAGTGAAAGAATTAAGGTTTTGCAGAAAAACCAAAATACAACAGATTCTCATTTGGTCTTCTTGACTTAGTCTAATCTTTTCCAGTTTAAGCCTTTTAATATAGAGTTTTCAATAAGTTGAATTAAGGTGTTCATTAAGGAGAAGGGTTAAAAATAAATATGCATAATTTGTGTCTTCAGCTTTTCAGACATTCAGACCTTGACTTGGATGAGGTTGTGAACAACCTGATTTAACTTTGAAGTTAGACCTGCCCTGAGCAGAGGGTTAAACCATATGACCTTCCAGCCTCAATTATGCTGTGTTGAGTGATAATAAACCCTGCCTTAATAACATCAAAGAAGTGAAGATCATCCTTCTTACCTCCATTTTATAGAAATTATTATCAGTTATAACCTCTACTTTGTTATTGGTAGTGTGTAAGGTAGAAGGACAAGATGCACTACTTCATTTAGCACTTAAATGAGTAATGAAGAAG
This sequence comes from Aphelocoma coerulescens, assembly GCF_041296385.1. NCBI lineage: Eukaryota > Metazoa > Chordata > Aves > Passeriformes > Corvidae > Aphelocoma > Aphelocoma coerulescens. Next base: position 97,594,580 of record NC_091015.1, on the reverse strand, counting down.
ATACTACTTTTTCCCACTTTTATTCCCCTCCTTGTATTTGGTCCCAGTACTTCCCTCCATGCCCTGTTTAAGGTTGTGAATTAGAGCTGAAAGGCTGATCAGAGCCGCTCAGCCTTCCTTCTTCCAGTCATCAATGTATTTCTAGTTCATCATTTGCCATTGTTGTTGTTGCCAGGTCATTGGCATCAGCCCAGCCCATAGATTAGGATGTTCATATTCAATTTATCTTGGTCAGTTTGGTACATCTTTCCAGAAAAAACAAGGTACAAAAAAAAAATCTTGGCATTCAGCTGATTGTATCACAACCACACCTGAGCTGAATGGCAAAGACAAGACACCTCTCAAACCCCTGGGATTTTTCTACATCCAATTTCAGATACCAATGTCAGCTTTAGAAATGTCAGAACTTCTCAAAAGATTCCTCAATAAAATTCATAACGAAACATGTCAGGGAAACTCATCAGAAAGCCACTACCAGATCACTTGATAATAAATAGACTAAGTAGGAAAGATATTTAAAATCACTAAATAAGCCATGAGATGTCTAAACTGTGTTTGGAGTTGGACAGTCTTGGAATGTTCATACATTTATACAAACATGCACGCACACAGACTTAAGTGGAAGAAAAATATAATATTCCCTAAACCTGAGGGAATAATTATTTTTGCAAGACTACTACATGGCTTTTTTACAAAATATGAACTAGTGGTAGAAATTAAAACAACAACAATAAAAAAAACAACAACATCAATACAAACAACCCAACAACAAAAATCCAGAACCAACAGAAGCTGAGAATGCAAATGGAAATTTACATAACACAGAACTTTCACATTGAAGCAAAAAAGAAATGTGATTTCCTGCAAATTCCAGAATATTGCTTGAAGTATCATTGCACAATAAATTATCATCAGAATTCAAATATACAAAGCCAGATTTTTTTTATACTCCTGAAACACACAAGGAAATTACAAAATTCCATGTGCTATTCTACAGAGGCTTTTCTGAGAAATCCAGTGATCTCTTTGGATTTAAGAAATATATAGCAATAGCTTCAATAGCCATTAATATTAAAATTAATTACCTGTAAGTCTGTTTATCACTACTATTAGCAAAGGTAATTCATGATAACAAATAGAAGTTACTACTATTTGTAAAGATAATTTAAAAAACCCGATACTTCCTACAGAAGCATACTTTATATCATCCCATGGTAATGAAACCCCTACCTGTTTTACACAGCTGGCTGAGCTCATGAGTTGCTCATGTATGGAAATTTACCAAATGATAAAATGTAGTTTGCTACAGAAAAATGTGCTATGGCATTGTGCAGCACAGGAACTGCTGAAATATTCCAGCATGTGTTAATTGACTTCTTTAACTGAATTTACATATACCTTTACATATACATATATATATATATCTGTGTGTACGTATGCACACAAGTGGGAACATTAGACACCAAGATCCAGTGGTATCCCCTCTAGTCTTTAGCCATCACTAGCAGAAAAGCCCCTGCCAACTCAGCTTTCTGCATTTTATTAGTGAGTGACTGCTGTTTCCAGCTGCCTGCATGAGACTATCCCTTTTGTTATGTTCTCTGCTGTGGGGGAGCTGAAAGCATTTTAATGTCTGATAACTAAGCTGTATTGACTCAGGAGTCAGAGAAATTATTTACCATTTTTTGACTGGTTTGGTTTGGTTTGGTTTGGTTTTCTTTTCCTGTATGGCCTGTTACAGCCAGTTGTGCAATCACATTTTCATTTGCACAAGATGTTAGTTTCAAAGTCTGCTGTCATAAAAGGTTTTCCTAACAACTCTAGTTCCCCTCCCCCACAGTCTGAGAGGAAACTTTTTATATCATTCTTTAAAACAGAAGGTCACAATTAGGTCAACCTGGAAGATTAAAATAAAAACCAGTAAAAACTATAAAATTCTTAATTTACTATTTTTTTGTGGTTCTTGACCTACTACTACCTTCAGAAAATACTGCTAGAAAATATCCTGGAATAATTCTACTGATCTAGAAATTTTAGAGAATATGATTTTCTTGCATTCAGTAGCTCATTCTTAATTGCAAAAGGACTTTCAAATCCTCAGAATTAAAGCAATATAGAACTGCAAAACATTGTAATTAATAATACATGAGAAAATTAAATGTTCTGCAAAGCACAAGTAACAGTTTTTTTATATTTCTGTCTGTGCAACCCCTTTTTGCTAAGTTTCTTAAGGAAATTTGTGGAAGTGAAAAGTAATTTATATTACCAAGGTGTTTTCCTAGGCTTTTATGCTCTCTTTTCAATGAGCCACTTTTAGAAACTCACACTTTTGGAAAGGCTCATTTTCTGTCCTATAAATGGCTGTGCAATAATAACTGTGAAAAGTGTGGTTCATGAACAATTGACAAGTTGGTGAAGAATACCTGAAGCTTATTTTCATCTCCTGATTTATCTGTTTTGATTTTTACTCCTTTCCAAGTAAAAATAAATAAAATTTTAAAGTTATTTACTTTTCTAAAATGCATCTTTCAGAAAAATATGTAATTAGCTTTCAGTTAACCAGTTAAGCAGAGGATTAAAAAATAATTCCACATTCATTATATTTCAACACATATCTTTATCATAAATGTCCACAGCCTTGCCTTACCATCCCTATATTTCATAAATTGATAAATTCAGAAAAAAAGTAGTCAGGATGCCATACATAATTCTACCTAAGACTGAAATCTGGATTTCATTATGCATGTAGAATTGCCTTTATTCTATTTAAATCATTCTCATTCATATTTGTTCAGAAATTACTTTTTTTTTTTAATATGCATTGCCTAATATTAAACAAAATGGTCTCTTTTGTTACAAAGTTGGATGTTGGTTTTAATTGTATTTTATTAAAGCCTAATTTGTTTTTAATGAGCTACTTTGAAAAACTGTATGGGAGGGAGAAAAAAACCATATCTTATGCAAGTGTTCTCTAAATAAAAAAAAACCTGTATGGATATCTCAAAGTAACTGAAAGTAAGAAGTCTCAGGAGAATGTATTTTCCTGTTTATAGAAAAAAAAAATCTAAGTTAAAAAATTCAATAATTTTAAAACCGTGTTATTGGAAGAGAAATATTTTTAGTATACACTGATATGTAAGATACATCTGTTCTCACTAAAAATTTAATAGGTGCTTAGATCTGAAGTAGGTTTTTTTTAGACCTGCTTTATAATCAGAGGAGAGAAACAGACATATTGTAGTGATCCATCTTATTGCAGAATAAAAATTAAATTTGTTTAGAAGTATTCCCTTGGTAGGTTCAAATCAATGTCTGCTTTTTGTTTTTCTTCCTTTTCTGTAACAGGAGGCCACTTATTTTTATGACAACCCAAGACTTAGATAGCTTACCCTCAGACATTTAAAGTTTCCTACCACTACTCCAACAGAATTTTGTGATATACATTTTTCTATTAATTATTTAAAATCCTAGAAAGGCATTGTGGTTTTGACTCTAACTCAGATGTTTAAAAATGCCTTTTTGCTAAAGCAGAAGTTAATATAAGATTGTCATGAAATACAGTGTGTACTGTGTTTGTCATGTTAGCTCAGCATCATTAATGACCTAAAGAGAAAAGAAATAACTTCTTCAGTGAAAACACAAAGGCTTAGAACACGTGACATTCTTTTCACTAAAATATGGCATTGACTTCTTGCCACATTGAAGTAATCACAGTTTCATCTTTAGAAAACGCTACAACTTCTTTTAAAGTAGAACAAAAAGTATCTGAAATAAAATGTATATAGTATGCTGCAACATGAGTGTTCCGTTCTGTATTCACACTGTGTTGTTGCTCAAGATTGCAGCATTTAATACTGGAGTTATTTACAAAGTGTGACATCAAGTCAGTCTGATTTTTCACAAACGCTTAAATGCAAATTTCCAAAGAGATATGGCTAAAATAATATATATACTGGATTTTTATCAGTGTCATTGGAAGAATTTATTTAGGGAAATGTACTTCTATATTTAAATTTGATTTTCTGTATTTTTGACCATTTTAATATAAAGGATTTGTAAAAGTTAATGTGCAGTGCAAAATTCTGATACCTTATTCTGAAAATTCTTAATATTTCTTTCTTTATGAAAAAATTGAAAAATGCTTTCATCTATCAGTTTTAGATATAAAAGTTTACCATATGGAAGAGTTCCCACTTTCACTCAGCTTTATGAATAACAACAAATTCATCACAGAACTTAGTTGTAGGAATAAATATTGGGAAGAGTTGTTCATAACTAATTAAGTTTCACACTCTCTCCCGCCAGAGTTCAGCAGCTCTGGCAATAGGCATATTTTGGAATTATTCCAACTTTTGAAAAATACCACCTGTTTCTCTGCTGGAGACAAGGAGACAATCATCAGGCTTGATAGGCTGTGAATCCTCTAAACACAGTGAAAAGCTAAACTACAAGTTAAGCTTCCCTACTTTGTAGTAATGTCCATCCCAGTGTCTAATTCATAAACACACCATTCTAATGGTTTCCAGTAGATTCAAGTAGTGTGGATATCATCCACTGTTTTAATGAACTTGCTGAGTTCTCCTAGTCTAGCTCCAGATTTCTCTGTAGCACCAAATTTTCTAAATCTGCTGTTGTTTTCTTGTTCCTTTTTATATCTTTAGCAAAACAACACCACAAATTTCCTTCAAGAAAGCTGCTCAGAAGTTGTTCAAAGGTCAGATCCCAAGAGGCCAAAAAAAAAAAAAAAAAAAGAAAAGAAGAAAAAAATGGAAAAGAAAAAAGAGTTCTAATTCTGAATGCAAAGTAGAGATTTCTCATAGGAAAGAAAGTTTCAAATGACTTTCAACCCTTTGCCTACAGTTTATTCAACCTGACATCAACTGTGTAAGCTGTGAGTATTGCTGACAGAGAATTAGGATCAGCTTGAAGTGTCCTGGGAACTTTGCTGAAGGCATCAGCGGAATTCCCTAGGTTGGAACTGAGATCACTAAAAAGTCTGAAATCTCTGCAGAGTTCAAGATCTTCCAGTCTTCTCTCTTTTAATTTACTGAAGACCCTCACCAACTTGCAAGCAGAGGGGATCCTCCTTAGGTAACTTCCCCTAAGCAGCAATCATTTCTCCCACATACAAAGCTATTAATGACACAGGCCAGTGAGGTTCCATCATCAAATGTGTTTTGCAAAAATGTAGACAGTCCCAGGAAAATGTTTCACATTTCTGTCTGAAAGTTCCACTAAATAAACCCAGCCTGAGGATTCAGATCATTATGTTAGATAAGTTGGTTCCTACCAGTGAGGATTTCTCTCTGATGCTGTACGTCATGACAGATCTCCTTTGCAGGCACCTGGTCCTAAACTTTCTCAATGTCTCTCCAGTGAAGTCACCAGGGAAAGAGAGAACATGTATGAACTTTTAACAGAAATTCAGGTGCTTAGAAATAAATCTTTTGCAACCAAGAAAATACAAGCAGAATTATTTATGAGAGCTCTTTTCTTTATCATAAATAGAATGATAAATAGAGGTTTTGTAGACATAAAGCTGTTTCAAGCAGGGTTTTCCCAATTCACCAACACATGGAATAGAAAACTCATTCCTCCTGGGCTGTTATTGTACATTACAGTAATTTTTTCTGAGGCATAATATATTCTATTATTGTTCCACAGGTTTTAACAAGAGGGAGAAGAACATCTTGGCTGTAGCATTTTGACATATTGTAGTGGATTGCAGTTGTTTTTCTATGCAAGAAGCATATGAAAAATGTTTCTCCATTTTTAAATTTTTAGGGTAAAAATGCACACAGAATTAATTATCTCAGACCACAAGCTGTACTGAAGGTGGATCTGGGAGGGATAGGAGAGATTTGACTTCTGGCAGAACTTGCCCATATTATTGCAATATAAGCAATTAATCTTTGTCAGCAATTAGTGTGACAGGCAAAATTGGCTTAAATGATTGATCTACTCTCACAGTGACATAATAGCTGATGAACCTGGCCATACAGGTTATAAAGTCAACATGAAAATTATAATGAATAACATTATGCAAATTTATACAAAGTCAAAGAATGGGGAAATTTGAATACTAAATTCTCTTATTCTTAAGAATGGTTGTTTTGACAAAAAGAAGTGAAAAGGGACATATTAAATACCTTGGGAAGTTAACCCCTTCCTTGTTTTATCACAGAATACTAACAGGAGTTATAGGGACATTCGCATTAAAAAAAAAAAAAAGCTGATTTTTCTCTCAGTGAAACAGTTTGTTTGCAGCTGAAATGCAGCTGTTTGAGAACCACAGTCAGGAATAATGGTTTGGGAAAGATGAACAAAATCTGGTAAAACTATTTTGTATAAGAATTAGTTATGCATACATGACATAAAACTTCTGCTCTTGGAAGTACTAATCCATTAAGTTGGGAGTGCCTCCAAACACCAGAACCTGGTCAGCCTCTGATGGCTCTCCAGCCGGTAGTGGGGTGAAATTGAAATATGTGTGAACCTTTCACCCCATTACAGGAAAACAGTCCAGGCCTTGAGGACTTTGATTGACCTTATTTTTGTACATAGGGAGAATGAGGAAATAAAAATTCCAGAGGCAGCACTACAAATGAACTTTAAAAGCCACATAATTGATATGGCCTTGGATTTTGTGATCAATGCAATTACTTATATTACATGAGGAATATTTTTAATGTCAGGTTTATATAAGTATTTGTACTTATATACTTATATGTCTAAATGGGTAACCCTCTCCAGTGATTACACCCTATGCTTATCAAAGGTAACTATGATATACATTTGCAAGAGACACAGTACTTCTGTGAGTTTGAATCTGCTGGGAATGCACAGTGGCACTAATATTAGTGAGAAACTTTGTACTGTTCACTGTATTCAGAAGTTTCATCACTTGCTATGGGAGAGCCACAGCATTTTGCTTCCTCTAATGCCAGAGTAGGTAAGAATGCAGTTATGCTGGAAGTGTTAGAGATTTACTCAGTATTTTTACTCCCCCAGTAGAAAAGAAATACAGACTTTAGAAGACTTCACATAATTGACTGTGATCTCCCATTTAGTTTCATTTTCTGTGTAATCCCCTTTCAGTCAAAATTAAACACCCTTATAAAGCCCAGGCCTTGCAGACTCTAGTTTGTATTTCACAGTTATTATGTAAAAATTTATTTTTCATAAGTGTATTTTCTCAAGCAATACAAAGCACTCAAGACACAGATCACAACACTGCCATGCTCAGTGTGCTCACATTTTCTAAGATCAGAGAGCAGGCTGTCAAAGCAGTTAGCAAATGTACTTCTTCAATTCAGCATTTCTAGAATTTTTCTCTAACTTTTATCATCTCTCAAGCATAATCAGGAAGGAAATTATCTTGTCAGAAGCATCAGAATTAGTTTTGCTCTCTAGAAGCTCGTAAGTTTCCAGTGTTCTGCTTTTCCACAATGCAAATCATGCTGCCCTTGCCTTTTACTAACTCATTTTTAGCAGAATTGGAAATTAAATTCACAGTTTGATATGCATGTATGTTACAGCAGCAAGTAAGTTCTGTCCCAGCTCAAAGACTTTTAACACTAGATTCCTGGTTTTTTCCATTGCCACGGTAATTAATATCCTGCTTTCTTTAGTATTTTGGCCACTATTTGTGGGCAGCCAGATTTTTTTTTCTTTGAATGCAGGGAGAAAATAAAAGGTAAGAAAACAAAGATATAAAGTGCTGTAATTTCATCTTGGTGAACAGCAAACCCTAGAGTATGCTCTAGAATGTCTAAATTGCTCAGTAGCTGCTGTTTGTAAGAATGATTTGAATGAAAGAGAGGACTAAAAATTACTTCTTAGGTAAGGTTACTGACCAGGACAGCTAAAATAGCCTGTTAAAGGACTCTTGGATGGGGAATCAAGAGCTAGAATACATTCCTTCTAGCTATTAAACTCTGAGTGGGCAGCAGCATAACGCGGCTCTGAAAACAGGGAAGAAAAAACATTAGGTAAAATGTATTTTATGTGCTTTAATAAATGTGCCTTCTCATTGAGGAGTCAAATAAGTTAGGGCCAAGGCTGCCAAAGATAATGTGCTTCAGTAAAAAAAAAAAAAAACACAACAGAAAATAACGAATAATAAGCAGTTGTAAAACTTAAGGAAGAAACATGGACCCCTGTGTCAGCAAAAAGCAGGGTTTCCATATGATCTCAGGTCCTTAGTCTGGAATTAGGGTGCTTCCATACCTTGTTTCACTTTGGTTTGGAATGGCAAAAATTATACTTCTGCTGGCTTTCTACTGGGTCTTCAAAGGCAATGGTAAAATGAAGCAAAGGGAAAACTTGTATGCAGTTTCTTGCATTTTGGAGCATTGAATTATGTATCACTGTTTCAGTTCTGCCCTGAGATCTGTGCAAACTCTTGAGCAGCTCTCCTCCCCCTGTATACCTCAAGATAAGGGAAAATTGCAAAGGGGAGTTCTGGGTACTGACATCTTTTCTGTGGGAAGGGGTACGATAGATCTAGTCTGGATATGACACCTTTCTTCTGAAGTAAAAGGGTCAAAAGCTTATTGCTAAGTTAACAACTTTATCACCTTTCTTACAGGGAACATTTCTTTCTGTCCTCAGGTGATTCTTTGCTGCATTTGAGCATTTTTTAGCATATAAGGGGCACTCACTGTATTGGTAGGTCAGTGTTCTCAAGCAGAAATGCTTTTAAAAGGCCACTTTCTCCTGAATCAGGACAGAAATGGTCTTTGTCATGTCCTTGTCAGTCACTTCAAAACCTGTCATTTCTTTCTACTGGCCTTCTGAGCAGTGAACATGCTACAGCCTGGTCTTCTATCTTAAGGGTATAACTTAAGGAATACTGTGAATGGTATTTTTTTAAATCTCCTCTTTTTCTCGTGCTGGAGGGTATAACTGAATTACTAACTTCAAGACCTAAATGGAATGAAATTTTTTAAGTGTTAAGAGAAGAAATAATATTTATTCTTATTTCTCTTTAGAACTTTTTAAGATTTTAGATGTAACCTTTTCAGTCATTTTTGCATGATCAAATTATTCTAGTCTTCTGTTTGCTTGCTAATCTTACATGAAAGCTGAATAAAATATGAATCAGTGTTTTGGACAATAGCCTAAAGAACTTGGAAAAACCTGGGTACATCAGATTTTCTCTGTGACCTTAGACTTCTTAGTCTTTCCATGGCCTTGGTTGTTCACTTATAAAATCAGGATTTGATGGGTTTCTGCCTCACACAAGTAAGATCTGTGAAATGCCACAATATTAAAATCTCCATGGCTGATAACCTAAGTAAACACCAAACAGTCATTACCCTGGTAGCTGAAGCTTTAAGAAAAACACCATATGTTTTGAGACTCGCAATAACACTATGAAAAGTGTCAGGATGACAGTACTGGCTGTGTTTGCACATCTTCAGGACAGGCTCCCTGGAGAAAGCCCACACAATCTTTTAGAGTGTCCTGAAAAAAGAGCCAAGAAATTAGGAACCCCCAGACATTTAAGTATAGTTGTTCATGAAGAAAAAAGAAAATTATTACTTTAGTTCAAGGCTTTTTCTGAGAAAGAATTTAATATACTGCATGAAAATATCTGGAAGCAATGGGGCATTTTTTTTTAAGATGTTCATGTTGGGGCTTCCCATAAAGTGAGCATTAAGACAATCATCTTGTTTTGTTTGTCTATTTTTGCACCACACCAGCATGAGAAATGAGAAAGGATCAGTATTTTTCCCACTTAGTCAATAAGAAAGGTCTTCAGAAAGAAGTACCTTAGAAGAAAGAGTTTGTTGGAGTTAGTGAGGGCTTGGAAACTGACATGTTTGGACTTTGTTTTTAAAGTGAGCATAGTACTGTTCTCTTTCTTTCATTCTTTTGTTCTTTTTTCTGGAGCACAGCTTAAAATCCATCCTTCCTCTGTCTTCTGCATCTTTTCCCTGTGACCTTGTTCTCATCCCAGAAAGTGTTAGGGCTTGATGGGAACCTAGAGATTCCTATTGCAAGCTAGAATGACTTTCTTTTATCTCCCTGGTGAATCTTGGCTGTGTGTCCCTGTATCCTCTTTCTTGCCTCCACTCAGATAACCATTTCCTGTTTGCTATGTGTGTTCCTCCTGTATTGTCTAGTAGGCACTCCAGGAATTTTCCCTGGATGCACATGCACAGGGGATCTTAGCTGTCTTTCTCTTTTCCAGCATTTCCCTGACTTGCTGCCCTAGCCATGCCAAGGCACAAGGCTGTCTGCATTCCCAGCGCTCCTTCTTTGGTAACACAGGATAAACTGCAAACAACTCCCCCAGGTAAATTACCCATCAGAAGAGCCAATAAGAAATGTTGCATTTTTTGCTTCCACAAATCAGTCTAGCTTACTGAAGCCAAACAGAAAGCCAAGAAATTGCTGAAAGCTCCCTCCCTACTTTTACTTTTTTTCACAATACTTTGCTATGTTCCTTCGAAACCTAGTACATGCACTGGGATGTGGGGAATAACATGTACCTTTTGAGGTCAAAGTCAAGAAATGCCACTCTTAAGGTTGGGTTGGTTTTGTTTTCTTTATCTACTACTCTCCAGGTGATATTGATCATAGCTCCTCAGTATCCGTTGAGATGCATTCATTAAAAACAACAAATGAAAGGAAAGAAGGAAGGCAGGAAGCAGTATTTTGTTAAACTCTAATGTATTTATTCTCTCTTAGAGCTTTCATAATAGTCATTAACTTTCATTAAATTATACAAACATGGATAATTCTTTCAGTTAATGTGTTGTACATATAAGAAGGGAATAAAGACCCTCTCTGAAACTTTGATCAGTCTGGCTACTTGGGTAGAAACTCAATGTATTGAATCTCAGAGCCTCTTGTTCTTGTTGAATACACATGATATAGTTTAAACAAAACTAAAAGAAAAACAGTGCAAACTGAAAATACTTGTATGTCTTCAACTTTTAGTTACCCATCAGTCTCTGGGACTCTGTCAATACAGTGTGAAGCTAACACAAATTCAAAACAGTAACAGGGTGACTCTGCAGACCAGTGTCATAGCTGTAATCTCTCCCTAGCACAGAGACCCTTAAATAAAAGGAGACAATCAACTTGAAGCCTATGTGTGCAGCGTGGAGTCACAGATGAACTGATATGCCCAATGTTTCACATTAACACAAAATAAGGAACTGAGTGTTGAACCTTGAACTTCTCCCATGACACTTCCATCAGGAAAAAAGTCTTATTTCATTCCGCCAAGACATTTTCCACAATCTTTCATAAGGAGCGAAAATGTGGAAGTCTTTATAAAAGTAAACCCAGCAATACATAGAAGAAGTCTCCTGGCTATCAGCTCCTAATGTGACTCTCTTAGGAGAACTGCCTTCTCTGTCCTTCCTTCTTTAAATCTAGGCTTCTATGAGTAAGCTGCTAAGATATTGAGAGTTTTCTTCAGCAAATCTTCAACTCGTTAATGTATAAGTTCATGCAACCCCTCCTTTTAAACTAAATTAGCATAGTTATTCACTTTCTAATATAGTAATTAATGAATATGTCTGTCTACAAATAAATTCCAATGGGGTTGAGATGATTTATCCAAGTGAAAGGTCTCCTTTTAGGTTCAAAAAAGATATGGCTATAGTACAGAAAGTCGGGGTCATTACAGTGGGTAAGTTCTATGATAGTAATGAAATACCAGTACCAAAAATCAGGTATTACCCAAATGTTAATTGTACTTGTCATTGTAATCAGGCCAATGATCCTTAATGAGGAACCAGCTTGCATGATTTAATTATGAAATTTTGTTAAATTAAGGGTATGCTGCTGGAGATATGACTGTATAACATCAAGACAAAGGCCTGACTCCTGTACACTGCAGTTTGTTTGACAATTTTTGTGTGTATTTATATGAAAAGTCTGACTAAAGTAGAACTTGATAATACTGTAGTATTAACAGTCATTCAAAAAAAAAAGCACAAAAGAAAAACCTAACCCTGCCAGCCTTCATGCAGATTTAGAAAAAAAATTAAAACTTGGGGTGTATCAATGAGTTAGGAAGACTGGAAATAAAGCAAAATGAGAGAGGGTTAGAGAGAAAATGAGGAAATTTTTTCAGTTACATTATTGGTGTGGCAACTACAAGCAAAAAGTTTGAGTCACACCTTATCCTTTTAAGGAATGCTGGAAATAGCACAGGACAGTACGTACTTATTGCACTTATCATGGGAAAATTAAGCAGTTTTTTCAGAACTACAGTTTCACCTTTGTCAGTTACTCAATGTATCAAGAAACTAAATTAACCCAAGATAACCTTGTATAGATGAGGAGAAAAAAATAAAACACCAGATATTTCATTTTCCCTGGAAGTGGAAAGTGACTAATGACCTCATGACTCCTATTTTAGAGTTTAAGAGATGTCACTGTAATAGCTCCATTTCTATGCACCTTTACCAACAGGGTTTATCATCCAAAGCAGCAATCTAGGGGAAAAAAATGTGGTGAATATGGATGCTCTTTGTAAGGTTCCTGTATAAAACAGCCCACTTGCTCAAAAGTCCATATATACCATTTCAGCACGAACTAATAAAACTGTATCAAAGTCCAGGAGTCATAAGACCTGATGCCAAAGATGTCTTAAGTGATAGCTATTATTTCTTTGACAGAGATGGATTGTCTCATGACCTTGACACCTGTGCGTCCTTTGAAACACTAGTCTCCTTCAGGACTGTCAGTAAATGGATTTGCTCTTATCACAAGCTGATAGAAATCACTATAATTTCTGCACAATGTACAAGTGGTGATGGTATGAGCTTGTCACTAGCTTTACTACTGGTGCCTCTATGAGGTTTTAGCCTGCTGTGAGAATCACTGTCCAAATAATATTTGTGCAAAAGCACTCCATCCTATCAAATGCTATGGGGAAAAAAAATGGATGTGAGTATTTTTCTGGCACTTTTTCTGTAACCAGGGAAGGGCGGAGGCTTTTTACCTGCCACATAAGGTCACATCAGCAGGATTCTTTTCCAAAACAAGTTATCCCTTTCTGAAAATAACTGTTCATCTCCAATAAAGCAAAATAATCAGAGTTGATCCTACAGGGGAAAAAAATAAAAAGAGAGAAGCTCTCAATTTCTAGAATGGGACTTAAACTCTGCAGATAAGACCCTGTAGATAAAAGTAAAGTTCATTATAATCTAATTTTGAGTTGTCACATCCTGACAAGAGCTGCCACATTCACCAGTATACCTTCTCCATGACAGCTGAATAAAATTTGGGTATCTTGCTTTATAGAGTGTGGTAAAAGTTAATTGTTTGTTGTGACTTCCTAAGGGAAGAACTTCAAGACCTATGTCTTTTGCAGTACTTGGTACTAGAGAACAAACATGTAGGAGGGTCAGCAAAATATGCCACACCTTCTTGCTTCAGGCAATATATGAAAGAGCTTTCTGGCAACTTAGCAGCTCACCGGCTTCAGAGCCAGGTTGGCCAGACCAAATTCAGAGAGCCAGCACTTATGATTTTTCTGTAGGTAATGTGATCCATGTACTGTGGCCAGAAGCCTTGCCTTGAAGGCAGCCCTAAATGAAATGGGAACAGGAAGACAGGCCAGGCCTCACAGAAAACAATTCTTTATCCTTCTCACATATGGATTTATTTTGTAAATGCTTGTAGTGTCAACACACAGCTTTGAAAAAGAAGAACAGAGGTTCAGTAAAGAGAATGGTAGCCCCAGCAGATCCACTTGACAAGCCACATTACATCTCTGCTTAGAGATTTACTTCGCCTTTGTAGAGCCTCCTAAAGATAGTTCTTTTGGGAAGGAGACCACAGTGCTGTGAAGAATTTGAAAAGTCTAGCTAGTACATTTCCATATTCTGCAACTCTCCTGAGAACATGGGGCTGTTTAAGATATGTTACTTTTACAATACCTGTAATGATAATTGTTAATTTTACAAAGTCCAGTTAGCCATTAAAACAAGCTATTTTCCATGCATTTACTTTTGTTGACTGAAAGACAGAGGAAAGAAAGTATACGTTCTGGAGCTTCTGCAATTGTAAGTCTGCAATTACTGTGTTTCAGTTTTCTTACTACTTTTTGTAACACAAAGGAGTTACATAGACTGTATGACAATGCCACATAATAAAAAGGGTGGAAATAAAATTTCTCCTTAGTCATATTAAAAGTATGATTAGCAGTAGGTGATGGACGGTGTCATTCTTTATCTGTCATTAATGTTCTAATTATCAAAGGCCAAGTGAGAAAACTTTATGGCTTGATTTCCACTTAAGGAACTTATTTTAAGCATGAGCTGTAAAAAACAGGCTAAGGCTTGCTTGAAATAAAGTGTAAGCAGAGATTTTCTGCTGCTGCATGTACATGTAAATTTATTATGAAAATATTTGTCGACCATATGCAATTGGGAAAGGAACCAGGGTTGCCTGCAAATAAAATAATTTATAGCAGGAGGTCACAGACTGCAAGGAGAGAAAATTACTTGACTATGTGAAAAACATTAAGTAGCCATTGGGCACGTCCTCTGAAAAAAAAGAAAAACTAAACCTTAGTATAGGCTAGTTTGTTGATTTTATTTTCTCCGTCAAATTTTCCTCATTACCTAAGATATTTGCAAGTAAAAGGTTTTTGTGCACTTGAAATTTGTTTGTGCCAGTTCTGGATAACAAGACAGACATCTAAAAATCTACATTTATATTTTCAGAAAGAAATTTTTGTGAAAAAAGTACCAATTGTGTAATCATGAGCATAGCTGCAGATCTTTACTACCATCAGCAGTCCTATTGAAATCTGTTCCACCATCAACGTTTGACATTGTTTGAGACAAGGTCACAGAGAATATGTTTTATTAGCTCACTCAATGTTGCTAGAAAATTCTAAAATGCTCTTTGATTATTTAAAACATCTAGTTTCAGAAGGGAGATCATGTATCATAGCTGCATTACAGCTGTAACAACATTACCCCTTTAACCATATTTTGCTAAGTGACTGACAGCCTGAATCTTAATAAAAAGAAATGCCTGAAAGTCTCTGCACCACCACTACAGATTTAGTACCATGAACACTTTTTTTAATTTAAGCACTGTTTGTTTAAACAGCTTTGGAATTCACAACTGTGCCCTATTTCCACATTATCCCTTCATGTGCAGAGCTATAAATATGCATGTATCACATAGTGAACCTGAGTTAGTAAATAACATAGATGAAAAATAACCTTAATAGAAAAACATTGTCTTATTTTTAAATCAGCTGTGACTCCCAGCCCAGAACATCTACCACCACAACTGAGCAGGTAACATGAGTAAGTGGGAAGGAGCAAAGGTTAAGGTTGTTTAAATTGACACCGTTACTGAATGAATGGCTCTTGAAATTCTACTCTGGAGTCTAACTACATCTTAGAGAAGTCCCCTCCCATCTGCTTAGCAGCATCTGTCATCATGCTTTGAAATACAAAAATAAGTCTCATCCAGATGAAAGTACAATGAAATTCTTGATTATCCCAGATGGAACATTTTGGTTTTTTTGGAAATCAGGATTAATAGCTCTGACCCTTACAATGGCTGCTCTGGAATTTTTAAGAATTTGTGAAATTGTGACTCAGGGATGGAATTTATGTGTTTACATTGGCAGGGGGGAGGAGGACGGGGAGGGGCAGGTAGTAAGAAATGTGTAGCCCCATATTGTAATCTACCTATTGCAGAACCTGACAAGACCATGATGGGTGGTGGTTACTAGAGAACCCACCTTCATCCAAGTGCAGCTGAATCTTGGTTTCCAATGTGAAAGACAAATACTTCCCACCGTATGGTGTCTCTTAGCACCCTTCGGGGGCATTTGTTCATGGCTGACTCAAAGAAGATTACAATCTGTTGAATCATCATTCAGTCTTTCATAAACATGTAAGCAATCTGTAAAAAGCTTTCATACGACTAAGTAATGTCTTGATTTTCCTATAAAGATGTCACAAATCGTAAAGTACAATATAGCGATGGAATTATTTGATCAAGTAAGAAATTGTGGGTTTGATATCGCAATAAAATTATTCATTAAGAACTGCTTTATTTTCTAAAGAGAGCAGTGGAAAAACCAAAAGTATCTGTCATATAGGCAAAGAACCATTTTATAAATAGTTAGAAGTAACAGTAAAAAAATATACATGCATGTGCACACAGAGCCCTCAAGGACAGTGAAATAAATATATGTCAGTACTATAAGTTATTTCTAAGTAAGGGACATTCCTTTTTTGGTATAAATCAGTGCAGTTGGCTGATTTTGTGAACTCCACTGATTTATGCTACACTGAATATCTAGCCTTCTGACAGTTTCTCTGGAGTTCTTCCTGGTACTGGAATGTATCACTAAAGTTCAAAGACACATTCTGTGCTCTTATGTCAAGAGCTACCTCTATATAGAGTATTATGACTAAAGTGACATCTAATAGAAAATAGTACTTTCTAGGAATAATGTCACCTTTACTCAGCTAGAGGTATAAGTTATTTTCGGAAAGTTTAGTTTTAACTGCTTGTATTGATCTAAACTGAGAGTGAGTGACTTCCAAGCTAAGAATTATGGTATTAGATACCATAAAACTATTTCCTGTATTTTCACAAGATGTTAATAAGCCTCCCCTAGTCAATCAGTTATTTGTGTTCCAGACTTTTATCTACCTTAGCTCAGTGGTATTTTGAATCTTTTAATCTGTTGATTTAAAAAGAAAGAAAGGCAAAAATAAAAAAATCTCAGTCATGGATTCCACAGAACCCTTTGGAAACTTTTCACACACACATTGCTGTGTAACATCTATGAATTTGCTTTTCTATTACTGTCTTTCTTCAATCATTTAGAATAGTCATTCAGGAGTTTCAGACTGCTGATTAAAAATCATTCTGCTACTTTTCTTAGTGTCCTAGTACCATGTAGTTGAGCTCAAGTATAATCCTTGAAAAAAACAGGGGAGTTGTGAGCATTCAATTCATAATAATGTCCCTTTTCAAGCAGATGTACCAGATGTTGCTTGGCTTAGCAAAGCTCTTTCAATAGCTGTGTGTTCCTCATCATCACATGCATCCTTTCAAAAATTAGAGGATCATCAATATCACTGATATTTTAAATACCTACTGTCTAATCTTTAACCATCAAATCAAGTTTCCTTTGAACAGAAAACTGTGCTGTCAGTCTTTCACAAGGCAATATGCATTTGAATGTTCTAACAACTGATGCTCTTATGTTTGAAAGAGAAAAAATGAGAATGAGAGTCTGTGGAGTAAGATATCCAAATAACATATAACTGTATGAATGAAGTGCAGTGGATCCAAAGCTGTATTCAATGTGCAATGCAGTAACAAGCAATCAATTCACCATGTTTACAAAGTGCTGCTTAATTGAAAAATTAAGCTCTCCACAATGCCCAAAATTTATCTGCTTTCTTCTTAGCTGTTATAATAGGTTAGCCATCTATTCACATGCAATTACACTTCAAAGTATCAAACTTGAAAGGTAATTTTTGGCACAAATAATTAGTTTCTAAGTATCACCACAGAAAGCTAAGTATTCAAGGAATAACAGGTAACATCTTCTCTTGGAAGATATATACAAAGGCTGGCTAAATATTAGTCTTGGTCCATGGACCTTAAGCTAAAATCCAAATTTAGACTTAGATCCATGGTTTCCAGGGATAAACATAGAGAAAAAGAAAAAAATGCACAGCATTATCTGTTACACAAGAGCTAAATATACTCATAGGTTTTGACTTAGTTTATGCTCAGTTTTAGAAACTTACACTAACAAAAATAAGATCAAATAAAATTACACAATGCTTTGTGAGCTTCCTATTTCCCATGCAATTCTATTCCTATAATTTTATTGGTCATTGTAATAAAATGTCAGCTCCATCACAGAAACCTGCTCTGGGATATTGAACAAAAGCATGTTTCAGATTATCCTGTGCCATCATATTAGTCTAAAGTTAAGATGCTAATGAATGAGCAAAGTAAAACCTATTACTGGTGAGGGAAATAAACAACTAAAACCACGGAGGATAGCAGAGTAATGTCTCCTACTATAGTAGAGCTCTCACTAGTTGCCCTCTTGGGAAGACTTGTGATGAATCTCTCCAGTTTGCTATCTGAAGAGAATAGTCTGTGCACTTGCCTAGTTAATCTACCTTTCCGCTCCTGAAATAATATTCTTCTCCTAATTCATCACCCAAGTCATTGTACTGATCTCCAGGAATAAAAATAATATCTACAATAGGCTGTGAACATTATGCCCATCTCTGCTTAATTTATTTACTTTTCCAAAGGGGGAAAAAGCCAGTATTTGATTAATTTTGTGTGAAATTTTCTTCTAAAATTATGTAAATTTGTCCATCTATGGCAGTTTGCCCTGGGCTGAATGCCGGGTCCCCACCAATTTTGCTCTATCACTCCCCTCCTCAGCAGGGCAGGGGAGAGAAAATATAAGGTAAGGGTCATGGGTTGAAATAAGGGCAGGGAGAGATCACTCACCAGGCACCACCATGGGCAAAGCAAATTTGACTTGGGGAAAATTAATTGCATCTATTACCAATCAAAATCAGAGTATGATAGGGAGAAGTAAATCATAAAAACACCTTCCTCCCCAACCCTCCCTAATTCCTGATCCTATGTTTTGGATTTGTGCCGAAAGCCATGTTGGTAATATAGGGGTGCTTTTGTCACTTCTGAGCAGCATTTACACAGCATCAAAGCCTTCGGAAGGGGTTTGGGGGGAGCAGGGGGAATTTGGAATGATGGGTGTTGTCTTCCCAAATCACCTTTATGTGTGATGGACCTCAGCTTTCCTGGGGATGGCTGAACACCCACCTGCCCATGGAAAGTAGTGAACTAATTCCTTGTTCAACTTTACGTGTGTGTGGCTTTTGCTTTACCTATAAAACTCTGCCTCAATCCACAAGTTTTCATACTTTTACCTTTCTGATTCTCTCCCCCGTCCCACTGAGAGGAAGTGAGTGAGTGCCTGTGTGGAGCCTAGGTGTTGGCTGAGGTTAAACTATGACAGTAAGTAACAGAGAGCTGTCTGGTTAATTTAACACAGGATATAAGCACAGAAATTTGTGTATTTCTGTGGTGAAAATCCTGGATCATAAAGCTGATTAACAGTGCAAAACTTCTGTAATCACTGTGGTTTCAATATGAGCAAAAATACTTCTAGTCTTATTTAGTGATATCTCTTACCTGTGCTTTAGGGAAAGAATTATAATAGTGTGTCAGAGAAGTCTACAGTCCTCCCTAATATAATCTTTAAAACAAAAAAGTACTTACAAAGTCTGATTTAAACCACCAACAGATCAAGAAAACTGAGATGTAGTTTGCCCTCGGTCTTGTGGTTACCTGCTCTTGATTTTGTCACCTTTGATCACTCAGTGCAGCATGAACCTTATTTGGTGACCTGAGCCATTGGCTGAGACTAACCAATGTCCATTATACGCCATTAATAAATTAGTGCATTTAAAATAACAACCCTAGGGACGTATTTGTAATAAGATGTGAATGTCAAAAGGCTGTCTTCTGGTGAAAGACAGAAGAGTGATTTGCTCTTAGAATAATTTAAATATTGTTCTGTTCTACACACCTTTCACCATGGTTGTATCTTCTGGGTGAACCTAATCAGACAGCTGTAGACAATAGATGGTCTATTAACAAAAAAACTATGAAGAAATTGTTTTAAATGGGAAATACTATTTTTCCCTCTTTATTTTCCTTTTTTTTTTAAATTGTGTGGCTGCAGGATAAAATTTTGACAAACTTGCAAACCATGCACCAACCTGTCTGAGATTGGTGAAATGGCAGACACGTGGTCTGGCTTAACTACAACTAGTTGAGAATTTTTAAAATATAATTGTTGGGGTATTTTTGTCAGAAAGTGCTATTTTTAGGAAATGCATGGAAGTTTTCTGATCTGTTTCAACCAATTATGCTAAGTGTAGACAGAATAGAATTTTTGGAAACCTTGCTGATTTCTTGTAAGCTTGCCTAAAATATTGTTAAAGAATTTACATATTCAGATTGGAGTTTCCAGACCAATTTGCCGTGCAGCCTGTTTCTGGAGCTACACAGGCTTTTTACAACAAAGTTAGTCCTTTTCTGAGAACAAATATTTAATTTGCATCCTCTCCAAGAGCCTTGATTGCATGACCTAATAATCTCAGCAATATCAGAACTGGCCTGAAGTACAGGAACTAGGAGTTGTTGATTCCTGTCCTTTTTAATCAGTCTTCTTATTGAATTATCATTTTGGTTTTGTTCAGAGCAGCCAAATAGCAGTTGTTAGTTTTTCTCTCTTCATTTATTCCAGCCTCTTCAAAACAGTTAAGAATGGGTTTTCATTCAGCAAATGGCTTTTACAGATGCATTTGCAATGCAAAATCTATACTTAAAAGCTGACATTCTAGGCACATGATACCCAGAGAATTTTAAAAATACTGGCACGTACTGATTTGTAGATTAGTACTTGTGAGTGGCTCAAGCACAATCTTTGTGGTCCAACACAACCCTTAAATTACCTATTGGCAGAGGATAAACAGATGACAGAGGATAGATATGAAAAGAAAACATTGTTTATAATTCTCATATGTCTCTTGGAAGTTTGCTGTCCTATAGTGTTTATTTAACAAAGAGAAAAGGATGCTTGCATGTGTTCTTTAAAAATCAGGGATCTGGGCTTTCATAATTTTTAAGCACCTTCAAGTATGTCAAAGACTATGTTCTTGAAAAGTTTTAAATGGCAACTTACCACTTCAAAATAAAAATTTAATTTGGCCAAACCATGTTTTTGAACAATTGAATAAAGTACTGTTCATTGGAAAAAGGTTTAAAACAAAAGTAAATTAAACAGAGAAATGGAGCTGATTGTCATTGTTAGCTTTGCTTCTTCTTTGGGATTTAATTTGTATGAGATTGAGGACAAATGTCTGCGTGCATTTCAAATTTCCTTCCTTTAGCATGTGTTGGCCCATGCTTGCAAGCGTGCATTCACTCTCAGATGCTGATACAACCATGCTCCTTGCATGTGCCAGCATGTGTGCACTAACACTGTACTAAAAGGAGAGAGTCTGAAGCTGTAGGCAATCTCTTTCTCTTTCTTCTCCCACAAAATCCTTCCCCACTGCAGAATGAATATCTGACAAACCCATTGTATATACCCATATATCTGATGAACCCATTATCAATTCCCAGAAAATAATTTGTCTTTGGAATTGTTCTTCCCTCAACAGCTTTTACATATCTGAATATAGTTATTACCTCCAAAACAGTGTTTATCTCAATTTTTGAATTTATTTAAAAAAAAAAAAGTCAAAAAAACACCACCATCCCCCCAAAAACCCCACAATATTTAATGTGGAATTTCCACACAAATAGACTTCTTTTGTGATAAGAAAGGTGGCCACTGAAAGCTTAAAACCCTTAATTTGCACCCTGACCAGTGGAAATTCTGTTTATGTATCTTTCCAAAACCTTGGAGACAAATTTCAAATTAGCCTGAGCTTGAGTTCATATTTCTATCATAACCCACTGTTCTCCCTACCCATGCTGCAGAAGTTGCGCTTTTCTGCCCAGTAATGTCTGTAAGAAATTTAACTGAGGTTTAGGTTTAGAGGTTTCTTGTACAATCAGTGGACGTGATGGGCTGGTTATCTCAGGGTAGATTTCCATAATAAAGCATCATGTGAAGATCTCT
The DNA here is from genome assembly GCF_041296385.1 of Aphelocoma coerulescens. Lineage (NCBI taxonomy): Eukaryota > Metazoa > Chordata > Aves > Passeriformes > Corvidae > Aphelocoma > Aphelocoma coerulescens. The sequence goes on along the minus strand of NC_091015.1, from coordinate 97,572,868 downwards.
CTTTCTTTTCAAATGTCAGTAATTATGGGGCACACCTGACCAGGTGGGGTAAGAGCATTCTGGGAAGCAATCTGGCTGGATTTAGTAGCAGAGCTTTAAATTAGACTTGGCTGGGGGAAAGGATGTACTTCTCAGCGACAAAGAACCAGGAAACACCAAGCATTTAGTAAGCAGTAGGGAAATACCTACAGATCATCCCCAAACCATTAGGGAGGGGCCCGGTTTTCCCCTGAGGCACCCACGCAGATGGTGAGGGTGTCTGTACTAGTTTGAAAGCAAGCCAGTGAGAAATTCCAAGTCAGAACTACAATTTCATAGGAAAATTAAAACAAATGCAGTAGTACAGAAACACTGACACAGTACAACTGGACACCCTGTTGGGCAGGGTGGTGGCAGCAGTCTGAGTAAATGGTGGCTGCAGTCCTCCTGAAGTGATAGATGTGGTTCTGTTGAAGCGACGATCCTGTAGAAGGGTCTGGTCCTCCTCAGAAGGTCCAGTGATGTATGTAGCTCTTCTTCTCTGGGAATCCAGTAGGTAAAGGCTGACTGTGCTGTTCCAAACCTCAGATTATATCCAGGTAGGAATACTTGGTTCCTCCCCCCGGGCAGAGCATCTCACAATGGGATGATGTAATTTTATGAGTCATGCAGTGAGGCCTTGATGGCCCATTTAGCAGAGATATCTCTCCGAAGGCAATTTTCAGGGATGAGTCATAGAGAGGATAAAGAACACTGCCTCACTTACCTTAACAGCTTACATAGATGGTAATAGAATACATACCTTTCGTTACATCTTACATTGTAACCTAAGACAGTCTCTCTCCCAGCAAGGGCAGGCATTGAGAAGTCCCAGTCCATCTTGCAAGCAGTGGCTTATCAAGGGTAAGGAGAAACAGCAAAGAAAGTTCTGCAGCAGCAGCGAGTCCTCTGGGAAGGAGAGATCCAGCACCAAACACCACAATCGTCTGCCCTCCAAGCCAGGCAAAGACTGAACTACCCCCAGCTAACAAACTGCCAAAGCCACACCACTTCACCCCCCCACCCCCAGACCCATTCCAACACTATGCCAATGCACTAGCTACATCTTTTGTCTCTGAATCGAGGTGCATTTGCAATCTGCATTACAGCAAATGGGAAGAAAATTCCCTGAAGAAATCTAACCCACAACAACCACACAACTGAAACACTATGATTGAGGGCTACAAGCTTTTCGGTAGAGGTAGGCTGGGAAGGAGGGGCAGTGGTATTGCTAAGGAAGCGATAGATTGTGAAGAGCCATCTCTGAGCAACAGCCTTGAACAGGTTCAGAGTTTATGGGTAAAAATCAAGGACAAAGCCAACAAAAGACACATTGTGGTTGGCGTCTGCAACATGTCACCTAAACAGGGGAGTCTGTCGACAAAACTTCTTGCCTCAGCTACAGGAAGCATTGTGCTCACAAGCTTTCATCCTGATGGGGCATTTCAACCACCTGGATGCCTGCTGGGAAAGCAATACAATTGTCTGTAAACAATCCAGGAGAGTCCTGGGGTGTGTAAAGGAAAATTTTCTGGTCCAGATATTAGACAAACCAACCAGAAGAGAAGCATTAGTGTACCTGGTTCTCACAAATGCAGATGAGCTCACTAAAGAGGTTAAGACAGGAGGCATCCTGGGCTGTAGTGACGATGTCCTGGTGGAGTTTGTGATCTGAAAGCGATTGGGCCTAGCACAGAGCAAAGTCAGGACCCTGAACTTTAGAAGAGCAAACTTTTAGTTTTTTAAATAATTAGTGGATGAGACCCTTGGGAAACTGGCCTTAAGGACAGCATAGCTGACCAAAGCTGGCAACCCTTTAAGGAGTTTTCTGATGTTGCCAAGCACCTCTCCATCATATTTGAAAAGTCATTGTAGTCAGGTGAAGTCCTGTGTGACTGGAAAAAAGAAAACAATGTTCCTATTTTAGAAAGGGTAGAAAGGAAGACCCAGAGAACTACAAATTGGTAGATCCTCCACTTAGTGCTTCAGAATACCACGGAGCAGATCCTCATGGAAGCAGTGTTAAGGCCCATGCAAAACAAGGAGGTGATCTGAGACAGTCAACATTACTTTACCAAAGGGAAAATCATCCCTGACCAATCTGGTGGCCTTCTAGTATGGAGTGACAGCAACTGTCAGCAAGGGAAGACTGAGCAATGTCACTGACCTAGACGTCTGTAAGGCCTTCAACACAGTCGTACTTGACAGCCTTATGTCTAAAACAGAGTCATGGATTTGAAGGGTGGACTATTTGGTAGATAAAGAATTGGTCAGATGGTCCCAGTCAGAGAGTTTTGGCCAATGACTCCATGCCCAGGTGGAGACCGATGTCAGATGTTGTCCCTCAGGGCTCTGACTTGGGACCAGCACTCTTTAATATCTAAATTAATTACATAGACAGAGGGATCGAGTGCACCCACAGCAAGTTTGAGGATGACACAAAGATGAGTGATGCAGGTTGACACAACACAAGGACAGGATGGGACCTGAACAAACTTGAGAAGTAGACCCATGAAAAATTCTTGAGATAGATATGTTAAATACTAAATCCCATAATATTAAAAGAAAAGAAAGTACAAATAAGAAAAATGTGTGTGAATGTTTTGTGATGATTAGGAAAAAAAAGACATGTATGACTACCTGGATGCAGAATATGTTCAAAAGTATATAGACTTATTTTGAGTTACCTTGGCTTTAATATTTCTTTAGTTCTTAAATCTGCATTCAGGATTGTTCTAAAATAACACTTGAAACATCAGACTTGGCTGGCATGTTTCCAAAACAGACTCCTTAGAATTAAAAAGTTTTTGGACCACACTATGCAGCATTGTCATGAAATGAACAGAAACGCATCTGTGGTGACTCACAGTCACTTGATTGTTTAAGTGTATTTTTTCATCAAAAAAAACCAACCTAAAAACACGTTAGAGATTACAATATACCTTTCCAATATGCAATGAGAAAAAAAGCAAAGGATTCAAAGATAATTACCCTATAAGAGCAATGTTAAAATTATCCTATCTTTTTGTCATCCCCATCTTCTTTGTCATTGCATTAGCTGACTTTATTAGGACCTTTACAGGATCTGCTTTTAGAATCCAGTAAGCATTGAACATGGCTTCTAAAAGAGACATTTTGCAGTTGTCTTTATGGGCAATAAATAATTAAAATAAAAGTCCCCAAACCCGCAACACAAAAAAATATTATTTTCTCAGAAGGAACACAAGGAATTCCTCAGATTTTCACATTTGCCTCTCACACTGGCTTGCCCCTTTTGTCTTCAATCACCTACCTGCTCTGTCCATGCCCTTACTTTGTAGTATTCAAACACTCCTTATTCCCAAATTACTTTATTTATGTAGTACCTTCCAATTACATATCTACTTTTGTCAATGTCTCCCTTGGACCCTTTTTATCTACCATGAAATCTCGTAGCCTTTAGATGTCTTGCCCTCCTACACACTATTCTTTTTAGATTGAGGTATTAAGATTTAATATCCTCTAGAATTATCACAGTCCAATAGGTCAGTTCTCAGTTCTGATAACAAGATTCTCTCTTCTCTCTAGGTTAATTGCAAGAAAAAGTAAGTATCACCTGTCCTGGTGGAGTAAGCAATCAAATTGCCCTCATGGCCAAAGCTCCCTGACCCTTAAAATCATCTTTCATCCTACTTGCTGCTTGCTTATCTACTTCTGCTGACTTGGGCATCAAACACTACAATTCACGTTACCAGGCTGGGAGAATACTTGCTCTGCTTGTCACGTCCCCCTCGGTGGAACAGGGCTGGCGTGTTTCTCGTTTGGGTGGTATTAACTGAGGTAGACCAGCCTGCTACAGCCCTAGCTATTAGATACTAGCCTCAAAGATGTCTGGCTTAATTAGGCAGTCCACCAAGGTGTAGGTTTCTCACCTGAGTGGCAATATCATACATAGATTTAGAGGTGAATAATTGAATCATGGTGTATCAATTATATCTGATACTTTCCTAGCAGGAATATATATATGAATACATGTATTCACACAAGACCTTCAGCAGCTCTGACACAGAGACATGATTGACTTATTTAATGGGTCCTTTGTCAAACATCTGAACTAAATGTCTTTTACTTTGAATTGTAAAACCCCAATCAAATGTCTACAGTATTTTCCTAAATTTTATAAATATATATTGAAAAGCTCTGCTTGAAACAGTAAAAATGTCTCTCCATGGAAGTACACTAATTATTATGAGCAATATTAGAGGGTTTACCACCAGGTTTAAATTAGCAACTGATTGACACTGGAATATACGGAATTGTTCTGAAACATAATTAAAGAACGCTCACTCTCATAGCTATTAGCGTTATTTTTAAACCTACTAAATATAGATCAGAAGTCAAATGAAAATATCTTCAAAGGTTTGTGATCATTCATGCGAGTCTGAAAGGTATTTGGGAATTCTTGGTCAGGACATCTTAAATATCATTGCCACAGGATTTTGGAATCACAGTACAGATGTAATGTTGCTTCAGGAAATGCTTGAGTGACATTCAGCATTTTATGTGTCCCTGGACTTTTCTGCAAAGATTAGAGAAGAAACAGTTTTAGATTCTGAGTCAATGTTATCACACCCAGACTGATACAACACAAAACAGAGAATACTATCTCAATGGCCTACAGGTGAAGTACATTTCTGTAAGAGAACTTTTTGCATTTCTCCTGAGGTGCATGTATTAGAAAGGTTACAGGGTTCTTCTGGCTTGTTAAGGATTTATTTTTGAGATGTCCATAAACAGGTTTAACCCAGAGGGAAATCTGATATTTTAGAAATATAAAATGTACACTAGAAGTGACATAATTTCAAAGTGAAGTTTAAGGAAATCAAGGCTCATCTGCTGAAGACAGGACACAACAGAAAATAAAAAGACAAACCCCACAAAAGCACAGAAAAAAGCCCTATAAAACAAACCAGCATTGATATGCTTTATAATATTTTTTAATATTTCCAGTCCTTTTGAATAAAATGTAAGGAGAAACTGCTGGTTTGCATAAAAAGATATGTACTATGAAGGTCGAGGTTAAGACTGGTTTTACAGGTTCACTACTTAACAAGAGATGCAAGCTGGAACCATGAATTCAGAATCACAGGAGATCTGTAGAAGATCTGTTAGGACAAAGCCGTCCATAGTGGCTAGGTCATTGGAACAAGAAGTGTCTGAGTTTCGTTGCTTTCTCTAATTTGTGTGGTTCATGTACTTGACAGTGTGTCCCAGTCTCGGAACACATGTCCCATTTGTGAGATGCATACCTCGGTCACATCCCTCAAGAACAGCAAGAAGCATTCTGTTATTACTCTGTACATATATTGTTTACCTTGAAAGGCAGCTTGGATGGAGAAGAAGGGAGGTAGGAAAGTAGCCACGTTGGTGTTTTTTAAGGGTGAAGGAAGATAAGAGACACCTAGCAGAGTCACTTAGTTACCCTGAAAAGTTCAATATCTGTAAGATTACTGAAAAAAAATCCCATATTCACTAATACTTGTTCAGCTACATGTAGTAAATCTGCTCTGTCAAGTATTCACAATCCCTTTTGTTTGCTTTCTGTGAATATTCAGGAGAATAATGTTTGATGAAAGAGATAGTGTTCCAAACGCTTTTGCAAATATGTATTTATGAGAGAAGTATTTACATGGGGATCTTGAAAGCTGAGATTTTTCACATAACAATAGAGTTAACCCCTATGCTTCCTAATCCTGCAGAAAATGGAAAGAAGCTGTTCCACCTTTCTGTTTATCTGTACTTTCCTCCTTAGTTAGTACATCATGTTACTAATCCTAAAAACAGTAACTTCCGCAAGATTATTTGCAAAGGCAGAATTATCTTGAAAGACGTAAGTTTCAGGAAAGGACAACCTATTAGCTAGAGTCAGGATTGTGGTAATTTATCTATGTTAATATATTTAGAACTCAATTTATTTACCCAGATATAGGTATCTAGGAATGTGATGACCTGCATTGTTGTATTTTCAATAATTTTATGAATAATTAATCACAGATGTTTCATTCTGAATTTCAAATTTTATGGTCACATGATGTGTGATATTCATAACTGAAATTATTGGCCTTTAATATTTGTTGACAGTGTGATACTGTTAACAATGGTTTTATTGAGGAAATTGAGACAGTGGCAAGCAATAAAACAGGATCTTATAAATCTAAAATGAAGTCTATTTTTCATAGGAAAAGTGTTTAAAATAAATTTAATATGGAGTATTTTATTATCGTATTTTTATTCCAGTATTACATGCAAATAATGATACTAAGGTACCAAATTCAAAGTTTATATAGATTACAAAAATGTTTTTTCATAACTCCTAATTCAAAGGATTATGGATGACCAGCTATATGGATACTTACCTGTCCTCTAGGAATTGGAAAGGCATACAGTAACAGCTGGGAATGATGTATTAAATTTGATTTAGCAGGAATGTTCATTTGATTTAGCAACATGTTCACATGTGTATGTGCACACAGTGTACAGAAAATCCTGGATCTCAGTGTTCCTAGTACAGACCAAAATGATCCAAGTTACATTTCATTTTAATAAACTAAGGTATTAAAGCAGGTTAGCAAAGTGTTAGGAATCAATGACTGGTAAAAACTCTTCAAGTGTATCCCCTGTTCTCAAACAATCCCTATGTGTTCGTATAACACAGTCTAGTTTTTGGTGAAGGAGGGAAGCCACAGAGGTGGCTTCTGTGAGAAGCCACTAGAGACTTCCACGGTGTGCCAATCCATGACAGCTCTGAAGATGGACATGCTGCTGGGCCAATTACAGAATTTGTAACACATCTGTGATGACATATTTGAGAAAGAATAAAAAGCCACACACGTATGGATAACGCACATAGAAAGGAAAGGCTATGGAATAGCAGAGGTGGTGAGGCAGCCACCAGGGGCCATGCTGGGTACGGCCACAGGAATGTGGCGCCATGGCCATGCCTGGCTTGGCCTGCAGAGAGCTATGCCTGCCTAGCCACTCCTAGCCAGTCACGCTGTGGGGCAGGAGTGGCGGTGGCTGCCGCATGGCTGCGGTGGCTGGCACTGCCCACACAGTGGCAGCAGGGCCATGTGGCCAGTGGCGAAAAGGTGCCGAGCAATTCCCTGACACAGAACCCAGATGAGGTCGGCTTCTCAGTCCTGCAAACTCCTGCAGAAATCTTTGAATGGTAGAATTTGGCAACGATATTTACGAGCGGCAGTTTTTTCCTTTTTAGTTGGAGAAAGAAGAGGAAGTGAGAACATATGGCAGAAGACAACATGGCGACACCAAGGTCAGTGGAAGGAAAGAGGGGAAGAAGGTGCTCCAAGCGTCAGAGTCAAGATCTCTCCGCAAGCTGTGGTAAGGACTATAATAAAACAAACTATCTCCCTGTAATCCATGAAGTCCATGAGACGATGCAGACATCCACTCCCAGCCCATGAGGAAAAGTGCTCATGCTGGAGCAAGTGGATGCTAAAAAGCTGTAATCTAGTGAGAGACCCAAACAGAGAAAGAAGGCTGTTGCTTCCAGAGATAGAGGAATAGGGCCTTTGCTTCTGAACTGGAACACCTTATACTTAAAAGGCTACACTCCATGGACTAAAATGACCCATGCCTTGCAGTTTTAGGAAGACTGTTTTGCCCGTGGGAGGGACTTATGTTACAGCAGGTCAGGCAGGACTGCTACTCATGAAAATTAAAACCACACTGGAGAAGTTCACTGAGAACTGTCTCCCATGGGAAGGACCCCATGGCACAGCAGAAAAAAGAAACTCCTTTCCCTAAGCAAACTGAAGAAAGATTTAGAGTGAGAAACCAACAAAAACCCTCAAGCCTTGTCTCCCTGCGCTGTCGTTGGGAAGGAGGGACGGGCTGGGGGGAGGAAAGGTTTTAAGGGTTTGCGTTAGTTCTCATCATCCTCTTCTGATTCTGTTAATAATAAATATTCTTTATACCATTTAAGCCTATTTTCTCCTTAGAATATTTTCTCCTAATCCTTATGTCAACTCATGAACCCTTCAATTTTTTTCCCCTGCTGTGCTCAGCTATAGCAGAAAAGAATGAATGATTTTTCATAGGTGCGTGGCATTTGGCCAGTGTCAAACCACAACACCCTATGCATACCTCCTCAAAAATACCAGTTTTAGAAGGGAAATGAATTGTGTTTAAAATCTGTGCCAAAGGAGAATGATATTCCATAGCCTTTCCTTTCTATGTGTGTTATCCATACGTAACTGTAACTCCAATTGCTGCAAATTTCAAGTCTTCAGTACCAGTAATTTAAGGACTATATACATGACATTCAGCAATTCCACTGGGAAATAGTAATTGAAGTAATTTCATTGTTTAGAAATTCTAGAAAATCACAAGTAAAATATAATCTAACATTATTGACATTTTTATTCACTAGAGTTATCAACATTATATTTTTTGACGGACAGAAATACCAAGAAAGTGACAGCACTGTCTGAAATTTGAGGAAATACATCTAAAGAAGGGACAAAAATCTGACACATGGAATTACCATCTTTCTGATATTATTAGACACATATCATTTAGTGGTCACCCCCCTGCCCAAATGGTTGAGGTTGGAAGGGACCTCTGGAGGTCACCCAGTCCAAGCCCTCTGCTTAAACAAGACCATCTAGAGCAGGTTTCTCGGGACCAGATGGCTTTTTGTCCATTCTTTCTATCCATGAAGACTCCACAACCATCCTGAGCAATGTATGCCAATGTTCTGTCATCCTCATGTTGATGAAGTGTTTTCTGATGTTCATAGGAAAGATCCTGTCTTTCAGTTTGTGGCCACTGTCCTGGTCCTGTCACTGGGCACTGCTGAAAAGAACCCGGCTCTGTCTTTGCCCTCTCTCTTTGGGTTTTGGTATAAATTGTTAAGATCCCCCCGAGCATTCTCTTCTCTATGTTAAACAGGCTATTTCTGTACAAAACCAAAAAGGATTTTATTTATTGTTTTCAGACATAATCATTCTTAAAGATGCTTGCATAAATGTTTCAGTCCAATATTAATCAATAACTGGGACATTGTACAATAAAACTTACATTGCTCATTTCAACATTGAGATTTTTAAAAAAATCTAAATTATAATGTTACCACTAAGAATAATTTTTTTTTAAAGGTAATAAACCAAAACTGTGTCTTTCACCTTCAAGTGGAAAACAAAAAAAATAAAATAAAAATTGAAAGTCATGCTTATAACCAATCACTAACCACTGAGAGGAGGCAGGTGTGCATATTATGACATAAATCAAGGCAATTTTTTTTTTTAAAAAGGTGGTCATAATGGAGGAACAGGTATCTGGGTTAAATTTTAAAATGTTCTCCAGAGGCAGAGAGCAAAGAAATCAAATAATATAGAAAGAGAAGGATTGGTGTGTATTGAAAAACTCTTTAAGGACTCTGAAATGGACTACTTTCAAAACAGAATAAAAACACAAAAGAACAACAGCAAAAACAACAACGAAAAAAAAGAGTAAAGGGACAGAGAGAAAGATAAGAATACAGAAGGGAAAAGTAACACTTTCCTAATTCAGGTTTCATCTTAGGATAGTCTGTGAAAAGCAATGGTGAACCATATTCAACACTGCAATAAAAGCTCTTTTCAGTGTAGTCAAATTGATTAATACATAGGACACACAATTGGAATCAAGACACACTGACTCCATTCCTGTTTTTCAGACATTCAGTGCATGTTTTGACCACAAGAATTCTACAAGTGCATCAGTAATATTTCAGTTATTACCAGTACTTTTGCATAATTTTCTGTATATATTACTAGTTTTACAAATGACATTGAACAGTAAGTCCAAGTCAAGCTCTTCAGAGCACTCAATGGCAGGAGGACAAGAGACAGCATACACAAACTGGGAAAAAACAGGGTTTGACTTGATATGAAGCAAATGTTATGCACCATGAGGACTGTCAGGGACTGGAACATGTCGACAAGCCAAGCTGTCAGTGTCTAGCCTTTGATGTTTTCAAGGCCAAGCAGGATAAAGCTCTGAGCAACCTATTCTGATGTCATATCTGACTCCACCACTTTCAGTAGGTAATGAGACCAAAGACCTCCCAAACTTCTTTCTAACCTGAATTATGCTCTAATCCTACGGTTAAATTAGAGGTGCAATTTTACATCTGAGCAGTTTAAACTGACACACCCTTTCTTTCAAAAAGGTTTATAAAGTTGGACTTGCTGCCATACCAATGCCGTAAGATTGGGTTTGGTCATTTTTCCATATATGAAAGTCAGGCTTATGCTTCTTAGAATATAATTTCTAGACAAACCCTTTATACCTCCATTTTGTGTCCATAATACAGAGTCTTTTATAAGGGCATTGTGAGGATACAGTCTTTATTATATGTGAGAAGTTAAATTTATGTAGTTATGAAAAGCCCATAATCATAAATTAAATTAAACAAATCACATTTAAATTTTACCGAGTAATTACATGCCTTATCTGAGAAAAAGCAGGAAAATTCATTTAGTTCAGCAGGATAAGCCTAGTCAGGAAAATGGGAAGCTAAATGTGACTTCGCTTTGATTTTGGAAGAAAGTTAGTAGCTTGAAAGAAAATCATTACTATCCTAGCTTGCATAAAGCATCAGAGAAGAGTTTGGTAATTTAAATGAGCCCAAAAAAGCCCGCAGCAGAGAATACCTTTAAGCTGAGCTGCATTTCTCTTTTACTTGTGGAGTCACCTTTTTATGGTCTTTCGCATATAATACTGGAGAAAGTTCAGGGTGTGGCTGGATGAAAAGGATGTTCTTGGGACCTCTTGCTTTTCCTCTGAATCGAGTTACGTTCAAAATGGTTTCGTTTTTATCAGAGATTTCTCACAGAAAACCTATCTGTGAGCAAGTGAGAGGAGTCCATCTGACAGTCCAAACCAACTGGCATCCCACGAGGGAAGCCACAGCTGCATGCCCGCTGAAAGGAATACTATCAGGCTCAGACTCAGACAATGTGCTCCATTCCCACCGGTGGGATTTGCACTGCATGTGACATGCGTGTGAGAGTTTTCCATGCTTCTGTCTTGGGGCCAACCTGCAAAGAGTCTGTTTAGCCAGGCTAAACAAGTACTGAGTATTCATCTGTGTGCAAAATATTTCTGACTGCCCAGTTCTTAATGTTCTTCCATATTTCTCTTCCTCTAAGGAATAGAGATCTGAAGACCATGTCTTTAATTTTAGCCATCCAGAAGCTAGGCTTGTTAGGAAAGAAGAAGCTGCCCTCTGAAAGTGCTTTTATTTCCAGTGATAATAGATAGAGCCTTGATGTCTATCTTACAGCTGGGAAAAAGGAAGTGAACTGAATCTCACACAAAGTACCTCCCTGTAATGGTCTAGAAATACTATGGCAAACCTGGGAACTGGGTGTAGATCATCTAGGTTCTTATCCAGTACTTCAATCACAAGACTATGTTTTGTTGACTACATGTAATTCAGGAAAAAAAACCAAAAAAACAAAAAACCAGCCTGTTTCTATTATCACTATCCTGTCCTTTGGAAAGGATAGACCAGTCTTTCCCAAAAACGGGAGTTGGCTAGTTGGTGCCTGGTGACTTCTCAGATCATTATTCTTAGAAAAATAAAATCATAATGTTGTTTTTTTAAAAACAATAAGATAATAAGATCTATCTAAAATGTGTATGGGAAAGAAGCACTACAGATCACGGTCTCAGGCTCTGCACAAAACATATTGATCTATAGATTCCTCTTTCATAATAGCTACCTTATTTATAACTTGAGTTTTCTTTCTGCTACAGTGGTTCTTATAATAAGCTCCCCTACAGATTTTTGAAACATGGGAAAAATCTAACCGTATTTTGTCAAGCTGTTCGGAAAAATTAACAATGCCAGTGCTGAATTTAGTTAACATAGTAGCTAGGGCTGTAGTGCATGTCCAGAAATCATTTGTATGTAAGAAGTTTGTGCTCCCAATCCAATGCCAGCTTAGGGGGAGAGACAGAGACAAACAAAGGTGGCATCCTGTGGCATTGAATCAACTCTCTTTACCAAGGTCTATCCACGGTTATTTATTTATTTTTATATTTTATTTTCCCTGCTCATTATGGAGGTTTTGTGGTAAGCTCTATAGCTGCAGGGGGTATGCAGACACCAACTTGATCATGACATTCTGTAGCTGAGAAACTTTATATTTGACACATAAGTAGAGATATTGCACTAAGGGACTTCATTTACCCTGCTTAGATATTCTGTGCAATTTTCAGCAGCTAATGCTTTACCAGTTACTGCAAAAACCAATGAAACTGGAAGTAAAAAAAAAAAAAAGATATTTAGGCATGTAGACTGCCACCCACAGGAAAAATTAATTAATCCTCAGAGTGATGTTGCAATATGCTGGTGAAATTAAAGCTACTCTTCCCAGGAAGAGACCAAATGATCAGTCCTAGTTGAAGCACCCTGCTTCAAGAGAAATATGAAGAATGTGAGGGAAAGACAAGGAGGGAAGGTTAACCTAGGCAGCCACTGGAGAAAGGACAGCCTAAATATCCCATGAAACAGATCCATTTTCTGTCCAGGGTTAATAATTCAGTCTCCAAACACATCAAGTCCAAGCAGTACAGGTCAGATCAGGGCCACAGGTAGCAGTAGGTGGTTTCAGTCTGTGCAAAGCCAGGGAGCAGGGAACCAGCCCATCATGAAATCTTTATATTCAGGACTCTTGGGCTTCCCTGCCTTATTCTAGGTCCTCTGATCTATTTGCTACAAAGAATTTACAAGGTGAGGGAAATTTCTCAGAATCTTGCACATGCAGTAAAAATGAAAGCAGTATTTCACTGAACTTCTCTGCTATGGTCTTATCATTCATGAGTTCCTCCTTTTAAAACTCTTGTCATCAAACAGTACCACCCATTCCCTAGCTGGCTGATTTTGATGTATTTTAATAACTTTTCATTATCAGTTTGAGCATCCTTTGCAAGATGCTCTTCAAATTCTTTTTTAGATCTTTTAATTTCCTGCTTCTATTTGACCTGTTATGTATTATGGATTTTTCTGTTCTCCTCAGCTGAAAAAGCTTTCCAATTTTTAAATGCCAGCATCTTCTGTATGAAAGTCTCTTTAAGTTTTTTATTGATCAATGCAGGGGTTTTAGCTGGACAGTTTTTCTCTTTTTTTGGTTTCCTTTTTTTTTGTTTCTGTCTTTGTTTTTGTTTAGTCTTATCTAGTCTTCTAATGTAGTATTTTAAACTCGAGTTTTATTCCTTTTTGGATGTATCATTTCAGAATTTTGCTTTTCTCTTTTTTTGTAAGGTTTTCATTTCTATGTGTTTCTCTTTCTTACAATTGTATATCTGTATGCTACATTTGTTTAACCTATTATTTCCCACTACAGCAGAAACCCACTATTTCCCACTACTTGAACTGTATCTGATATTATAGAGTGACATTCCTAGTAAAAGCACTTGGACTAGACCTACTTCAAGGTCAAGACCAAAAGAGAGTAGAGGAGAAGCAAGGAGAGAGGAGGGGAGAGGAAGGCTTTCATGGACAGACCTTGTGAACAGCCTTACCTTCACAAATTTTGTGCTGTTTACCCAACAAGCTCAATGACATAAACAGTTACAGAAAGGTTTAACTGAATGAGAATTTTGGGGGATAAAGCAAGAGTGTTCTTTTTCCATTTGTAGCTAATCTTTATTTTTTTAATTACTTGTAACTTATATTTCTAGTCATGGGAAACAAAAGTACCATCTGACTTAAGCAAGCTGTGCCATGTGTGATATATGATCAGCCTTCAATAGTCAATTCAAGCAGTTCAGATGCTTAAAAATTTTCACGCTAACATGTGAATGATGATGAGTAACTAGGAGATATATAAAGCCAGAATTTAAATCAGAATTGTGATTATTTCTAATTAATTCTAGTGTTAGTGCATTCTTGACTCCATGGTAGCATATCCAGTAGTCTCTGTCAGTGCACATATACTGTTCCTATTGATTTCTTTTTATAGTGAAAAAATAGCCTGACACAAAACAGGATTTAGGATACATTATTTCCCTAATATATCAATTTCTGATATATAGGTAAGTGATTTGTAGTCATATGTGATATTCAACTGTAAGTATTAGAATAATATTTTTGCTAGTATTTAATCTTTACCACACAAAAGAGAAATATAAATCTTTAAAAAACCCCAAAACACCTCCTTTATTAAGGAAAGAATACATCAAAAATTAATGAAATATATAATTAAATTAAAAACTAATACTTTGAGGGAAGAGGCAAAAGGAAAAAAGTCTGAGATAAAACGATTTTTATTATACGACAGATTTCAGTAGATGTGTTCCCCACCTGGCTTTAAAATTAATATTGTTTTGGTGCAATTGACTATTATAGAGAATTAGGATAAATATGCAATTTTAACAGGATATCATTCTATTCCTCATAGGGGTACAGCTCTCTAGTTTCTGTTACTATAGTTTGTTTTGATGGAAAATATCAGAAAGAAAATTCTTTACATTTTTGTATAATCATTACCTAAAACAAAAAAAGGACTTACAATATGGAACTCCTGCCCATGTATTTGGTGTACCAAATCACCTTACATCTGTTTAAAAACCCCTGCTTTTGTAAGGTAAGGGACTCCTATGCTTTCAAGGGTCAGTCATTACAAGGCTTAGGAGAGGTGGTATAACCTCAGTCTAAATGAAAGGAAAGGAAAGGACTACAGGGCCATGTATTTGTAGCTTCTCACTGACAAAAAAAAGGGCTTGTGGATTGGACAAGGTTGTGGTTGAGTCTGAAGAGAAGCAACAGGAAATACTGCAGTTTTGTCTCCTTTTATTGCCTAACTTCAGATCTGACTTTCTCAGAGAAGAATTTTCAGTGGTGTCAGCTTGACCAGCCAAATTGGTGTTGGCTTTGGTGTTTCTAAAGGGCAGTGGAGGCTTTCAGGTGACTCGCAGAAACTTCCTGTGTAATGCAGCCATTCATAGTGATTTATCAGCTATCACAGGGATAACTAATACAGCATGACTTAAGGGAAATGTCACCTGACTCCTACTGTTTGACTTTGCCAAAGAGTAGAAGCATTCAGATGGTGAGTTAGGGTTATTTACCATGTCTCAAATGAAGAAAAATCACTTCTCAAAACATGCTAACTGAAAAATTGGAATAGTATGAGATTATTGGGAGTCTGTGATGTGAACCCAGTGTGCCATCATATGGTAGGATATGAGCCAGTTCTGGACCAGAATGGCTGCTCTAATGTGGCATGGTACACAATTCCTGAAAGGCAATGGATATTAGTTTAGTAGACTAAACTTTTGTTTCTCAAGAACTTCCAGAGTGCTCAGTTAAAACTTTATGAGACTGAACTTACATCTATCTGCATCTTCTGAACAGATTTAACTTATATATAACTCTGTTAGTGCTGTAGAAGTTGGTGGCAGAGCAAGGAACTGAATCCTGATTACCAAAAGCAGCAGGCATGCTAGTGCTGGATCATCAGTCCCCCCACTATTGATATTCATTAATGCCACCGCCACTCACACTGCGATTTGCTGCGCAATACTGATAGTTCCCTTGGTAAAATGGAAATCATGCAGGTGCTCATCAGTGTAAGAACAGGTGGTAGAAGCCTGCTTTTAAAATGTGATCAAATGTTTTAATTCAGAGATAGAAGACTTACTGTTCCTGAATTTAGCTCAGAATAAAGCCAAACTGACAGTTAAGAATGTCCAGCATGGCTGGATTTTTTTCCTGTTATGTTTTGGCACCTTGTTTATTCTTTTGCTATCAGTATTGTTGCTTTATTCCTTGGCAAATTGGGATCGAAGAACAGCCTCCTTTATGGTAAAAATGCTATATTGTCTCTTACCTCCTGTTCTTCAGCCTGACAATATCAGTACCAAATCCCTAATAAGAATGTTAGTAGCTAAATGCTTTATAAAAGTGTAGGTATTGATAATATTCTTACACATCCTGGTGCCTAAAACTTTTAATGCTCTATTCCCCCGTGTTTCCAAAATTTCTCCTTAAGTTTTATATATACTGAGGGATGGCTTATTCATATTTATGTTAATTACCTTCCCTTGGAAAAAAGAATACATTCGTCTATTTTGTCTGGATATTATATTAGTTTAGAAGATTGGCAACTTGTATCTATTAGAAATGTGTCTTAATAGAAAGGAGTTTATCTTTCAGGAGAAATTGTAGGTTGGTAATCTGAGAATCAGTGTTCTTCTGCATACCCTTGCAGCAGACTTGGCATGTGCAGTAACCACAGAAGTGTCTTTACATGTTTTTTGCATAACCTTCAGAGATCATTCCAGATGGGAGAGACCAGTTAGGAACTTCTGCAGAGTTCCCAAAGCTCATTCACTCAGTTTGAGACCAAGCAGCATGTCAGTTACATGCGCTGTTATCCTTTACCAAGGACAGGAATCAGTCCAGTAATTTAGCACTTCAAAGGTCTGACTGACTTTCAGATACTACTGATCTGGTCAAAATGCTGAACAGTAACAGACTGCACATCATATTACCAATCTCGTGAGGTAGCTCAGGAAAAATTTAATGTGCAGTTAAGAAGAAAAAGCATATTTTCAAGTATCAATGGGACTGTCAGTCTTATTGTCATAATATTACTACTCAAAAATAATCAAAGTCAGAACTAAGGAAAAAAGGGCAGTCTGTTAGCATTCATTTTGGCAAAATATCTCCCAGTTTTTACTTTTGTGTTTAGTTAATTTAGTTTAATGACTAATAATACAAAGTCTTAAGTAAACAGAAAAATAATGATGCCTACAACAGACTACAATACAGCATATCCAGTACAGTCTTTAAGGAAGATTAGTGCCTTTCAGTGCCTCTCTTGAAGATAGAATGCATTTTTCTTTTTTCTGCCTCTTTGCCAATTAGCCATTTTTGCACAACTCCCTTAAGTAATACCAAGCTATTTGGTATTGAGGTTTACTTCAGTCAGCAGTTTTGACTTACTGATCGAGTCAGCTTTCTTGTTTTTGGTGTGTCGAGCTCCTGTGTTTCAATTATTCCCTCATCATTTTACTTCCTGTCTTCTAGTCTGCCATACTTTTGGTAGAGAGTCTTGTGGGGCTAGAAAGCCATTGAATCATCTTGCACTGTAATGCTGGATCTGGATACCTGCCACCAGGGCAAAATGTTACTAGATTAAAATTGAGAGAGCTATATTTAAGAGAGAGAGAGTAGCTTTAATTAAGAGACTGTACTTGCACTAAAAGGTTTTATATATGTTTACAACTTTCTGGCATTTCTGCTGAAGGAGAGACAACTGAGAACCTGAAGAGATACAATAAATCTGTTCCTTTCTCCCTCCTTTTTTCTTCATGAGCATGTGACAGAAAAAACTGCTGCCCTAGTTGTAGGAGACCAAAGAGAAAGAAGTGACGAAAATAGATCGGTTAGTCTAGTGGGTGGAGCACTAACAGTGTTCAGCATGCTCTATGAATTCAGTGTAATAATTGCCCCTCTATTCTATACAGAGGACAAATACACTGAATAAAATAAGGCTGGACAGTAATAGGGATCAAAATAGTGGATTGAGCAAAAAACAGACTTTATAATAATTGTGTCTCAGTCAATATTCAAGGTATTTAAATGTTCCTCTTGCCTAAGTTTTTACTTCAACTGTCAATAAAATGTTTTTATAAAGGTGAACTACAGTTAGTGCTGGCAAAACCACTTTGTTAGAAACCAGACTCTTCTGCCTTGAAATAGTTTGGGAAAGTAAAAGGTCACTACAGTAAATACTATTTCAGATTTTTTACTTGATTTGGGAAAAAAAATCCAAAATGTCTGGAAAGGAAAGAACTACAGCACAGAGCTGAATTTTACATTTTAAATAAATAATATGAAGATGAAATATTCCCTTTTCTGTATTTTTTTAAATTATGTGTGGCAAAACAAGGATTGACTGCAATAATGACGTTTTGTGAAGATTTCTCACTTCTTTTGAATTGCTGGAGAATTTCCAAAGCTGGCTTATTTTACATAAAACATGAATTATTTGATATTTCTTCCAAACTTGTCCACAGTTTTCACTTGTTCAACAGCTTGTACATTTTCTATTGTTTCAGATCTCCAAAGTTTCAGCATCTTGTACAACCAAAAGTTGTGCTGTCATACAAATCCACCATGTTTGATAAATGTCTGTTTGCTCTCATGATAGATGGGGTTTGACAGTACCATCAGCTGCCTCAGAACTAGCCAGATAGTGTCTGGTACATTCTTGTCAGGACCTCTTTCCTACTAATGGGTGTTATTTTTGAATCTCTTACCTCCTGTTTCATGTTTTCTTCTCAGTTCCAAATCAACTGATTTATGCTATTTCACTTCCTTCTATTTTCAACCTCTATTTTTTGTCATGTAATTTTGCTACAGGCCAGTCCTAAATATTTAAGAATTGACAGACCTGCTACACTCAGATATTAAAAAGCCATGCCTAACTTGAGATTGGGTTAAAAATCAGGTCCGTTAACTGCAACACAATCTCTCTTTGCCATCTAAAGCTGAGCTTTCAAAGATTCTTTTGCAAATGTATAGTTTTAATAAGAATTAGTTACTACTCAGACTTGAAAAGCTGACGTTATCATGCTGTTAAATATACCTGTAAAAGACAACCAATATCAAGAAAATAGACAATTAATTTGTAATGCCTGCTAAATTTTTGTTCTATGTGGGCAAATGAGAGCTGAATACAAGCACAGTTGCATGGATGAAGCTCTTCATTTGTTCTTATGCTGGAAAGGATAGCAATTTGCCTTAAACTGAAAGTAAAGACTAGGACTGACAATGAGATTTGCTCAAATATACACCAAATGCTAACTTTAAATAAATGTTTATACAATGACAAGCTTGTATCTAGGTTAAGAAATTCACATGCAATTAATTCTTCTGTCTTTACAATCTGTCCTACAAATGTTCAAATCATCAAAGGTCTCTTTTTTCTTCATGCACCCAATTAAGAAAGCATCTAATACTTGAGTTTGACCATAGAATATTGTCAGAACTTGGCCATTAATTCCCCCCCAAGAATTTCTTTTTAGGCAGAAAAGCCTTAGTCCTACATATCTTCATTGTCTGTTGCTCTTCTTCCTCTGTGTCAAATAAGATTTTTCAAATCTCATCTTTGTTTTGCATTTTTTATAGAAGTGAGACCTGTATTTTAATATCTCTTTGTAAAAGATTCTGTGAAAAGATAATGGTTAAAGCTGTGAAACTCATGCCTTAGTGTCTCTATCCCTATCTCCACCTCCCTGACTATTTATTTTGAAATAAATGCTTGCATTCCACTTGTGTGGAAACACAGAACTGTTTCCACAGAAACAGTCCTGAGTTACTAGCTTTAAATTGCATGTGCACCTTCCACTGTGCTGTCCATGAATTTCTCACTTTTCAGAGTTTGGCTGACAAGGAAATCTGCAAACCTCTCACAGGAGGTGAGACTTCCTAAAAAAGGTCTCAATTCCCCAAGCCTGTCAGTGTTTAACAGGCATTTGGACAGTGCCCTCAATAACGTGCTTTAACTTGGTCAGCCCTTAATTAGTCAGGCATTTGGATTAGATTGTCCCTTCCAAGTGAAAGCTTAGTCTAAGAGTGTGACCCTCTTCCAGAGGCAAAAATGGGCCTGGTTTCCTTATTTCCTGCAGGATTCAGCACCTGCCTTTTTCTCCCTTTTATAAGTCTCCTCCATGTGTACTGGAAATGCATTCAAACTGTGCATTCCATCCCCTCATGACACTGACTGCTGCTTTTTTAATGTATGGAGATAAAGTTTTACTGTATTCAAATATAATTTTGTTCATGTTGTGAGAGACTTCAGGTTTTACAACACACAGACTCCTTCTACTACTCCTTTGCTTCATTGTCTTTCTTTTTCCAAACCTTCCTTGAAAAGAGATATTTAATAATATATTTTATTCCTTAGTTTTATCTTCATTTCTTTAATTCTAGTTCAATGTAATTATAACAGAATTTTTTTTTAATCACTATTTTCTCCTGGTATAAATGAAGACAATGTCATTGATCTTTTGAAAACACCAGCAATGTGAAAAATGAATACTTAAGTCTTTACTTCCAAATATCATTTCTGGGGATTTTTCATATGAAAGGCAGTCTACACAAAGGAGGATTGTGGAGCAGGTAAAATACATGACAGTAGTTATATTTCAAAACACTGCAGTTCACTAGACAATACTGAAGCCTCTTTGGAGACATTAATTTCTTGCTTAGAGTAGCTAAGCTGTGTTATGTGTTTGATTTTACTGAATTGTGTTATAGTCCTGTATATACAATCCTGGTACAGATGTTCAGCTGGGTTAAATCAGCATAATATTATTGACTCAAGTGAGCCCATTCAAATCTCAGGTTTGTTTTGCATTTTTTACCAAAGAGAAACCCATGAGTATTTTAAGGACCTGTTTATAAAAGATGCTATAAAGAGGTAATGGTTACAGCTGTGAAACTGATGCTCTTTAGATAGATATACCATAATTTTTAAAACCTGCTACTTTTGTTTGTACTTTCCAAGGCACTACACATTTTTCTCCCTCTGTGCAGTACATCTACTTGTAAGGGCAGGCTTCATGGAAATATTTCCACAGGGGACTACAGTTGAAACCACTGCATTCACATCAGCTGCAAGCAGAGTTCAAGCAGCTTGTGAGGGAAAGCAATAGTGCCTGCAGCCTACTGGCCCTCCTGCCTGCTGGTCAGTCATCTGCCCACTTTGCACCTGCCTTTAATCAACTGGAGGACTGCCAGATGTCATCTCTCCCCTCTTTCCACACACTCAAACATTCTGCCTTCTTCTTTAGATAGTAAGTAAACAGTTATTTCAGGTTTCCAATATATCTTTGGTTAAAATGAGGGTGTGTTTGAGGCTGAAAGATTAATTAAAATATACCACTGATACCTTTCCAACTCTTTCCCCATTTTCTTCACAATAAACTTTCTGAGTTGTTTGCAAAGCTGGGATCATTCCATAGTCCTACCAACCATTTTTGTACCTACCTCACAGTGGTCTCATCTGTCTCATCTTCCATCAGGCTGTAGGAGTTGAGAAGGTCTTGAACTCAAAAACCATATTACAATCAAGATTGAACATAGCAGTAGGTTGAAGGTTGGACTTGATGATCTTAAAGATCTTTTCCAACCTTAACGATTCTATTATTCCATGATATGTGGCATCCATTTCTTCCCTTTTGTCAGCAAAGTGAGGAAAACAGATTGTTACAAACAGTCCTTGGCTGGCTCCACAGCCATCCAGCTAACACTGTTTGAGACCCGCAAATTAGCCCTTTATCTTCTTGGCCTCTACAGGGTCCTAAAAAATTAATATAGACACCCCCACACCCCAACAAATCTGTCTCTGAATTGCATTCTCCCTCCATCACAATTAAAAGACTCAAGACTTTCTTAGTTTTCTTAAATCAAAAGCTTTTCCAGGCCTTGCATTCTCTCTGTCTTTTGTAACATATTTGCTTCTCAACTGTTTTTGGATGTATTTCTAAACATCTATGCTAATTTTTCATATTTGTCTTAACCATCTCCTCTTGCATCTAAAACTTTTGTAACCTCGTTTTTAATTCAGGTATTCCCAATTCTTCCTTTGAATTTTCCAGTCTCAAAGCATCCTGATACATGGTGTCAGTAA
The DNA here is from genome assembly GCF_041296385.1 of Aphelocoma coerulescens. NCBI lineage: Eukaryota > Metazoa > Chordata > Aves > Passeriformes > Corvidae > Aphelocoma > Aphelocoma coerulescens. The sequence goes on along the minus strand of NC_091015.1, from coordinate 97,551,152 downwards.
GGTTACAATTTTGTCATTTCAGAATTTTTGAGAAAGGTCTAGGACCAGTGTTACTTCTAGACTTAAAATCTCCCAAACTCTGTCAATTTATTTATCCAAATAAACAATATCTAATATCCAAAATGAGCTAACATTTTCCAGTAAAAATCAGAGAAGATACTGATAACATTCATCACTGGCTTATCATCTTATATTCTGTTTAGGTCTCTGGTGAAATTTCTCCAAGGAACAAGGTCTGACAAATCAATTAACTTACTTCTTCAGACTTGTAAGTTACTTGAAGTTATACTGATGTCGTTTTGATTTTTGCCTTTATTTTTCTTATATATTCTCTGTATGCTTTACACATATATTTGTAGCCTATTCTATTAGTGGCTAGTTTTCCCAATAATTTTCCATGCCCTTTCCCTAGGCAGAAAGACAAAACAAATTCCAGGGCCTCTATCCTCCCTTGGTTCTCCCTTGCTACCAAGCTTGAAAACAACACTTCAAGACACATTTTCATAAACAAAGTACAGCTAATTCCTAAGGGGGGGCTCCAGAAAAGGGGATTGACCTGGGGGGGAACTGCATCACCACTTGTCCTCCTAATTGGTGCTTTTTGTCAATTATGCTAATTTGCCACACTTGTAAACACACACCATGTTTGCCCCCTTGGGGCGGGCCTTTGTGGACATTCTTCCATAACTGCCTCTGGAACTCCAATAAATATCCACTTTTATATTACCTTCTATACTAAAATTATCTCTAAAGTGCATTTTGTTTCATTTCTAGGTTGAAAAAGGCATCAATACAATGTTTGGCCATAATCAAAAAACTGCAGTATCTAGTTCTCAAAAAAAATTACAAAATAAACAATAAAGATACCAGTGCTAAGGATGAAAAGAAAGACATATTCAACCCTCATGCACACCCCCATATGATAAAAATACAGAAACATTCTGAAATGACCCAAGTTAAAAGTTCTTTTAGTGGCTAAGCCACTATCCATCCTATTTGAGAACTTGTGGCAGTCTGGTGAAGTTCTAACTGACTGGAAAAGGGGAAACATAACCCCCATTTTTAGAAAGGGAAAAAAAGAAAGGGGTCAAAGAGGAGCTACAGACAAGCTAGTCTCACCTTGGTGCCCTGTGAGACCATGGAGCAGTTCCGCCTGGAAACTGTGCTAAAGCATATGGAAAATAAGGGGATGATTGGTGGCAGCCAACATGGCTTCACTAAGGGCGAATCATGCCTGTTGACAAATTTGGTGACCTGTGACAGCATTACAGAAGTGGTTGATGAGGGAGGAGTGACGTCATCTACCTGGACTTGTGCAAATTATTTGACACTGTCCCACACAACACTCTTGTCTCTAAACCAGAGAGGTGTGGATATGATGGATGGACCTCTGAGGGGATAAGGAAGTGGCTGGAGTATTTCAGACAAAGTGTTGCCATCAATAGGTCTTTCTCCAGGTGGAGACCAGTGACGAGTGGCATTCTTCAGGAGTACATGTTGGGACCAGTGGTGTTTAATGTTTTTGTCAGCAACATGACAGTGGGATTGAGCTCACCCTCAGCAAGTTTGACATTATACCAAACTGTGTGGTGTGGACAATCCGCTGGAGGGAAGGAATGCCGTCCAGAGGGACCTTGACAGGGTTAAGAGTTGTGTCGATGCAAACCTCATGAAGTTCAACAGGCCAAGTGCAAGGTCTTGCACTTGGGTCTGGGCAATCCCAAGCACAAATACAAACTGAGCAGATGTCTTGGTTTGAAAGACAGGTGTCTGCTAAGGAAGGCAGAAGCCTCCCTTGGAATGGCAGATGTAACCCCTTTCCCTCCAAGTTATTATAATTTTGAAATCAAGGGCTTTTAGGCAAAGATGTGGGAAAATAGGAATAACAGTTCTTTACTATTATATATATAACCAGTCAAACAAACACCAATAACTATGGCAGTAACAGCAAACAATCACAAACCCAGTCCCGGCCTTCTCGGCTGTCAGGCCCTTTCCCCTCGGGTGCAGTTCCGCTTGCAGCCGGCAGGGGTGCTGGCGGCTCCTGGTGAGCAGGGCAGGTGCGATGGTTCCCCCGCGGCTGCAGGGGGTGCTCCGGAGCAAGCTCTGGGAGCACACGGCACTGGCAGCCTGGGATCCCGGGAAGGGATGGAACAAAGGCTTCACAAACCGCTGGGCAGCCGATCCTGGTGTCCAGCCGGACTCTCGGGAACAGCAGGCTGGAACGGCGGGCTGGAGTGGCAGGCTGGAGCAGCAGGGATAAGCACAGATCCCAGAGGACAGACGAGATGTATCCAAATGGGGAATCCCCCAGAGGTCAGGCAGGCAGGGCAAGCACGGCTACAGCGTAGCGAAGGCTCAAAGCAGCAGCGAGGCAGGGGGGCCACAGCCCAGCCTCCAGCAGGGCAGGGAAAACAGCTTTGGAATCCCGGCGTTGTTTCCAGCAGAAAAGAAAAACGGCCAAAGAAAAAGAACCAGCAGCTTCTTTCTCTGCAGCTTCTCTCTCTGAACGCCAAGAGCGAACTGACCCCACACCCAGGTGAAACAAAAGAGTAGCCAGGCCCACCCCACCCCCAATGGGCAGCTCTTTTGTCTTTCTTAAGTACAGCCATTTGTCCCCTAGCAATATGCATATGGGAAAAAATTCCTTTAACAGGAAAAAAAACTAGGACTAAACTAAAACCCCAACAGTAGAGAATGGACTGAGAGCAACCCTGAGGAGAAGGACTTGGGAGTGTTGGTTGACGAAAATCTCAACATGAGATGCAATGTGCACTTGCAGCCCAGGCCAACCACGTCCTGTGCTGCATCCAAAGCACTGTGGCCAGCAGGGTGAGAGAGGAGATTACCCCCTCTACTCCACTCTCATGAGACCCTACCTGGACTACTGCATCCACCTCTGGATAAGAACAACATGGACCTGTTGGAATGAATCGAGAGCAGGTACACAAAGATGATCATAGGACTAGAGCACCTGTCTTATGAAGACAGGCTGAAAGACTTGGGGTGGTTCAGCCCAGAGAAGAGAAAGCTCCAGAGTTACCTTACAGGAGCCTTCCAGTACCTGAAAGAGGCCTACCAGAGAGTTGGAGAGGGACTTTTTGCAAGGGTACATAGTGATAGGACAAAGAGTAATTGATTTAAACTGAAAGAAGGGGCGTTTAGATTAGATATTAGGAAGAAATCCTTTACTATGAGGGTGGTGAGGCACTGGGACAGATTGCCCAGAGAAGCTGTGAATGCCCCATCACTGGAAGTGATCTAGGCCAGGTTGGGTGAAAGAGGTGATGAAGTGGTGGGCAGACTGCAGATTACTCCTACAGAGGAAGGTGAAGGAACATCTAGCTCTCTTGGAAGGAAAATTAAAGCACTGTCACTTTATTGCTGAAAGAGGAATGGTAGTGTTTGTTCTCAGAGTCCCACAGAACAAAATTTATGCAGAAGGTTAGGTGTATTTTGAAAAGGAAGTCCCAACTAAATAACTAGGATCAAAGAAAGACACATTCTGAAGCTGCCATACTTCCTTGCCTGAGATGGTTGATCTGAATCTGATGGATTATGTTCTTCTGAAGCACATGGAAATAATGGAGGCTGAATATGGCTTTGAAATACAGGCTTTGAACACTGGCTTCTACTTTGTCACTTTGTCACAGGCTATTTGATCCTTGTTTTACTCATACTGTTGACACAGCCTGCCATGTTGGCCCTACTCCTACATTGTGGTGGAATAACAGAGATCACATTCAAGAGGCTATTAGAAGAATATTGGACAAATTATGGTTCTTTCCTGCATTATTTATAAAAACAATGGAATTTCCTACTTGGCCTTACTTATTCCAGCATTGTCAGTCCCCACCTTGATAGTATTCATATATATAGATACATTGGACTATGATAATAAAGGCACAAACATTATTGCACATTGTTGGTATTCCCAGTATGTTTATTTTCTGGTGTTAATGAAAGAAGAATACAAGTACTTTCTCTGCTCAAAGATACTTCCCATTTAAATAGTCAAACTACATGAATGTACTGAGTTCTGAAAATTGCATAAATTTTACCTGAAGTACCTAACCAGTAATAAATGGTGTGATTCACAAATCACTTTTTCCCCCCAAATTCCAGTATTCTATTTTCATCCTATATTCTCTTGAAAGCAATAGCAAGTCATAAACCATGAAGCAGAGCAGCTGAGCAGCAATAAGTATTGCAAATGGAACATCAAAAAACTGCTGAATTAAAGTGGAAAGAGGCCAAACTAGAAAAACTCTCTCCTTTCTGTAGACCAATCATAGTCCAATAATATTGAGTCTAAAATCTTCCCTAACACACTGCAGTTCCTTCTATTTCGTATTGCTCTTCCCTTTTTGACACTCCATCCATTCAAGCAACTGCACCTGAAGTCTGCAATAGGAACTTAGATAAAATAGGGCTTGATCATAATTCTAGTATCAGAGCTCTCTCTAGTGGTGACTGTGCTACCTCATTATCTATTATTCACCTTAGCTAAATACAAGGCAGCGTGAGTACATCTCAAATGGGACACCAGTAAATTCCTCCTTTAGTGACACCCAGACAAATTTTAGGCTGATGGAGGTATGTTAGGATGAGAATACAGAAGTGTGAAGAGAAGGGAGATGGATTCCTAGTTGAGTTGAGATCTTGGATTTTGGGCAGATGAGGTATGAATACAATCATCATGCCACCACCAGCTACTTAAACTAACCAAGGGGCAGGACAGAAAAGAACTAGTGAGGAGTTCACCATCTCAGCTCTCTGTTCTGCTGAAAACTGCTGTTTTCAGCAGCAGCACCAACAAAAGAGAAGGTCGTATGGGTTTAGCTGGCTTAGGGCAAAGGCTGGCCAGTTACTTATAATTATTAGGTTGATACTTTCGCGCTACAGAATCCCCCTTTGCATTAAAAGGACTGAAGGGTCAGCCAGCTTTTCTTCTACTGACTGATTTGTTGGCTGTGACAAGAGGGGAGGAGTCGCTTGAGAGGTTGTAACAAACTTCAGCATAATTTTGGTCAAGGTTAGTTGGTCAGTCAGTACCCCAAGAAAAATGATTTATCTTTTTCAATGTTTCCAGATGAGAAGAAGACCTTTGAAGGAAGAGAGAGGCCTGGAAAGAATGCCAGATTGTGTAGAGCTGCACTAGAGCACCATAAGAACAGTTGTTAAGAGGCACAGCAGTACAGAAGACTGCACAAGAGCCTAGGGAACTGGTTTCTTTGTATGAAAGGATATCAAACTTAACAGAAGTGATTTACTCTTTAGGAGAATGAGGTGCCTATAAGAAGGCTGAGAGATCTCTAAATATCAGGGAGTGGACGTATACTCCTAGAGTTTAAAAACCAAAATTAAAATTAAAATTAAAATTTAAAAAACTCCACATAGCTCTCCAACTACAAAATAACACAATCATTGGACCTAAAATTAAAAGCTCTTTGTTTTCAGTTTGTTAGAGGATTCATTTTTCAGAGAGCCTAATAATTCTGCAGAGATAATGTAAGTATGCCCTTACAGCAAAAAAGACCAAGAGTATCTTGGACTGCGTCAAGGAGAGTGCTGCTGGCAGGTGAGGGAGGCAATTCTGCAGCTCTGCTCATCCCTGGTGACACCACACCTGGGGTACTGCAACAACTTCTGGGCTTCTCAGTACAAAAAAAAGAGATGGACATACTGGAGAGAGTCCAGCAAAAGGCCACTAAGACATCTGAGGAATTGAAGCACGTCTCCTGTGAAGAAATGTTGAGAGAGCTGGGACCATTTGAGCTGGAGAAAAGAAGGCTCAGGGGGATTTTATCAGTGTATATAAATGCCTAAGGAATGGGTGGATGGAGGACAGAAACAGGCAATCTTACAAAACTGTAGGATCAGTCCTCTTGTAGCTTTTCAAGAGGACTGGTTTTGGGTTGAAATGCTGTCTCATGCATGCATTTCTGCAGACTATTACAGACTTTAGACTCCTCAAATGAGAGCTTTGCTGCATGTGAGTCATTCATACTGTGTACCTTCACGTCATGAAGACTTTAAGTCTTAGGAGCTAAGTCTCCTCCCTTCCTCCAGTATGCCAGGCAGAGTCTTGGTTTCTGTGAGGAGTTTATGAAGCTAGGCAGTATGGCTGCTAGGGAGGAGGGTGGATTTTGGCCTTCACATCATTGTTGTGGACATTCTTCTGGCCAGGTCCTCCATATGGAAACATCCATGAATATTCTTGGGTACAGAATATGCAATAAGAGACAGAGTGAATAATTTCCCTCAAAAGATCTAAAGCATGAATAAAACAATTTTCGTTGTCAAATTCCCATCTCTGTGCAACAACACCAAGTATTTTATTGCAAACTCTGATCTCCAGGCTTATATTTATGGCTACTGAACAGGCTTTTAATGGTGGATTTAAAGATCTACTGCCATCAGCTGAAAAGTTATAAAGATCTTCTTTCCATCTATTTTTTTCAGAACAGTTTGGGGTGGTCACTTACAAATAAATTGAGTCTCTAAATAAATCTTATTTATTCCTTTTCAAAGATCCCTTTCCACTCCTTTTCTTACTCACTGATACCAAGTGCTATAATCTAGCCATTTAAAATAATTTGATTCATATTGGTAATAGAAAATCCCTAGAAATTTAACAACACTTGGATCTTAATTACCAAGAAAGCTATTCTGTGAATTAGATTGGAATATAGTATGCTTTTATAAAGCCCTTTTCCCACATAAGGTGCAGTGGCAGTGAGACGTTTATGATGAACTGAACAATGTCTGATAATAAAGCTGTATCACTCCACTAATCTGAAAGGTCCTAGGAGTGATACACTTTTTGTCAAGGCAGCTTTATAGTAAGATTCTTCCATCTGGAAGGCAGGCTACTGTCAGGCAATATTTCATTTTGTGAGTGTCGTTACTCACATTTCTCATGCTTGGCAAGGTAAGAAGTGACATGCTGAGTCAAAGTTCTGCTATCTACATCCGACTATACATTCAGACTGACACAGCCTTAAAGATTCACAGACTTATTATAGTTAATAAGCATGTTTGCTTCTGTCTGAGAAGGAAATCAAATACATGCATTGGAAGATTTCACTTGCCATTGTCCAAAAGTTATATAAAAAACATGCTGTTTAGCCAAACTTACCCTCCCTATGCAACAATAATGAAGAAATTCTAAGTAAAGTTTTTCTACATTTTTAAAATGAAATATAAATATTCTGCCATTTTTTTAGAATAGTCACTATAACTTAAAGGAAAAAAACAGTAGATGGGTCAAAGTTGACATAAGTTTTGGTGAAATTTTTGTTTTGATAGAATAGAAAAAGTACTTGACTATACAACACATTTATTTACATATTTTTGTTTAAACTGCAAATTATTCTCTCTCTGTATGTTTCTGGCAAAGAAGAATTTTCTGTTGGCAAAGAATAAATTAACATATAGCATGTTAAACTGCTATATCAATTTACTCTTAAAATTAGCAATGTCTTTGCCTTGTACAGGGCAATCTTTTGTGCATGATACACAATTAGTCTACGCTTGAATTCCAGTTAGACAGCCAAAACTCTACAAGTGAGCTGAATAATTCTGATGCTTTTTTAAGACTTGTCTATAATTGTTCATATTTTTGGCCTATGTCTTCTATACAGGCCATTTCTCACTTTGAAGTTGGAAACACATTGATCATAAACCATGCTTTAATGTGATATCATCAACAGGTGCAAATGTCAGATATATATTCTCCGTAGTAAGTGTCTTTGTAGTAAAACCAACACACCAGAATCCAAAAGAACTTAATTTGAAATAATTCCTACTTTAACTACATATAATTAGAAGCAATGAGGTCCAGCCTGTGCAGTGGTGTCTACTGCTTTTTAGGTATCCAGGCTGCATAGATGCAGCTGTAAAGGCTCAAAGACAAAGAGAGAAGTTGAAGAGGAATTGTCTGCTGTGCTTAATTTAGCATGTAAGCCAAAAAATTGAACCACCCAGAACTTGCTTTGCATACAATGAGGAAAGTAAACTTTACTATTGAAACCAATTTTCAATTTTGATGGAAACATCTATTTCCAGTTCCTTCAGTATCATTTTATGTGTTAAAACAGGACTTGAAGATCCAAAAAAAAAATAGAAGAGCCTTATTATCCAGAGTCTGGTGCAAAGCCCTATAACATGAAACTGTGTTCCATAAGTGAAGAGGTCTGGCAGAAAGAATGGCTGGGAATGGAATAGCTCAGATAGGTGGAATGACTTTCCAAATCTCAGACTTGAGCAGAAGAGGGAGAAGTCTCCTTTAATAGTTCTACACCCTAAAAGCAGATTTTTTTTTCCCCCTACAGGACTCTGGTGTGGTTGTCTCTTGCATAGTATATAATACAAAAATGAGAGAGGGAAAAAAGGACTGTGTTTTCCTGAATTCACAAAAATCAAAAGAAAAATTCTTTCTCTTTTAACTGAAGTTGAAGTGTTTCCAAACTTTGTGCAGTACTTTTCACTGTAAGACATTATAATTACAGTAGATCTTAGAACAAAATTAGCACATCCCTATGCAGTACAAATTAATGGAGAATAAAGATAAGACCTGCATGGGTTTTATAATAAGTTATCATTGTATGTATACATATACATATAAAAAATATGTACGGACTAAAAAGAAGCCATTTCTGATTTACATCAGTGGAAGAGAGGGAAGAATGCAGTCTTTGAAATACAGTAGCAACTGTAATGGTCTTGCATACTTTCTTGGTTTCTGTATTCTCAATTTTGAAGAGCTTCATCATTCCTAGCTTGGTTAATATTCCCCAAAGTATTGCAAATCAAAATAAACCAACATGGTTATATTATATTATTATAAACAAGCAATATTATAACCATCCAAGCATATTAAAACCAACATAATTACAAAAGAAAAAAAAAGAAAAAAGGACAGAGTCAAATTTGACAAAATGTAATAAATGATAAATTATTATCAAGTCCTTTAGTTTCACGTATTAATGTGTTGGTCATAATAAATACCCTTGGTCTTTAAGACAACATAACATGAAATCCCATTGGTATTTCCTGCAACTGATTTGTCATTCCCTACAAGCATGGTAGCTGTCCCCACCAGTTTGGCCTGATGGTGAACAAGGGAGATAAATATACTCTGACCTTCACAAGTTGATTGATGCTATATAAGGAGGTCTAAAGGAGGAATATCATTACTTACAGGCATGCTATGCAGAAGAGGAAAAAAAGAAGGCAAAGTAATGGGTAGCAGAATAATGTCAATTTTCATAGGAATTTTAAGTTAATAAAGAGTGTGCTTCCCACCCTGCATCATGAGCAAATGCTTTAAAAATACATTATTAGAAAAGCAAACACCTTTCTTGGTCTGAGCTCCAGCATGACCATATTCCATCAAAGTGCCGGGAATTTATCTAGGGAAAAAAGTTGAAGCTAAAAGGAAGAAATAAAAAAATGTATAATTTTTCATTTTTTTATCACATTCATTACATGTTACTATTCTTTAGACAACTTTTCATTCAAAAACAACTGATCAGGCAATAAAGAGCCTCTACCTCTACAGACCTCTGCAGTTAGCAAGCAACACTTTCAAAGCATGACCTTGCCTGAATCAAAATACCTCCCTTTCTCTGAACTGTTAATCTTTTAAGAAAAATTTCCTGATCTTTCAGATGGACTCTCATTTCTTCTGTGCTGGGATAGGATGTTTCTTCCATCCTCCGCTCTGCTCTGCTTTGCCAGTGTGTTGTCTCTTGTCTCTTGTTTTCAGCCTTGCCTGCTGCATATTCCTCAAATACTGCTCTGCCTCAGAAAGCTCTCTGCCATATTTTGCCCCTTAGCTTTTTCTCTTGCTCAGTTTTCAGTTTTCTCAAACACCCACGCTGTGCTGCACTTCACCCAATCAACATTTCTTGAAGCTAGAAGAGACAATTACACCCACATTTCTTTTGGCAGTTTAGGCATCTTCTAGTATCTTGTCTCTCATGCTACCCTTGATGAGTGCTGGCTTCCTTTCCCTTAATCAGTTCTCTCCATAATTATTTCTCTCCTTAATCAGTTGTCTGATTACTATTCCCTCTCTACCAAGGATGATTTTTTCCCATCATCTGACATTGACAGTCTGCCCCACCTTGCTCATACTAGAAGCTTCCACTCTCAATTTTTTTGACACCCACATACTGCTGCTAAAATTGGTATCAACCTGAGTATCTCACGCTAAATTGCCAGTATGGATTTAGACAAGTGGTGGGAGTCTGCTGGACCACTTCCACTAAGAACATTGACACCCATACTCTTTTACTGAGAGACTGATGGTTTTCAGAAACTCAGTGGAGAACTAAAGTAAGGAATGCTTAAGACAAACAAAAAGAGGAGTTCATTTTTTTTGACTGAACTGGTCCAGAGCTATCATTTCAGCTGGGAGATGCTCTGAAGAATTCTTCGACTGGGAAATCTGTAACTAGTTAACTACATCCATTCCTCACTACTTCAATTAATAAGGACCTGAAAATGTGACTAGAGCAAATACCTGCACAGTCCAATTCAAAAATGATGAGGCAGTCTGAGCCTGTTAGATCTAAATGCATTCTACAACATTATTCAGCGGCAGAAAAAAATCCCACATATTTTATTGGTATTACTATGAATACTAATAAAATACCAATTAGGTTAAGATTGTTAAGATCTGGTAATGTTAGATCTTTGAAATGATTACAAATGGCTTTCCTTAAATCCCCTTCAGCTGTTATGTTTTCTTGTTTGATCCCAACTGGATACCAGGTTTTCAGGAAATAGATGCTTACCATTTTAAGATGGAACCCTCTCTAATCTCTCATTTTGTTCAAAAATCACTGCTTGTTTCTGAGAATAGCCTCTATCTGCAGTTTAATTTCTTTTAAGAATGTTTGCACTATGTTCGCTGAGTTGTTTCAAGAGTGCTGATAATACGGTGGTGGGTAGTGTCATGTTCTGCTCCTAAGAGGAAGGGAGCACCCAAGATTCATAGAAACCTATGATCAAAGAGAAAAAACAGAAGTCAGAAAGCTGTGAAAACATGAAGTCTTATCAATAAATTATACACACAGCATGGAAATAAGTTGGCCCCTTGACTTCTAGTAGCAAAAGAAATAAAAGTATAAAGAAAAGAGGGAAGAAAGAGAGGGGTTAGATAGGAGAGGAAAGGAGATCACCTGTCCTGGGTCCAACATCAATCCAGCCAACAGGGTGTCAAGAATTCGGGGGGGCACATCCAAGGTTTTGTTGGTACACTTTTTAATAGGGAAGTTTTTCCCACCCAGAGGCAAAGTTTCTCGCTTTCCAGGCAAATGAGTTATTGTTCACAGCCCATTCTTCTAGACCTTTTTGGAAATGGGTTCGACGGCTTCCAGGGACTTTGGTGTTCTCATCCCCCTCTCCTTCACCTCAGTCCTGCACTTACACAGTACTGTGTTGTGCTTATCTGCAGGAGCTAGAACAAGGATATCTGTCACAGAAAAGTACTATGCATGGCCCCTTCACCAGCCACAGCCTGTTTTTCCTTGCCTGTTTGCACAGCAGGTTTGTACACAACAATCCTTGCCTGGCTCAATGGCCATTGGTGTTTGAGACAAGCACATTAGCTCCTTATTATCTGGGCTTCTACAGGTGGTACATGGTTAGAAGCTATAGTGATCTACTGAGTTTCACTGGCAACTATTTCACTCTTCTCTCAGAATTCCCTCCATTAAAATCAAAAAATTGACCCTCAGAACAGTGGCAACCTCTAGCCATTTCTGAAAAAAGAGCGAATGAATTTTTTTTGGTTTTGGATACTGGTCCATGCTACGTGGTTACTAACACTAGAAAAAGAAAGCACAACTATTTATTCACTCCCAGTTTTCACTCATGATGAAGGAATAATTTTTAAGCATTAAGCTGGAAATATATGGAGCTCAGAGGGCTAAGTAGAATCCAGGGATGGAGTGAATTCAAATATTTATACTTCGATATTTGGGCTACTTTTTTTCCTTCCCATCTCCAGAGTCCACATACTTATGCTTCTAAACCCATACTTGGGGATTCCAATAAAATAACCTGAGTTTACAGATAACAATTTGCTTCTACTGAGAGATGCTCCTTTGTGTTGAAGACCTTCTAAATTCAGGCCAGATTTATTAGAGACCAAGCTCAGGACTTGAAAGTTTTAAGTAGTATAGAAAGGTAAAACTACCTCCTAAGGCTCTTCTATGGATTAGCAGCTAATGTTTACAAAGATGTAAGAAAGGCTGAAAACATTAGTATTAACATAATACAGGAAATGAGCCAAACTTTCTTTTTTTATCATTAATGGGAGCTGTGCATCAAGTACCCTTCACATTGCATTGAACACTGTAGCTCATTTAGTTCACTTGTCATTAACAAAATAGGAGAGTACATAAAGTGAAGCATTGCAGCATTGACATAACTTGTCATAATGGAGTACTTCAAAAGATGTTTAAAATATTTTTAAACAATTAGTCATCCTTCTTCATTCAAGCAGCAACTATCTGATCAAAGAAAAAATGCAAACCAAGAACAAAAGCAGGCAGAGAGTGAGGAGGTAAAGATCACTCAACATGGATCACTGGTTGTTCAAATTATTTCCAGGTTGGCAGATCTCCAGGAGTGCAATTCAACTTTGTACAGGTTACAGAAGGAAATCCTTTTTTTTTTCCTAACAGAACAATTTCACAGCATGTTCTCCTAATCTTAAAAGAAAAACAAAAAAAACCTCTTAAAATGGTTTGATTGTTCATTTTGCAGATGACATTTCTTAGGCATATAATATATTTTTTATTATTATTCTTTGCAAAAAAATAAATTGGAGACACAGCACTGGAAAATCAGATTTGGAATTAATTGGGCAGGTGGGCAACTCTACCTTCCTATAAAACTCTCTGCTTTCTGATAGTATCATTTTATTGCGTTTGCGTGGCAAAGTTTTAGAGCCTGCGGGCTACAGGGTTGTCTTCTATGAGAAGCTTCCAGAAGCTTCCTCCATGTTCAACTGAGTCAATGCCAGCTGGCTCCAAGACGCACCTGCCACTAGCCAAGGACACACCCATCAGCAATGGGAGTAGCACCTCTGGGATAATGTATTCAAGACAGGGGAAAAAAACCCAAACTCCTGCAGCAGGACAGCCAGAAAGGAGTAGAATGTGTGAGAGAATCAGCCAGGCAGCTGTCAGGGTTGATGGAGAAGTAGGGGGAGGAAGCGACCCAGGAGCTGGAGCTGAGATTCCATGCAGTTCATGGCGAAGACCATGGTGAGGTCCATGGAGGTCCACAGGGAAGCAGAGATCCCCCTGCAGCCAATGGAGGCACGGCCTCATGCTAGTGCAGGTAGATGCGTGAAGGTAGCTGCAACCCAGTGGGAAGCCTTTGCTGGATCAGGTGCTTGGCAGGACCTGTGGACTGGTGCAGCAAGGAGTCCATGCTGGAGCAGGTTTGGTGGCGGGACTTGTGACTGCATGGGGGACCCACACTGAAACAGCCTGTTCCTAAGGGACTGGAGTCCATGGAAGAGACCTGTTCTGGAGCAGTTCGGGAAAAAGCTGCAACCTGTGGAAAGAAGTCGCATTCACGTTCCCACGGGAGGGAGCCCATGATGGACCAGGGAAGGAGTGTGAGGACTTCTCTCCCTGAGGAGGAAGGAGTGGCAGAAACAACGTGGGATGGACTGACCACAAACCCCATTGTGCTATTGTGCATTGTCCCTTTGTGATACTGTGGAGGAGGAGGGACAGGAAATGCAGAATGAATTTGAGATCAGGAAGAAGGGAGTAGTACAGGGAAGGGGTTATAAGATTTTATTTCCCATTACCCTGCTCTGGTTTGATTGGCAATAAGTTAAACTAATTTTGCCCAGCTGAGTCTGTTTTCCCTGTGACAGTAGCTGGTGAGTGATCCTTCCCTGCTTTTACATCGATCCATGAGACTTTCCTTATATTTTCTGTCCCCTGCCCATCTGAGGAGGAAAGTGATGGAGTGGCTTTGATGGGCCCCTGGCAGCCAGCCAGGGTCAACCCATAGCTTTAATTTTCTTATGTTTTTTCACCCCATTATTTTGTTTGCTTTGTCTTTCTTTTGTTATTTATATATCATATTCCACTTGACATCTTCTTATTTTATAACTTGTTCTCTCTTATGAAACAGATTTGTAAGAGAAATAGCAAAATTAAAGCCTTAACTTAAAAATTTCTCCTTGTAGTTTTTGTTTCTGCATTACCTAGTAAAATATGACTCTGTTCTGTGACAGAGGATATGAAATCCAGCATATGCAGTAACTTAAATTAGAAAAGCAACACATTGGCCATAGCAAAACCAAAAACCAGTAGATGTATGTCCTTCACAAATCTGACTGCAACACACAGTGATAAAGGCAATAATAAGCCACAATAAACATAGAACAAATGAAAACACTTTTTAATCTTTACAGAATATTGTCAGACAGTGTATTTTTGGACTTCACTTTGAGAGTTCTTGCTTTTTAGTGTCTGATCTCTGAGTACCAACTTATAAAGCTTTGGAACATACTAATAGAACAAGAATCTTATTAGCTGAAGAATTGCTCTGGCCCTGTAAAGTAAAAATAGCTAAAGTCTATTGGGGTTGAATTTTCCATGACTGATAGCATGGGCTCTTTCAGCCTTTGGAAGTTACTTCTCTTGTCCATTTCAGATAGCCAAAGTTTGGAGAGTTGTGTTTGAAGGTGTTTTTCTGTAGTTTTTTTTCAGCTGATTTGTAGCTGCAGGTGCCTGCTTAAGATAGCTTAAGATAGCTATTAAGCATATTGCTTTGTGTTGCTACACTTTTTAAATCAGAGGCAGGCTATGACAACAATGGATGTTCTGGCTGTCACTAAAGTAAATGATCAAGAAGGCAAAGAGTAATATTATTATGCATAGTAGCTGGTTAAAACCTCTGTAATTCTGAAAATAATTTTATCCTTATCATTTATTTGTAATTTTTGTTACAAATTGAAGGCCAAATCCCCCTTATCCTTTCATACTGCAAGGAGAAATAAATTCATAGTAACTTCAAGTAAATATTTCCAAACTTAAGATCAGAGAAATACAAGAAAGTAGTGTTTTCCACTTTTTTGAAAGCAGCATATTATATAATGGCTCTCTCAGTTGGAGTATTATGAATTTGGGTCACCTGGCAGGTGCAGGAAGGTGGCCAGGGAATATTGGAATTTCTTTTCACAATACCTTTATGTGCAAGAGGGGAGATTTAACTGCAGATTGATTCCTACAACCCTGACATAGAAAAGTCTTCTTATACGGCAAAGTACCCAAGTACTTTTTAAAGAACCAGCTTAAATTCTGTTTTTAAAAAGGCATTCTAAATACTCCAATGTACTTGAACTGTGAGCTTGATATTTAGCACATATAAATAGAGCATTGCTGAAATGATATGCTTGTAAATATGTTTTTTAAGTCATTCGCTCTTCCCCAGGAAATCAGGACAGAGAGAATATTGTGAAACAAAAGGAAAAGAATGGAATCCTGGCAGAAGAAAGATGGGCAAGCATTGTATTCTTTGTATCACCAAAATAAACTGACAGACACAATAATCGGTATTTTTAAAAGTCAACTTCTCAGCCTCTTTGCAGAAGCTCTGATTATCAGAAGGGTTACTTAAATAGCTTTCTTTTACTCACTAAATTTGTCATAGAAATGAAGCACACAGACTACACCTAATGAGTTTGACCTTCTGCTTTTTGATATTGAAGATTATTTTTAAAGATCTTTGAAGATTATCATGTAACATTATTGTATCTTAATACTGAGTTGTACTGAACATTTACTGCTCATTGACAACTGCAATCATTTTATGCCAAAGGAGAAGCAGATGAACTAATAGCCTATAATAGTTTTATCTTGTGTCAACTGTAGTATTTACAGTGGAAACATCTAATTAAATATATTTAGCTTGCAAATGATTTTCTCTCTCAGTCCACAAAAGCAGGCTTCTCAAAGATAAAGAGGTTTTCAGATAGAATACACATCACCTGGTGGCACATTTTTGTCCACTTATGAGTTTTAATTAGGTTGTTTAAAGATAGGCCTTTGACTCCTTTTGGTAACGAATCAAAACATCAGGATCCTGGATGATCATGCAGTACTGACAAATCCTGAGGAATCAGTATTTATGCTGAACCACCTCCCTCATTTAATTTATTACAGAAAAACCCCTCCTGCGTTTCTCTTCTGGTCTACTGATTGCCTCTTTCAATCTCCAGGCTAGATCCAGCCCTACTTCACTGCATGGGAGTCAATACTCTGACTGCAGATCTCCTCCTTCTATGTTGCCTTTTCCCAAGCATGTTCTTCTTTTTCCTGGGCACTCTCCACAGCAGTTTAGGCACTGGGGAAACCCTCTTAGAGGTGTCCCATGAAGGGGTGCATGTTGCACAAAATCAGGGCAAATTGGATACTCCCAGAATATCCCTTCCAAGACCTGCCACTCACATCTTTGCTATGAAGGGAGTGGTTTTCTCTTCCTTTTGGGTGACGTCTTATTTTAGGCTCTTTATTCTAAACCACTCATGCTTAACCATGCAACATGATGTGAACAGTGAGTGACAATAAATGTAAGTCTCTGAAGTGTCTGTCTAAGCATTGCAGTGAAAAGTGCAGTGCACAGCATTGCATGGGAGTAAGAATCTAAGCTATGGATAACAAGAGAACTGAATTTTAATTTATATGTAAAACAAAGATTGCAGTTATAAAAAAAAAGTCAAATAGCTTTGGAAGAAAAATGGATATGCACTTTTTTTCTTCTTATATATCTGCAGTAGCATGGGTACTACATTTGAATAATAAAAGTAACTGGAGCATAAAATTAATAATTTTCCACTGACCTCAATATTCATTTAAAATTATTTTTCCTTGCAGACAGGTAAAGCTTTGTGTCAATTCTCATTTTCCTTAAGCTCTAGACAGTTAATCTAATCCAAAAAAATAGAAAGGGAACAAGAGTGTATTAACAGGCCAGAAAGTCTCCAATGCCCTGTTAAGAAAAAGTTCAGGACTCAGAACTCATGTGGAGGCTGCATGTGCACATAAATGCAAAATTTTATGACATGACTCCCACATAGAAAATAAATTATTAAAAAAAATTGTATAAAATGTGAAAATTAAGTCAATTTTCAGACATTCTCATATCTACCATAAACTGTATATCCTTCTGGGTTGTAAAACTTTCTGCTTAAATATCAGGAACTGATTATATATGATTCAGTTAGCAATAATCTAAATATTTTATTGAAAAATGTCAATGTTTTTCTGCTTAATTTTTACATCCATCTCAGGAAAAGACACGTGTGACTTCATATAACATCTGGAAATATTTTTTCATTCAGTGTTCAAGTCTCCACATTTTTCCTATGCAGACTAGAATTCGCTAACAAAATTACATCCTCACTAAAATATCTTAGTCAGTAAATCCTTATTTCCAAATGTTTCTATCCAATATATAGTCAGGAAGGTCATTTGCTATATGAAAGCCAGGTACATACAAAGGAAAATGCATTGTAACTTTATTAATGACAAATATATATCTTTTTTCTTAATGTCTCTATTTGGTTGATTCAACATGGTCTTCCATAGATCAAGCTGGAAAAGGTAGGAAGACCAGAAGTAATATGTAAGACACAATAATTAAATAGCATTGTTTACCAATCCCTCTATTAGTTTCTTGTTCTCTAGATAAGAGTTCTTTAAAGGTTAAAGCACAGCCTTTAGAGTCATTATAAATAACAGCCTCTAGTCTGTAGAGTCATTATAAATATTTGAGATTTTTAAAAAAGTAAAAAGAGGACAGAAATAAAAGGAGAAAGGGTTCAAAAGGACAAAGAGCTAAGAAGATGATGATTCACTTAGAGAGTTTTTATTGCAAACTAACATGAACACAGCATAAAATTATAAATTATCAAGAGAAAACAAACCACTTTGTTATATTCCATGGTTTTATCTCATTCTTTTTACAAAGAAAAAATTTTATCCAAGCCAGTTTGGATAGGTACACTTTGCTAATCCATATGAAACTAGGGATACTTAAATAAAGATCCAAATTTATCACCAATCAAGTTCTTCTGCCAGTGGAATCATAGGACTGCTAATGTTAGTTCAGTCAAATCATTCTAATTAAAATTCAGACATTTAAAGAAGTCAGTTAATCATCAAGGACTGCAAGCTCATTTTAAAACCACCTTGGCCCAATGATAGTCATGTCTCAGGTTTATAACTTACCCAACCCAAAAGACGCCCTCACATTACGGTGAGCGTATGATGTGCATGTAATAATTCTGATGCTAACCTAATTTCTCTGGAATAGCACAAGCATTTTAAGGTTTTAAGCCATTTCCCTCAAAAATTCAAGTGGTAAAATTCCTACCTTGCAAGCTAATTCAAAGATGATTTTTTTCCCATTTTCCCTTAGGAGATATCATTTTTCTTGACCATAAAATATACGATTTTTCAAATGAACTCTTGGAAACGCTCACCACTAAATTTTGATAATCAGCAACAGAGAAAATTGAATGAAAACTTATAAAAGCACCTGTATGCATGTTGGTACAATTCTACACCAAAATTAAGAGAGCTGTATCACACACAGACCTGTTTCTCTGAAACTGCCCATCCCACTGATAATCAGGCCTTGGGGTCTTACAGCACTTTGAAAGAGTCATCTTAAAAATTTAGTTTTCACATTGGCTTTTCGATTTGAAGTTTTAAAGGAATCACCTACTTTAATATAAATGGATGTCAGGCCCTTTTTAGAGCTGGGATTTGTATCATATTGATCCAACCTAGTTTAAAGCAGAGAGATGGCCAAAACAGCTGTCAGTGGCTTAACTGCTGGGCAAAAATCTTCCACTGAACTGAACTCTGCTTCCACCTGGAGTTTTCATATACAGCTCCCAAACGTCATCATTAGGATTTCTACAAATATTGCACGTATTCATTTGAGTAAATGACTCTGCAGTTTTATACCTTCATTGGGTGCGAATGCTACAGAGCATACACAATTTTGAAACAATTTTTGAGGCGTACCCAAATTAGTAATGAGTCAATTCTCGTCAATGCACTGCTATGAATGAGCTATGGAAAGTTCAGCCTTTAAAACGTTTCCTCTAAATACTGGACATAATCATCTGCTTATTTCGTGTATAACTTTTTTTTTTGTTTCAGAACAGAGATATTTTTAGAGCATACAGTTTGATATTCTATACATATGCCTTTTGTTCTGGCCAACTCTTATTGTTTTAACTGCAGCAGACTATTTCCAATTTTTCAATTAGTAATGTGATAGGTCTGAAGAGATGCACAATGTACCACAAAGATGGATGGGATCAAATAAAGGTGAATTTAACTTCAAAACTGTGTTAAATTTTTGTGCTGTTTTGGCTGAGTAGAGCTAGTTTTCTTCACAGTACATGGTATGTGGCCATGTTCGGGATTTGTGTTGGAAACAGCGTTGATAATACAGAGATGTTTTAGTCAGTGCTGAGCAATGCCTGCACAGAGTCAAGGCCCTTTCTGCTCCTTACTCCACCCCACCAGTGAGGAGGATGGGGAGTGCACAAGGAGTTGAAAGGGCACACAGCTGGGACAGCTGAACCCAACTGACCCAAGGGGTATTCCATACCCTACGCCATCATGCTCAGCATATACTGCTGGGTGAAGAAGGAAGGAAGGATGCTTAGAGTGATGGCATTTATCTTCCAAAGCCACTTACCTGTGATGTAGTTCTGCTTTCTTAGGGTTGGGTGAACACCTGCCTACCCATGGGAAGCAGTGAATGGAATCCTTGTTTTGCTCTGCTTGTGTGCGTTGTTTTTGCTTTCTCTTTTATACTATTGCCTACTGAACCCATTGAACATAAGTTTTCTCTCTTTTCCAATTCTTCCCCCAGTCCCACAAAGGGTGGGGAGAGAACAAGCAGCTGCATGGGGCTTAATTGTCAGATGGGTTTAAACCATGACACTCTATGTTTTAACACATAAAATAGTCTGAATAATTGCATTTTTATTTTGCTGAACCCAATTTTCAAATTTCAGCTGATATTTAAATTTTGAAATCACAAAATTGCAAAATTTAAAATGGAACCACCAGTTTGAGAAACCCCCGCGTTTCTTGTTGTTATAAACAGGAAATCCAGTTATGTTTCTCTAAGGATGTGCATATGTTGTAAATTGACACAGAGATTTTCAGAGAGATATTTCTGAAACACTGAGTCCTGCAGCTGCCTTATTTTGGAAAGAATTTCCTTTAATCAGCAAATTGTTGGAAATTTAAGTCTCCTTCTGGCTGAAAATATATGTGAAAAAAAATTCCATCTCAGTCAATAAACTGTTATGGAACACTAAAAAATAATAGTAACAATCGCAATAGATTTAGTAAGAAACCTAACCATATGGTATCCAGCTAATTAACCTTGTAGAATATTCCTGAGGATTTTTTCCACAATGCTTAGAAAATAGACATGGAGGAAAATCAGTACAAAAGCTTAAATGACGAACCCAGACTTAAAACTAGAACATTATTTAATGCTGCCTGCAAAAACATCCTACAAAGCAGAAAATGGCCTGCGAGACTATCTGTTCATTGCCTAGTCTTCTCCTTGATAATTCTGCCTGTCTGAAGTTAGGACTCATGCTGTGGAGGCAGCACACTGTCCCGCACTTGATCCCCACTTCCACTTGCAAGCATGAGAAGCTTATTTTTCTTCCTTCTCTAGACAACAACATGAAAAACTGAACACCTTCACATGTTCCTTCACTGCCAGAGATATATAGCAAACACCAATCAGTAGGAAATTATATTTAGTGCTAGAGAAACAGAAGGGTGCAAGGTAAACAATCAGACAAGCACTTCACTCTGTCCCACTCTGTAGTGAGCTCCCCTCCCATTCAAACTCCTCTGCTTGAATGCTCTGGATAGAAGTTGCTGACACTCATTAAAAAAAAAAAAAAAAATCCATATCATGTGGATAATATAAATCTACACGCATAGAGCACAATACCTAACTGAATCTAGATGCAACAAAATTACATAAGGAAAGAAAAAGAAGAAAAACTTTATAAACTTTATTCATCTTCCATCAGAGAAAAGTAGAATGTAATGGATTGAAACAACCTTTCTTCAGGATTTATATCTGCAATGTAAGCAGGATGTTGGTAAAAGAAAAATTGTCAAAAAGTTGAACAATAAAATCTGAGAATCTTGAGAATGTCTACTGCATATACCTGCTTATATAAGAAAAACTAACAACTTTATGGAAACAAAGCTTAATCAGTCCAGCAAGTGCCATGTGGATCCTCCAAAAAACAGCTGAAAATATAGCCTGACATCAGGCTTATTACTGACTAAAAGACAGTATTCATGCTATATATGGTGTCTAGCTGACAGAAACTGTTTATCCAGAGATTAAAAACTTTTCAAATTATGTTATTGCTAGGAAAAAAACAAGTCTCACAAGTCAAGAAATATCATGGCATATTGCAGTCCTTCCTTCTGCCTTGATTGTTCTATAGAATTCAAAAAGAATTTTTTCCTTATATTTTCTTTATATTTTACTATATATTAAAGTTGCCTAAGAAATGTTGCTGGATCATTGTACAGAGTACATTTTAAAGACAATTTAGTAAATCTAGGTTTTAAAAAAAATCTATGCTAAATGCCTTGTAAAACAAAAACAGTCTTCAAAAACAGAACAAAACCCAGTCTTCAAATACCTTAATTACCTCACACAAAAATAATCCTTTTAATTTTTTCAATCACTAATGAAGCTCTAGAATGATATTGGTAGTTGAAGTATAAGGAAAATAACTAACTACAATTTTATAGAGTATTTCAGATACTAGCTTGTATTATTTTGGCTGGATTATCCCAGCAAATGGTTGTAATGATTTTACATGATTTAACAGTTTTGAATCATGACTGTTTTCTGTCTCTCTCTCTAGAACTGTGCATTTCACAGACAAAGCAATGATGTTACATGCATCCAGCTACCTGAGGCGTGCGCATGTTCCATTTTAAGTTGCAGAGCAGCAGTGAAAGTGCTCAGACAAATAAACTGCAGGAGAAATCCAAGTCCAAATAAGGGTGGAATGAGTGGAGATCAGCAGATCAAGTCTGGGAAGCCAGACCTTAAGGATTGTTACAACTGCTGCTTTTTCCAGATATCACAGTAAGACAAAAGGGATGTCATGTTCATTTGTAACTTGCTCAGAATCAGATCTGCGCCAAGTCTGAAGATAAAGTCATCTTTAATCCCTTAATCCCAGTGTGCTTTGTGGCCTTATTAACCTCTAAATATTTTTGGCTACAAGTCATATAGTGGCTTGTCAAAAAATCACTAGGTGACCTGTGAAAATCACTTTATTCTTAGATTTTTATAATGGTTCTAGAAAGTTGATCCAAAGTCAATTTCTCAATACTTTGACTAATATATTGAACATTAAGTCATTAGAATCATTTATTCAGGATAACATCTTAATATTTATTAAAAAAAACCCTTGTGAAGGATAACAGCAACAGTACAGACTTTGAACAGGTCTTTCTAAAACTATATAATTTTTACTACACAATAACTCTGAGTTGTGATAGAAATTTTCCAGGCTTTAATAGGTACAAGAGAAGAACTCAGAGACACTCCTGGTATTCCTACTTTTGATAAAAGTGTGGGTATGGGTTCAGGTTACAGATAAATGTAATTTTCTATAGGACAGAGTCAATAGCTATTCACCAACGAAACCATACCCTTACTTGTTTAGACTTTGGAGCAACTACAAATGCCCTGACATACCAAATAATGACATTTATTAAAAATACCTTCTAAAATTATTACATAATTTTATAAATATAACATATATGTTAATATATACATGGAAATATATATGTACACACGTGCACACATCATTTATAGAAAATCTATACATACAAGCAGTCGTGTATGGATATGTGTGGGCGTTTGTATACATATATATATGTAAACAAACAGTTATGGTCACATGGGGCAAAAGCATAAAAAATGTGTATGATTACAAAGATCTTTTCATTGTTAATTTGAGGCACTTTTCTGCTTAAATGCCACATCTATGTCAATTTTTAATACAGTGAACAGGTTTGTGTGTGTGTGTATTTTTACGCATTTGTAAATTCCCTTTTTACATATCTTTTATTAAAATTATTCTTGAAGCTTGAGCCAATGTCTAGTTGCTCAATAGTTTGGTAGATACATTGCATGCAAACTTATAACAGAACAATTAAAGCCATACTGAAATAGTTGTTGTGCCTGCCATAGCTGGCTTATTGTTTCTACAGTTCTACAGATGACTGAGCATCTTGCTGGTTCAATAGTCAAAATTCCTCTTTAATAGCTCAAAAATTATATGGAAGAGCAAAGGCAAGAGTACAATACTTTCCTTTTACTATTTTCACTGTCTCACTGGAGACCCTCCTTTTGACTTTTCCAAAAAATAATCTCTTACAGGTGTTTTGATTGTAGATAATTCCTGCTAACTCTCTCTTCTCTGTTAAACAAACACACAAAATTGTCCATGTCATAAGCAGCCTCCCATAAGTCCATTATTTCCCTTGTAAAAGTTTCTTTACTATGTTCATATCTCATTTGATATTGTCTTAAGTGTAATAATGGCATTTAAAAAAATTAATTTAAGCACAGTGGTTTCTCTAAACATTCAGATGTATTCCGAGGATACTTAGCATCTGTTTCCATTGTTATTACTGGCATTTGGGTATTGATGCATTATCCTATAATAATTCTGTGTATAATCTTTAATGCATTTTTTAGAGAAGTTAAATAAGGCCTCTCCTGGTATAAAGTCTTTTTTTTCCATATAAATGCATATAAATACATATAAAGCATTTTTTTTCCCATCTTAAAAGTTATAAAAAGTCTTCAGGTAAAACTTTATCCTAAATCTCATTTAGTGCAGTTTTTTAAATCATTAGATTCGTTGACTAGTTACATATTTCCCAGCATTTGCCAAAATAATTTCCTTAGGAAAAAACCTAAACTGCTCTGTCAAGGAATCTACCCCAAACCCTCCAGTTGCTGTCTTCCAAATACTACTTCATTTCTAAATGTGCTAATCTAAACTTTGTGCTTCATCTCTAAATACTGAGCAACAGTGAAAATTAGTTACAACTGCTGTCAAAGAGTTTTCTCAGCAATTTAATTTTAGAAGCTAATTGTTCATTAATTGCATAAGATTGTGAATGATTCTATGACACTCTACTTCAGTGAGATTTAAAAAGTTCATCAACAGCACAGGAAAAATATCTTGGCTTCCTCTTTCTTAAATTTCATGTAATTTAAGTAGTTAACTGGACTGGATTAGCCTTAGCTCACCATGGATTTCTAAAATTAGTATTGCTGATGACACTAAACTGGGAGGAGCTGTAGACTCTCTCAAGGGCAGAGAGACCTTGCAGAGAGACCTTGCAGAGAGACCTCAACAAATTAGATGACTGGGCAATTACCAACCATATGAAGTTCAACAATGAAAGTGCTGAATTCTGCAGCTGGGATGGAGCAACCCTGGATGTACAGACAGACAGGTGAATGAGATGCTGAAAAGCAGTGCCATGGATTGGGACCTAGGTGTCCTGATCTATGGCAAGTTGACTATGAGTCAACAGTGCCCTGGGAGCCAGGAGGGCCAAGCGTGTCCTGGGGGGCATCAGGCACAGCATCACCAGCCGGGCCAGGAAGGGGATTGTCCTGCTCTACTCTGCACTGGGGCGACCTCACCTCAAGTGCTGCATGCAATTTTGGGCACCACAATATTAGAGACATTGAGTTATTAGAGAGCATCCAAAGGGGGACAAGGAGGATGGTGAGGGGCCTTGACAGGAAGCTGTATGAGGGGCAGTTGAGGTCACTCGGTCTGTTCAGCCTGGAAAACAGGAGACTGAGGGGAGAGAACTTGTTGTGGTCTTCAACATCCTTGTGAGGGGAAGAGGAGTGGCATACCCATATCCCTTCTCTGGTAACCAGTGACAGGGTCCAACAGCTGGATATTAGAAAAAGGTTCTTCATGAAGAGGGTGGTTGGGCACTGGAACAAGCTTCCCAGGGAAGCGGTCACAGCACCAAGCCTGACAGAGTTCAAGAAGCATGTAGACAATGCTCTCGGGTACATGGTGGGATTCTTGGGATGTCCTACGCAAGGCCAGGAGTTGGACTCAATGATGCTGATGAGTCCCTTCCAACTCAGCTTATTTTTCAATTCTATGAACTGAATCTACATGGTCAGTTTTAGGAAAAAAGGGAATACTTTTAAACTAAAAAAAAGATTTAGATCAGATGTTAGGAAGAAATTCTTTACTGTGAGGGTGGTGAGGCACTGGAACCTGTTGCCATCCCTGCCAGAGAAGCCATGGATGCCCCCTCCCTTGAAGTGTTGGAGGTCAGGTTGGATGGGGCTCTGAGCAACCACGTCTAGTGGAAGGAGTCCCTGCCTATGCAGGGGAGTTGGAACTAGCTAATTTTTATGGTTCCTTCCAACCCAAGCTATTCTATGATGTAATTCTATGAATCTTTGAAATGCTACAAATAAAAGAAAAATTAGAGCTGTGGGTTCAGACTGTATGGCTACATAACAGCTGCATTTCTGCAGTGAAGACAGTGAAGGTTTTTGAACTTTCAGCTGCCTCTTCCATGGGGCATTTTGAAAGACTTAGTGAGGTTCTGAGCTTCCAGTGTTTAGCATGACTTGACCTTTTCCTTTTTCTCACTTTTTATTCTTGTAATAAAAATTCATGTACATGTAGCATGATGAACAAACAAGGCTTTCAAATCACCAGTTAAACTAATTTCATGGCTTGTAATATGCTTTCAAATGCTCCTGCCCAGTGCATGCATAAATTTTAGATACTGTATGACAACATAAGAATTAGGAACATAACATTAGTTTAAATGTAGAAAAATGTGTTTATATACACCAAGGCCTAATTCAAATGCTAAACTGACCAATTTTCTGCTATTTGAAGTGGAACTATAAATAATTAATTGCACATGACACTGGGGATTGTGTTAGCCTGCATTTCAATGTCAAATTGACCAGCTTCTCTCTTCAGAATAAAGACATAAGTGCATAAAAATGGATTGATGGAATGTTGCACATAATTTATAATCCATAGGTGAATGACTAACTAGCTGTTAGCTTGAATATGTGACTCTCCTTAATTCTACGGCAATAACCCTCTGAAGGAAACTTTGAGAGATTATTTTTAGCCACTGGTAAATACACACTATATGATAATCAGTTTAATATTTAGAGGAAGTCCACATTTCCAAGCTCAAGTTTTATTTAGTAGTTTCAAAGCTTGCCAGATGAATATTTAAGACTGAATGCAAATTTTCACAATATTGCCACTTTAGCTAGTATGATTGATTTTCCACTGTCAAAATTTTTGACATCTTTCCACATTTAGCCAAGAACTTTAATGAAGGACATATTTCACTATCTTTAAAAAAGAAAAATATTATTTTCAAGAGAAAAGTCGCAATATTTTACAGCTAAAAACTTAGTGAATTTAGCATTTTTTTTCCTCACAGATATATTACCATTTTTTCTAATGCATTAGTTAAATTAAT
Source organism: Aphelocoma coerulescens (assembly GCF_041296385.1). Classification (NCBI taxonomy): domain Eukaryota; kingdom Metazoa; phylum Chordata; class Aves; order Passeriformes; family Corvidae; genus Aphelocoma; species Aphelocoma coerulescens. The sequence continues at coordinate 97,524,495 of NC_091015.1, read as the reverse complement.
TGTATACAATTTCCATGATCTTTTAAAGTATTTGTTCACTCATTGAAATATCCATATTTAATGCTGAATATTTAAGATTCATATATTAAAGTTCCTGTGCTTTGAGTGAGTGAACTCAGTTTGACAATAAAAAGATATGCTTAAAATAAAAGCAGAGAAAAAAAATCTTTTCCTCAGAAAACAATGATTCAGGGAGACACTTGAGAAAATTGAGTGAAAGAAACACAGACTTTTTTTCCAGTGGGAAGCATAAATGTGGATTTTTGTGTGAAGCTTTAATGGCTGAAGTCCTGACCCAGATATCAAGTGTCTTTCTGTTCTCAAGTTCCTATTCCAAATGTGAAGCTACTGCTACATTTAGTTTATTTCACTAAGTAAAATAATTACTAAATTTTAATCTTTCAGAAAGCTGAAATATTTAATGGAAATGTATCAGAAAATCCATGTTCGGGTAAACTCAGCTTGAAAATTTTGATCAACACATTCCTATACTGGAAAGCATTGGGCATACTTATTACTATGTGGATATCCTTATAACACAAATGCTAAACATTTTATATCAGGTTTAATTCAATTAATTTAGTTTTAAAGTAATAAAATGAACTTTTAAAGACTTTTTTAAAAGTCCCCAAACTTATACAAAAGACTAAAATTAAAGATACACTTTAAATAAAACCATGTAATTAATTTTTAAGTCTTTAATTCTAGATTAAAGTTTATTTCTATCCCCGTAAATCTTCTTTACCTCCTTCACCTATGTCTGTAATTGTTTTCAGATAAATTAGAAAAATGTAGTACTTATAAATCAAATACTACCGTAATTCTGTTTCTCAGTGTAGAAAATAATACATTTGAATTATGAAATATGAGGTTGTATAGTCAGGATTTTTCATTTCTGCCTTTATAAGCTTATTTTCAGCTCATTAGCAAACATCTATAGAAGTTTCATCTCTACCTAAGATGTACACAGACAAGAATCCATTATATCAATTCCACAGTTTTCAAGATATTGCTGTGTTTTACCATGGTACATTAATGTTCAGAGCATTTATTATTCCAAATTTTTACATATTGTGTATGAAAATGGATGCTCTTATAAACTTTCATGAAGGATTAAAAGACCTGAAATTAGGTTAAAAAATAATAGGGCTAAAGAAAATTTTTCCTGCTCTATTACCCACAGTTTTTGTTTCTTCCTTACTTTTTACATGTAACTGAATGTTCATATTTTACTTTCTCAGTATAAAAGCTAGACTATTCTACCATATCCAAAACATATATAATAATATTTAACCTAACTATGATGATAACAACTTTGTGGTCTGAGCCTTTTAGAAATGCATAACCACTATGACAGCATACATAGTTATTTTGTATTTAGCTATTCTTTAAAAATCTATGAGTAGAGCTACCACTTAGATAAATATTTGCACTAGAAAAGTGTGCAATTTAAAATATATGCAGTACTAAAGCACCCTAAAAGTGAAAAATCTATTGCATACTTTTAAGGCAATTTTAAATAAATTTAATTTACAGATTCAGAGATTCACAGAATATTCTGAGTTGGAAAGGACCTACAAGGATCATCAAGTCCAACTCTCAATAAGGGCGTGAAAATCAAACAGAAAGATAATCCAGAAACACAGGGCTGCAGGAAAGGAAGACAAGAATAGAGTTATAATTGATGTCTAGTGTTTGAAATCAACATTTTGAGTGTAAATTAAGTAATATTGAGAAATACTACATTTTAGTTAGAGAAGCTGCAAATATTAAGTTAATGGCAGGAAAAATCATTCATGTAAAAGTTCAAACAGGACTCATACAATTCTAGTGAATTGTTGCATTGCTTGGTTTTGTTTAGCAAGCTGTAGCCTTCTTGGAAAGCGCTGCAAGGCTGCTTAGGATGGAGCGGCAGTTCCGCTCTTCCGTAGTCCTTCTGGATGGCCTCGCACACCTGCTCCCGCTAGCTGTCGGCCCCGCAACGCGGTAACGGTAAAGGAGGCGAGAAGGATCTCTCCATGTGGGCCTCAGAGGAACTTTTATTGAATGGTGACAAGCCGATTCCCAGAGGCAGAGAGAACCCGTGGTCAGGGAGCTGTGGCTTGCTACACCAAACCAAGCAATGCAACAGGAAATCTTTGTTATCACTTGGAGTAAAAAATCACTGGATTTAATACTTGAGTATCTTACCTCTAATATAAAGCCTAAAAAAAATTCTAGTTTGAATATTGGGAATGAATTAAAAGATTCCAACTCCTAAACTGTTTTGTTGTAAATAAAAAATTACGTATTAAGTACTTTTTGACAATTGATTAAGTTAAGGAACACTTTTTTTTCTTTTTTTATGATATCATTGTATGATAAGATGCAAAGGAATAAAGACTTAAAGTAAAATATTCAGGAGAATCTTGGTTTGAAGCATGATAGAATCAGGTTTTTTAAAGTTTGATCTACACAATTTGCATACTGAGAAATATCTCTATATCTGCCTTTTCTTTTTAAAACATTATAAAATCTTAATTATACGCAGAAGAAAACTGCAGGTGTTTCACATTTTGGGTTGCATATTAAGACCGTTTTAAGAGTTATTCAGGCTCTGTTATCACAATAATCTACTTTGCAACAGCATCCTTATCAAATTTCATTGCCCTCTACTGACAGAGATATATTACCTGAGAAAACAGACCTATTCCATTGGTTGGTACTTTTGTTTCTCTTGGCAGCGGCAGTAATGACCACCTCCAACTATTCAGAACACAGAACCCTGCTAGAGAGGGAAATAATGTCAAAATCTTTGAGAAATTCAGGAGAAATCCCACAAAACCATAGCTTTGTAAGGCCAGAGATGATAAAGGGAAAGATCTAGATTAATGTCTGAGGAGACCAGGAATCAGGAGTCACCATTTCATTTACATAATACTTCCTTCCAGTGGAATACATGTTGATTTATAAAAAGCACTTAAAATAAATTGTTTGGATCTATTTCAACTATATAATCTCTCTGATACACAGTTTGATTTAAATCTCTCTCGTCCCATTCTGAAAGACCTCATATTTATAGAAGTGTTCAAAAGTTTTAAATTTAAGGTGCAAAAAAAGGCACCTGATTAGTTCTGAACAGAATCTAATGAGTTGATTCTGAGCAGTTGTAAAGGAAGATCCAGAGCCCCTGAATTAGATTTCTAATACTTAGTGCACCCATAACTCCTGCCTCTTATTTTAATGGAGGTGGCAATATTAATTGAACCAGGCTCATTACAGAATGAACTTACAGCACTTTTAACACTCATCACTGTACAGAAAGAACAGTCATTGCCTTGGTGCACCTCCACTTTTTTCTTTCTAGTGAGATTAATTGCTCTAAGATTAATATAATTAGAATGTGTAGTACATATTTTGTACTGGATAATAAAACGATAAAAAAATATATTCCCTCCCTAGAACATGGAGCTCATGCCACACTAAGTAAACAATCTTTAAACCTAAAATAAGTTTCTCTGTGTTTTGAGTCAGTCCTAATATTTACGTATCAAGCTGACCTTGGAGACCAATACCTGCGAGTATGACATATACATGCATGTATATACATATATACATTCTTTCTATAAACAAGTATAACAGCATAAAGTACAGTAATGAAATGATAAATAAGATCCTTCCTTAAAAGACTGGGGTTAATTTTACCAGAATCCTTCTCTGCATTTCTACTGGAGTAGAGAAGGTTATTAGGTAGATGTTAGCATTGTGTTTGTCCTTCATACTACTTTAGCTCTATGCTTAATGCTCTTCCCATTTACTTTCAAAGAAAAAAATTCTATATCCAAATATATTATAATTTTGCCAAACTTGTTGCACTCAGCACTGAGCAGAATTTCTCAGTTAATTTATATGACAAATGCTGAATATTCTAACAAAGCGGTTGGGCTCTGATGTAGTTAACTCAGTGGTGTATTGACACTTTTGGAGTTCTGCAAGTTCCTGGATTCTGTGTTCATCCATGGTAATATCAGAGAGAAAAGCATTTCTCCCAACTAGGAAAGGAAAGAAGAGCTTGTCAGATATCATGGTGATTTTTGCTCTTCCTTGGTTTCCTTTTAACAGAGTTATGGTAGTCCTTCGCATGTAAGGGCAAAGGCATTTTTCTGGATATTTATAGCAGTGTTGGAAACAACTACTTCACTGAGAATTGTAACTACTTATTCACAAGCTTTTTTAATATTTTACTTTCAGTCTCCAGGGGTTTATTGCTTTGCCCCAGTCTGAATTCTTGAGAGAATGCAAAGCAAAACAGCTACCTCAGGTCTTGTTTAGGCTGCAGAATTATTCAATTAACAGGTTCAAATTTAAGATTCAGTATACAAATAGTTCTTATACATGACGTACTTTCCCCTCTCTCCACCTACCGCCTTTCTCCACCACTGTCTCAGCAAACTCATTTTGATTTAAAAATCAATAGTCACGTGTTTTAAAAACACAATAGAGGTGTACTTTAAACACCAGTCTATTTTTAAATCCCTAGATTCCAACAGAATTTTCTATGCTTAAAATGGTTACTCCAATTCCACTGGTAATATCCTGGGGACCAGAATGAGCTTTTGATGTACATCCACTGTTTCTGCTATCCACAGTGAAGCTCTCTGTACGCTTTACAATGGCAAATACACAGAAATTGAAGACAGCATAAAACCTCAGGTTCAATTAAGAGGTTCTTAGGCCCTCCATTCTATATGCATATGCCCTTCTGGTTTCCCTTTGTAATTTGAAAGTTTTTTGTGCCATGTGAAATTAAAGACATTATATTATGCTATCTATATGAACAGCATGAAAAAGAAATAAAAGCACATATGTATATAAGCTTATGACAAGAGACATCTAACCATTATTGAACAGAAATTTGGAAGCAAAATATTTGAATAAATACTGCCAATCTAAATCTAGATACAGAGAGCTAAAATATTTTAAAATCCAATTGCAACTGAAGGATCACCAAAACACACCAGGAAAATCTGATACATTTTAGCTTTTGAAAATAAATTTATATATAATAAATGTGCTTGCACAGCTAACCAGATTAGATTTCCCCAGGAGAAAGAAAAGAAACGGACCTGAGCTGTCGCCCTTAAAGGGGTATATATAAATATTCAAATATTTCGCATTTAAGTAGCTTACAGAATTACAATAAGAAAACCATACTGAAATATATAAAGTGAATGTAAAATTAAACAAATCTCATCTAATGGTTTACACTATTTTTTCCTTCTTTACCATCATATTGTATGTAAATATGCCTCCACATATGAAGCAACACAACTGTGGTATAAATATGGTAAGGATATTTATTACATCATTATTAGCCCATTATGCTTGTTTCATCTCTGTGATTTTAAAATAAGGAAAGTATTTTATTTGCATATATAGTATAGGTAATCAAGCTTCAGGAGTCAACACTAGTATGTAGTCTTAAGTCAAACTCGGAAACAGCAATAAAAAGAAAAATTGTTATCTCTAATAAGTTCTGTTTACACGTGCTAAGAAAAAATTATCATATCACATACTGAAGGACAAATATTACACAGATGCATGGGACCTAGATTAGCAACTTGTTGCATGAGTGTTTTGATCCAGCTATAAGAGATGCCTCTGCCCAAATTAAGGTGCAGAACTTAATTGTTTAAACCTAAACAGGACCATATGCCAAAGTCAATAGAACAGATTTTATTTAAGAGAAAATGTGAGGTAGAGAGACAGAAAGAAATAGGAAGAGATAGTGGGGAGGGGGGAATGGAAAGTGCATGAGAGAGAGAGAGAGAGAAACATTAAGCAAAAGGTATCAGCACCACATGAATTCCTGCAGCATCCTGCTGGTCCTTCTTCACCCTCGTCTTCTTTGTGGTAGGGGTCCCTGAGTTTTCTTCTGGAGGTACCACTTTTATGCAGTTCAAGTCCTGGGTCCCCAGATCAAAGATGCCACTCCCATAACTTTGGATAGTACCGGTGTAAGTAGTTTCTTCCTTTCTCCCAGTTTGTCACTGAGTGGATTTTTGTCTTGATAGATTACCCAGATCTGCCTCACCAGGCCTGGAATCAGCATCTTCCTGTTGTTGCCATCTGCACTCATCACAAGTTCTGTTGTGGTGGTGTATCTTACGGGCACAGTATTTTGAGACATGCAGTTCCATTCTTTAAGTCTTCACAATGATTGTTTGCTATGGGGCAATTACAGCAGTGGCTGTGGAGTTCTTATCCACACTTCACAGCTGAGGAAATCTGCAGAGGATCAGCCTTTACAGTAGAGTTAAATCACTATATATTGCAAATGTAAACCTAGGTAACTATTTTTTGTCAGTTTCATGCATCCTGCCACATTAGATTTACATTTCCAAAATGTTCATGTGCAGAAGCACTACCACATTAATTTCATCAATGGTTTAATAAAAAAATATTAGCACATGAAAATCTGATGCAAAGATGAATCAATATGCTGACAGGGTAATGTTTCTTATATTTCCACAAATAAACCTGAAATAGATAAAATACCATGAGTTTTTAAATGGAGAGGAAAGTAAAGCTAGCCTGGCTTGTATGTTGTTGTGTGACACTGGAATGAAAAAGAAAATGAAAAAGAATTTCCAAGAAAGACTTTGACACAAAACTAGTTTCCAGGAAATGGACTAAGAGTACTTTTTGCATTAATTTCTTTTGAATATTTGTTGTTGTTAACCCTTATATTGAGTGAGAAATTCTAGTTCCCCAATGTCAAGCATTTATGCTGATATTAAATTAATAGCTAAGTATTTGTCATTATTCCTTTTTCATAGTTACTAAAACACTAGTATGTTCTCATTTAGTAAGGGTTGTACATGATGAGAAAACATAGACTTTTTCGGATCTATTTTCATTCATGGATTTGTTTTTATTTTCTTTGTAATTGCAATAGCAGGAATCTAACCGGGAATTTCAAAGTCAATCCATCGTTATTTCTTATTCTCGGATGTTTTCATACCTAGGATTTTACCCCATGGAAATGCAGCATAGCTGTGATTTTAAAAATGAAGAGAGGTGAAGCAGCTTCTGACACATACTATGCAAATTCCCTTATGCTTTCTATTAGTATTTGAATAAATAAATGAACTTGAAACAAAATGTTATCTTTATCTTTGAACCATATCATGAACTAAAAATAGTTAGCAATGAGTATTGCTCAGTTGAGGCACTGTGAATGAGGCACTGGGTTATGCAAGAGGAACAACAATCTGCTTACATCTGGGATGGGCCTCTTTAGCCCGTTTCCATAAAACAACACTTTAGTTCAGTTATTTAAAAGGGAGATACCTAAATTTAAACTAATCATTCAACACTTCCTGTCAGTCTGCTGAGAGAAGCGAGTACATACAGAGCTGAGTCACTTGATTTATTTTAGATGCTATTTGTGTGAATGACTCACCTTCTCAAAACAGGTATTTAAGTCCACTGACTATAAGGGCAGCCTAGGACAGTTAGCTCAGACTGTGAGATCTGATTTTTTTTGATATTTGGGGTTGAGTAGGACTCATCTCACCCTCTTTGACCGTAACACTATTTCTTTCTCACCTTCCCCCCAAGGCTCAGCTGTTCATGCTCCAAAGATCAACAGCACAGCTCTGATGTGGCATGATTATGTGCCTTTGGCTCAGCCTGCCACAGAGACTCATAGATTGTGGGAAACAGCTGTGAGAAAGCCTGCAGAGAAGAGCCTTGTAAGTTATGACTATAGAGTTACAGAAAGAGGTAGAACCATAAAGATGAAAGAGCACAAGTAACTGAAAGAATGAAGACTAAAATGCACCAATGTGGAAAAGTACAAAATCTGAAATGGGAAAAAAATAAAATATGGGATCATGTTACCGTTGGATTTGGTGGATGCTTTCAAGTTACTGATACTACAGATCTAGATCTGGTCCTGGGAGCAATGGAGACTAACTCTTTTCCTGGCTCATAGCTGCCTGGCCAATGAAGACTCTATTGTCTATTCCTGATGAGAGACTGAAAGGTCTTAACAGTGGGGTGAGAATCTGTATTACTTTCTCAGTAATCAGGTAAAACCTAGGTATCTTTTGTATTTACAAGACAGAAAAAAAAAAAAAAAAGAAAAAAAGAAAAAAAGAAAAAAAGAAAAAAAGAAAAAAAAAGAAAAAAGGAAAAAAAGAAAAAAAGTCCCACCTGTTCTATATTTTAACAGCAATTTTTTATGTATCATTCTAGATGCCTAAACAAAATGGCCCAGAGAGGAGTCATAGTAATATGGTTAGTGGACATGCTATCAAAAGAAATGTGCAAGGCAGACTTTCTAATTGTATGGTTGAAGCTTATTTAACATTTGCATTCTGAAGCTTGTCAGGCAGAACTCAAATGGAGTAAGAGAAATGAAAGAAAAAGTGCCAATATAAATGAACCATCAGAGCAGCTCTCTCCCTGTTTTCAGACCAATCTCCAGTTCGCAAACTGACACGAAATTGCTTCTTGTGCAACCTTCTGAGATGATACTTGTGAGAGGCTCATGACTATGTTACAAATGCAATGCATGTGACTGTTAGGAAGAAAACTATTTTTAAGAAACCCTTGCAGACTAAGAAATTGTGTACACAATATATACTGAAGGACTACAATATAAGCACTTGTGCCACTACACTATAAAGACACCACATTAACATATTTGTACCCAGCATCTTGAAGGGATATGAAACTTTTCTATTAACTTATTGATGTGAAGGAGAATGTTCATGATATCTGCACAAGTGAACCTTGCTAAAAATTCTACTGATTGTTCAGCAGTTTCTTTCCCTTGATAATTTTCATCTCACCATTTTTTGGTCTGGAAGATTTTCTATGTTTATAAGCACACAGTTTTTAATTTTAAATTCTTTACCCTCCTATTTTATACTATATTGCATTCTCCTTTCACTGGAGAGAGAAACGTTGGCTTGCCAAACAAATACATTTAATTCCTGTTTATTCTCAGCATTTCCTGGGCATCCATTTCTTAGTGGTATATAATCCTCCAGAGCCAATATTTTCTGTTAGCACCATGCCATACTTTAAGTATTGCATTCTTAAGTACTAATTATCCCATTTAAACTATCAGTAAGAGGAAGAATGATTTTCTTTTTTAAATAAGGGCATAAAGTTCACAATATTCTCTACACCTCTCTACTCCCATTTCATTTAAAATAGTCAATCCCACATGTGGAGTGGTTGGTTTGTTTGTTTGTTTGTTTGGGTTGTTCTTGTTGTTGTTGCATTGCTTGATTTTGTTTTGCTTTGTGGGTTTTTTTCACATTTGTTTTTGTTCTTGCTAAGTGTCAGTATAAATGATTAGTTTTGTGTAGCAATACAAGCAACAAGTCTTTTATGATTCACAGCATGTTTGATGCCTTTTGGAAACAATTAATGTTCCACTAATGGCACTAATACCAAAAATTGGAACTACTGTATTAACCTGCTCGACTCTCACCCCTTTTTGCATTTGCTTAGGTTATTAGCAACAAAAATTTTATCCCTTATTTTGTTGCTGACAACTCATGTAACTGCACTATGTTTTGTTAGATTTTCATAATGAGAGGTTGTGCAATTAGAAATAGTAGGTAGTGAATGCTGTTAAAACACTGTGAAAAAATTTTTCTGAGCCTATGGTTATGTTGTCATTTAGATACTTAATTACCGCAACATGAATCTGCTTTTTTTTTTTTTTTAGTGTGAAAAATATTTTTTGTTAACAAGGTCAGATGTGACCTGGATCTTCTAAGCTGATATTTGCCTCATTTTAGAGAAACATGAGTGAGATCCCTGGTATTATCAAGATTTATATTCTTTCTATATTACAAATTCTTTCATTTACAATTTCATTTCTTTATGAACTTCTCTTTGGGATCAGGAGGTGCAGCTGACTTGCTCATGAATTTATTAATTTCAGCAGGGAGAAAGACAGAAGCTGGAAATTATAGCTGAACGTTTTTTAACATTAAAATAAAACATGATTGCATGTCTGTTCCAGGGACAAAGAGATACTGACAAACTACATGCACTTTTACTGTATTAGGTGTTTTATACCATCTGTACTTACTCTCCTTGGGAAAAAAAAAATGATAAGGGTTAACAAGGTACATCCCAACTGTATTTTTTAATTATGGGAAGCATTTTTATTAGTGTCACTGACCACGGGTATAATTAAAATCTATAGCCCCAAAACCAAAAACCCTCCCTAAATTCCCTAAGCAAAACTCTATCTAATAGGACTTTTATTATTATACAGCTGTCTTGACTTTAAACCCAGTAGGGAATCTCAAAGTCAACAGATTCTGTAGACATTCAGGGAAGCTGTGTGGGCTGGATGAAGCATACAAATAATTTTTCATTCCCTTTTGTCTTAATTATACCATCCTTTTCCTTTTTTTCTTTTAATTTATTTTTAGCATTTCATCAGAATTAATCCATTGCTGCAGCTTTATTTTTCTTTGTGGGTTTTTTTCCTCAACAATATATTAAGATTTCACTTTTTTTTGCTTTAAAAAAAACCTGTAAAGTCCTTGCCATTTTTTCAATCACAGTCACATCAGTCTTACTAGGATGCTTGGAGAAAAAGCAAGCCAAATTTTTTGATCAGTATTTGATCAGTATATTCTAGTCCATTCTAGGTACCACTGACAATATTAAAACAGAGATTGTAGTTTAGAGATTTTATTTCAGTGCAGATTGATTTAATAACTGAAGAACAGATTTCTTTTAAACCTTTAAAAATATCTGTTGATAAAGAATATTGAAACAAAACTTATTTTCTATTCTTGTGAGAAAAATAATACAAGTAGAATGGCACTCATTACCAATTAATAGCAGAAGAAAGATGTTTGATAATGGATCAGTAGCTTAGTTTTGACTTCTTATGAATTTGGGTAGGATCCAACACTCTTGTGGAAGCATATTGTAAGAATTTAACAGGGTGTTACCCAACCTTTTGAGTCTAAGCAGTGGGCTTGTTGCCAGAGTTAAGGCAACTCTAAAATGAAACATAAGAGTTCCTGACACATCTGGTGCCTTTCTTCAGCATGATGAGAATTCACAACAAACATCAGGCCCCCATTGTTGGGTCATGACAGGTGGTGGCTGATTTCTCATCTTGACATTGCCTTTATGGTGAGTTGTCAGTGCCTAGAGTCTTACACTGGGAGGAATGTCACATTCATGCTGGCTATTTCTTCCCCACTCTGGGATCTACTTGGATTCCTTTCTATGTCTTTGCTATGATGCTTTATGCTTTCACACCTTGCTTTCTCCTCACTGACCTGCAGCTCCATGTTACATATATTAGTACAATGCCTTTCCCATATGTCATGTTGCAATACTATTACTTTGTTCTCTTTACTACTCCAAATATTTTGTCCAGATCTACATTTCTTTAAGATGACCATATGTCCTTTTTTACATCTGTGTGGTCCCCAGTGGCACCCTGACCATCCCACCTGTGTGTTTCCTGTGTGGTGTCCTCTGCCCCTGCTTGAAAGGCTCCACCATTGCACCAGATCTGTACCTCTTAGTATTGCATCCCAGTCACAAAACCATGGCAACACCATATGAAGATGAGAAAGAGTGAAAGAAGTTAGCCAATTAGAAAATTAGAATTAGTCAATTAGAAAATTGCTGTTGCAGCAGCAACAAGTAAACAAAAAAAAAAAAGCTGCAGGCAATTCAGTGGAAGGTTTAGACAGAGCAGACCTGGCAACCTTCAGTCTCAAGGCTGTGCAAACTCAGTATGAACTTGATGGCCTGTTACTGACCAGGAAAGATGGTGCCAAACATGCCAAAGGGCACTAATGTGGAGTGCTGGCCATGGCTCATGGAAAGACCTGTTAGGGATGCAGTGATAATTGGTATGTATTATAGAAGATGGGAGTGAAATAACAGCATCTTTTTGGAGGGTCAGGAACACTGAATAAGTTTGTTTAAAAAGCAATCATTTAAAATTCAAATGAAGGGGAATAGAAATATCCTTTTGATATGCTTTATGGTGTTACACCTGATCGGAACTTGAGGCCTAGGGCTTCCTAGAAACTTAAGAAAATAAATCACACAAACCCTTTATTAAAATGTTTTTTCCATATTCACTTATGTACCCAACTGTGAAAATCCAAGATATATGTTGGTCTATTTTAATTTTCTGAGTTTTGATCTAAGCAGACAATTCTTCTAAGTAGAAGTGTGAGATAGCCTTGAAGGATAATGTTTGCTGGAGCCATTATGCCACCCTACAGCTCAAGATCACTGTTGTTTGCTTCAAAGCAAAGTAATCCACTGAGCTCAGGGCACAAGCCGCCCTGAGTAGAGGACAGCAGAGCTGTCATTGCCTAGAGATGCTGTGGACACCCCATCTCTGGAAGTTAGGACCAGGTTGGATGGGGCTTTGGGAAACCTGGTCTAGTGAAAGGTGTCCCTGTTTGTGGCAATTTAACCATTCTATGAGTCGATGATTAGGACTCCAGGGAAGAAATGTTGAATATCCCAAGTAGTGGAAAAGTTACTAACAAAGAAATGGTGCTCCTAGGAAAAACAGAGGGTAGATTTAATCTCTGAAAGCATATTTTGAATTAAGAGCAACTTCTGCATAGTTTCTCAGGTTTGTAGACACACCCTCTAAAGGGGTATTTCTCATGCTATACATTTAATTTGTTGAACATTATAATCTTGAGCAGCTGCCACAGAAGAGAAGTGCAAGAAAGCCTCCTTATCCTGCATCCTTATTATGACACTAGTAAACCAATCACAAAACCAGAAAAAATATCTACTTGAGAACTAAATACCAAGTTAACTGTAGGTTAGACTTTTCTATTAGACTGTCCAAGTAGGAAAATAAAATGCCTACAAGGAGATACCAAAGAGTCTGGTAGCTCCAAGAAGGACACATATTTCCTCCATTTTTCTGGAAAAAGGAAATAGATTATTTCACAGTTCTGGGTGCTACACAGCTGAGGCTTTCTTTCTTACCTTGCACCTGCCCAGAGTGTTACTTTTGCCTGCTAGAAAGGGAGATAAGCCATAAGCCTTAGCCCTTTTCCATCTCTTGCATTACTTCGCTCTTTTTCTCATAGGAAGTATCACACTTCTATGAAGTGTCAGACTTCATTCTGTCAACCAAAGTAATAAGGAGAGATTTTACCCCCAAATCATTGAGCATCCAAGGACAAACCAGTCCTAGCTGCCACAAAACCATCTACTAGAAAATAATATGAAGTAGCAGCTAGGAATAACTTTCCAGATAGATCATTTGTATCTACAGAATCATAAAGCTTCTCAGAATGAGGCATTTATCTTCAAATAAATAAAACTATGCAGAGCATCTTGTAGCAATATATAATAAACTAGCAAGCAGATATTTTTCTTGAAAAGCATTTCGTTTATGACTTCCAGGTGCTTATTTCTTTACAGCAATAATAGTGTGCCAGGCTTTTATTTATGGCTCAGCATGCAGATTTTAGCTGTTGATAAACAGCTATTAATAATATTTAAGAATAGACAACCATGTAACACACACATTAGTTTGTGCCAGAGAAAAGGTGGAAATATCACACAAGAAAAAAGTGGTTTCATGATAAATGCTTCAGAAATATTGTCTGATATCAAAAAGTGAAACTGATTCTGATTTCAGAGTGGTGAGACTACGAATTAACCATATTGAAATATATAACAATCATTCTCATGTTAGATAAGATCAACAAAAGCAAGTGCACCAATACTGACATAAAATATCATAGCAGTGTTACAAACCTAAAGAGAGATCAAGAGAAGCTCGTAATACTCCAGCCTTAAAATATTATTTTGTCATACCTAGAATGCTTTATGACCTAAACACTATATTCTATGAGTCATCAAAAACTATAGCATTTAACTTTATGTTGTTTGAAACTAATTCAATCAGAACTGTTGGACATTCTGCAAAAGATGCAGGTAAAACAAATTTGATCATGTACTTAATTTTAAAGATCATACACAGAGAAAACAAAAGTTCCCGACTTTGGTAAAGTTAGACTTTTTTTATATGCACAAGTATAACTAGCCCTCTATATAGATTTTATAGCTGGTTTTGTGCTTTTGTTATTTGTAGACAAGAAAGATACACTTTATTGGCAACAGGCATCATGTGAAATTAAAGCATATTCAATAAGGATGTGAAGGAATCTCTTCTTAATAAAATGGCCAGAATTTTCAGTTTGAATTCTTAGCAGTTCAAGAGACAGAAGTTTCAAGATGGTGTCTGTGAACCAAACAAAATAAAATGAACAAAGAAAAAAAATTTCCTTTGAACTGCATGTGCAAGAAACCTTTGTAATTCAAAGCACTATTCTAAAATATCTAATATAAAAGCATGAAGATTTTGCACCTCTCAATGTTTTCCCATACCATTCACATGGGCTCAGATTCTCTTCCATTCCTTTTTTTCAAAATTCCCACAGAGAAAGAATTTCATTGTCATGACAATTCCTCTCTATGAGAATTAACTCATTATGAAAAATAAACAGGAAAATATGTCTAAACCAAGCCCCGGAGTTGTTACAACAGTGATAAAAAAGCTGTATCACATCAGCAGATACTGCCATACAGTACCCAATGTACAGTGGGTGGTAACTGTACAGTGGGTATTAAAACCTCTAAGGACCAGGGCTCTAAGAAATAAATAAGCAAAAAAAAAAAAAAAAAATTACAATTCATTTTAAAATTTTTTAATTTTTAAAAAACCACTATGTGAAAAGATTGACAGTATGGATTCTTCCAAATACTGCAGGCACGATAGCTGTGGGGCATAGCTATGTCACCAACACCAGCAAGAGATAGTGTTAAAGCTGGCTCTCTGATTTGGCAGATAATCTGCCTGGATAGTAGATGTAGTCTGGGGACAGCTCTGGTAAAGAAACATTAATCTGTGGAGGTGATTAGGATTGCCACAGCAAATTTGTAGCTGTAACGGGAAAAGAAAAAGGTCTACCTTTTTTTTGCTTGAAATCATGTCTAATGCTGTTTACTACTTAGCACAAAAATCCATCAAGTGAACCCTGTAGTATTTGCTAAATCTTCATTAAGTTTAGCATACAGAATGGTTATGGAGGTTGTAAACAGTTGTGTTAATTCCCTGACACAGCACTGCTTCCTTTGCAGAATCTCATGAGAAGCATTGGTGCTGCACCTGTGAGAAGAGACAGAGATGCAGAAAGGTCAGGGACTGACAAGGTTCTTGACACCCAAGAGTAGGAATCAATTATTTTCTCCAAACATTTGAACAATGTGGCGAAAAAAGCAGGTGGGGAAACATTTTTGCTACCTCAAGTTTACTTCTGGTACTCCTTTAAATGGTTTTTTATAGCTGTTTTAACAACGTACTTCAGGGATATGAATCTGAAACTTCATGGTAGAATCAAATGGGTATTAATATTCAAAGGAAGCATTATGTCCTCACAGGGAAACTGAGAATATTCACAGATGACCATGAAAGGAATGAATTTCATTACTTTTCTCAGCCACTATGATTTTGTTTCAGCTAAAAATTATGAAGCATGCACTGCTATTGTTCCTGCCATTCAGAATCAACTGCATGGAAATTGTCAGACAATATAAGGATTTCAGAAAAATAAAAGGAGTGTTTCTTTTGAAAGAAGTACAATTGTAAATGCTTCACGGAACAATAAATGTGCTATTACTGGTAAATATACCACCCAATCAGAACCACACACATCTAACACAACACAAAAGAACAGCCATTTTAAAACTACAAAAGAGCAAGGATATTGGGTAGCCAAAAGTAAAATTTCGCCTGTAAGCAAGACTGTGATAGCAATTAAATTATAAGTGAGATTAGGCCCATTGTCAGAACTTCAAACAGTGGGAAGAAAAAAGTTTAGATTTTCCCTAGACTGTAGTAGCACCAGCAAGTACAAAAGTCATGTGAAAGACACAAAAGTAGAGCTAGCTCAAATTAAATATGTTTCTAAATGACTGTAGTATTCTATTTAAAGTAATGCTTAGACTACGGAAATTTCAGGAAATAGGTTTGTGAACACAGGCAAGATTAGTGGTTCAGCATGCAACAAAAAACATGATCCAAGTCATTAGTAGGCACCTTCCCTGATCTTGTAGAAAGTTTAACACCTCCCCTGTTATTTACTAGATACTAGAACTCCTTAGCTAAAAAGCCACGATAGTCCTAATGTAGTTTCATTTAATCTAATTTCATTTCATTTCATTTTGTTTCTTTGTAAACTTTCATTTCTCTGTAACTAGGAAGCTAACTTGGGCTTTGTCTTTAGCTCTGCTCGGATGGCTGCCTACTACCTTCAGCTTTCCCCCAAGAGGTAAAGCAGAGAATCATGTATGTTCCTTTGACCATTTCACACAGCCAGAGAGTAGAGGCAAACTCAAGGCCAGTGACCAACTTGTAGCCAAGGTGTAGGGGAACTGGACTTGACTTCTGTCTGTGTGAAAAACACCACAACAGCTGAGACCTTGTAAAGTGAAAGCTAGTGAGTTACAAGCTCTTTCATTTTTGGTAGTGCCATTACAAATAAAACTCTAAGCTGATTTTTAGTATCATTACAAATTCTGCGGTCCATGTTATTGACTCCACTGAGCACAGTAAAGATGTGAAATCCAGCATCATATTGGAAAATCTCAGCTAAATATAAAATTTGCTAATATTTACTTATCAGTATTATTTCCAGCTAAGAAATAAAATTTACAGAGTGGATGAAAGTGAAGATGAGAATTTGAATAAATTAATGTTGCTAGATAATTTCAAGGCTCTTGCTGTGAAATCTGGTCCCACTGAGCACCACAGTATAATGGGTTCACAACATAGCCGTTCTGGATTGCTGTAAGCCACACTGACTACATGGGGGATGACAGCCTGTCACACTGATAGTGCTAATGACTACCACCAAGAGAGTTTTTATTCACAAGCAATCACAGACATCATTAAATCCAATGGGTGGGCCAGCTACTTTTTTCAGGGCCAAATGGAAGAAGCAATTAAACCCACAGAGACACACATATGAAATGTCAGCAGCTGTATAAAAGTAAGCATAAAAGTATGCTATCTTCTCTGCTAAAACGGGTCCTGTGACTGCCTCAGTTCCTCAGCAGAGCTCCGGCCATGTGGCTGGAGAAATAAACATCTCTGAAACATCTATCAAGAATCGGTCTATATATATATTCTTTCCACAGGCCTCGTTGTCTAATACACGTGTTGCAATATCCCTGCTGTAAGAAATGGTAGAGAATGTGGGCAGAACGATCCCCGATCCCTAAGGATAGCAACTGATTTGTGAGCAAACTCTGGATTTCTCTTCTTGTTTTTGTTTTGCTGTTCCATCTCTAAACTATGGAGGAACCGTGGAAAGACTCTTGGCTCTCAGAGCTGCATATGGAATTTATCTTAAACTTGAAAAGATTCTTGAACAATGATTTGTAAATTTTAGCTTAATTCAAGCTCAAAAGGAACTGAAACATTTCCTTTCATGGTTGTTTAAGAACTTTTTCTATGTTTCTTGGGATTTGATTCTTACCAAAGACTTTTGGAAGACTGTTTGGACACAGTTAATTTCTGAGTCAAAATATATGCTGATGGAAGAATATTTTCGTGAATATTATTTAATTACCGAGACTGTTGAGCAATGTCAGCTGTGTCTTGGCGAAGGGAAGCCTGGCTCAGGGACCGTGCGGCCTCACCCACGTGCGCCGAGCGCTCTCGAGCAGCAGCGAGGCAGTTCCCGCACGCAGGCGGAGGGACGCGAGCTGCAGTGTCGGCAGCAGAGCAAGGCACAGCGGAAGCCCGCCCGGCCCCACACAGCACGTGGTAGAGCAAGCCCGGTGAGAGGAACGGCATGCGGCTGGCGGCCAGTGGCGGCGGAGTGGAGCCGCGCCTAGCCAAAACACATGCTGGACCAGGGCACAGGGGGGCTGTCGCTCAGGGGCCCAGCCAAGACATGGGCGCGGCCCCAGGCAGCGGCAGCGCAGCTGAGAGCAGAGGCGGCGGCGCTCAGGGAGCTGAGTGGCACGGCCCAGCCCGGCCCGCGCAGCCCTGAATGTGACCCCAGGAAGAGCGCACAGGCACGAGCAACCCCAACGGCCCCAGCAGTGTTGGTAGTTCCAATATGGGAGCGAGTGAAAACGAAAGAGAAAGCAAAAACACAGCGAGACAGAAAACAGCAGCCACTCAGGAAAAAGAAAAAATCATCGTAGCCAAGGTTTTAGGAATAGTAACATGGTATAATGTTAAACAACATTATGGATTTATAACAAGATGTGACAACCAAGAAGACATACTTGTTCATAGAACTGCTATTAAAAAGAATAACCCTGAAAAATACATCCCAAGTTTAGGAGATGGAGAAGTAGTAGAGTTCAAAATTGTGCAAGGTAGAAAATGGTTACAAGGGTAGAAAATGGTGTTTCTGTAAAAGGCAGTATATATGCTAAAAATCATAGTTATGTTAGACAATATCTCCATTATAAGCCCCCCCTACAGTCTCCCTTTCCTAATCCCACCTTTTCCTTTTACCCTATATCCTATTACACCCAGTGTATTCCCAATCCGTTTTTCATCCATGGTTTCCCTCACAAAACCATGCCTTTGCCAATTGTTTCCCCAAAAATCCCTTTCCAATGCCAAGGAGGGGATGAAAAGGGGGAGGGAAGAAATTAACTATTTTTGTTTAGCGTTCTAACAGGTACAAATGGAAGAAACCCTCTCCTGCCTCAGTTTCCCCACAAAGCATGCCCAGAGAGTCCTGTCTCCCTTCTGTCAGCCTTAGGATGTTCCAGAGAATCTGTTTGGACATTTAAAGACTCAGGAGGGTGGCTTGTTTTGTTTTTAAACTGTCCTTGTTATGTTTATCCAGTTGTTTTCAATGTTAAGTTTTAAATCTCTTTTTGTTAAAAATAAACGGGTCTCCCCCACTGCCATGTGGTCCCAGGAGAGGGGCCCCCGGGGGGAGACACAGGGTTTCCCTATCCCCTGGTCAGCCTCATTCCCCATTGGTTGTTTTGTGTTCCCCTGCAGGGGCAAGGACCCTCGGGTCCCGTGATTGCGGCAGTTCCTCGGCAGATCCTCAGCCATGCAGCTGAAGAAATAAACATCTCTCTGAAACATCTATCAAGAATTGGTCCATATATATTTCTTTTCCATGGGCCTCATTGTCTGATACACGTGTTGCAGTATCCCCACTGTAACAGTAATGAATAGGTGGTGAGCTTCAGAAGCAGATGAAAATGCAGTGTCCCAGGGGAACCCTAAAGAAGATAGACTGTCTAATTTTTCAAGGAACTCCTGCACTTTCAAGGAATAGAATCTGACACAGAGCCCTGTACCTTCTATTCTTGTTCTGAGGAAGAAGATAAACCACTGGTTCTAAAATGCTGAGGTTTTAGAGGCATGTTTTACTTGCAACCTGATTTCATGTTTTTAGAAAACATGCTAATAGGTTAATAAGTCATATCAGAAAACTGTACTTCAACTCAAGCTGAGATCACAAGAGAAGAAAAAATTGACATAGAGTCAAAAAAAGACTTAAGAGTCAATTCTGTGCCCAACATCACTATTGCTGTGACCATCAAAACTGATTCAGTATCAGATTTCAGGTATCTATGCTCCCAGTTTCAACAGCAAATATCTCCCTTCTAATGAATCCCATGCTGATACAGTATGTAGAGCATTGTGTTAGCAATACCAAGCCTGTCACCATTTAGCTGGATTGAATGATGCCACCGAAAAGGTGTGGGTGGAATGGAGTCTCCTGGGTGAAAATGGTCCTTGCTCCTGATATAAAAATGTCAGGCACAGGCATGCTTATCCCTTATTTTGGATTTAGTTCAAACAGTGACTAGAAAAAGAATTATGTATTTGAGGAGGATGAATTATTTCATGATTATCTTATACTATTAGCTGTAGAAGGACCTTAGGGCACTAGGAATGAGCCATATCTCTAGTACAGTGTAAGCAGAAGAACACCAACAGGGCATACAGACCTGCTCAGTCAAAGAGACAACTGGTTCAGAACACAGGGTGGCAACACAGAGAGAAAAGCAAGCAAAGACTGGAGGGGAGCTTACAAGCTCTTGTTGCCTTACTGTTATTCTTGATACCTGGTTTATTCCTGCCCCATAAGGTTGAAAACAATTTTCCTGAGATTCACCATTGAGTCTGTTATCAGCAGGGACTGCCTCAGCACAGATGCGTGGTGACCAGACTCATGTGTGCTATCAGCTCTCTCTCAATGTGCAAGTCAGTGCTGCCACCAGTCTGGGATGACAATAACTTCCCTATAAAACACAGATGAACTGTGAATTTGCAGGAACTGCATTGCACTGGTGAATATGTCATAATGTCGTACACCCAAGAGAGATGCATTGGGAGTGTTTGTTAAGAGACAGCTACAGTATTGTGCTAGCTGCCTGTCCCTTCAAATAATCATTTGTCTTCCTGGAACCATGGTCCCAATCATAAGAATTTCATGTTTGTTTACCACATTCCCCAGGAGGATGAAGAACTACAAGTGTGACACTACCAGAAATACTTAGAATGAGATCATTCATACAGATGAATGTAAGTCAGATTATTTCTCATTAATTCTTTATTTAATCTAGCTATAGGACCATTATTTACAGCCCTGAAGTCTGACCTGTATTTTTTTCTGCCATCCATGTGGATAACACTCAACTGTTGTATTTGAGGACAATTTGGTCTGGTCTAGACTCTTGGCAAGGCATAAGCAAGTATATTGGAATTCAGTGAGTGATTCTCAATGTTTCTGGCCTCTAAACTCCTACCCATAATTAAGTTGATATTAAAGACTCTTGGTAAGATATGGTGGGTTGTCCCTGGCAGAGTTGTCCCTGGCAGAGTGCCAGGTGCCCACCAAAGCTGTTTTGTTTCTCCCCTCTTCATCTGGGCAGGGGAGAGAAAATATAAAAGGCTCATGGGTTGAGATAAGGGCAGGGAGAGATCTCTCACCAGGGACTATCACAGGCAAAACAGACTCAGCCTGGGGAAATCAGTTTAACTTTTTGCCAACCAAATCAGGTTACGGTAATGAGAAATAAAAACTGTATCTTAAAAACACATTTCCCCCACTGTTCTCTTCTTACCTGGCTCCTAATTTTCTCTCCATCTTCCCCCACAGTGGCACAGGAGGATGTGGTCAGTTCATCACATGTTGTCTTTGCCACTCCCTCTTCTTCAGGGGGAGGATTCCTCATGCTCTTCTCTTGTTCCTGCATGTTGTCCCTCCAACAGGAGACAGTTCTCTACTAACTTCTCCAAAATAAATTTTTCTCATGGGCTGCAGTTCTTCATTAACATCTTCAGTGTGGGATCTCTTCCATAGGTTGCAGTCCTTCTGGAACAGGCTGCTCTAGCATGAGACCTCCATGGCATCATGAGTCCTGCCAGCAAACCTGCTCCAGCCTTAGTTCCTGTTTATATCCACATGTCCATACAGGCATCTGCTCCAGCACAGGCTTCCTACTGGGTCACAGCTTCCTATGGGCACGCCTGCTCCAGCATGTGATCCTGCATGGGCTGCAAGTGTATCTCCACCATGAACCTCCATGGTCTGCATGGACACAGCCCGCCCCACTACAGTGTTCACCATAGGCTGCAGGGGATTCTCGGCTCTAGCATCTGGAGCACCTCTTCTCCATCATTCTTCACTAACCTTGGTGCTTGCAGGACTTTTTTTTCACATACTCCTACTCCTTCCTCCAGCTGCAGTTGCACAGGTTTTTTTCCACGTCTTAAACATATTAGGTGCTCCACTCTCAGCCTTGGACAGTGGTGGGTCCATCTTGGAGCCATCTGACATTATCTTTGTTAGACATGAGAGAAGCTTCTGGCAGCTTCTCACAGAAGCCACTCCTGTAGCTCCACTCCTACCAAAAATTGGGTTTGCCGTGCAAACCCAATATATATCATAAAAATATAAACACCATTTGCTCTGAAACACAGATTTTAAAAGAAACATTAAGATTTTAGTTAAAGGTTAGCTTTGTTGAAATTACTTAGTTGAAAATAGATAAGTAAGCTTGGGCCCGGCTGGAACTAATTAGAAGTTAATAATTAGTTAAGAAGAGCTGGACCTGAAATAATCTTTAAGATGTAAGTAACTGATTGCCAAATAACTGATTGCTTGTCACTTTTATATTTGTTTAGCTGTGCTAAACAGAAACATTGATAAATAGATCTAAAGAAATGAAGACAATAGCTAATTTCCTTCCATTTGAGAACCTATTCAGAAGTCACAAAGAGAGAAACTGGAAAGTCACCAAGAGTAATTTGTATTGTTAGAACCCAGGAAGGTAGAAAGGTCAAATCGAGGGAGACTACTTTTAGTTCATCTTCGAGACCAGCAACCCAGTTCAGAGAGCATACTACGCATGGTTAATGACTTTTAAGCTAATTACCATACAAAGCGGAGAATGGGAGGTGTCAATGTTATGAATATGCATTTGTATTTTGGATATTCAGAACTTTTGTAGATAATAGACTTTGTATTGGCTTGTAACTTTGCACTGCGTATTAGGAAGCTATCCCAGGCAGCTGCCCAGCACCGGAATAAACATACACTTTCTAACTCTAAACTGTTAGAGAGTCTTTGTCCGTCTCAGTTGGATATCAATATTAGACCAATACCCATATTTTAGTAAATCAGCTCCACATTAAAAATAGAACATGTTGATTTTGGATCAGTAAAGATGGCTGGAATGAGTTCACAAACTGGGACATGGCAAAGTTGTGCAGTGTGTTTAAAAGCTCAAAGAGCTCCTTTGAAATTGCTGTAGAGAACACAGATGTATAAAGTAGAAATAATTCCTGTCCAGAGAAGTAACCTGAAAAATATCTATTAAAAATATCATCAAAAGAGATGAAAAATCTGTTAGGTATATCTGTAAATATACACAACAAAATTCTTCATTCCAAAAGAAAACACAGTGGTCTCATATTGGGAACTAATTTCATGCATAAGAACAAGCATTCCACTCTATAATAAACAAATTATCTTGTGGAGATATCACAAGTAGTACAGGAACAAAATGCTCTAGAATATTTTTTGGATTCCTCAAAACATGATTCTAAAAATCAGTTTGTGATGACAAGAGACCAAATCAATTATACACCTCTTGGACCATATCTAGAAGGGAAAAAACACAAATCTCCACTACGAAACAAGAAATTTACAACTCCAGTACTGACACACGGTCCTTTTCAGCAACAAAAATACTTAATTTTGCATCTAATTTGCACTCTTAAAACTCTTGTTTACATAAGAAAGAGCTGAATGCACTTGAAAGAATGTGACATCAGAAATGCCAAAATGCCAAGCTAACATTATAAGGTCCGGTATAAGACATTCTCTGGTAGTCTTGTACAGTAGTCATAATCCAAAATGAACATGTACTAAAGGTACAGCAGGCTATTTAACATACTGTTAAAAAGACACAGCTGAATGATCTACTGTAAACAAAAGATGATACACAGCTGCAAACATTGCTAAATAAAATAACACCAAGAACTGGCTCCATGAACAGTTCCCCTTGATACTCACAGTCTACGTGTGTTAGGTCAACTCCCACATTAATCTCAGAAAAATCCAATTATCTTTCTCTGAAATGGAACCTTGGAGTAGTTCAAGAAAATGACAGCTCAGGGAATTCTCAGTTGCCAAATGCATGTGTCGCGGGTTGGGTTTGTAACCGGGCAGAAACACCAATTTGGTGTAGTGGTTTGGTCTAAAATACTCATTACTGTTTATCTTCTGTGAGATAAGAATTAGGAGAAATGCAAAGAAGGCACTAACTTGAAAGAATATAAAGAAGTTTATTAACAGTCCTAAAAGAAGAAAAGGGAAAAAAAAAGATTATACCACCTTCAGAACTCTCCTCCTCCCCCCACCTTCCTCCCTTCTCCCATTGACAATGTAAAAAGACAACCCTTAAGATGTTCAGTCTATTTACCACTTCCAAAATAACCTTGTTCAGTCCATTTAGAAAGGGAAGTCTCTTCTTGCTCGTGCTATGAAAACAGTATCACACCGAGACAGCCGCCCACTTCCAAATATTGTTCAGTCCATTTAGGAAGAGGAGTCTCTCTGCTTGCAATGTGAGTCCCTTCCCCCGACGTGCAGCTTTTCCCGCAACTGCTTTCGAGGGTCCACTCTTGAAAGTTTTTTGGGGTACAATTTTAAGGTTGAGCCGTTCAGAAACAAACAAAAAAAACCCAACAGAGGCCCTTCTCCTTCCCTGGGAGCAAAGGGTCTTCCTCATCTTCATCTTTAGGACTATCTCTTGGACCATCTCTAGGAACTGAGGTTTTCTCCTTTCCCGTTTGGAGCAAAAGTCCTCATCTGGTTCATCTCTCCCTGTCCAAACTTCTCATGAAATTACAGCTGCATCAGCATCTGCTTATTGCTTACGAGTTGAACACTCCACCTCCCATATCTTCATGAAATTACAACGGGTACTCTGATATATCATAGCTTCACAACAGACTTCCAGCTTTAAGCATCTCCTCTCTCTCTTCCCTCAGGTTTTCAGCTCTTCACAGCAATAAAAGGGTTAATCTCACCTCGGCCTTGCAGCTGGAATGTGGCTTATCGCTGTTGGTCACTGACCTCTGCCGGACAGAGGTGCCGCTTTGCTGAATCTCGGCCGCAGTGGAGGGGAGGGGGGGGGGGGGGGTTCCGAGCCGCTCCGGCCGCCCACGGCAAGGCAGTGGGGGGGGTTCCACGGCTGGAACAGGCCCATGGCTCCAGGATGGCCGTGGCCCGGCCCGGCCTGGCCCAAGCAGGGCCTGGCCAGGCCCGCTGGCCCCCGCACGGGGCCTGCAGCCACCTGTGCCAGCGCCGGAAACGAGAGAGAGCTTGGGGGGGGGGGTTTGTCTATTCTTAAGTGTGGATCACAGAGGCGGTCACAACTTTAAGTGGCTTAAAGAATTGTCTATATTCAAACTGGCCACTGATAGGTTCTATCAGGTCCCAGAGGAAGCTGTAAGCACCCCTTAGCAAGGACATCCCTTCCGGGACTATGCTTGCTAACCTATGACAGCATGTGACTAGTTACACAGAGCTCCTCTTGTTATTTCAGATGGTCTCTCAGCACAGGACATTTTCCAGTCCCTTCCCAAAACATTTAGAAATTTAGGGAACAACATAAGCTTAGGAGTAGTTCTGTCTCTATTTCACCCATGGTGGATGGGATGCATGGATAGGTGCTACAGTGTGGATACTGTAACACGCGTATCAGACAACGAGGCCCATGGAAAAGAAATATATATGGACCAATTCCTGATAGATGTTTCAGAGAGATGTTTATTTCTTCAGCTGCGTGGCTGAGGATCTGCCGAGGAACTGCCGCAATCACAGGACCCGAGGGTCCTTGCCCCTGCAGGGGAACACAAAACAACCAATGGGGAACGAGGCTGATGGCGGCTAGGGAAACCCCGTGTCTTCCCCCCTGGGGCCCCTCTCCCGGGACCACATGGCAGGGAAAGGGCCCCAACATTTCATCCATTTATTTTTAACAAAAACAGATTTAAAACTTAACATTGAAAACAACTGGATAAACATAACAAGGACAGTTTAAAAACAAAACAAGCCACCCTCCTGAGTCTTTAAATGTCCAAACAGCAGTTTAAAAACAAAACAAGCCACCCTCCTGAGTCTTTAAATGTCCAAACAGATTTTCTGGAACATCCTAAGGCTGACAGAAGGGAGACAGGATTCTCCAGGCATGCTTTGTGGGGAAACTGAGGCAGGAGAGAGTTTAATTTCTTCCCTCCCCCTTTTCATCCCCTCCTTGGCATCAGAGAGGAGTTGCAGGGAAAGGGAATTGTATAGGGAAGCCACAGGGTGAAAAACGGATTAGGAATAAACTGGGGACAGAGTAAACTTAGGAAAGGGTTCATACTGGGTATAGGGTAAAAGGGGAAAGTAGGTTGTAGGTAGGGAAGTTGATGGGATGGATATTGTTTATAATTTTGCACATAATGGCTGCCTTTGACTGGAATACCCCCAGGCCCAGTAACATTTGCTGCTTGTAAACCCTTCTTTCCTTGCACTATATCAAATTGTACAACTTCCCCATTTCCTACACTTTGCAGGTAATTCTTAGGGTTATTCCTTTTAATGGCAGTTCTATGGATGAATAAATCTTCTTCTGTATCATCTTGTGTTATAAATCCATAGTTGCTTTTGACATTGTACCATTTCACAGTTCCTGTGATTTTCGTTGCTACAACTTCTCCTGTCACATGCTTGCATGTTTGTCGTGGCTGCTTGTCCTGCATGGCTGCTGCCTCGCTGACTCCAATGTCTCGGCTGGGGCCCCGTGTTGTGGCTGCTCCGCGCCCTCCAAGCGGCGCTGCTCCGGTGCATGTCTGGGCTCTGCGGGGCCCCTCATTGCCATCGCCACTGGTCCCGTGCCCTGCGAGCAGTTCCGCTCCGCCAACTCCACGCTGCTTGGAGAGCGGCCTCATTTCAGCTCAGCGCTGTGCTGCACGGCTTCTCGTGTCGCTATAGAAACTGTTGCTTCTCGCTCTACAAGGCAGTCCGAGCCGTGTGCTCAGAGCGGGCTTCCACGCTGACCCCTGGTTCCTGGCTGCTCATGGGGGCCGCCTCTCTGCTTCACATGGCCCACGGCACCCGCGGCGCCTGCGGCATCGCTCCCTCACTCGCTGTTGCGCAGCAGGGGACCCCGAGACAGGGATGGGGTCTGCGATAAGGCGCAGGCTCCCGAGGGGGCCGGGCGCATCCAGTACAGGCACCTCCACTGGCACAGCTGCAGTCATGCGCTCCTGGGATGGCTGCCATGCGGTCTTGGCCGTGGGATTACGGCCATCCTCTGCTCTAGGGGTAATGGGACCATACAAATGCTCCTCAAGAGCTTCACCGATTACAAGGGATGCATGGAGAGGTTCTATCACTAATGCATGTTTTGTTTGATCCCTTATCCCAGATTTCGTGCCAAAAACACCTGTGACTGACTCCAGTAATTCCAGGAGGATTAATATCAAAAAGTAAGTCTCAAGAAATATAAAAGAAATTTTTGAAAAGCCAGTTAAAAAAATGTTCTAGATCTCCCAGAACAAATACTTTCTTGTTTTGTTGTTCAAGGATTCCTTTAACTTCTAGATACATTTCTTTCTGTGACTCAGAGAGCCACATTTCCCACGATTCTTCCATAGTCCAGAGAGAATATCCAAACCAAGGCGAGAAGAGAGAGATCTAGAGTGGTTTTTACTCACGAATTTTCTGTCCTTAGGGATCGGTGTCTCGCCAGCATTTCGCTACCATTTGTTACAGTGTGGATACTGTAACACGCGTATCAAACAATGAGGCCCATGGAAAAGAAATATATATGGACTGATTGTTGATAGATGTTTCAGAGAGATGTTTATTTCTCCAGCCACATGGTCGGGATCTGCTGAGGAGCTGTTGCAATCACAGGACCCGAGGGTCCTTCCCCGTGCAGGGGAACACAAAACAACCAACGGGGAGCGAGGCTGACCAAGGGCTAGGGAAACCCCGTGTCTCCCCCCTGGGGCCCCTCTCCTGGGACCACATGGCAGGGGAAGGGCCCCAACATTTAGGAAATAAGAGTATTTTGTCTATCCTGTTGAATGACTAGCAACAAAATTAAGGTAGCCTACCAGGATTCGGGTGCCATGAAGGACCAGAACACGTCGCATGTGGCCCTAATATGATGAACTGTAGGTAATCTTTTGTCAAGAGTTTCAATAAAGCCTGTGGTTATCCATGAATCACTAAGCCTGGGTCTCTACTTGAGTAGGGAACAGGTAGGAGAAATATCCAGAGGGGATCATCTCTGCTAATGGGCCGTAATGGCTCAATGGCACCAACATAATAGGAAGCTGCAATGACCATCAAGGATTCCAAAAATATCCTATGATAATCACAGGATTACATCATTCTACTGTGAAACTCCCTGACCTGGGGGGAGGTACTGAGCATGTCTACCTGAATCTGAGCATATATAATTTTGAGGTTTGGGGCCTTGGACCACCACAACCACCAACACTCAGCGGACTCAGAGGAGAAGCAGACCTTCCACAGCACCACTGCTTTCAACAAGACTGCAACCATCAATTCAACAGGACTACAAACACTGCTTAATCAGACTGCGACCACCACCCTGTGCAACAGGATACTAGGCTGTACTCTTTGGGTTTAAGCCAGTTTTTCTGTATCATTGCATTTATTGTAATCTTTCTATCAAATTGTAACTTCAACCTGAAATATCTCTCAAGGTATTTGTGTGGGGCTCATTTCTCCCACTGGCTAACTTTCAAACCAACACAAATGTGATAGATAAGGTAATGGTCCATTTGTGAGCACATGTGAAAAAAATAGTGAACTCTTGACAGATGAATGAGGTTATAATACAGTACTTGCCCCGATGTATAGTATGGACCCATGTAGACAAAAAAAAAGAGTTCTTAAAACAGGGTAAAAGTCTGAAGACTAGAGAAGAAAAAGCAAAGTGAAAAGAGGAAAGAGAAGGTTGAGAAAGAAAGGAAATTAAGTACAAACAGCAGTCAGGAATGAGGCTGGATAAAGGGATTAGGTAGAGCAAACAGCAAATCCACGTCTAAATAAAATGTTCTTCTTTTGATCTGTATATAGCACTAGGTTTGAAATAAATGCCACCACACCACTGTTAGCAATGATCTTTATTGGACCTCCATCAAGGAATTAGACTGCACTCTTAAATCACCTTAAACCACATTTTCTATTGAAAAATAAACTGAATTCTCAGTTACATCAAGACTTTCTTTCCAGCATGGGAAAGCCCTCTGACGCACTTTTGCATTTAATTATTACATGATGAAGACAAGGTTCATTATCAAAATCCCATTTCTGAAAACCAACTGTCTATTTGCAAAGACAAATTTATCCTGTACAGGCAACAGAATCAACATGAATACTTTTCAAAAATATTACTGGAATTACCCTGGGAAACTAAATATATACAGGTATCCATCTTTACAATTTCTGACAAGAAGAGAGATTTGGTTAGCATTGTCTTCAGTAATTCAAAATATACAGTAAAATGATGAATTTTCAATGCTTAAAACTTTTTTTATTTGATGTTTCTAAAGGAGTTTGACAGAACGAACTAGCAGGGGATAAATGCTAATTTTGTTATTTACTCTCAGTTAATGCCTTACAAAATTCACTTATTTATGAGATTATGATTATACAATGATATCTGAAAAATATTTAAAGTTATAGGAGCTGTTGATAGGGAACCAGACTTTGTGCTTGCCAGGGATGGATGGACTTGCTTAACAGAAGCTGTTAAAATGCTCTATGTCTTATTCAAATTCTTGTTGGTAAAACACAACTAACTACTAAGTACAATACTCCTAACGTATTTCATTAAGTATGGTAAATGCAGAGAGACATCATACCATGGTTTTAACATATATGTAACTTACCATTCCTAGGACATCTAATGTGCACAACCAAAAGCAATTACAATTCTGGTGTGCAAAAAATGAGAGGAATCACTGTACTGCAGAAGTAATAGTCTCCTCTCTGACTCCAGGTTAGTGAAGAGGGAAGATGCTTCTCCATTCTAAATGTTCTCTTAAAAGAAGGAATTAAATGTAATGAAGGGAACTGACAAAAACATAAAATTAGTATTAATATAAAAGAAGAAAAGATGTTCATTGATCTTATTCAACAAATATTTAATGCTTCTAAACAGTAAGATCTAGAAGATTTTACTCAGTATGACACCAAAAAATGTGTGGGAAAAAATAGGTGAAATTAAGGAAGAATTTTCCCTGATTATTCAGAAAATATTTCAGAGCACAATATATTTGAGGAAATAAATCTGTATTTTAAGTCATAAATGAGGAAGCATCTCAGAAACTAAAGTTATCCCACATGAAAACTTTAGAGAATATTCATTAGGGATCAAAAAACAGAAGAAAGGCTCAGGGACATGCACAGATTTCTGAAAAACCCATTGAGGGAAGAGATACCTAAAAGACACTTGTCTGCAAACAGGGTAAGTGGGCATCCACAGGGTACCAGCTACATGCTTTTTGCAGTGCTGTACTTATCTGCACCCCAGAATAGGGTGGAGGTTATACATTCAGGATGGGTGAAGAGAGGCGGCATCAGTCTGTTAGAGAGGGAGGCTGGGGTGGAACACAGTGAACTTCATGTGACTAAAATCACCCATGCTTCAGAGCATGGACTTATGAGTTACAAATTTTTAGTAATTAATGTCTATAGTCACAGTCTTGCCTTTTCTAGTTATTTTCATAGCTTCAGAAATTCATAATCAAGAGTTAATTTAATCAAGTTGATATATAGACATAAAATTCATGTATTTATTGTACTGTATAAACAACTTTGCGTTAATGTGAAAACCAATGCTATTATGTTAAATTTGTTGCCTATATTTCAGTTAATAGTCTTAAATATCTTAGTGTAAATTTCTTTTTTTTTTTAATAAGGTCTGGGCTATTAATGAAAAATTATGATTGGAAAATGTTTAATATAGAATAACATTGGGGAAAAGGGCTCATTCCTTTGATACTGAAATGTAGAAATATTCATTTTGTTAGAACACTAATTGTAAAAAGACAAATAATGAAATAGGAGATTTGATATTAGAGAAACAAGAAAAATAAACATGCTACAAAATGCAGAGAGTTTGTTGCTGGTTCTGAATGCTGCAAGTGGAATTCAATAGACAACAGGCCTAGATTTCAGGGCAATTATCTTCACATTATCCTTTGATTTGCTTTCAGGAAAACAAAGCTCAAAAAGAATTTAGAATGTGTGGAGAAAAATACAAAGACTTATAAAATACGAATAATAAAACTTTTGAATAGTGGAAAGATAGAGCAATTCCTGACCACTCTATGCAATAAAAAATGTCACTTCTAATTTTAAAGTGATCTCAAATTTTTGCTGCAGAGTGAAGAAAGTGAGAACATCAGTAACTGGCCTCTTCAAAATGAGTGCAACAACAAAAAAAGGTGCTTCAGAGCTCAACGCTGGGGGGTGGATCTACTTTCCTGCTCTACAGAAGTAACAAAGACTGGAGTACCTGTCCAGAACAGACCTATGCTGAGCTTTGGCAACCAGGAGACGAGACAATCCAGTGCATGGACACGATTGACTGGTGGCATTCAGCCAGCCCTGGCTGACACTGGAAAGGAAAGTTCAGATTATTCTGCGGAGGTCTGGGAAGGGTTGCAGTCTGCAGAGAAAAATAGCAGCAGGCTTTTGCAAAAAGGGAGCAATGCATTTTGACACAGCCAAGGTCTTTGCTGAGCAACACAAACTGTGAACAAGAATGAATGTGCATCTCAAGGAAGTCTCTTCCCTTCCAGACACCTGCACCTGAGGATGTGGGATAACCAATACATTCCTCTCTGGGACCAGTTGCTGTGGAAGGCAGCAGTTTTAAAAAAGAAAACAGACACCAACCAGCATCTTCCTGGTGCACTGAAGATCCAAGTAGCAGAACTTCCTCTTTATACACAGTATTTCCCTGGTATTTCTTTGCCTTGCTGTAAGCCCTGGGCAGCAGAGATGTCTCTGCAAGTTGTATTATGCTGCAAGTGAACAACACGGCTGAGGGGATCCCTGTCCCTTTTGGGGGAAAGAAGCAACCTAGTGACAAGAGATGAAAGTAGCATGAAAGATTTTTGTAGCCACTGAGCCACCAGCTGCGATAGTTGAGGCACCAGGTAGCCCCACACTAGCAGAAACCTATTGGTGGGTCAATACCATGGTTTAAAAACACCCCTCAAGTTATGGTGAGAAAGGAAAAGCCTCTCCCATCAGGCTTTGTGGCGCTATTCAGATTTGATGTATCTGATTGGCTTGCTACTGTACCCACCCCCAGAGCTTCCCCATTGGCTCCCTTTCCCTATAGTCCTGCCTTTGTACCGCCCCTGTGGTCTCAGATCATTGGTCTCTGATGCTCCCTCCACTGCCGTACAAAACCCTGGACACTGTGTGGTCCCAGCCTCTTTTGTCTTTGGTCTTCTTCATGAGAGGATGCAATAAACCGTCTCCATGGAACGCCATATGGTCCTGACTCTTTTGCCTCTGGTAACGCATGAGCTATCCAGCTTGAGTGTGTGTGTGAGAGTCCACACCTACAGCCGCACGGGTGAAGGAGTAAGCTTGCTAGAGTGCTATACTGCACCCACCGGAACAATCCCTGGCCAGGGACGCTTCAGGGAAACTCAGCCAACCCTTCAAGGAAGCCATGCAACTGCATTAAGAGGTTATGAGGGAGAAGTGCCAGGATCATGAGGGAGAAGTGCCAAGTGTTGGGTGGTGCAAAATGCTAGGTTTTGTGTTTGTTTTTCTTTCCTCTGACAAGAATCTTTCTGTTACTCTGAACTTTGAAAGCATAGCTAGACCTGGTCTAAAGGATATCATAGCGTGGCTATTGGCAATGCTCTGTCTCAGTGCAAAGTGCCCAAAGCAGCACCTGAACTTCTCTTACCTCCAAAATCTATTTCTAACTTTCTTGATAAACAGGCAAGATATATTGTGGCAGCTGGTATGGGGTCTGTAGCTCAGACCCAGGAAGCCGTGACCAGTCTGGAGAGATGGTGCCACAAGGAACTGTCTTCCAGTGGCTGTGCAGCATTCCCTCAGCCTCTGGAGTGCCTTTGCAGAGAAGTGCCTGTTTCAGCAGGCTAACAGCTCTTTAGTGATTTTCAGCTAGTGATTTCAGCTCTTGCTCTGAGAGGCAATCTCCAGGCCAGACCAGGAAAGAGAGACGAGAGGCTCGTATGGCATTCCCGCATAGGTGACTTTATTGTCCTGCACCCGCAAAAGGTGGCCAGTGACAAGCTCGCTGTACCGACTGAGCTAGCCGGGCTTCTTTTATGGGGATACAAAGGTGGGTGTGAGAGGGTAAAAGCCAATGGGTTACAAAGGATCTACACAGGGTGTCCCAGAGGATCATGGTTCTGTGTCCTCTCTCACCGTAACTGAAGAGTGATGCCTTTTCTAAAGAGATTCTGCTGGGAGGTTGTGCAATCTCCTTATCAGCAGGCCTCTCTCCAAGGCAGGGGCTGGGCCTGTCCCACAATATATAGATGTTTCCTGAGCTTTATTGCTACATTCATTCGGTAGTTCAGTGAAGGACACCCTGAAAAACAGCATATTTCCCCACAGAACTTTTGTGTCCTTTGAAGAAAAGGTTTTGGGGACCTCCTCTAGCAGAGAGAGGAAATGTAGTCATGGAAAAGGCTGTGAAGGACAGTGAAACTCCAGCCCCACTCATAACTCCTAAAACTCATCACTATTCCCCCAAATCCATCCTTGGTTTTTTCCATTTACTTAAATGGAATGTAGCTGTGTCGTGGTTTGATGCAGCTAAGCATCAAGCACATGAAGTCTGTAATTTTCATAAGGGGAAAATAAGAAAATATTGAGGAAAAACTAGAGAGCTGCCAGGCAAAACAGGTTCAA
This sequence comes from Aphelocoma coerulescens, assembly GCF_041296385.1. Taxonomy (NCBI): domain Eukaryota; kingdom Metazoa; phylum Chordata; class Aves; order Passeriformes; family Corvidae; genus Aphelocoma; species Aphelocoma coerulescens. Next base: position 97,490,950 of record NC_091015.1, on the reverse strand, counting down.
ACTTAAACAGTTGCAGTACAAAGAAAGAGTTTTATTACTAAAAGATTTAAAAGTAAAGAGAAATAACAAATTAAAGCAACCCCCTCTTCCAGCACTTCCCTCCTTTTACCCAACTCACACAAAGGATAACAGAACATGGGATTTTAGTCAGTGTTGTAGTTCTTGAAAAGTCTCTTTCTTATGCTTACGGAAAAAAGGGGTTTCTTCTGCTTCACATGGTTTCCAAACTGCCACCAACAGCAGACCCACCCGGAAAGAAACAATCTGCTGTGGTGTAAAACATCTCTCCCATGAAAAATCTCACAATTCCTTCACACTGCCAAACATGGGCCATCACATGGGGTTATTATTAATCTTTTTAAGGATGAGTTATTTTGCCCTGAGCACAAAGGCTTTCTTCACCACAAGTCTCTAAAAGCCTCTCACTGCTTCTATATAGCCTGGCATAGGCACTCTTCACAATCTTCACAGGCCGCACATGAATTCTCCATCCCCCCATGTACTTCAAATGGATTAAAGAGACAAACAGTTTGTGATATTACAGTTTCTTACCATGGCACGCAAGAAGTTTTTTTAAGCTGCACGCGAGAATCGCAGCACCGCCCTCTTTTCTCCCATCGCCATTTTCAGCTCCGTCTCACATGACTCAGTTTCTCTTTCTCTCTGACTCTGAAGCCGCCACATTGAAGAGTGTTCTTGTTCAGGCTTTACGGTGGAGAAAGCCTCGGTCCCTTTGTGCTGCTGGCTGCATGGTGTCTTCTTCAGTTCAGCACAAAGTGTGCTAGATGCAGACAGGAGGCTATGACTGCTCTCGCTGGCTCTGCTGGCTCCATGTGGAGAAGAGGGACCCCCCGGTCCCAAGAAGCCGCGCTGGATGGGATTAGCTGTGTGGCAGTCCATGGCTGGTTTTAGCTGCCTGTGGCTCTGGGACAGTTCCTCTCCCAGCGACCCCAGGTCCGTGCCATGGCATTGACAAAAGGCGAAAGGGGACAGGGCCCCCAGCCTGGCCTGGCAGCTTGCAGAGGTCGTCCCTCCCCCCACCTTCCTGCAGGTGAGCTGGAATGAAAGGAAATTACCGCCTTTCCACGCAGTTTAAATATGTAAATTGTGAGAAGTGTCATTAGTCTAAAAGACTGTCCATCAACTCAGTTTCAACCCTCTACAAGCTGCTACAAAGCTGCATTTTACACATATCTATCAACTTTCAGAGGAAAATGCTTCATTTTTAACAGTTGTTAGAAAAGACTTAATTTCTGAAGAAGTTAATTTTGGGTGATTCTAATTCTTCCATGAGAAATTATTCAAACATTTTAATTTAGTACAAATTATATTAAAAATTTAATGCATTTAAAATATAAAGAAAAGAAAAATAATTTCAAATAAATCCTTAAAGATTTTCTCCTTTAAGTTGGTTCTCACAAGAACTATTCCAAGCAACAGTTGAGGAAAGTAGGAAAGATGAAAATGCTATCTAATTACAAAAGCGCAAATTTTGAAGCAAGACCTTAAGGATATTTGATGACTGATTTCATTGGATAAGTATCTATATGCAGTCTACAGTTATTTCCTAAGAAAATCTATGTGTTTATGTGCAACTGAAATCCAAAGCAACTTTACCCATTTGCTCATTGACAGATTTTATGGGATTCCTTTCCTGAAACACATGCATAATATTTTGGCTTAGGGACAAGTGGTTAGGCAATAGCTGTATGCAGTGGGACAGAGCAATTCAGGGAAAGAGATGGGTAAAAGCAACAAGACACTTCAAATCATCAAATCTACAAGTGATGAAGCTCAAAGGTAGGCATTTACTTTGAAATAATCCATGCAGTGTCATGATATTTTGCATGGATAGGGCCATATGCATCATGTGGCACACTCAGATAACCTCTGGAAAAGCACTCCATATAACTTCTGTAATGCCTTCTAGGTATCCCAAAGCGGGTCAGGTAGTGCCATGTGGGACATGTCAGTGGCTTAGTCAATGGTGCTGTGCTCTCCAGACTGTGTGAAGCAGCTGTACCCCTGGCTCTGCATGTATCAGTCTTTCCAAGAAGGGTGAGAAAATGATAGGACAGATGAAAAAAGAAAAAAAAAAACAGAGAGTTTCTGGTCAGTATGCCTTTTGGGTGGTGGTAGCAGAGCTGAGACTGAACATAACAAATCTCAACTGCCTTCTGCTCATGAACATCTTTTTTAAATAATTAGTTCCAAATTTCCCATAAGTTGGCCTGCTACCCAAAGGACAAGGGAGACTGATGGCCTTAGAGAGGTGTGTGGTTATAGAGTATAGTGGCATGCAGGATACAACTGGAGTAATACAAGTAACAGTTGCACTACGTAGCACTATGTAATTTTACCTTCCACTATAGCCTCTTGATGTTTGTGAGGCTGTGTTATGAACTTGACCAGGGAATCTTTCTGACTAAAAGAAGTAGCCTAAAAAAGCCTACTTCAGGCAGATTAGTTCCTTACTTGTGGGAAATTGGCTACGTGAGAAAGGGCACATAGACCCTCTGCAGCTTGCTGAGCAAGATCTTGCACAACACCGCACGCATTTTGTGTAACAATTGAAGTTGCAAAATACTGCACGTAGCCTGCTCAACAACTGAGCTACCATTGAGTTCTTATTGCTGAGCCATGTGTTTTATTGCAGAGTTAGCAAGGATAGTCTTTGGCAGCAAAACAATAAGACACTTGTGGTTAGGAAAGACAAAGAAAAAGGAGAACTGCTGACCACAGAAGGGGAACTAAGGGAGGGGTTAGAGATCAGCTAAGATGACGTGAACCACTTAGAATGCGCCTTTACGAATATGCATGAGCCTATTATTGATAGTATATAAGAAGTTTTAGTACGATCAATAAACGAATTCCTGCTGATCACTCATATTGAGCGTCCGGGTTTTCCCTCCATCGCGACACTTACTTAGTTCATGGAGCAATGGCATAACAGTTTTGTTCTATTTATGCAGGGTAAATGTACAGAGAATGAAAGAGACATCCATTCACAGGTCCTATAACGGTATTAATCTTGCCTGGATACTGGAGAAGGAAAATGTTGGAACAGACAACAGTTATTGCTTCTGCAGATTTTAGGTTTCACTGTTTCAACTAGAACTGGTAGATCATTCCTGGGGTTTGGATCGACATGTGGAAGTGAAATTTCTAAAATACTTATTGCAAGGTTAGTGCAAGATGTAATTTTCCAGCTAACCTTTTGCTTTTTGACGAAGAACAATCCAGGATCACTACAAGGTTGTCCCAATACTACTGCAGGTCTTTTAAAGGCAAATGACAGGAAGCATAGACATTGTGTTTTCAGATGTTCAGAGGTATTCTTCTGAGAAGATCCTTGGATTATCTTCTAGCTAAGGAAATTAAGCTTTCCTAATGTAAGACTGTCACTGTTGTACCAAGAACAACACAGTCCAGGATCGGGTTCAAAGGCAAGAAGTGGCTATATTTAATTATATAAATCAGATTATAGAGCTTTGCTTACAAGAGTGGCATAACACCATTGGGTACTTGACCATCCGCCTCCCAGAGCAATTGGCTGAAAGGTGTAACACCCACTTCCAAAATATTTTTCCCAGTGTGGAAAACAAAGACACAAACAGCTTGCACCTGCAATATAGTTTACAAAACCTCAAACCGTTTTCCCAGCCAGTAAGCGTGAGAAAGGAGGCTTTCCACAGGTGGCTGTAAAAAATAGAAAAATCTCTCTGCCAGCCCTTTTAGGATCTACATAAGACCACTGACCAAGCCCAATGTTCTATCCTATTAATCAGTTGCCTATCACCTGCAGATGAAAATTCTTTTCAGTATTCTCATCTTGTGAATAGATTACTTCATGTGATCATTCACACAGTTTCAGATTCCTCAGGCTCCAGAGGAGAAAATGTCATAGCATCCATGATTGCTCCTTGTTCAAAATGACATGTGCCAAGGCAGAAAAGAGCTTCTGAGATGCTAACCTCAGATCATGATCTCAGAATTTAGGCCATATTTACCATCATGCTGCGATTTGACAGATTGTATTTAAAGCTTACTTATTTCTGTAAAAGGCCAGTTGTCATCTCTTTGCTACTAAATAGCATGCACATTTTTGCATACCTATAATTCACAATTTTGAGCACTCTTCTTAAAAAAAGCAAAATCTTTCATAGTAAAATAGAACAACAGAAGTGAGAGAAATTAGTGTAACTGATCCAATAAGTAATAGTAGTAGATAAGCAAGCAGTAAAGTTGAAGTATTGTACATCATTAGGTCAGAAGGAAATATCAAGAGAACTACATAAAGTACATCTACACTACCTGTTGACTCAAAATGAAGAGCACCCAGAGTGTTTTGTAAATAGTAGCTGTCAGACAAAAGCCATGAAGCCTGTAATAGCAAAGAAGTTTCTCCTGAAAAATGTAATTATGCACTTTGACATGCCAGCAGATTTTCTCCAGCAGAGAGGAATACCAACAATGTACAAGATGTCAACAGAATCACTAATGACTTCCCTTACAATGGTATCCTGCCATAGCAAGATACCTCTGAAAAAGTGCACTCACTGAATGCTTTATTTTAATATCTCAATACTAGTACTCTGTTATTAAAGGGTAAACTTAATTTTTGAAGGAATTTCCCTAGCAGAAGTAGCTGGAAAACAGTGCTGTATGACTCTCATCTTGACAGTTTTAAGAGAATAACAGCTTGAATTTAAAACCATAGAAAAAAAGAAATAAAGCCTTTTAATATATAAGCTTTAATAATTATTTTTAGCCATAAAGATATTTTCATTCTTAAAAAAATGGCCATACACAACAGTCATTTATCAAATTTGAAGCAAATTAAGCTGTCTTGAAGTACCTTATCTGATCACATAGAATCAATTAATTCAACTAATCAGCTAGTGCTTTGTAACAGTTCCTCAAACCAATATTGTCTAAAATTAAAATTGAAAATCAGAAATATGATCAAGCAGAAAGATATTGTTGGCTGGCCTGGTACTATCATGATTCACAATCATGGACATATATCCATTTTCATAAAGCAGTTCCACATCTGCAAGTGCAGTACCTTATGCTTAGTTGGCTCAGTTGATTTCATGACTCATTGCATTGAGTGCTTAATGAAAGCTCTGTGTTGTTTTTCTTTATGGAAATATTTGTGTGTCAAGGTAGAGGAGGATGTCCTGCACCACTAATGAGCAGATACCAGGATGGCAGGAGATAATTTTAAATTTTAATCTGTCGGATTCTTGGGGGTGAAGACAAGATCAGCAGTTCTCACAGTTCTTTCTTAAACTTGGCAAATTCATCTGAGAACTTCCCAGAGAAGAAAATCTGCCTAGCAGAAACTAGGAATCAAATGTAAGAGCAGCTAGGTGAAAGAGTGTTTTACTGGTATATCATGGGTGAACTTTCCCTTCCTTTGGAAGGTCAAGTGCTTTGACTTGTAAAAAACAAAATCTTGTTGAAATAGTCAGAATAACTGGAGTTTAAAACTTCTCTTCTGTAACAGAGATTTCAAGCTGTCACAATTTATGAAATAGGGTGAATAGTTATTAATACTGTAAATAGCTCCCACAGGTACTGACATCTAGTGTTTCAGACAGTTGCTAGTACAGTTCCACTGCTGTTATCACATCTACTCAGTTCACCCTGTTCTCCTTTCATGGCATTGTAATAGATACACCTTTTGACAAATTTGACTAAGCAAACTCTTTCAACAGGAAGGCACTTCTCCAAGATTGATTCCTGACAAATGAGGGGTGGTGGTGTTGGTGTAAGAGGGGCAGAAAGAGATAAGGAAGAAGGAGCACCTGTAAAGATTAAAATAGCAACTCCAGCCATTAGCACTTCAAGTTCATTGGCATAATCTATATTTCCTGCCCTAGAATCAGCATTATTCCTTGGAGTATTTGCCTGATAAATACTTCTTTTCAGAAGCAATAATGAAAGTAATGCAAATTATTGTCATTAAAGTAGTCTTACTTGGTTATGAGAAGACTGTGCAAGTAGATTCATCTCAGTGGCCTAAAAATTAACCTCCTGTGCCAGGTAAGCTCTGTAGATAAGAAGCAATACATGAAGGAAAGAGGTACCTTATTGAAGGTACTCTGTCTAGTCAGATAACTAGTGAATGTAAACCCTTATGGATAATAAGATCTATGGAATTAAGGTAGAAACTGGTAATGGAATGGTCAACTTAATATTAGAAACAGCCTGAAAATTGGAACTAGGATCTCAGTATCTTAAACAGATATTGGTAGGTTAAATCCCTTATAATATTAAATACAGTTAAATTTAGTAGCTGGCAAATTCTTCTGAAAGTCACGAGGATTCAGAGTTAGAGCATGAGGCAATTTTAGGCATTTCAGTATCAGTCAAGGTTGGAACAATATAAGTCACAAGAGTATACACAGGTCATATACATGGACATACAGCAGTAAGTGGAGGGAAAGTAAAAACATAGGAGAAGGTACCACTCTCACTGGTCAGAGAAACAAGGATGTTTCACTATGGTGACAAGGCAAATGAATGTGGTTACCTGTAGCAAAGACACCCCCATAACAAAAACTGTGGTATCAGCACTCCACTACCAGTTTTGTGCTATAGGAGAGAACCATGCCATGTATGACCATCATGTGAAAGTCTGCTTCATCCATATTAGTCTGTTTGTCTCCTACTATATCACTGAAACAGAAGCCCAGCACTTCATCGTGAAGTCCATATTTGAAGGGATTCACATTTCTATAAGAATATCCACATTTCTATAAGAAAGAAGACTGTTCTGGGCCCAGAAAAAAGGAGCTGGCTTGCATGAAAAAATCTGTCTCCATAAGGAGATGAAAAACATACAGAAGACTGGACATACAATATTAAGCCTACAGTAGCAGAAGCCCTGTGCACAAAAACAGAGAATAAGCCTGATTTTTGCATAGTCTATGCTCTCTGTATACATGAATATTTAAAATGCATGGCCACTACGATTAGCCAGTCTGGAGTGCACCTTCCAAAGAAATAAGTGTTAGGGCATAAAAAGGATTTATTTATGTCAGAGTTGTGCTGGTGAAGCTATTATTTATATTGCTAGAAAGGCGTATTCTGAGGAGTTTTCAGAAAAACAGGAGTAACTAGTTGAAAGGAAACAGGTGTCTTGAAAGATAAGGAATGAGGAGAACCTTCTGGTTTCGAATTTTCTAGGAATATTGCAGAGGTTATCTAATTTTACCATGTATAGAACTGCAAAACCCAAACCTGTGAACATTAAATAACTGTCAGCAATGGCAATTCTGTCTTCCAACCATCTATGCAAGTTCATACACACCGAGAAAACAATATAGTTGCCCTGTCACATTACTTCAGACATATGAGTATAGATCTGTTCAGTCTGTCATCCTACAACACTGATGTTACATATAACAGATGATTTTTATTTTTAAAGGGAAACATGTTTATTGCTTGCATTTGATCTGTCACTTTGTCTTAGAGCCTTGTTTGCAATATAGCTATAACAATGCTTAGGCAACAGAATGGAGCCATTGATATCTATCTTTATTAAGAATAAGCTCTTAATGGAGCCACAAGGGAACATAGTCTTTTCTAAATCATGGAATAATTTAGTTTAGGATTAACCATTTAAGTTCATCTCATTCAAACTCATGATGAAATCAGAGCTTGTTGTACTAATATATTGTATTAGCATTCATTATGTCATGTATGGCAATAGTGTATATGTTTTCACATTTTGACCCTGATGATTTTTAGTTAGGAACTGTACAAGACAGAAACATGTTTTTATTCTGATATTTGCACCATTGGTGCTGTTGTAATAGGGCTTAGATCCATGACTAGGACTTCTAGATATGTAGTGGTTTGGTCTAAAATACTCATTACTGTTTATCTTCTGTGAGATAAGAATTAGGAGAAATGCAAAGCAGGCACTAACTTGAAAGAATATAAAGAAGTTTATTAACAGTCCTAAAAGAAGAAAAAAAATTATACCACCTTCTCCTTCTCCCCCCACCTTCCTCCCTTCTCCCACTGACAATGTAAAAAGACAACCCTTAAGATGTTCAGTCTGTTTACCACTTCCATAATAACCTTGTTCAGTCCATTTAGAAAGAGAAGTCTCTTCTTGCTCGTGCAAGAAAACAGTATCACAACAAGACAGCCACCCACTTCCAAATATTGTTCAGTCCATTTAGGAAGAGGAGTCTCTCTGCTCGCAATGTGAGTCCCTTCCCCCGACTTGTAGCTTTTCCCGCAACTGCTTTCAAGGGTCCACTCTTGAAGTATTTTGGGGTACAATTTTAAGGTTGAGCTGTTCAGAAACAAAGAAACAGAGGCCCTTCTCCTTCCCTGGGAGCAAAGGGTTTTCTTCATCTTCATCTTTAAGACTATCTCTGGAAGCATCTCTAGGAACTGAGGTTTTCTCCTTTCCCGTTTGGAGCAAAAGTCCTCATCTGGTTCATCGCTCCCTGTCCAAACTTCTCATGAAATTACAGCTGCGTCAGCATCTGCCTATTGCTTACGAGTTGAACACTCCATCCCCCATATCTTCATGAAATTACAACGGGATACTCTGATATATCATAGCTTCACAACCGACTTTCAGCTTTAAGCATCTCCTCTCTCTCTTCCCTCAGGTTTTCAGCTCTTCACAGCAATAAAAGGGTTAATCTCACCTCGGCCTTGCAGCTGGAATGTGGCTTATCGCTGTTGCTCACCTGACCTCTGCCGGACAGAGGTGCCGCTTTGCTGAACCTTGGCCGCAGTGGAGAGGGGGGGGTTCCGAGCCGCTCTGGCCGCCCACGGCAAGGCAGTGGGGGGGGTTCCACGGCTGGAACAGGCCCATGGCTCCAGGATGGCCAAGCAGGGCCTGGGCCGGGCCCGCTGGCCCCCGCACAGGGCCTGCAGCCACCTGTCCCAGCGCCGGAAACGAGAGAGAGCCGGGGTGGGAGTTTGTCTATTCTTAAGTGTGTATCACAGAGGCGGTCACAACTTTAAGTGGCTTAAAGAATTGTCCATATTCAAACTGGCCACTGATAGGTTCTATCAGGTCCCAGAGGAAACTGTAAGCACCCCTTAGCAAGGACATCCCTTCCGGGACTATGCTTGCTAACCTATGACAAGATAGTAAAAGAATCAAGTAATAGAGTTAAGGAAAGATAAATGAGCAGATCATTTGACAGGTAGTCTAGCAATCCAGTTAATGTTCTAGCAACTCCTAGTCCTATTGCCATTGTCTAATAATAGATGGTCCAGCCCCATAAAGATGCAGTAGAATTGGTTTTTACCTCCTTAGGAAGACCAGAAGTTTACATGCTATTACAATACCAAGAACCATAGAACAATAACAAGATCATAGAAAAACTACAGTAAGTGGTGAGGATAAAGACATTAATACTTAAATGAAATTGAATCAAATTGAATCTTCAGGGTAAATCTGTTTTCAAACAATCTGTGTCAATGCTGTAACGGATCAAAGTTTTGTGGGTGCTTTTTGCATCACACTCTTAAAATGTAAAATATTTACTTAATTTTGTGTAAGTTTTAGCTAGTTAGCAGTTTCCAGCCCACAGAGAATTTTAAATACTGTTGACAACAGTGGCCAAAAAGCCATTCTTTTTAATTCAATTATTTTTACCTTTTTTCTTCTTTTATTAGTACTAGTAGTAGAACTGCTTCTTGTTGATTTTGTCTTGTCTTTCATAACTCTTCTTTTCTTCTGATATTGGCTAAACTAGAACCATAAAAAAGGAGCATTTACTTTTGAGAAGAGTTGTGCTCCCACATGCATCTATTCCAAGCTTCAAAGGAATTGTAAGCAGTGTTCTGAACTGAAGGTGTAATTTTTCAGCATTGCTGCAGACAACAGAAGAGCTTTTTTAAGCTCTTTTAGCATAAGTTCTCCCATAGGCACCAATGTGTTCATGTCACTTCTAGAAGACAAAAGTAGAGCAGGAGCCTTCTACAGAGACAGCAGCTTCTGGAAAAAGAGGTTTGTTGAACAACTTCATTTATCTTATTGTTCACAGCAGAGACTGTTATTCAAGGCCAGTCAACACTGTTTGCAATATGCCTCCCGCATCTTCGGCATAGGAAGAGGAGGCTTGGCAATAGCTCCTTTAAGTCAGTGTTCAATACAGGGAAGAATATTTATGGGACAGACAAACATGTTTACTCCTGAAAGTAGAACCAAGTGTTTCTCAAATTAGAACATATTTCCCATCTGCCCTCTCCACCAAGGAAGAATATGTGATGAATATTTTGAAAATGAATTTAAATGCTCCTCAATATTGTCAAGTGAGACTGAAGGTGAGGTGGGAAGGTTTATTCATGAAAGGAAAACTTTATAAGTAAGAAATTAAAATATAAGCTTTTACAATTCCTCAGTTTGTTGTCAGGTTGCAGTAACAAACAGTACCATGTGGGCCAGAGCTGACCAGATTATTATGTGTTTCATCATGCAGAGCAATCTCAGTTTCCAAAATGGGAAGAAAACAGATGCAAGTTATCATGACAGGAAATGAGAAGCTGTAGTTAGTGTAATGCTGCCTGACAGCAGGTGGCCATAAGCTGCCTTCATATATCATCTTTCCTGTTCCAAAGCCATATTTTTCCCAAGAGGAAAAACTGTTCAAATGCAGGAAAAGAAATGGAAGTACTGAAGAAAATACAGATTTGGCAGTTTAGTGACCTGTCAAAATGGAATTCAGTGCTCTTTACAGAAATGTACTCACAAAAAATAAAAACATTTAAAAAAGTTGGTACATATGATACCAAGAAGTCTGTGCATCCTTTCAGATTCGTAAGATGAGCCTCAGGACAACTGTGTGAACAGGTAACAAGAAAAGATAACATTTAAAATTCACCTGTAATTGGCTGGAATCAGCTATTGCCAAATGGTTTCACAGATAATAAGATGTCTTCCCATCTACCCAAATCAGTTAAGATGTAAAAACTTACAGCCATCTGGTACATTCTTTCAGAAATATTTCTTTAACATTCTTGACAGAACAGGTGCTGACATTCTTTTGCATGGTCAAAATATAACAATAGGACTCTGACATCAAGATTGGTCCAGAGAAATATTTCCTCCTACAAATGTAGTATTTAAAAAAAAAAAAATATTTTGCAAAAACATCTCTAGCAATTTCATTCTTCCCTGGTTTTAACATGAGAAATCTGTAGCAACTAAAGATAAAAAAAAACAAGGAAAATAAGCCTACAGGTTTTTAGCAACAGCATTTAAACAGCATATTGTGAAATACTCTCTAATTTTAATACTCTTTTTTTTTTCTGCAAATGAAGAGAAACAATTTAAAGAAAATTTAGAATCAGGTAACATTTTTCTTCATATATTCAGTGTTTCTGGTATTAAAAAAAAAGCAAAACATCATTACAGTTGTACTGAGCAAGGGCAAGAAATAGATATCTTTTATGTTGTCCCTAAGTTTTACTATACAGACTGATATTTTTGCTATACAGACTCACATTCCCAAGGCAAAAAATACTTACAGAAGAGCCATCAGCAAAAACCAGAAAGTTTTCCATATGTTCCTTTTACTTCAATTTCTTCATAGAATATTTTTAAGCAGTGTTTTGAAGGAAGTTGATTATAAGAGAAATTTGCCAAGTCTTTTTAAGGGAAGATTTTCCCCAATAAGGCAACTTTTGTGGAAACAAGCGATAAGAGTTACTAAATATAAAAAACACATTGGAAGAAAAACTCTTTAAATTTAAAAAAAACTCTTTCATTTAAAGAAATAATCTTTAAATGAAAGACTTTCACTAGAAATCTCATCATAGAGTAACCATCTATGGAAACTATTTTAAGCAAAATTATATAAACCTTTTTTTTTTTTAGCAATGTACCCCAAGAAAAGAGGACAGAAAGTTCAGATTAAATGCCTGGAACTAGGCTAAAGCTAATTATGCTTAAGGAAAAAAAACAAAACAAAACCAGTGAGTCTGATTTGTCTGACAGTTCTATTAAAGAGAGATCACTAAAAATTCATTCTGTTGCTTCATGTAAAGTGCTTATTAGTTTCCAAATAACTAAGTTTTGCTTAGCTTATATAATTTCTGGAATTTTTGCACCACTTATAGGTGTGTCTTTGTATTCATTATGTTGTTTTGATTCTACAATTAGAGATTTGTGTCAGGAGAAAAACTTTCATTTCTTCTTTGCCTTTTTTTGCCATTCCACAAGACCCAAATGAAAGTGAAAAATTATCTCAGAGGGTTAATAGACATTTCTGTTCTTTAAGATTCCTTCAACTATAGGGTTCTTCATCAATAAACCTCATTACAAAACAGAAGCGCCAAACAATACAGCATTTGTTTGCACAGTTAATCCTACTGAAAAAAAAAAAAAAAAAGAGCTAACAAATTTCCAGACTTGCTTGTGTTCTGATGCATTGCTAAACTGTGTTTTACATATCTCAGCTGATGAATGTGTATGTGTTCATTTGGATTTTATTTCTAAGACAAATGCTTTCCAGTGCACTATTATGCAAATGCTGCTCTACGCAGAGTGATTTCTCCCTAAGAGAAATTAAATGCTTCTTTGACATTATTTATAAGACTTTCATTAGGAAGCACTGGCCAAAGGGAAGAGTAAATCAGTGCACAAATTTCCATGCTGTTGCAACCAGACATCCTTTGGTACCCAAGCAGTACTTTTTTAAAGCTCATGCCTTACGGTACATTGCATTAGGGAACAAATACAGCTAATCTTAATATATAAACAGAAAGACAGGTCCTCTTAGCAGAAAAGCCAAGAACATGCAAAAGTCTTCCAAAATGCTCCTAAACATGATTGCACAACCGTTGGCATAGCCAGACAGATGAAGAGTTTTGCTGTTTCATAATTTGGTATCACTGCCACTGAAGTTCTCTCAGCTAAGTACCTCCCTATTTAGAATGAGAGAAACCAACATTCAGTGTGATTGTTTGGCCCTTCTGTTCCTGCTGCAAAAGACACCAATGAAAGTGGAAGCCATTTTCAGAGTAGGAAGAACACTGATTTTATTTGTCAAAAAGGTATGTTTTTCATTCAGACAAAAGGCAAAGTGTCTAATGAGGAAGTCTTACTAATCCAAAGTGGAATAAACACTGTAAGTACCAGCAGAAAACGAAATGTAATACCTTTTTTTTTTTCCGATTTCAAGCTCTTTGTGCTTTAAAAGACTTTTCTAGATTAAACACAATGTGAGGAGGAATAACCAGATCCTGCCACCTGCCTGACTTCCTTCAGACAAGTATAGAAGCAAAACTGTTGCTCCCAGAGTGCTCTGTTAACAATTCACAGTCTCATGGGATTGCTGGGCTACACAAATGACAGAATCTTTCTGTTTTGAGCAGGTGATCACGTTGCAACAGTGATTTGAATTCCTTCTCTAGCATGCTTTTGTAAAATTAAAAACAGACGAAGTAGGAATGAGGCCTTGGCTTTCCTTTGTGCCTCTGACAGCTGTCACGATCCCCAAGGCAAGAGGGTCAGATCTGGTCATGAGCAGCCGGTTATCAGACTAACTTATTAAGCTAAACTGAATTTCAACATGGGTTTTAAGGTTTTCAAATAATTTCAAGGAAGCAGAGAACATATCTGCAATAATAATATTAAGCAGTGAACTAGCCAGCTGAGAATGGAAATGAAAGAAAATTGAAAACAGCAGGGAACAAAAGCATACAGCATTGAGTCTTCCGAACATGAACTGTGATAATAATTCTCCCAATTAGAAACTGTTCACAATCAAAAGCATGTTATGTTAGATTGGCTATAAAGTTATCAAAAAAAAAAAAATCAGAGAATTTGGACCCTGAAATAAAAATATGGTAGAGGTTATTTAATTAATGATGGATATCATTTCAACTTCACCCAATTCTTGATAAATGACTGAATTTTCAAAGTGTTAGAGAATCAGTAGAATTTATCTTAAAGATCAAGTAACCTAGTTTTAAATTAATTAAAATTATGACTGCACTCTCCAGAGGAATCACTCACTATTGGTGAGGTCATATAGAAAGTGTTTCTGTTGATAAGGGAAAAACATTGCGGGGTTTTTTTCCAGCTCTACAGGATTATGCTATGTACATGACAGAATATTTCCAGGCGAAATGTATTTAGCGCAAGTCCCAAATTCACTTGTGTTCTTCAACAAGAAAAACCTGCTTTATTCATAACAATTTTGCTATGAAAAATACAATACACCTTTCCTTTCTTCCTTCTAGTGATTTTGGGGATGATAATCAATTAAAGCTCATTCTTGGATTCAAGTCCAGTCCTTCAGACATTAGTGAGAATCTCTTGTCCCTAAGAAAGGCTTCATCATTATAAATCCTCTTATTTTTTTCCCTAAGCAGACATAAGGAAATGTTATGTATTGGATGAAAACAGCAAGCTGCAGTTTCTTTAAACAGTATTTTGAACCATAAAGCAGATGGAAATTACTTTCACATACTAGGCAATCTGTGTTACTGTCCAGGTTCATGTTAGCACATGCCAACAGTGGTGTATTGCTGTCATTGCAGTCCTCAGCAACATTCATGCCAGGTCATGAAACCCAATCCAAACATGGCAGGTGATGGGCATTGTAGTTGTAGTCAGACATTCATGCCGTTCTACTGTATAACAAAAGTCACTCACTGGAATTCTTTCAGCCCATTGTATTTAACCAAACCAATATAAAGATCAAAAGATTAAGAAAACATCTGTTCTTTGTGCACTTCCACACCACTACCTCAGTTTTCTTCCTTTAAACAGAAGAGTGTGAAGAGTTATGACACAAGCAGATAAACTTTGATTGTTTGAGGTTGTTGCATATGCAGCCTTCTCTGTGATGCTCTGTGATAAGCAGGTTTCTCTCTCATACCAACACAACAGGCTGATGAAAATCAGGCACAGATAAGTATAGGACAGAACTTCAAAGGAAGGACACATTCATTGTGGAGTTACCAAATTCAGCCACTGACTTGCTGCCTTATTTTCAAATACCTTCTGCTGCTGAAAAAATGTGAATGTTCCTGCATGAAGAGGTTTTTCATTCATCAGAGCTAGCAGGAGTCAAGATTACTTCAAGATGATAAAATGTCGTAGTTCAATAATTACAGTAATTTGTACATAGACTGTTAAATAAAACAATACTTTGGGTAACAACAGAAATACTTTGGCAATGAAACTTTAATACTAAGGATAAATATTTACTGTTTTCCTTTGTTACATGCTCTTATGCAAGTGTTTCATAGAAAGAACTATAGTGCAGCTCAAATTGCTCAATGCAAACTTTATTTCACATAATGCATAAGGGTACACTTTAGCAAGGGAGAATACAAAATATTGTTGACCATTCCTCCCCACTCAAGATGCACAGACACAATGCAACCAGCTGCTTGTGCTAAACAAACCTCAGCTTGACTATATGGATAAAATCATTAGATTTTTTTACCAGGACTTCCTTCAATCTGTGTTCACAGTCTCTACCCTTTGACAACTACAACTGTTGAGTCAGCCTAGAGTTACACAGATGGCACCTTGTAGAAATTGCTACTAGAGGAAAAGTTACACTTTCTTGGTGTTTAAACGCCTCGGGTCATGTACTGACATCTTCAGCACCAACAGTATCCAAGTTCCTCCCAAAATGTCACGAGATTTTGCTCCTGAGAGATTGTGAGAAGGCCAGTTGAGCTGAGAGCCTGGAAATCAGACTTTAGTAGAACAGTAACGTTGTCAGGATGGTAGGCTCACTCCTATTCAGATCTTGGAGACAGCACAAACTAAAACTTAGCAGAAAGAAGAACACGCATAGAGAGTCTTATTTTTTATAAAACATAATATCTCCCTGCAGAAGAGCTTTAGCCAGGATAGGAGCAGACACCTCTAAAGGCAAATTAGCTTTCCCACTAAAGAAGTGGTTTGATTTTGCAAAACAGAAGAAACAATCAAAGGCCAAGACAGCCAAATGTGGTGAAGGAATGTAGGCCCTGAATAGGCCATTTTATAATGCAGCCTGAGGAACTATGATGCACAAATCCAGTTTGGCATCTATAAATACCTTTTTTTTTTAATTATTGGTTGGGTTTTTGAGTTCTTTTTGTTTGTTTGGTTGGTTGTTTTGTTTTCTTGTTTTGGTTTCCTGTTTGTTTATCAAATCTTTCATTTCAGTAAGCATAAACAGCTCCTTCTGAAGAGGTGATAGAAAAAGACATGTTTTGGGTGCAGTGATGCAGCCTACCATCTGAGGAATTTGGGTGTGAAAATGAAAAATACCTGGTACTGAAGCAAAAGATAGTCCCCACTCTAAAAGAATCAAGGCAAAAGAAGTCACTTTTTTAGCTGTGTCTATTTCCATACTTTGCCCAAAACTTCCTTCTAAACCTAAGAGCTCCCATGCTTGCTTTGGTTATCCTACAACCAACCACCACACTTGCTCTCCTTAAATGTCTTAAAACTGAAAATGCTGTTAATCTGTGTGACTGTGGTCATGCAGAAGGGACCATGGCATGTGCAGTGCCCAAAAATGATGATCTGTCTGAATTTTTAGTACTGCATTTGTCTAGAGACACAAGGCAAGGGGCCATGTCCAAATTAATTGCAGTTGCAGTCTTTAAGTGCCTGAAAATCAGTGGTTAGTTTCCTCTAGACTGTCAGCATGTCATCCAGGCCCCTAGCTTCAAGATTTTAATTTGATTTTGAAAACATACCAAGACACTTATGTTACTAGAACCAATTCATTCCTTTTCTAAAGAAATACTACAGTTCTGTAACAGAATGAAATTCAGTGTAATTGATATGTCTTACAGAATTTAACAGCTCATATTCAGGTCTCCCAGTACTGAAGGTTAGCTGTGGTCATGCACAATTACTGCAAATGGAAGTTGGCACTCTGGGTTCTGTGGTGGTATTTGGTGAGATAGTTGATGAGCATGTGATTGTGAAAGAAAAATCACTGTAAGTATTGCTTACACAAACATTTGACATAACTAGTGTCCCCAAAGTTCCTCCAATATTCCATGGAGGTAAGCCATGAAACTGCAACAGCCTACATTGATACCAGTATGCCCTTTGCTCCTCTGGTTAATGAAAACAGTGGTCATGCTGAACACCTGCACATGAACTGTTTTTATGTTGAATTGCTGACCTGAGTTTAGGTGGTTTTGTTTTGTTTAAATTAAAGTCATTATAATAAGTTATTCTGTTGCTTGATTGCAATGCCAACAAAGCAAACCAAAGGGTCATGGCCTACTTCATGTTTGTAGTAGCCAAAGTCGTAAATGAGACCTTGTGAGCAGAATGACACAATATTACTTCCCCTCACATTTTCACACCACACTGCTTTCAAGCTTTCATCCAAAGGGAAGCTTGTGTTTCCACCAAGCACAATTAAAAAGGATTCCCAGACAGTTCTTCATCCACCCAAGAAAATGAGTCTAAAGCAGATTTTATCTAAAACATTATTTTCCTAAATAGTACAAAATTGCCCAACACTGTCATATTGGGTACAACTATTGTTTACTGAAAAAATAACTTAGGTAGGGTTAAACTAAGATCTACAACCTTTCCAGATAAGGTGAGTAATGACCATTTCTGCTCGTTTAAGGGGTCTCTGTCTGGCATAACTAGACCATCAGACGCATACCTCATCTTTCCACAGAAGTATAAATTGTATGATCCAGACATCACAGACTCTGGTTTTCACCTTGTTTAGACTAAATTATTTTCCTCAGTACCATTAGTTCCCAAGGTTCAGTTGTTTTCCTTAGACATCCAAAAACTAGCACCAGCTAGATAGTTAGAGAGATGAGGGAGATTTCTGGGACAAAGGAGAAGTTGCCAATGAAGAGCTTAATGAGGCAGCTTGGCAGTAACTGAGCAGGATCATCAAGGGAAAGAGGTGACTGATCTCATTAGGCTCTACACCAAATATAAAGAGGATTCATGTTAGTCCCAGCCAGACTGGGAATTACAAAACACAAGGGCTTCTTGCTGTGCCACAGAGCACCTGTCATCAATGGCAGTAAGGATGCTGCAATCATCTGCAATTGCCATGAGCACAGAACAGGAAAAGCCCTTCCTGTTGATGAAAAACTAGGGCTGGCCACAGAGACCAGGTTACATATGTTAGGCTACTGAACCAGCACGCGAAATTTCTCCTTACCTAAGTTCTTCAATTTTTTTTTCCATTTACCAGTGCTCATTCATCAAACACCCTTAAAATGGAAACAAATATGATGTGAGACTTATATGATACAAACATCTGACTGGAATGAATGTGTCATTAGTTGCCGTCAGTTAGACAATCTTATGAGCAATAGCTATCTGGAGGTGAAAACTGCTGACTGAATATATGGCATACAAACTCATACAATATAGCTGTAATGTGTGGACATTTAAGAAAGTAACAACATGATCTCTTACTTGGAGTACTGTGTGTGCAATATTATACATCGCCAATGTTACACTTTAGTTTAAAGCATACTATTAGCTATCAGCCTTTAAATACAATTTACAGATAGTGGGAGGACTAAGTGGGCCCATGTAAGCCACATGCAAGCCTCAACATTATGATCCATTAGTCACCAGACTAAGTAACTAGACAGGAAAATCCACTCCCTCCTGAGCCCACAAGGCTCCTTAAAAAGAGTCTTTGAAAACAGGAGAAGACAGAGCACAAGTAAAAGCATGGTTGTTTCTTTTCCCACGTGTTGCACTACTCAAAATAGCTTTGTGGTATTCTAACAGAAAGCTTGATTTCTGCCATTGCCCATATGCTGTCACTCACATCCATACATCCCGCTAAGGGTGGCAATTCACTTATGTTTTTAAAGTGAACCCTTTACTGTTAAGACAATTTTATTCAGATTCAGGACTCACCAAGAACATTCACCACCTATTGCTTCCAAGAATCCTACCTTCAAAAGCCAAAGAACTTAATCTGGAGCCATACAAGATTTCTTTCTTCCAGCTGCATCACTTGGCTACAGCTAACAAATCCAGTTATAAACTCCCATTGAATTTTAAATGACAGATTAGCTGGTAATTATTATACTATTAACTAAGTCTGACAACATTATAGAATATGACAAAAGCAAGGTTGCTGTGATGTTTTGTTTAAGTTAGGAAGGCTATCAGAGACAATTACGAGAGAAGGGTGCTTCCATTTAACAACTTCAAACACAAAGGCTTCAGGATCAGACAGTAGAATCAGAGCAGAAGAAAATAAATTTCAAGCTCTGAAGCTAAAATATTAATCAAAACAATAAACTTGTTTCTTTACTCCAAAACACTTTGATATAAATTGCCCCCTTTCACATCCTACAAAAATGGCCTCACCCCCCCCAAGTACTTTTAGTGTTTCTTCAAGTATTCATCACAGATGGAAGTGATGGAAGCTTATAATGTTGCATTTTAGTGCCAGACATCATCTTCAAAAAAGTTTACATTTAAGAATATAGACATGTACAGTGTTAAATTGGTGCTTGTACTTCTAGCAGTAATTTTTTCACATATGAATAAAAATAAAGTAATGACGTAGCAGAAACAGATTGTTGTCTTAGTGGTTTCCTAAAGGGTTTAATTCAATACTTCTATCCTGAAAAAAGTGTGAAGTTAATATATGCAGTGAAAAAAAGAGCAAAAGATTTATCAAGAGCTGTAACAATGAGATACAGTAAGATATACAAGTAAGCAGAGTTTGTATTTCAGAGAATCTATTTCTGTAAAAAAAAAAAAGAAAAAAATCCACTGGCACAATATGATATTATCCAGGCTGAAAGGTAAGGACACAGCTAACAAACACTGTCAGTTGGTATCATACTGAAAAATGTAAGAACTAGTGGCTGAAATCCTGCTATGACAAGCCTAAACACACTTCAGGTGGAAGAGTTTTTTTCTGTAATGATGACCTAATTTAAAAGCCAGTTTTACAAAATCAGCCCCCCATCTGTAGGTGAATATCAAGCAAATGTGTGAAAAAATATTCTTGAAATGATATTTAATACTGCTTATAAAATAACAAAAGGAAGTCCAAACTGTATCTGGAAGAACAATTTAGAAAAAAAAAGAAAAAGGAAAACAACATGTATTTTGCAGTGTCATTTCAGCCATTATACAGGAATCAATATATCTGAATAGTCTGTTAAATTATTTTATTTTAAATTTATAATGATACGTATAAAATTTTCATACAAACCCCATTTATCAGAAAGATATTCAGAAGCTAGATGTGCTTTTGCAAGTGGAGAAAGAATGAAAAATATGCTCTAAATGCTACAGAGTGAATAAAATGATAAACTCTTCCTTTCTTTAAATACACAGACTTTGATGTTTATTTAACTTCCGTTTTCTTCATCAGGTTTAAATAATTTTATATTGCTCATTTAATTTTTTTTTTATTTGTTTTCTGAAGTATTGAAGTGGTTACATTGAATTTTAGTATCTAATGATACTTATGATAATACTTAACCTGGAGGAACACAATATTCTCTTTGAAGTTTGTGAATTAAGTATTTTATAGAGTTTGAAACCTATGTGATAATTAGTTTTCTTTGAAAGGAATGCTGAAATTTCACTATTTTTGGAGCATAATTTCCCTTCAAATCCTGCATACTATTTAAGCTACAGAAAAGGTTCCTGTGGTTGTGTTGTTACAAATGTTCTCCATGTGTAAATACTGACAAGACTTTTCAAATCCTATTCACATCAGCACTTAAAATATACTGTGAATTTGTACATGGTGTGAACAGTTTCCAGTAACAGAGATAGAGTCAAAATATATGGAAAGCTTTCAGAAGAGATTTTTAAATGGTCAACTCAAAATAATTTCAGGACCTATTTCAGCAACCTATTTTATCATCTAATTTTCATCATAAATACCTTAGATACTTCTAGTAGGAAAACACACACACAATGTGAAGTTATTCTGTGTTTCTCCTGTTGTTGCTCTTTGACTATGTTGGTTGTCATTAGAGTTCCATATTGCTATTATCCAAAAAAGAGTCCAGTAGATTCTCATTTCAGAAAGATCAACATAAATTTAGAGAGCAGATAGATGTAGTATAAGGTAAGACTGTTACCTATGATTTTCTTCCAAACTTAAATTCTGCTCTAAGTTCTATTTGCAAACGGAAAGTCTCAATCACTGCATAATAATAAAAATTATGGTATGAATCTGAATTTAAGTTTTGAAAGACTCAAAGATGAGTTTATTTCCAAACTCCTTAGATAATTTAGGGTAAGTCAGTAGCAAGTACTTTTCTTTTAATTACTGTTGTTGATTTCTGGGTTCTTCATTGGTCTAACAAGGTGGTATGTTTTTTTTCCAAGATTTAGTCTCCAGCCTCAGTGAGATATACCCAGCATTTGAGGTAGCAGTAGACACATGACTAAACATGACTTTTCATACTTTTTTACTTGGTCCTTTGGTTTGAGAACAGCATAAACTGACATAAACCACCGAATATGTAACACACTAAATTTGCAACAAATACTAGTATCGTTCCCAAAAAGAGTGCCTGGCTGCCTCCATTTTCCCTCATATGTCTGGACTCGCTGACCCGAGTATTAATTTCTAGTTTGCCTGAGGACTAGAAGAAAGCAAATATCACACCAGTCTTCAAAATGGCGAGAAGGAAGACCCAGGGTAGTACAAGACATTCAGTCTCACCTCATTCCTTGGAAAGGTGACAGAGCACCTCATTCTGGAGGCCAGATCAGAGGGATCTTGACAGGCTGGAGAGATGGGCAACCTTCTGAAATTACGCTAAGTCAAATGAAGGGTCCTGCATCTGGGGAGGAATAACCCTGGGCACCAGGACGGGATGACGACTGACCTGCTGGAAAACAACTCTGCAAAGAAGATCTGGGGTGGGGGGGTCTTGGTGGACAACAAGCTGTCCATGAGCCAGCACTGTGTCCTGGGGACCAAGAAGACCAATGATATCCTAGGGTGCATTAGGAAGAGCACTGCCAGCAGGTTGAGGGAGGTGATCCTGTTCCTCTATGCAGCCATAGTGAGGCCACACTCAGGTTGTGTCCAGTTCTGCGCTGCTCAGTACAAGAGAGACATGGAGCTTCTGAAGCATATCCAGGAGAGGGCAACAAAGATGATTAAGGGACTGGAGCATCTCTCTCATGAGGAAAGACTGAGGGAGCTGGGCCTGTTCAGCCTTAAGAAGGGTCGATTGAGAGGGCACTTCAAAAATGTCTGTAAGCATCTGAAGGGAGGGTGTTAAGAGGATGGTGCCAGGCTCTTCTCAGTGGTGCCAAGCAATAGTACAAGAGGCAATGGGCAGAAACATGCAGAGGAAGCTCCACTTGGATATGAGGAAGAGCTTCTTTGCTGTGCAGATGACTGAGCACTGGAACTGGCTGCTGTGAGAGGCTTTAGTGTCTCCTTCCCTCTAGATAGTCAACAGATTTCTGAATATAATCCAAAGTAGCATGCTATATGGGACCCTACTTGAGCGTTGAGGTCAGACCAGGTGACTTCCAGTAGTCCCTTCCAGCCTTACCCATTCTATTATTCTGTGGTATTTTCACCAGTTCTGCTTGTTGTTTTACCTCCCACATCAAAAGACTTAAATTCTACATGCCATTTATAGAGATTATAGAAGTATGTCCTTGGAAATAATTTGCTTTCTTTGAGTTTGCCCTCACAAATTCAATGCAATGAGCCTTGACACCAGCCAGAAATCAAAAACTGCAAGAAGATTAATAATACTTGAAAAGGTGAGTTGTGATTTCATTAAGGATGGATCTGATTGACAGGTCTGGCTCTAGTGCCCCCTCCCAGCAGAGATCAGAACATTACCACAGGGCTGTCTGCCACAGCCTGAACACAGAATGCTCGAGGTGGGAGCATGACCTGCTGGGCTGACTATTGCCCTGTGTTCAGAGCAGCATTCTGTCTCTGCTCTGCTCTACTCTACCATCTCAAGGGAGAAAAAAACATAGTAAGGTTCATTTGATGGCTCAGATGATGCTGTGAATGCATGTGTGAGCATGAGTTTGAGAAGATGATCACCTTTCCCCAGCAGCCTTCATGCAGTTAACCCAATAAATTGAACTTAGCTTTCTTCTTTACATCTGACATCAAAATCCCAAAGGTGTTCTTTGCCTCCAGTAAAGATGAAGTATTGACATGGTTTGATTAAGCTTGTATATTGTTTTGTCATCAAACCATTGCAAATTTATAATGTCCTATATAAATAACCACAATGAAAAGTTTTTCTTAGATACGTACAAAACAGTTTGACATTAATACTTCTAAGCAAGAAACTTCCCCTTTAAATTATCTCAAGACAAAAACCAGGCTATACAACCAACATTCAGTAAATGCAAATGCAGCCAATGCCCTGAACCACAACAAATTAATGCAGACTGAGAAATGTGGTAGTTAACAATACTTCATGTAAAAAACTTATCATTCCTATCTTCTTGTGAATGTGCTTATCAAGACCTAGGCATTCTTTCAAAGACTTTTTTCCCCCATTTTGTATTATTTTCCAATATGCATTCTTTGGACAAGGAGATAGTTCAGTTGGTTGAGCATGGTGCTAATAATGGCAAGATTGTAGGTTCAATCCACATACAGATCATTCACTTCAGAGTTGGACTCGATGATCCTTGTGGAGCCCTTCCAACTCAGAATATTCTGTGATTCTCTGAAATTTAATTTATTTCCAGCTTACAAGAAAAAAGGTTCATTAATGGAACTTCTTTCGGAGTTCAAAGATCCCATGGCGGCTGCTGCACTTGATAAGGTTTGCACCTCATCCACAGATGTGAAGTTATGGGCAGAGGTTACTCTTTTTACCAGACACGGCTTGTTGAAGTCTCTTATTCCCCTTTGTGATAGCAGGAAAAAGTAAAATAAAACCAGGAAACATTATCTCATTAGAGTATAGCTAAAGTGCTAAACTGATGGTGATGGGTCACACCTGCATAAGGACCTACTTTGTCTAAGCAATAATTGGGACTTAAGAGGAAAGGATTAATAGGAAAAAAATTTACGTCAGTCTGTAAGTATGAGTAGAATTTGAGATCATTTTACAAAATTGCTGACTTTCAACCTGCTATGTTTTCTTTTAAGGCTATTCTTTTCAAAGAAAACAAAGTTATGCTTTTAAAAATAACTTCTTCCCCATGCATTTTAATAAGTCTGAAGGACTTACTTGCCCCAGGTTAATTTTCTGATGAATTTATAAATATCAATATCCCTTTTTACGTTAGACCAATTGAAGTGCTCTCTTTTTCTGCTCGCTACGCAATTATACCACCTTGTTGAAGAATCTGGTAAATTCTTATAACTGCCAGGACAATTAAGGACTGCACAGCTGGACTACTCAAAGTGTTAGTTCTGGTCATCTTTTTTTAACTTATCTTTTGCTTTCTAGATTGATAAATACAACAGAAAACTAACTTTGAAGAACACAGAACAAAATATATTTTAGTTTTATACAAATAAGCATACTGTCTTAACAATGAATGCTTAAGGCAAAACAAATGATGTGCTAAGTTTTAACACTTCTTGAGTTTAAGACAACTTTATTTTCTCTATTATTATATATGACTTTTGGGGATTTTTGGATGCTGTATTGGGTTTTTTGACAGACTAATCCATATAATTTTACTCAGATCCCAAGTTAGTTTATCCATATTTGCACACATGTTTATGCATAACCTACCAGTTTGTTTAGTTAGGGATGTATTTTCTCTCTTTTGCACATTGTTAATCTCTAACACGGAATGGTTTTTTGCATTACCTTTTGTCTTTGATAAACAGTTTAGTCAGTAGACCAGTCTCCTATTGCTTCAATTGCAGTCATATAACCACCCCCTCAATCCTCCTAGTTTTTACAATATTGACTGAGATTACAACTTTGTTTTACAATGCTATGATTTTCGTTAACTTGGAATAAAGATTTTCAAACTAAGCAAGAGATTTTTTTGGTTTTTCTCCTGGGAGTTATGAGTATTTTTACAAAAAGAGAAGCAAACTTTTTAAGAAACTATGAACTGATCTCTTCACTATGTGTGAATTGGCATCACCAACATGTAAAACACCAACAGTTTTTGGTAATTAGAAGGAACAACTATTCAAAACAATATGAATTTATTTTAATTTCTGACTTTTTTAAGAACTGTTTGTAAACTATCATCGGTAGTTTGTAAACTATAAGGCACAGCTATAAGAACTGACACGACAATGATTGATAAGTACTTCTAAGCAAAATTACTGGCCTCTTTCATTTCAGGAACTGCTATTCTAATTTAAAAAATCATCAAATTAGGAACAAAAAAATGAACAGGAAGACTGAAAGTTTTGCACAAGTGAAGAGATGGTTAAAACCATGATTTCTTAAAAGCAATAAATGAAAAACAATACACTAGTGAGAAAACTAAATTGAAAGAAAGAAAGTATGTATACCATTCTCTTTCTGGTTTTAATCATGTAAGAATATGAAGAATATGTTGAGAAGAGAGAAAGAGTAGAGTCTGTATTACTAACTAGAATAAACCACCATTCAGTCTATATCAGTTCCTGCAGGAGGATGTAGACAGACTGTTCCACCAGAGAGGTTGCACTTCTTTGAACAAGTTTTGGGAAGCAACAATCAGATTAAGCCTTTTGTGCTGCTCTGGTGAATATGGTCTGAAATGAAGGCTGGGCATCTCAAAGCCTATTTCAATGCATTAGTCTTGACAAATACGGACAAACTTAAGGCATTCAAATATATTGAAGTTAACATCAGATTTTTAGGCTGCTTCAAGATTTTGTGGCTATTGAGTAGGTAGAAGGCTTCAGAATGGTGACTTGCTGGATTTTATATCTGGATCTAGGTTTTGTTTATACACAAAATTGCAGGAAATATCATAGCTGGTGATAAGAATTTAACAGCATGATCTGATCACTGATATTTCTGTATAGACACCAGAAATATCTATAGCTTTTCTAAATATTTATTACTGCTTCTTTACAAAACTATTGCATAAAAACTTCAAATTCTTTGGATTTTTACATATATGTGTACTTGAAATGCACTAAATGTGCATTTGGTAATGCTTACATTCTTCTGAGATCACTGGTGTGTATTGGTCATTAAAATCCTTGGAATATGCAGGAAGGCAATATGGAAAATTTGATAAATGTAGAAAGGTATAAAAATTATTTTTATTTCAGTTAAGATGAGTAAAATGGGTAAAAACCCCTTCATTTTCTTAATTCTTTCTTTTTTTTTTTTTTTTAAAATAAAGATTTTCTGTACATTTATATCAGTGATTTTTCTCTGGTATCAATATGGTTGAAACACTTTGAAAAGACCTGCTTGTAAGAAAATAATTCAGTTGGAATGAAAATAATTTTTGTAATCTCTGTCTAGTTATAAGAAAATAAATTTCTGAAATGAGAGAGCTGGAAAACCTACAGGGCAATGTTTACAGATAAAATCATGAAAAGCCTGCTGGCTACATGTTTAGCTATTGCTTATTTCAACACAGGTGAATTAATTGTTTATAGATAACAGAAAAGTGAACTTTAGATAAAAGCATGTGAATAGAATATTTTTCAAAGTCGAATGCAAGAAAAATGAAACTTAGAGAGACTGGGCATGAATAATTTTAAAGTTTTAAGTCAAAGTATTGGTGAAGTGATTATCACTTTAACCAAACTGGTCACAAAACTTTTTTAATTAATGCTTCTGGACTGCCAACCCAAGAAATAAAAATAATTGTTTTCTGTTATTTTGCAGTAAGATGAATACAGATACTCTCTGTGCAGGAAGGAATTAATAAATCTGTATTTTGTCACATGGGTTTGTATTATGCTAGCTCCAGGGCCAGCGAATGAGAAAAGTTAGTCACATTGCTTCTCTATGGGGATTATCTTGAATTTTCAAATCAAGGTTATAATTTACTTGAATTCAAAATTTTTCATTGGTTCTGAAATGTCCAACAACATGGAGGAAATTATCTGTTTCCCAAGGACTGCTTTCTGAGATAAAAAATTGCACATTTCTGTGAACAACAAAGTTACATCTGCCTAGGGTCCTGCTAGTCACTAGTAAGTATTAGACCAGTGACTGGGACTTGCTCCTTGGGCTAATAGAAAAAAAAGGAAAGGTGAAATACAAAGATAATATATAGACAAATAAAAGGAGTACACGGAAATACAATGCAGAGAAGGCAATATAAAACAGGAATTTGATTTAAAGATGCAAAATATCTAAAGAGGTACAAGCAGCTGGAAGGTCAGGATTGTCCAAGAACGGAATTTGTAAATGTTTGGCACTGGAGGGCAAATGGAAAGCTACTGTCAGCACTTGTTCCTCTGTACAGTCCACAGATCAGCTGACAGGTTTGCTTTAGTAGCTCCTGTGGGTGCCATGACTGTCAAATGGCTCATGCATGCTCTGTGCCTAACAAAGGATTTCTGGTACTGCAACCCCATATAAAGTTTTGACTCAGTGGAAATGTGTTCACATTGTTTTTTTCAGGTTTGGTTTCCTGTGAAGAAAGTGAACTGTATAAAGTAAAATTGCTGAGACCTGAAGCAGTGTGAGGCAACTGGAGATGATTTGGATTCATACCAAAGGACTCAGACCACTGATGTAGATGAGGAAACTGATTCTCCTGTGAAGGAAGCAAAGAGTACGTTAATTGCAGAGAATATTGTTGTATTTCTGTCAAGTGCTGGAAATATACTGATTAAAGAAAAAATTCTGGAAATATTATGGTAAAGGTACTGTCTCATTTAGCATCCTTTGCAAAAAATGTTGCTATATCTTTTGTCAAGAATAAATTGGGAGACCTGGCAGAAGAGGAATAGGAGCACATATCAAGAGTAGTGTTTTGACTATCAGAAACTTCTTATGTTACAAATTTTACTTGAAGACTTAAGAAGATAATAACCAACCATTTTTGAAATTGCATTAAGTGATCTCTGAGCACAATATTTAACAGTACTATGGGAAAATTCTGAAAGCTACTTTTCCATTCTGATAACTGATCATATACTGCTGATTGTAGAATTTAGGAGTTCTCTTCAGTTTGAAGATCTGATGGTAAGAAAAACAAAAATCTCAAATATGTAAGACATTTAGCATGGCTAAAATACTATTTCTCAGATCTGTTTAGTGTACAGTATGTGGAATTGTTGCCACCTGAAACATCTTTTCAAGTAAGTAACTTGTCAGGGTGATGAGAAAATAAGAATCACTACTTTTTCACAAAAAATGCCCCATACTTGCCCTAAAGTTTGAACCATGAAATATGGTAAAAAATTGCAGGTATCTTAGTCCTCTTGGGAAAAAAAATCAGTCATTTTCCTGCATTAATCAAGATCAAACTAATATTGATGCAAATATTAGAATCCAGGTGAAATATTTTTGCCATATTTTGAGCATGACTTGTGCTGAGACTGGGTTTGCAGCTGGGCAAGCATTTAGGGCTGCTTTGATCTAAACAAGAGTCTGCAGTATTCTCATTTGATGATATACACATAAAAATGCTGGTAAATTTGAATTCGTTCTAAACTTGATTGAAACTTCTAATTTCCATTCCTCAGGCAACATTTTTAGTATAAAATTTATGCCTATGAAGCAGAATCTTTTTATAAATCATATATCATGGAATTTGCAAACTGACTCAGGAAAATACTTGGCATCTTGTGGGAAGATTTCACACTTTGTTTGCACAACATCTTCATAATGTGCTTGTTGAAGCTTGCTGGAGAGGCAGAGACAGTAAAAATGAAAAATATCATCACCTTAAAGTCATTCCTCTTGACCCTTTTTTTTTCCTTTTCAATAAGGCAATAGTCACCACTCTCAAATACTTCAGTCAGTGCAACTGACTGCTAGAAACTTCAATCTGCTAAGTGACAACCACAACCAAAGCTAGCAGAATGGTTTTATATGATTTACCCTAGAGAGTACAGAATTTTTTTCTTTACAAACCACCACTGAATATAATAGACGATAGCTACTCCACCTTCACTTGTTTTGACCTGTTCAGAAATGTGAAAGTGTGGTTACTAGAATTACAATATTTCTGTCAGTCTCTAGATGTTACAGTAACTTCATCACCTGGATCATTGCTTCCATCACTGATAAGAACAAATAGGGGCTTCATGAAATGGGCAGCAGCTCTACTAGTGCAATTGACAAACCATTTTGTCCAGATGCAGAATTACTGGCAATGTTATTGTCCAAGATCATGGCTTTGTAAAGTGATCAAGTGCCTGCAAGTTGAAAATTGTGTTTTGCAAGGAAAATAGAAAGCAGTATCTCCATCTCAATTACTGTTCTAAGTGAAAAGTGGTTTTACCATCCTAGAAGTACTGGGGTATACAAAAGGAGAGTGTTGTCTTTAAATTGGAAGTAAAATATCCTAAAAATGTTGGCAACTGTAAGAGAACTCTGAATCCTTTTTTGTTTCACAGTTGTAAGTTCAGGAAAGTTCATGGTTTCCTCTGTTCACATCCATTAATGTTTTGTTAATATTGCTACTGTTATTTGTGCTGCATAATGAAAGTCACTGATTTCTCAAGGTTTATTTGCTACATGTGGTCAACCCATGCTTTATTATTTCAAAACTCAAGAGATAATACACTATGTCAGAAGATGACTTGTAGAAGACAGCAACAATTGAAGGAAATCATGGTCTGAAAGCAGATTCTGGTGAGCTTTTTGTGCCTCTGCCAGGGTTGAGACAGCAGTTTATTTTTGGGGGAGGTTGAAAATTGTCTGACCACATCTTTTCTACATAATAGATTGCTATTACTTTGATCATAGAATCATAGAATATCCTGAGTTGGAGGGGACCCACAAGGATCATTAAGTCCAACTACTGGCCCTAGGACCACACCAAAAATGTGCCTGGGAGGATTGTCCAAAGGCTTGTTGAACACTGTCAGGCTGAACATTGCAGCCTCTTCCCTGGGGAGCCTGTTCCAGTGCCCAGCCACCGCCTGGGGAAAAAACATTTTCCTAATTCCTAAATGACATGACACAGCTTTGTACTATTCTTTCTGGTCCTGTCACCAGTCACCAGACAGGAGATCAGTATCTGCCTCTCCACTCCTTCTTATGACTAAGATGTAAGCTATGATGAGGTCTCCCCTCAGTGTCCTCTTCTCCAGGCTGAACAGTCCAAGTGACCCCAGCTACTCCTCATATGGCTTTTTGTCTAAACCCTTCACCATCCTCATGGCCCTCCTTTGGACACTCTCTAGCAGCTTTATATCTTTCTTGTATTGTAGCACCCAAAACAGCACACAATACTCGAGGTGAGTACTCCACTGTTCTGTGCTCACACAAGCCATACCACTTTCTTGTTTTCCTGATCCCACATAAACAGAGTAGTATTCCAATAACCAGTTCTACTAGGAAAGCTCTTCCTTTCCTTTGCTTTTACTTCCTTTCCTTTTTGCTTTTGAGATCATGCTTTCCACTGTCATTCTACACTCCGAATCTTGATTCTACTGAAAGGAAATCACGGAAGGGAAAGTACCAAAGGGAAAGTTGGAGGAAAACAAGTTTAATTATTAAAGCAGCCTTTGGGGCCATCTATTCTAGTAAATTAAGCATTACCAGGAACATTTCTTAGCAATACAACATGAATATTCTAGGAAGTTTTCTCTGGCAAAACTTGTTCCAACCCAGCTGGTACTTCCCCTAAAATCTTCAGGTCCAGTTCACATTTCAGGGATATTTCTGTTTGCTAATATAGATAATACTATGTTATTTTGAACTATGAGGCTGTTCCTACTCAGGGTGGCCTTAAAGCTTTGTGTCTGCCATGCTACACCCAAGGCCTCACTGGACACATGCACCATGCTATAGAAGTATTTTTTCTTAAGAGATGGCAAAGCTGCCTTTACGCTTTTTTTTTTTTATCATGGAGGACAGTAGACTCAGTCCACTATGATTTAAGAAGACCACCAGATGAAATGTCCAGGGCTCTGACCACATGAAAGCAGCATAGGCCACACACTTGGCAGGTCCAATGCAAATCACTAACATAGAGTAAAATTATCTGTTAGGGTGATATTTATATGAGAAAATAAATGAGAAGCATTGTAGATAGAAAAAAATTAAGATAACAACTCAATAAAATTGTCGACCAATGCAGAAGATAGAGGGGCAACCATAAATATCAAATAAATAACAAAACTGGGACAATGGAGAAAGATTAAACAGGTGTGGGGTGCTAATTCGGAAGAATATAAAGTTTGGTGTGGTTGCAATTGTTTGGGGATACCTTTTGAACAACCTTGCACCTGATGAAGACAAGCAAGAAAAAAAAATTGTTTCTCAGGCTACCTGTATATGCCTTTTGTTTTCAAAGGAGAGCAACATGTTTCTTCTAATGCTGATGAAAGAATGCCCAGACAAAAAAGACTGGACTTCCTAATAGTACCCTTCATATCAAAATAGTGTGAGCATTGTTTGCCTTTCTCAAATGGTGGAATTAAGAATAGAGACCAATATCAACAACTTTTTATTTTGTATATTGATTTTAACTTCTTTTGTGGTCAAAAGCACCCATTAATTTTTTTTTTTTTTTTTGAATAACCTGTTCAGACATTTACTTCAGCCTATTCCAAGTTGCTTAAAGGAGTGAAGGGTAAAGTAAGGCAGGTGGGCAGTAGGATCCCTTGCTTTTTTCAAGAATAAAGAGATTCTCTGATCATTTTATGATGATATTGCCTAATGAAGTAAATGGTCCTAATTTTAGCTTCCCACTCTGAAAACATCTGTGCACTTCTGAGTCAGACGACAGGACCATGAGCTTCCTGGTTCCTGTCATAGTCCTGATTAAAAAAGACTCAAATTACATAGAGTAAGGATGCTATTGGTAGGGTGTGGGAGGTGTTATTTAAATTTTGAGCTTCATAGTACTTTCTTGTGCTGAAATTAGTCAGCACACCATCACTTCTGCTTAGTTCTACATTTGCTTAAAACATGCATGGCACATAAAGTGACATTGAGTGTAATCTTAAGCAATTGTGTGTTACCTTATGTGAACCCTAGAGATAGCTGAGAAGATCAATATTTTTCAGAGGAAAAGTAATTAAAGATCAAGAGATTTGAGAATTTTAAGAGGTGGGAGGTTTCCTTTGCCGTATAAGCAATGGATACCATCCCAATTGCAGCTACTATTCTCTTTCACAAAATTATCTTTATCCTTATTCTGAGTTTGCTTGCTAGGTATATTAACTTCCAAAGTGGCTACAAGGTTATTTTTGCATTTGATTTAGTAGGAAAGATGGCAATATTCTGTGTTCAATGTGCACTATGAATTTTTAGTCTTACAGTATGTTTTTTCCATGATAAAACTGGAATGGCAAGAAGAATATGATTCACAATTCCACAGTAACCCCTTGCTTGTATTCAAGCTGAAAATAAAATCCAAAGGTGATGTTAGGTAAGCTGGGAAAGCTTCCGTGAGTACACTGCACCTGCTAATGCAGTGTTAAAAAAGAGATGCTTGGAGATTAATGAAACCCTTTCCAGCGTTCTACGGAAATTAATTTTCTTGGTGCTACTGTTCCTCAAAGACTAAATTCAGCCTGAACATACAGGTCATGTTAAGAATGAATGCCTCACTTTAGGATATACATACATGGAAGAGCAATTAAAGCTGTTATTCTTATCTGTTGTTGGGTCAACCTGACAGTTAGTGGTTAATTTGAGTCATAAATATTGCCACTTCCGTTTACTCAGTATTTCTTTAAAATGAACAAGTAAAGTGACTTCTTTCCTTTTATTTATGGGGATGGAAAATGAGCACATTCTTTAAAGGGCCTTTCTTCTTTAAAAGTTTAAATACCCTGTTTTGGTGGTGTATTTCAGTTGTTCAGAGCATCATTTTTAAACTGCTGCTTTCTCTTCATTTTTCATTCAGTTTGCATCATTTTTTCCCTTTTAATGTCTGTCCTTTTACATGCTACTGTTAGAGCCCTCCTTAACAAATATCTAGAACTCTATTAAGTTCAGTGGGATTTCCTCACACCAACGCTTCATCCTGATCAAAGTTGTCAGTGTAACCTGTAATATATAGTGGAATTAAAGAATATCAAATATACAGTTTCTGCCTGTAGTGTGTGTGACACTGTGAAACAAATATATTTTCCATTACCAAACGTGTAATCTGTTTTATATTTTTGCTTATTTTGGATAACATTATTTCAGAACCCCCACAATCACCTCTGATAGAATAAGCAAAAGCTCAGACCAAAAGAGAAATGTTGTAAAATGAATGAGGAACCTCAGTTCCCAAAGGTTTTTTGTAATGCTAGAAGTTCAGTATTTCCACATCAAAGTATTCAAAATATGCAGGTTACAACAAAGTACTTAAAAAGTATGTGAAGTACTCACAAATAAGAGCTATTGAAAGTTATGGAAAGACTCATTGAAAAGATTATGCAAAGTGATTGTTGAACAAAACAAGCTGCAGTTGTTCCACATTAAAGGCAAAAAAAGTCACAAACTTTATTTTGAAAGGTGTTCCTTACATTATTCTGACTGAAGAAAGTTGGCATGAGTCACCACATTTTGTGTTGCACCTGATGGTATGAATTTGAACAAAAATATTTTTCAAGCCAGAAAACTAATGTGACAGACCTAACCTCAAAATTATTATATCTCAAAGTTGTCTGAAAAGAAGTTAGTTTATGATAATATTCATACCTATCTCTTAAGCTTATTTATAGTACTGCATAGTGCTACTTTGTAGTGGCATTTCTAGAACAGGGGAAGTCAATTTACAAGGTAGAGTAATCACTAAGTGGTTGCTGAGAACCTTCATAAAACGGAAACATCTTAGAACCAAGATTCTTAATTTACTTGCTTGTTGCAGAATGGTTAGAGGATCAGGGACATGGATTATTGATAAAGGGAACAGATCAATAACGGAACTGTACAAAGCAAAAGCCTGCAAGCAAAGGCCTGCATGAGAAAAAGCCTCCATGAGAAATGCCTGCGTGAGAAACAGGCCTGGGAACAAAAAGGGAGTTTTTAGGAGGTACAGTGCTGTTCTGATAAAGATGTGCTGACCATGAGAAGGGAGGAAAAACTTTGATCTCTCAAGACAAAACATAAAGCTTGCCAAATGTAGTCTTTTATCTAACCCAATTATGTAGAAGTAAGAATGAGCTTTTGTAACTTTAAACTAATTAAAGAACTGACAAGCTTGTACTCAATACTATATAAGTGCCTCTGTATTGCTAATAAACGAAGTTTGCTTTACCAATCACATTGATTGTCTGCGTGGCTTCCCCCACCCGAAGTCGGCACTTGCTGAAAGAGACAATCTGGTTATTTCCCACGTTTGAATTGATTTGATTCTTTTTTCTTACTAAGAAAAATTGCAAATAGGATTATTTTCAGGTATCTTGATATAAGAGAAATACAGTTTATCTGTGAAACAAGTGAAATATACTTTTTTTAGGAAAAAGAAGAATCTTTTTCCAGTGCAGATATAGTTCACTGCGTCCTGGGTGGCTTTTTGCCTTCATTAACACTTCCCTGTCAAGGCAGAATATCTGATCGATATTTTTAAAATAAAACTTTACTGTCAACATTCCCATTTCTTTTCTTTCTTGCTTTAACACAGTTTGATCACTGGCTGCCTGTCAGAGACTGAAATATTACAGTTTATGAATTAAACATTTTCTTAAAGGACTTTTAGAACTGTATTACAAAAGCTGCAGTGAAGACTACCACACCCTGGATGGGGCCCTGAGTGAGGCCTTACACTGCTCCCTGATGAAGATAAGTAACAACTCAAGGCTGGGGACATTCACAAAGCACAGGCTTAACACCTCCAAGGTGGAGACCACAGCCCCAGGGCTATCAGCTGCCAGGCTCCAACAGACCCTCCACCAAAGGGTGAAGGGGAGGAGAGGCTTTGGGTATCTTGGAAAAGCCTCTGGTCAGAGGTGCAGTGACTGCCCATCCTCTACTGTGCAGAGGAGCCCAGCTGAGGGGTCCTCACCAGGGAAGGGGGGGAGCTTATCCACAGCAGAAGGGGGTGACATGGCCCATCACAGGGGCCCCCCTCAAAGGGGTCCCCAGACCCTGCACCAGAGCCCCAGAGATGATGCAACAGACCCTCAGTGTTGCAAGGGACAGTGTGTCAAGCTAGCCCCTGCAAGGGAGACATGTGGGCATTCCCACCTGGCCCAAAGTGTACATTAATCCACGGAGTTCTGTACTCTTAGATGTGTGGTGTGGTGGTGTGTGGCGGTGTGGCGTGGCATGTGGCGGCGTGGCCACAGTGGCCACAGGACCCTCACCACCAGAAGACCAGATGGAGGGTCATTGGGACCCTCGGATGGGTGATATGCTTCCACCTAACCCCTGTCACCTCTCCCTGTTCCCCCACCCCCTCCACGCACACTTCTTTTTTCCATTTCTTTCTTTCTTTTCTCTTCCATTCTCTTTGCTTCTTTTACGATTAAATAAAACACATCAAATTTTTAGCATCAACATTTAATCTCATTTGGTTTTAATCTCATTTCTGGGAATATTTTGAACCTTCTAAGTTCTTTCCGGTTTATGCACAGAGATCTAGCTTTCTTTGCTTTTCTGGGTTTAAACCGGATCATAACACTTCCCAAATTTCTTCTAGGTCTCTAAGTCCTCCTCTTAGCTTCCTGCCAATATTGTGTCTAAAGTATGAAACATTTATGTGATGGCAAACTTTAAAACATGCCCTAATCATGGCGCCTCCAGTAGCCAGCTGAATTCCCTGCTAAAGGTTGGCGAACCAGAGATTTTATTCAGCTGGGACCCTCAGCTAAGTAACAGCCATGATCATTTCAGAACAAACAGGTAGCCACAAACTTTTACAGGAATGTCAGGTTCTCTCATGCCAAAATCTATTTAGCCTTGATTTGTTAAGATTAGAAAAGAAATGCAAACTGGTGCATGAGGGAAATACAGTTTTTATGTGCAATTTGTTTTACCTAAATGGCATGGCTATGGGTTATTACAGGCCTATTCAAGGACAAAAGATAGACACCACTCTTCCAGAGGGATCTTCAGACATCTTCAGCTATCTTTTAGAAAATCTTCATATGGGAATGAGCCCTGGTATCGAGGACAGAATAACAGCAGGAAAAGTGTCCTTATCTGAACTGGCTCAGTTACGGTTCTGAATAACACCCCCAAGGATGGATGGATTTTTGCTCTCATCTTTTGCATAATACCAGTCTTACTCAAGACCTAATGAGAAGTGTAATAGGCACAAAAAGTAATTCTTCTCTTGGTTTCTCTGAGCTTCAGAATTAGCTAGCTCCAGTCTTTAATAAGAAGTTAGTATCCCTTGACAGTACAAGTCTTTTAGCTACAACTTTAAAGATCTGTTTCTGAGGATTGGCCACACACAAGACAGCAGCAATATATGTCTATCTGGCCAACTATGTATTTGCTTGATTAGCAAATACCTTTTGCTACATCTTTAGGCTTTGTTTTTTGCAAGGAACAAAGGGACTTGAAAACACTTTGAAACTGTTGTCTCATAAAGGACGAAACAATTTAGTTCTGAAATCCTTTGTGCTGGAAGTTCCGTATGAAAAGTAGCATGTGGTTGCTTGACAAAATCACAATATTTGCCTCTTATTTAAAGACCATATATCACAATTAAATTATCTTTTGAAAATAGTATGTCTAGTTAAATTGCTCATCTTAACATCTGTGTACAGTTCTCAGTAATCAGTTTGGGTTTTTTTCTGTGTAAATCTGTCAGGAAGAAATTTATATTCTTGACGGCAAAGAGACTTCCAGTAGCTGTACACCCAGCTGCATATTCAGTGTGGGATTACCACAGCAAACGCACTTCTTCCACAAAAGCACTGGTGTTAAGATGAAAAAACTCATTTCACATAAGGTTTATAGCTATCTGAGAAATTAAATACATTTAATTTTATGAGAGTGGTAGAAAACCTACTTCTAAAATTTTGCCATTATCACATCAGGCAGATTGACAGCCTCGACATGAAGTTGTTGAGTGGCCACTGGAACAGAACCATGCCAGTCATTGACTTAAAACCAAAACTTTGTCTGCTTGGCAGGATGGGCATGGTGGGCATATAATAATTTCTTTTCTGCAAAAACACGCATGTGTACACCCTGCATTCAGACCAGAATAGCCTACAGGGTCTCCGGTGTACTCAAAGCTTTTGAGTCTTGTTTTCTCCTGTCTTTAAATGTGTTGTTCATTAGGTGGTGTGGGGAATCGATGAATGTGCTTCTCTGATTACATAGGTTACACTTTTGAGAAATGCAATTGTAAAACTAATAAAATACTAGTTTAATAAAAAAGCTATACAAACAATAAATAAGCAACCCTCCCCTGCTCCCTAACCTATTTTTTTTTTAAATTGAGCTGAATAATTCATAAACAAAGATGTCTAAAAAGATAAATTAAGATCTTCATTGTGAATGTTTATTTTATTCCAGTTGAACCAAGCTCCTTGACTCTGAATTGCTTTACTGGATGCAGCTTGATAATTCAGTATTAAAGACTATTTGCCAGGGGAGAACATGCAGTCACTATGCACAGATTGCAAATTAAAGCAATATTGAAGCATTCATATAGACTTCTTCTCATCAGAACCTCACACTCTGGAAGGTTTCACCTTCTCCGGTTATGCTGAGGCTGTGTAAAACAGCAGTCAAATAATACTGTCCTGGACTGCAGAGACAGCACAGTCCTGTAGGACCTATGGACTGTCCTATAGGCTAATTATACACGATTTTGTGTGAGCACAATTTTTTCTGCAGCAGAGCGCTGACATCCAGAGCTCTCTCCCAAGAGCTAATGCTTTCCCAGTGTCACTAGCTCATCATGTTCCAGACACCTGAGCCTGTCATGAGAACTGTGATAATAATGTTCAGCGGCCTTGTTTTGTGAACCTATTCTGACTTCTGCCAGTCATTAATCTCTTTGGAGTGCAGCAACCTACTGCCTGCAAGGCAGCAATTGAGGTCTCTGAGGCTGTGAGTCAGTTCTCCCTCTTCCAAAACATACCCCTGGGGAGCACTGAGTCACACAAACCTCCATCCTGACACCAGTTGTCTGGGGCCATTTGCAAGTTTTGCATTCTTGTCCTCTGAGCTTTCACTGTACACACTAAAAGCACTCCTACTCTATCTTCTATGGTCACACAAGGCTTGGGGACTGTCAAGGGAGATTTAATGACTTCATTGATAGCTTTATTGTCTGATCTCATGACACCCATGTTTTCTGGAAAACTGAAAATATGAGGGATGCTAGAAATCTCATCCTCCTGTATGAATCAGATCCCTTAACAGGTCTGAATGCCCGTATGAGTCCTGAGAAATGCTGTCTACCCCATGCTGGAGGGGTAAGCCCTGGACAGCTCAGGTCTCATGGGTTGTTCAGCCAAGCATTATCCGTTTAAGGATGGATGGAGGGGAAATGTGCATTTGGTCATCTCACTGCACGGTCAGGAACTGTGAATGACATTATGTTCTATCAAATCCAATGATATCAAGGCAATTTCATTCTGCCTTTTCACTCTGCAAGGAAGTGAACTTTCTACCCAGACTGTACTCATTAAGAACAAGTATTTAAGCTACAATTTTTCCTCCCTCCATTATCTTCTGCTAGCAGTCACAGTACCCAGGATGTCGTAAGCTCCTAATGCATTTCCCTCTTAGAGGAATATAGGTTGTCCTAGAAAACTCATCCATTTTTTCAAATCTGTCCCTTATAATGGTTTAGCTATACTCCTACGATCCTTTTTCTCAGTACACCTAGGACTGCAGCTACACATTTTATTAGCAAGCACTTTCCATTTTCTCCCCATGCATCTGAGGGAGCACTCAGCTTCATTTGCTGACCTGCTGCTGCACAGTTTGCACATTCTTTTATAACCTGCTATTCCCATTTCAAACCAACTCTTTGAAATGAGCATGAGCTATATAGACACTCACCACCACGACTTAGCAGCACCAGGGTAGTGATTAACTTTTTTGTGTGTTTTTACCCATCACTACTTAAAGCTGGGCTGACAACCTCATGCATCCTCCGACCTCTCCATGTGTAGATACAGAATCCTCGAGCAAATTCTGCCCTTTGGTATGAATCTGCTATGAGGTGTTGAGTTCCTCGTTCACAACTGAGAACTTGCATCCATTTCCGGGATGCTTTGAGCTCTTCTCTTTGGTAACCAGAAGCCAGGAGAACTTGTTGAGATGGTATTATGCCTACATCTTCAGCCAAACTCAGGTTGTAATCTGCTGTCCTACAGACAGTCTTTCAGCAGAGGTGCAGAGACACAAGATAACAGTGATGTTGTCAGGCTGACAAGGACAGATTTCTTCCTTCCATGGATTGTCTCACCACTTGTTGCCTGGCTTAACACTTTGCCCTTGTCTGCTAACTTCCCAAATGAAGAAGGAAGACAGAGATGTCAGCAGCAACTGCAACCTAAATGGATAGCTGCCTTTTAAAATTATAAAAAGAGAGTATCTGCAAGCAGAAATTGTTTCAGCATCTAGGGCACCTTTAATCAGTTCTATTTGTACTGTGTCATGCTGGTTCCCTTCACCCCTTAGGTCTGTAAAAGGGAAGGGATGGTACTGTTTTGCTTTACTGTAGATCCTTCTGAGTGTCCTGATTGCTGTTCTGCATAAGAATATTACATTACAACACCAATTAAGCTGTAAACAACAATTTCTTCTGTCTTGGGGAGTACAGAGGCTCCATAAAAAGTATATGATCCAGAAAAGAGTGTCAGCTGTGTAGGTTGGTGCCACAAATACCAACAACTTCTTGCATTCCGCATAGAGAGCAACATAGAAGACAACTCTTAAGAATCTGTGTAACATTTTTATGATGACATCCTCAAGCAAGTTCATTAAATAGATGTAGCATTGCCAAAATTATATACACCTAATAAAAGTTATATACACCTATATAAACCTAAAATAAGTGCACACCTCCACACAGGCTAATACATGCATGTTTGCAACATAAGCTGTTAAACTTTTAAACACTCTTTTTCATGGGTGTAAAGTATCTCTTGCTGATTTTATAGGATTTCTATGTATCTCAGGATCTTGTTGCAATGAAACATTTTTTGTATGAAATTTTGATATGATGCTAGGAAAGTGACCTGAAACTAAGATGGTTTCATTATCTTGCCAAATACACTTATCCTGATAAGGCTTGTCATATATTAGCCATTGGTATGTGGGACCTAAAGTGAATAACCAGGTCAATAGCATAGCATCAAAAGACAATAGGGTCCTCCAGAGCAGAAAGACAGAAGAAATATCTGACAAGCTCCATACTCCCCAACATAAGAGTACATACACAAGGGATTTTTCAACGGATTTTTTTGTGCAAATCAGTAAGCAGGCATATTTATCACCAAGGTAAATTATTAAAACACAGGTTTTATGTTGCTGTACATGTATATAATATGTGATCATTAGCAATGGTTTCTACTGCCCTTGTCTGTCTTTCACTGTCATCTTGAGTATCTAAAACAGCATTTCTTATTGTAATGCTGCTGTAAAATACTGACAACTGAGCCCTTTAAACAGAGCTGTGGTGCTGAGGATCTCTATCATTCCTGCAGAACTGTGGGATGGGCTGCGTTGTGCCCAGGCTCACAGCAAGAGTGTCTCACATTACACACTCTTCACACACGCAAGTTCCATCCATCATGCTGTGCTCCTCATCTGGCAGCAGAGAAGGATGCTGGTAGTTAGTCTTTCTAGGCTGGGAATTGCTGACTAGCATGCAGTTATCTCAAGGTGATTCTTGTGTGGGTGGTATTATGTTATTTTCAGCAGAGGTGCCTGCTCAGCCATCCACTAGGCTAATGAAGGTATGTCAAACCACTGAGAGTTCAAACTTCATTAATTAATTCAGCAAAGACCGTTGGTAACTGTGTGCCTAATTTAGTATGTTTATTCAAGTGGTAGAAAACACTGACTTCTTACATTGCATGTCATCAGGTGTGGTTATGTTTATATATTGATGGAGGCATGCCCTGAGTGAGTATCAAAGCTATTAGTGCCACTGTGACAACCACTGTGAGGGAGGAGAATGCAACTTTTCGATACCTATGAAGCAGACAGTTAAATACCTAGTATGCATTGCTAGATGACACAAATACAAGCATTAGCAGAGGCATACAAAGTCTGAAAGAGAGCAGACCTTAAAAAAAGTAACTTGACCTCCAAAGTACTTGAAATATGTGGTAATCACTTTCCTCATAATGTGTAATGGAGAAGCTTTAATGCATTGTCTAACATCATGCATGTATCACTTCAGGGATTAGTGGAGCATCAGGATACCAAAAGGAATTATCTTCAGAGAGCTTATACATGCATGTCTGTTTAAATGTTCCATGCTGGCATTGTTATCATTGTATTAAAAATACTAACAAATTCATACCTCAAAAAGTTAATGGCTGTTGTAACTTCATTAACATAAGCAGTCTCTGTCATATTTAAGGCAACCTTAAATGCTTTTTCTGTTATATTTGTTATTAAAAAAACCCCACACCGTTAACTTGTCCCCACAAAATTCTAACTGGTTTCTATGTGTCTACCACCCTAACTGTTATTGTTAAAAGCCTTTGGAAAACCAGTAAGTATTTTAATAGATAGCCGTACAAAGTTTTAAGATATAGTAAAAAAAGAGAGGATCTGGAGGATGTGCAGTGACACATATGCTTGAAATTTTTCTTAAGTCACACTTCCATGTTTTTCCTTACTTTTTAAGGAAACAGGAAAAAGCATAGGCAGGGGCTGTAAACTATAAATTTTTTTCATTTTGGAAAAACTCAAAATAAAATGTGTGTCATCTGTTTAAGGGATGTTTATGAGGCTTTTATGAGGTATTAAAAAAAAGGCAAATGCAGAGTTTCCAAAAAAGAAATTTACTTACATGCACCCACAGAAAACACTGATGATGTTGTACTGATACGTTCACAACACCTTCAAGAATGAGTAAATCTATCTGAAACAGATCAACTCAAGAACTGCTGGAATGACTGGAGAAGTCATTTAAAAGTTAGAAGTCATCTAACTTTTGATGAAAAATTAAAAGACCTAATCTTGTGTAACCACAAATAAGAATATACCGAAGTCTATTTTGTACTCTCTGGAGTACAAATAGGTGAATAAAGAGTTTGGCCTACTAGAAATGTAGGTGTAAATTGCTCATGACTAACTTTATTTCTGTAATTATAAAAGTTTTCTAAGTATTCAAAGTCAGTGGGTTTCAGAGCAAAGTTCTAATTAACAATTGGTAAAAAAAAGTACAATTAGCATCCAACAGGAGCTTGGTCTTGGAATTTACCAACTTAAAGCAGTGCGTATCTTAAAACTTAAGAAGCAGTGACCTATTTAAAGTAAATTAATCCTAAAATTAGCTAGAATATTTGTAATTAAGACAGTTTGATGCAGAGGTACAAGACATACCCAAGTCCCTAGTCTAAAGTGCAAGTAAAATTACATATGAAACCAATAAATTTTATCAAACAACTCTTTGGCAAGCCTATTTTAAAGATCATTAATGCCTTAGAGAATGACTGTGGATAAGTTTCACACATTCTCATCGTGCACTCTACTGCATATTGTACTTTAATGACTGATAGAGCTTATGTCACTAAGCCCATTTTCTCAAGAAAAGTGATGCAGTTATGGAAATAAGTTAAACTACATATTTCAAGGTTGGCAGAATTTTGAAAATTGAAAGACCTATTAGCAATGAGAACATTTTCCAGCAGTTTTGGGGAAGCAGATCTCAATATTAAATATGGAAGGAATCACAATCTCTTATTTAGATAGTAATGAAGGTTCTGGATCACTCTGATGGTAATGTGATGAGGTTTTCGATGTTCTGGCGAGGGAAAGATACGTAGAAGAATTTTTGGTTTTATTTCATTGTTTGCATTCCTTTTGACTGTGATCTGACAGGTGGGAAATAGTGGAGCATTAGTCACTGAAATAAGACCTGAGAGGGTACCAATATAGTTTCTATGTCTTATGCAAAGAAAATGGAAAACTCCAAGACTGCTTAATAGTCACCATGTCTCTCTGTATTATTCAAAACTTTCATCCATCATTAGAAATAAAGTCTTTGGAAATCCTATTTTGACTAGAGTTTGCAATAGGCACTGCTATTCAGCCTAGGTATATGTGATTATTCATTGCAGTTGAGCCTTCAGCTGAGTTAAATGAAGTGCACTTAAATTCTCCCTCTTCCCCTGTCATTAACTGCTCTACAGCAGCTTCTAGTTAGGTCCTGTAGATCAATGTTTCTCAAACTGTGGGCTATAAAAGAACTCAAAGGGAATTTCCAACTGATAGACAGCAACAGTCAACAGCAGTTCAGCTCCCTAAGTCTGCAGTAGATCTTTTTTCCCAGTAGTGGAGAATGAGAAAAATATTACATATTGGCTGCACATATTTATTCTGTCCAGGAAACTGCTAGCTACCTTTGGCTGCTGTCAGTGCCTAATTTCCATCAGAGTAGATAGTACATAATAGTGGGTTTTCAATCTCTTGCCATAGGAGAACTGATCTGTTATGAACTCAGGTGATTATATTGAAACAGTTGAGTAAACTGCAGATGCTTGACATATTGTATTGAGTGTGGATCACCGTGCCAAAGGGTTTGGGAAACAATCTGGCCTTTAAACTGCTCTTGGAGAGAGTGCAACTCCCCCTTTGTCTGCCTTTCTCACTACTACTTTCACCACTTAGGTGTCTCAGGAGACATTCAGATGACTTCACGTTTCTGTATGAGTATTCAGAAACTGACTTTCTTCTCGATTCACTTTCTTCTTCCCATTTTTCACAGCACACATCCCCTACACAAGTGTCCTTGTTTCAGCACGCTGCAAATAGACCACCCTCGTTGCCTCACAGGGAACCACTCTACAGGATTGTAATACTGTCAGGATCTTTTTTATTTTTTCACACTTGGAAGTGAGTTCAGTGACACATGATCTTATTCTTTAGCCTCCTGTGATTCTGTCAGTGAGTGTATTGACATCTTTGGTGAGAAAAGCAGTGCATTGCACCTCTTCCCCAGGAAACATCCAGGCTGAGATGACCAACTGTGCTTTCTTCTGTCTAGTGATAAATTCCGCGGTTCAGATTTCCTCTCTTTCTTTCCTCTATCTGCATTCACCTGTCATATTAGTCTGCAACTCTAAGCAGACACTAAAAACAGGTATGTCTTTAGCCATCATGCTGGGAAGGAGAATATGCTCATAATACAAAACTACTCGAATTTTAGGACTGCAGCTTGTAACATTCAAGATGAAGCACAAGGTGAAACCAGCACAGCCTGCACAAAGAATAAAAGTCTGTG
Source organism: Aphelocoma coerulescens (assembly GCF_041296385.1). NCBI lineage: Eukaryota > Metazoa > Chordata > Aves > Passeriformes > Corvidae > Aphelocoma > Aphelocoma coerulescens. The sequence goes on along the minus strand of NC_091015.1, from coordinate 97,446,576 downwards.
AGGGAGTGTGGCTTGTAAGATAGATAATCTGTTGTGACTAATAGGAAAAGGTGGAGAGAGATGGTCCTTAATTACTCTTCCTGAAAGGAGCCACCTGTGGGTTGAGCACAGCGTGTCCCCATTAGAAAGTGATCACAGTGGGAGCAGGACACCTGCTTCTCTGCTGTCTGGAACTAGATCGTTTGTCCTCTGCCAAGACCAAGACCTGAAACAGTATGGGGCAGCTGGGGACAGCAGAGATATTTGAATCAAACTAGTTCCAGATGAAGCTGCGAGGTTAGACATGGAGCACTAACAGAGCAGCAAACAACAATCAATCACGAGCACTGGCAGAGTCTGCCCGAGCTGAGCTGTGCCCTCCACCATCCTTCAGGCTCCAAAACTCAGCATGTCTTTCCAAGGGCTCACAATTGCTTAACCTCTGGTGCCCATCAGTCTTTGTACTGTGGGCATGCTGGTGCTGTAGGTGGCAGCCAAGTGGGGGGAGGAGGTGCGAACATGACCATGATACAGCTTTATTTGCATTAGAAGCAAAAAGAACTGAGAACCAGTATTAGGCATTTATGAATGTCAGCTTTGCTCTATCCAGGGAGTTGATTAATGTCCTAATTATCTCAACACAGCAGGATTCTTCTAGGATTCTCCCTCCTGCAGCTGAATGGCTTTCACATTATTTCAAGATTTCCTGTTTAATACTAAAATTTAAAATTATATTTTTTCCTCTGTCAAAGGGGAGGGTAAAAACCTAAAATCCATGCTGAATACAGAAGATCCCTAAGAGATTATCTGTATGCATTCTATAATTCTTCTAATTGTTCTGCCACTGAGATCTGTGATGGATCTCAGAGGTTTTTCTGAAATGGTCATACTTCTTTTTATCTCCTTGAAAAAACAGTGGGATTTTCCTTCCAAGGCATTTCACCAGTTTCCTCATATTCAAGCTTGAATATCTGAACATTCTTTTATTTCCAAGATTCCAGCATTGGAATCATACACCAAAGAGATTTAGCAAACATGGGAAAAATTTCTAGGTTTTCTTTTTCTTCACATTGGCATGTGTGCTATTTAATTCTTGAAGTCTAGTTTCAACATTCACACTATTGTTTTGGATTACAAAGCTTTTTTCGAAAGTTTTCATTCCACTTTTCTGGACATGGCACAGGAAACTACCAAAGCAAAGTTGTCCTTGAAAAGAAAGTGATGCAATGTACCAGTCTGGATTACAAGAGTAATGAAAATATCTGACTTTACTTTTTAAGAAGGTCAGATTATTATGATATTTTTTGTTTATTTTAAGGAACCCTATTGTAAACTTATCTTCAGGTTTAATTTGGAGGTTTGTTTGTTTTCACTTACAAGAAGATGAAATAAGAGTCCGGATATCACACTTTTCTTTCTTGCAGGTGAAGATGTACAATACTGAGAATTAATTGTGACTGTAAGCCTTCCATATGTCAGATTGGTTGATCCAAATTAATTATCTTCCTGAAAACACCTAAGCAAACATGGAGCTCTTGAAATATTTATTTATTTTCAAATAACAATAGTTTTCACTATTTTTTACTATTTTTTTTTCTAATTTGAATTTCAATACAGACCAACCCCTTCAATTAAAGAAAAAAACAACCCAAAACGCCAAAATCCCTAAACAAAACCCACAACCAACCCAACAAAGAGAAAACCCCACAAACAAACAAACAAAAAACCCAAACAAGACCCTCATACACAGACACACACAAATCCCCCACCAAAAAAAAAAAAAAAAAAAAAACAACAAAAACCCCCCTCCAAAAAAAAAAATGGGTACAGATTTTTCTCCCCATGAAAAGGTGCAAAATTATAGTTCCTCATCTTAGTGTACTTGGCCTATATTTTGTTCTGCAATCTTGTTTTACTGACTACAATAATCACGTGTAGGATTATCAATCACTTTGGGATTATTAATCATTGATCACAGCTAATCTTTTATAATTTATTTTGATGGAGTCTTCAGAATTACAACTTTAAAAATGTTTGACTGATGAATTTTGGCTCCAACCTTGACTTTACTCTTCTGACAACAGACTGATTGGAGGTACCCAGAAAAGTAAAACAGTAACTTGTGAAGAAGGTAATGGGATTATTGTAATTCTTGCTGACACCAAAATCAATCTAGATGTAGGTTCCTGGTTACTGTGCGGTGCCTGAATGGTCAGAGGCATCTGGTCACTATAGTTTATCTTTCAGCTGCTTCTCTTTTGGAGATAAAGACCTTTTCCTGTTCATAGAGATACCCTGAACACTTACAAAACCAGTCCTGTGTTTGGATTAGCTCCTCAAAAGTTTTCCAATATATCGTGACTATCTCCTGTTTCACAGGGAATCTCAGTTTCCTCTAACACATCTTCAGTTTCACTGAGCTTTATTCCTTTCTCACTACTCATTCATTTTCTATCCCCCAAGTTATTTTACATTTCTCAGTATGGCACTGATGATTAGGATCTCCCCTGTGAATCCAGCATAAAACCAGCCTGTCTTTATAACTCCCTCTTCAAACAATCCTAAGATTATTCTTAAAAACTGCTGACAGTATTTGACATTATAACCAGCAATATTAAATACATGGAATTCATTCTTCTGTAGTTTGTATGTTTATGGTGTAACAGAAGCCGTAATGCAATTTGATCTTGTGATCATTCCTGCCTATCCCTCACCATACATTTGAAACAGAACAGCAGTCTACGTGTAATTATGTACAAAGCAGTAAAAAGATCACATTTTTAGCTCCAGCAGCTACATGGCATCATTACCAATAGCAAGGGTTTCCATTCAACAACATTGAAGATCCACTGTAAAGAATACAATGATGAAATTTAGACAGAGCTAGGACAAATATTGATTCAAGCAGACAGATTCAGGCTGCATCCATCAAAGGCATCCTGGATAGGACAAAGACGTGATAGAGCAATTCACTGCACAGAACCCTTCCAAAAAGACTGGTAACTGAAAGCCACTGCCCTCAAGGCACAAGTAACAGATCATCATGCAGAGAACATAAAAAGCTTACACAGCAGACACTGACCAAAACCCTCAAAGTTAATGGCTCAGTTACAGCCTTGAAGACTGGGAGATGCTGAAAACTGACTTGCACAGATGTTTAGAACAGAATCAGCATCAGGGCAGAAGCCTTTTTATAAGGCTTTGCTGTTATATAAATTTTCCCATTTAATAAGCTCTACATGTGTTTTCTTTTTACTTAGCCTGAATTTATGATCCCCCAAATCTCCCTAGATCCCAGCCAAATCTCTTTCAGGTTATGAGGAGCACCTGGTTGTTTTTTGCTGCAAATGTATTATAACTCACCCCATTGTCAAATCTAGAGGCCTCTGCAGCCTCCAATAATCTTCTTTTCCTTACCAAGGCATTGGGTGATTCAAGTCGTAGGCTGAAGAGGAATGAAGGGATAATATGGGGATGAGACTGCTAGCTTAGTGCTGGGGAACTGAGCCAGAACAGGCATGCAAGTATGTACAGCATTAGCTAAACTGCTAATGGAAATATTCTTTGGCATGTGTTGGGAATTGTTTTGGAGCATTCAGATGGATCAAACTAGAGACAGAGATTGATCTAAACATTTATAGGCAACTGTCTTTCTTGTAGGCAGGAATTGGACACTGTTTAATTTATTAGTTTAAAAAGAGCCAGAGAAGGTTGATAATGTTTAATTCATTCTGAATTATTTCATATTCTTTGTTGCTGACACATGGTGGTAACTGGTGAGACAAATCAGATGGTAACGTGGATTAAATGTCTTCTCACCTGATATAAAAAACTACTTTTTGTGTTGAATTTAAAATGTCTTTTGTAAATGTTCATAATGCTAATTAATACCTTGGATATTACTTTTCCCCTTCATGTAATAGGCTCATAATATTTTTATAAGCAATTTGTAATTTTAAGGGAATGTTTGGTACATAACTTTTGTATAGTGCCAGACATGATAATTCTGCATGTGGAATGCTGCAGAATCTCTTCACCATTGCAAAGAACCATATGAAATTTTACACCCAGGATAAGATGAGAATTTTGCCTCCCTTCAGCAGCTTGGTTGCCAGAAATTAAAACTTATTTCAACAAAGTAAAAGTGTGTAGGTAGATTTTTTACAGTTTAGTAGGACCTGCTTCTATGATTAAAGTTTAGCAGTGGGAACTAGTATATTGCTGAACCAGAACCTCAGGGGATGTGACTGGACTTGCTTGATTATCTGTCTTTATGCATACAAATCTGTGGACTGTTCATGACTTGTTTGCCCTGCTTAACAAGAAAGAGAGGCTAAATTCCCATGCTAGAGATATTTTGGTTTGATGTAATACAAACTTTATTACCTGAGATCTCGCAATAATTAAAATGTGTATCAAATGTGCAAACAGGGTGAGTTGGGTTTTTTTCCTATAAATGCCTGAATTGGTTAAGCAATGTTTCTGTACTTTAATTAGACAGTAGAAATCTATGAGATTGCCTTCATTTGGCTTTCAGCTGTTTACTTTGCATCAGTAAAATCCATACGCTTTAAAGGAGATCTCAACTATAATTAAAAGTGTTATTGAACTAAACACAATTACCAATGTTTATCTCATTATGTAACGCTTTTGGCACAAAATGCGGAATTCAAACTTGCTTTTGCTTTGGCATTGTTGTTTTGCAGAGTTTAAAACAATGCCTATCATTTAATCAGGTAATGAAAAATACTGCTGTCACTCTTGGGGAAAATTTGGTGCCCCTTAAGTTCACATGTTTCAGCTACACTCTAGATACTGAGGCATGTTGAATTCCAAAAAGGAGAGAAGAGGGAAATTACACCCATAGATATTTTTCCCCAGTACATCTTCTACTGGAATTTGACATATGGAATTTTTATTTATTTGTACAGAAAGACAAAAAAAAAGGCTAATTTTCTAGCTGCTAGAAATGTTTCGCTGAATTTTGCAATGCAAATTGATATATATAATTTTATCGTGCGTTATGTTCTTTTGAGCTCCAGATATCCATAAAAAAGCTTACATGACAAGCATGTAGGAATGTACAGCAAGTAGAAGTCAGGCATCTGTTCAAGACTTTCTTCTTTCCCCTTGTACTTATAATGCCAAGAACTATAACAGATATTAGATAATATGTAAAATACATAAAATTTTCCTCTAAATAGACATTGCGTAATTTTCAAGCTAGTTTATTGTATCTGCAATCTCCAGTGACCAGAAGGGCTAAAATCCAGTGACACCTATTTAGCCAAGATCTCCTGTGGATACATCTTTTGGAGAGGATCATCGTGGTGGAGACCTGCAAACTTTAGTTTCCCTCAATCTCTTCTCCCCGCTCTGTGCCAGTGCTCAGCGTTGTCCTGCCTCACTCCAGCTTTCTCACTCTTTGATTATAGCTCCCTTATGTAGCTGGGATGTTACAGCAGCCAGAACAGGCCACACTGGACCCTTTCCCATGCAACAGGCCCATTGCACAGCAGCACTATGTACAGAGAAGGTTAGGACTGAGGTAGACCGAAGATATTCCCCATAAGAACATTTCAGTAGCCTCTTTGTCTTGTCATTTGGCAGAAAAACCAAGTGCACTTGCATTCAAATGAGTTGTGAGATCTTGAGTCAGACTTAAGAAAGACACGGAGACTTGAGCCTTACCTCATAGGAATTCTGGATTGCATTGCATGCCAGCATAAATACTGGCAACTAGCAAATTGTTCAGAAATGAGAAAGTAAAAGGTGAATTTTTTCTCCCATATTTCTCAAATTTTTTACTTCTCTCAAGGCCACGCTAATTTTTTGTCCAGAGGTTGTTAGTCCTGACGATGTTATGTACATCTTCACTGACCTAACAGACCTAAAAGTTGGCTCTTACAGAGAGGCCCTTATGAAAGAAATGAACAGCTCTTACCTAGTTGTGCATTTAAGGACTGGGGTTGAAAGATTGTGGAAGTAGATTTAGATTTTGATTAACTAAGCTCAAAACATTTCAAGTTCAAGAAAAATGAAACCTGGTGGAAAGAAAGAGTTTGAGAACAAAAGGTGCCCTCTTGGACACTGGCAGTTATACGTACTGCAGAAAGTTTTCTCACTAGTTACTGACACACTCCAAAAGAGGCTGTGCTAACAATGACACTTGGTTTCATAGGCCAATCACTGCATGAGAAAAAACTTTTAGTAGAGAAACTGTTCTCAGCTCAAGTTCAGTAGTAGCCTTGAACTAAAGCAGCTATAACATAGATAGATTATGCTGTTTTTTTGACTAATGTATCTCCAGAGCTGTGCAGATGTGGGGAACTTTAATAAAGGACCTTTGTTAACACATGTCAAGTGCCTATATAAATTGCTATATACTGTGTAAAAGGTAGACTACCACAGGGAGCAGAAATCTTACAGAAACATCAGCATAATTTCTCACTGATATTTTATATACTTTATGTGTAAGCAATACAACAGCCCTCCAAATAAGGAAAAGATAGATCTGCAATTTGTGGTGATGGACAGTCCTAAATGGCTGATCTGACTGCAGATACCAGGGAGAAACTTCCATATCTTACTCTCTGTGCTTCATTATCACAAAAGCTGAAGCAAGCTCAGAAGCTTCTAATGCCATGCATATTTGTGTGCATAGTTTCAAAACCGTTTTTATCCCAAAATGCTGTAGTGGCAGTTCTTACCCTGGGAGTGTGTAGATACCATCATCATGATCTGTCAAACCATCTTCAGATACAGTGCTTTCAGGTTGTTGGAGAAATGTGGAAAGGGTATTTTGGGGCTTGCTGGAGCTATAAAAACAGTAGATCACATTTGGAAATGCTTCTTGCTAAACCATAAATTCTATGTATTTACTTTCATATGTTGTGAATTGGGTTTGGGGTTTTTTTGTTTTGGGTTTTTTTTTCTTGACATGGGATTTCTTGAGCAACTCTTTTGTTCACTAAATTTTTCATTTTTCCATTTTCAAGTATCTGTGTACTAATTGAGGTCATTGAATGTTGGCGATTGAATCACAGATCCAGACCGGCAGGCAATCTGAATCGTTTATTCAAAGGAATGAGCTGGTTTTATACACTTTTCCAAGGCACAGTATTTCTTTATATGGCATGGCCTATCCCGTGTTGCCACATCAACAACACACTTTCTCAATGTCCTTTTATGGGGTGGTCACTCGCTGTTCACCCATCCATCAGCTCCCTGCAGGCTCCTCTCCGTGGGGGTCTGCTATGTGATACCTCCTCCCCCCAAGGTCTGGTGGAGACAAGCCTGTGTGTGCCACCATGTGCTCCTTTGTGCTGCCATGTGCCTCTGCAGGCAGGTTTTACAGCTCACAACCCAATTCTCTCTTAAAATTCCCCATAATTCCCCCTTTTTTGTTTTATACAAATAAGAATTATGGCAGTGATTAAACAGATAGAACTTTGAGAAACAACGTCTAAAACTTTTACCATCACTCAGTGTTGTAGTGGGGATTCCTACAACACGTATATACAGTGAGCTCTGTGGAAAAAAAATATAAGGACCAATTCTTGGTAGATGTTTTCAGAGAGATGTTTATTCTCTAGCCGCATGGCCGGCGACTTGCCAAAGAACTGTAGCAATCACGGGACAAGCCAAGGTCCTCCCCGGGCAGGGGAACACAAAACAAACAATGGGGAACAAAATTGACCAGGGAGTAGGGAAACTCCATGCCTCCACTCCAGGGTCCCCTCTCCCCAGATCCCATGCCAGGGGGGAGAAACCCCAACAACTCAGAGTTTGCAATGGCTGGGAGGTCTTGTTTCACAGTGAAGACTTAGAAAGTCTTTCCTAGGTAAGAATTTCAAGTTTATTTTGAAAGAGGGTCCAGCTTTTATAAAATCAGATTAGCAAGTCAAAATTACTTGATTACACTTTTAGGGCAGAAACACCTGGGTCTGATGGTATAATCCCCAGTCAGCCAGGGCTAGGGCTTGGCCAGAACCTCAAGCCTTGACCGAGAGGGTTTCTCTAAAATACTTATAAAATTGCTTTAAAACTTTATTAATATTATTCTGAATGCGATTAAAAAATTAAGAACATTTAAACTTCTTTGCAGTCTTCTGTGGGGGGCACACCTCATACCTGCAGCCCCCCTTTTCTGTTTTAACAATATGTAACACGAACATCTTTCAACTTACCAAATGCAAGAAAATTTGTAACATGACATACAGTTTTCTTACTAGGAACAGTAAAACAGTACATCTAATAAAACAAGTGCACACTGAGTAAAAATAAGCAAGGTAATATCATCAACTGCTTAAATACTTCCCAGAATATCTATAAATATAGGCCTTGGAAAATTACAATTATAATAACATTAACTCTTTAAGTGGTTTCAAAAGGTTTGAAAAGGTTTCAAAAGGTAACAAGCCTAATTCCTGCTTAAAAAAATAGATTACAAATTATAATTATTATCTATCACAAAAAACAATCAGAACAATGCAGGGGGCGTCACAAGGTGGTGTGGTAAAAAAGCAGTCTTTGAGATAGGGTCCAGGATTGTGGCAATATTTTGAATAACGAAAACAGAAGAGTTCTATGGACCAGCTGCAGGAAGGATATGCTTAGCCTGCAGCTGCTTCTGCACAAGCTGGTGTGAATGCTGTATGCTGCAGCCCCCCCCACCGCCGAGGAAGAGGCAATCAGTCCACTCAGTCTTTTTTTCCAGCACAGTATCAGCTCCCGAGAGCCCGCAAGGAACGGGAGCTCTGGCTGTAGCAGCACAGGTTGGGCAGCTGCGTGGATCCGGCAGCTGGCAGAGGTCCGCTGGCCTGTCTTGTCACTTCTCACATACAGAGAGCCACTCGCAGCTCCTGCCATGCGCTGAGGGGAGCCCCACCAGCTCCCAGCGCTGCTGATCCCGCCCACCTGGGGTGTGGGGGCGGCTGCCAGGCATGGCTGTGGCTCTGCCATGTGCTCGCCACCGCTTTCTGGCTCTGCCATGTGCTCACCACCATGGCGCAGCTCTGCCATGTGCTCGCCAGTATGGTGCAGTCTCTGGCGCCGCTATGCGCTGTGCCTCCATGGCCCCGTATGCTCTCCCCCCACTGCGTCTGCCGCTGCTGCTGCACTCTCGCAGAGGGCAAATGGAGAGGGAATGTGCTATGAGGATGGGATCCCCCAGCTCCAGCCACTTGCCATGACATGGCTCCAGCTGATGCTGCATGGCGGTGTGAGCTTTTCTACAGTACCATCCGGCTTCCTTCCAGGCTCAAATGGGTCAGTGGACAAGGGGCCATCTTCCAGTTCTCCCACAGCCCCAGCGGACTTACGGCTCGCTGGCAGCGCAGAAGGGGTCGGCACAACTACTGCGGTGGCACAAGCATCTTTCTTTGTCCGGTCTCTGGGTGCCGCATGCGCTATGAGCGCCTCGCACACAGTCCTCCACGGACACAAAAGCTTTGTTAGCACTGCGTTGCCGCGTGTGACTTGGTTCCACAACACGTCTAAAGTGTCCCATGTCTGAGAATCAAAAATATTGGTACTATCTAAAGTTGAATCACAGTTCTTTGCCCAGAACAAGAGTCTGTTCAAATCTGTAGACTCGTCTTTCCTGCCATGCTTCTTTAAAATCTGTTCCAATGTCTCTGAGATGTTCTGTCCCCCATGGCTCACCTACAACTTGTAGGGATTAACTGCTGTCCAGCTTTCCTGCTTCTTTCAGCAGCACTTCAAGTCCCACGGGGCTCACCAACAGACGCACAGTTAGGCATATAAAAAATTCCACACACAAGGACACCATTTGTCTGCGATTGAATCACCATCCCAGACCAGCAGGCAATCTGAATTGTTTATTCAAAGGAATGAGCTGGTTTTATACACTTTTCTAAGGCACAGTATTTCCTTATATGGCATGGCCTGTCTCGTGTTGCCACATCAGCAACAGACTTCCTTTTATGGGATGATCACTCACTGTTCACCCATCCGTCAGCTCCCGGCAGGCTCCTCTCCATAGGGGTCTGCCGTGTGACACCTCTGTGACACCTCCTCCCCCCAGGGTCCAGCGGAGACAAGCCTGTGTGTGCCGCCAGGTGCTCCTTTGTGCTGCCATGTGCCTCTGCAGGCAGGTTTTACAGCTCACAACCCAATTCTCTCTTATAATTCCCCATAACTGAACCCTTCTGCACAGAAAATTTGAGAATTTATACAAAGTGTTTAATGTGAGGGAACAATCATATTTCTCATATTTAATTGCACATTAATAATTCAAATTAGCAGGTGGATCCTGACCATTCCTTTTTTTAGATGCACTGCTATTCAAAATGTGCTGAAGGCTCTTCTCTATTTGGTACTCATTATCCTGCCTAGTTTACGGTCCTGTGGTTACCACTAGTTGTTTATGAAGTATTTCATTATTGTCACATAAGATTTTGGAGTCTCTGAGGTTATTAATACCACAATCACTTATTCCCTGTGAAAATGATACTTTAATAATCATTCAAGAAATTTAGAATGGTGCAACTCTTTTGCGAGAAACGTATTTAAATAGCATTTGTATATGGAAAAAAATATACTCTAGCTGATGTTAGGTAAACTGAAATAGAAGGTGGGGGTTTGTGATTTTATTTTTTAACCAGTAATTGAAATTACCATTAAAGAAACTTGTGAACATAAGTCAGGGACTTGTTCATACATCAGGGACATTTTTGACATCCATTTTTAAGGTGGATTTAGTACTTTGTTGAATAATTTGTTTCAGCTTATGGAATTCATGTTATGTTTTACATATATATATATATATATATTTATATACATGTTATTCAAGAGTTCAGTGACTTCATCTTTTATGAAGATAAGGCTGATCATCCAAGCTACCTTTCAGAGAAGACCTGTCATGAAGTGGAATTTGGAAAGGCAGGTAGTTCTATCTGAAGCATTAAAACTATTACATTTTTCAAATATGGCTTCTTCTTCACTCCCTTGCCCTGAAGTTTCATATCCTGGGAGTCATTAATGAAGGCAGACCCCATGTTCTATTTCACCACTAACCAAGTTACAGAAAGATAGGATATGGAAGAAGGCTGGTACAAAAATGCTTTTACTGCTGGGGAAGAAAAAGCCCTGGGCAATTGCTATTAAGGGGAAATGGTTCCTAATATGAGGTTATGTAATGGGCTGGTTCCTTCAGCAATTTGCTGACTGCTTTCAACTTTCACCCATCAGTGACAATAAAACATGAGTGGTGTTGAAATAAAGGTTCAAAATAGGACCATAGTCTTTTTCAGGAACAGAAGTAGCAGAAAGGGAATAAAAGATTTAAATAAGAGACGGTAGTGCTGTATAACTAGAGACATAGATTAACCACTGCAGTGAAGGTCAGGAACTGCTTCACAAAAAAATAGCCTGTGGAAAAGAGCTCTTCCCATATATATATATATAAAATATAAAAGCTGTGTTCTATGAGATACTTGTTTTATTCAGCTTTTTAAATGTCTCAGAACTATGGCCCAGGAGCATGGCTCACAAAATGCAGCAACAGATTGGTGTTTAGCCTGCTGGCTCCAAGATTTTTTTAACGTATTGGGAATTAAGTTTAAAGGAACTTTCTTCAATTAAACCCAGGCCTAAAGGCTGCTCAGTTGTCTTTGTAGCATCCAAGCAGAGTAGCCCAATGCTGGAATGGGCAATAACATCAGAAAACCTACCTCTGTGACTTAGTATTTTCTGGTAGAGTGGGAACAGCAGAGATGGAGCAACTTGGAGCTTCATTTGTGCCCACAGCTGGAAGACTCCTGTTGGCAGAAGAGGGAGATAGAGGTCTCAGTGTTGACTAACTCACCTGCAAATTAAGCCAGGTAAAGGACTAGACATGCACAGAGATAGACATGGGACTTGATATTTAGGACATTGATTGTAACAGCAGGAAAATAAATAATCAGAAATAGATAGCCACTACAGAAATAGATATGTCAATTTTATATGCAGGATGCTGACATTGAAAAACAAGTCTTTCCAGATTGTCAAGTCCTGTCAGACACATCAGTGTGACTCTAAAAAAACTGTGTTTGAAAAGAAATAATCACTTTTTCCTTTATTTTTTTTCTTTCTCCTGTCTTGATAGTACTAAGAAGACTATGACAAATGCTGACATACTGCAGTCATTGACAAGGTTGATATGTGTGCTTCATGCTGAAAGTGCAATATCCTGATTCAGCCAGGTCGTGCCATAGACCCTAGAAATGACAATAGAATTTTGTTTTGTTATTCGGACATCAGTTATCAAGAAGTTTACTGCATAAGCCAGGTAGTGCCTCTGACACTTGAGAAGCTTTGCTATAGATGCAGGTCTTCCTTGCTAGCCAATGAATTTTGTATATGTGTCCACCTTGACTCTTCAGGTATCAGAAGCAGGAAGAATTACCAGGGAAATATTTACCTACTGTGTACAAGGTAGTACTAGTTGCTGAGGAAATGACAGCATTCACCACATCTGGCCAGCTACCTGTGGTGTCTTTTATCTCTTCTTACAACTCAAATTAGATTCCTTTTGATTCACCAGAGTATTCTTAACCTAATTCATCCTGCAAATTGCTAAAGGCCTTGACTTAAGTGCAAAAGAGTGATCAAGAGTGTTTTTAAATGGTGAAAGTTTTTCAGAAGTCTCAGTAGAAGTCTAGAAAGCAGAGAAAATGATCTGTTACATAGGAAAAACACACTCATGCATGTCTGATTAGTAATTTCAGTAGAAGCATTGAATCCACTAGGGTATATATTAGATTTTTCTCTAAAATATTTAAACTAGTCTTGTACTGTATGAGCACTATTCTAGGATCTGAAAGATGACAGATTTTTATTCAACAAGTACTTTCAGATTCAACATGCCATAATTAGATACGGTTTTAAAATTCTGTAATTGTACAAGTTTCTGTGTTTGTTCCTAACAGCTCTGTATTTATTTTTGTTTTATGTGATAAAAATTGATCTGTTACACTTCTACTAGTAAAACAATTGTATGTATTAGTGATTTGTTTTGAATGATAAGCCATTGTCAAAGAGTTCCTTTACTTTTAAAAATATCGTCTTGGGTCTGGTTTACAAATAAGCTGTACATAACATAACTGTTTAAATCATCTGTTGGAATTCCTATAGGATATACCTGTCAGAATGGGCATTGCAGGAGGCACACTGCATGGATATTAGACATGTTCAGATCTTTTGCTTCTTCACTATATTTCGCCCTGATTGCTATAGATTGTGAGAAATGTGCCTCTTTTCTTTTTTCTTTTCTTTTCTTTTCTTTGCTTTTCCTTTTCCTTTTCCTTTTCCTTTTCCTTTTCCTTTTCCTTTTCCTTTTCCTTTTCCTTTTCCTTTTCCTTTTCCTTTTCCTTTTCCTTTTCCTTTCCTTTCCTTTCCTTTCCTTTCCTTTCCTTTCCTTTCCTTTCCTTTCCTTTCCTTTCCTTTCCTTTCCTTTCCTTTCCTTTCCTTTCCTTTCCTTTCCTTTCCTTTCCTTTCCTTTCCTTTCCTTTCCTTTCCTTTCCTTTCCTCAAAGTATCAGTTTCTTCTAAAATATACTGCTTCATTCTACATTTACATTGTGATAATTTTGATCTCATACTCAGCCTTTTAACTGTTTATTGACACAAGGGCAAGGAGTGGTTGCTTCTGGGGAAAAGACAGGGGGTCCTGGGCAGGAAAAGGGAGCCCTAGGGGAGGAGGGGAGGGACAGGAGGGCCTGGAGCCCACAGGGCCCTGGCAATATCTTCTGGTATGATTTAGGAATCTCTGTATTTATAGCTTCCATTGAAGGCTTATGGACAAAATTTGAGTTTATTCTTAAAAATTTGAAGAGGCTGCTTGTGTTTGAGTCAACTTTGTTGTTTCTTTCTGCTCCATAAAAATATCTGAACAGCTGTCATGCTGTGTTTTAATGCCTGTAAGGAGAATTGACCCAGAATTCCATAGCTTTTTGGTTTCATGCACAGGTTTTAAGCACAGGTACTTTTCATGTGAAGAGCAAGTGGCCATTGAAGACCCCTGGGTAAGACTTTCAGCTGAGGATGTCAGCAGCCATGCCTGGAAGGAAGGGAGACAGAGCAAACACCACTACTCAACTCTTCAGGGAGGAAATTTCATCAGCCCACAGCCAGAAATGATGTGACAGAGGAGCATGGCAGCTTTAGCCATAGAAGACAGAGAACCCTTGGGTGTCCCAATGGCCTCAAGGTGCTAGGGCAGTGGGAAGTCCTTCTGCAGCCACTCTGTGAGGGGCATCCATGCCTTCTAGCCAACAGGAGAAGAAATCCATCACCAGAGCTCATAGATCTTCAGGACATGGATCTTCAAGACCAGAGGGCAGAGGGCTGAGTGACAAAAGCCCATTTTTTGCAGAGTAAAAGGATGTTTAGGTGGGTGTGCAGAAAAAATGAAGCAGATCATTCCCTGATGCAGGGTCCTTTGTGCTCATTTTAAAACATATAGACACTGATTAATAGCTGTAATGTTCTAATGTGTTACAGGACCTGCACCATAAACCTGAGGTTTAAGCAGAGATAAGTAAATGCTAGTAATTCAATTTACTTTTTTCTTCTAAGTATTATTTTTTATGGCATTCCAGTCTATTTTAAAAGAGGGAACTTGAGTTTTTAATCTTGAGAGAACTGTCTTGGTGTGGAAATGATTAAATTTTTCATAGACTGGGAAAGACAATTTTCAATACCTATATGAAAAGTTTGGTTCACATAAAACATATCAAGCTCCAAGTATTCAGCATTTGCAAGGCAGATCCCCTAAAGAACAGAATGAGTGAACAAAATGAGAGTAGGGTTTTCTTTACACCTTGGTTGTATTTGCCTTCTTGCTTTTCAATCTTTACTGTAAATTGATTTATATTAGCAGTATTTTCTCTAAAACTAGGATTATAGGGGTCTGAGTATTTGTTTTATTTTAAATAAACCAAGATTCTTAGGTATGAAATTGTTCTTTAGGATACTGTCTATTCAATTGCATGATCTGCTGTCTTAGCTGACCTAGGGAAGCAATTGCTGTTTTCAGTATGAATTCAGCTTCTTAACATAGGCAGGAGCTTTTTCTTATCCATATTTCAGTACTTGCCAGAAATGTGATAGATATTCTACAACTAGAAAAAGGAACAATTCCTGAATTGAAAATCTTACAGTATTGTTCATTTTCCTGGCAACAGGGTACTGATAGCATTTTCCATTAGCTGTAATGTCACCTCTTCCTTTAACATAAAGAAGATAGCATAGTGGCTATCCTTCCTTTCACCTTAGATGAACCTTGCTAATATACATTGGCTCATAAATTGGCCATTTTTTTTTCATAATTCTGTAATTGCATCTATATGATATTTTCTTCTGTAAAATTGCTGTTGTTGCATTTTGCTGCTGGTATCTAACAATCCTTGTAACATTACTAAGGAATGTAGATCTGCGAAGACACAATAAAGAAGATGTCAAACAGTAGTTTGCTACACCAGCTGCACACACGTGCTATGCTGCATAGTTCAACACATTGCCAACTACCTAGCCAGCACCAGAAATCTTTAGCCTTAAACAGTTGACACTTCATTCTCTTCCATTAATTTCTCAGGCTTAGATATACTCATCTTTGTTCATAATCTTGGACAGAAGAATAGTGGTTATGTTTTCAAGATATTTTTAACATCATCTTGTAGTGTCATGCCAAAGTGAAAGGACCTGTACCGTAACTCAGTAAATGTTTAATCTCAAATAACCAATTGGAGGGATTTAGAGCAGACTCACTTCTCAAAATTATTTAGTGGTGCTACTCATAAATAATATTTAAAATGTTTAGTTGCTGAAGTGGAAAGATAAGTAAGTTTATTGTCAGTAAGTATAGGAATGTAAAATAATACAAATGTGTACTTTGCCTCTGTCAAGTTTAAAATTACTGTGGGCGAGCTAAAAAAAACCACAAACTTCTTTTATTGCTGTTGAAGCATTATATAACAATGGGTTTTAATATTTGTTTTTCTCTTCCCCTTTTTTTGTAGTATACATATAAATATTATGTAAGATATAAGAGCCTATCTATAGTAAATTGCAAATTATATATTATGCCAAAATCATATTTGTTCATACAGCCTGAATTTAAATTCATTGCCAAAAGGCATCCAGTACTTGATGCTTTTTTATTAACCAAAACATATTTTCATTTTATTTCAGGCCCCTGCTTCTGTAAAGGGATCTGAATAGGTCTATATGAAGATAATTACAGAACTTCTCTACATTGTTTTATTTCTCTACTATCTATACACATAATAGTTTAGAGTCACAATATAACAGTTCAAAATGTCTTCAGTATTCAACAAAACTTAAAAGAAAACTTACGCAAGGCTAAAATTTCGCTTAATGAGTGCCTATGATCACATGATCAAATTAAAGTGATTCCACTAGTGTACATGATAGTTCACAGGTGGTAGGAAGAAGACCCTATGAAAGCACGTGCTTTATCTACCTTTTCCCTTGAGCTATTATCAAAGATTTCTCTTTAATGTTTCTTATGCCCTTAATGTAGAATTTGGGCCCTGGATATAAGTAAATAAAAACCAAAAGAAGGCTTTATATAGGGCTCTGAATGCACCCAGAGGACACACAGAGAAGGCTGGTCTGCCTGTGGCACACTCTCTGTAGGCTGGCCCTCTTCTTGCTTGCAAATTCTTGCAGATTGCGAGGGAATGGATAAGTGACTGCAAGGCAGCACCTTCAGGCTCAGCATTTGGGAGGGAAGACAAAGCTGTGGGTGGCCTTACCAGTAGCAGAGCAATGATGCTGAGTTATGAGGAAGCAAAATATGGGATTCATGGAAAGGCTCAAGCAATTTTACTCTACATGACAAAAAAGAAAACACCGCAGAGGCTAGAAAAACAGGCAGGCTTGCCCTATTGGTTTCTAAATTTAATATGAGCACCTCTGTGTCAAAAATTTGGGGTTTAAATTAAAAATGGGCTCCTTTGTGCCAAAAAAATCTCAGGAATACCTTATGTAAAATAAAACTGTTTGTTTTTATCTGACAATTTTTGGTCTAATATGCTGTAGTTCATCTCTTGTTTTAAATGGATATCTTTGGGATTCTGAATGTAATTATAGCATAAATATCTCAAAATAAGGGGAGAGGGTAAAATCAAGATGAAGCTTCTGAAAGTTATGCAGTTTTGTTGCTAACTCCTAGTTAATGGCATTTAGAAATTTTTCCTTTCTTTAAATTTATTGTTAACGCGAATACTGATTTAAAAGTCGAGAACAAATGTAAGGTATTTCCCACTAGTGGATGTGGTAAGCAGAACCAAAGAATCTTATTTAAATATTAAAGAGTGTTTCATTAGATAATTTTTTTTTTAACAAATAAACATATTTTAGTCTAATTGACTGCATTTGCACTTGGAATATTACTCTTGTTGGTTTGAATTATGGTTTTGAAAAGGGCACTAGCTAGTGACTCAGTTCTTTTAATGAGTTATACTGAGGATTTCCCTGCTTTTTGTGTGTCTCCACTTCTTTTGGAGTTCTGATCCTTTTTAAAGAATTATGAACTAGCTTAAAATTGCATTATAAAGTTTGTCTTAAGAAATATGTCCTAAATTAGATAAAACCCCCTGAGTTTATAGAATCATCAACTTAAAAATATTCTATGAAAGAAACCAAATATTGATACAGAAATTTCAGGGGACTATTCTGTAATGATCTCCCCTTTCTTGTAGGTTATACTGCACTATCCATTTTCTCAGTTTAAGGTCATGTCACAGGGAAAATGGACATATTATGAAAATTAAACAAAATATCTCTTTATTAGCTCTTCCTGGGGATGATTTCAATTGTACCTTGTTACATGAAGTAAGCTTCTTCTATCAGAATTAAAATCTCTTTTGTAATAATTTTATTAAATCTTCATCCAATATGATTCCTAAAATCATTTACCATAAAAGAGTTTTATTCCAAGTGCCTGAATCCAGTTACATTTTGCAGTTTGCTGTTTTTCAGTAGGTCTTATCCCTCAGGTTTTTCATACAAATTGAAAAATGAGATGCTGATATCAAGAAAGGATTCATATTTTTCACAAAGCTTTGGAAAGTGAGTGAATTTAGAATTCCTATTCTCTAAGAGTTTCATCAGTAGTAGTTTGAAAAGAAAGGTAGGAAGATGTCTGGGAGTGCAGATTTTCTAGCTAATTTTCTTAATTGACTCAGCAGTAGGACGACAAGGTTTTCTCAAAACATGTCAGCTTTCTGTTGTTTTTGTAAAGTTTTTGGGTTTTTTATCTTCTTCCTCTTAACTGCTTTTCCCCCCTTATTTTTATTTTTTTTCCAGATGAATAATAACCATAAAACCTGAAAATTAGATCCAATTTTCCATGCATTTTTTTGGCATGGGGAATATAACTGTCTTTCCAACAGGATTTTTATGTCAAGTAAGCTGTCTAATCAGTATCAGTAAAAGACAATGTCATGGTACAATTTCAGTATGTTAAAATGATCTTTAACACATTTAAAGAACTTACTCAAGAGAATGATGGCCAAATGATGTGTTTAAACACTATGGCCAGAGATTAATAGATTTCCATCTCTAGTTAAGGGGTAATATCAGGAGACATGCCAGAAGTCATCTGTCATGGTTATTATCAGTAGTTCCCTTTCCCTTTGTGTTGCTGGAGGTAGGAGGCAGAGGAGATAACATGATAACATTGAAGTGAATCATGAGGGTAGACATTTCTCTTTTCTTTTCTTTTCTTTTCTTTTCTTTTCTTTTCTTTTCTTTTCTTTTCTTTTCTTTTCTTTTCTTTTCTTTTCTTTTCTTTTCTTTTCTTTTCTTTTCTTTTCTTTTCTTTTCTTTTCTTTTCTTTTCTTTTCTTTTCTTTTCTTTTCTTTTCTTTTCTTTTCTTTTCTTTTCTTTTCTTTTCTTTTCTTTTCTTTTCTTGTAGGATTCCTAAAAAAAGGTACCAAAACCCCAGGTGAGTCTTTATTGCCTGAAAGGTGCAAGGATGTAAATGAGAGAAGAATATAATTGAGGTTTTAGGAGCTGTGAGGTTAAGAAAAAATATGTCTTTAGAAGCAGAAGGAGCAGGTGTGAGTCTTGGGGGCCAGGGCAACTCACTATGGTATGCCCATCTTAGTGCAACCTTGTTGGGGTCCTTCCCCCTGCCATGGAGCCCTGGGAGATGGGCCCTGGGGGGGAGACATGGGGTTTCCCTGCCCCTGGTCAGCCTCATTCCCGATTGGTTGGTTTGTGTTCCCCGGGGTGGGGAGGACCCTCAGGTCCCATGACTGTAGGAGTTCCTGAGGAGAGCCCCAGCCATACAGCAGGAGAAATAAACATCTCTGAAACATCTATCAAGAATCCGTCCATAGATATTTCCTTTCCACGGGACTCCTGGTTTGATATATGCTTGTTACAGTAATCCCTGCTGTAACACAACCTCTATAGGATGCCTAAGGAAAGCACATCAAATGAAGGTCCCACAGCTGTCCAGTAGCTTGCAGTTGACCTCCCAGGTGGGCCAGCGCTTCTGAGTGGGAGACTAAGGGAGAGCAAGCAGTATGTTTGACACCTCTGTGTAAAAAGTATCACAGGAGTGGTTCCAAAAAGTTTTACAAGCCATTGCCAGGAGGGAGAGATATAAGAGGAGCTTCTAACAGGTGAGAGGAATTTGCCCTGTGATGACTTTATTGTACAAAGACAATCCCAAATAGGAAGCAAGAAATAGGTTGGCTATTTCTTCTGTAATTGATATATATTTTTGAGTATACAAATAAAAATCTTTTCCAAAATAGCTTGCAGTTATCTCATTAAACAGTCCCTAGAAGTAGATAGTTCCTCCAAGTTGTTAGAGTGGATGGCTATACTTCATTAAATGAAACTTAGTAGTGAAGGGGTTTTGTTTTTCTCTTTATTTTGGACACTTGAATATAAATTTATTCTTTCAAACTGATTTTTTTTAAGATATAGACACAAACTTTGCAGAATATTATTATAATTATTATTACTATCATTAGGAAGTTGAACAGAATAAGGCTTCTTATGATAGGTATCTGTTAGCCCTGTGGTCTCTGACTGAGTCAGAGAACTTGTGTGTAGTAAGAGCAATCTATCATTCCAAAGTCTGGGGCAAGGTTTTTCATTATATTTCTCTGACTAATATCTGAGATTTTAAAAAAAGAGCCTCATGATCATCCTCCTATTATGATAGCTCTGATGGCATTTCTTACAGAATACTGTATCTTCACTGTTCTTCAAGAATCTAGAGTGGGAATATTTGATTGTGTGTAATTGCCTGGAAACTTGAGTTTGACTTCTCTCACTTACCTGAAGAAATTCATTATATGTTTTACATTGACCTTTAAAGTTTCCCATCAAGAAATGGATTGCATTCATTAATGTTTTGTGTCTTCAGAGAATCTAAATTGTTGTTTTAAATGTATTTTAGGAGCAGACTGATAGAATAAATCTTCTCTTGCCCTTCTATTATCAAAAACTTTCATAAGAGAAATAGAAGAATGGCATAAAATGCCATTAATGAGGTTAGTTGACAGTTTAGCATTAAGAATAGAGAACGATGTCTGTTCCTGAGCATGAACTGTAGAATGCAGAAAATTAATTGTTGAATTAATTACTTATATTTGAAAGGTTGGCATCAAACCATTCATCCCTATGTATTGCTTGGAGGTTGTAAATGACTAAAAAGTTTCTGGAGGCTGTAAATAAAGGTCTCATTCAAAACTCTATTTTTTCTCAAATGTGATAATTATGTCTCTGAAGGGAGAAGGTTCTGTCTCCCTTCAGAAATGCTAACAAAAGTACATATATGTATATTCAGGATTTTTTTCATTCACCACTGACTTAGAATTGGTGTACTCCTTATATAAGATGCAAAATACCATTTTTTCTAAATACCATTTTATATGTTTAGGTTATTTTACTCTCTCAAGGTATAGTGGAGTTTAGCTGAGTGAATATAGTCTGCAGAGATCTAGAGAGATATCCTACTTTCCCAGAAAATTTTTTGAGCTTGTAGCATGTTGGATCAAAATGAGTAGCTAGAGTATAGGAATTATTTGCCTTCTCTGAATCTTAAAAGTATTTCCTTTTGCAGGTGTTTTCATTTTGCATGGCAAATTTTATTGACTAAATCACGTTCAGAAAAATTCTTTGGACTCTTGGATTTTCTGGTTAGCTTCAGAAAGTTCCTAATGCATAGTCTTGTTTTCTACACCTTTTTTTTTTTCCTTTTTTTTTTCCTTTTTTTTTTTAATAGGTTTATATGCTTTAGCTATTATAACTATGAAAAAAAACACCTTAGAGTAATTTTGCTTTCAAATTAGTATTCCTTATACAGTTGGGCTGCATTTTTTTTAAATAATTGTCCTGAGTCCTAGTTTTGAAATGCCTTATTTGAGATATATTTGTATGTATATTATAAAGAAGCTACAAAAGAAAATCTACTCCCTATAGAAAGGCCTGCTACACAACTTCAGGTTACGTGCCAAAGAATCTGGCCATTCCAGCAAATAGGTTACATGTGAAAGTTCAAACTCCATCAGTTCTGAAAGCTTTCTCCCACAAGTGCAGTATGCAAATTTTACTGTGTACCAAGTGAAGAAAATTTGTTACCATTATAATGCTTCCCATCTAAGTAGTCAGACCATGATAGAAGTGAAGTAAGCATGCTGATGATGGAATGTAAAAATTAGGCTCTGTGGCCCCCGGGCAACTGGAAAGTTTCCAGGATACATGTCTGGTGTTCTGCTTGTTGTCTAATAGACTCCAACATCTGATGTTCAGCTGCATCATATCACCAGCTGTCACCCTCTCCCTTTTTCCTCTCTCTCTCCCAGCTCCCTCTTTCTCTGACTCCCTCTCCCCATCCCCAGTTCTGACCCCCTCTCCTTCTATCTCTCTTTCTCATTCTTTTTCCTTAGGAATGCTTAATACATTCACATTGTATATAATTAAATTGTATAACACACTTGGAATTAGGAATTAGAGGTTTAGAAATAACTTGGAGGGATTTGAGTAAAAGGAGCATAGAAATAATTGGGTAACAATACAAAAAAGAGACATTAAATATTTAGTAATTGTATATCATTGCACTTGAGGTTTTTTCCCTCACAATGAGGGTTAAAGAGATTATTCACAATTGTGGGGAGTGAAATCAAAGGATTATAGGTAAAAAATCTTAAAATAAGATATTATGAGAGAGATTGGTATTGGTTGGCTTAGCATACTTTTATCAGTATGTCATACTGCTGTTATGATAAGCAGGGAAGAGAGAGGGAGATGTTTTCCTTCACAATGCAAATGAGTCAGTCAGGTGTCTGCTCTGAGTGGCTTTCTGGAGAACTCCTTCTCCTTCCCTGACTCCACAGAGCACCTCATGAGCTTCACTCTGCATCTGAGTTTGGTGCCTAAACTGGTGTCTAAAGATGCGTGTTGGAATTATTTCTTCACCAGGAAGCCACCAAGAATACAGAAGATATCAGAGCAATGAAAATCTATGCCTATTCTTGAAACATGGGGTCAAAAGACATATAATTGGAACCCTTCATTAGTTTTGGCATATATATGAATTTTACACTCCTACCATTGATGTAGATGAACCCCTCAAAAATAATACCTGAAGTTAATGTAATTTTTATATTTTGGCTAGTAACTATCCAATATATATTTCTAGTTTTTAGCAGCAAAACTATTTATTCCTTGTTCTGTTGCATTGCTAAGTAGGGAGAGGTAACACTGTTGCAGCTTCGGGACTAACTAGGCATCAGTTGTTTGGTGGTGAGCAACAGTTTGCATTTGTGTCACTTGTTTTTCTTGGGTTTTATTTATCCATCATTGTTTTCATTTTCCTTGAAATACTATTATCTATATTATTATTATTATTATCAAAATACTAAAATTCTTATCTCAGCCCATGAGTTTTCTCATTTTTACCCTTTCAATCCTCTTCCCCCATCCCAGTGAGAAGGAGTGAGCAATGTGAGTGGCTATGTGGTGTTTAGGTTCCAGTTAGGGTAAAACCACGGAAAAAGCAATATTGCAATAAGCACTATGCAAAAGGAAAGGTTATGCTTACTATCTAGGCATTATGATGCAGTGGAAAAGAAGGCTGAAAAAGTGAGAAAGCATGTTTATATTAAGTAGGTTCAGCTACAAAGAAGCAATTTTTGAATCATACAAGTCCTTGTAGAAAGCTACATGAATTTTTTCATTCATCAGAGGTTCCTGTTAGTTTCTCAGACATCGCCATGGATGTAAATGATGGCATGTTAGGATTAGGAAAAAAAGAGTGACTACAAGTGAGAAAGAAAGGAAAAGATAATTTATTTTCCTGCTTTTGCATGAAATTATCAGAAACTCATGGTTTCTGTGTTCTAAAAGGTATTGACTGGAATTTGGGTGTGAAGTGTGTTGAGAAACTACTGTGCAATATAAATATCTTGGCACAAAGAACAAAACCAAAAAAATAGTAGTGAGATTGAATTGAGAGACTGAGACATTGTAATGGAAAGAGACCCCATGCCTCATCATTGCTTGTCTCTAGCATTTCATCTGAAGCAACTCTCGAGGGATCAAGAATGAATTCAATCTTTCTGATATTTTTGCTTTGTATCCAGCATTTTATGTGTCACACACACGTACAAATTAGAGAAGAACTACATGTTTTATCATATTTGTGTTGTTAAGAGCATATCAGAAGAAGAGATCTTCAAAAGAGCTTTGCCACATCTCATTTGGAGTACTTTGACCTATGGAATATCTTTTATAATTTCCTTTTAAAAATATTAATTTAAAAATTTATTATTTTCTGAACCTCTTCTGTCTTTGTGGGTTTATTATTTCTTTCGGCTTTCTTTCAGCTTTCTATGCAGGACTCACTTGCTCCTTAAAAAAAAAAATGCATATTTTATTTACTGTGAGAACTACTGGAAACAGGTTGATTTGTTCCCATCACAGCTTATTTTTCGAAAAACAACATTTTCATTGGCCTCAGATTAGTCTAACTTTTTTCTATAATTTTTGCATAAAATTAAAAGCTTTCTGTATTAGTTTCACAAAGATTTTATTGGTCATTAGTGGCCATTTTCTTACATCAGTGACTACTTTTTGCTTGCAAATTGATAAAATTGAAGCACAGTGTGTATCTACTTTGAGAAGCTGGACTGGGGTCGTTTCAGGAGTTTGGGCTCTAATTTAAATCATTTTTCTTTTTTAGTGTCAAATAAATTGAATTCCTCTGCGCTGTAATGGTGGTAGCAGTAAAGCCACAATCCAAAGTATTTTGGAATTAAGAGGATTGTGTATTTTTCCAAGGGAATAATTCTTAGGCTTGCAATAAATACTAATAATCTTCAAAAGAACACAAGTCATGTTTCTTGTTTCCAGCTCCAATGAAACATATGCTTGGAAATAAGTTACTGTTATTCAAAAAAGCGTGAATTAAACTCTCAGGTTGTGAATATATGAAATAGAATTTTTTTCTAGTCAGTTGCACCACTTATATATGCATATTCTGCCTTAATCTGTTAGCGATACAAATATGTGTTTGCTTCTTTCAATAACTTTTAGTACTTCAGATAAAATATGGTTTGTACCAGTTCATGCATTACCAGAAGTTGCTGATTTAATTCCTTCATTCTTGTATGTTGAATTATCCAACAATAAGGCACTTTGAATTAGAATTCTAGGTTCAGATTAATGGAGCCAGCTTTTATTTATTTTTCATGGGTACACAAAACATAATGTCAGGATTTGACATTACTGAAACACAATCGATATGTAACTCTTCATTAACATTTTAATTGGAATTTTAAAAGGCAAACCAACTATTTCAAAGTTTCATTTTTTCACACAGTCCAGTAGTATTCACTCACAATACCTTTGTACAAAAGCCTTCTTCTAGAACTTCAGTTAGGATCAGCTTTGCAAACTTATTTTCACTCTGCCTTCTTTCCCACATTTTCATTTCAGCTGCTGTCATGGAATAAGACTCATTTTTAGTCGTTCTGATTTCTGTGTAATAGAGATTTTTCTTTTTTTGACATTGTTCATATTAAACTTGCTACTCATTTATCCCTGAAATATGTATTTTGTTAATCTTTTGAAAGGCCTTGCAATTTTTAGAGGGAAAAAGTCAGTGTTAAGTTCTGATATAATAGTTTAGTTAATCAGATGCTTTTTCAAAACAAGTGGCAGAATTCGATTTCATTTAATGTAGAGCTTTCATTCATAGGCAAGGTAAATCATACAGAGAACAAAAGTCTTTTATTTAAATGTGTGTAGTGGAGTTTTGGAAAAGTAAGTTTCTTGTGCTTGTATACATGTAAACTCACAAGGACACTTTCAAGATTTAGTGATAATCATACAAGAGTCAGTGATAAAAAAATACATTAAAAAAATTAACATTTTTTCCAACCCTATAAACCCAGTTATCCACAAAGATTTAAAAAGCATCCTGTCTTGATCAAGATGTCTTTTCAGACAATATCAATAAATAACAACATTCAGCCTCTTTCTTTTCATATACCATGGAAACTATAAAGTGTAACGTTTCCACTTACATATTTAAAATAAAAAGTTTCTCTTTGACATTGTCTTTCCCAAATTTTTTGCATGTTCAGACACAAATATAACTCAATTTGAAAACTTTTATTTTAAATAGGGTTCATAATCCAACACACAAATTCAAGTTGTTTGCTAGTTCATTTCCATTGACATATATTTAATTAGGATAAATCCTGTAATATTCAGCTTCTGAATGATGAGAAATGTTCAAATTCTGTAACATTCTGTTCAAATTCTTTACAACATAGAAATGAATTGTGATAGCAAGCCCTGAAACAACATAATTTTATTTGTAACGTGTAAGTGAATATATTTAGAAGATGGCAGAAAAATGGCCTACAATGCATAGCACTTAAGGATGGTTTCCAGTTAGGCCTGATTTAAATAGTTCTATAAAGTTGAGATTAAATGATATAAGCAAATCTGTTCTATAAACTAGTCTGTTTCAGCAGAAGCAATATGCACTGTGCCTGTTTAATCAAATATATTTACTTGCACCTGTACAGCTTTTTTGAGAGGGAAAAAATGTGTTTTAACTGCAAATCTCCCACTTTCTCCCCTCCCCCCATATACTAAGTTTGTATCAGGTTTACAGCTGGCATGGATGAGTTTCAAAAGAATCATGCTGGGGATAAACTCTGTGACTATGCGCCTTGTTCCCTCCCCACACCTCCAACCTCTACATATCCTCTTTCAGCACACCTGGGAGATTGCCCGCATCCAGGATGTCATCCCTTCCCCTTTAAAGGAGGCCTATGATCAAGGTATATGTCCAGCAATGTAAACAGTGATAAAATGGAGTTATAATAAATTTGAATACTAACTACTAAAGATATTCTGTACAATAATGAAATGTTTGATTTTTTTCAGTTCTCGTATGCTCACTCCCCCATTCCACCCCTATAAGATATCTATAGGGTTTTTACTTCCTTCCAGTTCGTGCCTAAATGGCTGCCAAGTCTCAGCCTGCAAAGTCTTTTTCATTACTGACAGTGGTTGGTGAAGGAACATTAGATGTGTTCAGTCTTTCAGATAGAGGGGAAAAGGGAAAAAAGCTGAGGGTCTCAGGTCTTTGACACCAAAATTGTCCTTGGTGATCCATATGCAGAGGCAGTGGGAGAGCTTGGTCCTCCACAGCAATGGCCATCACAAACACTGAGCGGAGGATGCCCAAGGACCTGCCAATGGAACTATGTTGTACTTTTGTGTCACTTGTAGCACCATTGCCACTGTGGCAGCATAGATAACTGCATGATCCTCCAGGTGTAAATATTGCTCTCTTCCACACCTAGTAACTTTGAACGCTTTTTCTGGACATGAGTTGTCATGAGTTGTCAGGTATTTTTTTGTCTTTTTCTCCATAAGCTACCTTCTTTATCTGCTCCATCATGCCCTCAAGGAAGGGTATCCTAGAAATGGGTACCCTGGCACTCCTCTTTGCCTTTCTCTTGCCACAGCAGAAAAGGATTGAGAGTGGAGCTGACAAAAAAGGGAGGTTTTGTTACTATCAGAAAAATCACTCTAAAAAAAGGAAAGTAAATATTTAAATCTTGAGAGTTTCTAGATATTTTCCTGCACTGTGAGTTGCCATTAGCCATTCCTCTCCCCACCCCTAGGCAGGACCCAGCACTTCACCTTGTTGAACCTGGTACAGTTGCATGGTGGGAACCATCCTGCAACTTGCACCTGCTTAATGGATCCTGTGTTATACTTTTCTTCTGCATTCTTCCTCTTTCACATTTCATTTACCAGAAGGAGACTTACCACAGTTCATAGGACTTTGGAAACCTGTTTGTGGCCTGGGAGTCAGCAGAGAAGGGTTGTGCTCCTGGTGCACCTTGCTTGCAGTAGGATGAGAGAAGATGGTTAAGGACTAAGATTAGTGCCATGAAAATGGAGATACTAGTTAAGGTATGGTTTCTAAACAGGAATAAAGAAAGAAACTGGATGAATGGGTGGCCAATTTACACTGTGGTTTCCTCTGAGCAACCTCTTCCCCTGCTAAGTTTGGGGATTCAAACCAGCTGGCTAGCTGAATCCTCACATCCAATAAACTAATCCATCTGCATATAGTGGCAAATTAGACAGGCAGATCCTGGTATCTCATAACTTTCCCTGATCTTCAGAAGCATCACTACCTTCAGCTCTAAGCTTTAAGCATCTCTTCTCCACCATCCTGTTTGCCCACCTACCAAAAACACCAGAAAAGGACCAGAAAATTATTTAGCCTTCTGCTAATTGGCTATGTGCTGATGGTTTATCTTGAGATGCAGGGCCCAGCAGGATGAAAGGCTTCCTACTGTGCATCCCCAAAAACTGAATCAGAACTGTATTTTCATTTCATATTTGCCTGAATAGAAGATTTCAGACTTGTATTAATGTTCTTCAAGAACCAAAATCACATGAAGAGAATGGGGATAAAGAGTTCAGATATTCAAAATATTTGTTTTTCAGACTGTATAGACAGAGCCCTAAGGTAAAAATTTAAAGTAGAAAACACCTTAGGCAAAAGAAATTTAATTATTTGAATGAATAAGTTATTTCACTTTTGTCTTATGCACACAAATTTCTCACTTCCTAGGCTGTATGTAAAACCTCAGGACATGGTGGATTTAAAAAAAAAAGTGCAAATGTTATTGCATTTTGTAGGACCAATGGAAGGTGTTCAGGATTATCTAATTAAAGTCCATTCATCATTTGTATAACAGAAATCATTTAAATAAAGGTGTTCCCAAACAGTACACTTCATGTTAACAAATTCAAAATCTGTTCATTTCGACAATATATTTATTTCAAACAAATTGTAAACTGATGATTGCGTGAAATACTAGTCTGTGCTGACTGAAAGAACATGACCCTAAGAACTGTCTCGCACTATGAACACAGCATATGAAATATCACACATTACATCATTCTAAAGAGTCCTTGTACACTCTCTATGGCTTCGATCTCTGCTAAAGGGCAATCTTCTGAGACAATAGATTGAGTTCAGACTGAAAATGAATAGTAGCAAAGCAATATCTTGACCAGTTAAAACATAGACCTGATTCTTTGAAAAGGGTAATTTTACACAGTTGAAAACAGTTATGGACAAAATCAAGTGGGAGGAAATACTGAAACATAAAAGCATGAATTATGACTGGGAATTATTTAAAAATACTTTATGAAATGTCAAAGCCTCCCACAATTTTATGCTCATGAAAGACTACTCCAGTAAAATAACCACCGCAGTTCAAGTGAGATTTGAAAATGGCATTAAAAATATTTTTTCAAAACTACAACATACAGAAAAAGGAGAAGCAGTCAGAAGAGTTTAAAAATTCTGGAATGTTGTAGCAGCACCGCAGTCTATATAGACTATTTAGAGTTAAAAATATTAAGAAAGAATTTTATAAATTTACTGAGAACAAATGAAATGTAAAATCTGCAATATCAAAAGCAGATATTAACTAAGAGTGCTAAAATCCACAAATCACACAAATATTACATAAATATTCTACTTTGGTGTTTAATAACATACGGAAAAGGAAAAGCTAATGTGTCGGTTTTTAAAAAAGATGTAATATCTAAAAGCTGATAGAGCTGACAGCCAGCAATATCAAGAAAATGGGACATAGGTCTCTATTCATTAAGTATGTAGGCATCTGGCTCCGGCAGCTCTGAAAAAAGCAACTAAGCTTTCTATTGAGAGTAAAAGTACGGGTCAATCACCAGGGAATAGAAATCAGAAAAGCTTTAAGTTTGAATGATTGACTGCCTTAAATAAGGTAATAGAAACTGTTCATCCTCTGGCACATCAAGGTTCAACCCAACATCATTGGAAAGTGCCTTTGATTTCATTAAAATAGTGTCAGGGTGGAGTTTGGGTGGTTTTTTGACATATTTTTCAAGACCCTGGAAAGCAGCTTTATTTTTAAATCATGCTTGGAGGAGTGACTATAGTAAGAGTTAGGTGGCAATATATGACTACTTCCCAAACTGTGTGCATGTTTTATATAATGACAGTTTAGTGTCAAAATTACAAATTACTTCTGTAAGGAAGCTTGGATTAAGGATCCCCCTCCTTTTTGGTAAACATTCTAACTATTAGTTTACCATTTTCTGTAATTTTTCTCTCTTCTTACTGCCCAATTGACCTGTCATTATTTTATGCAAAGATGATATAAGCAACTTGACCTTAGAGTAATTTCTACAGTAGCTAAAAGGGTTTCTTTCTACTGAAGGATGCCTTTGTTTACTGTTTTTGGCAAAGGAAGTTTATCAAAGCTTATATTGCTTAATAAAATAGGCTCAAAAAAGAATGCCTGGCTCCCAAGGCCCAGTGAGTGGATTGAGCTCACATCCACAAGACCTCTTTCACCTCCATTTTCTCCAAATCTGTCTGGCTGTATTTATGGCTGCTCAGTGGATATCACATGGGCTTCTAATCTGTGTGGATACAAGTTTGCACCATGGACAGCTTTCATGCAGTGTGCATACAACACTCAGCACCCACAAAGAAGATAATGCCTTGTTATTCTCCATTTAGCTCTTCATGAAGCAGATTGGTGCCAGTACTTCTGTCATTTTTGTGACTTCTTTCATTTTTGTCACTTCTACATTTGCTGGTAATGGTCATGACAGAGACAGCTTTTGATGCTACTCCTGGTCTGCTCATTGGATGTAGGGATCTGAGGGTCTTCCTTTGCAGATAATGTCCTTGACAGGCTGTCCGAAGGCATGATCTGGGCACATTTGGGTGACTTTTTCCCAAATTTTAAGGACTGATGCTTCTCTGATGGCAGGTGCACATCACAAGACAGGCTTATCTTGTCAGCACTGTGCTTTTGGGTCTGGAAGAGGCTCAGTGTGTACAGTTTATACTGTAAG
The DNA here is from genome assembly GCF_041296385.1 of Aphelocoma coerulescens. Classification (NCBI taxonomy): domain Eukaryota; kingdom Metazoa; phylum Chordata; class Aves; order Passeriformes; family Corvidae; genus Aphelocoma; species Aphelocoma coerulescens. Next base: position 97,416,142 of record NC_091015.1, on the reverse strand, counting down.
AAAATCCCTAAAGTCATGACACTCCTTTGCCATATCTTCTGCAGCCTGCTGTGTAGGGGTGGTGGGTCCTGTCTGCCTGCAAATTAGAAGATGCTCTGCTATGCGGTGTTGCTGCCCAGACACAGAGAGATGTAGCAATGTCCTCTGCCATTATTATTGAGCTATCATGTGCTGCTTCTGCTGAAGCACAGCCATCTGAGCTGTTGCCCACTACTGAGTGCATGTTCACCAAGTTGTCATGAAAGCCAGTCTGTCACTACAAATTCGAACTGCAGACAAACCTTGAAGCTGAACACTTGAGTCCTGAACTGCATCTGTTCATGAAGAGCCAAGAAACTAGGAGGTGCAAGGCAACAGGGGGATGTTACCTCATGGGTAAGCATATGAGTGGAGCTGATGTTGAAGGCTAAGGATATTGGGAGTGTTGGGAAGTTTTTTTGGGAGAATATGTCATGGATATTTGCCACTTAAGACAATCAAAATACAGACCTAAGAACATACCTTTCATTCCAGCAGTTCCTGAAGGAAAGTGTTTCTCTTCTGAGCAATAGCTTATGTGCCCTCAGACAGATCCAGAAAGGATCACACATCCCTTTCTAGCCATATATGGCAGGAACATTCCTGCTTGGAGGGATGTATGTGCAAGCTGCACAAGGAAATGTGTATGACAATTAGAGATAAAAGAGACCAACTGCTTTTTTCTGAACCCAATAATATCGCTAGCATAGCTAATGTGATCACGTTCCCCAGAGATATACTGGGAAAACATTTCTGGTGGTGATGACTCTTTTTACTAGAGGAAAGGCTCAGTAACAGTGACAGGTGGGAAATAGAAGATGATATATAAATATATAAAGTAGAGGTTTTTGGCAGACAGGGTAATTAACTACTCCAACAAGTGCCCTGGAACATAGTATAGATTTTTAAAGACTATTCAATGAACTACAGCTTTAAACAATTATGAGCTTCATACAAAAACTTCTAGATAAGGTGCTCCAGCATGTAATAGGCAATTAAGCTGAATATATGACCCTAAAGGTGCATTTAGGTTGTAAAAGCTAGTAAAGTGCCTCTTGAAACTCCTTACTTGCATCCAGTGGGCAGTTTTCGTCATTCTTGTCAGTCAATGAAGGTGGAAAATAAAAAGACCTTTTTATGAAAGTTTTTTCTTAATATCTCATCACAATTTTACACATTAGAGTAGTTGGCTTCTCCACAGTCTCCTTATTCTCTCTTTTATATCAGAGCTTGATAAAAGGATAGTTATTGTTGTTCCATCTCTCTTTGACCCCACTATCACAAGTCTATAACCATTCTTGCCAACCTGGGGGATTAGAAGTGATCAGCTTTTATGTGGTTCACAACAGTTGAAACAACACACACTTAACTCTTTCCCGGTATTTTTTCATAAATCCTCTCACTTATATTAACAAAAATGTTAAATTGATTTAAAGCTACTGGTGATTTAAAGATAATTTCTTCCACTTGGTTCACATCATAATTAGGCTGGTCACATGAACAGAAAAATTATTCCTTGTATTTCATCTTTGGTGTTTATTCAGAGTTTGTATTCAAGCATGAAAATTTCTGTTAGGTAGCTAAATGTCTCCTCTCTGAGCAGATAAGTGATTTTAGAGGTTTGTCAATGTTTGTGACACATTTATTCTTTTAAGCTGTGCTTATCAGTATGCACAGTGATATAAAATGCAAGCTGTTTTCCAAGGTTCAAATGGGAGTCCACTGTATATAATATAACAAATTCTTCTCAGCCTTCTTACTGTGATTTCATGGCTTTAAACTCACGGAGACCAATATTATGTTTCTTTCTGGAATAAAAGTCAATGACAGGTATGGTTGTCAGCATAACAGTTTTCTTCAGGAGAAAAGCAGAGAATGCATTGTTTGTTGAGTATAAATTCAGATACAGAACTCCTTGTGTATCATCTCTCCAGCTGAGGGCTTCAGATCACTTAATGATTGCTCCACTCTCTGTTGTGGAGCAGAATGAGTTAAACATGGCTGACTTGCTAAAGTTGGTCCAGCAGGAACTATAAGAAAGTAACCAAATTAAAAGGTCCTGGCCGTTTTCAAAAAGCTCTTACAGCTGCTGTGAGTTCAACAACTTGAAGGGACCCAGAGACAGTTGAGATATCTGAATCCCATTGTCCCATATCCAGGTCTCACCAAACTAAAACAGAATTGTGTGTCTTTCCAGATCCATTGGAAAAAACTGTTAGAGCTGAAAGGGGCACTTGAGATCTCTTAGGCTTAGCATAGAAACAAATCCTGTGCCAAATAATTTGTGTGCTGGCAGATGCACTAAAACCTGGACAGAAAAGGCAGCTAGAGCAATTTGAAAAGTCTCAAAAGTTTGCTGAAGCCACAGTAAGTATGTAGAGGTACAAGGGACAAAAATTGTAGCAGGTCCCTGTCCTGCATGGGTGCAGGAGCATCTTCGTGCTTTTGTTATTAACTGTGCAAACATTTCATGTTGTGTGGCAATAGTCTTGGGTATTACCATGAGGAAGAAACAACCACTCCAAAAGTAGTAGGGGATCAGTCAAACTGTTGTCCCACTGAAACAGCAGGCCATGTGGTTGTCGGTTGGGATTCAGGATAATGGTCAAAATATGTAACTCTGGATCCCAACGAGCCGCTTGGTGTGTAGTAACTGCTGATGCCACACATTGTAGAGCTACTTGTCCTTCAGATGTAAGAGTTCAAGGCGATGCATTATGGGTGTCACCTTTCAGCAATTCAAACAATGGCTGTAGGTCTTGATTAGTGATGCCAAGCATGGGCCGTACCCAGCTGATGGCATCCAACAACTTCTGCAGATCCTTCAGTGTGTTGACTTGTGTTCGCAAAGTGATTGTTTGAGGTTTCACAGTTTGCTCTGTGATGCGCCATCCTAGGTACTGCCAGGGTGGAAAGTGTTGTACCTTTTCTGAAGCAATTTTTAGTCCAGCCTGTTGAACAGTGTGCATAACTGCAGTTAAGGCAGCTTGTGTCTCTTCGGCAGTGGCTGCAGCTATCAATATGTCATCCACGTAGTGATATAAGAGTACCACAGGGAAACCCTGGTGCACTGGAGCAAGAACACGAGCAATGAACCATTGTCCTATTGTTGGACTGTTTTTCATTCCTTGTGGCAACACCACCCAATGATATAGCTTCAGGGGTTCCTGCATATTTACGCTTGGAATTGAGAAGGCAAATTTTGGTGTGTCATCAGGGTGAAGGGGAATTGTGAAAAAACAATCCTTTAAATAGATCACCACCAGGGACCATTTTCTAGGAATCATCGTAGGTGAAGGCAATCCTGGCTGTAAAGGGCCCAAATCTTTCATAACCTCATTGGCTTGTCTTAAATCATTAACAAATGCCACTTGCCACATTTCTTTTTGATGACACAGCTCCATGGGCGGGTGGATGGGACAATGTGTCCCTCTTGCAATTGTTCTTGCACTAACGTGTTCAACGGAACGATCTTGTCTTGGGTGAGGGGCCACTGATCTATCCAAGCAGGTTTTATAACAGCCCACGTTAAACCCAGGGTGTCGCGCACATCAGCAGCCCCTATCAAAAACCCATTTTTATGCAGACACCAAACTGACTGAGCAATCTTGGCCCCATAAGGTCAGAGGACTATTTAAAATGAAGGGCTGGGCCATGACCATCTGGCCTTCTGGTCCCTCAAACACAATAAGGTTGGAGCTCTGCTTGCTGGCAACTCTCCATCTTCTTCAGTCAGCCATCGTAGTTTGGATGCAGTCCTGGAAGCCTAGTTAGTAATGAGAAGAGATCATAACATGAGATTTCCAGAAATAACACAAGTTATTGCTGTAGCTTCTTTTCTCTCTCTGTTCTGTTTATCTTTGTGAAACAGGTGGCTAAAAGCCATTTTCTAGTGCGGTAAGACAAATACATGGCAACAGCTTCAGTTCTACAAACTCACTGTAATGAAAATATAACTGTTCAACTTATTTTCTGGTAGTACAATGAGGTTTTCTACTTCAAGGTGCCTGGTGTCTTCTAGTAACCCTGATTAAATCTCAATGAAATTTTTAATGCCATTATTTTTTTACATTAACAGAGGTTAATTCTTGAGGCAGTTTTCACATATATGCACAGATAACTTTTACTGCAGATTAAATCCAAGTATATAGACAGTGCAGGCCTTGAAAAGGAACTTAAGGGATTGCTCATTAGAGCAGTGGTCAGAAACACTAATCATCTGTGCCTCTGTCTTGTTCACAAACTCCAAGTTCAAAGGCAGCTGTTGGTCTCCAGGGAATACTCAGATGTTACACTGGAACCATAGTGGCTGAAGAGTTCCATTTTCTCCTCAGTCTGTTAATATTGCTAACGCAAATTTATTAAAGCTTTCAAGACTAAAGTGAAAATGCCCTATTGGCCCACAGAAGCTGTGTTCTGGTGTCTTTTATAAAATTTAGGTGTAAGAACTGGATTTGAAGTCAAATCATGGAGCCATGCACGATTTACTGTAGTCTGCTTTATGTTTTGTAAATACATACTTTGTTAAGGTGACAGAGAGATAATATTTGAAACTACATTATTTGAAACATTTCCAAAGGGCTGATACCTAAGCAATTCTTCCACACCTGCATTTCTCCCATCCTGGATTAGGACTGCATTGTTTGCAAATTCTCTGACCATGATCTGACATTTTGGCAAATTTGATAGATTGAAAAAAATATGGAAGAAAAACCACAGGCATACTGGAAGAAAATAGAACTTACTCTCTTACACACTGCTCCATACTATGAAATATTAATCTTCTTGCGGGTTTTTTATAATACAAATTCTGTTTGTGTTGTTTCTTTTATTCTTCTCATAACAATAGACATTTGTAAATTTGTCCACTGATGATTCTGAACATCTATTTTCCATTTTAGTGCTGCTCTTAATTCTCTCTCCAGGCATCTTCAAGGCATGCCACATATTTTCTGTATTCTGCTGTGAGAATGCAGTAAACATGAACAAAAAAATAAGGCACATTTGTTCTGTATTACTGATCTTTGCATGATTTTTTAAACAAAACTAGCCTGAAAAATGAAATTACATTTGTATACTATAAAAATTACAACATATTCCTTTTCAAGGTCCCGTTGTTTATAACCTGCTAAACACTTGCTAAGATATCTAGAAGTCTTCCTAGGAACTTAGTAGTTGTGATAGCTTACTCTCTGTGGTTAGCAAAAATAATTTTACAGTTAAAAAAATAAATTTGTTCCAGTTATTTGCAGACTTAAGGGCAAAAGCCAGCTTGAAATTGTATTTCGGTATTTTATCTACCTATGTGAATTGCACAGCCTGCAACTCAAAGGTTAATGAACCACACAGGGCAGTTGGAAACCAATGGTCCATAGAAATTTTAATATATTGTACATACAACCATACAGTTCCTCCTAATTAATTTATTTTTTGTTCTCTCAAGTGAGGTATTTCTGCATTAAGCAGAATCTAAATCAGCTGGTATACACAAACTTGAAAAGAGATTTTCAAATAAAATAATGAAATAGAGGCAGCATAGCTAGATGTTAAAAACCTGCAGATGTGAATTCAGAAGCACACAAAAAGTTAATTTGTTGATATGATACAAAAATACTCTTCTATTTGTGTTCTTCCTTTCTGTCTTAAGAATCAAATATCCAACAACAAGTTAGTTGAGCAATATGTCCCAAAACAAGGATATCTCCCTGAATGTTATGAAGGGCTGGAATAAAACCGACCTGCTAATATCTGACGACAATTGTAAGCAGTTTACCTGTAGGTTTATTAAATCCCTGAATGGATATTTCTCAGTGTCTGCTTCAAAACCTACTTGGCCTTCAGAGCTGAGAGAATAGCATCAATGGGAATATTAGAACTTTGAAAAAAGCAGTTCCAGCATACTAAAGCAGATTTAATAAATTTCTTTTCAGCAAAAGAAAGTCTTCCTTCTGAGTTACAACGAAACCCTGCTAAAAACTTCAGAGAAAACCTGTTTTAATACAAAACAGTCTTGACCCTTGAAGGCTTTGAATGATCATAGAGTTTTTAGTTATGCCCATTAAAAAATAAAATTTAAAATATTTTTTAAATTCTTTCATATGTCTATCAGTATGTATGAGCTTACTGAGAGAAGAAATATAAATTAATGTTCAGAATAAACAAGTGGTCAGAAAATAGAAAGAATTCAAAACTTCTTGATGAAAAAATTCCAATTATAATCCAAAAGACAAAAACAGAGGACAAATACAGTAAGTTTTTAAGCCAAACAGATTCTTTTACACAGATTCTTAGACCAGAAAGATTTAAGAGAATTCTTACAGAACTACCAAAGTTATTAGGTAGTTAATAACAACATAATGACACAAAAATCACAATATAAAGAAAGAAATATAGTAAATATAATAAAGTACTATACAACAGATCTCTACAAAGCAGTTCTACACATTTTGTATAAAGATATAACAAATTTTAGCAACTAACAATTGCCTCTAAGACTGTTGAGCCAACACAATGAAAAGTGATACATCAGCAGTACTGTTAACTGGCTGATTTTAGGAAAGACAAAGTTGCACATTACATGAACTTTTCTACAGAACTATAGTAAAGAGATATTTCTTTGTTACCATAAAATTAGATCATTCTCAGATTAAAAAAAAAAAAAAAAAAAATTATTTTAGTAGCATTTTCAGTCCAGGAAATTTTTAATTCAAATTTTGGATACCACCTGTCAGAGACTGAAATATTATAGTTTAAGACTTAAACATTTTCTTAAAGGACTTTTAAAACTGTATTACAAAAGCTGCAGTGAAGACTACTGCACCCTGAATGGGGCCCTGAGTGAGGCCTTACACTGCTCCCTGATGAAGATAAGATAAAGTAACAGCTCAGGGCTGGGGACATTCACTGAGCACAGGCTTAACACCTCCAAAGATGGAGACCACAGCCCCATGGCTATCAGCTGCCAGACTTCAACAGACCCTCCACCAAAGGGTGGGGGGAGGAGAGGCTTTGGGTATCTTGGAAAAGCCTCTGGTCAGAGGTGCAGTGACTGCCCATCCTCCACTCTGCCAAGGAGCCCAGCTGAGGGGTCCTCACTGGGGGGGGGAAGCTTATCCACAGCAGGAGGGGGTGACATGGCCCATCACAGGGGCCCCCTCAAAGGGGTCCCCAGACCCTGCACCAGAGCCCCAGAGATGATGCAACAGACCCTCAGTGTTTCAGGGGACAGTGTGTCAAGCTAGCCCCTGCAAGAGGAGGCATGTGGGTGTTCCCACCTGGCCCACAGCATATATTAATCCACGGAGTTCTGTACTCTTTGGTGTGTGGTGTGGCAGTGTGGCCACAGTGGCGACGGGAGACCCTCACCACCTGCAGACCAGATGGAGGGGAACAATGAGACATCGTTGGGACCCTCAGATGGGTGATACACTTCCACCTAACCCCTGTCACCTCTCCCTGTTCCCCCACTCCCCACGCACACTTCTTTTCTTCTATTTCTTTCTCTTTCTTTTCCCTTCTCTTTGCTTCTTTTACTATTAAATAAAACACCTCAATTTTTTGGCATCAACATCTAACCTCATTTGGTTTTAATCTCATTTCTGGGAATATTTTGAACCTTCTAAGTTCCTTCCGGTTTATGCACAGAGATTTAGCTTTCTTTGCTTTTCTGGGTTTAAACTGGATCATAACACCACCACTATATGACATTGAGTTGTTCTTAATTTAGTTCCTGTTGAATCACTGGGACAAAGCTTTAATCATGACACTGAGTGAGAGTCCCTGACTTACACCATCTGTCTGACACGTTACTGCATTTTTGCTCAAGTTTTCATTACTTTGCAATTAGCAGTTAGCAATTAATAGTAGAGGCAATTTTTCTTTTCCAGAAAAAAGGAATAGCATTTTTGTAGAGTCTGACCTAAGTATAAACATAGTTCTCAGCTGTTCTGTATTTTTTACTTTCCTTTTAGAAAAATGTAAGGAACTAAGATTCTCAATGCCTCATCTTCCATTTGCAACCTATTCTCTCAGCTATTTTACACTTCAAAATAAACCCAAGTGAATATAATGCAACAATTCACAATTCATGAGCATAAATGTATGGAACCTCATGAAAATTGTCTGAGTGAGGACAAGTATTATTGTCTGAATTTTTTGCTGATGAGTGAAGTACAGAGAGATGAAACTATGTGGCGGCAGTTCTGAACAGCCATAGCAGTCGGAATTCAAGTATGAGTTGCAGTATAAAGACTTTTAGACTGAAGACAGTTTTGAAGAAATGCCTAACATAGAATATTTTTACAATTTAAACATGATCTTTTACTTTTAGGAATAGAGTCAAAAGATGAAGAGTGAAGTGGTTCTCGGAGAGTTTCAAAGAGGAAATAAAGAGTTGCTAAATTTAGGTGCTGAAAATCTATTTTAGAAATCCATTGTAATTCTGATTTTAGTGATGTGTTTGTGACTAGAGCAAGAATGGAGTTTTCACAAAAATGTTGAACTATGAAATTGGAACTGAAATCACTGTCTGGTTTTCTTCTACATGTTTGCTCATACAGTGGAAGAACAATGTGATAGAATGAAATGTTAATATAGCTATGTCTCAAACAATTGGCCCTTTCCAAACAAGAGGGTGCTTTGCTGATGATGTGCAAGGAAATATCCAGGTGCATAGTGGGTGTGCACCCACCACTGAATATACAAGCTGGGTTTTGAGCCAGATAAGGGAAGAGGAAGATACGATGCAGATCCTGCTAAATGGGATAGTGTTTTTCATCAAGCCAATGATCTCCCTTACAAAACTGGCTCCCTGTAAATCTCCCTCCTACCCCCCAGGGGAGGTATTGGGATATTCATACATAGGCCTGAAGGTGTTCATCCCTTCTGATGGGACATAACTGGCTCGACTATGCTGGCATGAGAGAGGCAGTGGTCATGTCTTACAAGGGGTCATAAACCATCACATCAAAGACCCCGTATCATATATTCATTTCTGGGGTCTTCCACAGAGGACTGTGCATGATCCACAGTGTTGTAACAGACAGTGTTAAACTCCCCCCTTCAGGAGTTCCCACCTGAACATGAGCATTTATTAACCCATTGAACTTTGTGTTTATGGGCTTCTCCCACCCCTAATGCATCAAGTCTTTGACCATTAATTTGACCAATTGACACAGAAATTGCAAAAATCAAGTGTTGGGGTGACTTAGCCCACTGCAGTGCTGGGGCAGTGAGATGCCAATCAATCCCATCCCCTCCCCCTGGAGGGGGGATCAAGTTCCCCGAAGAGTCAGACTCAGGGGGCAGCTCAGAAGCCTAAGCTTCACCCCGCCGGGTGGAGCTCAGGTACAAGCCACCTCCCCCGGTTCGAGAAAATTCTCAGTTACTCGGTTGTTCTTTGGTTCTGTTATAACCCCCGCCTCTCAGTTTACCCCAGTGGTTCTTGTTACATTGTATCCTCCCCCTGGCTTGTAACTCATTGGTCGTTTTTTCCTTTCACCGGGGTTTTCAAGTTCCCTATAAAACTGAGGACAAGGCTCCGAGGAGCCATCCCATCACAATCCCATCACATTCCATCACATCACATCGGATTCCAGCCTGTTTGGGTTGCGAAACTTCTAACAATAAACCTGTTAGAAGCCAGACCTGAATAGCCTCTCTCTTCCTTTGTCTCCGAGCTAACATGAGCCGACATCATCAACTCCTGCCGTGTTTCCTCTGCAAGCAGCTCTTTTCCTGATGCCGAAGTCGCTTCTGCGACAGGCAGAAGTAACACAGCTGGACTGCCTCTGACCTGGGGCATGCCAGAGCTTGTGCTTCGAGCACCAAAAACTGCTTTAATCAAGTCTTGTCTTTGGGTCCACAAGTGGTGACATCTTTCCTCTTTTCTATCCTTCCACTCTTATCCCTTCTTTCTCTCTCTTTCTTTTCCTTATACATTTTCTTAAGTGTTATTTTTATGGTTTTATATTGCTATATTTCTATAGATAATAACCAAAAGGGCTACATACCTCATTTTCATTGTAACCAAATTGTTCTAAAATAGACCCAACATGTATATATACACACACATATTTATATAAAGGCACTGGTCATTCATTCAGCAACATTTCACTCTAATCTGCCCCAAGGGATCTATTAACAAGCTCAGTTGCCCTCGCCTTCAGGGCCAGGTCGTAACACACAAGCATTTCAGCTTTAAAAATCAGGGAGAACAAGACAAGGAAAATGTACTTCCTTTGAATTTATGTATCTACTAAGGTTTTCTTCAACACAAATATACTCAAGTCCACTGGGAACACAAAGGCTACAAGTTGCTTATTTGTGGAAGGATTAGGTGAGTTGAATCTGGTTTAATACTGTTTGTTTTCATTTTGTTCTCCTGCTCATGAAAACAAAGATTTTCTTTTCTTACAGCAGGACACACATTGGGTATTTCATATTATTAAAAAATATCCAATCCTCTTGTGTTTGACCAGTGAAAAATTACAGGCATGTAAGATGACCAAGGCAAACCACAAACAACACAATTTCTGCTACTTTGACTGGGCTTCAATTATTATTAATTTGTGTTTTAAAATCCAATCATGCCATGGCCACATTATAAATGTAGTGTTTCATCATGATGATGATTTGATGATATGAACTTTCTGATGCTTATGCAATAAGAATGATCAGCTAACATGGTAGAAAAGCTTTTCCTCACTTTTGCTCCCAACTCTGGTCCACACCCCTACTTTTCTAACAAAAAAAAAGGAAAACTGGAACATGATACCAGTCTCCCTCCCATGTCTATGCTGGGAAATAGAGCTTAGGAAAAACCAAATATCAACTTCAGACTTTGTTTTAGTAGATACATTTTCTTAGATGGGAGATTCATCCTCAGTGAAGCACAAAGGACAACAGCAAACTTTTTGACCTACTGGCAAAAACAGGTGAAGAGGTGCAGCATGTATATCAATAAAAAAGGAGGAGAAACATTACCCCGCTGACCAGTGCAAAGGGGCACATCAGTGGATTATTCAATCCTCAGCCTGTCAGCCCATCAGGGTCTCTAGGTTGTGATGTTCACTGCATTAAAGAATACAAGGCTTCCACGCACTTGCTCACTACTTTAGATACAAAGGTGCAGGGGACATTCTTCTAGTTCTTTTCAGTTTTCATATCCAAGTTCTCTTCAGTTTTTGTATCCATGCTGAGTCACAGTCCTGCCTCCAGATGCAATATCCAAATCCACCAGTAACAAAACAGTATTGCTGAAAATTTTGAATTTATTTTTTATTTTAAAAACTCCAGTTTTTATCTTCTGCTTGATATTTCACAATCATATTTTTATCTAATATTTTAAGGATAATTTAAATTATGAAATTTGCATGATTAATACATGTTGGTTTTTTCCCCATATACTGAGTTCATTGCCACAAAACTAGATATAAAGGCTCTAATAGCGAAAACCCCACAAGGAGAAAGAAATATATAAAAATTGCTGCCACTACATAGCTGGAAACATTGCATCATTTCTGACTTAGAATGCCTGGGCAGCAGAGGCTAGCCTGCAATTGCAGGAATTGAGACTTGGTAATTATGATGCCCATTTCAGTCTTTTATCCTGTCTAGTGTGCTTTGGTCAATGGCACCAAAGACCTTTTTTGTTCTTCAGAACAGGCAAAAAACTCCTTTAGATCTTTGCCAAGTAGGCAGCACTCAGACACAAGAAGGGTAAAGCATTAGTCATACTACAGTAAGGTAGGGAAACGTTCTGTTACTGCCTACCTTCTTGTGGACTTTTGATTTTAGTATTTCAAAAGGCAGGATTTAACCTTATATCTCAGGGGGCAATTTTAAATATTACATGGATGGGTTTACATGGAAGTAAAAAATATAAGAAGAAACAGAGTTGTTCTGGATGAAGTTGGTTTATTTGGAGAAAAAAAATTGCATACATTTCCCAAGCTATTTAGTAATTATCTTAGAATATTTTTCCTCAGTAGTCAATTTCTACGGAAAATCAGTTTCTGATTTTCAGTCTTGTTAATTAAAAAACTTCAGGCAAAGGACAAAATTTCTAAATCAAGCAATGGGATTGTTTTCTTTTTTGTCGTTTTCTAGGAATAAAGCTGAAGATGCCTTGAAAAGTATACTATAGAACAGGAAAATATGGGAAAAAATTGGCTCATTTTCCCAAGACTTTTCATAGTAATATGACCCTCCAAGCTAACTGTATCAAAAACAAAAAAACCAACAATTAATTTATGAGAGTAAATAAGATGTTGCTATAATCAAAGCCAAGAGAATGGACTGATTTGAAATTTCTTGAAGTACAAAGCATGTACTAAAATATGAAAAGATAGATAAATCAACATATTTGACTTACATGGAAGGATGTCTGTGTGTATGTATTAAATAATAGGTTTTCATTATTATTCTATCCTGGGGAATGGATATCTCTTTTAGCCCTTGAACATATTCCCAGTATTATAATTTCCATGGCTTCAGACCTTGAAGACTTCTTCTTTTGTTCTTGGCATAAAATCCTACCTGCATAGAAATCTTCAACAAAGTTTCCATTGCCTTAAACTATTTGAATGTATGTGCATTACACAGTGAAGGAAATGTAGTCTGGAAACACCATTAAGATCTCAGGGAAAATGAAATTCTAATTGTGTTGGACCCTTGACATAAGTGGTAGTTGTTCTGGGTTTTTTGTTTGCTTGTATGCAATTATACCTGAATGAAAATATTTATGCCTGAATGAAAATATTTTTAGAATTCACTTTGATGAGCAACTTATCTGTCAGACTGATCCATCCAACCATGCTCAAACAAACCATAAGTTTGTTTTGTATTCCTTCATCTTTATATAGATGTAGAAATAATATAAATAACATGCACTATTTAGACAATTGTGGAAAAGTGTAGCTGTATGTTTGAAAGTTTAGATCTAAGTACACTGAAGTTTAACTTTTCCTTAAGATGACAGTGTGTGCGTATCTAATAAAGGTGAACAGAAAATTATTTTAACCTTTTTTGCTAAAATAGTGTAAAAGCCTGTAATGTTGGCTTTTTCTTTTTTCTTTTTTCTTTTTTCTTTTTAAGTATTTTTGGACTTGCAAAAAATTTTAAAAGAGCATTTTTTTGTCTACATGAGCATATTCCTTTTTGTTGTTAAATTGGCTGAAATGGTATTCAATTGCACAAGAACTTAAATTTCCACACAGACGAAGCTGATTAAAACCTATTCAATCAGGCTGTAGTGTGATCAAATTTGGTCTGAAAGGTCAGGCTAAAATAGCTTCCTATTTCTCCATCTGATGTTTATAATCTCTTAGGTTAAATCCATCAGAGAGAGATTTTCCTTAGACAGAATGACATGCATATGGAATGAAGAGGGTGGTAGATTTATGAGGAAATGCAAAGAACGGGGCTTGGAGTATGATTTTGTTCTTCAAGATATGCAGAGCAAATGAAAGGGAGAAAAAAAGCTAGATACTCAGGGAAGGGGGTGGGAAGAAAAGAATAAAACAAAAAAAAGAGGGATAGAAATGACAGAATTAAAGACAGCTGGTCAGACCAGTTATTTGCAATATGCCAGCATTTTATTTTTGTAATTTTTTTCTTTTCCTTTTATTCAAAGTAATTTGTTTTTCTTTATATCTCTCTTCATAAATATTCCACCATTTCACCCTCTGTTTTTATTTTACTTCTACATTTTTCATGCCTTTGTTTCAAAATCTTTATCATTTTGAGAGGAAAGAGAATCTAGTCATGTACTTTATTCTTCCTGCCTATACGAGAAGCTCCTGGAAATTGAAGTTCTTGAGGATCTTGGTTTGAACCTTTCTATGATCACTAATATTGGAAACATATTTTGATTTAGCAATGAGTATTAACCTAGTAATTTACCTACTAGGAATAGCAGTTTGACCATTAAGGACAGGAAAGACCCCTCCTTCCCCCCTTTTGTTCAGTGTAAATATCAGTATTTTTCCATGGGGTTTTTTCTGCATTTTTGTAATGTCTCTTTGCTATACCCACATCAGTTTCTACCTTTTCCTGGAGAATTTTTCTGCCTCGCCTCGCCTCGCCCCGCCCCGCCCTGCCCCTCCCCTCCCCTCTCTTCTCCTCTCTTCTCCTCGTCTCCAGAAAAAAACATTGACACAGATTACACAGATAATTTTTAAATAATGGATATTTCCTATATTTTCATATCTGGTTTTGTCTGCAGCAAAATTTTTAACTTTATCCACAAGTATAATTGCAATTCTCCTGTCTCTCTTGATCAGAATCTATGGGCAGTATGATGGTAAGATGTTTCAGTGTTTGTATTTGCATGTCAGTTTTGTAATTATGCACTTGTAAATTCACATTGAATACCTTTAGAATTAGGATCAGGAATGCTCTCCCTAAGCTACATAGCCCCAGCCCCCACATTGGAAGGCCTGATAAAGGTCAGAGAAGTCTGTTAACAGCAGCTGAGCAGATCCACAGGACTCCTCTGCTTTGCCAGTAGCTTAATCCCTTGTGCAAAGTCTTTATCTGGATTTGTGTGAGAGACAACTATTTAGCATTCAGTAAGTAGACAAGGCTGTTCTCCTACAGTGATGACCTCCCTGACCTACTAGAGGAAACCAAAAATTACACTGATCCATTAGAAAGATTAAGACAAAGACAATAATAGCTGCTGTGATTTATCTTTCTGTTTTTATGAAAAGTTCACAAGTTTGCCAAAAATGACAGACAGGAATAGATAATCTCTGCTTTTTATCACTCAGATCAGACAGCCTTAATGTTACCAATGAAAAGACAAATGCCATGCTTCTATTTGTGGAGGCCGAACAAAGAATAGATCATTCTTTTTCCCCTAGGAAACATAAAGTTAAAATTCTTTACTTTGAGGACCAGAGTAATAATTCAAGTGACATTTGGCAAGGTGAAACGAATAGACAGTTATTTTTACTAATGTACATTTGTTTCAGTATTTGACACAGACAAGGTCAGAGGGCACTGATCATTTCCTCTACAGAAATTCTTCAGTCAATCAGGGTATGTGACTTTCAGTGAAATCTCTAATGATACAAGGATTTTGTAGGTGACATTATGAGTAAAATTAGATTAAGTTTTTTTTTTTTTAATTTGCTGGGAATTTATTCATCATTTTCTTCTGTCAAATCAATGGAGCCTGATTATAGAATTATCTGCTGCGATCATCACACATTTGAGGAATATCAAGGTTGGGTAATTAAAAATAGCAAATCTGTGCAAATAATTTATCAAAAGATGTGAAATGGCAAAGTTTTGTTTTATCTCATTTATCAAAGGGGCTAAAAAAAGTGAAGAAATGGTTTGGGACTTTTAGGGGCGGGTTGCTGGGTTTGTGGGATTTTGGGAGTTGTGTTTGTCTTTTTTTTTTAATTTGCTGCAGAGCTATGAATTTACAAGCAATTGAAGCCCATGGGACATGACGTCCTGCATGATGGAAAGATGGAGGAAGGAAAAGTTAATATTAAACTTGAAATCTCATGTAGTCCCAATCCAACTCTCGTCAGGACCATACAGGAAAAAAGAAATATTGTTTTGTGGTAATTTTTTTAGTATTAGAAATAATCTTTCAGGTTCTGTCAAAGGACAGTGTATGAATATATTGCTATTTCTTTAAAATGTAAGAACCTATAGTTATTCAATAAAATAATGTGTTTGGGGATGTTACTCTGTTAATGTTTTTCAGACAGTGTTCACCAGAATAATTTACAATACTAATATTTAAATCACTGAATAAACGAGGTTGGAGTGTCTAGTCTAACCCCTCTGCTCAAGGTCAGCTAGAGCAGATTGCCCAGGACCATGTTAAGTTGGGCTTTGAATATTATTCAAAATAAGGCTCCAAAATCTCTCTAGGAAACTTGTTCCAGGTATTTCTGAATATCAGCACATATTATACCCTAACTGATTAAAATCTGTACTCCTGACAATGTGATGGAGATGGATCTATGCCTGTATTCTCTTTTTCCAGGTTGGTACTGGACACCTGCTTTAAGGAACAGTAAGCAATTGCAAGAAAATACCTTATACCTCAGTTAATAGTGAGAGAACCACAAAAGAAGGGCATTTACTAGCATAGTAGAAAACTTGAGGACATTCCAAATATTATTTTTATAAAAGAAAAAAACTGCACTACAATATTCTATGTGCATATATATTGGTATTGGTGCTTCTTCCTTGCAGAAAAAAAGCAAAACAAAACACAAAACCCAGCAGTATATCACAGAGAACTGGCTTACCAGTCACTTGCATTTGTTCTTGCACAAGAATGAATGTAGTTGACCATCACAACTTTAGGCAACTACGTTTTAAAATATTATCCTTTTGACTTCTCTTGTCCTAGTTTGACAATTTTTTGTGTGTGGAATGTGAATAATGGGATATGAATAATTCATAGAATCACAGGATCATAGAATGGCTTGTGTTGGAAGGGACCTTAAAAATAATTTAGTTCAAACCCCTCTTCCACGGGCAGGGATATCTTCCACTAGATCAGGTAGGTGGTGCGAGGCCCCATCCAACCTGCTCTTAAGTCTTCCAGGTATGGGGCACTCCAGTTTCTATGGGTAACCTGTTCCAGTGCCTCACCACCCTCATGGTAAAGAATTTCCTCCTGATATCTAACATAAACCTACATCTTTCAGTTCAAAGCCTTCATCATGTGTCCTATTACTACATGACCTTGTAAAAAGTCCCTCTCCAATTTTTTTATAGCTCTCCTTTAGGTACTGGAAGTTGCTCTAAGGTGTCCCCAGAACCTTCTCTTCTTCAGGCCAAATAGCCCCAATACTCTCAGCCTGTCTAAGAATGGGGTGAGGTAGGTGAGGCAATTGAACTAAGCATTCTGAGAGCAGCAAGTTGAAAGGAAAAAAACCAATTTCTGAGTACTTTTCAGAAATTACAGAAAAGTAATTTCTGTCATTTCTACCCAATTATTCTCTACTGAGTTCACAAAAGTATTCTCCTGTGCATCATTGAACTTATTTGTTTGAGGAAGAAGCAGTAAAAAGAAGAATTACAGATTCTGAATATTGGTTTTAAGAGAAAATACAGAGATTTAAAAACCCTAATGAATTCTCTGAAGATTCCACTGTGCACTTTTTCTTTATTTAATCTTACACAGCCAAGAAAATTCACAGAAATAGCAACCCAAAACTACTTTTATAAAAAATAGACCTCCTGAATAACACCTCCATTATAAATTTTCACTTACAGCACCATAAATAACATGAACACACGCTGTACATTACGCAGGATTGGTTTGCAATTTCTTATGCTCCTTACTACATCATATAGGAAAAAATCCTCACCATGGATAAATACTGTAAAACTTTTTACACTCAAAAGTCAGAGTGATTTCTCACTTCTGGGAGCAAAATAACTCTGAATTCTTTTATACTATAGAAAGAATTTGGTTTTACTTTATTATGATAGTACTTTAAAACAAGAAAGAGGGAGTGGGGGAGGCATGGACTTGATTCCAGACTAGTTTGTCGTAATTCAAAGGAGTTGCATGCAAATCCAAAGACTGCACACAAATCAATCAATCATGAAGGATTTGGGGTTTTTCTTTTCCTGAGTCCATGGTCTTGGAGAAAAAATAACCAGTTTCTATTTGTTTGGCCTGTTATTCATAGTACAGGAAACCAAAGGGCTAAGGCATCTCCTGCAAGACACTTTCATTCAGTCTGAGACATACAGCAGGTAGTTCCTGTCTGTACAAAACAAGGAAGAAAATTCTTTTTAAAGCACTAACTGTTCTCATGATCCCAGTTTTCAATCACTCAATTCACAGTAGAGACAGATGAATTTTTGTATCCTAATAATAATTCTACAGAATCTCATAAGGATTTTTTAGTTCAGACCCTGCTAACTTTAACATTCACAAGCTCATTCAATCAGAAAGATTTCTTCCTGTCCTACGACACAATGTGTTCTTGATCATAAATGAGCAATCACTGAAAGCATCGAACAAAATCTTTTCAGGGAAGGTGTACTTCAGTGTTGCCAATGAACCATGCTAGAGCACTACATTTATGTTTTGAAATTTATATGACTGCTGCTAGAGAAATCAGAGCTGTAAGGCATCACTGATTTAAGTTAAAACATCCATCCTTATGAAAGGAAAAGGATGGGAGAAAAAGGCCTAGCTAGGGTGCACCACAGAAACCGCTTTGCATCCTTTGAAGTTGGAACATCTCTGATGCTTACTAACCCTGGTTTTCAGTGATAATGGGTACCACAAACAATCCAAGGTTCAAGGGAACACAGAGAATGGAATAGTATTCTATTACTCACAACATTATGCTCCTTATTTTTCTGTGTGTGGGATGTGGGATTAGCCAGCAATGTAGGCTTTTTCTGTCCTTTACCATAAACACATCATTCATCAGTGTGGGCCCTGGGGCACTGCACAGTTTTAACACAGCTTTACATGCCTTCTCGAGACTCCCTTAGCAGGAAAAATGGCCAGCCCCAAACAACTGGAATGTGCAGGCAGCCTGACTGCAAACTGACTACATTTGTAAACAGCTTGTACACCAGGTAAACTACAGGAGTCTCAAATTAATTCTGAAAACCTTGTATTGTGCCTCCAAAAAACATTATTGAAACTTCTTGAACTATTCTCTCCCCTATACATGTTCTCCAGGCTTCCATTTATTTTTTTTGTCTTTTCAAAATCTCTGCCTCTAATGTTCTGCATACCAGCAGTAAAGAGGGAAGGTGAAGGATGATGTCTGAATTAATGGCACTACTGAAGACTATTCCTCAAAAGAGCTGTGAAAGAGACTTGCTCAAAGTATGGAATACAAAACCTAGAAAATTTAACTGACAGGCTCCAACTTTTATGGAGACAGATGGTCCCCCTAGCTTTTCACATAATGAAATTGTCTTTTATTAAAAACAAAAGATACATAACCTTCAGATATTTTTCTAATTGGGCCATGCAGTCCAGAGAGTTGCTGTAATTTCCTTCTTTGAATGTAGGGGATAACTTGAAAGAGGTGTCAGAATAATTTATGTCTATTACATAATGTGATTCATTTGGGACAAGTTCTGTTTACAATCTTTTTTTCTCCTAAGAACGCAAACTTTTCTCCATAAGCTTAAAATACCAGTACTGGAACAAGCACTGTTTAATGTCATCAGTGACAAAGACAATGGGACTGAGTACATACTTAGGAATTTGGCAGATGACACAAAGTTCAGTGGAGCAGTTGACACACCTAAGAGACAGGATGCCATTCAGAGGGATCTGGACAAAATCAAGAAGTGGGCTAAAAAGGAATTTCATGCAGTTTAACAAGACCAAGTGCAAGGTGCCACACCGGGGTCAAGGCAATCCCCAGTTTCAACACAGGCATGGGGTTGAATGGATCAGAACAGAAGATACTTGAGTACCGTAAGTGCTACACTACAAAGTCTCACCTGATTTTTTCTTTGTTCTAGCAGTCCTATTTATGAAAAATAAAGCCATGTAGAACATATGATGTCTTTGTCTCCTGACTCCCACATTAAGCTAAATAGGCCTCAAACTGATTTTTTTTTTTTAAGGTAATCTCTTTAGATGAGCATTGTTAGTTTCCCAACATTGACCCACTGAAGATTCTCAAGCAACCTTAGTGAATCAGTTTAAGGAAGTTTAAACTATATTGCTCGTACTATGTATCTGGTGCAGATAAAGGGATCTATAGTAATAAAGATTTTTCTGATATCCTCATTCTGAATCTTCGTAAGCACAAAAACTTACATTATATTTTAAAAAGAAAAAAAATATGTTTGAAGACACAAAAGATATATTACACTTGCAGTGTCCTGTAAGCTGCAGTTTCTTATCACAAAAAGATTTATGTCCCACGATCTCAAAGATGCATTGCTTTTTACAGATGCTATTGCAGCTGGGGAGAAGGGAATGGTAAATGGTTTTCCACATCTATAAAAGACAGATAACTTGTTTGCTAAGTATTTTTATGCGCAAAGTAATGGATCATATTAATCACATCCAGACTCAAGATAGAGATTTAAGAGGGCTTTCACCTAACATATATCATCAGCTCTTCTTTACCATGCAGTGGTAGGACATACTAGTGTATGGGTGTGTGTGAGTGTGTGTATGTGTTGACATACGCATATTCACATTTGGATTTGGAAGCAAGAGGGTAAGGCAAAGAGGAAAGTAACTAAGCCCTCTCTTTCAAGCTGTTTTATTCTATTCTCTAGGAAAATGTTCACCTGCTTATTGCTCTCTGAAAACAGTGAATCACTCTAACTGGAATAGAGTCTTGCAATATATTAACTACATGCTCAGCATCAAGCCTCATTCAGCCTTGGGAATGATATAGGGTTATTATGAAATCCTTCCTTTCAGCACTGTGCTAGCTTTCTGTGATTATTTTTTTCCTGTAAACAGAATTTCAAGATTTAAATGAATTATATTTTGACAGTAATAATATGGTAATGCCCTCATGATTTTAAAGGGTTTAACTGTAACTGCTCTGTACAAGAGCTTCCTTAGCAGAGGGAAAGGGCTTTCTGCAATTACCAGTGGAGCCTGCATAAAATTTGAGAAAGAAGAGTGGCATAGTGTCATTGAACTCTTAATTCAGATGTTGGCAGTTTTCTCAGGTTTTTGGGGAGTCTGTCTTATTCGTGGCTGTACTGCAGAAATTAATCTTAAATAGCTGAGATCAAGACTGGGAGGCAAAATGAGGGCACGATGGAGACATGCCAGATTCAATGTAAAATAGAAAAGTGATTAAAAAATGTGATTAAAAAGTGATTAAAATAGGTGATTTTTGGTTAATATCACTATCCAGATGTCTGCAACAGAGACAGGTCAGATAAGTGAACTGAGGTTTTAAACTACTTTGACAGCTATAGATGTCCTTTCAAGATAGAAATTCCCTTTCTGCTAGAACCTCAAAGTGTTTTACTAGACCTCGAAGAAACCAGTCTGACAAATAATTTCATATACTTCCTTCTCAATTATCTGCAAAGGTGTTTTGTCTGGGTTTGGGTTGGTTGGTATGATTTTGGTTGTTTTAATTGCAACATTGAAGTAATTAGGGAATAGCCTTCCTTATTTCAGTGTTTAAGATGTTGGGTTTGATCATGATATCTTTGTGAGCCATTTGTATTATTGTTCTCTACCCAATCATTTCACAAGTGGGAAATGCTTCTAGGAGGGGAAATGAGAATGGAAGAGGAAAGGAAGGCAGATGAAAAGTTTAGGGGTTTTGACCTGAGTATCTGAAAGTAAAGAAGAGTTTACTGTCACTATAACTTCCAAAAATATTTAAGAGTAGAAAGAAATTTGGGATCTTTGGAGAAACACATAAACATTATAGCTATAAAATTTCATTCATTCCACTTCCCTCTATGACAAAATAGGTCTCTGCTGTAGTGTTAGTAGAAAAAATGCAACTATTCCCACCAATCGAGCAATCATTACAGTCATATTAGATTAAGGAACACTGCTTGAAACTACTTTTAGAAAGTGAGATTTGTAGCACCTAGCTGAAATCTTCAAGGGAGACTTGACTAGAATAATGCTTTTTCAGGCAGTACATCACATATTTCACACTTCTCACATATTTCACATTTTCACATTCATCACATTTTCACATTTCTCACATATAGAGAAATGCATTTTATACTACAATACAAAGGATGACTTTGAAAGTGGCTTGACTTAACTTTTGTAAGAAACTAAGCACAAAGCCTGCTCCTACTAGCTTTTCCTACTTTTTGTCTTCTCTTCCCCTCAGACCCACACTGGAGTTCTGTAAATTTATATGGCTATAGGAGTTTAGGAGTACAGGGATACAATGCTTTGCATTGTGCTTTAATGGGTGATTTTTTTTCCCTTCCTCCATATCCAGTCACTAGCTTTTGGATTAAAAAAAACACAAATAGATAGATAGCAGCTGTGAGACAGAGCTTTCTCTAAGTACAGCTGAAAACTAATGTTCTCAAAACTGCCCCTAAACATAAATAGAAAAAATAAGATTATGCTAGAAATACTTTGTTTTAAAATAGCTCTTCTTTATGTTTCAGGAGACTGGAGAGGGAGAGTATTTATTACTTTCTTTCTTTCCAGAAGTGTAATTTATATTTCTATAGAGACAAGACAGCAAAGACCTCTGGAAGATGAGATAAGCAACTGACATTTGAAAATAAGGAATAAACTTGAATTAATGAAAAAAATTATAATTAATAGGGAATTAGCCTTTTAAAACACTTTGATTTACTTAAAGAGACTATTAAGTACATTGGTGTGAATGCAAAAACCTTAGCTGAAGAAGAGATATCTTAGGTGAGCTTAATAGTATGATCCTCTTAGTTAAAGTGCCTCTTATTGTAGTGACATAGCCAAGTGAGAACCAATCAAAAAGTACAGTATTGGTGTAAAAGCATTATTAATCTAAAATTTGTGATATAGTTCTAAATGCAGAATTTGAATCCTACATTCCTGATAGTAATGTTGTTGCTTCAGATCACAGATTTACAAACTGTCTTTGACAAAGTTACATGATCAAAAACAACAGAATGGTGTTTGAATTCATCATACACCATGTCAGGTTACTGAAGCATCCCTGTACTATGACAGTATTAAAGGTATTGTTTTAATTATTGTTTGATTATTGATCACATTAACAGCTTCTGTTTGCTGAAATAAATCTTTAATGTAGTAAAAGTTTAAAAATTTGTCATCTTGAGAGGTTTTCTCTCCACATTTTGTTGTGTTTACAACCTTTGCCTCTGTCAGAGATCAGACATGCTAGTTACATCTTCCACTTTGAATATATAGAGTACCCAAACATAAAATAAACATCATGGATTTCTTTCTATTATTGAGATCCTTGTACAGCTACATCTAAAAGCAGCCCTGTTCTGAGTCTTGTGGTTTTGCTTGGATTGCTTTTCTGTGGGTTTTTTTGTTTGGTTGGTTGTTTGTGGGGGTTTTTTGGGTGGGTGATGGGATAGGATAGTTTTTGCGTAATTATATCATTATTACTTACTGAAATAAATTGGACTGTAGAGTTATTACATAATTCAACATTAAGTTCACAGGAATATCATCAATACAGTCGAATTCTGCTTCTGCAAATACAAATACCCACAAGTGTGCTTTGTTCTAGGCAAAAGTCATCCAAGGGAACAACCAGAGGTTTGAGTTAAGCACGTACATTATATTTTCCATGCTGTATACGTACATATGGAGGGAAAATATGACAGTTATCCAAAATTAGATACAATGTTATATAATATGTTTTGATTTTAACTACTGTGACTTCATACTCTTAGTACAATATGTTCAGCTAGAAAATGCTACCGTGTGTCATAAAAAGGTTGCAAAAACATTTTCATTAAAAGATGGGGTTTTTAATGCTCAAAACTTACTGAAACATTCCACTTTCTGAGCTAAACTTATGCATTGCTCAAAAAAAATAAAGCGAAGACTGCTGAGATGGTGTGTATTTAATAAAGATGAAAAAAATATTCTCTAGGCATGTCATGCAATAACCATAAATTTAGGAGTGGGGCATTTAGTACTTTTGACCCCAGGCTACCTGAGGAAATGGATGTTTAAAGATTAGTTTGCTTTGGGGCTTTTTAAAATATTTATTCTGAATTGTGTCATGACAGCGCACAGTTGAAGTTGTTAAGTACCATCAGATTATGCATACTGATTAATTATTATGTTGTATTATTACTGATTAATGACTAATTTATTTAAAATACAATCAAGAACTATGTTTTAATACTACTTTATTGTAAAGATAGCTTGTGGGACAGCTTATCTGTGATCCTTAGAAGCAAAATGTACCTTTCTAAAACATTTTCCAATCTTTACGTATTTTTTACAAAGAAATATCTGCCAGTCTTCATATCTGCTGAGAATCAAGAATAATTTTAGAGATTCAGACTCATCAGATTTTATTTCATTGCCACTTGGTATCTTAACTAACTTCAGTATAATAAATATCAAGCATCTTCTATTTATACCTTATTTTGCCTCACCTGTAAAGATATTAAAGCTTTTCTACAAGAGGTGTGAAATGACTATCTGTCACAACACACATAGAAATACTTAGATGACTGAATGCTGTTTAATCACACCCCTGTAGGTGAAAATAAATCCATAAATTTAGGTACTCTAAAAATATTTAGACAAAATAATCAAGTATTCAGATAGATGATTTCTGAATACATAGAATGCACGAAAAGGCCACAAAATAGTAGATATCACCTACAGTCAAAATAGCTCACAAATATGAGTTCACTACACTGGGAGGGTAATTCTTGTTCAGGAAACACTTGGTGCAAAACTGTCTTCATCCAAACAAAAAGGGAAATCACAAAGCAAGACAATAAAAAAGGAAGCTGGACAGACAGCTGGAAATATAATAGTGGACTACTAAAAGAATGTACCGAAAGGAAGTTTTTAGGAAACCATTCCTAGCACTATCACTAACAGGAGAAGCAGTTGTTGATCAGCAAGAGCTAAATAATCTGAGGAAAAAAAAACCTTCAGCTGGATTATACAACACTGTTTCCATGACTCTCTAGGATCAGGTGGATATGTTTAGCAGAGATATCTCTACTTCTTTAAGTTGTATAAAAATGTCTGTGTCTGATCTCCTCTGCTCCTTTCTGGTGGCATATTTATGATGATTTATGTGTTTGGCCTTTTGTTCTAAAGATCTTTAAGTACATTGGGGAAGAGAGGATTTCTCTGTGGTTTTAGTGGGTGGAGGGAAGGTTCTCTGATCCTAAGGGTGAGATTTGTCTTGCCTAAAATGCCTAGAAACCTCTGAAGCTTAATATTTAATCCAAGCCAGTCATAGAGGCTCCTTTTGTTATCAGAGGTGAGAGACTTTAGACAAGGTTCTGAAACTGGATAGGTAACTTAGCTTCTGGAGGTCTTGCTTGCTCATTGACTGAAGACAATCGTGATTAGATGGCATTTTAGAGTAGACACTTAACTTTCTAGTGTTTTAAATTACGACATTATGAATTGGGACTGAAATTATAAAAGTCTTTCTGTGGAGCTCTCTGAATAGCTATTTGGGATCACAAAGGAACAGACTGAGTGTCAATATTGATCCCAACAGGCTAAATGTGCCATGAAATGGTCTCTGTGTCTGAAGTCTTCTGATATAGAAGAATCTGTACTCACACAAGCAAAGGGACTAACACAGAGGTTTTGATCCAGAATTAGGGTTCAAAAACCCACTAGCCCACATGCTTCTCTGACTCTTTCTATAGCCCTGTCATCTGCAGTACAGGAGACATCTTCACACTACACCTCTAGGAGCATGGTATTGTAGAGGAATTACAATCACTTAATGGTTGAACCTGGAAGGAGCCTCTGGAGGTCACCTGGTTGAACCTCTTGCTCAAGCAGGGTGATGTAGAACACAACCACACCCAGATGGTTTTTGTATATAACTAGAGACTCTGCAACCTCTCTGGGCAACTTGTGCTGGTGCTCCATCACCCTCACAGTGCAAATGCATTTCCTTGTTGAGAGGGACCAATATATATATGCCTCAACATATGTCGTAAATGAGGCGAAGAAAATTCCTATAAAAAACTGTGCTGCCCTATCCTCCAGAGAGGCTTCACCTGGCAGCCAGTCAGGGCAGAGAAGGCTTCCATGATTAGAGTGCGAGCAGCTCCCTGCCCACACACACACACAGAGCTTGCTGGTGAAGGCAAGTACCCAGATGCCCACCAAAAATGCCCACCAAAAACGGGCCTGTGAAGCCAAGTTGGGGGAGGATTTTGGGGCACATAAAAGCCGCTAACTGCAACACCATGAGGCCTGTCTTGTCTTTCTGCTTTGGGTTGCTTGGAGGGTCAGCTTGGCCCCTTCTGCTCCCGCCTTCGCGCCCTCTTCCCTGTGGTCCCGTCTCCCTGCCTGTGCCTGCTTCGCCCTGCTGTGCCCATTCCGGGAACTAGCTTGGCACCACGAGGATCTCGTGTTCACGGCCGCCGCCCGCACCCAGCTCGCCCCCGCCGTCTGCAGCCGCCGCCCGCACCCCGCCTGCGGCTGCTGCAGGAGCGCGCCTGTAACACAGCAGCCTGTCTCTGCCGATGGAAGGGACACGCAGCCTGCTGCTCTTTAAAAATCGCGCCCAGCCTGCCATGGAATCTACGCAAACGCACCGCGGTTTGCAACAGGCACGCCCCGTCTGCCAAACTGATCCTGACAAACAGCCGGGGTTCTGTGGTAACGCTGTCCCCTGCCTTCTGTTTCTTTCCCCCTCTCTTTCTTCTCTTTCTCTCTGCTCCTTTTTCCTGTCCCCCTTCTCCCCCCTAACCCCCTCCCCTTCATAAATAAGAACACTTGGTGGGGTTTTTTGTTGTTTGGGGTTTTTTTTTAATTATTATTATTTAATTTCAATAAATGGTTTTCAGATATAATATTGCCATGCTAGTGCTTGATTTTTCATCAGAAAAATCTATCAAAAGAATCCTTCCTGGCTCTCCCTTTTATAGTGGAACGGGACACTTGTGCTCAGAGAGATCCTCTTGTTTCTGGTTCAAAAACATTACAAATGGTTCTGCCACTGGGCACCACTAAAAATAGTCTGGATCTGTCTTCTTTGCACCATCCTATTTATGAGCATTCATAAAAACCCTTGAGTCCTTTTCTTTAGGTGGGACAAATAAACCACTCGAAAGAAAGCTCAGAGGAGGTGGGAAAGGGTGATGACCCCATGAAGACCAGGAAATAATGTAGTGTGTGACTGACCACAGGTAATACAAAGGAGACAACTTTTTTTCCCAATACAAAGGAGACCAAATGAAGCCTTTCTTTTAGAAGAGCATCTATAACAGTTGAGTGGATCAACAGGTGGTGCAAATATTTCTCCCTGAGTTCATTAAAAGATTGTGAATATCTCCCTGAGTTACCAAGACCAGTATGAGAGGCACTGTATATTCCTTCCTGGTGACTGTAGACACCCAGAATTGTGGTGGTGAGCATATTCTATGATACAGTAGTGAGAATCACATAGGTATTGTGACTGAACTGTGTATTGCAATTCCTTTCATTTTCTACATGTAACATAAATTTATATTGTGTTTTCACAAGTGATAAAATAGAAATCCTGGGTGACATCAACAACCTTCAGCTAGGCAAATCTCATATTAAACATCATACCCTCCATGTCTGAAATACCTAAAACAGCCTGGTTAGAGGGCTCTGACACTATGCTAAACAGTCTCAGGTCTCTTACCCTGTTCTTACATGAGAGGTTCTCTAGTTCCTTAATCCATAAATGTAGAAAACTTCAGTGCTCTACTCTAGGCCAGGAGTTTCTCAATCAAATCTATATTTTGATGGTTGACTGCAAAGTTATGAATTGAACAGACATACTGGATGACACTCAATCAGAGCCTGATGCACAGCCTGAGCTGAGAACATTGGCAAACCTTTTCATTAGCACTGAATGCAGCAGACTCCATTATGCCTACCCTGGCATCATTCCCATTTCATGATCTGGTAATGGAGAAGGGAGAGACAGGCGTACCTCCATCTGTGACTGCTGGGGTCAGAAAGCCTTCTGTCTCAGCCCTCATAAACAATAACTCTGCTCTAAATACCTTGTCACTTTCATGTGATTGTGCAAAAGTCTCTTAGTAGACTTTTGTGTTTGTCTTGATAAAGTGTTGCATGTCCCTGATACAGGTTGTGTAGGAAAGGCTTTGGCACGAAAAAGTGAGTTTACATTCATAGAAGTATTCTGTTGATTGGATTACTTTGAGTTAGAATTAATGCAACATACCAAAAAATGCTAGATTCTTTTAACTTGTCTCACGTGATTTCTACATTGTACTAAGTTCTGTTCCACTTTTATAGTTATTTTCTGTAATTTCATTTCTAATTATGTAATATTAGCTTGCATATTTCTCTAATTTCTTAAGTAAGAAAATCAATATAATTAAGTTATAGTTCCCTATAATAAACAAATGAATCAACACACATAACACAGGAGTTTTAATACATTTTTTAAAAAATCATTTAAAAAAATCTCAACCTGTTTGACCCTGGAAATTACTACAGCCATTTTGAAAGAATTTTATGCTGTAGCCGCTCTGTTTCAGTACCCGAGTAAAAGACTATTTTTTCTTACCTTATCTTGAAAAGTAGGTTAGAAAAATTAATTTCCTGTGCTATTGATCTAATTCTAATTATTTATAAAGGTGCAATCCACCTGCAAGCTTGGACTGAAAGCAATCCTGTTAAGAATACAAGACAAATTATCCAAATTTTAAATACAAACAGCAATTTCAATCAATGATTATGCATTTTGCTTAAAGAGACCAAAAAAAGTGGGGATGGGGCATCCTTAAATCCCATTCCTGATTGTATACTATACAACTGAAGATAGTAAAGGGAAAGTTGGAAGAAAAATAGTAAGATTTTAGACTGAGTTTGGGAAGAAAGAAATTATCTAGGAGAGAATAAATCAATGAAAAGCAGAAAATGCCGCAAAACTTCTTAATGCAATGAGTCAGGAAGGCTTAATTAATATTAAAAATACTTACTTCAATTTAGGTAATCAAGGCACTGAAAGGCATTATTTCCCTGACAATCAGGTCATAAAGAAATAAGCAGAATAACAGTTTTAAATGCAATTACTCTATTATTTTCCCACTGACATTATGAGTTTACCGTTTATGCCCATTAAATGTCAACCTTCAAGAAACTTAAGTTTAGGAAATTTAAGGATAGAACTCAGTGTAATTATTAAGAAAACTAGAATAATGTAGGTTCATTTTCCTGAACTGGTGGAGCAAGGAGTCTTGCAACACTTGATCCAGCACTTTGGTACTACCCTGTATTAGTCCAACTGGACTGAAGTTACTTTCCTCCCTGTAGATTTTCTTCCCAGCACAAGAATGAGAATAGCAGTTACT
This sequence comes from Aphelocoma coerulescens, assembly GCF_041296385.1. NCBI lineage: Eukaryota > Metazoa > Chordata > Aves > Passeriformes > Corvidae > Aphelocoma > Aphelocoma coerulescens. The sequence goes on along the minus strand of NC_091015.1, from coordinate 97,387,150 downwards.
CTGAAAGATAAAAAAGGAAGTAGGATTTTTCTGTCATTTTTTATTGCAAATTACTGTTTATTGCTCAGGTAGCCATAAAAAACTCATATTTTGGGAAATCTCAACTGGGATATGCAGTAAAATAGAGAACTTCCAACCTGGAATGAGTGAAAGGATGCTCAGAGAGGCTAACAAAGCCAGTTGCATGAAGAGCACACAGGGGCCAGAAGATTTATACATTAAAGGCCAGAGAAGAGAGGGAAATGGAATTGCAGAGCTGATTGCAAAACAAACGTAAAACGAGAAGAATGTCTCTGTTTTTTGAAAAAATATGAGGACTACCACATGAAATGGGGAGTCTGTAGCTTTTTGCACCATCTGTAAGTCAATCCATAGCTTTAGGAAGATATTTTGTCCATTTCAATACAGAGGAAAAAATATCAGGATATTCATTTCAGCATCAAAGACAAACAGATATATTTGAAACTACTCAACAAGACTTAAGGAAAAAAAGGGTTTTCCTTGTGTCATGGGCATGCACCTCTTTACATTCTTGTTTTCCGAAGGAATAGAGTCTCATTTTTTACGTAAGTCTAATGAATCCCTGAACAATGTCAGATATTTTATTATAATAAACTTATATTCTGAACTATCTTGTAGTTATTTCCAGGAATTCCACAACTAAATGGAACATTATTGAATCATATGACACAGAGTAACCTCTGCAGTCTTCTATCTTTGTTTACTTCTGCTTCAAGAAAAAACAGACACACAGAATCATCTCTGAGTTTCTTAAATTCCACATGTAGTAAAAGGATGAAAGCAGTACTAAGATTCAGTTTTTTTTATACTCAGTTTTCTGAAATGCTGATGCCCTAGATATCACTTCTGCTCTGCTTTATTGCATCACTTTTTCTGTATGTGAGTACTGATTATTCATCAGATCCAATTTGGTAAAATAAAAAACTATTTTTTGTGGAAAAAGTGTCAATCTTTCTGAATTAAATATATATATTTCAATCTTACAGTTCCTCTTTGGAATGCACTTACATGAGGAGGTTATAGTTTGTGTTTTGTTCTGTTGTTTTACTTTGCTCTTCTAGCTACATAATTGTTCAAAAGCCAGATGCATACTAATCTGTAAGAAAACAAAATAAATGTGTAGAAAACACAATATATTGGGGTTTCTTTGAGAAGAAACATAAGCCAGAAGCACAAGATAAACAGATTTAACTTATTTCCCTGGTGGCTGGAAGCAAGCAAGAAGATAATCAAGGCAAACAAACAACCTCCATAGTTGTAAGTTATCCTATACCTAAAAATACATGGCATGTTGTCATAGGTTAGCAAGCATAGTCCCGGAAGGGATATCCTTGCTAAGGGGTGCTTACAGCTTCCTCTGGGACCTGATAGAACCTATAAGCTGGCCAGTTTGAATATGGACAATTCTTTAAGCCACTTAAAGTTGTGACCGCCTCTGTGATAAACACTTAAGAATAGACAAACTCCCCCCCAAGCTCTCTCTCGTTTCCGGCGCTGGCACAGGTGGCTGCAGGCCCCGTGCGGGGGCCAGCAGGCCCAGCCAGGCCCTGCTTGGGCCAGGCCGGGCCGGGCCACGGCCATCCTGGAGCCATGGGCCTGTTCCAGCCGTGGAACCCCCCCCTTTCCGCCTTGCCGTGGGCGGCCAGAGAGGCTCGGAACCCCCCCTCCCTCTCCACTGCGGCCGAGATTTCAGCAAAGCGGCACCTCTGTCCGGCAGAGGTCAGGTGAGCAACAGCGATAAGCCACATTCCAGCTGCAAGGCCGAGGTGAGATTAACCCTTTTATTGCTGTGAAGAGCTGAAAACCTGAGGGAAGAGAGAGAGAGGAGATGCTTAAAGCTGAAAGTCTGTTGTGAAGCTATGATATATCAGAGTATCCCGTTGTAATTTCATGAAGATATGGGGGGTGGAGTGTTCAACTCGTAAGCAATAGGCAGATGCTGACGCAGCTGTAATTTCATGAGAAGTTTGGACAGAGAGAGAGATGAACCAGATGAGGACTTTTGCTCCAAAGAGGAAAGGAGAAAAACCTCAGTTCCTAGAGATGCTCCCAGAGATAGTTCTAATGATGAAGATGAGGAAGACCCTTTGCTCCCAGGGAAGGAGAAGGGCCTCTGTTTCTTTGTTTCTGAACAGCTCAACCTTAAAATTGTACCCCAAAAAACTTTCAAGAGCGGACCCTCGAAAGCAGTTTCAGGAAAAGCTGCAAGTCGGGGGAAGGGACTCACATGTGAGCAGAGAGACTCCTCTTCCTAAATGGACTGAACAATATTTGGAAGTGGGCGGCTGTCTCGGTGTGATACTGTTTTCATAGCACGAGCAAAAAGAGACTTCTCTTTCTAAATGGACTGAACAAGGTTATTATGGAAGTGGTAAACAGACTGAACATCTTAAGGGTTGTCTTTTTACATTGTCAGTGGGAGAAGGGAGGAAGGTGGGGGGAGGAGGAGAGTTCTGAAGGTGGTATAATTTTTTTTTTTTTTTCCTTCTTTTAGGTCTGTTAATAAACTTCTTTATATTCTTTCAAGTTTGGTGCCTGCTTTGCATTTCTCCTAATTCTTATCTCACAGAAGATAAACAGTAATGAGTATTTTAGCCCAAACCACTACACTAAATTGGTGTTTCTGCCCGGTTACAAGCCCAACCTGCGACACGTACACATACTTTTTCTTTCTCAGACAACTTAATTGGAAGTGAAAACTTTCTAACAATCATGATATGAAAGAGAAAAGGCTTGTGTATTGCATTCCTGAGCAAACTATATTTCTTCTGTACATTCTCCTGCATTTTGCAAAAGGTTTCAACTTTCAGATATTTAGTAGCTGATAAATTTGATAACTCTGCATCTTTAGAGTAATGAGACATATTGTGCATTTTCACTTTGCAGTTTACCATTAAATGTAGTATCAGCACAGCTTAGGGCCTTTCTAACTTAAGTTTTTTCTACAACTTACATTATATCTCCAGTGAGTAGTTATTACAACCTTGAAAAGCTTATTGGTCTCTTTCTGAAGTGATTATTTTTCCAGAAGCAAAATGAACATCCATAGAGAGAAGGAATCTGGTCTTCTTTTATTTCTGTTGGGAATCAAACCAACAAATTTATCAGAAAATTAATGTATGAAAGAACCCTAAGGCATCAGAGAGAGAACTCATCACCCTACTATTGTGTTTGTAAGAGCTCATCACAAAGTTCATCACAAAATGAATGTGAAATACTTTGTACTTAAGTGATATCCTTAAGAAAGGAATATAAACCTAAAAGTATCTCTTTAGGATTATTTTCATCATTCTTAAGACACAGATATCATAAGAATAAGAATTGACCACTAACTTCATCTGAAACTGGTAGAAAAATGTCCCAAGAGAAATTCTTAGTAATGATTAGCCAGCTTAAGATGAACTTTGCTGAATGTGCAGACCTTGGAAAAATATATTGGAAAGAGGAAATGAAGACAGAAAAGAAAATGTTTAGCTTGCACTGCCTGGTGCTTCTGCTGTGTTTCTCTGAGTAATGATGAATGTCATTTATGGGTAAGACCCAAGCTTTCTCAGCAGCCACAGCTGTGTCAATACCAGAGGCTAAGGGTGAGGTGGGGAAATACCCATTGATTTCTGTGACTGGTTCCTGTTCCTATAAGATGCATGATAAATGTAGGCATCTTCTAAGGGTGAGACATTCATTCCTAGGTCTGTCTTTCAGCTTCTCTTTAAATCAGGCATACTGGATCATCACAAATATTTCAATGGATCGCTGTACTAGATTTTGGAAGAAAGTTTCTCCAGAAGACCTTATTGCAATATGCTGTGTGGCCTTTTTCTGTCTTGTTCTTGACATGCACAGGGCTTATCTAGAAGATTTATGGTGTGATGCTGCAATTCTGGCAGATGGTATTAGTGATTTAGGCAGGACCTGTTGGGGGACCTAAAAGCTCTCCACTCTTAAACTGAAAAATCGATACTGGTGCAACTCTACTGGGGATTTCTGGATGATTTATTCTTACTAATTACCAATGTTGCAGCCTCTATTTCTAGTTGTTTCTATGGTTTAGATTTCACCTAGTGTTTCTGTATATAGAAAAGCACAACTAGTAGGAAAAGAGCTAAATGTCATGGTTGTCTACTTAGCATGCAAACCATCTGAACAGCAAAGGTGGAAAGATGGAACATGTGCACACACACAATAAAGACAAACCAAAAACTAATGTAAAGAACAGAAAATTAATATTTAACACTTCTCTAATTCTTAACCATGACTCACAGTGACTATGTTCATATAGATGAACACTGCTCACTATCAATCAGTCTCACCCGATTTACAGGGTATTAACTAGATGTATCTTGTCAAAAGCCATAGACAAAATGAAAAACAAATCAATATTTCTTTAAGTGAATGGCAGCAGAATTCAAATTATTTAGAGAAAAGTCATGCAGCTAAGTACTTTCTGATTTAATTTAATGAATTTATATTTATGTTGTGAATTTATGTTGAAAATTATGTGCATTTCCAAAATTGTGTTGGAAAGCTGTAATGTAAAATAACTTTTTTGTGGGGGTTGTTGGTTTTGGTTTTTTCCTTTTTAGTCCAGAAATCAAAAAATTGGTGGGCTTTTTTTATTCAATTAACATTACAATATGCAGTTCCTGGAATAAAAGAGTTTACATTGAAATACCTTAATGTAATAACTAAGATAGAAGCCTAGGAGAGCCTATAATTTTATATTAAATTACATTTTTAAAAGACATCCATATGTACTTTTATTTTAAATGTCAATCTCTCTAACAAATAAACAGATCATTCACTGTTTTCTGGGGAAAAGCAGAGGTATCTTCCATTCTTTCTTGAAGACTGACTCAGTTGTATTTCCAAGTTATAATTGCACAAAGAACTGTGTGCTGAAGAGAAAAACTGCTAAGTTCACACACTCTAAACCAAGCAGGCAAATTTGACTCTAGGGTAGTAGTTCATGGGCCCTGATGAGGTGCAACCTCAAGTTCTGAGGTAACTCTTAACTATTTTTCAGGCTCATGGAGAGGTGCCTGAGGACTGGAAGAAATAAAATGTCACTCATCTTCAAGACAGGCAAAAAGGAGGACACAGGGAACTACAAGCCAGTCAAATTCATCTTGATTCCTGGGTAGGTGATGGAGCAGATAATCCTGGAATTCATTTCTAGATACATGAAGGACAAGCAGGTGATGAGGAGTAGTCAGCCTGGTTTTACCAGGGGGAAGTTATGCTTGACCAACTTAATCATAGAATTATAGAATAATTTAGATTGGGAAAGGGTCATTGAGTCCAACTGTTAACCTAACATTACCAAGCCCACCATTAAACCATGTTGTCATGTCTACCCGTCTTTTAAGTATCTCCAAGGACACTGACTCCACCACTTCCCTGGGCAGCCTGTTCCAGTGCTTGATAAGCCTTTCAGTGAAGAAATGTTTCCTGATCTTCAGTGCAGACTTCCTGTAGCACACCTTGAGTCTGTTTCCTCTTTACCTGTACTTTGTTATTTGTAAAAAGAGACCAACCCTTCACCTCACTGCAGCCTACTTTCAAGTTAGTTGTAGAGAGTGATAAGATATCCCCTGAGTCTCCTTTTCTGCAGGCTAAGCAACCTCAGGTCCCACAGACGTTCTTCATAAAATTTGTGCTCCAGACCTTTCACCAGCTCTGTTGCCCTTCTCTGGACACGCTTCAACACCTTAATCTTCTTGAAGTGAAGGGCCCAAAACTGAACACAGGATTAAAGGTGCAACCTTACCAGTGCTGAGTACAGAGGGACGATCACTGTCCTAGGCCTGATGGCTGCACTAATTTTGATACAAGCCAGGATGTCATTGTCCTTGTTGGCCACCTGGGCACACGCTGGCTCATGTTCAGCAAGCTGTCAATCAGCACCATTTTCCTCTCAGCAGTTTTTCAGCCACTCTTCCCCAAACCTGTATTGTTGCTTTGGGTTGTTGTGACCCAAGTACAGGATCCTTGATAATCTTCTATGAAAAATTACTTGCCTGGTAGATGGGGGGAAAGAAGTGGATACTGTTTACTTGGACTTCAGTAAGGCCTGTGACCCTGTCTGATAAGATCCACTTAGAGAAGATGAATTATGGGCAGGATGAGCAGTGAAGTTAATTGAAAACTATCTGATTAGCTAGGCCCTGAGGGTGGTGATCAGTGGCACAAAGTCTAGTTGGAGGCCACTTCTCAGTACACCTCAGTACTAAAGAGAGATGGACATACTGGAAAGAGTCCAACAAAGGGCTACCAGGAAGATTAGGGGACCTGAAGCATCTCACATATGAGGACAAGAAGGGAGAGCTGGGACTGTTCAACGAGGAGAAGAGAAGGCTTAGGAGAGTGAATCTCATCAATGTATATAAATACCTTTGGTAAATACCTTAGGGAACGGTGCATGGAAGACAGACCTAGACTCTTTTCAGTGGTGCCCAGAGGCAACATGTAGGTACAAAAATGCTGCTAGCAAGGATTTTCTTGCTATTTTCTAAGTCCGTGAGAGACTTTTCTCTCTCACAGAAGAGGTAGCAGAGTTATGTAAACAACCAAGCCACCTGCAACCTTGAAAAGTCTTGTTTATGGTATAGTAGAAAAATATTTTGACAATGGATGTTTTAGGATTTTAGCCAATCACCCCCCCCAAGGGGTGGCTGATCCTTTGTCCAATTAGACTATGAAGAAAAAAGTCTATAAAAGAGTTTGTAAAATAATTAAATAAATCAATCTTGCTGCGCAATTCCTGCCTGCTGGATCTTCTCTCCTCCTCCTCCCTATGGCTGCGGGACATGGTGATATACCCTAGGGCCTAGGACAGCGATAATAGCAACAGGCACAAACTGAAACACAAAAGTTTCCTTCTGAACATAGGAAACATTTTTGTACTTTGACAGTGGCAGAACATGAGCACAGGGTGCCCAGAGAGGTGGAATCTCCATCTTCAGAGATATTCAAAAGTTATTTAAATGTGTGTGGTCCTGGGCAAACTGTTCTAGATGGCTCTGCTTGAGCAAGGAGTTCAGCCCAGTGACCTCCAGAGTTTCCTTCCAAGTTTCATCATTATGTGATCCTGTGGTGCTGTGAAAGTAGTTTCTTGAATTATTAGCAGCATATAATTAAAGGCAAAAGCTCTAATCCCATAGGCACACTCAGAGCTCTGCACACTCACACATAAACACACCCTTAGCAGCTGTGGGTCCAGGCTCCTCCACGTTGGTAGATCCCTTGGAACTATTTGATCCTGCTGATGGCTTCCTTCCTCTTCAGCATTGTCAACTTTGAGGCATACACCGCCATATATAGACAATTTTGGTCTCCAGTTACATGCAAAGGTTTTGATGCTGTTCCTGTCCTACCATCTGCCGATACTTAGGCTATTCATGCAAGATTGGACCATGACAACTACTGACAATGTTCATCCCTTCTTGCATCTCTGTGGTAGCCTGTCACAGTTTACATAGCCCCAATAAGTAACTCTTCATACAGGTGTATATTCCACAAATAAATCATGTAACTGCTTTCCTTTTTTTTTTTACTCAAAAATTAGCACTTTAACAGAACATATATAGTGCATATACTAAACAGGACAATTGCTGGAATCAGTAAACAGTAGCAGGAGCAGTAGAGACAGTAGCAGTAGTTTTCAGCTACCTGAGACTCATGTAGGTGAGGTCCAGGGTAGCAAGATTCCACGGTATTTTCTGAACTGCCTGGGAGAGGAAAGAAGATGAATTCTCAAGGCCAAGGCAGAAGCAGCTTTGATCATCTATCTCCCTAATGAGGTTTTTAATGCAATAGCCTATGAGAAAAATGTGCCTGAAAAAAGCCTCACCCCTACTTATACTTGAAGAACAAGCTTGTTGTTTTCTTGTTGCCATTGGCTGACTTGTATCAAAGCAATGGAAAGCAACGGTTGAGCCTCACTATATACCCTTGATCAATGAGCTCAAAAAGAATCTGAAAGCAGTCTATAGTGTCAGCAGGTAATTTTTAACCTGCTTCAAACCCATCAAGGCCAAAATCCTATAGCTTGGGATTCAGTCTAGTAGGACTGCTAGAGATACAAATTATTTTTCTGTGCTGGAAGCCTTAACCATAAAGTTACACGATCCTCAACTGCAGCTTTACTGCCCCCTGTCCTGGAAGCCAAGAGATTTGTGTCGTATGTCCAATGCACACTGTGGCCAACAAAGTTAGTCACCTCCAAAAGAGATACACAGAGCCAGAGTGTTGGGCAGGGGACTGTGTGAATTGACACAGGCAGGCAGTCAGAATATCCACAAAACCACGGCTGAAATGTAAAGAGCAAATTTGTTTCACTACCCCAGTAACCAGAGGATCCCAGTGGAGAGACACAAATGTCAATGCAGGCACAGTCAGAGTCAGTCGATCCTGATAGGATGGTGGGCCTGCTGTTTGCACAAATTTATCAAAGACCCACATTTTTACAACCATGCTGTGATCTCCTTTGAGCCTTTTTATGATCTCTGAGCTTTGATCTCTCTCCCAAGACAGGGAGCTCAAACATGTTTGTGAGAGTGCCTCCAAGTCTCTCCAAACAGCTGTTACCTATACACAAAGATTCTACTTCTCAAAAGAGACAGAGGATAAACAGCAGTGGGCATACTATATGGGTTTTTCCACAATGTTATTCTCCAGGCCTTGGCATTCCCAGCTGCAAAGTCACTTGAACAAATCTACTACCCTCCTCACCATTCCTCTGCTTTTAACTCCTTCCCGTCAACAGGGACCAAGCAAGTAATCAGTACTGAGAACTGCTGAGTACTTTCAGTCTTACTGTTCTTGAGTACATGAACCTACCCGGACTGAGAATGCAGCAGGCAAGACTTCCCGAGGAGTCCTTTTTCCAACCCTCAGAGAAGTGCTCTGGCAGATTTTTAATTTTTTTTTAAACTATTATTTAAAACCTGAAGACAATCTGTCTTGGTTTGTTTTGTTCTGTTTTTCCATACAATGACAGAAGCAGTTACATTCACTCACTCTGGATATGAGGCAGCCAGGTGTAATTACTTCCACAAATTTCTGAAGGCTTGAATAGATATAGATAGTAATAAAATGGTACAGGATAGACATGGATATAAGAGTGGTAATGCAAGCTGTGACTGCAGGACTACTCTGAAGGTGAAGAGGGTTTCTGGTCTCTGCTATTATCAACATAGTGAAAATTAAGCATTCAGTAGAAGCACTGACTTCTGACTCCTCCAAGGCTCTCCTTTCCCCATCTGAGGCTTCATATAAGATCCCTGGATGAATAATTCCATTACCATTAATTTGGGTGTTCTTATGCCACCCCTCACTCTCCAGATGTACTGAAGTATCTCTGATGCTTCGAAGGATTTTGCAAAGGGGAGGCTGAGAAGTCACTCTGGGGTCTGAACTCACATCTCTAGATGTGTTTTTAAACTGCAGTTTTTTAAAACAAATTTAGCACTAAATCACTATCTCCTGGTCATAAAGCTTTTGGGGGAAAGACAGAATCAGATGAGCCAATGAGTGCCATGCTCTTATCCAAATTCTTCAGGTTCTTGCATCAGAACCGCATACTTGTCACCCATGCATATTCTGGAGAAAACAGATTTGTATGGGGAATATTCTTGAACATCTCTAAAGCCTGTAGACACAGTAGTAAAACCCGGATGCCACTGAGGCTGTGACCTCCTCCCCACCAGGTATCAGATACAACAAAAAAAACCTGACAAAATATATAGAATCATAGAATCATAGCACTGTTCATGTTGGAAAAGAACTTTGAGTTCACCTAGTCCAACTGTTAACTCAGCACTGCCAAGTTCACCACTAAACAATGTCCCCCAGCGCCCCATGTACACAGATACATGCAGACATGGTGGCTCATCCACTTCCTCAGGATCAACAGCCCTTTTGGTGAAGAAATTTTTCCAAATAGCCAACCTAAATAGGTATTAGGCTATTTCTGGATCTCTCCAAAAGAGGTTATACATAGGCTTATATTCCAGAGTCTACATCACTTCCAATACTATTTTATTGTACAATGCCAAAATGGAATTATATAATCACAGGTATGAATTTCATTTTAAAAGCTAAATGAAAGGTTGCACAGCAGTAGACTGCAATTCGGAAAGATACATGCCACTAGTAAAAAGATAATAGTGTTTGGTGAGAAGCATTAGGCTAATCTGATTAAACTTAACTTTATTGGTTTTAGGAAATAACATGAATCATTTAATCCTTCTCAGTAAAATAATAGTGATTAACCAAACACTGTTTGTTGATGGTTTTCTAATCTATTGTTCACAGAAGCAAAAAAAAGAGAAGTAAAATTAATTTTTTTAAGGATCCCTGTCTAAATATATGTTTGAAAAATACCTACGAAAGTAATCATCTAAATTCTGGCAAATATTAGGTAAGACTGATACTTTCCTTGTAGTTTAGATAAATATTTGCCACTTTATTACGCTTCTGGCTGACAGTGGTACTGCACTGTAACAATGATGGATGATAGCTATCTATTTATTTATCCACTGGGAAATATAGACTTACCAAATTGTAGTCCTGGGACAGGGAAAGGAATAAAAATGAAAATTCAAGAACTTTATCAAATGTCAGACTCAAAATTATAAATTCCAGAGCCTTTTATTTTACAGCTCCACACTGGCATAGGAAAAATACAAAATGTATGAACAAACTCAAAACACATATAGTTTAAAAATATCTGGTTTTGTAATGGATCAAATCAATCTATGTGAAAGTTTCCCCTTACAGAAAACATGCTGAGCATAACAGACTGTGGGAGGGGCCATGACAGTGTAAGAACCTCACACTCAAAGCATACACCCAGCATCAAGACCTCCTCTGCTAACAGGAAAAGAAGGGTAGTTGTAAAAGGAGACTCCCTTCCAGGGGAACAAAGGGCACAATATGAAGACTGGACCAAACTCACAGGGAAGTCTGCTGTCTCCTAGGGGCATGAATTAGGGACATTACTGGCAAACCCTCCAGTCTACTAAGGACCTCTGATTACTATCCACTATTGGTTGTTCAAACTGTTAGCGACAAAATAACAAAGACAAGTCTGAGGGCAATCTAAAGAGATTTCAGGGCCATGGGATGATTGGTAGAGGGATCAGAAGAAAAGGTAGTGATTTCCTTGATTCTTCCAAGCACAAGGATATAATATTATAGGAATAGGCAGACCTATCCAGTCAATGAATGGCTCTGATGCTGATGTCAGTGGAAAAAATTTTGGGTTTGTTGACCATGGGATGATCTATTTAACACCTGACAGGATGCACCTGTCTCAGAGGAGAAAAAGAGTTCTAGCATGGGAGTTAACAGGGTTTGTTGGCAGAGCTTTAAACTAACTTGGAAAGGGGGAAGGGACAAAACCAGTCTTCCCAGTGATGAGCGATGGAATGGTGTGCCAAAATTTGAGGAAATGAGAACTGATGGGATTCCTCAATCTGTTTCACAAAGTGTTGGCTACTAAGTACCACACCTGAAATGTTTCTACACCAATTTGTGCAGCATGGGGAACAAACAAGAGGAGCTTGAGGTTTTGGTCTGGTCCCAGAGGTATGACATCATTGGCATAAGTGAAACCTGCTGGGACGAGTCCTGTGACTGGAGTGCCCTGTTGGACAGTTACAGGCTCTTCAGGAGGGATAGGCAGGGCAGAAGAGGCAGAAGGGTAGCATTGTGTGTAATATAAAGGGTAGAATATATGAAGCTCAGAGTTGGCAATGGCACAGTTGAGACTGCCTGGATAAGAATGAAGGGACAAACAAATAAAATGCAGATGTCATCATGGAAGTCTACTATAGACCTCCTGGCCAGGACACTGATGCTGACAAATTATTCTTTAAGGAATGAAGAACACTTCCAAGACAGCAGTCTTGGGAATCCAGAGAAATCCCAGCTGACTGGAAGCTGGAAAACATTGTCCTGATTTTCGAGAGGTGCAAGAAGGAGGACCCCAGAAACTACAGCCCTGTCAGTCTCACTCCAGTGCCTGGTAAACTTATGGAGAAGATCATTCTGGGAGGTTGTCCTGGGTTACCAAGCATAGTCCCGGAAGTGATGTTCTTGCAAAGGGGTGCTTACAGCTCCTCTATGACCTGACAGAACCTATCAGTGGCCAGTTTGAATATGGACAATTCTTTAAGCCACTTAAAGTTGTGACCGCCTCTGTGATCCACACTTAAGAATAGGAAACTCCGAGGCAGAGTCTCTCTGTCTCGTTTCCGGTGCTGGGACAGGTGGCTGCGGGCCCTGTGTGGGGCCAGTGGGCCCAGCCCAAGCCCTGCTTGGGCCGGGCCGGGCTGGGCCATGGCCATCCTGGAGCCGATGGGCCCTGTTCCACCCGCAGAACCCCCCACAGCCCTGCTGTGGGCAGCCGGAGCGACCCGGCTCCCTCCCTCTCCACTGCGGCCAAGATTGAGCTGAAGCTGCACCGCTGTCCGGCAGAGGTCGTGTGACCGACAGTGATAAGCAACATTCCAGCTGCAAGGCCTAGGTGAGATTAACCCTTTTAGTGCTGTGAAGAGCTGAAAACCTGAGAGAAGAGAAAGAGGAGATGCTTAAAGCTGAAATTCTGTTGTAAAGCTATGATATATCAGAGTACCCGCTGTAATTTCATGAAGATATGGAAGGTGGAGTGTTCAATTTGTGCTTGTTAGCAAAAGCACCTGTGCTGAGATAGGCAGATGCTGACGCAGCTGTAATTTCATGAGAAGTTTGGACAGGGAGAGATGGAAGCAATGAGGACTTTTGCTCCAAATGGGAAAGGAGAAAACCTCAGTTCCTAGAGATGCTCCCAGAGATAGTCCTAGAGATGAAGATGAGGAAGACCCTTTGCTCCCAGGAAAGGAGAAGGGCCTCTGTTCTTAGAGATGAAATGCTCCCAGAGATGGGTGAAGAGAACTTTTGTTTCAACCTTTGCTCAACCTTAAAATTGTACCCCAAAAACCTTCAAGAGTGGACCCTCGAAAGCAGTTGTGGGAAAAGCTGCAAGTTGGGGGAAGGGACTCACGTGCGAGCAGAGAGACTCCTCTTCCTAAATGGACTGAACAAAGTTATTTGGAAGTGGGTGGATGTCTCGTTGTGATAATGTTTTCATAGCATGAACAAGAGAGACTCCTCTTCCTAAATGGACTGAACAAGGTTATTATGGAAATGGTAAACAGACTGAACATCTGAAGGCTTGTCTTTTTACATTGTCACTTGGAGAAGGGAAAAAGGTGGGGGAGGAGAAGAGTTCTGAAGGTGTGGGATGATTTTTTTTTTTCTTTTAGGTTTAATAAACTTCTTTCTATTCTTTCAAGATTGGTGCCTGCTTTGCATTTCTCCCAATTCTTATCTCACAGAAGGTAAACAGTAATGAGTATTTTGGACCAAACCACTACACTAAATTGGTGTTTCTGCCCAGTTACCAACCAAACCCACTACAGAGGTATTGAAAATAACCTGAAAGGCAATGCAGTCACTGATCACAGCCAGAATATCTTCATGAGTGGAAAGTCCTGCTTATCAAACCTGATTTCTTTTTATGACACAGTAACCCACCTGGTTGATCAAGGGAAGACAGTTGGTGTAATGATTTTGGATTTCAATACCGTCTCTCACAGGATCCATCTGGACAGAATGTCCAGCGCACAGCTGGATAAACACATCTTTTTTGATGTGATGGGTGAGCAACTGGCTCACAGGTCAGGCCAACGGGTTATAGTGAAACGGATGACATCAGACTGGCAACCTGTCACTAATGGGGTTCCACAGGGCTCCATCTTTAGTCCTGTCCTCTTCAACAGCTTCACAAATGACATGGACACAGGACTGGAAGGGATACTAAGCATGTTTGCAGGTGATGAAAACTGAGAGGAGCTGTTGACTCCCTCAAGGGCAGGGAGACCCTGCAGAGAGACCTTGAGAAATTAGAGAGCTGGGCAATCACCAACCATATGAAGTTCAACAAGGCAAAGTGTTGGATTCTGCACCTGGGATGGGCAACCCTGGATGTATGGACAGAGCACCCTGGATGTATGCTGGAGACCAGTGTGGCAGAAAGTGACCGAGGGGTCCTGGTTGATGGATAGTTGAATATGAGTCAGCAGTGCACTGGGAGCCAGGAGGGCCGACTGTGTCCTTGGGGGCATCAGGCACAGCATTGTCAGCAGGGCAAGGGAGAGGATTGTCCTGCTCTGCTCTGCACTGGGGCAGCCTCACCTTGAGTGCTGGGGGCTGTTTTAGGCACCACAATATAAAAAAGACATTAAACTATTGGAGAGTATCCAAAAGAGGGCAACAAAGATGGTCAAGGGCCTTGAGGGGAAACCATATGAGGAGCAGTTGAGGTCGCTTGGTCTGTTCAGCCTGGAGAAGAGGAGACTGAGGGGAGGCCTCATTGCAGTTACAACTTCCTCATGAGGGAAAGAGGAGGGGCAGGCACTGATCTCTTCTCTGTGGTGACCAGTGACAGGACCCGAGGGAATGGCCTGAAGCTGAGTCAGGGGAGGTTTAGGTTGAATATTAGAAAAAGGTTCTTCCTCCAAGGGTGGTCAGGCATTGGAACATGCTCCCCAGGGAAGTGGTCACAGCATCAGCCTGGCAGAGTTCAAGAAGTATTTGGACACTGCTCACATTGGGCACATGGTGTGACTTTTGGGGATGGTGCTGTGCAGGGCCAGGAGCTGGACTTCAATGATCCTTGTGGGTCTCTTCCCACTCAGCACATTCTGTGATTGTACAATTCTGTGAAATGAGCATAGTGAGAGTTTTTTTATATTTCCAAATGATGATGTGTGGAGATACTTACAGCTTTTACCGGCTAGACTCCTTAGAAAGCCTCGAGCAGCCTAGAGAGGTAGCACGGGCAATCCAGCATTTCAGTAGCTCTACAAGTGGCAAATAGTAGCTGCAAAACTGATACAACCAGTAGAAGCAAAGAGGGAGAAATATAGTCTTCAGTTTGCCTAATTCCCGCAATTGGAAGCTTTCAAACAGAAACAGAAACACACAGATGTTTGCAGAAGTACTGAAAATCCAAAGAGGGCAGGCCCCCTCTTGGGCCCTTCTTTTAGTTGGAGAAGGGGAAAGCGGAGGACTGGGGGCAGACCCGGGGTGAGCGGCCAATCAGACACTGCTAAAGAGTTTGAGTTACATTTGGTTTTGCCTGTGCTTGGAACAAAGAAGTTCAGGAGCACATGGCAGAGGCAAGTCCTGGCTTGTCTCGGGGAGGGGGAAGGGAAGCTTGGAACAGGCAGCAACAATGATGATGATGAAAAAATGCTATAGCACTACATAGGATGGAGAAAAACATGGGGTTTGGTACAGGGTATAATGCCTAGTTTTCTCTTTTTCCTAACAGCACTGAGCTTATGGTATAAATTAATAATAGCTGTTCCAAACATAATCATTTTTGCTTCAATTTTGCTTCAATTTTGAGTCCACAGGTTCTTGGTAAATGTCCTACAAAGCATAGATGAAGTTTGAGAGTACTGAACTATTCTAACTCCACTTAAAACTTGATTTATAGTTTCCTTTCCTAAAACCATTTTTGGTCTTATAAATGACTATTTTTCTTCTAATTAATGCCAGGCAATCTCCTTAAGTCCTTTGTTTTAATGTGTAAATTATTTGTCAGAGGTTTCTTTTCCACTTATGCAGGATTTAAAAAAAATCCCTTTTATGCATAATGAACTTTTATAATCGTCTGTCACCTTAATTGAGAAATGGTAATTTTTAACATTAGCGTTCTTTAGGGAAAATTTTTCTGAAGTATCACTCTTGAAGAGAATATGTTTCAGGCCTTTGTCATCTTCTGATTTATCATGGCAATTTTAAATCTTGCATAATTGTTTTGACCTAAAATTAGAAAAAATATGTTAATGTTTCCATCGACTAGACAGTATAGCAGTCCTTGCAATGTCACTATGCATCTCTATATATACATAAATTACAATAATTCTACTTTCCACCCTCTAATCATGTCTAGCTAGGGGTTTAGGATTACCAATATCATTTATAATATATATGTATATAAATATGTAGCTTTGTACTCAGACAAAAACCACCACTATTTACCATTAGATAGTCTAGAATCCTTCTAGATGTACTCACCTACAGACCTACAAGTAAAATAAGAGAAAGAAGTAGAGAAAGAAACTCCATGCATTGATATTAACATACTAGAAATGTGTTTCTTGACATATCTGTGTCTTGGCTTGTTTCAAGAATTGTTTCAGGTTAAAGCTTTTTTATACTCTTTTATTACCAAAGAAAGCAAGATTAATCTTTCCCATTACAGCTTTATTTACAACCATATATGTATCTGTTTTTCCTTTTTTCTGTTTTTTATGTCCCTGTGTGTCTCCTAAATATGTTGATGGATAAAATCATTGTGAACCTGTTTGTAGACACATTCTGGCTAGTTATACTGATTTCTTCCCTTTTATTTAAGCTTTTTTGCACTGTAAGTTCTTTCAAGAAGAGCAATGAACTACTTGGAATTCAAACCTGTTTGAATTGGCTCTTAAGTACCAACATAATACTAATAAATACACCATAGTATTCATTATGTCATTACTATTAAGAGAGGGCTGAACAAAACCATGTGTAATTTTTTTTCTCCATAAAAAAGTTAGTTTAAAAGGAGAACGGAATATTGTGGGGTGAAAAATGATCTCACAAAGAGAGAACTTTCAATTGTGCTGAAGATTTTGATGTGGATACATTTATTCCTTTTGTTAAAGTTTTGTCCTCAGACAGATTGTGTAAGAAAAACAAATAAAACAATGTTAAAATACATTCAAATACTATTTAATTTTTCAGTCAAGTTTTACTTGCACCATGTGTAACAGCTGAAATGTAGTAACAGTTGTTTCCCACTAAGCTCCCTAGAACATGAACCCTTGCAAAAACAGTAATTCCCAAAGATGTGTTACAACTTATTCTTTGTACAAAAGATTCTTTGTTTTGAGTTTATCAGAAGATCATTTAAAAGGCATAAACTGATACAGCATATTCAAGATCTGAAATGAAGTCTGCAGATAGACCCCCTGTGAGGACTGTAAATGACTTCCAGATAGTTCTGCTTAACAGCTCTGTCACCAGTGGGGCCTCACTTAAGTTAGAATAAATCTTACCATTCTTTTTGTATTGTTCAGTGAGGAAACATAAGTTTTACTTGATACTGTATGCTTATTTTTCTAAGATAACTTACTGGAGTTTTGAAAAAAACTTACGACTTCAAGTATGAGCCTGATTCTTCTTATTTGCACAGGGAAGAGGCTTTTGACCTGTCCCAACCTGCAGTGCACAGGCCAAGCCATGAAACTGACCACAAGAAGAGTTATGAAGTGGTCATCAACAGTGAGGCAACAGCCAGTAGCTACTTGTATTCCAGGCTTTAGTGATGTCACTCACTCTTATTAGCAGAGTTTGGACATTTCCAATGAAAGAGTAATAACTTTAAATTCTTTTCCACTTTGATTTTTCCTCGTCTTCTAGCTATTTTTCTCCAATGTGTAAAAGAGAAACACTTCTTTCCATTCTCTGAGATTTTTTGCCATCTCATAAATTGCTTTCTTATTAAAGCTATTGTACCAGACAGTAGAGCTAGATTATAGAGCAAGGCTTATAGGGGGAACTCTTTATGTGGTCAAAGCCAAACATTTGTTGGAAATAAATTTGGCAGTGGAGAGGACCCTCCAAGACATTATTAATCTGGTAAAATGGGTCCTGTCATAGAAGGGGATTGTGGTCTCCTGTTTATCCAGCATGGGCACGTATTAAAGCAGCACCCTGTGGCTGCTAGTCAGAACAGGCATGGGTTGTTTTCGTCCCATGAAGACTGGGGTGCAGGAAATGCTCTGAGAGTAGCGCATATCACAGAATGATTAGGGATGGCAGGGCATCATCTAGTGAACCTTAGAGATCGTCTAATCCAACCCCCCTGCCAAGGTAAAAGTAAAGAAATTCTTCCTCAAGTGGAGGTAGAACTACTTGTGTTTTAGTTTATGGCCATTGCTCCTCATCCTGTCACTTGACACAACTAAGAAGTCTGGCACCATCCCCTTGATACTCATCTTCGAGATATTTATATGCATTAATAAGATCCCTTCTCTTTCTTCTCTAGACTAAACAGGTACAGCTCCCTCAGAATCTCCTCATAAGAGACATGCTCCAGACCCCTCACCATCTTTGTGACCCTCCACTGGACCCTCTCTCTTTAAGTCTTGTACTGAGGGGCCCAGAATTGGACACAGTATTTCAGATGTGGCCTCATTCAGGCCAAGTAGAGAGGCAGGATCATCTCCTCCACCTGCTGACCACATGCTTCCTGTTGCACCTCAGGGTACCATTGGCCCTCCTGGCCACATGGGCACTTCTGGCTCATGGTTAGCTTGTGACCCACCAAGACTCCCAGGTCTTTCTCTGCAGAGCTGCTCTCCAGTAGGTCAAACCCAAACCTGTACTGGTGCTTGGGGTTATTTCTCCCTGTGGATACAAATATGCTGCTCGCAAGAGTTTTTCTTGCTTCTTTCCAGTCCCGTGAGATATTTTTCTCTCTCATGGAAGATATTAGCAGGGATTTATAAACTATGAACACCTGCGACCTTGCAAACCTTTGTTTATAATACAGTAGAAAAATATTTTGACAATGGATGTTTTAGGATTTTAGCCAATCACCCCAAGGGGTGGCTGATCCTTTGACCAATTAGACTATGAAGAAAAAATTCTATAAAAGAGTTGAAAAATAATTAAATAAATCAATCTTGCTGCACAATTCCTGCCTGCTGGATCTCTCTTGTCCTCCCTACCACCACGGGATACCGCGACATCTCCCCAGGTTCAGGGCCCTGCCCTGGCCCTTGTTGAACCTCACTGGGTTTCTCCCTGCCGAACTCTTCAGCCTGTCTAGGTCCTGCTGAATGGCAACTCAGACTTCAGGTGTTATCAGCCACTCCCCCCAGTTTCATATTTTTGTGTTCCACTGTGGGGAACTGTGAAGAGTTCTTTTAAAAATGGATGGTTGGGAACAAAATTAAACATTGTATCTGAAAATTATTTATTGATAACAAAAAGGAGAAGGAAAAGGAGTTGCCCAAGTGAAAGATGGCTAGAAGACACAGAACAGAAGAAAGGAAAATGGAAAAGGACTTGGGGAGAGGAGAGAGAGAGGACAAAGAGAAAAAGTGAGTGCTACCACCAGTGAGTCAGGGCAGTGCTGTCGGCGTCCACGCGGGGGGGGGGATGTGCACACTGCCTGCCTATGGCCAGGCTGGGTCTTAGTGAGACTGTGCAGCTCCTGGAGGGGCACGGCTCCACAGGCGCACCTCCCGTGGTGACAGCACTGGACACGCGGTGAGTGGGTACTTGGATGGGAGGAGCAGGACCTTGGACAGGGTCGCGGCTACCAGCTGGATCGGTGCAGCAGGGCAGACAGTGACAGCTGGATCGGGGTGGCAGGGAAGGAAGCTGGCAGTCCAGGCAAGAACGCAGGGTGAAGTGGCAAGGCTGTGGTCAGGTGCACAGGAAGGCAGGACATGTGCGAGGTGCGAGGGCATGTGGTACTTCCCACTGATTCATTTATTAAATGCCTTTAACATTGTTCCCCCCCCCCCCGCCACTTTTCCCCTGCCCCTAGTCCTGGCCACTGCCTCGGGTCCTCCCTATTGGTTCCTGTACCCCAACTCCATTCAAATACCCGACCTGCAATCAGACAAAAACCCCCTGTGCCTGGATCACAAGGTCTCTCTGCCTCTGGGGATCGCTAGGACAAGATGTAAGATTAAAGATCCTCTTAAACCCTTATGAAGAGACCCTTCTTGCCTTCTTTGTCTTTATTGTGTTGTAAAGCTGATAGCTAGCAGGAGACCCTTTGTGCTGGTAAGCCTCAAAAGGGAGCCGGGAATGGCCTGGTTTGGATGGTCATTTTTAATTTAATCCTTTTGCCTCGGTTTGGGTGGAGGGTTGGGGGTGGGTTCTTGTCGAGGTGAAGGAGGTTGCGCCTCATGTGAAGACCCGGCAATAAAAAACCCATCCCTAACAAGACAAGATGCAAGTTCAGTGCCCTCTGTTTCGGAGTTTAAAGATTAGTGGTGCGTGGGGGGTCCTTGCGCATGAGAAATAAAAGGAAGTAACCTTTGTTTTGTTTCACTCAGTCACCTGGAAACAGAAACCTCCTATTCTCTCCCTCTGACCCTCAGGAGAGATCGGAAAATGTTCTGATCCTCCCATGTCTTCCCTGTACCCTTACCAAGCTAGGTCTGATCACCCCGGCCTGGGAGCTCCCCCTAAACCCTTATCCCGACCCCCCAAAACTCCCGCCATGTCGGCTCAAAGTAGTAGCCAAGATGGTGGCTACCGCGTGTTCAGCTCCGCCATAGTGCCTTCTCTTTCTTGTACTCCGTTTTCTTCCCACATGCGCGAAAACCCTTGGCCCCTCCTTAACCCCTCCCCCTGTGTTGCTCAATGTTCCTGCATCGGCCCCCTTTCCCTCCCCCAAGACGTGGAGTGCCTTTGTGTCAAGTCCCTGCCCCGCAGTAGCACGTGTGCCCCCAGCAGCCCCTCCCCCCATCACCGGGTGTTCCATTCTGGCTGCAGCACTGCCCCCCACCCTGGGCTGCACGGGCTGCCACAGCAGCCTCCTCCCTCCCATCAGCAGGCCCCACCCATGCTCACATCCCCCCCCCCCCCCCCAACTGGCGTGCTGTCCCGTTCTGTCTCTGCCTCCCGCTTCTGCCTATCCCCGTCTGGTTTCCTCTGTCCTGAACCCAGAAGTACGAGCGGCGGCGGCTCAGCAAGAGATGCCCTGGCCCCCACCGGCGCCCCCCCACCAGGGCAGCACAGCCCACCATGGTCCTGTCCTGAGCCACCCCCCCCCACCAGCTGGCTCCAACCACAGAGCGAGAGCAGCGCCCACACCGAACGTTAAAAAAGGCAGTGGCGGCTCAGCAAGAGACACCCCAGCCCCTTCATCCCGGCAGAGCTGCATGGCCTGCTGCATTCCACACCGGAATACCCCCCCGCCTTCCTGCCGGCCCTGGCCCCAGGACTGTGCGGGGTGGGCCCGGCCCCAAGTAGTATCAGCACCGGAGCAGCGGCTGCACCAGGGAAAAGCCCCAGCCCTGGACTGGACCCGTGGGGCGAGGCTGGCCTGGGGACCGTGCGACCCAGCCTGCCCTGAGGGTATTGGCAGCTCTGCGCAGCGCATGGCGTAGAAACAGTGGTGCAGCACCCCCTTCCCTGTTCACCACGCCATGTTGATGAGAAGTGAAAAAAGCAGGAACCAAAAAGATGCCATCCTAACAGACCCAGCAGAAGAAAGAACACAGTAAGCCACAAAAGCAGCTGCTGTGTGAGAACTCAACTAGCACCGATCTCCACAGTCAACAACAACCACCTGCTTCATCATATTCTGTTTTTGCATTATTTTACCATTTTTCTATTGTATAAAAATTAAGCCCTTTCCTTTTCAATTTAATATGAAAGGGGGAGATGTGGTATTGTATTTCCCACTGATTCACTTATTAAATGCCTTTAACATTGTTCCCCCCCCCGCCACTTTTCCCCTGCCCCTAGTCCTGGCCACTGCCTCGGGTCCTCCCTATTGGTTCCTGTACCCCAACTCCACTCACGTACCGGACGTGTGATCTGACAAAACCCCCCTGCGCCTGGATCACAAGGTCTCTCTGCCTCTGGGGATCGTTGGGACAAGGTGTAAGATTAAAGATCCTCTTAAACCCTTATGGAGAGACCTTTCTCTCCTCCTTCGTCTTCACTGTGTTGTAAAGCTGATAGCTGCCGGAGCAAAACTGTGGAGCTGTCCGAAATGGACCACAGGAGGGCGAAAATGGTCACACTGCCCTAAGCAGTGTCTCTGAGCTCTCAGGGAAAGCTGCAGCTTGCTAACCTAAACATAGCACTACAACAAGGGTGAGCCAGCGAGAGCAGGAGAGCCACAAGGCACGCTGGGGCCAGGGCAAAGGAGAGACCGAGCAGGAGCAGTGAACAGTAGTGAGCCCCCCCCCCAGCAAGCAGCAGCAAGCCCTGACGCAGTTGAGTTTTATACTCCCCTGGCCCCTCCTGAAGTCTGCCCACTAACAGGGAACCATTGGTCCAGTCCAACTTTCCTGTGCCATCCATTGGTGGAGACTTCATTGCGACGTGATGGGAGAAGCCCCTCCACAGTGTCTCCTACTGCCTTCCTCGTGTGGGGTGTTGCCAGGAGAAATCTCCCCAGACACAAGGCTTCTCCCACTCTTGGCTGCCTCTTGCAAGTGGCAGGTGTATGCTCCCTCCCCCCACATGCCTCTGACAACCCTGACAACCAGAGTTGAGACAAACTAAAATGACTGAATTCAAACTGAATTAGCTCCTCACACACATCACCAACAAACTTGCTCAGGTTGCATTCTATCCCTTTGTCCAGGGCATTGATAAACAAGTTGAATAAGACTGGAGCCAGTATTGATCCCTGGGAAAGACCACTGACTACACACCTCCAGCTGCATTCTGTTTTGCTGATCACGACACTCTGAGCTCTGCCATTCAGCCAGTTCTTGATCCACCTCGCTCTCCTTTCATCTAATCCGCATTTCCCGATCTTACCTATGAGGATATTGTGGGTGGCAGTGTCAAAAGCCTTGCTGAAGTCGAGGGACACAATATACTAAGCTCTGTAATACAGATAGAGCATGAAAGGCTACAGAAAGCACAAAGAATATCCAATAATTTCATAATGGTTTTGGTTTTTTCCTTAAGGGTTTCAGTAAGATATCCTGCTCTCTGTAGCAGTGGTTTGTGAGACAGCAGAAACCTGGCTGAGATTGAGAATTGCAAATTGAAATGTCAAAGTGGATAAGGTACCTCCCTGCACTAAACACTATCCCATCTCTCTCCATGGCATTTTTACTGTTTATAGCCTCCTCCCCCACTCAAATTATGGTTTTTTTCTAATTTGACTTATGGACAGATGATTTTTCCCAGTAAAGGGAGTCCAGCTGCATCATTCAAGGTACAAGTCTTCATTAGGGAACAAGTCTTTTTCAGGTGATGCACATTGGGCATCAACACATCTAAGAGCAAACTCTGCTTATAACCAAATGTTCTTAGAATAGTTCCAAACACTGACTTAGTGTATAATAAGGAAATGGGTAAGACCAGTAATATAACAAAACAGGTTCAGTATGCACGTTATATTTGCATGCAATTCATGGGGAAAAACTGGGTTAGGATGGTGACTTGGCTCAGTGGAGGAGGAGTTTTTCAAACATATTTTTATTTAACTCTTCTGATGACACTTAAAAATGTAGTTGTGCAGTACTCCAGCAAAAAAAAATTAATTCAATTCTGAAGCTCTTTTAGAACTTAATTACACATGTGAAGGCCAACTTGGGTTTAGAATAACCCTGTTAATTCTTCTAATAACATGATGTGTAAAAGATCTCAGCCTTCCACATCTGCAGAGGAATGGACACTTTGTGGGACTCTGCAGCCACGATTTGCTTTCAAATTTTATTATACCTAAGCTAGCTTGGCTAGCTTAGCTAGCTTACCTATGGCTTCCTTAGTAGTTTTGATAATCCAATGCATAATTTTTATTTTCACTTTGTATATTTCTTCATTAATTCTAGTTAGAAACAAGATAAATCTAGAATTTCTCTTTCCTGCAATGCTAAGGATTTCTCTGTGACCCTGAAAAAGACATCATTTTGGCTCACCCACTTGAGTAGTAAGTGTACTAAATATTACATACAGGAAATTCAGGAGAACTAAATTGGGGAAAAAAAAGATTTTATTTTCATTTTAAACTTTAAAAATTTTTGAATGATCAGTATTCTTTTTCTTCACATGAACTTTCAGCTGCTATGAGTAACATGGCATCTGAAACAGAAACATGGTGATCATGAGTAGTAACCAGCATGCACATATATTGCTTCTATGATAAAATCAGCTTTTAATGTTGAATTGTAAAACTGATAATTTGACCCATCCCAAAGATCAGGTATTTTCACATCGCATTCTGGATTATATTTCTCTTACATTAGCCAATGAGGATTGCAAACTGGGAATATGGAGATAAAATGCAACACACATGCTTTTATAACATAAATATATAAATTTAAACAGTCTCAATTGCACATACAGTAGTAATGACTGGAATTTTATTTGAATGTTCCCTGCAGTAAAAAATACTTTGTGAAGTACTCAGTGAATTATGTATGTTATTGTCATGGGTTAGCAAGCATAGTCCTGGAAGTGATGTTCTTGCAAAGGGGTGCTTACAGCTCCTCTATGACCTCACAGAACCTATCAGCTGGCCAATTTGAATATGGACAATTCTTTAAGCCACTTAAAGTTGTGACTGCCTCTGTGATCCACACTTAAGAATAGGAAATAGCCTCTCTGTCTCGCTTCTGGTGCTGGGGGACAGGTGGCTGCGGGCCCCTGCGGGGAGCCAGCGAGCTCAGCCCAGGCCCTGCTCGGGCCAGGCCAGGCTGGGCCATGGCCATCCTGGAGCCGATGGGCCCTGTTCCACCCACGGAACCCCCCTCACAGCAGTGCCATGGGCAGACAGAGCGGCTCGGCTCCCCCCCCCCCCCCTCCACTGCGATAAGCCACATTCCAGCTGCAAGGCCGAGGTGAGATTAACCCTTTTAGTGCTGTGAAGAGCTGAAAACCTGAGAGAAGAGAAAGAGGAGATGCTTAAAGCTGAAATTCTGTTGTGAAGCTATGATATATCAGAGTACCCGCTGTAATTTCATGAAGATATGGAAGGTGGAGTGTTCAATTTGTGCTTGTTAGCAAAAGCACCTGTGCTGAGATAGGCAGATGATGATGCCGCTGTAATTTCATGAGAAGTTTGGACAGGGAGAGATGGAAGCAATGAGGACTTTTGCTCCAAATGGGAAAGGAGAAAACCTCAGTTCCTAGAGATGCTCCCAGAGATAGTCCTAGAGATGAAGATGAGGAAGACCCTTTGCTCCCAGGAAAGGAGAAGGGCCTCTGTTCTTAGAGATGAAATGCTCCCAGAGATGGGTGAAGAGAACTTTTGTTTCAACCTTTGCTCAACCTTAAAATTGTACCCCAAAAACCTTCAAGAGTGGACCCTCGAAAGCAGTTGTGGGAAAAGCTACAAGTTGGAGGAAGGGACTCACGTGCGAGCAGAGAGACTCCTCTTCCTAAATGGACTGAACAAAGTTATTTAGAAGTGGGTGGCTATCTCGTTGTGATAATGTTTTCATAGCATGAACAAGAGAGACTCCTCTTCCTAAATGGACTGAACAAGGTTATTGTGGAAGTGGTAAACAGACTGAACATCTGAAGTCTTGTCTTTTTACATTGTCACTTGGAGAAGGGAGAAAGGTAGGGGGAGGAGAAGAGTTCTGAAGGTGTGGGATGATTTTTTTTTTTCTTCTTTTAGGTCTGTTAATAAACTTCTTTCTATTCTTTCAAGATTGATGCTTGCTTTGTGTTTCTCCCAATTCTTATCTCACAGAAGGTAAACAGTAATGAGTATTTTGGATCAAACCACTACACTAAATTGGTGTTTCTGCCTGGTTTCAAACCAAACCCACTACAATTATTGAGCATATTCTGCAGTTTTGTGTTAATATCCAGAACTATTAAAAAATCAGCAAGTCAATTATTTCTTGTAAATTATTTCTTCCGAAGATTTTCAGACTTTCTAAAGATATGTTTGATACTTTGCAAGAAAATATCTTGCAAAAAATCCTTTTGTTCAATATATTTCTATCTTTTAGTTTTACATAGCATAGAAGGACTTTAAGCATAGTACTTGCAATCCAAGCTGTAAATAAGAATGTGGAGATAAAATTATAACTGGATAAGTGGACAAGTACCACTCAAACTCTTCCTATATACATAACTGAAAACTTCTGGGGTTTTGTCCTTAAATCAGGTTAATGATGGATATTGACATGCAGCCTTTTAAATTTTCTGTAGTTTTGCTGAAGTTCCTAGGTATATATCCCTTGTTTATTCCTTTTCAGTGGTTAAATGGACTTTCTGTTGGGCCTTAGATCACCAACAAAGTACAGCCACACTTTCTGAAAAAAATTTAGACATTCTTTGTGCTTTTCTTTCTGAATTCTTGAACTGTTGGACAACACTGAAACCTCACTGCATGTGTAGATGCAGCATGTCTCCAGTCCCCAGCTCTGAGATCTGGGTCCCTTTCAGAGCTTTCTAGCAACATCTCTTTCCTGAAGGAAAAGGTTTGCATAAGGATAGTGTGTAGCTATGTATTATCTTAATGTGGAGTGGAAATGTGGCATCTGGCTTGGGGACAGAGAAGCAGACCTTTTATGCTTCAAAGAACCTGCAAAATTTGAGAAGCGGAGGATAAAACTTTCACTTTGAAGAACCAGAGAAAACAATGAGGAAGAGCACAATGTAAGGATGGCTATTGCCATCAGGATGCATAATGTATGTTATGCATAATTTATACATATTTTAGATTATCCAGATATACCTCTACGTTTCTATCATATTAGCCATTACATAGAAACAGCAAATACCATGTTTCTTTGAAAATTTGCAGACTATGAGAATTCTTTTGGTAATTGATTGGTGTGGATCTTTATTCAATTAAAGACAGAAAAGTATCAAGAAAAGAACAGGACAGACAATTATATATATATCACTTTATTTAAATAAAATCAGAGAATTAAAAAAAAATGTAAAGATCCTGTATTAAAAAACACAGAGCTTGTCAGCTGACTTTTATTTTTTTGAGGGATGACATTTCTGTATAGAAAGGTATTTTTGTAAAACTGTGGTAAGGTACACCATAGGGACAGAATTAACTCATCCTTGTAAGAATGTGGACAGCTGCTATGTCTCTCTCTTGTTTTTACTGTTATCTAAGATTTCAAAATAATTATAAAATGAGGCTCTGAAAATTCTTTGTAGCTACTGCCTCCATCTGGCTGTTGTATTTAGAATGAAGCTGCCAAATCAGAGTATGTTCCCTTTGTAAACCTTCTGTGTTTAGTTCATGGGAGTGCGCAAGAGACAGATTTTAAAATTTCATAACTTACATGGTAATTTTAATTATTGTTGCTGTAATTTGGGGTAGTCATGCAGTATTGGTAATGGGATTATAATTATTATTCCTTTATTTATTTGCCACTTGTTGCAGTGGTTAAGTCTGCAATGGGGCTGGCCGAGGAGCTGGGCCCCAAAGCATTGGAAGCTTGCTGGTGGGCTGGTTCAGAGGTTTAAGGACACCCCTTGTGGTGAGATCCCACAAGACCTTGCTTCATTACGTTAATTCTGCTCAGTTGGTTGGCCCATTGGCCTACCGCCCCCTTTACCCCTTTTAAGTCTCTGTTCCAGAAAGCTCTCCCCTCCTCGACACCCCATTGGTTCCCAGTTCCCTTGTCCCACCCCTTGCCTTCCCCATTGGTTATTACCCTGTCACCTCACGTTCATTCCACCCCTTGGCCCTCAGATGATTGGTCTCTGATGTTCTGCCCGCCCTTTGTACCACCCAGTATAAAACCCTGGACCCCTCAGTGTTCTGGGTTCTTTGTCCCTGGATCTCTCCGAGTGTGGACCTCAGTAAACTCCTTGGAACTCTATACAAAGAGCCCCTCCTGCCTCTTTGCCTCTGGCAATGCTGCAGAAGATATCTGGCTATGTGTGAGTGAGTGGCTGCTTGTGTCCACCTGCACCGGTGTGTCTGGGTGTTAGCTAGTATTTTTTTTGGCACCACCTGAGCGACTCCACCAAGGGACGCTTTTGGGAAGGATGCAGCACTTTACCACCATCCCCTCCGCACAGTGTCAGCCACTGACATGCTGAAAACATATATCTCTTACCAAATGCACATGGCAAGTGATTACATCCTGTTCAAAAAGGCAAGTTTCCACTTAAGCTCCTACCAGCTTTACTCACGCTGCACAGCATATTTATGCAAAAGGAGTTACTGTATTATAAAGTGATGCCTCCTGGCAAGGATACAGGTGATGTTGAAAACCTGTGGCAGTTGAGAAGCCTGCTTGGTAGATGAAAGATTAGAGACACCTAACTCAGGCTGTTCCCACTGTTTTTTGATTGCTTTGAAAGTCAGTAGTTTCCCTCAAAATGATCTGCTCTCTGTCCATTTCCCTCCATCTTTCTCAAATGCCGACAATTCCCTGATGGCTGTGCAAGCAGCCCAGGAGCCCTGTGTGGCAGTGGGCATCCCCCATACCACCTCCTGTGTGTGGCAGGGACTGGGAACAGCAACTGACATGGCAGGAGTGGGAGGGCAGCCCCTCTGCCTGGCTGCAGCACCCAAAGTTCTCATCAATGGGGGTGTTAGCACAAAAGTCAGTCATTCTCTGAAGAAGTTATCAATGAGGAAGCTGACCATCAGCTGATGGCAGTGTGCAGCCACACGTGGGACCTCCACCCCACAGGGTTTGGGGGCGCAGGGGCTTTTCCACCAGCACCTGTGTTGGTGGGTTCTGGGGAGGTGCAGGGGCATATGCTAGGCTGGAGAGCCTATATAGGCCTGGGAAGCAGGCTAAATGGGGCAACCCATTCTCTCTGGAGAAGGGATTGGGGCCTGTTAGTTGTACCTGCTGTGGGGCTGTGTGTGAGCAGATGGAATGCAGACCTCTGAGTGCATCTGTCAAATCAGAGCCTGGGGGGATTACTCCTACAAGAGTACTTAAAAAGTGTGTTTACTTGACGGGCAGCTGCGTGCTAGCTTAAAAGGGGCCTGGAGGTCTAGCCATGGTCCCGTCCACGTTACGGCAGTCACATACCCACAAGTAAAGCAGGCTGACAGAGTTGAGCTCCTCACCCGAGAGAGCTTCCCTCTAAGCTCATTGAGTAAGCACGCAGTAGCAGAAGCAAAGAAGTAAAGGGAGGGGACTCTCCGTATGTGTTACACGCAGGTTTATTCCAGTGAAATGACAGGGACGAGGAGCCAAATTGCTAGGAGGGTCCAGGGGTCTTATACTGGGTACAAGATAGGCGGGGAGAGGGAACACAGCCAATGGGATAGGGGCAAGTAGGCGGGGTTGACAGCAAGGGAACCAATGGGAACAGCACATAGGAGGGACTTAGGGAAGGATCCAATGGGGCGTCGAGGAACAAAGAAATTTCTAGAACTGATACATATTAAATGAAGGGAAATGAACATACATAACTTCATACATAAAACAGGGAGGGGGAAACATTAACTAATTGGGAGAAAAATGCAAAAGCCAGAACAAGGGAATCATGGATTCTCACCATGACTGCAAAGTTACATGCTAAGCTTGGGTTGCTGACTGCCACAGCTGGTTCTCCTCAGGAGAGAGTGGCTGGAGCCACGTGCACTGCCACATTTACTAACATTTTGGAAGAGTCTTCTGGTCTGGTTTATCTGTAGAATTGCAGAAACTGATCTTCAAAGTTTTGTTCACTGACTGCTTGCTAGTTATGTGCTATTCATAGATGCAGGAATCAAGTTTTGATGTTGACTGAAGTTAAAGCATGTAAGCTGAAAATGTTTTCCCTTAGATTCATGGCTTCTTAATGAATAACTTGTCATTTCTGTGACCCCTTTTTTTCTCATCTTTACCAAGCTCTGCTTGTTTTATTGAAGTCATGTTAAAAACATAAAAAACATAGTCCTGTTTTGGCTTTCTCTTTTTAAAACAATATGAGTCAAAGGTACCATCAAAAAGGTTTTTTTGTGGAACTTGCATATAGAAGTCCCTTCTGAGAAAGCATGCACAGCTATGCAAGTGGATGTCCATTTCCACATTTTCTAGAGACATGATATTCTGGCTAAGAAGATGGTAGCTGAATCTCCCACCAGGTATCCTGTTCCTTCTAATGTTGTCTTTGAAAATGGGGTTCTATACTCCCTGAGATGATGTAAATGAGAGAAACATGGAGAAAGGAGCACATGAGCTGAAATTTGGCAAAATCTTTTAATATTAAAGTATCACATTCCTGCATGACCTGGTTATATAGTCACAGAAATATCTTATTGTCAGAGACCTGCCTAAAAAAAAGATCAAAAAAAGTAACTAACGTCTTCTTGTGGGTGCCAGGTACACGGCCACATGTGCAATTTTGTGTGCAATTTGATAAAACTAGTCTGCAAGTACATGTTACAAGTAGTTCTGCAAAGAACATCCACACTTGCTCCAAATATACATTTAACATCTGAAAATAAATCCTTTTCAATTTTGATGTGTGAAAACTTCTCACTGTCTTTCCAATTGTACTCCTACAATAACATTGCTTCTGAGTCAATCTTTTTAAAGCACAGTCCATACTATAATATGCAGGCATAGACCACAGTTCTCAGACCCCCAGACCTTGACAAAAACATTTTCTTCCGAAAAAAAAGGCTGTAGATTATTCAGTGAGGCCTATGTGCATGACAAGTTTCAGCTGCCTTACCATGGCAGTTCCAGGAAACCATGCATAGCTTTAAATATTGAGTTATTTATTTTATTTATTCATTTCTGTAATGAATTTATATGTGCTGATATTCTCAGAGAAAAAATGTAGGAAATTTCAGATACATTGTTTGAAGTCCTCCACAAGGTTAAAAATATCTCAGGAAGGTATAATGACAAATTTTGTCACTACTGCTATGGCACTTAAGAAAAACCCATGGAATATACATGTCTAGCACATAATCCCTGTGTTTTTCCAGGGATAATTTATCTCTCTTTCTGAGAGTACTTCTACATTAGCAAAAGATTGGTCTTGTTAACGTGATCTACAACTGAGAATATTACACAACACTTTATCACCAATGATGTATTAACTGGAGACTATAATCTGAAAATAATGAACACACAAGTATAACTCCACTACCGTGTCATAAACTCTAGAAAGAAGTTTACTTTTCTCTGCAAGAATTGAGTGGTTTGTGAATTTAATTTCTATGCACTGGTTAGGCCTGTGTTTTATTTAACCTTTCTCACATGTTTGCCTTCATTGACTGCTTGCTGTGTTTTAATACCACGAGAAGCCATTTAATCCACTCAAATATTTCCATTAGATTCTCCTTCTAAGTGGCACTGTGGGCAATTACACCTCCTAGTAAGGCAGGTACTCATTGTTAGAACAATATCTGTTGTCACTGGAGCACAAAACAATCTGTGTGGCTCATGAATCTAGGCAGATTCAAAAAGATTTTTAATCGCATTGTAGTTCTTTATTGTTCATGTTAAAATTTTTTTCCATTACCTAAGATCTGAACTAAATCAGTTTCAATAAACTCACTGATACACTGAATAAGCTTAGACTTGAATTTCATTTGTCTCTGTTTCTTTGCTTGTTTGGATTTCTGATAGGTGTTTTTTTGTTATTATGTTTTCTTTTTCAAGGTCCTTTATACTTTTTCTGAGTGCTGTTACCTGAAAAAACAATAATTTGCAAAGCATACCTAGCATTTTTTCTGTTGGTTTACTCTTCCTCTCCCTTCTTTTATAGAATGCGTTGGACCTTTTCGGCTTAAAAGAGTTCAGTCATGAAAAGTCTCTAGATACCTAGTGATGATACAGCTGTTTTGTGATCTTAGACAAAATTTACTCCTGCTCAACTGCCATATTGCAGACATCTCACACTGAGAAAATTACTACTTATGACTAGAAATAATATGATTCTTGGTGTCCAGATGTACTCATGAAGGGAAGTAATTCATTACTGAAAAAAATTAGTACTCAGCTTCACCCCAAGGGTCTATTCCTTCTTAGGCCATCTAAGAAAAATTATGTTCCCTAATAATAGTGAAATAAGGGATGTCTGATCCTTTTAATTTCTAGAGGTTTTAAATGTTATTTTAGCAGCTTTGAATACACTGGGTTTTTCTTTTCCCTTTTGAATTGGGCAGGTCATTCTGGCTTGCTAGAAAATTAGATTGCAATAAGATGTCATAACAATATCTTTCCTGGGTTCTTGTCTCATTTTGTTTGGGGTGGGGGTGGTTTACATGCTGAATTACAGAAACTTGTTATGTTCTTACTTCTGAAAATACAGCATTGCCATTGCATATTATTTTTAAAATTGAAGCCTCATTGTAGAAGGCT
Source organism: Aphelocoma coerulescens (assembly GCF_041296385.1). Taxonomy (NCBI): domain Eukaryota; kingdom Metazoa; phylum Chordata; class Aves; order Passeriformes; family Corvidae; genus Aphelocoma; species Aphelocoma coerulescens. Next base: position 97,355,057 of record NC_091015.1, on the reverse strand, counting down.
GTTGGAAACCAGTGCAGGCATAACATAGGTAACAACATAGAAACATTGCTGCAAGGTGTGCACTGTTGTGGGGTTTTTTTTCAAATATAGGAGAAAGGAAATAATAGCAATCAGAGTGGGTGAAGTATGTTTTAGTGTAGGTGACAGATAATGAAGTTTTGCATTGGCTTTTCCATAGCATGTTATTCCTTCTGGGAGATTGATGTGTGATTATAATTACACCCCATGAGAAATGGTTTCAAGCTTGCAATCCAGTTTGCTTTGTGTTTGTCATTTTGCAGCTATAATTTTCGGAGGCTGTGTGTTTCCTGTGACTGTTACACTTAGAATAAATTGCATAGGTGGAAGAGAGACACACTGTCCATGCTCCGTGAAGAGTAATTTGCCTGGTATGGGCTCACAATGCAGTATCTTACAATGTTATAATTAATCAAGTACCTTTTGGCAAGTTAGTGCCAGCTGCAGAGCAAAAGACTTCTGTCACATCATGACTTGCTAGTCCTCATTAGCTGTATAATAATCTTTAAAATTTCAGGGGCAGACTGCCATTATTTAAACAATGTTCTACCCCTTTCTGCATATGCTCAGCTGAGAAGACCTATTCACTTCCATAAATAGGTACTTTACAGTATCAAGAAAAGATCCATGATCTGGCCCCTTAATTCTTAGCTTTTTGTCCTGAAAGGCATGGTTGATCATAAATTGCAAATTTTACTTCTCTTGTTTCAGAATATCTAAGTGCTTATTGGTGCAGAACAAAAAATTACTGAATGAAGTCATTGTAAGAAATACATCTATTTTTTAAATGACTGCATGCTGTACAATAATATATACTCAAGTCGGACTTCAGCTCAGTATACAACAGATTGCATCTGGCCTGAGGTACACTACTCCGCAGCAAACCCCTAGGAGGGGTATTGGCAGCAGATACAAAGTGGTGAAAATCAATCACACCACACCATGAACAGATTATGCATCTGAACAACACACCTGAAAGAGATGCACAGGATGAAAAAAACCTGCATTAGATAAATTACTGCCAATGCTTCCTTCTTTTCTTGAGCAGAGAGAAGTAGCAATCAAGCTACAAGCTTTGAGAGTCACAGCTTAGTCTTTGCTCTCTCTTTGATTTTATATGCTTTCATTTTCTCATGCACAAATAAAAACACCTTGAGGTGATCTAAGAAGCATATTTAGGCCTCTTTATGAGAAGAAGTGTTCAAGATTCTGAAAACATGGTCTTCTGAAGAATATTAAATTGGATCTCAAGAACAGAGATGTATGAAATCAGAAGATATTTTCAAGAACTTTTGCCAGTAATTTTGTTTGGTTGCCAGTTAATCACTAGAAGAATGTTTCATTTTTGCTTTCCAAGTGCGGTCTAAAGGGACAAAGAAAAAAGTAAAAAAAGAAAAGCAGTGTATTTTGTGAAGAGGAAAATGAGAAAATTAAATCACAGTTAAATATATGACTATATATGAGGTATATATGTCTAGTATTTGTTCTCTAATTCTCTTACATGCATCTGTGATTTAATGAGCTTCATCTTTCCTGTTGGATTATATCTACAGCCATAGACAGGATTTTTCCATTGCAGTCTATGGGTCACTTGTAAGAAGTATGAAGAGTGGGTCTCAGACAACCTATGGGGTAGGACGAGGGAATCACCAGGACAGAAGGAGATCTCTGCTATTTCACCTGAGGATGGGTCAGCTGTAACTGAGAATTGCCTTTCTGCACCCACTTCAGACTCACCCTAATGCTGTGTGGGTGAATGTGTGTGAGAGTGCCTGGGAGCTTCCCTCATTATCTTTGAGGATGTGATGTTGTAGCTCAATGACACCAGGGCAGCTATGGATGCTATGGCATTGAAGATGACTTGGCATATTTTAATGGGATTTTCACAGAAATATTTCAGTTTACAGTTCAACTCAGTGTTTCTAACGAAAAGAACATCAGAAGGATTTGCACACACACAAAACAAAAAAACAGCTAACATCACAATGCAAGTGATAAATACTATACAAAGCTATTTTCTGAAATGCCATTTTCTGTAGTTAAAAATAATCCAGGTCTATGCTGAAAATCTAAATACCAGAGGTCAACTAAAAGGAACTCAAATTTAATTGTTATTATATGCCTTTAAGACTGTTGTCTATATCGTAGTTTCCAATGTTTGCAGTGTCACTCCTGCAGTTTTATTAACTTTCAACACCACTGGGTGGTGAAGAGGTAAAACAAGAATTGACTGAAAGAGAAAAATGGGGTTGAGGGAGGAAACAGTGTTATTATTCCTAAAGCATGACAATCAGCTAGCCAAGAGAGGGCCTTCCAGACATCATAACCTTGGTATATTTATTTTCTTCAAGTTTATATGTTGCAAATTGAGGTATAATGGAATTAAGTACAGGGGCAAGGCAGGAAAAAGGGCATAGGCCATCATTGACAGAAAATATCTAGAATACTTTCAACCACTTTTCCTCATCTGTTTTTAAGGAGAGAATGTATTTAAATTTCTGTGTTCAATTTACACTCTGGAGAGCATATAAGCACACATTAATGGCTACGTTTTCTCTTTTCTCTCTGGTATTCAGTACTTTTCTGAGAGGTTTTTTTTTCTCTCACCAGCCAAAAGCAAATGTGTGATTTACACAGGTTAGTTAAGCAATAAATGCAAACATTTTCATTTTTCATGACATAGCATCTGTACTCTTCTTTGTTTTACTGACCATTTGCTTTTTTCTCTTTTGTTCTCTTTCGAACTAACCCTGATAACACATGGTGTTTCACTTTTCAGAGGACTAAATTCAGTAAAGTTTCTGTGATACAATGCCAGTATAAATTCCAGAGCCTATTCAGTAAATAAAATTGTTCCATTTTTTCATCATAAAAATCTACAAAAGAGAAAGAGAAGGGAATTACAAAGTATCAGGTGAGGAACTATGTTTGCATTCAAGTTATGAAGCTAATGTGATTTCATTCATATACAAGAGCTAAAAACTTTAAAAATCTCTACAATTAATGAGCTAATGGAAGGGAGGCGCACCATGGTATATAAACAAGTCAATGTGATGTAACCAGTTACGTAAAGTTATCTTTGAGTTGTGAGGAATTTTTAATCTTTCTATGTATAGAGGGTTTGTGCAATACACATCACATCAAAAATGGGTTGCAGTACCTAGATTTATGCAGGAGTTTTTCATTCCTGACATCAAAACTAAAAACTATGGCAATCACAGGAATTTTATCTCTAATCCTGTGATTCTGTGATCAAGTCTTTTGGAAGCCTTAATCCTCTTGCAAATTTTTTCTGGCTGTGGGGTTTGGGGTTTTTTTCCATGAATAAGATAGAGGTGATGAGTACATGCTCATCTCACAGCCATTGTAGATTAACAGATTTGTACTCAATTTGGAAAGTCTGGTATGTTCAGTATTGTGTTCACCTCAAAATCTGTGGACTTTTTCAGAGTGGAAAATTTCAAAGTGGAAATTGCCCACTTTTTGTACATTAATGGTATGTGACACACGATATGATTACTGACACATTTCAAATTCCGTCCTGAAGTTTTCCAGTATATTGATGGTTTCTGTGTTATTTCACTGTAGGTATTAGTAAAAAGATTCTGACAATTCTATCTCAGTAGAAGCAAACCAAACACACACACAAAAAAAAAAAAATTAGATCATTTGGTGCATTTTTAGAAAACTTCGTTTCACTGATTTAGCCATTAAGTGAAACTGAAATCTCATGTCACTGTACACTAGAGCAAGACTATATGCTTTGCTCCCAAGATACTCTAAGGATGAGCCTTACTTTTTCACATGCTCTGATGAAACAATCTGCACCATCCCTCACCTATGTATAGATTAACTTTGTATTTGATCAAGCTGAGCTGTAGTGGTCAGTGTCCTGTATCACAATGAGTCAAATGAGTCTTCTCCTTTGACTCATTTCACCCACAGAGAGTAGCTAGAAAGGACTTGCCTGTGTAGAAGATTGAAGATATTTATAGACCCTTACCCTTCTGCTGAGATTTTGATTTCACTCTTGTCCTTTTCTTGATATTTTTTCCATTCCTATTGCATCAGAAAAATAGGGGATTTTTCCTCTTTTTTTTTTCCTTTCCTGTTTTGTCCTTACTCCATAAACACTGGCTTTTGAAGTTAACTTTTCAGATGCTAATGCTATGGGAGCTCCTTCTGTGTAGATTTAAGACTAATACTATTTTTATTCACAATTGCAGAAAGCTGGAAGTTTTAACTGCGATTAGGTTAACTCAGAGACTGAGAAGTGTCGATCAATTACAGAGGAACTTTTTTTTTTAGTATGAGCACCCTGTCTTTGGGCTGAATATTGTTTGCATCCTGAATCTGTAGATCTTATGTTTATGTAAGATCCTTCAGAAAGTCTAAATCCCTTTACTGCTTCAGAACTATCCACAGTATTCACACTGAGAGAATCCCATGAAAACATACTTGCTGCATGCTCTAACAGACTGGTGACTTTAAAAGAGAACAGCAGAAATTAATGGATTTAGAAGAATGTCTAAATATATCTTGATGCTGCGGAAGCAGCTTTCTGGTATTTAGATGATAATGAAATAAAACATGTAATCCTTAATGATGTCATTTTTTCAATGTCTTTCTGACTGTAAATTTGCAGGGCAAGAGGATATATATGGTTAAATTGTCCAGGTAGGTAGAAAGAAGCTGATGTACCCATATCAATGGCACACACAAACTCTATTTTCATATTTATGTGATTAAACCATACCTGTGCTTTCTACCTACATTTTATATAGCATGCTCAGTTTTAAATAATCTTTGGCTCTTCCATATAACTACTGTGGATAAAATAAATCAACTTCATAATAAATTTGAATCAACTAGACATAGTAACAAATACAAGGAGGATAGTCTAGAGATAAAGCAAAAGAAGACTAAGAAAATCCTTTTAGATTTAAATAAAATTACATCAGAACTCAACTCAGATAGTGAATATCCAAGCTGTCATTTTTGGTCAAGGTCATTGTCCTCACAGATTAAATATGTATTATTAGGAGAGATCTTTTAAAATATGTCTGCCTTATTAAAATAACAAAAGCTGAAGAGCAAATTCCAGCAACTCAGGAAGTCAAAAGTGAAATAGTTCTAGAGAATAGTAAGTATTTCATATTCTAAGCACATATAAGAAAAAGAGGGCAGCAAGAATGCAACAAAGAGAACAAAACACACAATAGATTAGCCATTTAACTTCTACTTAGATCTAATATAATTTAGCCATTTTGTTTTAAAGCCAAGAATTAAAGTACAGCAAAATAAATGGCTATATTTCTTCTGTTGCCATTATCTGCAAATCAGTATCTTGGCACTTCAAAGTAATGAAAACCTCAAATTCCCTTGATTCCACCATGACCAGAAAGCAGTCCCCGCTTACATCAGTGGTTGCTAGTCCATTAAATGTTTTCATTCAGAGCTCCTGAACCAAGCCATACCTGAGGCTGAACTCAGCATCAAGGTGAAATTTTCTCCGTCCGATTGTCTAAATAGGCAGCTGTACAATCTGTCTCTTGTGAAACTTGAAAGCTTTGGAAAACATGTCCAAGACAGAATTGTATGTTTTCAAATATTGATTTATCCAAAAAAACAGCTTTCAAGATCTATACTAGATCAAAGAATGGATGACTGTTTTAAGATCTCCTAATTGTTTCTGTCAGTTCTGTGCCAATTACAGATGTTCTGGATGTTGCTGCATCTGAAGAAGGGACAATAGACTGTCCTTTCTTCATAACAATACTTTACAGATTTCTGATCCTGGCTTTCTGTAGGGCCTGAAGAGATGTAAAGCTGTCAGTTTCAGGACTGAAACTAGTAGTGTTCTTGTAAGTGTCTTTACCAAGCTAGAAGGATCAATGCAGACATTCAAATGATCTTATGAGCATCACATAAGCTTTGAATGTTACTCTAGATGGGGAAAAAGACACTTATGGGTCGTAGAACATGCTCCATCTGTTTTAGTTAAAAATGCAGATTCTCACTCAAGTAGTAAATTTCATTTTAATGGTGGAAAGATATTTCCTCCAAACAAATTAGAGAGAGTGCATGACATAATGGGTATGAAAAGCAACTCTTTTGGAAAGTGTAGGATGTCATACAAGTAATAAAAAAACCCCAATCTGCTCTGCTGCAGCATTAGGCATATTATTATCATAAAATGTGTAGTTATTCTTAGTGTGGTGGAAACTACAGGAAAGCTTTGTCTCTTTAACCAGGTTTGTGGGACTTCAGAAAATTCATGTAATACATAATTTCATGGAGGAGAATAACTAAAAGTGCAATTGTTTTGCTAAATCCTTTTCCAATAGTCTACTTCATTTTTTGTATTTCTGATTTTCTGTTCAATAAAAAGGTACAATTTAATAATTGCAGAAGAAATATAAAGCATTTTTTTTAGATAAACACAAAGAAAAGTGTTTTCCTTTCCTAAAATTTACTTAAACTAGCTAGCTTTGATCAATACCTGTTTTTTTTCAGTAACTGCAGAGTCAAAATCAAGTATTCAGTTTCCACTACCCACCTCAAGGGAAAAATTTCTTCAGTGACTTGAGGGATATTGGCATATTGGCTGTTGCAACACTATTTTATATTGACTACATTTGAATTAATAATTTGCAAAGAATACAGTATTCCTCTGAATTAGTTTCTTGCCCTTCTGCAACATGTCCGTATCCCTGTCGTTCAGATGTATTTTTCATCTGAATATATTTTAATATATACATATGCAATTGAGTACCTTCACTTTGAATTAGTAATTGAAAGCTGACATGCAGATACTCTTGAAATCTTTAAGAGACCAGGCTTAAAGCTTTGATGTGTTCATTACGTGGTCATGGGAGCGTTTACCTGCTAGCTGATCAATGACTTTGTCTCTGATTTTTCCACTAATCGACATTCAGAAAACTCAGGTTTCTAATTAAATGTAGAATATCCCTTTCTCTCTTAATACTGCCCTGTTTATTATGAATTTGATGGACCAAGAGTTTGTGAAGCACATGAAGGATCAAATTCAAGGACTTTCTTAGATTCGTAGACTTAACCTGCCTTTTCATGAGACAGTTCAACCCCAGTAGGTGTTTGAAATATATCCCTTGATTTAAAATATACAAATTGAGCCATTGATTTAAAATAAGCACATCTCTGTTTTTCCTGTTCCTCATGATGGAGCTAAAACCATTTCCTCTCGGAAGCACCTGTTTCTTCCATCAAATTTAATGCAACTCTAGACTTCCATTCTATGCACTAAACAAGCTAAAATGTTGGGGTAAGCCAGAATAACTGTGGAAACTGGACATTGCTCAACAGCTAGAAACTCAGAAGTATCAGAAAAAGAATATGATAGAAAAAAATCAGTGTTCAGAGCAATACTCGTTCTGTATTCTCAACACCAATCTAATTTTTTTCCTAGTTTGAATCATCTTGGTAAAAGATGGGGGCATTTTATGAAAAGCATTCCTTGCTTGAATATTGGTTTTTAGCCTAAAATAAAACCTGGGACAATGTCAAGCCAGCATGCACTGTGAGTGCAAAATCATTCATCTCACTTCTCCTTGCCTTTAAAACCGAGTAGACTTGCAGCTATCTATGGGGGGAAAGGAATACTTTTTTTCATAGATAAAAATCTATTACTGTATCCCACAGCTGTAAGGAGGAGACATCCAACAGGCAGGAATTGTGCAGCAAGATTGATTTATTTAATTATTTTACAAACTCTTTTATAGACTTTTTTTCTCCATAGTCTAATTGGTCAAAGGATCAGCCACCCCCTGGGGTGATTGGCTAGAATTCTAAAACATTCATTGTCAAAATATTTTTCTACTATACCATAAACAAAGCTCTGCAAGGTCGCAGGTGTTCATAGTTTATAGAACTCGGTTAATATCTTCTGTGAGAGAGAAAAGTATCTCACGGGCTTAGAAAGAAGCAGGAAAATTTCTTGCTCACAGCATTTTTGTATCCACAGAAATCCTCTTTCCCTAGACTGAGAGAGCACTCTATAAGAGAGGTGAAGCTACCAGAGGTCAAGCAAAGTGCTATATGAGCAACTACTGCTTTTGATTTTCTAAAGTATGCTTCCATAGTGCTAACAGAAAGTTTTCTTGACTTACAGTGTTTTATTACATTTGTCAGTCCTTCCTATGAGTAGTAAGACACTACAACCATATTCTTTACAGATATAAAAATTATTTACACTATTCAAATCTTGAAAAAAATTCAGCACTAAACATATCTGTTTTAATAGTGCTAGCCTTTGACTCAACTAGCCTTCAACATGCATTTACTTCCCATGTTTCACTTCATGTTTTACTGCATTCATATTCAAACCTTTTGACTGAGAGTATGTGATTTAGAGACCATAAATCCTTTCTGCACTTCCCTGGTGAGTCTGTAGGCTTATTTTCTGCCAAGTGACCATTTTCTTTAATTACAAACAAAATGGAAAAGTCCCTTAATGAAATAAATATTGATAACAAAAAAAAAAAAAAAAAAAAAAAACACAAAAAAAAAAAAAGAACAAAACAAAAAGAAATAAAAACACAAAAAACCCAAACCAGCCAACCAAAGAAAGAAAGAATTAAATAATTTGCTTACTAGATGAAGACTAACACTTTCTCGAGGCTTAGCTAAATAAGAAGTTAACCTCCATTACTGCAAAAAGGACAAGCCCCAGTTACACCGGTTGTTAAACTTCCCGTCCCAAAGTGAACCCAGAGACAGAGATTGTCCCTTCCATCCAGAGACAATTTAATCAAAGGTCTCAGCACTCAATGTCATGCCTCCCAATTTTGACTATTCAAACCTGTAGCATCTTTAGGCAACATCTTTTACTTGAGTCAAATCTCAAAAAAGGAATGTCAGTATCTCCAAGGGATCAAAACAGCACTTTGAGGGGCAGGCTTTGGGTCCTTCCTCAGCACATCACCTGGATGTCTATTTGCTTGAGTTCGGTGGTAAACTTTTTTGAAGGATGGAGGAAGATAGATCTTCCATCCAGTCAAAGTTCAGCATACAATTTATTCCTATTGATTATTTAGTTAGGAAATAGCTATTAATGGCCACAGCCTCCTGTCTCATTTTTTAAAAGGTTAGGAAAAGTCTTCATGGTAAACAAATTATACAAATTTGAAAGAAGCAGTAGGCAAGTTACAGAAATGACAACCATTTGCCCTGCATCTCACGTTAACCTACATTTTGTTTCCCACAGTTTTAGGATTCTGCTTTATTTAATTTACTCTTACATTAAATAACTCATATATTTTCTTATATTTATCCAGAAATACTAATAGTATGTCTGTTTTGAACCAGACTTGAATATTTTTTATTTCCACTGATGATGATGTCTCTCTTACGCTTTTACCTGAAGCTTCATTTCAATTAAACCACCCTGAGATGTGAAAAGAATTGTGGGACTTAGTGCATACAGTTTCATTAAAGGCAAAAATCTTTTTTGTTACATCCTATCTCAAATACATGAAGAAAAAAAACTGAGGTGCCTATCTGAAGAAGCAAAGGGTGCAGTATAATCAGTTCAACTCCTTCATTATAAATAAATGGTAGGATTTCAGCATTTTTTCAACTCTAATATATGTTTGCAGCTTTTCTGTTTATTTATAATGACAGAGATAGGTAAATAAAGGATAAGTGGCTATAATTATTGAATTTATAACTACTGAAAACTGGCATACACTCTATATGGTTTAGGACATTATTTGATATTTATGAAGTCCCAGATTTCTATGAATATAGAAATTCAGTAATTATTGCTGTCATATTTGCTATTTCTATGCAATTTGCTTTAATTTAAAGGAATTTGAGGGTTTTGGTTGTATTTAGAAAGTGATGGATGTTTACCAGCTATTCCTCTGAGTTTATGCTATTGGATATTTTACTCAAAATCAGGATAAATGTATCATTTTATATATTTCAAATCTTTCAAAAAATGCCTGATTAAACTGATAGTATCTTTTTCCCAATTTTCCCATCCCACCTATATTTATGCTATATTAGATTGCATTATATTATACTTTTTTTTACCTAAGTTATTTCTTAAGAAAGAGCATAATTGGCAATCACTACTGAGACAATTTGCTCTTTGACTTTCTAACTGTAAGGGTCTTTCAAATATTTAGTGGGGTGGATTATTCATTCACAGAATGGTTCTACTCCTGCTGTCTTCCCAGCCATGACTGTGGAATCTAACAGGGCTTCTCAACTCTGGGGTCTACAACCATGTTGTCTTATCCCCCCAGGAGAATGAGGTTTGGGCTGACTTTCCCAAAGCTAGGCCTACACTCTATACTTGAAAGGATAAATACACCTCCAAGGCCCATTCTGGAATGTGCTTCAGCTTTTCTTTTTCAACTGGTGAATGATGGTCAACTTTTTTCACAATTTTCCTTCTTAACTGCGTAAGTCAATTGTGTTTTTTAAAATGACATTTAAGTAACTTCTCAGAAAGCTGTAGAAAAGCTATGAATCGTTTTCCTTTGGAGCAACACTTGTTAGAAAGACAAGCACCTTCATGCCACTGCAGAAAGGAAAAACCTGAATTCTAACTTTGAAATTTATACATGAAGGGCAATAGATGTTCACACAATTAATGAGGCATGCTTCATTGATGGCTTTGATATAAGAAGGCTTATAAAAACTGTCAAAAAGGATTCAAAGAGTATTTTTTGCAACAAGACCATGACCTAAACCACACATCATGTGTTAGGTTTAGTAGGCATTCTGCACTTCAGTTATCAAAGGAACTATATATAAATTTAAAATAAAGAGCTCTTGCTGTATAGGAAAGCTGACTTGACTCCAAAATAAACTCATGGAAGGGAAGATATAAGAGAATTTTGAATATAATTTTATAATGGAGAAATGAAATATTGAGTTGGTTCACTGACAAGGTATCTATATGTTCATGGAGGTGCTTACTGCCATTTTATACTTAGGTATGCAATGGCAATAAATTAATAATTAATATCACACTAAAGTTCTAACTAACCAGCTATGAAGCTAACTGAAATAATACAAGCCAAAACTGCAACAACTTCTTAATATTGTTCTTGATCTATTTGAAAATTTGAGTAGGTAAATGGGGGCAGGAGACAGATCACTTAGTCAGCTCTAGTTTCTCTCCTGGCACTCTGAGATCTAATGCCATCTTGAGCAGCTCTTTGAAGCTGAAATGACAAAAAAAGATCAATAAATCCACCTCTCCAAACAGCCACGGATCGATTCAGCCGAATATTCAGGCAAGTCATCCAGTAATTCTACTACTTCATTCGTTTCTGAACATGAATAAAGAAATAGGATGTATATAAGCATGCTACTGCAATACAGAGATCAGTTATGTTTCCTGAACATTATTTTATCTAATATTCAGGGGCTCTTAGAAAACATATTTACTTTACTACAGGCATATTTATATAGCTATAAAAATATGAGGCAGCAATTATCATTTTAAAAAGTAATATATTCCCTTTTTATGCCTAAAATTTAGTAATTTAGTAATTGTTTTTTGTCTCAAAGTAAAGCCTGTAAAGACTATTTTAAAAATTTATTGATTCATCATTAAATTTATATATTGAAAATAGTGTCACCTCTCCACTTCAGTCCTTTAGATGATTTCCGATCCTAAAAAAGTGTAAAGCTTCTAGATATCAGCAAGCAACATAAAAGAAGCATTAGAAATTAGTTTTTGCAATCTGAAACAATTGCATGCTGTGGATAATTTAAAATTGGAATAAATAAACAGTCACATTATTTTTCCACAAAACTTAAGACTGAATAAGAAAACTTATGCTTAAAAAAACTAAAAATTAATTATTTATCAATGTGTGAAGGTCTTGAATATACACAGACTCTGAAAAAGGAAAAACAAGTTTCTGATCTCTGTTACTAATGTCCTTGCCTGTATGCACATATGTGCTTTTTTAGTGGGGATGATAAATGTGGAAAATAAATATATAGATATTGCTTCCATCATGCTACATATTTTCTCTTCCATACACATCATATAAATTTGTATTTTTACACTTGTGTTTAGCCACAGAAGACATATAAAAAATCCAGCAATCCAGTGATTTTATGATGAGTTCTAATGAAAAAATGTATTATAGCAACAATCTAAATTTTGAGAAGGATATATATATATATATGAAACTTGACCAAAACAAAATGAAAATTTATAAGGAGCCCCTTGAAAATGGTCCTCTTTTTAAATATTTCCACAGCTCACCAGCACAGAGAACTGAATGTTTTATCTTTCTCATGCAATTCATCTCTTCTCCATGAGGCTCGTATCTTTTCCAAAAATGTACAATACAAAGAGACATATTTCATGATCTATTCTGAGACAGTTTTGGCCTTGTTTTTGCACTGCAATATGTGTTGAATATCAAAAAGAATTTCTAAATGGGGGAAAAAGCTTAGAAAGGGATTTGCTCAAAACCTCTTTAACACTTACTGTTCTCACACACGGACTTCAAGTCATGTTTTCTGGGTGGTTTGAAGAACTGAATGGCGCGGAGAACATATTGAAATCAATGAAAAATTTTCCATTATCTTTTTTGAGGACTGTTGACTTCACTGAATCAGAGTTAGTAATCCTGTAAATGGCAAGGCCAGCTGCTGAGGTAATCTAGGTGCATCAGCCTATTCTGTTGCATATTGATTGGACAGTCACAACCAGAGTGTATTGGACAATGGCTAAGTGTCCTGATGGGCACTGCTGGTAAGTGCCATCCCTCAACAGTCCATATTAGGAACAGTGCTATACAATGTCTTCATCAGTGACATAGAAAAGTGACAAGGGATTGAGTGCATCCTCAGCAAGTTTGCAGATGACACCAAGCAGAGAAGTGCAGCTGACACTCCTGAAGGACAGGATGATGTGACCTGGACAAGTTTAAGAAGTGGGGCCATGGTGCAAGGTGCTCTATTATCAATAGAGCTTGTGGGATGAAGGGATTCAGAGCAGCCTTGCTGAGAAGTCCCTGGGGGTGCCAGTGGATGAGAGACTGTACATGACCCAGCAATGTGCACTTGGAAGCCAGAAACCCAAACATGTCCTGGCCTACATCCAAAGCAGCGTGGGCAGCAGGGCAAGGGAGGGGATTTTGCCCCCTACTCAGCTCTGGTGAGACCCCACTTGGAGTGCTGCATCCACCTCTGGAGTTCCCAGCAAAGAAGGAACATCAATTTGTTGGAGCAAGTCCAGAGGACATAAATCTGTTGAAAAGAGTCCAGAAGAGGCCACCAAGATGATTAGAGGAAGGGAGCACTTGTATGAGGAAAAGCTGGGAGAATTGGGATCATTCAGCCTAGAGAACAAAAGGCTCTGGGAAGATCTTACTGAGAATTCTCAGTACTTGACGGGGGCCTACAGGAAAGATGGAGACAAACTTTTTAGCAGGTCCTGTTGCGATAGGACATGGGGGAATGGTTTTAAATTCAGTGGGGATCTAATTAGATTAGGTATAAGAAAGAACTTTTTTACGATGAGGATGGTGAAAACACTGGAACAGGTTGCTCAGAGAGGTGGTGGATGCCCCAACCCTGGAAACATTCAAGGTCAAGTTGAATGGACTCTGAGCAACTTGATCTATTTGAAGATGTTCCTGTTCATTGCTAGAGGCTTGGATTGGATTACCTTCAAAAGGTCCCTTCCAAATCAAACTATTTTATGACTCCGCGATTTTATGTAAGAGGTGTATCCTCTGAATGAAATAGAAGCATTTCCAGTGGTATATTTTTAATCAAAGTATTATTTACTTACATACTTACTATTTCTGCTGAGCATCACTTTCTTCTTTCTTTAACTGTACCTTTAAGACCATGAAAATAATAGAAGATCAAATTAATACATTTCTCAGGTTTATGCCCCTAGTTTATGGGTGTGTAATAGACCAGAGGAGAATTCCAAAATGTTTATACTGGCATACATTGATATTGATTTTTGTAATGGAGGAAATTCAAGTTGAAACACTGGAAGTCAGTTTTGATAATTAACAGTTTGAGTTTTAATTTTAGTATAGAAAAAATTTCTAAGTCTGTTGGAGCTTATGTGAAAATTACTGGGTTTGGAAAATGGAGCACAAATTATAAAAAACCCTTGGACACTTTGAATTTCTTTCTTTATCTTTGGATTCTTGGCAATCTAATAGTTTACTGTTCTGTTGGATCAAGAATATACCAAAAAACAGAATTTCAAGAATTTCACACATATTTACTCTCAACAGAGGAAAACAGAGTCCATCAGAGGAAAATGTTGTTCATTATTTACCTGTTTTGGACAAATTCACAAAGTATTGCTGAACTCAAGTTAAGAGAAAGTGATTCATCTTTCTTTTTAATGCCCTACTTTCCCAGGAAGTTCCAGTGTAAAAAAAGGTCTTATCTAGGCAGAAAAAGGGAGGGAGATGGAAATGGAGGAAGGAAAAGAAAAGAAGGTTTCCATCTGTCACTTAAGAGTTTTCTTCTACCACCTGCTGATTTGACTAATGACAGTTGCATAATTATCATTTCACATGTGTGTGATAATGTCCTTTGTTTGGACTGCCAGTTGTCTTGATGGAGTACACTCAATGGTGTTATTCAAGAACGTGAGCTCCCTATGTGAAACATTCATGCCTTCACTACAAACGTATTTTGTAGGTTTTTAATTTTCCCTCTGAAAATTCCACTGCTTGAAACCGTAAATACACCAACAGTATCAAGCTTCTCTTGAATGCAGAAGTGCCTTTTTGCAAATATCAATACAAGTGTTAAAGAAAACAAAATTGTTACACTGACATCCAAATTATTTTACCAGTTAACTTTTTTTTAAAAAGAGATAATAGGAACCAGTGTACTTCACCATGGCTCTAATCCAAAGCTCATTGAATAGATATAATTACGCCTTGATCTATCAACAAAGATACTATCTGTCCTGATAAGTCACTCTCTAGCCAATTAAGACTTATTTCTGAACACAACATTTTAATATTAAAGCATAAATGCACTCTTAGTGATGACTAAATCATTCCTTCATGTAATTTTATAATGTTCCCGCTTTCCCATAAGGGAAAATTTGCCATATTTCTAATCTGTTAGGAAGTTAACCTGAAGTCACATATAAATTCTCTACTCACTGTCCCATCAATATTCTTACCAGAGTACCTTAGAAATATAGTGTTAACATTGAGCTATCTAATTAGAGTTCCTCAGGAAGCATTTTGACAGTGTAACAAAAAAGCTCTAGCATGCTTTCCCCTTTCCATGTTCCAACCTACTGTCAGAGACTGAAAATTCGGGCAGAGGCATTTCTAAGAACCTTAAAACTGGATCATAACACCTATATTAGCTGATTAGAAAAAAAAATTAGCTAAAATATTCCGAGGAAATAGAAGAGCATCTTTGTTGTGAACATATTACTCAAAACTAATCATGTTTTTTTAGAACAACAAAACAATTTGTTGGGTTTTTGGACTAGCACAGCATTAGCAAATTAGAATCAAATTAGAAAAAAAAAATAAAGCAAAAGGTCATTTAAAAGCTTGTTTCTTCAGTATCTGAAAAGTAACACAAGATATAGACACATAATAGGGAAGCATTATTATTTAGCAGCTATAAAATACAGATGAGTTTATTAAATATGCATATTGTTAAGTGACTAGCATTTAGGGATCTTTATATAAGCACAGGTACTGAACAAATATAATCAGTCTGGTTCTAAGTACTTTTTCTAAAATCACTTTAAAAATTCTTTAAAAAATCATTAGGTTTAAATTTTGCAAAATATTTGTCTATTATATATTGAAAACATTCTTATCAATATTAAAATTTATGCAGAAAGGATATGTAGACATATTCAGAGGTTAGTTTTTTGCTCATAATTTTCTCCTCTCTGTAGATTCTCAAGTCACCTTCATCACAATAATGCAATCGCTTTCCAGTAGAGCTTTAAGCACTCTGATAACATCTGTCACACATAGTTCATGATCCCTCTCATCCTCTCCTTAGGGGGTGTGTGTAGAGCGCTGAGTTATTTTGTTAGGGTTTGATTTGGAGGAATTTATTTTTCACACACTGCTATATCATTATTTAGGCATGTAGACAGTCTGATAGAGAGTCTTTATCTCATGAAATTATGTGCATTTAGCAGTTTACTAGATTAATATGAAATATACTTTATTAAGTATTCCTATCTATTTTGGGGTAGTTGAATGGTAGCTGTTACAAAAAATCAATTGCTCAGCTAATGTGTTCAACAATATAAGAAATAGCTGGAAGTCTATAAGAAGACTGTATGTCTCTTAGCACCTTTGGCATTTTTACAATGCAGAAGAGTGACTATAATATAATTCCAGTCCTTTGACGCTTCATTCACTATAGTTCAAGTTGATTAGCTTTTCTGGCTGGATTACTGGTTTCCCTCCAAGTTTTATGATATTACTAGCGATGCCATCTGTTCCAGGTATTTTTCCTGTAAAGGTTTCATGACTTTCTCTATCTTCTTTTTGAGGGCATAAGATAAGGTTTTTTCTTCATGTCTCTTTATGTCATAGGAGGTGGTGAAACTTGTCATGTTTGTCTCTATGCATTCTTGTAGAGCTGCTGGTAAAGCTCATCTGCTCTCTGCAGGATGCTCTCTCTCCCTCTGTAATTACTCTTTCATCACTGTCTGAGAGGGACATCTGGTGTCAATTATCTGTTTTCTTCTCATCTTGCTACAGCTGTTTCTTTTAAGAGTATTTTAAATCTTTTCTATGTTGCATCATATATTTGAATTCTTTGTGATCTTCCATTTTCAAGGTCATGTGAAACTTGTAGTTGCAAGCAATCATTCTTTCTCTCTTTCAATTCCATTTCTTTTATCATGAGTCCATATGTTCATCATATGCATTTGCACTACTAAACTGATCATGATGAACCCCTGTCCTGATATCCTAAGGTACAGGTATAAT
Source organism: Aphelocoma coerulescens (assembly GCF_041296385.1). Classification (NCBI taxonomy): domain Eukaryota; kingdom Metazoa; phylum Chordata; class Aves; order Passeriformes; family Corvidae; genus Aphelocoma; species Aphelocoma coerulescens. The sequence goes on along the minus strand of NC_091015.1, from coordinate 97,338,057 downwards.
GAGATTTCTTTTTCAAAGAAATTCCCTGACCTAGTGAAAACTTGGTTGTTACTTGAGAGGTCCAAGTTACATTAGGGCAATCAGAACTTCATCAAGAGTACGTAAGTAATTGGTGCTTGGTACATGTTGCGTTCCACTGTGGGGAACTGCAAAGAGTGTTTTTAAAAATGGATGGTCGGGAACAAAATTAAACCAAACGAGGCAAACATTGTATCTGAAAATCATGTATTGATACCAAAAAGGAGAAGGAAAAGGAGTTGCCCAAGTGAAAAATGGCTAGAAGAGACAGAAAAGAAGAAAGGAAAATGGAAAAGGACTTGGGGAGAGGAGAGAGAAAGGACAAAGAGAAAAAAGAGAGGGTTACCACCAGCGAGTCAGGGCAGTGCTGTCAGCATCCAGGCAGGGAGGGGAGGTGTACACACTGCCTGCCTATGGCCAGGCTGGGTCTTAGTGAGCCTGTGCAGCTGCCAGAGGGGCGCGGCTCCCACGGCCACGGCGCCGGACAAGCGGTGAGTGAGCGCTCAAACGGGAGGACCAGGACACTGGACAGGGTTGTGGCGACCGGCTGGATCGGGGCGGCAGGGAAGGAAGCTGGAAGTCCAAGCAAGGACACGGGGTGAAGTGGCAAGGCGGCGGTCAGGGGCACAGGAAAGCTGGACATGTGCAAGGGTGAGCCAGTGAGGGCAGGAGAGCCAGAAGGCAGGCTAGGGCCCGGGCAAAGGAGGAGCGACCAGGAGCAGTTAACAGTAGCAACCTCCCCAGGGAGCAGCAATGCAGGCAGTTTTTATACCCCTGGCCCCTCCCAAAGTCAGCCCAAGGACGGGGAACCATTGATCCAGTCCTACCTTTCTTTGCCATCCATTGGTGGAGACCTCTTTGCAACCTGATGCGAGAACCTCCTCTACAGTGTCTCCTACTGACTGCCTCGTGTGGGATGTTGCCTAGCGAAGTCCCCCCAGAGACAAGGCTTCTTCTAGTTGCCTCCTGCACGTGGTATATGTGCACCCCTGCTCCACGTGCCTCTGACAACCATTGTTGAGGCATGACAAAACTGAATTGGCTCCTCACAGTACATTAACTGTCCTTTCTTACAATTCATGCAATAGTATAAAAAAAGTCATGGTTAATAATATGTAGAAAAAAAATTTACACCACTTTTCCCCCAGTACAGTTTGATACTAAATTCCCTGATTTTCTTGATGCTTTTTTCTAGTTTCATTGACTTCAGTAGCAATACTTATATAATTTAGAACCTAACAAGGTTGAAGGCTTGACTCTGAAAACTTTGGGTAAAATACACTGAGAGTATACATAGACACTGGCTCTAGCAGATTGTCCCTCAGACATCCATTGGCAGAGCTGGTACCAGTAGACCAGATGCCTGTCCTCTATAACTGGTCACAATGTCTTGTTCATGTTAAGGGTAGGGTTCTAACGCTGTACCAAATACTGCTGATGTATCTTATCCAGGTCCAGAATTCTCCTACACAAAGTTGCCAGGAAATTCAGACAAAGCTGGTGAGACAAAACCCCAAAGTGAAAGCATTTTAAGATCTCATCAAAACAGGGGTTTGGATCTTGAATAAAGGTCTGATTATCTTCAGTGGCTCAGAAATTTGCAAAGAACAGATAGTAGGAACTCAACTGTTCCAGGCTACATGTGTGGTTGCAGGGCAATTATTACTTAAAAATAAAAAGCAATCCAAGCTTCTCCCTTAGACCGATTATTATCTCCCTTTTGTCTTTTCTGTCCAAATGAAGAAGCTTAGTATTATTGCTTTGGTTTGGCCTTTTTTTTTTTCTTCTTCTAACTTACATAGTGCCAAGGACACCGGCTGCTTGTACTTCCTGTGTTTGGTTGAAGTGCTATATAATTGCACTGTTTAATATGCCAGGGCAAAGAAGAGTTATTTATTTATTTATTTATTTCAGGTAAGGACCATTTGCACTTTTTCGTATACCTGGAGGAGAATGATAAATAGCTAAGGATATAGACAGGCTTTGGTCATGAGAAGTAATGCCGTGGTGACCAGTGGCAAGCTTGAATAAACATATTTTCCCAAACTGGCCCTCTGCTGAGAGAAGTAAAGATGCTTAGATGTCTCAAAGTTATTAGTTTTTGTTTTGTGGTTTGCAGAGTGTTATTTTAACTGAAATTTGGTTCTTATTTACAGTGTCCTATTTGCATTTTAAATCCAGCACACAGACTTTGCGGATGTATTGATTTTGGCCAGGGCAGACTTAGTTTTCTTCATAGTAGCTGATATGGAGCCATGTTTTAGGCCTATTCTGGAAACGGTGTTGGCAACATAGAGATGTTCTTGTTACTGCTGAGCAGTGCTTACCAAGACTCAAGGCCTTTTCTGCCTCTCACACCACCCCAGCAGCCACTAAGCTATGTGTGTGTACAAGAAGTTGGGAGGGAACACAGAAGGCTCCAACTGACCTAAGGAATGTTCCATACCATATAACGTTGTCTTCAGCAAATAGAAGATAGGGGAAGAGGAAGGAAGATGTTTGGAGTGACGGCATGTGTCTTGGTTATGTAAGATGGATACCTGAGTTCCTGGGGAGGGCCGAACACTTTCCTGCCTGTGGGAAGTGGTGAATGAATTCCTTGTTTTATGTTGCTTGCATGTGCAGCTTTTGCTTTTCCCATTAAACTGTCTTTATCTCAACCTCCAAGTTTTCTCATTTTACTCTTCTGATTCTCTCTCCCATTCTGCTGGTGGGGGAATGAGCGAGCAGCTGCATGGCTTGGTTGTCACCTGGAGTTAGACTAGAACACAAGAGAAATTCATTAATTCTCAGGAAGTTGAGTGTCCCTGTGTGAGAACCCAGAACTTTGACCACAAGATGGTTGTGCCTTTACTACACAGAAACTGGAAAGAGCTGGATTTAACTGAGACTTTTATTAACATATGATAATCATAATTTTATTCTGTTAATGTTGAAATCAAGACGATTATTTTGAAAAATTGATTTCTGAAACATTTAAAATGTCAAGAAATGGACTTCTTGTTCAGGGGGTGAAGAAATTATTTTTCTGCCCTTCACTTAGCTCATGTATATTTTGAAATATACTTCTCAAAAAGCACTCTAGTTTGTGTTCTTTCATTATTGTTGTGTATATCAAGCACTAAGAAGTCAACTTGCTTCTAATTTCTGATTTCTGCTGCTTTATGTGACACATGATTTAGTGAAATCTGTTCCGTTTACAGTAACATGAGTATTCAATTTTGTTTGCCTCGGATTTTGTTGGCAATCACTCTTCCCATGTCTCTAAATCTCTGATAATAGCAGAAGAGCAGTTTCAGGAAAACCTGAGAAGCCTGAACACACACAGGTCCATGGGACTTGACAAAATGAATCTCAGGGTCCCAGGAAAATTGACAGATGTAGTCATTAAGCTCCTCTATCATATTTGAAAAGTCATGGCAGTCAGGTGAAGTCCCTGGTGACTAGGAGAAAAAAGAATATTACAACCACTATCAAAAAAGGTAGTAAAAAGGACACTGGGAACTACCAGCCTCATCTCTGTGTCTGGCAAGATTCTGGAACAGATTGTCCTGGAAGTTATGGTGAAGTACACAGAACAAGGAGTGAAGAACATATGGAAAAGGGAGTAGAGAAAACTGACATGGCTTCACCAAGGTCACATTCTGCCTGACTAATCTAACAGTGGCCTTCTAAAATGGTGTGACTGCATCATTGAATAAGTGAAGAGGTTTGGTTGTTATCTACCTAATATTCTGTAAGATCTTTGATATGGATCCCCACAACATTTTTACCTCTAAGTAGGAGAGAAATGTATTAGATGGATGAACTGTTACATGGGTAAGGAATTGACTGGACTGGCCAAATTCAAAGAGTTACAAATGGAAATCAGTAACAAGTGGGGTCTTTCAAGGGTCCATATTGGAATGAATACTATTTAAAATCTTCATCAACAGCATTTTTAGTAAAATTCAAAGAATCCTCGGCAAGTTTACAAATGACACCATGCTAAGCTTCTGCACCTGGGTCAGGGCAATCACCAGTATCAGTTCAGGATTGATTGAGAACACACTGGCAGAGAAAAACTTTGTTAAAGTCACAAATTCACACTAACTTCGTATCAAAACCTGTTTTTTGACAAAACCTTTGATGTTTTGTTAAGCAGTGGAAAACACTCATTTGTGACAGAGGCTTCATGGATTTTGATTTTGGTTTTTTTGGTCAGTGCACACCCAACCATTCTTTGTGTCCAGTTGGCTCTTTGAATCAAAAAACAGAGAAAAATCTGAACCCCTCGTCTTATGAGGAGAGACATCTTAAGCTTGAATTAGTCTCTTATCCAGGCCAAAACTATATCTAATTAAATATTAAGTTATGCTAATCTTAATAAACATGTTTCTCTTCTGTTGTCTCCGCCTCCTCTACAATTGTGGTTCAGAGTGACCATCTTAATTTCACCTTAATTTCCCCAAAATGGGGAATTAGGGCACAGAAAGAGGTGAAGTGATTCAAACACGTTTACCCAACAAACCAGCAACAGAAGTGGGAACTGAAGCCTGGTCTCATGAAACCTGTTTGTCAAATGCTTGCCAAAATCCAGGTTTCTAAATGACCTTTGCAGATTCATGCCCATAGTAATACCTGTGATAGAAAATATAACATATAAACCATAGGTACAAAATTAAAGCTAGGAAGGGAATTCACTTCTTCCAGGAAACACAGGAGAAATGGAATTTCCCTATTATGTAATGTGGATCTCAGGATGTATTTCTTGTGAGTGTTATGGAAAAGAAGCAAGGAAATACATAGAAGAGATACAAAAATAAGCTCTCTTCTAAACAGTTTACACTGTAATAGACAGGGACTTTTTAAAGCAAAATCATCCAAAGACCAGGAGTCTGCTTCAGTCTCCTGCTTAGCTATTGTGCACAGTAACCTCAGGCAACTGGGATGTTATAAAATTGATTTTCTATTTAAAGAGCTAAATTGGAACTTCCGGTATCACCTCCCAGTTCAGCTGCTTTAAAAATGAGGGTATAATGTAAAAGCTGGGGAAGGTCTGCAGAAGCACTTAAGCTTTGCAAAAAGAGACTTAAATTTCCTATTACAGAGTGAACTCTGGAAATAGATGAAAAGAAACCTAAAAAGATCAAATAGTTTTCACCCTTTTAGCAGAAGGTGTTACCATTAGTAGTAGTGGGTGGGTCACAGCCAGCAAATCCAGCCAGCTAACTTGGGCCAATGATATTTCTATTCAAACAAAATCATTTCTCAGATAAATGTTTTAGTAAGATTTTATCATACCACTTGCCATATAGAGGTGAGATTGGTGAAGGCAAAACCTCTGAAGCAATTTTATAGCATTTTAAAAATCTGAAAAATATGTAATTGGGCTACATTGCGCTAGATAAAAGAGGGGTTTTTTGAAACATAACTTGTTTTGAGACTTTCCTTCCCATCCCAGAGTTGAGCAGAGAATGGGGAAGAAAAGGAGAATGCAATGGGAAAACATTTGACTTATCTAAAACAGATAAATAAAGCATCCTAAAACAAGGAAATAAACTGGGCTTTAAATCTGTTTGCTAGTGTGCCAACCAGGTGTTGGGACATTGACATTCATCCCTGCCCTTGCCTATGATCATTGTCTATTCAGGGATGATGGGAGCAGCTCCATGTTAAAGGAGAGGAACAGTGCTAGACAGGAAAATGGGAAGTCACTTATCTATACAGCTTCTTTCTGTCACAAGGCCTGGATAATTTATAACTCCCATAAAACCATCACAAAGGCTTCTAACGTGTAAGAAGTATGTTTTTTGGTCAGAAATGTAACTTTAGTAATGGAAGTTAATTAACACCTCTTAATCCATCTCCTTTAGACTTCATAGAGTCAATAGGATTTCACAGTAGAAAATAGGCTCAAGGGCATTGAAAAGTATGTTAGACCAGTTCTTTAATGTTATATTAGTGCTCTGTTAATCTTACCTATAGTGCAAATCCTTATAACACAGATGTGTCTTACACTACCAGCTTTTTTGGGATGTGATGCAGAATTAGGCAATTCAATTAGATCAAAATTTAATTGTTCCAACCTGGTTATCATCCTTGAGGAGAATTATTATATAGATACTGAGAATAGCTTGCTATACCACACTATAAGACTTGCAGCTTTGGTTAGACTTTGTTTTCTTTGAGTAAAGTTTCAGCATTTTTTCTATGGAAACATTATTTAGAGATTGCCATGTTGCAAAATATAGGTTATTTTCTCATCTTAGAAGCTTGGGAAATGTGTATTAGAGTACTTACTAAATGGGGATTTTTTAACATGTCTAGTTGTTTTTCATGTATTATTTTTTCTTTAGATTACAGTTATAGGAAATTATGCCCCTTCTTAAGAGAAGCCTTTTTTACATCCCATTATGTAGTGAGGTGATATCTCCTTCACAAAGCTCCACCACCAGTGCTCACCAAGTAGCAGAAAGTCTCTATGATGTGAAGTTACTGCTTCATGTCACTCTGAATTATCTCACAGTGGGTGATAGACATCTGCACATGAATAGAAACCTCCCAGAGGAAAATCTTTTCATTAGATCTCAACAGCCTTCCAGCCTCCATTAGTCTACAAAGCAAAATTCCTGTTTGATCATGAACTCAGCTCTCTACAGGACAGGGCATATTGCAGCACTATCACATAGTGGTTTAACTCTGCGTTGTTGTCAGGAGTACTTTGGCTTTCAAAATGTATTGGAGGATTTTTTTTTTTTGGCCTGCAGTGTGAAGAGATATTTTTTACTTTTAATTAGTCATCACCTGCAAATAAATCAAATTTCAAGAGGTAAATGTCATCTATTTTCAAAGGAGTCTTTCTAGTGCAGTTCAAATAATTAATCATTGATTAAATAAACTCTATTGATCAACTTCATAAATGTTCTTTTTTTGATTCAATTAGATCTTTGGAGTAAATGAGATGGCATCCAAATACTTTTCAATTTGTTGATTTAATTCTGCACTTGTCATCCTCTCTTTGTCATCCACTTTTATATTCAGATAAATTATTGGCATGTGCTTTCCTAAACGCCATATAAATGAGCATAGATTAAGTAAGGTATTTGATTTCATTTTTCTGAAAAGCCTTTTAAAAAAGCAGACCTGTAGGCATGAGAGAAAGAAGGGGGAAAAAGTATTCAGAATAGATTGAAAGCTGGCTTCTTGATTTATTTCATAAAATATCTTTTATAGTTGTTGCCTTTCAAATTATCAGAGGTAGTAATTCAGCTGTTTTCAGTTTGCTGAATTTCCATTTCTTCATAACAATAACAAGATCTTTTTGATCATGTAGAGTGATAATCACCTCCAACGCCCTTCCCCTAACACCAATGCAAGTGAACTTTTGGCCAAAACTAATAACTTAGACTCCTTTCAAAATCAATGAACTGATAACAGAACCTCTGGATATGATTCATCCCACCTTGCTTGGAAAACCATCTCTTGGCAGGATGAATTAATTTCAGGAGGACACCCTTCTCACTCCATGTAGAATCCCAGAAGATAAGAGGCTAATGTGTATGTCTCAAACACCCATAGCCAGATAGAGTCAACCAAGGACTGTGGGTAATATACAAGAATTGTTACCAATAGGAAAGGACTATTAAGATGATGTGAAAAAGAACAAGGTATGGCTGTGTTGGGGTCCCTTCCCCCCTGCCGTGGGGTCCTGGGAGAGGGGCCCTGGGGGGGAGACACAGGGTTTCCCTAGCCCCTGGTCAGCCTCGTTCCCCATTGGTTTTGTGTTCCCCCGCACGGGGAAGGACCCTCGGGTCCTGTGATTGCCACAGTTCCTCGGCAGAGCCCGGGCCATGTGGCTGGAGAAATAAACATCTCTCTGAAACATCTATCAACAATCAGTCCATATATATTTCTTTTCCACGGGCCTCATTGTCTGATACGCGTGTTACAGTATCCACACTGTAACAAATGGTAGGGAAATGCTGGCAAGACACTGATCCCTAAGGACAGAAAATTCATGAGTATAAACCACTCTAGATCTCTCTCTTCTCGCCTTGGTTTGGATATTCTCTCTGGACTATGGAAGAATCGTGGGAAATGTGGCTCTCTGAGTCACAGAAAGAAATGTATCTAGAAGTTAAATGAATCCTTGAACAGCAAAACAAGAAAATATTTGTTCTGGGAGATCTAGAACATTTTTTTAACTGGCTTTTCAAAAATTTCTAGTATACTTCTCAAGACTTACTTTTTGATATTAATCCTCCTGGAATTACTAGAATTAATCATGGGTGTTTTTGGCACGATATCTGGGATGAGATAAGGGATCAAACAAAACATGCATTAGTGATAGAGCCTCTGTGTGCGTCCCTTGTAATCGGCAAAGCTCTTGAGGAGCATTTCTTTGGTCCCATTATCCCTAGAGCGGAGGGTGGCTGTAATCCCATGGCCGAGACCATGCGGCAGCCATCCCAGGAGCTCGTGACTGCAGCTGTGCCGGCGGAGGTGCCTGCACTGGATGCGCCCGGCCCCCTCGGGAGCCTGCGCCTTATCGCGGACCCCATCCCTGTCTCAGAGTCCCCGGCCACTCGACCGAGCGACGCTGCAGGTGCCGCGGGTGCCGTGGGCCATGTGAAGCAGAGAGGCGGCCCCCATGAGCAGCCAGGAACCAGGAGTCAGCGTGGAAGCCCGCTCTGAGCACACGGCTCGGACTGCCTTGTAGAGCGAGAAGCAACAGTTTCTATAGCGACACGAGAAGCCGTGCAGCACAGCGCTGAGCTGAAATGAGGCCGCTCTCCAAGCAGCGTGGAGTTGGCAGAGTGGAACTGCTTGCAGGGTGCAGGGCTGGCGGCGATGGCAATGAGGGGCCCCGCAGAGCCCAGACATGCGCCGGAGCAGCGCCGCTTGGAGGGCGCGGAGCAGGTGCAACGCGGGGCCCCAGCTGAGACATTGGAGTCAGCGAGGCAGCAGCCATGCGGGACTAGCAGCCACGACAAACATGCAAGCATGTGACAGGAGAAGTTGTAGCAACGAAAATCACAGGAACTGTGAAATGGTACAATGTCAAAAGCAACTATGGATTTATAACACAAGATGATACAGGGGAAGATTTATTCATCCATAGAACTGCCATTAAAAGGAATAACCCTAAGAATTACCTGCAAAGTGTAGGAAATGGGGAAGTTGTACAATTTGATATAGTGCAAGGAAAGAAGGGTTTACAAGTAGCAAATGTTACTGGGCCTGGGGGTATTCCAGTCAAAGGCAGCCGTTATGCGCAAAATTATAAACCATATCCATCCCAGCAACTTCCCTACCCACAACCTGTGCGAGCCTGGCAGCTGATAGCCCTTGGGCTGTGGTCTCCACCTTGGAGGTGTTAAGCCTGTGCTTTGTGAATGTCCCCAGCCCTGAGTTGTTACTTTATCTTATCTTCATCAGGGAGCCATGTAAGGCCTCAGTCAGGGCCCCATTCAGGGTGCGGTAGTCTTCACTGCAGCTTTTGTAATACAGTTTTAAAATTCCTTCATAAAAATGTTTAACCACTAAAAGATAATATTTCAGTCACTGAAAGTTAGGGTTAAGGTTGGGGTTAGGATCAGGGTTAGAATTAGAATTTAGGATTAGGGTAAGGGTAGGAGTTAGGGTTAGGATTATGGTTAGGGTTTAGTGGGGTTAGGGTAAGGGTTAAAGGTTAAGGATTAGGGTGAGGGTATTGCTGGGGAAGATGAAACAGGAAAGCCTTATAAATATGATTGCCTAACAAAAGATTTTGGGAATATGAAAACTATAAGCGACATCGAAATGAAGGCCATCTTTGAGATATAGAGTCTTAGTTACTGAACAACTGGAAAACAATGGTATAGCCGGCTGAAGGTAATCCCCTCTTGATTGAACAATACCCTCTGCTTGCAGACAGGTCCAGGGGTCAGAGCAGACCCTACTAGCTCAGCAGAAGGGGTCCAAGGAGTAGTTTTTAGAAGTTAAAATGTAACACTCTATGGTAATGTAATAACTCTTATAGGCTGTATGTAAATGCTATAGGATCTGTACCTTGTATTAGATTGGCTAGTGAGAATTAGAATATTCACTACAGAAGATGATTTATTGTATTGTAACAAGGACCTCGCTCTCCTCTCCTCTTAATTCAGCTCTCCTAGTAACTCTTCTTCTTAATTCAGCTCTCCTCTTAGTAACTCTCTTGCTCTTTACTCTCTTAGCTCTTAGCCTCTTGCTCTAGTGCTCTTGATTCATCTCTCTCTCTCCTACACCTTGGGCCTGCTTGGAGCTGCAGCTGGCAGCTCTAAGCAGTGCCCCTGTACCCACACCCTTTGCAATAAACTGCATGCTCCAAAGACCTGCTTATAGAGATCTCTCGTCTCCATCCGTCCATCCCCGCCGGGCCCGACCGAACCCACACCCTCATCACGATCAGTTTCGACAGGTATTGATTAGGTTTAGTGTTAGGATTAGGGTTGGGTAATGGTTAGGGTTAACGATTACAGTTAGGACACGGTATAAGGTTAAGGTAAGGGTTTCATTTAGGGTTAGGGTTAAAATATGCTTAGAGTTAGGATTAAGGTTGGGGTTATGCCTCGGGTTAGGATTACGCCGAGGGTTAGGGTTCAGAAAACCACAAGGCCCAGAGCTCCAGGGACACTGGCAGTGAGAAAGGCAGGCCAAGAGGAGCACAGCATTACCCCAACCTTGCAGACTTCGTGTTTTCCTAATTGGAACCCGCCTCAGCCCAATGCTGAATCTTAGGCTGTGCCTTGGGATCGGGTTAGGGTTAGGGTTACGCCTAGGGTTAGGGTTCAGAAAACCACAAGGCCCAGAGCTCCAGGGAGACTGACAGTGAGAAAGGCATGCGGAGGGGATTGCATCTTTACCCCAACCTTGCAGCCTTCATGTTTTCCTAATCGGAACTCGCCTCAGCCCAATGCTCTTTCTTAGGCTGTGCCTAGGGTTAGGGTCCGGAAAACCACAAGATCAAGCGCTCCAGGGACACTGACAGTGAGAAAGGCATGCCCAGGGGCGTGCATCTTTACCCCGAACTTGCAGCCTTCAAGTTTTCCTAATCGGAACTCGCCTCAGCCCAATGCTCTTTCTTAGGCTGCGGCTAGGGTTAGGGTTAGGGTTACGCCTAGCATTACAGTTAAGAAAATGACAAGGCTCTGAGCTCCAGGGACACTGACAATGAGAAAGGCATGCGAAGGGGATCGCATCTTTCCCCCAACCTTGCAGTCTTCATGTTTCTTAATCGGAACTCGCCTCAGCCCAATGCTGAATCTTCGGCTATGCCTTCGTTAGGGTTTAGGGTTATGCCTAGGTTTAGGGTTCAGAAAACCACAAGGCTCAGCACTCCAGGGACACTGACAATGGGAAAGGCATGCCAGCGGAGCACGGCCCTGTCCCACCCTCACATGTTTTGTGTTTTCCCTGATTGGAACTCACCTCAACCCAATGCTGGATCTTAGGCTGTGCCTATGGTTAGGCTTAGAGATAAGCCTAGGATTAGGGTTCAGAAAACCACAAGGCCCTGAGCTCCCGGGCCACTGACAATGAGAAAGTCATTCCCAGGTGAGCGCGGCACTTTCCCACCATTTCAGCTTTTCTATTTGCCAGACTGGAACTCACCTCAGCCCAATACTGATTATATGCCAGCACCTAGGGCAAGGGTTAGGGTTAGTCCTAGGGTTAGAGTTCAGAAAACCACAAGGCCCAGAGCTCCAGAGACACTGACAGAGAGAAAGGCATGCCAAGGGGAGCGCATGTTTTTCCCAAACTTGTGCCTTTTGTATTTTTCTAAACCTAACTCCCCTCCGCCCAATGCTCTTCCTTAGGCTGCGTCTGGGGTTGGGGTTAGGGTTAGGGTTACGCCTGGAGTCAGATTTACGAAAACCACAAGGCCCAGAGCTCCAAGGACAATGACAATGAGAAAAGCATGCCCAGGGGAGGGCGGCGCTGTCCCAGCATTACAGCTTTTCTATTTGCCTGACTGGAACTCACCTCAGCCCAATATTGTTTCTTAGCGTGCGCCTACGGCTAGGGTTAGGGTTACACCTAGAGTTAGGATCAGAAAACCACAAGGCCCAGATCTCCAGGAACACTGACAGCAAGAATGTCATGCGAAGGGGATCGCATCTTTACCCCAACCTTGAAGCATTCGTGTTTTCCTAAACGGAATGTGCCTCAGCCCAACGCTCTTTCTAAGGCTGTGCCTCAGGTTAGGGTTAAGATTAGGGTTAGGATTAGGCCTAGGATGAGGGTTCAGAAAGCCACAAGACCCTGAGCTCCAGGGACGCTGACAATGAGAAAGGCATGCCAAGGGGATTGCATCTTTACCCCAACCTTGCAGTTGTCATGTTTTATAAATTGGAACTCACCTCAGCCCAATGCTCTATCTTAGGCTGTGCCTTGGGCTAGGGTTAGGGTTAGGGTTATGCCTAGGGTTAGGGTTCCGAAAACCACAAGGCCCAGAGCTCAAGGGACAATGACAATGAGAGAGGCATTCCCAGGGGAGCACAACATTATTCCAAACTTCCAGCCTTCGTGTTTCCTAATGGGAACTCGCCCCAGCCCAATGCTGAATCTTAGGCTGAGGCTAGGGTTAGGGTTAGGCTTTCTAGGTTAGCTAAAATTGGGGTTCAGAAAACCACAAGGCCCTGAGCTCCATGGACACTGACAGTTAGAAAGGCATGCGAAGGGGATCGCGTTTTACCCCAGCCTTGCAGCAGTCATGTTTTCCTAATCGGAAATCACCTCAGCCCAATGCTCTTTCTTTGGCTGTTCCTTGGACTAGGGTTAGGGTTAGGGTTACGCCTAGGGTTAGGGTTCAGAAAACCACAAGGCCCAGATATCCAGGGACATAGACAATGAGAAAGGCACGCCTAGGTGATCACATCTTTACCCCAACCTTGCAGCCGTCATGTTTTATTAACTGGAACTCACCTCAGCCCAATGCTGAATGTTAGGCTGCGGCTAGGGTTAGGGTTAGGGTTAGGGCTACACCTAGGGTTAGGGTTCAGAGACCAACAAGGCCCAGAGCTCCAGACACACTGACAGTGAGAAAGGCATGCCAAGGGAATTGCATCTTTACCCCAGCCTTGCAGATTTCGTGTTTTCCTAATCGGAATTCGCCTCAGCACAATGCTGAATCCTAGGCTGTGCCTTGGGCTAGGGCTACGTTTAGGGTTACGCCTAGGTTTAGGGTTCAGAAAGCCATAAGGCTTAGAGCTCCAGGGACACTGACAGTGAGAAAGGCATGCCTAGGGGACAGCATCTTTTCCCCAACCTTGCAGTTGTCATGTTTGATTAATTGGAACTCACCTCAGACCAATGCTGAATCTTCGGCTGTGCCTCGGTCTGGGTTTAGGGTTAGATTTTCGCCTAGGTTTAGCGTTCAGAAAACCACAAGGCCCAGAGCTCCAGGGACGCTGACAATGAGAAAGGCACGCCAAGAGGAGGAGAGCATTATCCCAAACTTATAGCCTTCAGGTTTTCCGAACCGGAACTCATCTCAGCCCAATGCTCCTTCTTAGGCTGCAGCTAGGGTTAGGGTTAGGGTTATGCCTAGGGTTCGGGTTCAGAAAACCACAAGGCCCTGAGATCCAGGGACACAGACAGTGAGAAAGGCATGCCTAGGGGATCGCATCTTTACCCCAACCATGTAGCCATCATGTTTTATTAATTGGAACTCACCTCAGCCCAATGCTGAATGTTAGGCTGCGGCTAGGGTTAGGGTTAGGGCTACACCTAGGGTTAGGGTTCAGAAAACCACAAGGCCCAGAGCTCCATGGACACTGACAGTGAGAAAGGCATGCCCAGGAGAGCACTACATTACCCCAAAACTTTAGCCTTCGTTTTTCCTAATCGGAACTCACCTCAGCCCAATGCTGAATGTTAGGCTGCGGCTAGGGTTAGGGTTAGGGTTCCGCCTAGGGTTAGGGTTCAGAAAACAACAAAGCCCTGAGCTCCAGGGACAATGACAATGAGAAAGGCATGCCCAGGGGAGCGCGGCAGTGTCCTAATATTACAGCTTTCCTATTCGCCCCATTGGAACTCACCTCAGACCATTGCTGTTAATTAGCCTGAGCCTAGTACTAAGGTTAGGGTTCCACCTAAGGTTAAGGATAAGAAAACGGAATGGCTTAGAGCTATAGGGACACTGACAGCAAGAAAGGCATGCCTAGGGGACAGCATCTTTTCCCCAACCTTACAGCCTTCATGTTTTCCGAATCGGAACTCGCCTCTGCCTAATGCTGAATCTTAGGCTGAGGCTAGGGCTAGGGTTAGGGTTAGGGTTACGCCTAGGGTTAGGGTTCAGAAAACCACAAGGCCCTGAGCTCCAGGGACAATGACAATGAGAAAGGCATGCCCAGGGGAGCGCGGCACTGTCCTAATATTACAGCTTTCCTATTCGCCCCATTGGAACTCACCTCAGACCATTGCTGATAATTAGCCTGAGCCTAGTACTAAGGTTAGGGTTCCACCTAGGGTTAAGGTTAAGAAAACGGAATGGCTTAGAGCTATAGGGACACTGACAGCAAGAAAGGCATGCCTAGGGGCAGCATCTTTTCCCCAACCTTACAGCCTTCATGTTTTCCGAATCGGAACTCGCCTCTGCCCAATGCTGAATCTTAGGCTGAGGCTAGGGCTAGGGTTAGCGTTAGGGTTACGCCTAGGGTTAGGATTCAGAAAACCACAAGGCCCAGAGCTCCAGAGACACTGACAGTGAGAAAGGCATGCCAAGGTGATCGCATCTTTACCCCAACCTTGCAGCCGTCATGTTTTATTAATTGGAACTCACCTCAGCCCAATGCTCTATCTTAGGCTGAGCCTTGGGCTAAGGTTAGGGTTAGGTTTATGCCTAGGGTTAGGGTTCAGAAAACCACAAGGCCCCGATATCCAGGGACATTGACAATGAGAACGGCATGCCCAGGTGAGCACAGCATTACCCCAAATTTTACCCTTCGTGTTTCCTAATTGGAACTCACCTCAGCCCAATGCTTTTTCTTAGGCTGTACCTTGGGCTAGGGTTAGGGTTAGGGTTATGCCTAGGGTTAGGGTTCAGAAAACCACAAGGCCCTGAGATCCAGGGACACAGACAGTGAGAAAGGCATGCCAAGGGGATCGCATCTTTACCCCAACCTTGTAGCCGTCATGTTTTATTAATTGGAACTCACCTCAGCCCAATGCTGAATGTTAGGCTGCGGCTAGGGTTAGGGTTAGGGTTCCGCCTAGGGTTAGGGTTCTGAAAACCACAAGGCCCAGAGCTCCAGGGACAATGACAATGAGAGAGGCATGCCCAGGGGAGCAGAACATTATCCAAAACTTCCAGCCTTCGTGTTTCATAATTGGAAATCGCCCCAGCCCAATGCTGAATCTTAGGCTGAGGCTAGGGCTAGGGTTAGGGTTCGGGTTACGCCTAGGGTTAGGGTTCAGAAAACCACAAGGCCCAGAGCTCCAGAGACACTGACAGTGAGAAAGGCATGTCAAGGGGATTGCATCTTTACCCCAACCTTGCAGCCGTCATGTTTTATAAATTGGAACTCACCTCAGCCCAATGCTCAATCTTAGGCTGTGCCTTGGGCTAGGGTTAGGGTTAGGGTTATGCCTAGGGTTAGGGTTCCGAAAACCACAAGGCCCGGAGCTCCAGGGACAATGACAATGAGAAAGGCAGGCCCAGGGGAGCACAGCATTACCCCAAACTTCCAGCCTTCGTGTTTCCTAATTGGAACTCGCCCCAGCCCAATGCTGAATCTTAGGCTGTTCCTCAGGTTAGGGCTACGTTGAGGGTTACGCCTAGGGTTAGGGTTCAGAAAGCCACAAGGCCCTGAGCTCCAGGGACAATGGCAATGAGAAGGGCATGCCCATGGGAGCCCGGCACTGTCCTAATATTACAGCAATCCTATTTGCCACATTGGAACTCACCTCAGCCCAATGCTGTCAATTAACCTGAGCCTGGTAGTAAGGTTACGGTTCCACCTAGGGTTAAGGTTAAGCAAACTAAAAGACTTAGAGCTATAGGGACACTGACAATGAGAAAGGCATGCCTAGGGGACAGCATCTTTTCCACAACCTTGCAGTAGTCATGTTTTATTAATTGGAGCTCGCCTCAGCCCAATGCTCTATCTTAGGCTGAGCCTTGGGCTAGGGCTAGGGTTAGGGTTATGCCTAGGGTTAGGGTTCAGAAAACCACAAAGCCCTGAGCTCCATGGACACTGACAGTTAGAAAGGCATGCGAAGGGGATTGCGTTTTACCCCAGCCTTGCAGCAGTCATGTTTTCCTAATCGGAACTCGCCTCAGCCCAATGCTCTTTCTTAGGCTGTGCCTTGGGCTAGGGTTAGGGTTAGGGTTTCGCCTAGGGTTAGGGTTCAGAAAACCACAAGGCCCGGAGCTCCAGGGACAATGACAATGAGAAAGGCATGCAAAGGGGAGCGCCGCACTGTCCTAATATTACAGCTTTCCTATTTGCCCCATTGGAACTCACCTCAGCCCAATGCTGTTAATTAGCCTGAACCTAGTACTAGGGATAGGGTTCCACCTAGGGTTAAGGTTAAGAAAACGGAATGGCTTAGAGCTATAGGGACACTGACAGCAAGAAAGGCATGCCTAGGGGACAGCATCTTTTCCCCAACTTTACAGCCTTCATGTTTTCCGAATCGGAACTCGCCCCTGCCCAATGCTGAATCTTAGGCTGAGGCTAGGGCTAGGGTTAGGGTTCGGGTTACGCCTAGGGTTAGGGTTCAGAAAACCACAAGGCCCACAGCTCCAGAGACAGTGACAGTGAGAAAGGCATGTCAAGGGGATTGCATCTTTACCCCAACCTTGCAGTTGTCATGTTTTATAAATTGGAACTCGCCTCAGCCCAATGCTCTATCTTAGGCTGTGCCTCGGTCTAGGTTTAGGGTTAGATTTTCGCCTAGGTTTAGCGTTCAGAAAACCACAAGGCCCAGAGCTCCAGGGACGCTGACAATGAGAAAGGCACGCCAAGGGGAGGAGAGCATTATCCCAAACTTGTAGCCTTCAGGTTTTCCGAACCGGAACTCATCTCAGCCCAACGCTCTTTCTTAGGCTGCAGCTAGGGTTAGGGTTAGGGTTACACCTAGGGTTAGGGTTCAGAAAACCACAAGGCCCAGAGCTCCAGGGACACTGACAGTGAGAAAGGCATGTCAAGGGGTTTGCATCTTTACCCCAACATTGCAGTAGTCATGTTTTATAAATTGGAACTCACCTCAGCCCAATGCTCAATCTTAGGCTGTGCCTTGGGCTAGGGTTAGGGTTAGGGTTATGCCTAGGGTTAGGGTTCCGAAAACCACACGGCCCGGAGCTCCAGGGACAATGACAATGAGAGAGGCATGCCCAGGGGAGCACAACATTATCCCAAACTTCCAGCCTTCGTGTTTCCTAATTGGAACTCGCCCCAGCCCAATGCTGAATCTTAGGCTGTTCCTCAGGTTAGGGCTACGTTGAGGGTTACGCCTAGGGTTAGGGTTCAGAAAGCCACAAGGCCCTGAGCTCCAGGGACAATGGCAATGAGAAAGGCATGCCCATGGGAGCCCGGCACTGTCCTAATATTACAGCAATCCTATTTGCCACATTGGAACTCACCTCAGCCCAATGCTGTCAATTAACCTGAGCCTGGTAGTAAGGTTACGGTTCCACCTAGGGTTAAGGTTAAGCAAACTAATAGACTTAGAGCTATAGGGACACCGACAATGAGAAAGGCATGCCTAGGGGACAGCATCTTTTCCACAACCTTGCAGTAGTCATGTTTTATTAATTGGAGCTCGCCGCAGCCCAATGCTCTATCTTAGGCTGAGCCTTGGGCTAGGGCTAGGGTTAGGGTTATGCCTAGGGTTAGGGTTCAGAAAACCACAAAGCCCTGAGCTCCAGGGAAGCTGACAGTTAGAAAGGCATGCGAAGGGGATTGCGTTTTACCCCAACCTTGCAGCTGTCATGTTTTATTAATTGGAACTCACTTCAGCCGAATGCTGAATCTTAGGCTGCAGCTAGAGTTAGGGTTAGGGTTTCGCCTAGGGTTAGGGTTCAGAAAACCACAAGGCCCTGAGCTACAGGGACACTGACAGCAAGAAAGGCATGCCTAGGGGACAGCATCTTTTCCCCAACCTTGCAGTTGTCATGTTTGATTAATTGGAACTCACCTCAGACCAATGCTGAATCTTCGGCTGTGCCTCGGTCTAGGTTTAGGGTTAGATTTTCGCCTAGGTTTAGCGTTCAGAAAACCACACGGCCCAGAGCTCCAGGGACGCTGACAATGAGAAAGGCACGCCAAGGGGAGGACAACATTATCCCAAACTTGTAGCCTTCAGGTTTTCCGAACCGGAACTCATCTCAGCCCAATGCTCTTTCTTAGGCTGCAGCTAGGGTTAGGGTTAGGGTTATGCCTAGGGTTAGGGTTCAGAAAACCACAAGGCCCAGAGCTCCAGGGACACTGACAGTGAGAAAGGCATGCCTAGGGGATCGCATCTTTACTCCAACCTTGTAGCCGTCATGTTTTATTAAGTGGAACTCATCTCAGTCCAATGCTGAATGTTAGGCTGTGGCTAGGGTTAGGGTTAGGGTTAGGGCTACACCTAGGCTTAGGGTTCAGAAAACCACAAAGCCCTGAGCTCCAGGGACAATGACAATGAGAAAGGCATGCACAGGGGAGCGCGGCACTGTCCTAATATTACAGCTTTCCTATTTGCCCCATTGGAACTCACCTCAGCCCATTGCTGTTAATTAGCCTGAGCCTAGTAGTAAGGTTAGGGTTCCACCTAAGGTTAAGGTTAAGAAAACAGAAAGGCTTAGAGCTATAGGGACACTGACAGCAAGAAAGGCATGCCTAGGGGACAGCATCTTTTCCCCAACCTTGCAGTTGTCATGTTTTATTAATTGGAATTCACCTCAGCCCAATGCTGAATCTTCGGCTGTGCCTCGGTCTAGGTTTAGGGTTAGATTTTCGCCTAGGGTTAGGGTTCAGAAAACCACAAGGCCCAGAGCTCCAGGGATGCTGACAATGAGAAAGGCACGCCAAGGGGAGGACCGCATTGTCCCAAACTTATAGCCTTTAGGTTTTCCGAACCGGAACTCATCTCAGCCCACTGCTCTTTCTTAGGCTGTTCCTCGGGTTAGGGTTATGCCTAGGGTTAGGGTTCAGAAAACCACAAGGCCCAGAGCTCCAGGGACAATGACAATGAGAAAGGCAGGCCCAGGGGAGCACAGCATTACCCCAAAATTTTAGCCTTCCTATTTCCTAATCGGAAATCACCTCAGCCCAATGCTCTTTCTTTGGCTGTGCTTTGGGCTAGGGTTAGGGTTAGGGTTTCGCCTAGGGTTAGGGTTCAGAAAAACACAAGGCCCAGAGCTCCATGGACACTGACAGTGAGAAAGGCATGCCCAGGAGAGCACAACATTACCCCAAAACTTTAGCCTTCGTTTTTCCTAATTGGAACTCACCTCAGCCCAATGCTGAATGTTAGGCTGCGGCTAGGGTTAGGGTTAGGGTTCCGCCTAGGGTTAGGGTTCAGAAAACCACAAGGCCCAGAGCTCCAGGGACAATGACAATGAGAAAGGCATGCCCAGGGGAGCACAACATTACCCCAAACTTTAGCCTTCGTTTTTCCTAATCGGAACTCACCTCAGCCCAATGCTGAATGTTAGGCTGCGGCTAGGGTTAGGGTTAGGGTTCCGCCTAGGGTTAGGGTTCTGAAAACCACAAGGCCCGGAGCTCCAGGGACAATGACAATGAGAAAGGCATGCCCAGGGGAGCACAACATTATCCCAAATTTCCAGCCTTCGTTTTTCCTAATTGGAACTCGCCTCAGCCCAATGCTTAATCTTAGGCTGTTCCTCGGGTTAGGAATAGGGTTAGGGTTCCGCCTAGGGTTAGGGTTCAGAAAACCACAAAGCCCTGAGCTCCAGGGACAATGACAATGAGAAAGGCAGGCCCAGGGGAGCACAGCATTACCCCACAATTTTAGCCTTCCTATTTCCTAATCGGAAATCACCTCAGCCCAATGCTCTTTCTTTGGCTGTGCTTTGGGCTAGGGTTAGGGTTTCGCCTAGGGTTAGGGTTCAGAAAAACACAAGGCCCAGTGCTCCAGGGACATTGACTATGAGAAAGGCACGCCAAGGGGAGGACCGCATTGTCCCAAACTTGTAGCCTTCATGTTTTCCCAACCGGAACTCATCTCAGCCCAATGTTCTCTCTTTGGCTGCACCTAGGGTTAGGGTTAGGGTTCCGCCTAGGGTTAGGGTTCAGAAAACCACAAGGCCCAGAGCTCCAGGGACAATGACAATGAGAGAGGCATGCCCAGGGGAGCAGAACATTATCCCAAACTTCCAGCCTTCGTGTTTCCTAATTGGAACTCGCCCCAGCCCAATGCTGAATCTTAGGCTGTGCCTTGGGCTAGGGTTAGGGTTAGGGTTATGCCTAGGGTTAGGGTTCAGAAAACCACAAGGCCCAGAGCTCCATGGACACTGACAGTGAGAAAGGCATGCCCAGGAGAGCACAACATTCCCCCAAAACTTTAGCCTTCGTTTTTCCTAATCGGAACTCACCTCAGCCCAATGCTGAATGTTAGGCTGCGGCTAGGGTTAGGGTTAGGGTTCCGCCTAGGGTTAGGGTTCAGAAAACCACAAGGCCCGGAGCTCCAGGGACAATGACAATGAGAAAGGCATGCCCAGGGGAGCACAACATTACCCCAAACTTCCAGTCTTCGTGTTTCCTAATTGGAACTCGATTCAGCCAAATGCTGAATCTTAGGCTGTGCCTTGGGCTAGGGTTAGGGTTAGGGTTATGCCTAGGGTTAGGGTTCAGAAAACCACAAGGCCCAGATCTCCATGGACACTGACAGTGAGAAAGGCATGCCCAGGAGAGCACAACATTCCCCCAAAACTTTAGCCTTCGTTTTTCCTAATCGGAACTCACCTGAGCCCCATGCTGAATGTTAGGCTGCGGCTAGGGTTAGGGTTAGGGTTACGCCTAGGGTTAGGGTTCAGAAAACCACAAAGCTCTGAGCTCCAGGGACAATGACAATGAGAAAGGCAGGCCCAGGGGAGCACAGCATTACCCCAAAATTTTAGCCTTCGTATTTCCTAATCGTAAATCACCTCAGCCCAATGCTCTTTCTTTGGCTGTGCTTTGGGCTAGGGTTAGGGTTAGGGTTTCGCCTAGGGTTAGGGTTCAGAAAAACACAAGGCCCAGAGCTCCAGGGACATTGACTATGAGAAAGGCATGCCAAGGGGAGGACCGCATTGTCCCAAACTTGTAGCCTTCATGTTTTCCTAACCGGAACTCATCTCAGCCCAATGATCTGTCTTTGGCTGCACCTAGGGTTAGGGTTAGGGTTACACCTAGGGTTAGGGTTCAGAAAACCACAAGGCCCTGAGCTTCAGAGACAATGACAATGAGAAAGGCATGCCCAGGGGAGCGCAGCACTGTCCTAATATTACAGCTTTCCTATTTGCCCCATTGGAACTCACCTCAGCCCAATGCTGTTAATTAGCCTGAACCTAGTACTAGGGTTAGGGTTCCACCTAGGGTTAAGGTTAAGAAAACGAAAAGGCTTACAGCTATAGGGACACTGACAGCAAGAAAGGCATGCCTAGGGGACAGCATCTTTTCCCCAACCTTACAGCCTTCATGTTTTCCGAATCGGAACTCGCCTCAGCCCAATGCTGTATCTTAGGCTGCGCCTTGGGCTAGGTTTAGGGTTCGGGTTATGCCTAGGGTTAGGGTTCAGAAGACCACAAGGCCCAGATCTCCAGGGACAATGACAATGAGAGAGGCATGCCCAGGGGAGCACAATATTATCCCAAAACTTTAGCCTTCATTTTTCCTAATTGGAACTCGCCTCAGCCCAATGCTTAATCTTAGGCTGTTCCTCAGGTTAGGAGTAGGGTTAGGGTTTCACCTAGGGTTAGGGTTAAGAAAACCACAAGGCCAGATCTCCAGGGACATTGGCAGTGAGAAACGCACGCCAAGGGGAGGACCGCATTGTCCCAAACTTGTAGCCTTCATGTTTTCCTAACCGGAACTCATCTCAGCCCAATGTTCTGTCTTTGGCTGCACCTAGGGTTAGGGTTAGGGTTACGCCTAGGGTTAGGGTTCAGAAAACCACAAAGCCCTGAGCTCCAGGGACGCTGACAATGAGAAAGGCATGCCAAGGGGATTGCATCTTTACCCCAACCTTGCAGTTGTCATGTTTTATAAATTGGAACTCACCTCAGCCCAATGCTCTATCTTAGGCTGTGCCTTGGGCTAGGGTTAGGGTTAGGGTTATGCCTAGGGTTAGGGTTCCGAAAACCACAAGGCCCAGAGCTCCAGGGACAATGACAATGAGAGAGGCATGCCCAGGGGAGCAGAACATTATCCCAAACTTCCAGCCTTCGTGTTTCCTAATTGGAACTCGCCCCAGCCCAATGCTGAATCTTAGGCTGTGCCTTGGGCTAGGGTTAGGGTTAGGGTTATGCCTAGGGTTAGGGTTCAGAAAACCACAAGGCCCAGAGCTCCATGGACACTGACAGTGAGAAAGGCATGCCCAGGAGAGCACAACATTCCCCCAAAACTTTAGCCTTCGTTTTTCCTAATCGGAACTCACCTCAGCCCAATGCTGAATGTTAGGCTGCGGCTAGGGTTAGGGTTAGGGTTCCGCCTAGGGTTAGGGTTCTGAAAACCACAAGGCCCGGAGCTCCAGGGACAATGACAATGAGAAAGGCATGCCCAGGGGAGCACAACATTATCCCAAATTTCCAGCCTTCGTGTTTCCTAATTGGAACTCGCCTCAGCCCAATGCTTAATCTTAGGCTGTTCCTCGGGTTAGGAATAGGGTTAGGGTTCCGCCTAGGGTTAGGGTTCAGAAAACCACAAGGCCCGGAGCTCCAGGGACAATGACAATGAGAAAGGCATGCCCAGGGGAGCACAACATTACCCCAAACTTCCAGCCTTCGTGTTTCCTAATTGGAACTCGATTCAGCCAAATGCTGAATCTTAGGCTGTGCCTTGGGCTAGGGTTAGGGTTAGGGTTATGCCTAGGGTTAGGGTTCAGAAAACCACAAGGCCCAGAGCTCCATGGACACTGACAGTGAGAAAGGCATGCCCAGGAGAGCACAACATTCCCCCAAAATTTTAGCCTTCGTTTTTCCTAATCGGAACTCACCTCAGCCCAATGCTGAATGTTAGGCTGCGGCTAGGGTTAGGGTTAGGGTTCCGCCTAGGGTTAGGGTTCTGAAAACCACAAGGCCCGGAGCTCCAGGGACAATGACAATGAGAAAGGCATGCCCAGGGGAGCACAAATTATCCCAAATTTCCAGCCTTCGTGTTTCCTAATTGGAACTCGCCTCAGCCCAATGCTTAATCTTAGGCTGTTCCTCGGGTTAGGAATAGGGTTAGGGTTCCGCCTAGGGTTAGGGTTCAGAAAACCACAAGGCCCGGAGCTCCAGGGACAATGACAATGAGAAAGGCATGCCCAGGGGAGCACAACATTACCCCAAACTTCCAGCCTTCGTGTTTCCTAATTGGAACTCGATTCAGCCAAATGCTGAATCTTAGGCTGTGCCTTGGGCTAGGGTTAGGGTTAGGGTTATGCCTAGGGTTAGGGTTCAGAAAACCACAAGGCCCAGAGCTCCATGGACACTGACAGTGAGAAAGGCATGCCCAGGAGAGCACAACATTCCCCCAAAACTTTAGCCTTCGTTTTTCCTAATCGGAACTCACCTCAGCCCAATGCTGAATGTTAGGCTGCGGCTAGGGTTTGGGTTAGGGTTACGCCTAGGGTTAGGGTTCAGAAAACCACAAAGCCCTGAGCTCCAGGGACAATGACAATGAGAAAGGCAGGCCCAGGGGAGCACAGCATTACCCCAAAATTTTAGCCTTCCTATTTCCTAATCGGAAATCACCTCAGCCCAATGCTCTTTCTTTGGCTGTGCTTTGGGCTAGGGTTAGGGTTAGGGTTTCGCCTAGAGTTAGGGTTCAGAAAAACACAAGGCCCAGAGCTCCAGGGACATTGACTATGAGAAAGGCATGCCAAGGGGAGGACCGCATTGTCCCAAACTTGTAGCCTTCATGTTTTCCTAACCGGAACTCATCTCAGCCCAATGTTCTGTCTTTGGCTGCACCTAGGCTTAGGGTTAGGGTTCCGCCTAGGGTTAGGGTTCAGAAAACCACAAGGCCCAGAGCTCCAGGGACAATGACAATGAGAGAGGCATGCCCAGGGGAGCAGAACATTATCCCAAACTTCCAGCCTTCGTGTTTCCTAATTGGAACTCGCCCCAGCCCAATACTGAATCTTAGGCTGTGCCTTGGGCTAGGGTTAGGGTTAGGGTTATGCCTAGGGTTAGGGTTCAGAAAACCACAAGGCCCTGAGCTCCAGGGACAATGACAATGAGAAAGGCAGGCCCAGGGGAGCACAGCATTACCCCAAAATTTTAGCCTTCCTATTTCCTAATCGTAAATCACCTCAGCCCAATGCTCTTTCTTTGGCTGTGCTTTGGGCTAGGGTTAGGGTTAGGGTTTCGCCTAGGGTTAGGGTTCAGAAAAACACAAGGCCCAGAGCTCCAGGGACATTGACTATGAGAAAGGCATGCCAAGGGGAGGACCGCATTGTCCCAAACTTGTAGCCTTCATGTTTTCCTAACCGGAACTCATCTCAGCCCAATGATCTGTCTTTGGCTGCACCTAGGGTTAGGGTTAGGGTTACACCTAGGGTTAGGGTTCAGAAAACCACAAGGCCCTGAGCTTCAGAGACAATGACAATGAGAAAGGCATGCCCAGGGGAGCGCAGCACTGTCCTAATATTACAGCTTTCCTATTTGCCCCATTGGAACTCACCTCAGCCCAATGCTGTTAATTAGCCTGAACCTAGTACTAGGGTTAGGGTTCCACCTAGGGTTAAGGTTAAGAAAACGAAAAGGCTTACAGCTATAGGGACACTGACAGCAAGAAAGGCATGCCTAGGGGACAGCATCTTTTCCCCAACCTTACAGCCTTCATGTTTTCCGAATCGGAACTCGCCTCAGCCCAATGCTGTATCTTAGGCTGCGCCTTGGGCTAGGTTTAGGGTTCGGGTTATGCCTAGGGTTAGGGTTCAGAAGACCACAAGGCCCAGATCTCCAGGGACAATGACAATGAGAGAGGCATGCCCAGGGGAGCACAATATTATCCCAAAACTTTAGCCTTCATTTTTCCTAATCGGAACTCGCCTCAGCCCAATGCTCTTTCTTAGGCTGTTCCTCAGGTTAGGAGTAGGGTTAGGGTTTCACCTAGGGTTAGGGTTAAGAAAACCACAAGGCCAGATCTCCAGGGACATTGGCAGTGAGAAACGCACGCCAAGGGGAGGACCGCATTGTCCCAAACTTGTAGCCTTCATGTTTTCCTAACCGGAACTCATCTCAGCCCAATGTTCTGTCTTTGGCTGCACCTAGGGTTAGGGTTAGGGTTACGCCTAGGGTTAGGGTTCAGAAAACCACAAAGCCCTGAGCTCCAGGGACGCTGACAATGAGAAAGGCATGCCAAGGGGATTGCATCTTTACCCCAACCTTGCAGTTGTCATGTTTTATAAATTGGAACTCACCTCAGCCCAATGCTCTATCTTAGGCTGTGCCTTGGGCTAGGGTTAGGGTTAGGGTTATGCCTAGGGTTAGGGTTCCGAAAACCACAAGGCCCAGAGCTCCAGGGACAATGACAATGAGAGAGGCATGCCCAGGGGAGCAGAACATTATCCCAAACTTCCAGCCTTCGTGTTTCCTAATTGGAACTCGCCCCAGCCCAATGCTGAATCTTAGGCTGTGCCTTGGGCTAGGGTTAGGGTTAGGGTTATGCCTAGGGTTAGGGTTCAGAAAACCACAAGTCCCAGAGCTCCATGGACACTGACAGTGAGAAAGGCATGCCCAGGAGAGCACAACATTCCCCCAAAACTTTAGCCTTCGTTTTTCCTAATCGGAACTCACCTCAGCCCAATGCTGAATGTTAGGCTGCGGCTAGGGTTAGGGTTAGGGTTCCGCCTAGGGTTAGGGTTCTGAAAACCACAAGGCCCGGAGCTCCAGGGACAATGACAATGAGAAAGGCATGCCCAGGGGAGCACAACATTATCCCAAATTTCCAGCCTTCGTGTTTCCTAATTGGAACTCGCCTCAGCCCAATGCTTAATCTTAGGCTGTTCCTCGGGTTAGGAATAGGGTTAGGGTTCCGCCTAGGGTTAGGGTTCAGAAAACCACAAGGCCCGGAGCTCCAGGGACAATGACAATGAGAAAGGCATGCCCAGGGGAGCACAACATTACCCCAAACTTCCAGCCTTCGTGTTTCCTAATTGGAACTCGATTCAGCCAAATGCTGAATCTTAGGCTGTGCCTTGGGCTAGGGTTAGGGTTAGGGTTATGCCTAGGGTTAGGGTTCAGAAAACCACAAGGCCCAGAGCTCCATGGACACTGACAGTGAGAAAGGCATGCCCAGGAGAGCACAACATTCCCCCAAAACTTTAGCCTTCGTTTTTCCTAATCGGAACTCACCTCAGCCCAATGCTGAATGTTAGGCTGCGGCTAGGGTTAGGGTTAGGGTTACGCCTCGGGTTAGGGTTCAGAAAACCACAAAGCCCTGAGCTCCAGGGACAATGACAATGAGAAAGGCAGGCCCAGGGGAGCACAGCATTACCCCAAAATTTTAGCCTTCCTATTTCCTAATCGGAAATCACCTCAGCCCAATGCTCTTTCTTTGGCTGTGCTTTGGGCTAGGGTTAGGGTTAGGGTTTCGCCTAGGGTTAGGGTTCAGAAAAACACAAGGCCCAGAGCTCCAGGGACATTGACTATGAGAAAGGCATGCCAAGGGGAGGACCGCATTGTCCCAAACTTGTAGCCTTCATGTTTTCCTAACCGGAACTCATCTCAGCCCAATGATCTGTCTTTGGCTGCACCTAGGGTTAGGGTTAGGGTTACACCTAGGGTTAGGGTTCAGAAAACCACAAGGCCCTGAGCTTCAGAGACAATGACAATGAGAAAGGCATGCCCAGGGGAGCGCAGCACTGTCCTAATATTACAGCTTTCCTATTTGCCCCATTGGAACTCACCTCAGCCCAATGCTGTTAATTAGCCTGAACCTAGTACTAGGGTTAGGGTTCCACCTAGGGTTAAGGTTAAGAAAACGAAAAGGCTTACAGCTATAGGGACACTGACAGCAAGAAAGGCATGCCTAGGGGACAGCATCTTTTCCCCAACCTTACAGCCTTCATGTTTTCCGAATCGGAACTCGCCTCAGCCCAATGCTGTATCTTAGGCTGCGCCTTGGGCTAGGTTTAGGGTTCGGGTTATGCCTAGGGTTAGGGTTCAGAAGACCACAAGGCCCAGATCTCCAGGGACAATGACAATGAGAGAGGCATGCCCAGGGGAGCACAATATTATCCCAAAACTTTAGCCTTCATTTTTCCTAATCGGAACTCGCCTCAGCCCAATGCTCTTTCTTAGGCTGTTCCTCAGGTTAGGAGTAGGGTTAGGGTTTCACCTAGGGTTAGGGTTAAGAAAACCACAAGGCCAGATCTCCAGGGACATTGGCAGTGAGAAACGCACGCCAAGGGGAGGACCGCATTGTCCCAAACTTGTAGCCTTCATGTTTTCCTAACCGGAACTCATCTCAGCCCAATGTTCTGTCTTTGGCTGCACCTAGGGTTAGGGTTAGGGTTACGCCTAGGGTTAGGGTTCAGAAAACCACAAAGCCCTGAGCTCCAGGGACGCTGACAATGAGAAAGGCATGCCAAGGGGATTGCATCTTTACCCCAACCTTGCAGTTGTCATGTTTTATAAATTGGAACTCACCTCAGCCCAATGCTCTATCTTAGGCTGTGCCTTGGGCTAGGGTTAGGGTTAGGGTTATGCCTAGGGTTAGGGTTCCGAAAACCACAAGGCCCAGAGCTCCAGGGACAATGACAATGAGAGAGGCATGCCCAGGGGAGCAGAACATTATCCCAAACTTCCAGCCTTCGTGTTTCCTAATTGGAACTCGCCCCAGCCCAATGCTGAATCTTAGGCTGTGCCTTGGGCTAGGGTTAGGGTTAGGGTTATGCCTAGGGTTAGGGTTCAGAAAACCACAAGTCCCAGAGCTCCATGGACACTGACAGTGAGAAAGGCATGCCCAGGAGAGCACAACATTCCCCCAAAACTTTAGCCTTCGTTTTTCCTAATCGGAACTCACCTCAGCCCAATGCTGAATGTTAGGCTGCGGCTAGGGTTAGGGTTAGGGTTCCGCCTAGGGTTAGGGTTCTGAAAACCACAAGGCCCGGAGCTCCAGGGACAATGACAATGAGAAAGGCATGCCCAGGGGAGCACAACATTATCCCAAATTTCCAGCCTTCGTGTTTCCTAATTGGAACTCGCCTCAGCCCAATGCTTAATCTTAGGCTGTTCCTCGGGTTAGGAATAGGGTTAGGGTTCCGCCTAGGGTTAGGGTTCAGAAAACCACAAGGCCCGGAGCTCCAGGGACAATGACAATGAGAAAGGCATGCCCAGGGGAGCACAACATTACCCCAAACTTCCAGCCTTCGTGTTTCCTAATTGGAACTCGATTCAGCCAAATGCTGAATCTTAGGCTGTGCCTTGGGCTAGGGTTAGGGTTAGGGTTATGCCTAGGGTTAGGGTTCAGAAAACCACAAGGCCCAGAGCTCCATGGACACTGACAGTGAGAAAGGCATGCCCAGGAGAGCACAACATTCCCCCAAAACTTTAGCCTTCGTTTTTCCTAATCGGAACTCACCTCAGCCCAATGCTGAATGTTAGGCTGCGGCTAGGGTTAGGGTTAGGGTTACGCCTCGGGTTAGGGTTCAGAAAACCACAAAGCCCTGAGCTCCAGGGACAATGACAATGAGAAAGGCAGGCCCAGGGGAGCACAGCATTACCCCAAAATTTTAGCCTTCCTATTTCCTAATCGGAAATCACCTCAGCCCAATGCTCTTTCTTTGGCTGTGCTTTGGGCTAGGGTTAGGGTTAGGGTTTCGCCTAGGGTTAGGGTTCAGAAAAACACAAGGCCCAGAGCTCCAGGGACATTGACTATGAGAAAGGCACGCCAAGGGGAGGACCGCATTGTCCCAAACTTGTAGCCTTCATGTTTTCCTAACCGGAACTCATCTCAGCCCAATGTTCTGTCTTTGGCTGCACCTAGGCTTAGGGTTAGGGTTCCGCCTAGGGTTAGGGTTCAGAAAACCACAAGGCCCAGAGCTCCAGGGACAATGACAATGAGAGAGGCATGCCCAGGGGAGCAGAACATTATCCCAAACTTCCAGCCTTCGTGTTTCCTAATTGGAACTCGCCCCAGCCCAATACTGAATCTTAGGCTGTGCCTTGGGCTAGGGTTAGGGTTAGGGTTATGCCTAGGGTTAGGGTTCAGAAAACCACAAGGCCCAGAGCTCCATGGACACTGACAGTGAGAAAGGCATGCCCAGGAGAGCACAACATTCCCCCAAAACTTTAGCCTTCGTTTTTCCTAATCGGAACTCACCTCAGCCCAATGCTGAATGTTAGGCTGCGGCTAGGGTTAGGGTTAGGGTTCCGCCTAGGGTTAGGGTTCTGAAAACCACAAGGCCCGGAGCTCCAGGGACAATGACAATGAGAAAGGCATGCCCAGGGGAGCACAACATTATCCCAAATTTCCAGCCTTCGTTTTTCCTAATTGGAACTCGCCTCAGCCCAATGCTTAATCTTAGGCTGTTCCTCGGGTTAGGAATAGGGTTAGGGTTCCGCCTAGGGTTAGGGTTCAGAAAACCACAAGGCCCGGAGCTCCAGGGACAATGACAATGAGAAAGGCATGCCCAGGGGAGCACAACATTACCCCAAACTTCCAGCCTTCGTGTTTCCTAATTGGAACTCGATTCAGCCAAATGCTGAATCTTAGGCTGTGCCTTGGGCTAGGGTTAGGGTTAGGGTTATGCCTAGGGTTAGGGTTCAGAAAACCACAAGGCCCAGAGCTCCATGGACACTGACAGTGAGAAAGGCATGCCCAGGAGAGCACAACATTCCCCCAAAACTTTAGCCTTCGTTTTTCCTAATCGGAACTCACCTCAGCCCAATGCTGAATGTTAGGCTGCAGCTAGGGTTAGGGTTAGGGTTACGCCTAGGGTTAGGGTTCAGAAAACCACAAAGCCCTGAGCTCCAGGGACAATGACAATGAGAAAGGCAGGCCCAGGGGAGCACAGCATTACCCCAAAATTTTAGCCTTCGTATTTCCTAATCGTAAATCACCTCAGCCCAATGCTCTTTCTTTGGCTGTGCTTTGGGCTAGGGTTAGGGTTAGGGTTTCGCCTAGGGTTGGGGTTCAGAAAAACACAAGGCCCAGAGCTCCAGGGACATTGACTATGAGAAAGGCATGCCAAGGGGAGGACCGCATTGTCCCAAACTTGTAGCCTTCATGTTTTCCTAACCGGAACTCATCTCAGCCCAATGATCTGTCTTTGGCTGCACCTAGGGTTAGGGTTAGGGTTACACCTAGGGTTAGGGTTCAGAAAACCACAAGGCCCTGAGCTTCAGAGACAATGACAATGAGAAAGGCATGCCCAGGGGAGCGCAGCACTGTCCTAATATTACAGCTTTCCTATTTGCCCCATTGGAACTCACCTCAGCCCAATGCTGTTAATTAGCCTGAACCTAGTACTAGGGTTAGGGTTCCACCTAGGGTTAAGGTTAAGAAAACGAAAAGGCTTACAGCTATAGGGACACTGACAGCAAGAAAGGCATGCCTAGGGGACAGCATCTTTTCCCCAACCTTACAGCCTTCATGTTTTCCGAATCGGAACTCGCCTCAGCCCAATGCTGTATCTTAGGCTGCGCCTTGGGCTAGGTTTAGGGTTCGGGTTATGCCTAGGGTTAGGGTTCAGAAGACCACAAGGCCCAGATCTCCAGGGACAATGACAATGAGAGAGGCATGCCCAGGGGAGCACAATATTATCCCAAAACTTTAGCCTTCATTTTTCCTAATCGGAACTCGCCTCAGCCCAATGCTTAATCTTAGGCTGTTCCTCAGGTTAGGAGTAGGGTTAGGGTTTCACCTAGGGTTAGGGTTAAGAAAACCACAAGGCCAGATCTCCAGGGACATTGGCAGTGAGAAACGCACGCCAAGGGGAGGACCGCATTGTCCCAAACTTGTAGCCTTCATGTTTTCCTAACCGGAACTCATCTCAGCCCAATGTTCTGTCTTTGGCTGCACCTAGGGTTAGGGTTAGGGTTACGCCTAGGGTTAGGGTTCAGAAAACCACAAAGCCCTGAGCTCCAGGGACAATGACAATGAGAAAGGCAGGCCCAGGGGAGCACAGCATTACCCCAAAATTTTAGCCTTCCTATTTCCTAATCGGAAATCACCTCAGCCCAATGCTCTTTCTTTGGCTGTGCTTTGGGCTAGGGTTAGGGTTAGGGTTTCGCCTAGGGTTAGGGTTCAGAAAAACACAAGGCCCAGAGCTCCAGGGACATTGACTATGAGAAAGGCACGCCAAGGGGAGGACCGCATTGTCCCAAACTTGTAGCCTTCATGTTTTCCTAACCGGAACTCATCTCAGCCCAATGTTCTGTCTTTGGCTGCACCTAGGCTTAGGGTTAGGGTTCCGCCTAGGGTTAGGGTTCAGAAAACCACAAGGCCCAGAGCTCCAGGGACAATGACAATGAGAGAGGCATGCCCAGAGGAGCAGAACATTATCCCAAACTTCCAGCCTTCGTGTTTCCTAATTGGAACTCGCCCCAGCCCAATTCTGAATCTTAGGCTGTGCCTTGGGCTAGGGTTAGGGTTAGGGTTATGCCTAGGGTTAGGGTTCAGAAAACCACAAGGCCCAGAGCTCCATGGACACTGACAGTGAGAAAGGCATGCCCAGGAGAGCACAACATTCCCCCAAAACTTTAGCCTTCGTTTTTCCTAATCGGAACTCACCTCAGCCCAATGCTGAATGTTAGGCTGCGGCTAGGGTTAGGGTTAGGGTTACGCCTAGGGTTAGGGTTCTGAAAACCACAAGGCCCGGAGCTCCAGGGACAATGACAATGAGAAAGGCATGCCCAGGGGAGCACAACATTATCCCAAATTTCCAGCCTTCGTGTTTCCTAATTGGAACTCGCCTCAGCCCAATGCTTAATCTTAGGCTGTTCCTCGGGTTAGGAATAGGGTTAGGGTTCCGCCTAGGGTTAGGGTTCAGAAAACCACAAGGCCCGGAGCTCCAGGGACAATGACAATGAGAAAGGCATGCCCAGGGGAGCACAACATTACCCCAAACTTCCAGCCTTCGTGTTTCCTAATTGGAACTCGATTCAGCCAAATGCTGAATCTTAGGCTGTGCCTTGGGCTAGGGTTAGGGTTAGGGTTATGCCTAGGGTTAGGGTTCAGAAAACCACAAGGCCCAGAGCTCCATGGACACTGACAGTGAGAAAGGCATGCCCAGGAGAGCACAACATTCCCCCAAAACTTTAGCCTTCGTTTTTCCTAATCGGAACTCACCTCAGCCCAATGCTGAATGTTAGGCTGCGGCTAGGGTTAGGGTTAGGGTTACGCCTAGGGTTAGGGTTCAGAAAACCACAAAGCCCTGAGCTCCAGGGACAATGACAATGAGAAAGGCAGGCCCAGGGGAGCACAGCATTACCCCAAAATTTTAGCCTTCCTATTTCCTAATCGTAAATCACCTCAGCCCAATGCTCTTTCTTTGGCTGTGCTTTGGGCTAGGGTTAGGGTTAGGGTTTCGCCTAGGGTTAGGGTTCAGAAAAACACAAGGCCCAGAGCTCCAGGGACATTGACTATGAGAAAGGCACGCCAAGGGGAGGACCGCATTGTCCCAAACTTGTAGCCTTCATGTTTTCCTAACCGGAACTCATCTCAGCCCAATGTTCTGTCTTTGGCTGCACCTAGGCTTAGGGTTAGGGTTCCGCCTAGGGTTAGGGTTCAGAAAACCACAAGGCCCAGAGCTCCAGGGACAATGACAATGAGAGAGGCATGCCCAGGGGAGCAGAACATTATCCCAAACTTCCAGCCTTCGTGTTTCCTAATTGGAACTCGCCCCAGCCCAATACTGAATCTTAGGCTGTGCCTTGGGCTAGGGTTAGGGTTAGGGTTATGCCTAGGGTTAGGGTTCAGAAAACCACAAGGCCCAGAGCTCCATGGACACTGACAGTGAGAAAGGCATGCCCAGGAGAGCACAACATTCCCCCAAAAC
Source organism: Aphelocoma coerulescens (assembly GCF_041296385.1). Classification (NCBI taxonomy): domain Eukaryota; kingdom Metazoa; phylum Chordata; class Aves; order Passeriformes; family Corvidae; genus Aphelocoma; species Aphelocoma coerulescens. The sequence continues at coordinate 97,304,895 of NC_091015.1, read as the reverse complement.
TTTAGCCTTCGTTTTTCCTAATCGGAACTCACCTCAGCCCAATGCTGAATGTTAGGCTGCGGCTAGGGTTAGGGTTAGGGTTCCGCCTAGGGTTAGGGTTCTGAAAACCACAAGGCCCGGAGCTCCAGGGACAATGACAATGAGAAAGGCATGCCCAGGGGAGCACAAATTATCCCAAATTTCCAGCCTTCGTGTTTCCTAATTGGAACTCGCCTCAGCCCAATGCTTAATCTTAGGCTGTTCCTCGGGTTAGGAATAGGGTTAGGGTTCCGCCTAGGGTTAGGGTTCAGAAAACCACAAGGCCCGGAGCTCCAGGGACAATGACAATGAGAAAGGCATGCCCAGGGGAGCACAACATTACCCCAAACTTCCAGCCTTCGTGTTTCCTAATTGGAACTCGATTCAGCCAAATGCTGAATCTTAGGCTGTGCCTTGGGCTAGGGTTAGGGTTAGGGTTATGCCTAGGGTTAGGGTTCAGAAAACCACAAGGCCCAGAGCTCCATGGACACTGACAGTGAGAAAGGCATGCCCAGGAGAGCACAACATTCCCCCAAAACTTTAGCCTTCGTTTTTCCTAATCGGAACTCACCTCAGCCCAATGCTGAATGTTAGGCTGCGGCTAGGGTTTGGGTTAGGGTTACGCCTAGGGTTAGGGTTCAGAAAACCACAAAGCCCTGAGCTCCAGGGACAATGACAATGAGAAAGGCAGGCCCAGGGGAGCACAGCATTACCCCAAAATTTTAGCCTTCCTATTTCCTAATCGGAAATCACCTCAGCCCAATGCTCTTTCTTTGGCTGTGCTTTGGGCTAGGGTTAGGGTTAGGGTTTCGCCTAGAGTTAGGGTTCAGAAAAACACAAGGCCCAGAGCTCCAGGGACATTGACTATGAGAAAGGCATGCCAAGGGGAGGACCGCATTGTCCCAAACTTGTAGCCTTCATGTTTTCCTAACCGGAACTCATCTCAGCCCAATGTTCTGTCTTTGGCTGCACCTAGGCTTAGGGTTAGGGTTCCGCCTAGGGTTAGGGTTCAGAAAACCACAAGGCCCAGAGCTCCAGGGACAATGACAATGAGAGAGGCATGCCCAGGGGAGCAGAACATTATCCCAAACTTCCAGCCTTCGTGTTTCCTAATTGGAACTCGCCCCAGCCCAATACTGAATCTTAGGCTGTGCCTTGGGCTAGGGTTAGGGTTAGGGTTATGCCTAGGGTTAGGGTTCAGAAAACCACAAGGCCCTGAGCTCCAGGGACAATGACAATGAGAAAGGCAGGCCCAGGGGAGCACAGCATTACCCCAAAATTTTAGCCTTCCTATTTCCTAATCGTAAATCACCTCAGCCCAATGCTCTTTCTTTGGCTGTGCTTTGGGCTAGGGTTAGGGTTAGGGTTTCGCCTAGGGTTAGGGTTCAGAAAAACACAAGGCCCAGAGCTCCAGGGACATTGACTATGAGAAAGGCATGCCAAGGGGAGGACCGCATTGTCCCAAACTTGTAGCCTTCATGTTTTCCTAACCGGAACTCATCTCAGCCCAATGATCTGTCTTTGGCTGCACCTAGGGTTAGGGTTAGGGTTACACCTAGGGTTAGGGTTCAGAAAACCACAAGGCCCTGAGCTTCAGAGACAATGACAATGAGAAAGGCATGCCCAGGGGAGCGCAGCACTGTCCTAATATTACAGCTTTCCTATTTGCCCCATTGGAACTCACCTCAGCCCAATGCTGTTAATTAGCCTGAACCTAGTACTAGGGTTAGGGTTCCACCTAGGGTTAAGGTTAAGAAAACGAAAAGGCTTACAGCTATAGGGACACTGACAGCAAGAAAGGCATGCCTAGGGGACAGCATCTTTTCCCCAACCTTACAGCCTTCATGTTTTCCGAATCGGAACTCGCCTCAGCCCAATGCTGTATCTTAGGCTGCGCCTTGGGCTAGGTTTAGGGTTCGGGTTATGCCTAGGGTTAGGGTTCAGAAGACCACAAGGCCCAGATCTCCAGGGACAATGACAATGAGAGAGGCATGCCCAGGGGAGCACAATATTATCCCAAAACTTTAGCCTTCATTTTTCCTAATCGGAACTCGCCTCAGCCCAATGCTCTTTCTTAGGCTGTTCCTCAGGTTAGGAGTAGGGTTAGGGTTTCACCTAGGGTTAGGGTTAAGAAAACCACAAGGCCAGATCTCCAGGGACATTGGCAGTGAGAAACGCACGCCAAGGGGAGGACCGCATTGTCCCAAACTTGTAGCCTTCATGTTTTCCTAACCGGAACTCATCTCAGCCCAATGTTCTGTCTTTGGCTGCACCTAGGGTTAGGGTTAGGGTTACGCCTAGGGTTAGGGTTCAGAAAACCACAAAGCCCTGAGCTCCAGGGACGCTGACAATGAGAAAGGCATGCCAAGGGGATTGCATCTTTACCCCAACCTTGCAGTTGTCATGTTTTATAAATTGGAACTCACCTCAGCCCAATGCTCTATCTTAGGCTGTGCCTTGGGCTAGGGTTAGGGTTAGGGTTATGCCTAGGGTTAGGGTTCCGAAAACCACAAGGCCCAGAGCTCCAGGGACAATGACAATGAGAGAGGCATGCCCAGGGGAGCAGAACATTATCCCAAACTTCCAGCCTTCGTGTTTCCTAATTGGAACTCGCCCCAGCCCAATGCTGAATCTTAGGCTGTGCCTTGGGCTAGGGTTAGGGTTAGGGTTATGCCTAGGGTTAGGGTTCAGAAAACCACAAGTCCCAGAGCTCCATGGACACTGACAGTGAGAAAGGCATGCCCAGGAGAGCACAACATTCCCCCAAAACTTTAGCCTTCGTTTTTCCTAATCGGAACTCACCTCAGCCCAATGCTGAATGTTAGGCTGCGGCTAGGGTTAGGGTTAGGGTTCCGCCTAGGGTTAGGGTTCTGAAAACCACAAGGCCCGGAGCTCCAGGGACAATGACAATGAGAAAGGCATGCCCAGGGGAGCACAACATTATCCCAAATTTCCAGCCTTCGTGTTTCCTAATTGGAACTCGCCTCAGCCCAATGCTTAATCTTAGGCTGTTCCTCGGGTTAGGAATAGGGTTAGGGTTCCGCCTAGGGTTAGGGTTCAGAAAACCACAAGGCCCGGAGCTCCAGGGACAATGACAATGAGAAAGGCATGCCCAGGGGAGCACAACATTACCCCAAACTTCCAGCCTTCGTGTTTCCTAATTGGAACTCGATTCAGCCAAATGCTGAATCTTAGGCTGTGCCTTGGGCTAGGGTTAGGGTTAGGGTTATGCCTAGGGTTAGGGTTCAGAAAACCACAAGGCCCAGAGCTCCATGGACACTGACAGTGAGAAAGGCATGCCCAGGAGAGCACAACATTCCCCCAAAACTTTAGCCTTCGTTTTTCCTAATCGGAACTCACCTCAGCCCAATGCTGAATGTTAGGCTGCGGCTAGGGTTAGGGTTAGGGTTACGCCTAGGGTTAGGGTTCAGAAAACCACAAAGCCCTGAGCTCCAGGGACAATGACAATGAGAAAGGCAGGCCCAGGGGAGCACAGCATTACCCCAAAATTTTAGCCTTCCTATTTCCTAATCGGAAATCACCTCAGCCCAATGCTCTTTCTTTGGCTGTGCTTTGGGCTAGGGTTAGGGTTAGGGTTTCGCCTAGGGTTAGGGTTCAGAAAAACACAAGGCCCAGAGCTCCAGGGACATTGACTATGAGAAAGGCACGCCAAGGGGAGGACCGCATTGTCCCAAACTTGTAGCCTTCATGTTTTCCTAACCGGAACTCATCTCAGCCCAATGTTCTGTCTTTGGCTGCACCTAGGCTTAGGGTTAGGGTTCCGCCTAGGGTTAGGGTTCAGAAAACCACAAGGCCCAGAGCTCCAGGGACAATGACAATGAGAGAGGCATGCCCAGGGGAGCAGAACATTATCCCAAACTTCCAGCCTTCGTGTTTCCTAATTGGAACTCGCCCCAGCCCAATACTGAATCTTAGGCTGTGCCTTGGGCTAGGGTTAGGGTTAGGGTTATGCCTAGGGTTAGGGTTCAGAAAACCACAAGGCCCAGAGCTCCATGGACACTGACAGTGAGAAAGGCATGCCCAGGAGAGCACAACATTCCCCCAAAACTTTAGCCTTCGTTTTTCCTAATCGGAACTCACCTCAGCCCAATGCTGAATGTTAGGCTGCGGCTAGGGTTAGGGTTAGGGTTCCGCCTAGGGTTAGGGTTCTGAAAACCACAAGGCCCGGAGCTCCAGGGACAATGACAATGAGAAAGGCATGCCCAGGGGAGCACAACATTATCCCAAATTTCCAGCCTTCGTTTTTCCTAATTGGAACTCGCCTCAGCCCAATGCTTAATCTTAGGCTGTTCCTCGGGTTAGGAATAGGGTTAGGGTTCCGCCTAGGGTTAGGGTTCAGAAAACCACAAGGCCCGGAGCTCCAGGGACAATGACAATGAGAAAGGCATGCCCAGGGGAGCACAACATTACCCCAAACTTCCAGCCTTCGTGTTTCCTAATTGGAACTCGATTCAGCCAAATGCTGAATCTTAGGCTGTGCCTTGGGCTAGGGTTAGGGTTAGGGTTATGCCTAGGGTTAGGGTTCAGAAAACCACAAGGCCCAGAGCTCCATGGACACTGACAGTGAGAAAGGCATGCCCAGGAGAGCACAACATTCCCCCAAAACTTTAGCCTTCGTTTTTCCTAATCGGAACTCACCTCAGCCCAATGCTGAATGTTAGGCTGCAGCTAGGGTTAGGGTTAGGGTTACGCCTAGGGTTAGGGTTCAGAAAACCACAAAGCCCTGAGCTCCAGGGACAATGACAATGAGAAAGGCAGGCCCAGGGGAGCACAGCATTACCCCAAAATTTTAGCCTTCGTATTTCCTAATCGTAAATCACCTCAGCCCAATGCTCTTTCTTTGGCTGTGCTTTGGGCTAGGGTTAGGGTTAGGGTTTCGCCTAGGGTTGGGGTTCAGAAAAACACAAGGCCCAGAGCTCCAGGGACATTGACTATGAGAAAGGCATGCCAAGGGGAGGACCGCATTGTCCCAAACTTGTAGCCTTCATGTTTTCCTAACCGGAACTCATCTCAGCCCAATGATCTGTCTTTGGCTGCACCTAGGGTTAGGGTTAGGGTTACACCTAGGGTTAGGGTTCAGAAAACCACAAGGCCCTGAGCTTCAGAGACAATGACAATGAGAAAGGCATGCCCAGGGGAGCGCAGCACTGTCCTAATATTACAGCTTTCCTATTTGCCCCATTGGAACTCACCTCAGCCCAATGCTGTTAATTAGCCTGAACCTAGTACTAGGGTTAGGGTTCCACCTAGGGTTAAGGTTAAGAAAACGAAAAGGCTTACAGCTATAGGGACACTGACAGCAAGAAAGGCATGCCTAGGGGACAGCATCTTTTCCCCAACCTTACAGCCTTCATGTTTTCCGAATCGGAACTCGCCTCAGCCCAATGCTGTATCTTAGGCTGCGCCTTGGGCTAGGTTTAGGGTTCGGGTTATGCCTAGGGTTAGGGTTCAGAAGACCACAAGGCCCAGATCTCCAGGGACAATGACAATGAGAGAGGCATGCCCAGGGGAGCACAATATTATCCCAAAACTTTAGCCTTCATTTTTCCTAATCGGAACTCGCCTCAGCCCAATGCTTAATCTTAGGCTGTTCCTCAGGTTAGGAGTAGGGTTAGGGTTTCACCTAGGGTTAGGGTTAAGAAAACCACAAGGCCAGATCTCCAGGGACATTGGCAGTGAGAAACGCACGCCAAGGGGAGGACCGCATTGTCCCAAACTTGTAGCCTTCATGTTTTCCTAACCGGAACTCATCTCAGCCCAATGTTCTGTCTTTGGCTGCACCTAGGGTTAGGGTTAGGGTTACGCCTAGGGTTAGGGTTCAGAAAACCACAAAGCCCTGAGCTCCAGGGACAATGACAATGAGAAAGGCAGGCCCAGGGGAGCACAGCATTACCCCAAAATTTTAGCCTTCCTATTTCCTAATCGGAAATCACCTCAGCCCAATGCTCTTTCTTTGGCTGTGCTTTGGGCTAGGGTTAGGGTTAGGGTTTCGCCTAGGGTTAGGGTTCAGAAAAACACAAGGCCCAGAGCTCCAGGGACATTGACTATGAGAAAGGCACGCCAAGGGGAGGACCGCATTGTCCCAAACTTGTAGCCTTCATGTTTTCCTAACCGGAACTCATCTCAGCCCAATGTTCTGTCTTTGGCTGCACCTAGGCTTAGGGTTAGGGTTCTGCCTAGGGTTAGGGTTCAGAAAACCACAAGGCCCAGAGCTCCAGGGACAATGACAATGAGAGAGGCATGCCCAGGGGAGCAGAACATTATCCCAAACTTCCAGCCTTCGTGTTTCCTAATTGGAACTCGCCCCAGCCCAATGCTGAATCTTAGGCTGTGCCTTGGGCTAGGGTTAGGGTTAGGGTTATGCCTAGGGTTAGGGTTCAGAAAACCACAAGGCCCAGAGCTCCATGGACACTGACAGTGAGAAAGGCATGCCCAGGAGAGCACAACATTCCCCCAAAACTTTAGCCTTCGTTTTTCCTAATCGGAACTCACCTCAGCCCAATGCTGAATGTTAGGCTGCGGCTAGGGTTAGGGTTAGGGTTCCGCCTAGGGTTAGGGTTCTGAAAACCACAAGGCCCGGAGCTCCAGGGACAATGACAATGAGAAAGGCATGCCCAGGGGAGCACAACATTATCCCAAATTTCCAGCCTTCGTGTTTCCTAATTGGAACTCGCCTCAGCCCAATGCTTAATCTTAGGCTGTTCCTCGGGTTAGGAATAGGGTTAGGGTTCCGCCTAGGGTTAGGGTTCAGAAAACCACAAGGCCCGGAGCTCCAGGGACAATGACAATGAGAAAGGCATGCCCAGGGGAGCACAACATTACCCCAAACTTCCAGCCTTCGTGTTTCCTAATTGGAACTCGATTCAGCCAAATGCTGAATCTTAGGCTGTGCCTTGGGCTAGGGTTAGGGTTAGGGTTATGCCTAGGGTTAGGGTTCAGAAAACCACAAGGCCCAGAGCTCCATGGACACTGACAGTGAGAAAGGCATGCCCAGGAGAGCACAACATTCCCCCAAAACTTTAGCCTTCGTTTTTCCTAATCGGAACTCACCTCAGCCCAATGCTGAATGTTAGGCTGCGGCTAGGGTTAGGGTTAGGGTTACGCCTAGGGTTAGGGTTCAGAAAACCACAAAGCCCTGAGCTCCAGGGACAATGACAATGAGAAAGGCAGGCCCAGGGGAGCACAGCATTACCCCAAAATTTTAGCCTTCCTATTTCCTAATCGGAAATCACCTCAGCCCAATGCTCTTTCTTTGGCTGTGCTTTGGGCTAGGGTTAGGGTTAGGGTTTCGCCTAGGGTTAGGGTTCAGAAAAACACAAGGCCCAGAGCTCCAGGGACATTGACTATGAGAAAGGCACGCCAAGGGGAGGACCGCATTGTCCCAAACTTGTAGCCTTCATGTTTTCCTAACCGGAACTCATCTCAGCCCAATGTTCTGTCTTTGGCTGCACCTAGGCTTAGGGTTAGGGTTCCGCCTAGGGTTAGGGTTCAGAAAACCACAAGGCCCAGAGCTCCAGGGACAATGACAATGAGAGAGGCATGCCCAGGGGAGCAGAACATTATCCCAAACTTCCAGCCTTCGTGTTTCCTAATTGGAACTCGCCCCAGCCCAATACTGAATCTTAGGCTGTGCCTTGGGCTAGGGTTAGGGTTAGGGTTATGCCTAGGGTTAGGGTTCAGAAAACCACAAGGCCCAGAGCTCCATGGACACTGACAGTGAGAAAGGCATGCCCAGGAGAGCACAACATTCCCCCAAAACTTTAGCCTTCGTTTTTCCTAATCGGAACTCACCTCAGCCCAATGCTGAATGTTAGGCTGCGGCTAGGGTTAGGGTTAGGGTTCCGCCTAGGGTTAGGGTTCTGAAAACCACAAGGCCCGGAGCTCCAGGGACAATGACAATGAGAAAGGCATGCCCAGGGGAGCACAACATTATCCCAAATTTCCAGCCTTCGTTTTTCCTAATTGGAACTCGCCTCAGCCCAATGCTTAATCTTAGGCTGTTCCTCGGGTTAGGAATAGGGTTAGGGTTCCGCCTAGGGTTAGGGTTCAGAAAACCACAAGGCCCGGAGCTCCAGGGACAATGACAATGAGAAAGGCATGCCCAGGGGAGCACAACATTACCCCAAACTTCCAGCCTTCGTGTTTCCTAATTGGAACTCGATTCAGCCAAATGCTGAATCTTAGGCTGTGCCTTGGGCTAGGGTTAGGGTTAGGGTTATGCCTAGGGTTAGGGTTCAGAAAACCACAAGGCCCAGAGCTCCATGGACACTGACAGTGAGAAAGGCATGCCCAGGAGAGCACAACATTCCCCCAAAACTTTAGCCTTCGTTTTTCCTAATCGGAACTCACCTCAGCCCAATGCTGAATGTTAGGCTGCAGCTAGGGTTAGGGTTAGGGTTACGCCTAGGGTTAGGGTTCAGAAAACCACAAAGCCCTGAGCTCCAGGGACAATGACAATGAGAAAGGCAGGCCCAGGGGAGCACAGCATTACCCCAAAATTTTAGCCTTCGTATTTCCTAATCGTAAATCACCTCAGCCCAATGCTCTTTCTTTGGCTGTGCTTTGGGCTAGGGTTAGGGTTAGGGTTTCGCCTAGGGTTGGGGTTCAGAAAAACACAAGGCCCAGAGCTCCAGGGACATTGACTATGAGAAAGGCATGCCAAGGGGAGGACCGCATTGTCCCAAACTTGTAGCCTTCATGTTTTCCTAACCGGAACTCATCTCAGCCCAATGATCTGTCTTTGGCTGCACCTAGGGTTAGGGTTAGGGTTACACCTAGGGTTAGGGTTCAGAAAACCACAAGGCCCTGAGCTTCAGAGACAATGACAATGAGAAAGGCATGCCCAGGGGAGCGCAGCACTGTCCTAATATTACAGCTTTCCTATTTGCCCCATTGGAACTCACCTCAGCCCAATGCTGTTAATTAGCCTGAACCTAGTACTAGGGTTAGGGTTCCACCTAGGGTTAAGGTTAAGAAAACGAAAAGGCTTACAGCTATAGGGACACTGACAGCAAGAAAGGCATGCCTAGGGGACAGCATCTTTTCCCCAACCTTACAGCCTTCATGTTTTCCGAATCGGAACTCGCCTCAGCCCAATGCTGTATCTTAGGCTGCGCCTTGGGCTAGGTTTAGGGTTCGGGTTATGCCTAGGGTTAGGGTTCAGAAGACCACAAGGCCCAGATCTCCAGGGACAATGACAATGAGAGAGGCATGCCCAGGGGAGCACAATATTATCCCAAAACTTTAGCCTTCATTTTTCCTAATCGGAACTCGCCTCAGCCCAATGCTTAATCTTAGGCTGTTCCTCAGGTTAGGAGTAGGGTTAGGGTTTCACCTAGGGTTAGGGTTAAGAAAACCACAAGGCCAGATCTCCAGGGACATTGGCAGTGAGAAACGCACGCCAAGGGGAGGACCGCATTGTCCCAAACTTGTAGCCTTCATGTTTTCCTAACCGGAACTCATCTCAGCCCAATGTTCTGTCTTTGGCTGCACCTAGGGTTAGGGTTAGGGTTACGCCTAGGGTTAGGGTTCAGAAAACCACAAAGCCCTGAGCTCCAGGGACAATGACAATGAGAAAGGCAGGCCCAGGGGAGCACAGCATTACCCCAAAATTTTAGCCTTCCTATTTCCTAATCGGAAATCACCTCAGCCCAATGCTCTTTCTTTGGCTGTGCTTTGGGCTAGGGTTAGGGTTAGGGTTTCGCCTAGGGTTAGGGTTCAGAAAAACACAAGGCCCAGAGCTCCAGGGACATTGACTATGAGAAAGGCACGCCAAGGGGAGGACCGCATTGTCCCAAACTTGTAGCCTTCATGTTTTCCTAACCGGAACTCATCTCAGCCCAATGTTCTGTCTTTGGCTGCACCTAGGCTTAGGGTTAGGGTTCCGCCTAGGGTTAGGGTTCAGAAAACCACAAGGCCCAGAGCTCCAGGGACAATGACAATGAGAGAGGCATGCCCAGGGGAGCAGAACATTATCCCAAACTTCCAGCCTTCGTGTTTCCTAATTGGAACTCGCCCCAGCCCAATGCTGAATCTTAGGCTGTGCCTTGGGCTAGGGTTAGGGTTAGGGTTATGCCTAGGGTTAGGGTTCAGAAAACCACAAGGCCCAGAGCTCCATGGACACTGACAGTGAGAAAGGCATGCCCAGGAGAGCACAACATTCCCCCAAAACTTTAGCCTTCGTTTTTCCTAATCGGAACTCACCTCAGCCCAATGCTGAATGTTAGGCTGCGGCTAGGGTTAGGGTTAGGGTTCCGCCTAGGGTTAGGGTTCTGAAAACCACAAGGCCCGGAGCTCCAGGGACAATGACAATGAGAAAGGCATGCCCAGGGGAGCACAACATTATCCCAAATTTCCAGCCTTCGTGTTTCCTAATTGGAACTCGCCTCAGCCCAATGCTTAATCTTAGGCTGTTCCTCGGGTTAGGAATAGGGTTAGGGTTCCGCCTAGGGTTAGGGTTCAGAAAACCACAAGGCCCGGAGCTCCAGGGACAATGACAATGAGAAAGGCATGCCCAGGGGAGCACAACATTACCCCAAACTTCCAGCCTTCGTGTTTCCTAATTGGAACTCGATTCAGCCAAATGCTGAATCTTAGGCTGTGCCTTGGGCTAGGGTTAGGGTTAGGGTTATGCCTAGGGTTAGGGTTCAGAAAACCACAAGGCCCAGAGCTCCATGGACACTGACAGTGAGAAAGGCATGCCCAGGAGAGCACAACATTCCCCCAAAACTTTAGCCTTCGTTTTTCCTAATCGGAACTCACCTCAGCCCAATGCTGAATGTTAGGCTGCGGCTAGGGTTAGGGTTAGGGTTACGCCTAGGGTTAGGGTTCAGAAAACCACAAAGCCCTGAGCTCCAGGGACAATGACAATGAGAAAGGCAGGCCCAGGGGAGCACAGCATTACCCCAAAATTTTAGCCTTCCTATTTCCTAATCGGAAATCACCTCAGCCCAATGCTCTTTCTTTGGCTGTGCTTTGGGCTAGGGTTAGGGTTAGGGTTTCGCCTAGGGTTAGGGTTCAGAAAAACACAAGGCCCAGAGCTCCAGGGACATTGACTATGAGAAAGGCATGCCAAGGGGAGGACCGCATTGTCCCAAACTTGTAGCCTTCATGTTTTCCTAACCGGAACTCATCTCAGCCCAATGTTCTGTCTTTGGCTGCACCTAGGCTTAGGGTTAGGGTTCCGCCTAGGGTTAGGGTTCAGAAAACCACAAGGCCCAGAGCTCCAGGGACAATGACAATGAGAGAGGCATGCCCAGGGGAGCAGAACATTATCCCAAACTTCCAGCCTTCGTGTTTCCTAATTGGAACTCGCCCCAGCCCAATACTGAATCTTAGGCTGTGCCTTGGGCTAGGGTTAGGGTTAGGGTTATGCCTAGGGTTAGGGTTCAGAAAACCACAAGGCCCAGATCTCCATGGACACTGACAGTGAGAAAGGCATGCCCAGGAGAGCACAACATTCCCCCAAAACTTTAGCCTTCGTTTTTCCTAATCGGAACTCACCTCAGCCCAATGCTGAATGTTAGGCTGCGGCTAGGGTTAGGGTTAGGGTTCCGCCTAGGGTTAGGGTTCTGAAAACCACAAGGCCCGGAGCTCCAGGGACAATGACAATGAGAAAGGCATGCCCAGGGGAGCACAACATTATCCCAAATTTCCAGCCTTCGTGTTTCCTAATTGGAACTCGCCTCAGCCCAATGCTTAATCTTAGGCTGTTCCTCGGGTTAGGAATAGGGTTAGGGTTCCGCCTAGGGTTAGGGTTCAGAAAACCACAAGGCCCGGAGCTCCAGGGACAATGACAATGAGAAAGGCATGCCCAGGGGAGCACAACATTACCCCAAACTTCCAGCCTTCGTGTTTCCTAATTGGAACTCGATTCAGCCAAATGCTGAATCTTAGGCTGTGCCTTGGGCTAGGGTTAGGGTTAGGGTTATGCCTAGGGTTAGGGTTCAGAAAACCACAAGGCCCAGAGCTCCATGGACACTGACAGTGAGAAAGGCATGCCCAGGAGAGCACAACATTCCCCCAAAACTTTAGCCTTCATTTTTCCTAATCGGAACTCACCTCAGCCCAATGCTGAATGTTAGGCTGCGGCTAGGGTTAGGGTTAGGGTTACGCCTAGGGTTAGGGTTCAGAAAACCACAAAGCCCTGAGCTCCAGGGACAATGACAATGAGAAAGGCAGGCCCAGGGGAGCACAGCATTACCCCAAAATTTTAGCCTTCCTATTTCCTAATCGGAAATCACCTCAGCCCAATGCTCTTTCTTTGGCTGTGCTTTGGGCTAGGGTTAGGGTTAGGGTTTCGCCTAGGGTTAGGGTTCAGAAAAACACAAGGCCCAGAGCTCCAGGGACATTGACTATGAGAAAGGCATGCCAAGGGGAGGACCGCATTGTCCCAAACTTGTAGCCTTCATGTTTTCCTAACCGGAACTCATCTCAGCCCAATGATCTGTCTTTGGCTGCACCTAGGGTTAGGGTTAGGGTTACACCTAGGGTTAGGGTTCAGAAAACCACAAGGCCCTGAGCTTCAGAGACAATGACAATGAGAAAGGCATGCCCAGGGGAGCGCAGCACTGTCCTAATATTACAGCTTTCCTATTTGCCCCATTGGAACTCACCTCAGCCCAATGCTGTTAATTAGCCTGAACCTAGTACTAGGGTTAGGGTTCCACCTAGGGTTAAGGTTAAGAAAACGAAAAGGCTTACAGCTATAGGGACACTGACAGCAAGAAAAGGCATGCCTAGGGGACAGCATCTTTTCCCCAACCTTACAGCCTTCATGTTTTCCGAATCGGAACTCGCCTCAGCCCAATGCTGTATCTTAGGCTGCGCCTTGGGCTAGGTTTAGGGTTCGGGTTATGCCTAGGGTTAGGGTTCAGAAGACCACAAGGCCCAGATCTCCAGGGACAATGACAATGAGAGAGGCATGCCCAGGGGAGCACAATATTATCCCAAAACTTTAGCCTTCATTTTTCCTAATCGGAACTCGCCTCAGCCCAATGCTTAATCTTAGGCTGTTCCTCAGGTTAGGAGTAGGGTTAGGGTTTCACCTAGGGTTAGGGTTAAGAAAACCACAAGGCCAGATCTCCAGGGACATTGGCAGTGAGAAACGCACGCCAAGGGGAGGACCGCATTGTCCCAAACTTGTAGCCTTCATGTTTTCCTAACCGGAACTCATCTCAGCCCAATGTTCTGTCTTTGGCTGCACCTAGGGTTAGGGTTAGGGTTACGCCTAGGGTTAGGGTTCAGAAAACCACAAAGCCCTGAGCTCCAGGGACGCTGACAATGAGAAAGGCATGCCAAGGGGATTGCATCTTTACCCCAACCTTGCAGTTGTCATGTTTTATAAATTGGAACTCACCTCAGCCCAATGCTCTATCTTAGGCTGTGCCTTGGGCTAGGGTTAGGGTTAGGGTTATGCCTAGGGTTAGGGTTCCGAAAACCACAAGGCCCAGAGCTCCAGGGACAATGACAATGAGAGAGGCATGCCCAGGGGAGCAGAACATTATCCCAAACTTCCAGCCTTCGTGTTTCCTAATTGGAACTCGATTCAGCCAAATGCTGAATCTTAGGCTGTGCCTTGGGCTAGGGTTAGGGTTAGGGTTATGCCTAGGGTTAGGGTTCAGAAAACCACAAGTCCCAGAGCTCCATGGACACTGACAGTGAGAAAGGCATGCCCAGGAGAGCACAACATTCCCCCAAAACTTTAGCCTTCGTTTTTCCTAATCGGAACTCACCTCAGCCCAATGCTGAATGTTAGGCTGCGGCTAGGGTTAGGGTTAGGGTTCCGCCTAGGGTTAGGGTTCTGAAAACCACAAGGCCCGGAGCTCCAGGGACAATGACAATGAGAAAGGCATGCCCAGGGGAGCACAACATTATCCCAAATTTCCAGCCTTCGTGTTTCCTAATTGGAACTCGCCTCAGCCCAATGCTTAATCTTAGGCTGTTCCTCGGGTTAGGAATAGGGTTAGGGTTCCGCCTAGGGTTAGGGTTCAGAAAACCACAAGGCCCGGAGCTCCAGGGACAATGACAATGAGAAAGGCATGCCCAGGGGAGCACAACATTACCCCAAACTTCCAGCCTTCGTGTTTCCTAATTGGAACTCGATTCAGCCAAATGCTGAATCTTAGGCTGTGCCTTGGGCTAGGGTTAGGGTTAGGGTTATGCCTAGGGTTAGGGTTCAGAAAACCACAAGGCCCAGAGCTCCATGGACACTGACAGTGAGAAAGGCATGCCCAGGAGAGCACAACATTCCCCCAAAACTTTAGCCTTCGTTTTTCCTAATCGGAACTCACCTCAGCCCAATGCTGAATGTTAGGCTGCGGCTAGGGTTAGGGTTAGGGTTACGCCTAGGGTTAGGGTTCAGAAAACCACAAAGCCCTGAGCTCCAGGGACAATGACAATGAGAAAGGCAGGCCCAGGGGAGCACAGCATTACCCCAAAATTTTAGCCTTCCTATTTCCTAATCGGAAATCACCTCAGCCCAATGCTCTTTCTTTGGCTGTGCTTTGGGCTAGGGTTAGGGTTAGGGTTTCGCCTAGGGTTAGGGTTCAGAAAAACACAAGGCCCAGAGCTCCAGGGACATTGACTATGAGAAAGGCACGCCAAGGGGAGGACCGCATTGTCCCAAACTTGTAGCCTTCATGTTTTCCTAACCGGAACTCATCTCAGCCCAATGTTCTGTCTTTGGCTGCACCTAGGCTTAGGGTTAGGGTTCCGCCTAGGGTTAGGGTTCAGAAAACCACAAGGCCCAGAGCTCCAGGGACAATGACAATGAGAGAGGCATGCCCAGGGGAGCAGAACATTATCCCAAACTTCCAGCCTTCGTGTTTCCTAATTGGAACTCGCCCCAGCCCAATACTGAATCTTAGGCTGTGCCTTGGGCTAGGGTTAGGGTTAGGGTTATGCCTAGGGTTAGGGTTCAGAAAACCACAAGGCCCAGAGCTCCATGGACACTGACAGTGAGAAAGGCATGCCCAGGAGAGCACAACATTCCCCCAAAACTTTAGCCTTCGTTTTTCCTAATCGGAACTCACCTCAGCCCAATGCTGAATGTTAGGCTGCGGCTAGGGTTAGGGTTAGGGTTCCGCCTAGGGTTAGGGTTCTGAAAACCACAAGGCCCGGAGCTCCAGGGACAATGACAATGAGAAAGGCATGCCCAGGGGAGCACAACATTATCCCAAATTTCCAGCCTTCGTTTTTCCTAATTGGAACTCGCCTCAGCCCAATGCTTAATCTTAGGCTGTTCCTCGGGTTAGGAATAGGGTTAGGGTTCCGCCTAGGGTTAGGGTTCAGAAAACCACAAGGCCCGGAGCTCCAGGGACAATGACAATGAGAAAGGCATGCCCAGGGGAGCACAACATTACCCCAAACTTCCAGCCTTCGTGTTTCCTAATTGGAACTCGATTCAGCCAAATGCTGAATCTTAGGCTGTGCCTTGGGCTAGGGTTAGGGTTAGGGTTATGCCTAGGGTTAGGGTTCAGAAAACCACAAGGCCCAGAGCTCCATGGACACTGACAGTGAGAAAGGCATGCCCAGGAGAGCACAACATTCCCCCAAAACTTTAGCCTTCATTTTTCCTAATCGGAACTCACCTCAGCCCAATGCTGAATGTTAGGCTGCGGCTAGGGTTAGGGTTAGGGTTACGCCTAGGGTTAGGGTTCAGAAAACCACAAAGCCCTGAGCTCCAGGGACAATGACAATGAGAAAGGCAGGCCCAGGGGAGCACAGCATTACCCCAAAATTTTAGCCTTCGTATTTCCTAATCGTAAATCACCTCAGCCCAATGCTCTTTCTTTGGCTGTGCTTTGGGCTAGGGTTAGGGTTAGGGTTTCGCCTAGGGTTAGGGTTCAGAAAAACACAAGGCCCAGAGCTCCAGGGACATTGACTATGAGAAAGGCATGCCAAGGGGAGGACCGCATTGTCCCAAACTTGTAGCCTTCATGTTTTCCTAACCGGAACTCATCTCAGCCCAATGATCTGTCTTTGGCTGCACCTAGGGTTAGGGTTAGGGTTACACCTAGGGTTAGGGTTCAGAAAACCACAAGGCCCTGAGCTTCAGAGACAATGACAATGAGAAAGGCATGCCCAGGGGAGCGCAGCACTGTCCTAATATTACAGCTTTCCTATTTGCCCCATTGGAACTCACCTCAGCCCAATGCTGTTAATTAGCCTGAACCTAGTACTAGGGTTAGGGTTCCACCTAGGGTTAAGGTTAAGAAAACGAAAAGGCTTACAGCTATAGGGACACTGACAGCAAGAAAGGCATGCCTAGGGGACAGCATCTTTTCCCCAACCTTACAGCCTTCATGTTTTCCGAATCGGAACTCGCCTCAGCCCAATGCTGTATCTTAGGCTGCGCCTTGGGCTAGGTTTAGGGTTCGGGTTATGCCTAGGGTTAGGGTTCAGAAGACCACAAGGCCCAGATCTCCAGGGACAATGACAATGAGAGAGGCATGCCCAGGGGAGCACAATATTATCCCAAAACTTTAGCCTTCATTTTTCCTAATCGGAACTCGCCTCAGCCCAATGCTTAATCTTAGGCTGTTCCTCAGGTTAGGAGTAGGGTTAGGGTTTCACCTAGGGTTAGGGTTAAGAAAACCACAAGGCCAGATCTCCAGGGACATTGGCAGTGAGAAACGCACGCCAAGGGGAGGACCGCATTGTCCCAAACTTGTAGCCTTCATGTTTTCCTAACCGGAACTCATCTCAGCCCAATGTTCTGTCTTTGGCTGCACCTAGGGTTAGGGTTAGGGTTACGCCTAGGGTTAGGGTTCAGAAAACCACAAAGCCCTGAGCTCCAGGGACGCTGACAATGAGAAAGGCATGCCAAGGGGATTGCATCTTTACCCCAACCTTGCAGTTGTCATGTTTTATAAATTGGAACTCACCTCAGCCCAATGCTCTATCTTAGGCTGTGCCTTGGGCTAGGGTTAGGGTTAGGGTTATGCCTAGGGTTAGGGTTCCGAAAACCACAAGGCCCAGAGCTCCAGGGACAATGACAATGAGAGAGGCATGCCCAGGGGAGCAGAACATTATCCCAAACTTCCAGCCTTCGTGTTTCCTAATTGGAACTCGCCCCAGCCCAATGCTGAATCTTAGGCTGTGCCTTGGGCTAGGGTTAGGGTTAGGGTTATGCCTAGGGTTAGGGTTCAGAAAACCACAAGTCCCAGAGCTCCATGGACACTGACAGTGAGAAAGGCATGCCCAGGAGAGCACAACATTCCCCCAAAACTTTAGCCTTCGTTTTTCCTAATCGGAACTCACCTCAGCCCAATGCTGAATGTTAGGCTGCGGCTAGGGTTAGGGTTAGGGTTCCGCCTAGGGTTAGGGTTCTGAAAACCACAAGGCCCGGAGCTCCAGGGACAATGACAATGAGAAAGGCATGCCCAGGGGAGCACAACATTATCCCAAATTTCCAGCCTTCGTGTTTCCTAATTGGAACTCGCCTCAGCCCAATGCTTAATCTTAGGCTGTTCCTCGGGTTAGGAATAGGGTTAGGGTTCCGCCTAGGGTTAGGGTTCAGAAAACCACAAGGCCCGGAGCTCCAGGGACAATGACAATGAGAAAGGCATGCCCAGGGGAGCACAACATTACCCCAAACTTCCAGCCTTTGTGTTTCCTAATTGGAACTCGATTCAGCCAAATGCTGAATCTTAGGCTGTGCCTTGGGCTAGGGTTAGGGTTAGGGTTATGCCTAGGGTTAGGGTTCAGAAAACCACAAGGCCCAGAGCTCCATGGACACTGACAGTGAGAAAGGCATGCCCAGGAGAGCACAACATTCCCCCAAAACTTTAGCCTTCGTTTTTCCTAATCGGAACTCACCTCAGCCCAATGCTGAATGTTAGGCTGCGGCTAGGGTTAGGGTTAGGGTTACGCCTAGGGTTAGGGTTCAGAAAACCACAAAGCCCTGAGCTCCAGGGACAATGACAATGAGAAAGGCAGGCCCAGGGGAGCACAGCATTACCCCAAAATTTTAGCCTTCCTATTTCCTAATCGGAAATCACCTCAGCCCAATGCTCTTTCTTTGGCTGTGCTTTGGGCTAGGGTTAGGGTTAGGGTTTCGCCTAGGGTTAGGGTTCAGAAAAACACAAGGCCCAGAGCTCCAGGGACATTGACTATGAGAAAGGCACGCCAAGGGGAGGACCGCATTGTCCCAAACTTGTAGCCTTCATGTTTTCCTAACCGGAACTCATCTCAGCCCAATGTTCTGTCTTTGGCTGCACCTAGGCTTAGGGTTAGGGTTCCGCCTAGGGTTAGGGTTCAGAAAACCACAAGGCCCAGAGCTCCAGGGACAATGACAATGAGAGAGGCATGCCCAGGGGAGCAGAACATTATCCCAAACTTCCAGCCTTCGTGTTTCCTAATTGGAACTCGCCCCAGCCCAATACTGAATCTTAGGCTGTGCCTTGGGCTAGGGTTAGGGTTAGGGTTATGCCTAGGGTTAGGGTTCAGAAAACCACAAGGCCCAGAGCTCCATGGACACTGACAGTGAGAAAGGCATGCCCAGGAGAGCACAACATTCCCCCAAAACTTTAGCCTTCGTTTTTCCTAATCGGAACTCACCTCAGCCCAATGCTGAATGTTAGGCTGCGGCTAGGGTTAGGGTTAGGGTTCCGCCTAGGGTTAGGGTTCTGAAAACCACAAGGCCCGGAGCTCCAGGGACAATGACAATGAGAAAGGCATGCCCAGGGGAGCACAACATTATCCCAAATTTCCAGCCTTCGTTTTTCCTAATTGGAACTCGCCTCAGCCCAATGCTTAATCTTAGGCTGTTCCTCGGGTTAGGAATAGGGTTAGGGTTCCGCCTAGGGTTAGGGTTCAGAAAACCACAAGGCCCGGAGCTCCAGGGACAATGACAATGAGAAAGGCATGCCCAGGGGAGCACAACATTACCCCAAACTTCCAGCCTTCGTGTTTCCTAATTGGAACTCGATTCAGCCAAATGCTGAATCTTAGGCTGTGCCTTGGGCTAGGGTTAGGGTTAGGGTTATGCCTAGGGTTAGGGTTCAGAAAACCACAAGGCCCAGAGCTCCATGGACACTGACAGTGAGAAAGGCATGCCCAGGAGAGCACAACATTCCCCCAAAACTTTAGCCTTCATTTTTCCTAATCGGAACTCACCTCAGCCCAATGCTGAATGTTAGGCTGCGGCTAGGGTTTGGGTTAGGGTTACGCCTAGGGTTAGGGTTCAGAAAACCACAAAGCCCTGAGCTCCAGGGACAATGACAATGAGAAAGGCAGGCCCAGGGGAGCACAGCATTACCCCAAAATTTTAGCCTTCGTATTTCCTAATCGTAAATCACCTCAGCCCAATGCTCTTTCTTTGGCTGTGCTTTGGGCTAGGGTTAGGGTTAGGGTTTCGCCTAGGGTTAGGGTTCAGAAAAACACAAGGCCCAGAGCTCCAGGGACATTGACTATGAGAAAGGCATGCCAAGGGGAGGACCGCATTGTCCCAAACTTGTAGCCTTCATGTTTTCCTAACCGGAACTCATCTCAGCCCAATGATCTGTCTTTGGCTGCACCTAGGGTTAGGGTTAGGGTTACACCTAGGGTTAGGGTTCAGAAAACCACAAGGCCCTGAGCTTCAGAGACAATGACAATGAGAAAGGCATGCCCAGGGGAGCGCAGCACTGTCCTAATATTACAGCTTTCCTATTTGCCCCATTGGAACTCACCTCAGCCCAATGCTGTTAATTAGCCTGAACCTAGTACTAGGGTTAGGGTTCCACCTAGGGTTAAGGTTAAGAAAACGAAAAGGCTTACAGCTATAGGGACACTGACAGCAAGAAAGGCATGCCTAGGGGACAGCATCTTTTCCCCAACCTTACAGCCTTCATGTTTTCCGAATCGGAACTCGCCTCAGCCCAATGCTGTATCTTAGGCTGCGCCTTGGGCTAGGTTTAGGGTTCGGGTTATGCCTAGGGTTAGGGTTCAGAAGACCACAAGGCCCAGATCTCCAGGGACAATGACAATGAGAGAGGCATGCCCAGGGGAGCACAATATTATCCCAAAACTTTAGCCTTCATTTTTCCTAATCGGAACTCGCCTCAGCCCAATGCTTAATCTTAGGCTGTTCCTCAGGTTAGGAGTAGGGTTAGGGTTTCACCTAGGGTTAGGGTTAAGAAAACCACAAGGCCAGATCTCCAGGGACATTGGCAGTGAGAAACGCACGCCAAGGGGAGGACCGCATTGTCCCAAACTTGTAGCCTTCATGTTTTCCTAACCGGAACTCATCTCAGCCCAATGTTCTGTCTTTGGCTGCACCTAGGGTTAGGGTTAGGGTTACGCCTAGGGTTAGGGTTCAGAAAACCACAAAGCCCTGAGCTCCAGGGACAATGACAATGAGAAAGGCAGGCCCAGGGGAGCACAGCATTACCCCAAAATTTTAGCCTTCCTATTTCCTAATCGGAAATCACCTCAGCCCAATGCTCTTTCTTTGGCTGTGCTTTGGGCTAGGGTTAGGGTTAGGGTTTCGCCTAGGGTTAGGGTTCAGAAAAACACAAGGCCCAGAGCTCCAGGGACATTGACTATGAGAAAGGCACGCCAAGGGGAGGACCGCATTGTCCCAAACTTGTAGCCTTCATGTTTTCCTAACCGGAACTCATCTCAGCCCAATGTTCTGTCTTTGGCTGCACCTAGGCTTAGGGTTAGGGTTCCGCCTAGGGTTAGGGTTCAGAAAACCACAAGGCCCAGAGCTCCAGGGACAATGACAATGAGAGAGGCATGCCCAGGGGAGCAGAACATTATCCCAAACTTCCAGCCTTCGTGTTTCCTAATTGGAACTCGCCCCAGCCCAATGCTGAATCTTAGGCTGTGCCTTGGGCTAGGGTTAGGGTTAGGGTTATGCCTAGGGTTAGGGTTCAGAAAACCACAAGGCCCAGAGCTCCATGGACACTGACAGTGAGAAAGGCATGCCCAGGAGAGCACAACATTCCCCCAAAACTTTAGCCTTCGTTTTTCCTAATCGGAACTCACCTCAGCCCAATGCTGAATGTTAGGCTGCGGCTAGGGTTAGGGTTAGGGTTCCGCCTAGGGTTAGGGTTCTGAAAACCACAAGGCCCGGAGCTCCAGGGACAATGACAATGAGAAAGGCATGCCCAGGGGAGCACAAATTATCCCAAATTTCCAGCCTTCGTGTTTCCTAATTGGAACTCGCCTCAGCCCAATGCTTAATCTTAGGCTGTTCCTCGGGTTAGGAATAGGGTTAGGGTTCCGCCTAGGGTTAGGGTTCAGAAAACCACAAGGCCCGGAGCTCCAGGGACAATGACAATGAGAAAGGCATGCCCAGGGGAGCACAACATTACCCCAAACTTCCAGCCTTCGTGTTTCCTAATTGGAACTCGATTCAGCCAAATGCTGAATCTTAGGCTGTGCCTTGGGCTAGGGTTAGGGTTAGGGTTATGCCTAGGGTTAGGGTTCAGAAAACCACAAGGCCCAGAGCTCCATGGACACTGACAGTGAGAAAGGCATGCCCAGGAGAGCACAACATTCCCCCAAAACTTTAGCCTTCGTTTTTCCTAATCGGAACTCACCTCAGCCCAATGCTGAATGTTAGGCTGCGGCTAGGGTTTGGGTTAGGGTTACGCCTAGGGTTAGGGTTCAGAAAACCACAAAGCCCTGAGCTCCAGGGACAATGACAATGAGAAAGGCAGGCCCAGGGGAGCACAGCATTACCCCAAAATTTTAGCCTTCCTATTTCCTAATCGGAAATCACCTCAGCCCAATGCTCTTTCTTTGGCTGTGCTTTGGGCTAGGGTTAGGGTTAGGGTTTCGCCTAGGGTTAGGGTTCAGAAAAACACAAGGCCCAGAGCTCCAGGGACATTGACTATGAGAAAGGCATGCCAAGGGGAGGACCGCATTGTCCCAAACTTGTAGCCTTCATGTTTTCCTAACCGGAACTCATCTCAGCCCAATGTTCTGTCTTTGGCTGCACCTAGGCTTAGGGTTAGGGTTCCGCCTAGGGTTAGGGTTCAGAAAACCACAAGGCCCAGAGCTCCAGGGACAATGACAATGAGAGAGGCATGCCCAGGGGAGCAGAACATTATCCCAAACTTCCAGCCTTCGTGTTTCCTAATTGGAACTCGCCCCAGCCCAATACTGAATCTTAGGCTGTGCCTTGGGCTAGGGTTAGGGTTAGGGTTATGCCTAGGGTTAGGGTTCAGAAAACCACAAGGCCCAGAGCTCCATGGACACTGACAGTGAGAAAGGCATGCCCAGGAGAGCACAACATTCCCCCAAAACTTTAGCCTTCGTTTTTCCTAATCGGAACTCACCTCAGCCCAATGCTGAATGTTAGGCTGCGGCTAGGGTTAGGGTTAGGGTTACGCCTAGGGTTAGGGTTCAGAAAACCACAAAGCCCTGAGCTCCAGGGACAATGACAATGAGAAAGGCAGGCCCAGGGGAGCACAGCATTACCCCAAAATTTTAGCCTTCGTATTTCCTAATCGTAAATCACCTCAGCCCAATGCTCTTTCTTTGGCTGTGCTTTGGGCTAGGGTTAGGGTTAGGGTTTCGCCTAGGGTTAGGGTTCAGAAAAACACAAGGCCCAGAGCTCCAGGGACATTGACTATGAGAAAGGCATGCCAAGGGGAGGACCGCATTGTCCCAAACTTGTAGCCTTCATGTTTTCCTAACCGGAACTCATCTCAGCCCAATGATCTGTCTTTGGCTGCACCTAGGGTTAGGGTTAGGGTTACACCTAGGGTTAGGGTTCAGAAAACCACAAGGCCCTGAGCTTCAGAGACAATGACAATGAGAAAGGCATGCCCAGGGGAGCGCAGCACTGTCCTAATATTACAGCTTTCCTATTTGCCCCATTGGAACTCACCTCAGCCCAGTGCTGTTAATTAGCCTGAACCTAGTACTAGGGTTAGGGTTCCACCTAGGGTTAAGGTTAAGAAAACGAAAAGGCTTACAGCTATAGGGACACTGACAGCAAGAAAGGCATGCCTAGGGGACAGCATCTTTTCCCCAACCTTACAGCCTTCATGTTTTCCGAATCGGAACTCGCCTCAGCCCAATGCTGTATCTTAGGCTGCGCCTTGGGCTAGGTTTAGGGTTCGGGTTATGCCTAGGGTTAGGGTTCAGAAGACCACAAGGCCCAGATCTCCAGGGACAATGACAATGAGAGAGGCATGCCCAGGAGAGCACAATATTATCCCAAAACTTTAGCCTTCATTTTTCCTAATCGGAACTCGCCTCAGCCCAATGCTTAATCTTAGGCTGTTCCTCAGGTTAGGAGTAGGGTTAGGGTTTCACCTAGGGTTAGGGTTAAGAAAACCACAAGGCCAGATCTCCAGGGACATTGGCAGTGAGAAACGCACGCCAAGGGGAGGACCGCATTGTCCCAAACTTGTAGCCTTCATGTTTTCCTAACCGGAACTCATCTCAGCCCAATGTTCTGTCTTTGGCTGCACCTAGGGTTAGGGTTAGGGTTACGCCTAGGGTTAGGGTTCAGAAAACCACAAAGCCCTGAGCTCCAGGGACGCTGACAATGAGAAAGGCATGCCAAGGGGATTGCATCTTTACCCCAACCTTGCAGTTGTCATGTTTTATAAATTGGAACTCACCTCAGCCCAATGCTCTATCTTAGGCTGTGCCTTGGGCTAGGGTTAGGGTTAGGGTTATGCCTAGGGTTAGGGTTCCGAAAACCACAAGGCCCAGAGCTCCAGGGACAATGACAATGAGAGAGGCATGCCCAGGGGAGCAGAACATTATCCCAAACTTCCAGCCTTCGTGTTTCCTAATTGGAACTCGCCCCAGCCCAATGCTGAATCTTAGGCTGTGCCTTGGGCTAGGGTTAGGGTTAGGGTTATGCCTAGGGTTAGGGTTCAGAAAACCACAAGTCCCAGAGCTCCATGGACACTGACAGTGAGAAAGGCATGCCCAGGAGAGCACAACATTCCCCCAAAACTTTAGCCTTCGTTTTTCCTAATCGGAACTCACCTCAGCCCAATGCTGAATGTTAGGCTGCGGCTAGGGTTAGGGTTAGGGTTACGCCTAGGGTTAGGGTTCAGAAAACCACAAAGCCCTGAGCTCCAGGGACAATGACAATGAGAAAGGCAGGCCCAGGGGAGCACAGCATTACCCCAAAATTTTAGCCTTCCTATTTCCTAATCGGAAATCACCTCAGCCCAATGCTCTTTCTTTGGCTGTGCTTTGGGCTAGTGTTAGGGTTAGGGTTTCGCCGAGGGTTAGGGTTCAGAAAAACACAAGGCCCAGAGCTCCAGGGACATTGACTATGAGAAAGGCACGCCAAGGGGAGGACCGCATTGTCCCAAACTTGTAGCCTTCATGTTTTCCTAACCGGAACTCATCTCAGCCCAATGTTCTGTCTTTGGCTGCACCTAGGCTTAGGGTTAGGGTTCCGCCTAGGGTTAGGGTTCAGAAAACCACAAGGCCCAGAGCTCCAGGGACAATGACAATGAGAGAGGCATGCCCAGGGGAGCAGAACATTATCCCAAACTTCCAGCCTTCGTGTTTCCTAATTGGAACTCGCCCCAGCCCAATACTGAATCTTAGGCTGTGCCTTGGGCTAGGGTTAGGGTTAGGGTTATGCCTAGGGTTAGGGTTCAGAAAACCACAAGGCCCAGAGCTCCATGGACACTGACAGTGAGAAAGGCATGCCCAGGAGAGCACAACATTCCCCCAAAACTTTAGCCTTCGTTTTTCCTAATCGGAACTCACCTCAGCCCAATGCTGAATGTTAGGCTGCGGCTAGGGTTAGGGTTAGGGTTCCGCCTAGGGTTAGGGTTCTGAAAACCACAAGGCCCGGAGCTCCAGGGACAATGACAATGAGAAAGGCATGCCCAGGGGAGCACAACATTATCCCAAATTTCCAGCCTTCGTTTTTCCTAATTGGAACTCGCCTCAGCCCAATGCTTAATCTTAGGCTGTTCCTCGGGTTAGGAATAGGGTTAGGGTTCCGCCTAGGGTTAGGGTTCAGAAAACCACAAGGCCCGGAGCTCCAGGGACAATGACAATGAGAAAGGCATGCCCAGGGGAGCACAACATTACCCCAAACTTCCGGCCTTCGTGTTTCCTAATTGGAACTCGATTCAGCCAAATGCTGAATCTTAGGCTGTGCCTTGGGCTAGGGTTAGGGTTAGGGTTATGCCTAGGGTTAGGGTTCAGAAAACCACAAGGCCCAGAGCTCCATGGACACTGACAGTGAGAAAGGCATGCCCAGGAGAGCACAACATTCCCCCAAAACTTTAGCCTTCATTTTTCCTAATCGGAACTCACCTCAGCCCAATGCTGAATGTTAGGCTGCGGCTAGGGTTAGGGTTAGGGTTACGCCTAGGGTTAGGGTTCAGAAAACCACAAAGCCCTGAGCTCCAGGGACAATGACAATGAGAAAGGCAGGCCCAGGGGAGCACAGCATTACCCCAAAATTTTAGCCTTCGTGTTTCCTAATCGTAAATCACCTCAGCCCAATGCTCTTTCTTTGGCTGTGCTTTGGGCTAGGGTTAGGGTTAGGGTTTCGCCTAGGGTTAGGGTTCAGAAAAACACAAGGCCCAGAGCTCCAGGGACATTGACTATGAGAAAGGCATGCCAAGGGGAGGACCGCATTGTCCCAAACTTGTAGCCTTCATGTTTTCCTAACCGGAACTCATCTCAGCCCAATGATCTGTCTTTGGCTGCACCTAGGGTTAGGGTTAGGGTTACACCTAGGGTTAGGGTTCAGAAAACCACAAGGCCCTGAGCTTCAGAGACAATGACAATGAGAAAGGCATGCCCAGGGGAGCGCAGCACTGTCCTAATATTACAGCTTTCCTATTTGCCCCATTGGAACTCACCTCAGCCCAATGCTGTTAATTAGCCTGAACCTAGTACTAGGGTTAGGGTTCCACCTAGGGTTAAGGTTAAGAAAACGAAAAGGCTTACAGCTATAGGGACACTGACAGCAAGAAAGGCATGCCTAGGGGACAGCATCTTTTCCCCAACCTTACAGCCTTCATGTTTTCCGAATCGGAACTCGCCTCAGCCCAATGCTGTATCTTAGGCTGCGCCTTGGGCTAGGTTTAGGGTTCGGGTTATGCCTAGGGTTAGGGTTCAGAAGACCACAAGGCCCAGATCTCCAGGGACAATGACAATGAGAGAGGCATGCCCAGGGGAGCACAATATTATCCCAAAACTTTAGCCTTCATTTTTCCTAATCGGAACTCGCCTCAGCCCAATGCTTAATCTTAGGCTGTTCCTCAGGTTAGGAGTAGGGTTAGGGTTTCACCTAGGGTTAGGGTTAAGAAAACCACAAGGCCAGATCTCCAGGGACATTGGCAGTGAGAAACGCACGCCAAGGGGAGGACCGCATTGTCCCAAACTTGTAGCCTTCATGTTTTCCTAACCGGAACTCATCTCAGCCCAATGTTCTGTCTTTGGCTGCACCTAGGGTTAGGGTTAGGGTTACGCCTAGGGTTAGGGTTCAGAAAACCACAAAGCCCTGAGCTCCAGGGACAATGACAATGAGAAAGGCAGGCCCAGGGGAGCACAGCATTACCCCAAAATTTTAGCCTTCCTATTTCCTAATCGGAAATCACCTCAGCCCAATGCTCTTTCTTTGGCTGTGCTTTGGGCTAGGGTTAGGGTTAGGGTTTCGCCTAGGGTTAGGGTTCAGAAAAACACAAGGCCCAGAGCTCCAGGGACATTGACTATGAGAAAGGCACGCCAAGGGGAGGACCGCATTGTCCCAAACTTGTAGCCTTCATGTTTTCCTAACCGGAACTCATCTCAGCCCAATGTTCTGTCTTTGGCTGCACCTAGGCTTAGGGTTAGGGTTCCGCCTAGGGTTAGGGTTCAGAAAACCACAAGGCCCAGAGCTCCAGGGACAATGACAATGAGAGAGGCATGCCCAGGGGAGCAGAACATTATCCCAAACTTCCAGCCTTCGTGTTTCCTAATTGGAACTCGCCCCAGCCCAATGCTGAATCTTAGGCTGTGCCTTGGGCTAGGGTTAGGGTTAGGGTTATGCCTAGGGTTAGGGTTCAGAAAACCACAAGGCCCAGAGCTCCATGGACACTGACAGTGAGAAAGGCATGCCCAGGAGAGCACAACATTCCCCCAAAACTTTAGCCTTCGTTTTTCCTAATCGGAACTCACCTCAGCCCAATGCTGAATGTTAGGCTGCGGCTAGGGTTAGGGTTAGGGTTCCGCCTAGGGTTAGGGTTCTGAAAACCACAAGGCCCGGAGCTCCAGGGACAATGACAATGAGAAAGGCATGCCCAGGGGAGCACAAATTATCCCAAATTTCCAGCCTTCGTGTTTCCTAATTGGAACTCGCCCCAGCCCAATGCTGAATCTTAGGCTGTGCCTTGGGCTAGGGTTAGGGTTAGGGTTATGCCTAGGGTTAGGGTTCAGAAAACCACAAGTCCCAGAGCTCCATGGACACTGACAGTGAGAAAGGCATGCCCAGGAGAGCACAACATTCCCCCAAAACTTTAGCCTTCGTTTTTCCTAATCGGAACTCACCTCAGCCCAATGCTGAATGTTAGGCTGCGGCTAGGGTTAGGGTTAGGGTTACGCCTAGGGTTAGGGTTCAGAAAACCACAAAGCCCTGAGCTCCAGGGACAATGACAATGAGAAAGGCAGGCCCAGGGGAGCACAGCATTACCCCAAAATTTTAGCCTTCGTATTTCCTAATCGTAAATCACCTCAGCCCAATGCTCTTTCTTTGGCTGTGCTTTGGGCTAGGGTTAGGGTTAGGGTTTCGCCTAGGGTTAGGGTTCAGAAAAACACAAGGCCCAGAGCTCCAGGGACATTGACTATGAGAAAGGCACGCCAAGGGGAGGACCGCATTGTCCCAAACTTGTAGCCTTCATGTTTTCCTAACCGGAACTCATCTCAGCCCAATGATCTGTCTTTGGCTGCACCTAGGCTTAGGGTTAGGGTTCCGCCTAGGGTTAGGGTTCAGAAAACCACAAGGCCCAGAGCTCCAGGGACAATGACAATGAGAGAGGCATGCCCAGGGGAGCAGAACATTATCCCAAACTTCCAGCCTTCGTGTTTCCTAATTGGAACTCGCCCCAGCCCAATACTGAATCTTAGGCTGTGCCTTGGGCTAGGGTTAGGGTTAGGGTTATGCCTAGGGTTAGGGTTCAGAAAACCACAAGGCCCAGAGCTCCATGGACACTGACAGTGAGAAAGGCATGCCCAGGAGAGCACAACATTCCCCCAAAACTTTAGCCTTCGTTTTTCCTAATCGGAACTCACCTCAGCCCAATGCTGAATGTTAGGCTGCGGCTAGGGTTAGGGTTAGGGTTCCGCCTAGGGTTAGGGTTCTGAAAACCACAAGGCCCGGAGCTCCAGGGACAATGACAATGAGAAAGGCATGCCCAGGGGAGCACAAATTATCCCAAATTTCCAGCCTTCGTGTTTCCTAATTGGAACTCGCCTCAGCCCAATGCTTAATCTTAGGCTGTTCCTCGGGTTAGGAATAGGGTTAGGGTTCCGCCTAGGGTTAGGGTTCAGAAAACCACAAGGCCCGGAGCTCCAGGGACAATGACAATGAGAAAGGCATGCCCAGGGGAGCACAACATTACCCCAAACTTCCAGCCTTCGTGTTTCCTAATTGGAACTCGATTCAGCCAAATGCTGAATCTTAGGCTGTGCCTTGGGCTAGGGTTAGGGTTAGGGTTATGCCTAGGGTTAGGGTTCAGAAAACCACAAGGCCCAGAGCTCCATGGACACTGACAGTGAGAAAGGCATGCCCAGGAGAGCACAACATTCCCCCAAAACTTTAGCCTTCGTTTTTCCTAATCGGAACTCACCTCAGCCCAATGCTGAATGTTAGGCTGCGGCTAGGGTTTGGGTTAGGGTTACGCCTAGGGTTAGGGTTCAGAAAACCACAAAGCCCTGAGCTCCAGGGACAATGACAATGAGAAAGGCAGGCCCAGGGGAGCACAGCATTACCCCAAAATTTTAGCCTTCCTATTTCCTAATCGGAAATCACCTCAGCCCAATGCTCTTTCTTTGGCTGTGCTTTGGGCTAGGGTTAGGGTTAGGGTTTCGCCTAGGGTTAGGGTTCAGAAAAACACAAGGCCCAGAGCTCCAGGGACATTGACTATGAGAAAGGCATGCCAAGGGGAGGACCGCATTGTCCCAAACTTGTAGCCTTCATGTTTTCCTAACCGGAACTCATCTCAGCCCAATGTTCTGTCTTTGGCTGCACCTAGGCTTAGGGTTAGGGTTCCGCCTAGGGTTAGGGTTCAGAAAACCACAAGGCCCAGAGCTCCAGGGACAATGACAATGAGAGAGGCATGCCCAGGGGAGCAGAACATTATCCCAAACTTCCAGCCTTCGTGTTTCCTAATTGGAACTCGCCCCAGCCCAATACTGAATCTTAGGCTGTGCCTTGGGCTAGGGTTAGGGTTAGGGTTATGCCTAGGGTTAGGGTTCAGAAAACCACAAGGCCCAGAGCTCCATGGACACTGACAGTGAGAAAGGCATGCCCAGGAGAGCACAACATTCCCCCAAAACTTTAGCCTTCGTTTTTCCTAATCGGAACTCACCTCAGCCCAATGCTGAATGTTAGGCTGCGGCTAGGGTTAGGGTTAGGGTTACGCCTAGGGTTAGGGTTCAGAAAACCACAAAGCCCTGAGCTCCAGGGACAATGACAATGAGAAAGGCAGGCCCAGGGGAGCACAGCATTACCCCAAAATTTTAGCCTTCGTATTTCCTAATCGTAAATCACCTCAGCCCAATGCTCTTTCTTTGGCTGTGCTTTGGGCTAGGGTTAGGGTTAGGGTTTCGCCTAGGGTTAGGGTTCAGAAAAACACAAGGCCCAGAGCTCCAGGGACATTGACTATGAGAAAGGCATGCCAAGGGGAGGACCGCATTGTCCCAAACTTGTAGCCTTCATGTTTTCCTAACCGGAACTCATCTCAGCCCAATGATCTGTCTTTGGCTGCACCTAGGGTTAGGGTTAGGGTTACACCTAGGGTTAGGGTTCAGAAAACCACAAGGCCCTGAGCTTCAGAGACAATGACAATGAGAAAGGCATGCCCAGGGGAGCGCAGCACTGTCCTAATATTACAGCTTTCCTATTTGCCCCATTGGAACTCACCTCAGCCCAGTGCTGTTAATTAGCCTGAACCTAGTACTAGGGTTAGGGTTCCACCTAGGGTTAAGGTTAAGAAAACGAAAAGGCTTACAGCTATAGGGACACTGACAGCAAGAAAGGCATGCCTAGGGGACAGCATCTTTTCCCCAACCTTACAGCCTTCATGTTTTCCGAATCGGAACTCGCCTCAGCCCAATGCTGTATCTTAGGCTGCGCCTTGGGCTAGGTTTAGGGTTCGGGTTATGCCTAGGGTTAGGGTTCAGAAGACCACAAGGCCCAGATCTCCAGGGACAATGACAATGAGAGAGGCATGCCCAGGAGAGCACAATATTATCCCAAAACTTTAGCCTTCATTTTTCCTAATCGGAACTCGCCTCAGCCCAATGCTTAATCTTAGGCTGTTCCTCAGGTTAGGAGTAGGGTTAGGGTTTCACCTAGGGTTAGGGTTAAGAAAACCACAAGGCCAGATCTCCAGGGACATTGGCAGTGAGAAACGCACGCCAAGGGGAGGACCGCATTGTCCCAAACTTGTAGCCTTCATGTTTTCCTAACCGGAACTCATCTCAGCCCAATGTTCTGTCTTTGGCTGCACCTAGGGTTAGGGTTAGGGTTACGCCTAGGGTTAGGGTTCAGAAAACCACAAAGCCCTGAGCTCCAGGGACGCTGACAATGAGAAAGGCATGCCAAGGGGATTGCATCTTTACCCCAACCTTGCAGTTGTCATGTTTTATAAATTGGAACTCACCTCAGCCCAATGCTCTATCTTAGGCTGTGCCTTGGGCTAGGGTTAGGGTTAGGGTTATGCCTAGGGTTAGGGTTCCGAAAACCACAAGGCCCAGAGCTCCAGGGACAATGACAATGAGAGAGGCATGCCCAGGGGAGCAGAACATTATCCCAAACTTCCAGCCTTCGTGTTTCCTAATTGGAACTCGCCCCAGCCCAATGCTGAATCTTAGGCTGTGCCTTGGGCTAGGGTTAGGGTTAGGGTTATGCCTAGGGTTAGGGTTCAGAAAACCACAAGTCCCAGAGCTCCATGGACACTGACAGTGAGAAAGGCATGCCCAGGAGAGCACAACATTCCCCCAAAACTTTAGCCTTCGTTTTTCCTAATCGGAACTCACCTCAGCCCAATGCTGAATGTTAGGCTGCGGCTAGGGTTAGGGTTAGGGTTACGCCTAGGGTTAGGGTTCAGAAAACCACAAAGCCCTGAGCTCCAGGGACAATGACAATGAGAAAGGCAGGCCCAGGGGAGCACAGCATTACCCCAAAATTTTAGCCTTCCTATTTCCTAATCGGAAATCACCTCAGCCCAATGCTCTTTCTTTGGCTGTGCTTTGGGCTAGTGTTAGGGTTAGGGTTTCGCCGAGGGTTAGGGTTCAGAAAAACACAAGGCCCAGAGCTCCAGGGACATTGACTATGAGAAAGGCACGCCAAGGGGAGGACCGCATTGTCCCAAACTTGTAGCCTTCATGTTTTCCTAACCGGAACTCATCTCAGCCCAATGTTCTGTCTTTGGCTGCACCTAGGCTTAGGGTTAGGGTTCCGCCTAGGGTTAGGGTTCAGAAAACCACAAGGCCCAGAGCTCCAGGGACAATGACAATGAGAGAGGCATGCCCAGGGGAGCAGAACATTATCCCAAACTTCCAGCCTTCGTGTTTCCTAATTGGAACTCGCCCCAGCCCAATACTGAATCTTAGGCTGTGCCTTGGGCTAGGGTTAGGGTTAGGGTTATGCCTAGGGTTAGGGTTCAGAAAACCACAAGGCCCAGAGCTCCATGGACACTGACAGTGAGAAAGGCATGCCCAGGAGAGCACAACATTCCCCCAAAACTTTAGCCTTCGTTTTTCCTAATCGGAACTCACCTCAGCCCAATGCTGAATGTTAGGCTGCGGCTAGGGTTAGGGTTAGGGTTCCGCCTAGGGTTAGGGTTCTGAAAACCACAAGGCCCGGAGCTCCAGGGACAATGACAATGAGAAAGGCATGCCCAGGGGAGCACAAATTATCCCAAATTTCCAGCCTTCGTGTTTCCTAATTGGAACTCGCCTCAGCCCAATGCTTAATCTTAGGCTGTTCCTCGGGTTAGGAATAGGGTTAGGGTTCCGCCTAGGGTTAGGGTTCAGAAAACCACAAGGCCCGGAGCTCCAGGGACAATGACAATGAGAAAGGCATGCCCAGGGGAGCACAACATTACCCCAAACTTCCAGCCTTCGTGTTTCCTAATTGGAACTCGATTCAGCCAAATGCTGAATCTTAGGCTGTGCCTTGGGCTAGGGTTAGGGTTAGGGTTATGCCTAGGGTTAGGGTTCAGAAAACCACAAGGCCCAGAGCTCCATGGACACTGACAGTGAGAAAGGCATGCCCAGGAGAGCACAACATTCCCCCAAAACTTTAGCCTTCGTTTTTCCTAATCGGAACTCACCTCAGCCCAATGCTGAATGTTAGGCTGCGGCTAGGGTTTGGGTTAGGGTTACGCCTAGGGTTAGGGTTCAGAAAACCACAAAGCCCTGAGCTCCAGGGACAATGACAATGAGAAAGGCAGGCCCAGGGGAGCACAGCATTACCCCAAAATTTTAGCCTTCCTATTTCCTAATCGGAAATCACCTCAGCCCAATGCTCTTTCTTTGGCTGTGCTTTGGGCTAGGGTTAGGGTTAGGGTTTCGCCTAGGGTTAGGGTTCAGAAAAACACAAGGCCCAGAGCTCCAGGGACATTGACTATGAGAAAGGCATGCCAAGGGGAGGACCGCATTGTCCCAAACTTGTAGCCTTCATGTTTTCCTAACCGGAACTCATCTCAGCCCAATGTTCTGTCTTTGGCTGCACCTAGGCTTAGGGTTAGGGTTCCGCCTAGGGTTAGGGTTCAGAAAACCACAAGGCCCAGAGCTCCAGGGACAATGACAATGAGAGAGGCATGCCCAGGGGAGCAGAACATTATCCCAAACTTCCAGCCTTCGTGTTTCCTAATTGGAACTCGCCCCAGCCCAATACTGAATCTTAGGCTGTGCCTTGGGCTAGGGTTAGGGTTAGGGTTATGCCTAGGGTTAGGGTTCAGAAAACCACAAGGCCCAGAGCTCCATGGACACTGACAGTGAGAAAGGCATGCCCAGGAGAGCACAACATTCCCCCAAAACTTTAGCCTTCGTTTTTCCTAATCGGAACTCACCTCAGCCCAATGCTGAATGTTAGGCTGCGGCTAGGGTTAGGGTTAGGGTTACGCCTAGGGTTAGGGTTCAGAAAACCACAAAGCCCTGAGCTCCAGGGACAATGACAATGAGAAAGGCAGGCCCAGGGGAGCACAGCATTACCCCAAAATTTTAGCCTTCGTATTTCCTAATCGTAAATCACCTCAGCCCAATGCTCTTTCTTTGGCTGTGCTTTGGGCTAGGGTTAGGGTTAGGGTTTCGCCTAGGGTTAGGGTTCAGAAAAACACAAGGCCCAGAGCTCCAGGGACATTGACTATGAGAAAGGCATGCCAAGGGGAGGACCGCATTGTCCCAAACTTGTAGCCTTCATGTTTTCCTAACCGGAACTCATCTCAGCCCAATGATCTGTCTTTGGCTGCACCTAGGGTTAGGGTTAGGGTTACACCTAGGGTTAGGGTTCAGAAAACCACAAGGCCCTGAGCTTCAGAGACAATGACAATGAGAAAGGCATGCCCAGGGGAGCGCAGCACTGTCCTAATATTACAGCTTTCCTATTTGCCCCATTGGAACTCACCTCAGCCCAGTGCTGTTAATTAGCCTGAACCTAGTACTAGGGTTAGGGTTCCACCTAGGGTTAAGGTTAAGAAAACGAAAAGGCTTACAGCTATAGGGACACTGACAGCAAGAAAGGCATGCCTAGGGGACAGCATCTTTTCCCCAACCTTACAGCCTTCATGTTTTCCGAATCGGAACTCGCCTCAGCCCAATGCTGTATCTTAGGCTGCGCCTTGGGCTAGGTTTAGGGTTCGGGTTATGCCTAGGGTTAGGGTTCAGAAGACCACAAGGCCCAGATCTCCAGGGACAATGACAATGAGAGAGGCATGCCCAGGAGAGCACAATATTATCCCAAAACTTTAGCCTTCATTTTTCCTAATCGGAACTCGCCTCAGCCCAATGCTTAATCTTAGGCTGTTCCTCAGGTTAGGAGTAGGGTTAGGGTTTCACCTAGGGTTAGGGTTAAGAAAACCACAAGGCCAGATCTCCAGGGACATTGGCAGTGAGAAACGCACGCCAAGGGGAGGACCGCATTGTCCCAAACTTGTAGCCTTCATGTTTTCCTAACCGGAACTCATCTCAGCCCAATGTTCTGTCTTTGGCTGCACCTAGGGTTAGGGTTAGGGTTACGCCTAGGGTTAGGGTTCAGAAAACCACAAAGCCCTGAGCTCCAGGGACGCTGACAATGAGAAAGGCATGCCAAGGGGATTGCATCTTTACCCCAACCTTGCAGTTGTCATGTTTTATAAATTGGAACTCACCTCAGCCCAATGCTCTATCTTAGGCTGTGCCTTGGGCTAGGGTTAGGGTTAGGGTTATGCCTAGGGTTAGGGTTCCGAAAACCACAAGGCCCAGAGCTCCAGGGACAATGACAATGAGAGAGGCATGCCCAGGGGAGCAGAACATTATCCCAAACTTCCAGCCTTCGTGTTTCCTAATTGGAACTCGCCCCAGCCCAATGCTGAATCTTAGGCTGTGCCTTGGGCTAGGGTTAGGGTTAGGGTTATGCCTAGGGTTAGGGTTCAGAAAACCACAAGTCCCAGAGCTCCATGGACACTGACAGTGAGAAAGGCATGCCCAGGAGAGCACAACATTCCCCCAAAACTTTAGCCTTCGTTTTTCCTAATCGGAACTCACCTCAGCCCAATGCTGAATGTTAGGCTGCGGCTAGGGTTAGGGTTAGGGTTACGCCTAGGGTTAGGGTTCAGAAAACCACAAAGCCCTGAGCTCCAGGGACAATGACAATGAGAAAGGCAGGCCCAGGGGAGCACAGCATTACCCCAAAATTTTAGCCTTCCTATTTCCTAATCGGAAATCACCTCAGCCCAATGCTCTTTCTTTGGCTGTGCTTTGGGCTAGTGTTAGGGTTAGGGTTTCGCCGAGGGTTAGGGTTCAGAAAAACACAAGGCCCAGAGCTCCAGGGACATTGACTATGAGAAAGGCACGCCAAGGGGAGGACCGCATTGTCCCAAACTTGTAGCCTTCATGTTTTCCTAACCGGAACTCATCTCAGCCCAATGTTCTGTCTTTGGCTGCACCTAGGCTTAGGGTTAGGGTTCCGCCTAGGGTTAGGGTTCAGAAAACCACAAGGCCCAGAGCTCCAGGGACAATGACAATGAGAGAGGCATGCCCAGGGGAGCAGAACATTATCCCAAACTTCCAGCCTTCGTGTTTCCTAATTGGAACTCGCCCCAGCCCAATACTGAATCTTAGGCTGTGCCTTGGGCTAGGGTTAGGGTTAGGGTTATGCCTAGGGTTAGGGTTCAGAAAACCACAAGGCCCAGAGCTCCATGGACACTGACAGTGAGAAAGGCATGCCCAGGAGAGCACAACATTCCCCCAAAACTTTAGCCTTCGTTTTTCCTAATCGGAACTCACCTCAGCCCAATGCTGAATGTTAGGCTGCGGCTAGGGTTAGGGTTAGGGTTCCGCCTAGGGTTAGGGTTCTGAAAACCACAAGGCCCGGAGCTCCAGGGACAATGACAATGAGAAAGGCATGCCCAGGGGAGCACAACATTATCCCAAATTTCCAGCCTTCGTTTTTCCTAATTGGAACTCGCCTCAGCCCAATGCTTAATCTTAGGCTGTTCCTCGGGTTAGGAATAGGGTTAGGGTTCCGCCTAGGGTTAGGGTTCAGAAAACCACAAGGCCCGGAGCTCCAGGGACAATGACAATGAGAAAGGCATGCCCAGGGGAGCACAACATTACCCCAAACTTCCGGCCTTCGTGTTTCCTAATTGGAACTCGATTCAGCCAAATGCTGAATCTTAGGCTGTGCCTTGGGCTAGGGTTAGGGTTAGGGTTATGCCTAGGGTTAGGGTTCAGAAAACCACAAGGCCCAGAGCTCCATGGACACTGACAGTGAGAAAGGCATGCCCAGGAGAGCACAACATTCCCCCAAAACTTTAGCCTTCATTTTTCCTAATCGGAACTCACCTCAGCCCAATGCTGAATGTTAGGCTGCGGCTAGGGTTAGGGTTAGGGTTACGCCTAGGGTTAGGGTTCAGAAAACCACAAAGCCCTGAGCTCCAGGGACAATGACAATGAGAAAGGCAGGCCCAGGGGAGCACAGCATTACCCCAAAATTTTAGCCTTCGTGTTTCCTAATCGTAAATCACCTCAGCCCAATGCTCTTTCTTTGGCTGTGCTTTGGGCTAGGGTTAGGGTTAGGGTTTCGCCTAGGGTTAGGGTTCAGAAAAACACAAGGCCCAGAGCTCCAGGGACATTGACTATGAGAAAGGCATGCCAAGGGGAGGACCGCATTGTCCCAAACTTGTAGCCTTCATGTTTTCCTAACCGGAACTCATCTCAGCCCAATGATCTGTCTTTGGCTGCACCTAGGGTTAGGGTTAGGGTTACACCTAGGGTTAGGGTTCAGAAAACCACAAGGCCCTGAGCTTCAGAGACAATGACAATGAGAAAGGCATGCCCAGGGGAGCGCAGCACTGTCCTAATATTACAGCTTTCCTATTTGCCCCATTGGAACTCACCTCAGCCCAATGCTGTTAATTAGCCTGAACCTAGTACTAGGGTTAGGGTTCCACCTAGGGTTAAGGTTAAGAAAACGAAAAGGCTTACAGCTATAGGGACACTGACAGCAAGAAAGGCATGCCTAGGGGACAGCATCTTTTCCCCAACCTTACAGCCTTCATGTTTTCCGAATCGGAACTCGCCTCAGCCCAATGCTGTATCTTAGGCTGCGCCTTGGGCTAGGTTTAGGGTTCGGGTTATGCCTAGGGTTAGGGTTCAGAAGACCACAAGGCCCAGATCTCCAGGGACAATGACAATGAGAGAGGCATGCCCAGGGGAGCACAATATTATCCCAAAACTTTAGCCTTCATTTTTCCTAATCGGAACTCGCCTCAGCCCAATGCTTAATCTTAGGCTGTTCCTCAGGTTAGGAGTAGGGTTAGGGTTTCACCTAGGGTTAGGGTTAAGAAAACCACAAGGCCAGATCTCCAGGGACATTGGCAGTGAGAAACGCACGCCAAGGGGAGGACCGCATTGTCCCAAACTTGTAGCCTTCATGTTTTCCTAACCGGAACTCATCTCAGCCCAATGTTCTGTCTTTGGCTGCACCTAGGGTTAGGGTTAGGGTTACGCCTAGGGTTAGGGTTCAGAAAACCACAAAGCCCTGAGCTCCAGGGACAATGACAATGAGAAAGGCAGGCCCAGGGGAGCACAGCATTACCCCAAAATTTTAGCCTTCCTATTTCCTAATCGGAAATCACCTCAGCCCAATGCTCTTTCTTTGGCTGTGCTTTGGGCTAGGGTTAGGGTTAGGGTTTCGCCTAGGGTTAGGGTTCAGAAAAACACAAGGCCCAGAGCTCCAGGGACATTGACTATGAGAAAGGCACGCCAAGGGGAGGACCGCATTGTCCCAAACTTGTAGCCTTCATGTTTTCCTAACCGGAACTCATCTCAGCCCAATGTTCTGTCTTTGGCTGCACCTAGGCTTAGGGTTAGGGTTCCGCCTAGGGTTAGGGTTCAGAAAACCACAAGGCCCAGAGCTCCAGGGACAATGACAATGAGAGAGGCATGCCCAGGGGAGCAGAACATTATCCCAAACTTCCAGCCTTCGTGTTTCCTAATTGGAACTCGCCCCAGCCCAATGCTGAATCTTAGGCTGTGCCTTGGGCTAGGGTTAGGGTTAGGGTTATGCCTAGGGTTAGGGTTCAGAAAACCACAAGGCCCAGAGCTCCATGGACACTGACAGTGAGAAAGGCATGCCCAGGAGAGCACAACATTCCCCCAAAACTTTAGCCTTCGTTTTTCCTAATCGGAACTCACCTCAGCCCAATGCTGAATGTTAGGCTGCGGCTAGGGTTAGGGTTAGGGTTACGCCTAGGGTTAGGGTTCAGAAAACCACAAAGCCCTGAGCTCCAGGGACAATGACAATGAGAAAGGCAGGCCCAGGGGAGCACAGCATTACCCCAAAATTTTAGCCTTCGTATTTCCTAATCGTAAATCACCTCAGCCCAATGCTCTTTCTTTGGCTGTGCTTTGGGCTAGGGTTAGGGTTAGGGTTTCGCCTAGGGTTAGGGTTCAGAAAAACACAAGGCCCAGAGCTCCAGGGACATTGACTATGAGAAAGGCACGCCAAGGGGAGGACCGCATTGTCCCAAACTTGTAGCCTTCATGTTTTCCTAACCGGAACTCATCTCAGCCCAATGTTCTGTCTTTGGCTGCACCTAGGCTTAGGGTTAGGGTTCCGCCTAGGGTTAGGGTTCAGAAAACCACAAGGCCCAGAGCTCCAGGGACAATGACAATGAGAGAGGCATGCCCAGGGGAGCAGAACATTATCCCAAACTTCCAGCCTTCGTGTTTCCTAATTGGAACTCGCCCCAGCCCAATACTGAATCTTAGGCTGTGCCTTGGGCTAGGGTTAGGGTTAGGGTTATGCCTAGGGTTAGGGTTCAGAAAACCACAAGGCCCAGAGCTCCATGGACACTGACAGTGAGAAAGGCATGCCCAGGAGAGCACAACATTCCCCCAAAACTTTAGCCTTCGTTTTTCCTAATCGGAACTCACCTCAGCCCAATGCTGAATGTTAGGCTGCGGCTAGGGTTAGGGTTAGGGTTCCGCCTAGGGTTAGGGTTCTGAAAACCACAAGGCCCGGAGCTCCAGGGACAATGACAATGAGAAAGGCATGCCCAGGGGAGCACAACATTATCCCAAATTTCCAGCCTTCGTTTTTCCTAATTGGAACTCGCCTCAGCCCAATGCTTAATCTTAGGCTGTTCCTCGGGTTAGGAATAGGGTTAGGGTTCCGCCTAGGGTTAGGGTTCAGAAAACCACAAGGCCCGGAGCTCCAGGGACAATGACAATGAGAAAGGCATGCCCAGGGGAGCACAACATTACCCCAAACTTCCAGCCTTCGTGTTTCCTAATTGGAACTCGATTCAGCCAAATGCTGAATCTTAGGCTGTGCCTTGGGCTAGGGTTAGGGTTAGGGTTATGCCTAGGGTTAGGGTTCAGAAAACCACAAGGCCCAGAGCTCCATGGACACTGACAGTGAGAAAGGCATGCCCAGGAGAGCACAACATTCCCCCAAAACTTTAGCCTTCATTTTTCCTAATCGGAACTCACCTCAGCCCAATGCTGAATGTTAGGCTGCGGCTAGGGTTAGGGTTAGGGTTACGCCTAGGGTTAGGGTTCAGAAAACCACAAAGCCCTGAGCTCCAGGGACAATGACAATGAGAAAGGCAGGCCCAGGGGAGCACAGCATTACCCCAAAATTTTAGCCTTCGTATTTCCTAATCGTAAATCACCTCAGCCCAATGCTCTTTCTTTGGCTGTGCTTTGGGCTAGGGTTAGGGTTAGGGTTTCGCCTAGGGTTAGGGTTCAGAAAAACACAAGGCCCAGAGCTCCAGGGACATTGACTATGAGAAAGGCATGCCAAGGGGAGGACCGCATTGTCCCAAACTTGTAGCCTTCATGTTTTCCTAACCGGAACTCATCTCAGCCCAATGTTCTGTCTTTGGCTGCACCTAGGCTTAGGGTTAGGGTTCCGCCTAGGGTTAGGGTTCAGAAAACCACAAGGCCCAGAGCTCCAGGGACAATGACAATGAGAGAGGCATGCCCAGGGGAGCAGAACATTATCCCAAACTTCCAGCCTTCGTGTTTCCTAATTGGAACTCGCCCCAGCCCAATGCTGAATCTTAGGCTGTGCCTTGGGCTAGGGTTAGGGTTAGGGTTATGCCTAGGGTTAGGGTTCAGAAAACCACAAGGCCCAGAGCTCCATGGACACTGACAGTGAGAAAGGCATGCCCAGGAGAGCACAACATTCCCCCAAAACTTTAGCCTTCGTTTTTCCTAATCGGAACTCACCTCAGCCCAATGCTGAATGTTAGGCTGCGGCTAGGGTTAGGGTTAGGGTTACGCCTAGGGTTAGGGTTCAGAAAACCACAAAGCCCTGAGCTCCAGGGACAATGACAATGAGAAAGGCAGGCCCAGGGGAGCACAGCATTACCCCAAAATTTTAGCCTTCGTATTTCCTAATCGTAAATCACCTCAGCCCAATGCTCTTTCTTTGGCTGTGCTTTGGGCTAGGGTTAGGGTTAGGGTTTCGCCTAGGGTTAGGGTTCAGAAAAACACAAGGCCCAGAGCTCCAGGGACATTGACTATGAGAAAGGCATGCCAAGGGGAGGACCGCATTGTCCCAAACTTGTAGCCTTCATGTTTTCCTAACCGGAACTCATCTCAGCCCAATGATCTGTCTTTGGCTGCACCTAGGGTTAGGGTTAGGGTTACACCTAGGGTTAGGGTTCAGAAAACCACAAGGCCCTGAGCTTCAGAGACAATGACAATGAGAAAGGCATGCCCAGGGGAGCGCAGCACTGTCCTAATATTACAGCTTTCCTATTTGCCCCATTGGAACTCACCTCAGCCCAGTGCTGTTAATTAGCCTGAACCTAGTACTAGGGTTAGGGTTCCACCTAGGGTTAAGGTTAAGAAAACGAAAAGGCTTACAGCTATAGGGACACTGACAGCAAGAAAGGCATGCCTAGGGGACAGCATCTTTTCCCCAACCTTACAGCCTTCATGTTTTCCGAATCGGAACTCGCCTCAGCCCAATGCTGTATCTTAGGCTGCGCCTTGGGCTAGGTTTAGGGTTCGGGTTATGCCTAGGGTTAGGGTTCAGAAGACCACAAGGCCCAGATCTCCAGGGACAATGACAATGAGAGAGGCATGCCCAGGAGAGCACAATATTATCCCAAAACTTTAGCCTTCATTTTTCCTAATCGGAACTCGCCTCAGCCCAATGCTTAATCTTAGGCTGTTCCTCAGGTTAGGAGTAGGGTTAGGGTTTCACCTAGGGTTAGGGTTAAGAAAACCACAAGGCCAGATCTCCAGGGACATTGGCAGTGAGAAACGCACGCCAAGGGGAGGACCGCATTGTCCCAAACTTGTAGCCTTCATGTTTTCCTAACCGGAACTCATCTCAGCCCAATGTTCTGTCTTTGGCTGCACCTAGGGTTAGGGTTAGGGTTACGCCTAGGGTTAGGGTTCAGAAAACCACAAAGCCCTGAGCTCCAGGGACGCTGACAATGAGAAAGGCATGCCAAGGGGATTGCATCTTTACCCCAACCTTGCAGTTGTCATGTTTTATAAATTGGAACTCACCTCAGCCCAATGCTCTATCTTAGGCTGTGCCTTGGGCTAGGGTTAGGGTTAGGGTTATGCCTAGGGTTAGGGTTCCGAAAACCACAAGGCCCAGAGCTCCAGGGACAATGACAATGAGAGAGGCATGCCCAGGGGAGCAGAACATTATCCCAAACTTCCAGCCTTCGTGTTTCCTAATTGGAACTCGCCCCAGCCCAATGCTGAATCTTAGGCTGTGCCTTGGGCTAGGGTTAGGGTTAGGGTTATGCCTAGGGTTAGGGTTCAGAAAACCACAAGTCCCAGAGCTCCATGGACACTGACAGTGAGAAAGGCATGCCCAGGAGAGCACAACATTCCCCCAAAACTTTAGCCTTCGTTTTTCCTAATCGGAACTCACCTCAGCCCAATGCTGAATGTTAGGCTGCGGCTAGGGTTAGGGTTAGGGTTACGCCTAGGGTTAGGGTTCAGAAAACCACAAAGCCCTGAGCTCCAGGGACAATGACAATGAGAAAGGCAGGCCCAGGGGAGCACAGCATTACCCCAAAATTTTAGCCTTCCTATTTCCTAATCGGAAATCACCTCAGCCCAATGCTCTTTCTTTGGCTGTGCTTTGGGCTAGTGTTAGGGTTAGGGTTTCGCCGAGGGTTAGGGTTCAGAAAAACACAAGGCCCAGAGCTCCAGGGACATTGACTATGAGAAAGGCACGCCAAGGGGAGGACCGCATTGTCCCAAACTTGTAGCCTTCATGTTTTCCTAACCGGAACTCATCTCAGCCCAATGTTCTGTCTTTGGCTGCACCTAGGCTTAGGGTTAGGGTTCCGCCTAGGGTTAGGGTTCAGAAAACCACAAGGCCCAGAGCTCCAGGGACAATGACAATGAGAGAGGCATGCCCAGGGGAGCAGAACATTATCCCAAACTTCCAGCCTTCGTGTTTCCTAATTGGAACTCGCCCCAGCCCAATACTGAATCTTAGGCTGTGCCTTGGGCTAGGGTTAGGGTTAGGGTTATGCCTAGGGTTAGGGTTCAGAAAACCACAAGGCCCAGAGCTCCATGGACACTGACAGTGAGAAAGGCATGCCCAGGAGAGCACAACATTCCCCCAAAACTTTAGCCTTCGTTTTTCCTAATCGGAACTCACCTCAGCCCAATGCTGAATGTTAGGCTGCGGCTAGGGTTAGGGTTAGGGTTCCGCCTAGGGTTAGGGTTCTGAAAACCACAAGGCCCGGAGCTCCAGGGACAATGACAATGAGAAAGGCATGCCCAGGGGAGCACAACATTATCCCAAATTTCCAGCCTTCGTTTTTCCTAATTGGAACTCGCCTCAGCCCAATGCTTAATCTTAGGCTGTTCCTCGGGTTAGGAATAGGGTTAGGGTTCCGCCTAGGGTTAGGGTTCAGAAAACCACAAGGCCCGGAGCTCCAGGGACAATGACAATGAGAAAGGCATGCCCAGGGGAGCACAACATTACCCCAAACTTCCAGCCTTCGTGTTTCCTAATTGGAACTCGATTCAGCCAAATGCTGAATCTTAGGCTGTGCCTTGGGCTAGGGTTAGGGTTAGGGTTATGCCTAGGGTTAGGGTTCAGAAAACCACAAGGCCCAGAGCTCCATGGACACTGACAGTGAGAAAGGCATGCCCAGGAGAGCACAACATTCCCCCAAAACTTTAGCCTTCATTTTTCCTAATCGGAACTCACCTCAGCCCAATGCTGAATGTTAGGCTGCGGCTAGGGTTAGGGTTAGGGTTACGCCTAGGGTTAGGGTTCAGAAAACCACAAAGCCCTGAGCTCCAGGGACAATGACAATGAGAAAGGCAGGCCCAGGGGAGCACAGCATTACCCCAAAATTTTAGCCTTCGTATTTCCTAATCGTAAATCACCTCAGCCCAATGCTCTTTCTTTGGCTGTGCTTTGGGCTAGGGTTAGGGTTAGGGTTTCGCCTAGGGTTAGGGTTCAGAAAAACACAAGGCCCAGAGCTCCAGGGACATTGACTATGAGAAAGGCATGCCAAGGGGAGGACCGCATTGTCCCAAACTTGTAGCCTTCATGTTTTCCTAACCGGAACTCATCTCAGCCCAATGATCTGTCTTTGGCTGCACCTAGGGTTAGGGTTAGGGTTACACCTAGGGTTAGGGTTCAGAAAACCACAAGGCCCTGAGCTTCAGAGACAATGACAATGAGAAAGGCATGCCCAGGGGAGCGCAGCACTGTCCTAATATTACAGCTTTCCTATTTGCCCCATTGGAACTCACCTCAGCCCAATGCTGTTAATTAGCCTGAACCTAGTACTAGGGTTAGGGTTCCACCTAGGGTTAAGGTTAAGAAAACGAAAAGGCTTACAGCTATAGGGACACTGACAGCAAGAAAGGCATGCCTAGGGGAC
Source organism: Aphelocoma coerulescens (assembly GCF_041296385.1). Lineage (NCBI taxonomy): Eukaryota > Metazoa > Chordata > Aves > Passeriformes > Corvidae > Aphelocoma > Aphelocoma coerulescens. The sequence continues at coordinate 97,261,120 of NC_091015.1, read as the reverse complement.
AGCATCTTTTCCCCAACCTTACAGCCTTCATGTTTTCCGAATCGGAACTCGCCTCAGCCCAATGCTGTATCTTAGGCTGCGCCTTGGGCTAGGTTTAGGGTTCGGGTTATGCCTAGGGTTAGGGTTCAGAAGACCACAAGGCCCAGATCTCCAGGGACAATGACAATGAGAGAGGCATGCCCAGGGGAGCACAATATTATCCCAAAACTTTAGCCTTCATTTTTCCTAATCGGAACTCGCCTCAGCCCAATGCTTAATCTTAGGCTGTTCCTCAGGTTAGGAGTAGGGTTAGGGTTTCACCTAGGGTTAGGGTTAAGAAAACCACAAGGCCAGATCTCCAGGGACATTGGCAGTGAGAAACGCACGCCAAGGGGAGGACCGCATTGTCCCAAACTTGTAGCCTTCATGTTTTCCTAACCGGAACTCATCTCAGCCCAATGTTCTGTCTTTGGCTGCACCTAGGGTTAGGGTTAGGGTTACGCCTAGGGTTAGGGTTCAGAAAACCACAAAGCCCTGAGCTCCAGGGACAATGACAATGAGAAAGGCAGGCCCAGGGGAGCACAGCATTACCCCAAAATTTTAGCCTTCCTATTTCCTAATCGGAAATCACCTCAGCCCAATGCTCTTTCTTTGGCTGTGCTTTGGGCTAGGGTTAGGGTTAGGGTTTCGCCTAGGGTTAGGGTTCAGAAAAACACAAGGCCCAGAGCTCCAGGGACATTGACTATGAGAAAGGCACGCCAAGGGGAGGACCGCATTGTCCCAAACTTGTAGCCTTCATGTTTTCCTAACCGGAACTCATCTCAGCCCAATGTTCTGTCTTTGGCTGCACCTAGGCTTAGGGTTAGGGTTCCGCCTAGGGTTAGGGTTCAGAAAACCACAAGGCCCAGAGCTCCAGGGACAATGACAATGAGAGAGGCATGCCCAGGGGAGCAGAACATTATCCCAAACTTCCAGCCTTCGTGTTTCCTAATTGGAACTCGCCCCAGCCCAATGCTGAATCTTAGGCTGTGCCTTGGGCTAGGGTTAGGGTTAGGGTTATGCCTAGGGTTAGGGTTCAGAAAACCACAAGGCCCAGAGCTCCATGGACACTGACAGTGAGAAAGGCATGCCCAGGAGAGCACAACATTCCCCCAAAACTTTAGCCTTCGTTTTTCCTAATCGGAACTCACCTCAGCCCAATGCTGAATGTTAGGCTGCGGCTAGGGTTAGGGTTAGGGTTACGCCTAGGGTTAGGGTTCAGAAAACCACAAAGCCCTGAGCTCCAGGGACAATGACAATGAGAAAGGCAGGCCCAGGGGAGCACAGCATTACCCCAAAATTTTAGCCTTCGTATTTCCTAATCGTAAATCACCTCAGCCCAATGCTCTTTCTTTGGCTGTGCTTTGGGCTAGGGTTAGGGTTAGGGTTTCGCCTAGGGTTAGGGTTCAGAAAAACACAAGGCCCAGAGCTCCAGGGACATTGACTATGAGAAAGGCACGCCAAGGGGAGGACCGCATTGTCCCAAACTTGTAGCCTTCATGTTTTCCTAACCGGAACTCATCTCAGCCCAATGTTCTGTCTTTGGCTGCACCTAGGCTTAGGGTTAGGGTTCCGCCTAGGGTTAGGGTTCAGAAAACCACAAGGCCCAGAGCTCCAGGGACAATGACAATGAGAGAGGCATGCCCAGGGGAGCAGAACATTATCCCAAACTTCCAGCCTTCGTGTTTCCTAATTGGAACTCGCCCCAGCCCAATACTGAATCTTAGGCTGTGCCTTGGGCTAGGGTTAGGGTTAGGGTTATGCCTAGGGTTAGGGTTCAGAAAACCACAAGGCCCAGAGCTCCATGGACACTGACAGTGAGAAAGGCATGCCCAGGAGAGCACAACATTCCCCCAAAACTTTAGCCTTCGTTTTTCCTAATCGGAACTCACCTCAGCCCAATGCTGAATGTTAGGCTGCGGCTAGGGTTAGGGTTAGGGTTCCGCCTAGGGTTAGGGTTCTGAAAACCACAAGGCCCGGAGCTCCAGGGACAATGACAATGAGAAAGGCATGCCCAGGGGAGCACAACATTATCCCAAATTTCCAGCCTTCGTTTTTCCTAATTGGAACTCGCCTCAGCCCAATGCTTAATCTTAGGCTGTTCCTCGGGTTAGGAATAGGGTTAGGGTTCCGCCTAGGGTTAGGGTTCAGAAAACCACAAGGCCCGGAGCTCCAGGGACAATGACAATGAGAAAGGCATGCCCAGGGGAGCACAACATTACCCCAAACTTCCAGCCTTCGTGTTTCCTAATTGGAACTCGATTCAGCCAAATGCTGAATCTTAGGCTGTGCCTTGGGCTAGGGTTAGGGTTAGGGTTATGCCTAGGGTTAGGGTTCAGAAAACCACAAGGCCCAGAGCTCCATGGACACTGACAGTGAGAAAGGCATGCCCAGGAGAGCACAACATTCCCCCAAAACTTTAGCCTTCATTTTTCCTAATCGGAACTCACCTCAGCCCAATGCTGAATGTTAGGCTGCGGCTAGGGTTAGGGTTAGGGTTACGCCTAGGGTTAGGGTTCAGAAAACCACAAAGCCCTGAGCTCCAGGGACAATGACAATGAGAAAGGCAGGCCCAGGGGAGCACAGCATTACCCCAAAATTTTAGCCTTCGTATTTCCTAATCGTAAATCACCTCAGCCCAATGCTCTTTCTTTGGCTGTGCTTTGGGCTAGGGTTAGGGTTAGGGTTTCGCCTAGGGTTAGGGTTCAGAAAAACACAAGGCCCAGAGCTCCAGGGACATTGACTATGAGAAAGGCATGCCAAGGGGAGGACCGCATTGTCCCAAACTTGTAGCCTTCATGTTTTCCTAACCGGAACTCATCTCAGCCCAATGATCTGTCTTTGGCTGCACCTAGGGTTAGGGTTAGGGTTACACCTAGGGTTAGGGTTCAGAAAACCACAAGGCCCTGAGCTTCAGAGACAATGACAATGAGAAAGGCATGCCCAGGGGAGCGCAGCACTGTCCTAATATTACAGCTTTCCTATTTGCCCCATTGGAACTCACCTCAGCCCAATGCTGTTAATTAGCCTGAACCTAGTACTAGGGTTAGGGTTCCACCTAGGGTTAAGGTTAAGAAAACGAAAAGGCTTACAGCTATAGGGACACTGACAGCAAGAAAGGCATGCCTAGGGGACAGCATCTTTTCCCCAACCTTACAGCCTTCATGTTTTCCGAATCGGAACTCGCCTCAGCCCAATGCTGTATCTTAGGCTGCGCCTTGGGCTAGGTTTAGGGTTCGGGTTATGCCTAGGGTTAGGGTTCAGAAGACCACAAGGCCCAGATCTCCAGGGACAATGACAATGAGAGAGGCATGCCCAGGGGAGCACAATATTATCCCAAAACTTTAGCCTTCATTTTTCCTAATCGGAACTCGCCTCAGCCCAATGCTTAATCTTAGGCTGTTCCTCAGGTTAGGAGTAGGGTTAGGGTTTCACCTAGGGTTAGGGTTAAGAAAACCACAAGGCCAGATCTCCAGGGACATTGGCAGTGAGAAACGCACGCCAAGGGGAGGACCGCATTGTCCCAAACTTGTAGCCTTCATGTTTTCCTAACCGGAACTCATCTCAGCCCAATGTTCTGTCTTTGGCTGCACCTAGGGTTAGGGTTAGGGTTACGCCTAGGGTTAGGGTTCAGAAAACCACAAAGCCCTGAGCTCCAGGGACAATGACAATGAGAAAGGCAGGCCCAGGGGAGCACAGCATTACCCCAAAATTTTAGCCTTCCTATTTCCTAATCGGAAATCACCTCAGCCCAATGCTCTTTCTTTGGCTGTGCTTTGGGCTAGGGTTAGGGTTAGGGTTTCGCCTAGGGTTAGGGTTCAGAAAAACACAAGGCCCAGAGCTCCAGGGACATTGACTATGAGAAAGGCACGCCAAGGGGAGGACCGCATTGTCCCAAACTTGTAGCCTTCATGTTTTCCTAACCGGAACTCATCTCAGCCCAATGTTCTGTCTTTGGCTGCACCTAGGCTTAGGGTTAGGGTTCCGCCTAGGGTTAGGGTTCAGAAAACCACAAGGCCCAGAGCTCCAGGGACAATGACAATGAGAGAGGCATGCCCAGGGGAGCAGAACATTATCCCAAACTTCCAGCCTTCGTGTTTCCTAATTGGAACTCGCCCCAGCCCAATACTGAATCTTAGGCTGTGCCTTGGGCTAGGGTTAGGGTTAGGGTTATGCCTAGGGTTAGGGTTCAGAAAACCACAAGGCCCAGAGCTCCATGGACACTGACAGTGAGAAAGGCATGCCCAGGAGAGCACAACATTCCCCCAAAACTTTAGCCTTCGTTTTTCCTAATCGGAACTCACCTCAGCCCAATGCTGAATGTTAGGCTGCGGCTAGGGTTAGGGTTAGGGTTACGCCTAGGGTTAGGGTTCTGAAAACCACAAGGCCCGGAGCTCCAGGGACAATGACAATGAGAAAGGCATGCCCAGGGGAGCACAAATTATCCCAAATTTCCAGCCTTCGTGTTTCCTAATTGGAACTCGCCCCAGCCCAATGCTGAATCTTAGGCTGTGCCTTGGGCTAGGGTTAGGGTTAGGGTTATGCCTAGGGTTAGGGTTCAGAAAACCACAAGTCCCAGAGCTCCATGGACACTGACAGTGAGAAAGGCATGCCCAGGAGAGCACAACATTCCCCCAAAACTTTAGCCTTCGTTTTTCCTAATCGGAACTCACCTCAGCCCAATGCTGAATGTTAGGCTGCGGCTAGGGTTAGGGTTAGGGTTACGCCTAGGGTTAGGGTTCAGAAAACCACAAAGCCCTGAGCTCCAGGGACAATGACAATGAGAAAGGCAGGCCCAGGGGAGCACAGCATTACCCCAAAATTTTAGCCTTCGTATTTCCTAATCGTAAATCACCTCAGCCCAATGCTCTTTCTTTGGCTGTGCTTTGGGCTAGGGTTAGGGTTAGGGTTTCGCCTAGGGTTAGGGTTCAGAAAAACACAAGGCCCAGAGCTCCAGGGACATTGACAATGAGAAAGGCATGCCCAGGGGAGGACCGCATTGTCCCAAACTTGTAGCCTTCATGTTTTCCTAACCGGAACTCATCTCAGCCCAATGTTCTGTCTTTGGCTGCACCTAGGCTTAGGGTTAGGGTTCCGCCTAGGGTTAGGGTTCAGAAAACCACAAGGCCCAGAGCTCCAGGGACAATGACAATGAGAGAGGCATGCCCAGGGGAGCAGAACATTATCCCAAACTTCCAGCCTTCGTGTTTCCTAATTGGAACTCGCCCCAGCCCAATGCTGAATCTTAGGCTGTGCCTTGGGCTAGGGTTAGGGTTAGGGTTATGCCTAGGGTTAGGGTTCAGAAAACCACAAGGCCCAGAGCTCCATGGACACTGACAGTGAGAAAGGCATGCCCAGGAGAGCACAACATTCCCCCAAAACTTTAGCCTTCGTTTTTCCTAATCGGAACTCACCTCAGCCCAATGCTGAATGTTAGGCTGCGGCTAGGGTTAGGGTTAGGGTTACGCCTAGGGTTAGGGTTCAGAAAACCACAAAGCCCTGAGCTCCAGGGACAATGACAATGAGAAAGGCAGGCCCAGGGGAGCACAGCATTACCCCAAAATTTTAGCCTTCGTATTTCCTAATCGTAAATCACCTCAGCCCAATGCTCTTTCTTTGGCTGTGCTTTGGGCTAGGGTTAGGGTTAGGGTTTCGCCTAGGGTTAGGGTTCAGAAAAACACAAGGCCCAGAGCTCCAGGGACATTGACTATGAGAAAGGCACGCCAAGGGGAGGACCGCATTGTCCCAAACTTGTAGCCTTCATGTTTTCCTAACCGGAACTCATCTCAGCCCAATGTTCTGTCTTTGGCTGCACCTAGGCTTAGGGTTAGGGTTCCGCCTAGGGTTAGGGTTCAGAAAACCACAAGGCCCAGAGCTCCAGGGACAATGACAATGAGAGAGGCATGCCCAGGGGAGCAGAACATTATCCCAAACTTCCAGCCTTCGTGTTTCCTAATTGGAACTCGCCCCAGCCCAATACTGAATCTTAGGCTGTGCCTTGGGCTAGGGTTAGGGTTAGGGTTATGCCTAGGGTTAGGGTTCAGAAAACCACAAGGCCCAGAGCTCCATGGACACTGACAGTGAGAAAGGCATGCCCAGGAGAGCACAACATTCCCCCAAAACTTTAGCCTTCGTTTTTCCTAATCGGAACTCACCTCAGCCCAATGCTGAATGTTAGGCTGCGGCTAGGGTTAGGGTTAGGGTTCCGCCTAGGGTTAGGGTTCTGAAAACCACAAGGCCCGGAGCTCCAGGGACAATGACAATGAGAAAGGCATGCCCAGGGGAGCACAACATTATCCCAAATTTCCAGCCTTCGTTTTTCCTAATTGGAACTCGCCTCAGCCCAATGCTTAATCTTAGGCTGTTCCTCGGGTTAGGAATAGGGTTAGGGTTCCGCCTAGGGTTAGGGTTCAGAAAACCACAAGGCCCGGAGCTCCAGGGACAATGACAATGAGAAAGGCATGCCCAGGGGAGCACAACATTACCCCAAACTTCCAGCCTTCGTGTTTCCTAATTGGAACTCGATTCAGCCAAATGCTGAATCTTAGGCTGTGCCTTGGGCTAGGGTTAGGGTTAGGGTTATGCCTAGGGTTAGGGTTCAGAAAACCACAAGGCCCAGAGCTCCATGGACACTGACAGTGAGAAAGGCATGCCCAGGAGAGCACAACATTCCCCCAAAACTTTAGCCTTCATTTTTCCTAATCGGAACTCACCTCAGCCCAATGCTGAATGTTAGGCTGCGGCTAGGGTTAGGGTTAGGGTTACGCCTAGGGTTAGGGTTCAGAAAACCACAAAGCCCTGAGCTCCAGGGACAATGACAATGAGAAAGGCAGGCCCAGGGGAGCACAGCATTACCCCAAAATTTTAGCCTTCGTATTTCCTAATCGTAAATCACCTCAGCCCAATGCTCTTTCTTTGGCTGTGCTTTGGGCTAGGGTTAGGGTTAGGGTTTCGCCTAGGGTTAGGGTTCAGAAAAACACAAGGCCCAGAGCTCCAGGGACATTGACTATGAGAAAGGCATGCCAAGGGGAGGACCGCATTGTCCCAAACTTGTAGCCTTCATGTTTTCCTAACCGGAACTCATCTCAGCCCAATGATCTGTCTTTGGCTGCACCTAGGGTTAGGGTTAGGGTTACACCTAGGGTTAGGGTTCAGAAAACCACAAGGCCCTGAGCTTCAGAGACAATGACAATGAGAAAGGCATGCCCAGGGGAGCGCAGCACTGTCCTAATATTACAGCTTTCCTATTTGCCCCATTGGAACTCACCTCAGCCCAATGCTGTTAATTAGCCTGAACCTAGTACTAGGGTTAGGGTTCCACCTAGGGTTAAGGTTAAGAAAACGAAAAGGCTTACAGCTATAGGGACACTGACAGCAAGAAAGGCATGCCTAGGGGACAGCATCTTTTCCCCAACCTTACAGCCTTCATGTTTTCCGAATCGGAACTCGCCTCAGCCCAATGCTGTATCTTAGGCTGCGCCTTGGGCTAGGTTTAGGGTTCGGGTTATGCCTAGGGTTAGGGTTCAGAAGACCACAAGGCCCAGATCTCCAGGGACAATGACAATGAGAGAGGCATGCCCAGGGGAGCACAATATTATCCCAAAACTTTAGCCTTCATTTTTCCTAATCGGAACTCGCCTCAGCCCAATGCTTAATCTTAGGCTGTTCCTCAGGTTAGGAGTAGGGTTAGGGTTTCACCTAGGGTTAGGGTTAAGAAAACCACAAGGCCAGATCTCCAGGGACATTGGCAGTGAGAAACGCACGCCAAGGGGAGGACCGCATTGTCCCAAACTTGTAGCCTTCATGTTTTCCTAACCGGAACTCATCTCAGCCCAATGTTCTGTCTTTGGCTGCACCTAGGGTTAGGGTTAGGGTTACGCCTAGGGTTAGGGTTCAGAAAACCACAAAGCCCTGAGCTCCAGGGACAATGACAATGAGAAAGGCAGGCCCAGGGGAGCACAGCATTACCCCAAAATTTTAGCCTTCCTATTTCCTAATCGGAAATCACCTCAGCCCAATGCTCTTTCTTTGGCTGTGCTTTGGGCTAGGGTTAGGGTTAGGGTTTCGCCTAGGGTTAGGGTTCAGAAAAACACAAGGCCCAGAGCTCCAGGGACATTGACTATGAGAAAGGCACGCCAAGGGGAGGACCGCATTGTCCCAAACTTGTAGCCTTCATGTTTTCCTAACCGGAACTCATCTCAGCCCAATGTTCTGTCTTTGGCTGCACCTAGGCTTAGGGTTAGGGTTCCGCCTAGGGTTAGGGTTCAGAAAACCACAAGGCCCAGAGCTCCAGGGACAATGACAATGAGAGAGGCATGCCCAGGGGAGCAGAACATTATCCCAAACTTCCAGCCTTCGTGTTTCCTAATTGGAACTCGCCCCAGCCCAATGCTGAATCTTAGGCTGTGCCTTGGGCTAGGGTTAGGGTTAGGGTTATGCCTAGGGTTAGGGTTCAGAAAACCACAAGGCCCAGAGCTCCATGGACACTGACAGTGAGAAAGGCATGCCCAGGAGAGCACAACATTCCCCCAAAACTTTAGCCTTCGTTTTTCCTAATCGGAACTCACCTCAGCCCAATGCTGAATGTTAGGCTGCGGCTAGGGTTAGGGTTAGGGTTACGCCTAGGGTTAGGGTTCTGAAAACCACAAGGCCCGGAGCTCCAGGGACAATGACAATGAGAAAGGCATGCCCAGGGGAGCACAAATTATCCCAAATTTCCAGCCTTCGTGTTTCCTAATTGGAACTCGCCCCAGCCCAATGCTGAATCTTAGGCTGTGCCTTGGGCTAGGGTTAGGGTTAGGGTTATGCCTAGGGTTAGGGTTCAGAAAACCACAAGTCCCAGAGCTCCATGGACACTGACAGTGAGAAAGGCATGCCCAGGAGAGCACAACATTCCCCCAAAACTTTAGCCTTCGTTTTTCCTAATCGGAACTCACCTCAGCCCAATGCTGAATGTTAGGCTGCGGCTAGGGTTAGGGTTAGGGTTACGCCTAGGGTTAGGGTTCAGAAAACCACAAAGCCCTGAGCTCCAGGGACAATGACAATGAGAAAGGCAGGCCCAGGGGAGCACAGCATTACCCCAAAATTTTAGCCTTCGTATTTCCTAATCGTAAATCACCTCAGCCCAATGCTCTTTCTTTGGCTGTGCTTTGGGCTAGGGTTAGGGTTAGGGTTTCGCCTAGGGTTAGGGTTCAGAAAAACACAAGGCCCAGAGCTCCAGGGACATTGACAATGAGAAAGGCATGCCCAGGGGAGGACCGCATTGTCCCAAACTTGTAGCCTTCATGTTTTCCTAACCGGAACTCATCTCAGCCCAATGTTCTGTCTTTGGCTGCACCTAGGCTTAGGGTTAGGGTTCCGCCTAGGGTTAGGGTTCAGAAAACCACAAGGCCCAGAGCTCCAGGGACAATGACAATGAGAGAGGCATGCCCAGGGGAGCAGAACATTATCCCAAACTTCCAGCCTTCGTGTTTCCTAATTGGAACTCGCCCCAGCCCAATACTGAATCTTAGGCTGTGCCTTGGGCTAGGGTTAGGGTTAGGGTTATGCCTAGGGTTAGGGTTCAGAAAACCACAAGGCCCAGAGCTCCATGGACACTGACAGTGAGAAAGGCATGCCCAGGAGAGCACAACATTCCCCCAAAACTTTAGCCTTCGTTTTTCCTAATCGGAACTCACCTCAGCCCAATGCTGAATGTTAGGCTGCGGCTAGGGTTAGGGTTAGGGTTCCGCCTAGGGTTAGGGTTCTGAAAACCACAAGGCCCGGAGCTCCAGGGACAATGACAATGAGAAAGGCATGCCCAGGGGAGCACAACATTATCCCAAATTTCCAGCCTTCGTTTTTCCTAATTGGAACTCGCCTCAGCCCAATGCTTAATCTTAGGCTGTTCCTCGGGTTAGGAATAGGGTTAGGGTTCCGCCTAGGGTTAGGGTTCAGAAAACCACAAGGCCCGGAGCTCCAGGGACAATGACAATGAGAAAGGCATGCCCAGGGGAGCACAACATTACCCCAAACTTCCAGCCTTCGTGTTTCCTAATTGGAACTCGATTCAGCCAAATGCTGAATCTTAGGCTGTGCCTTGGGCTAGGGTTAGGGTTAGGGTTATGCCTAGGGTTAGGGTTCAGAAAACCACAAGGCCCAGAGCTCCATGGACACTGACAGTGAGAAAGGCATGCCCAGGAGAGCACAACATTCCCCCAAAACTTTAGCCTTCATTTTTCCTAATCGGAACTCACCTCAGCCCAATGCTGAATGTTAGGCTGCGGCTAGGGTTAGGGTTAGGGTTACATCTAGGGTTAGGGTTCAGAAAACCACAAAGCCCTGAGCTCCAGGGACAATGACAATGAGAAAGGCAGGCCCAGGGGAGCACAGCATTACCCCAAAATTTTAGCCTTTGTATTTCCTAATCGTAAATCACCTCAGCCCAATGCTCTTTCTTTGGCTGTGCTTTGGGCTAGGGTTAGGGTTAGGGTTTCGCCTAGGGTTAGGGTTCAGAAAAACACAAGGCCCAGAGCTCCAGGGACATTGACTATGAGAAAGGCATGCCAAGGGGAGGACCGCATTGTCCCAAACTTGTAGCCTTCATGTTTTCCTAACCAGAACTCATCTCAGCCCAATGATCTGTCTTTGGCTGCACCTAGGGTTAGGGTTAGGGTTACACCTAGGGTTAGGGTTCAGAAAACCACAAGGCCCTGAGCTTCAGAGACAATGACAATGAGAAAGGCATGCCCAGGGGAGCGCAGCACTGTCCTAATATTACAGCTTTCCTATTTGCCCCATTGGAACTCACCTCAGCCCAATGCTGTTAATTAGCCTGAACCTAGTACTAGGGTTAGGGTTCCACCTAGGGTTAAGGTTAAGAAAACGAAAAGGCTTACAGCTATAGGGACACTGACAGCAAGAAAGGCATGCCTAGGGGACAGCATCTTTTCCCCAACCTTACAGCCTTCATGTTTTCCGAATCGGAACTCGCCTCAGCCCAATGCTGTATCTTAGGCTGCGCCTTGGGCTAGGTTTAGGGTTCGGGTTATGCCTAGGGTTAGGGTTCAGAAGACCACAAGGCCCAGATCTCCAGGGACAATGACAATGAGAGAGGCATGCCCAGGGGAGCACAATATTATCCCAAAACTTTAGCCTTCATTTTTCCTAATCGGAACTCGCCTCAGCCCAATGCTTAATCTTAGGCTGTTCCTCAGGTTAGGAGTAGGGTTAGGGTTTCACCTAGGGTTAGGGTTAAGAAAACCACAAGGCCAGATCTCCAGGGACATTGGCAGTGAGAAACGCACGCCAAGGGGAGGACCGCATTGTCCCAAACTTGTAGCCTTCATGTTTTCCTAACCGGAACTCATCTCAGCCCAATGTTCTGTCTTTGGCTGCACCTAGGGTTAGGGTTAGGGTTACGCCTAGGGTTAGGGTTCAGAAAACCACAAAGCCCTGAGCTCCAGGGACAATGACAATGAGAAAGGCAGGCCCAGGGGAGCACAGCATTACCCCAAAATTTTAGCCTTCGTATTTCCTAATCGTAAATCACCTCAGCCCAATGCTCTTTCTTTGGCTGTGCTTTGGGCTAGGGTTAGGGTTAGGGTTTCGCCTAGGGTTAGGGTTCAGAAAAACACAAGGCCCAGAGCTCCAGGGACATTGACTATGAGAAAGGCACGCCAAGGGGAGGACCGCATTGTCCCAAACTTGTAGCCTTCATGTTTTCCTAACCGGAACTCATCTCAGCCCAATGTTCTGTCTTTGGCTGCACCTAGGCTTAGGGTTAGGGTTCCGCCTAGGGTTCGGGTTCAGAAAACCACAAGGCCCAGAGCTCCAGGGACAATGACAATGAGAGAGGCATGCCCAGGGGAGCAGAACATTATCCCAAACTTCCAGCCTTCGTGTTTCCTAATTGGAACTCGCCCCAGCCCAATGCTGAATCTTAGGCTGTGCCTTGGGCTAGGGTTAGGGTTAGGGTTATGCCTAGGGTTAGGGTTCAGAAAACCACAAGGCCCAGAGCTCCATGGACACTGACAGTGAGAAAGGCATGCCCAGGAGAGCACAACATTCCCCCAAAACTTTAGCCTTCGTTTTTCCTAATCGGAACTCACCTCAGCCCAATGCTGAATGTTAGGCTGCGGCTAGGGTTAGGGTTAGGGTTCCGCCTAGGGTTAGGGTTCTGAAAACCACAAGGCCCGGAGCTCCAGGGACAATGACAATGAGAAAGGCATGCCCAGGGGAGCACAACATTATCCCAAATTTCCAGCCTTCGTGTTTCCTAATTGGAACTCGCCTCAGCCCAATGCTTAATCTTAGGCTGTTCCTCGGGTTAGGAATAGGGTTAGGGTTCCGCCTAGGGTTAGGGTTCAGAAAACCACAAGGCCCGGAGCTCCAGGGACAATGACAATGAGAAAGGCATGCCCAGGGGAGCACAACATTACCCCAAACTTCCAGCCTTCGTGTTTCCTAATTGGAACTCGATTCAGCCAAATGCTGAATCTTAGGCTGTGCCTTGGGCTAGGGTTAGGGTTAGGGTTATGCCTAGGGTTAGGGTTCAGAAAACCACAAGGCCCAGAGCTCCATGGACACTGACAGTGAGAAAGGCATGCCCAGGAGAGCACAACATTCCCCCAAAACTTTAGCCTTCGTTTTTCCTAATCGGAACTCACCTCAGCCCAATGCTGAATGTTAGGCTGCGGCTAGGGTTTGGGTTAGGGTTACGCCTAGGGTTAGGGTTCAGAAAACCACAAAGCCCTGAGCTCCAGGGACAATGACAATGAGAAAGGCAGGCCCAGGGGAGCACAGCATTACCCCAAAATTTTAGCCTTCCTATTTCCTAATCGGAAATCACCTCAGCCCAATGCTCTTTCTTTGGCTGTGCTTTGGGCTAGGGTTAGGGTTAGGGTTTCGCCTAGGGTTAGGGTTCAGAAAAACACAAGGCCCAGAGCTCCAGGGACATTGACAATGAGAAAGGCATGCCCAGGGGAGGACCGCATTGTCCCAAACTTGTAGCCTTCATGTTTTCCTAACCGGAACTCATCTCAGCCCAATGTTCTGTCTTTGGCTGCACCTAGGCTTAGGGTTAGGGTTCCGCCTAGGGTTAGGGTTCAGAAAACCACAAGGCCCAGAGCTCCAGGGACAATGACAATGAGAGAGGCATGCCCAGGGGAGCAGAACATTATCCCAAACTTCCAGCCTTCGTGTTTCCTAATTGGAACTCGCCCCAGCCCAATACTGAATCTTAGGCTGTGCCTTGGGCTAGGGTTAGGGTTAGGGTTATGCCTAGGGTTAGGGTTCAGAAAACCACAAGGCCCAGAGCTCCATGGACACTGACAGTGAGAAAGGCATGCCCAGGAGAGCACAACATTCCCCCAAAACTTTAGCCTTCATTTTTCCTAATCGGAACTCACCTCAGCCCAATGCTGAATGTTAGGCTGCGGCTAGGGTTAGGGTTAGGGTTACGCCTAGGGTTAGGGTTCAGAAAACCACAAAGCCCTGAGCTCCAGGGACAATGACAATGAGAAAGGCAGGCCCAGGGGAGCACAGCATTACCCCAAAATTTTAGCCTTCGTATTTCCTAATCGTAAATCACCTCAGCCCAATGCTCTTTCTTTGGCTGTGCTTTGGGCTAGGGTTAGGGTTAGGGTTTCGCCTAGGGTTAGGGTTCAGAAAAACACAAGGCCCAGAGCTCCAGGGACATTGACTATGAGAAAGGCATGCCAAGGGGAGGACCGCATTGTCCCAAACTTGTAGCCTTCATGTTTTCCTAACCGGAACTCATCTCAGCCCAATGATCTGTCTTTGGCTGCACCTAGGGTTAGGGTTAGGGTTACACCTAGGGTTAGGGTTCAGAAAACCACAAGGCCCAGAGCTTCAGAGACAATGACAATGAGAAAGGCATGCCCAGGGGAGCGCAGCACTGTCCTAATATTACAGCTTTCCTATTTGCCCCATTGGAACTCACCTCAGCCCAATGCTGTTAATTAGCCTGAACCTAGTACTAGGGTTAGGGTTCCACCTAGGGTTAAGGTTAAGAAAACGAAAAGGCTTACAGCTATAGGGACACTGACAGCAAGAAAGGCATGCCTAGGGGACAGCATCTTTTCCCCAACCTTACAGCCTTCATGTTTTCCGAATCGGAACTCGCCTCAGCCCAATGCTGTATCTTAGGCTGCGCCTTGGGCTAGGTTTAGGGTTCGGGTTATGCCTAGGGTTAGGGTTCAGAAGACCACAAGGCCCAGATCTCCAGGGACAATGACAATGAGAGAGGCATGCCCAGGGGAGCACAATATTATCCCAAAACTTTAGCCTTCATTTTTCCTAATCGGAACTCGCCTCAGCCCAATGCTTAATCTTAGGCTGTTCCTCAGGTTAGGAGTAGGGTTAGGGTTTCACCTAGGGTTAGGGTTAAGAAAACCACAAGGCCAGATCTCCAGGGACATTGGCAGTGAGAAACGCACGCCAAGGGGAGGACCGCATTGTCCCAAACTTGTAGCCTTCATGTTTTCCTAACCGGAACTCATCTCAGCCCAATGTTCTGTCTTTGGCTGCACCTAGGGTTAGGGTTAGGGTTACGCCTAGGGTTAGGGTTCAGAAAACCACAAAGCCCTGAGCTCCAGGGACGCTGACAATGAGAAAGGCATGCCAAGGGGATTGCATCTTTACCCCAACCTTGCAGTTGTCATGTTTTATAAATTGGAACTCACCTCAGCCCAATGCTCTATCTTAGGCTGTGCCTTGGGCTAGGGTTAGGGTTAGGGTTATGCCTAGGGTTAGGGTTCCGAAAACCACAAGGCCCAGAGCTCCAGGGACAATGACAATGAGAGAGGCATGCCCAGGGGAGCAGAACATTATCCCAAACTTCCAGCCTTCGTGTTTCCTAATTGGAACTCGCCCCAGCCCAATGCTGAATCTTAGGCTGTGCCTTGGGCTAGGGTTAGGGTTAGGGTTATGCCTAGGGTTAGGGTTCAGAAAACCACAAGTCCCAGAGCTCCATGGACACTGACAGTGAGAAAGGCATGCCCAGGAGAGCACAACATTCCCCCAAAACTTTAGCCTTCGTTTTTCCTAATCGGAACTCACCTCAGCCCAATGCTGAATGTTAGGCTGCGGCTAGGGTTAGGGTTAGGGTTCCGCCTAGGGTTAGGGTTCTGAAAACCACAAGGCCCGGAGCTCCAGGGACAATGACAATGAGAAAGGCATGCCCAGGGGAGCACAACATTATCCCAAATTTCCAGCCTTCGTGTTTCCTAATTGGAACTCGCCTCAGCCCAATGCTTAATCTTAGGCTGTTCCTCGGGTTAGGAATAGGGTTAGGGTTCCGCCTAGGGTTAGGGTTCAGAAAACCACAAGGCCCGGAGCTCCAGGGACAATGACAATGAGAAAGGCATGCCCAGGGGAGCACAACATTACCCCAAACTTCCAGCCTTCGTGTTTCCTAATTGGAACTCGATTCAGCCAAATGCTGAATCTTAGGCTGTGCCTTGGGCTAGGGTTAGGGTTAGGGTTATGCCTAGGGTTAGGGTTCAGAAAACCACAAGGCCCAGAGCTCCATGGACACTGACAGTGAGAAAGGCATGCCCAGGAGAGCACAACATTCCCCCAAAACTTTAGCCTTCGTTTTTCCTAATCGGAACTCACCTCAGCCCAATGCTGAATGTTAGGCTGCGGCTAGGGTTAGGGTTAGGGTTACGCCTAGGGTTAGGGTTCAGAAAACCACAAAGCCCTGAGCTCCAGGGACAATGACAATGAGAAAGGCAGGCCCAGGGGAGCACAGCATTACCCCAAAATTTTAGCCTTCCTATTTCCTAATCGGAAATCACCTCAGCCCAATGCTCTTTCTTTGGCTGTGCTTTGGGCTAGGGTTAGGGTTAGGGTTTCGCCTAGGGTTAGGGTTCAGAAAAACACAAGGCCCAGAGCTCCAGGGACATTGACTATGAGAAAGGCACGCCAAGGGGAGGACCGCATTGTCCCAAACTTGTAGCCTTCATGTTTTCCTAACCGGAACTCATCTCAGCCCAATGTTCTGTCTTTGGCTGCACCTAGGCTTAGGGTTAGGGTTCCGCCTAGGGTTAGGGTTCAGAAAACCACAAGGCCCAGAGCTCCAGGGACAATGACAATGAGAGAGGCATGCCCAGGGGAGCAGAACATTATCCCAAACTTCCAGCCTTCGTGTTTCCTAATTGGAACTCGCCCCAGCCCAATACTGAATCTTAGGCTGTGCCTTGGGCTAGGGTTAGGGTTAGGGTTATGCCTAGGGTTAGGGTTCAGAAAACCACAAGGCCCAGAGCTCCATGGACACTGACAGTGAGAAAGGCATGCCCAGGAGAGCACAACATTCCCCCAAAACTTTAGCCTTCATTTTTCCTAATCGGAACTCACCTCAGCCCAATGCTGAATGTTAGGCTGCGGCTAGGGTTAGGGTTAGGGTTCCGCCTAGGGTTAGGGTTCTGAAAACCACAAGGCCCGGAGCTCCAGGGACAATGACAATGAGAAAGGCATGCCCAGGGGAGCACAACATTATCCCAAATTTCCAGCCTTCGTGTTTCCTAATTGGAACTCGCCTCAGCCCAATGCTTAATCTTAGGCTGTTCCTCGGGTTAGGAATAGGGTTAGGGTTCCGCCTAGGGTTAGGGTTCAGAAAACCACAAGGCCCGGAGCTCCAGGGACAATGACAATGAGAAAGGCATGCCCAGGGGAGCACAACATTACCCCAAACTTCCAGCCTTCGTGTTTCCTAATTGGAACTCGATTCAGCCAAATGCTGAATCTTAGGCTGTGCCTTGGGCTAGGGTTAGGGTTAGGGTTATGCCTAGGGTTAGGGTTCAGAAAACCACAAGGCCCAGAGCTCCATGGACACTGACAGTGAGAAAGGCATGCCCAGGAGAGCACAACATTCCCCCAAAACTTTAGCCTTCATTTTTCCTAATCGGAACTCACCTCAGCCCAATGCTGAATGTTAGGCTGCGGCTAGGGTTAGGGTTAGGGTTACGCCTAGGGTTAGGGTTCAGAAAACCACAAAGCCCTGAGCTCCAGGGACAATGACAATGAGAAAGGCAGGCCCAGGGGAGCACAGCATTACCCCAAAATTTTAGCCTTCGTATTTCCTAATCGTAAATCACCTCAGCCCAATGCTCTTTCTTTGGCTGTGCTTTGGGCTAGGGTTAGGGTTAGGGTTTCGCCTAGGGTTAGGGTTCAGAAAAACACAAGGCCCAGAGCTCCAGGGACATTGACTATGAGAAAGGCATGCCAAGGGGAGGACCGCATTGTCCCAAACTTGTAGCCTTCATGTTTTCCTAACCGGAACTCATCTCAGCCCAATGATCTGTCTTTGGCTGCACCTAGGGTTAGGGTTAGGGTTACACCTAGGGTTAGGGTTCAGAAAACCACAAGGCCCTGAGCTTCAGAGACAATGACAATGAGAAAGGCATGCCCAGGGGAGCGCAGCACTGTCCTAATATTACAGCTTTCCTATTTGCCCCATTGGAACTCACCTCAGCCCAATGCTGTTAATTAGCCTGAACCTAGTACTAGGGTTAGGGTCCCACCTAGGGTTAAGGTTAAGAAAACGAAAAGGCTTACAGCTATAGGGACACTGACAGCAAGAAAGGCATGCCTAGGGGACAGCATCTTTTCCCCAACCTTACAGCCTTCATGTTTTCCGAATCGGAACTCGCCTCAGCCCAATGCTGTATCTTAGGCTGCGCCTTGGGCTAGGTTTAGGGTTCGGGTTATGCCTAGGGTTAGGGTTCAGAAGACCACAAGGCCCAGATCTCCAGGGACAATGACAATGAGAGAGGCATGCCCAGGGGAGCACAATATTATCCCAAAACTTTAGCCTTCATTTTTCCTAATCGGAACTCGCCTCAGCCCAATGCTTAATCTTAGGCTGTTCCTCAGGTTAGGAGTAGGGTTAGGGTTTCACCTAGGGTTAGGGTTAAGAAAACCACAAGGCCAGATCTCCAGGGACATTGGCAGTGAGAAACGCACGCCAAGGGGAGGACCGCATTGTCCCAAACTTGTAGCCTTCATGTTTTCCTAACCGGAACTCATCTCAGCCCAATGTTCTGTCTTTGGCTGCACCTAGGGTTAGGGTTAGGGTTACGCCTAGGGTTAGGGTTCAGAAAACCACAAAGCCCTGAGCTCCAGGGACAATGACAATGAGAAAGGCAGGCCCAGGGGAGCACAGCATTACCCCAAAATTTTAGCCTTCCTATTTCCTAATCGGAAATCACCTCAGCCCAATGCTCTTTCTTTGGCTGTGCTTTGGGCTAGGGTTAGGGTTAGGGTTTCGCCTAGGGTTAGGGTTCAGAAAAACACAAGGCCCAGAGCTCCAGGGACATTGACTATGAGAAAGGCACGCCAAGGGGAGGACCGCATTGTCCCAAACTTGTAGCCTTCATGTTTTCCTAACCGGAACTCATCTCAGCCCAATGTTCTGTCTTTGGCTGCACCTAGGCTTAGGGTTAGGGTTCCGCCTAGGGTTAGGGTTCAGAAAACCACAAGGCCCAGAGCTCCAGGGACAATGACAATGAGAGAGGCATGCCCAGGGGAGCAGAACATTATCCCAAACTTCCAGCCTTCGTGTTTCCTAATTGGAACTCGCCCCAGCCCAATGCTGAATCTTAGGCTGTGCCTTAGGCTAGGGTTAGGGTTAGGGTTATGCCTAGGGTTAGGGTTCAGAAAACCACAAGGCCCAGAGCTCCATGGACACTGACAGTGAGAAAGGCATGCCCAGGAGAGCACAACATTCCCCCAAAACTTTAGCCTTCGTTTTTCCTAATCGGAACTCACCTCAGCCCAATGCTGAATGTTAGGCTGCGGCTAGGGTTAGGGTTAGGGTTCCGCCTAGGGTTAGGGTTCTGAAAACCACAAGGCCCGGAGCTCCAGGGACAATGACAATGAGAAAGGCATGCCCAGGGGAGCACAAATTATCCCAAATTTCCAGCCTTCGTGTTTCCTAATTGGAACTCGCCTCAGCCCAATGCTTAATCTTAGGCTGTTCCTCGGGTTAGGAATAGGGTTAGGGTTCCGCCTAGGGTTAGGGTTCAGAAAACCACAAGGCCCGGAGCTCCAGGGACAATGACAATGAGAAAGGCATGCCCAGGGGAGCACAACATTACCCCAAACTTCCAGCCTTCGTGTTTCCTAATTGGAACTCGATTCAGCCAAATGCTGAATCTTAGGCTGTGCCTTGGGCTAGGGTTAGGGTTAGGGTTATGCCTAGGGTTAGGGTTCAGAAAACCACAAGGCCCAGAGCTCCATGGACACTGACAGTGAGAAAGGCATGCCCAGGAGAGCACAACATTCCCCCAAAACTTTAGCCTTCGTTTTTCCTAATCGGAACTCACCTCAGCCCAATGCTGAATGTTAGGCTGCGGCTAGGGTTTGGGTTAGGGTTACGCCTAGGGTTAGGGTTCAGAAAACCACAAAGCCCTGAGCTCCAGGGACAATGACAATGAGAAAGGCAGGCCCAGGGGAGCACAGCATTACCCCAAAATTTTAGCCTTCCTATTTCCTAATCGTAAATCACCTCAGCCCAATGCTCTTTCTTTGGCTGTGCTTTGGGCTAGGGTTAGGGTTAGGGTTTCGCCTAGGGTTAGGGTTCAGAAAAACACAAGGCCCAGAGCTCCAGGGACATTGACTATGAGAAAGGCATGCCAAGGGGAGGACCGCATTGTCCCAAACTTGTAGCCTTCATGTTTTCCTAACCGGAACTCATCTCAGCCCAATGATCTGTCTTTGGCTGCACCTAGGGTTAGGGTTAGGGTTACACCTAGGGTTAGGGTTCAGAAAACCACAAGGCCCAGAGCTTCAGAGACAATGACAATGAGAAAGGCATGCCCAGGGGAGCGCAGCACTGTCCTAATATTACAGCTTTCCTATTTGCCCCATTGGAACTCACCTCAGCCCAATGCTGTTAATTAGCCTGAACCTAGTACTAGGGTTAGGGTTCCACCTAGGGTTAAGGTTAAGAAAACGAAAAGGCTTACAGCTATAGGGACACTGACAGCAAGAAAGGCATGCCTAGGGGACAGCATCTTTTCCCCAACCTTACAGCCTTCATGTTTTCCGAATCGGAACTCGCCTCAGCCCAATGCTGTATCTTAGGCTGCGCCTTGGGCTAGGTTTAGGGTTCGGGTTATGCCTAGGGTTAGGGTTCAGAAGACCACAAGGCCCAGATCTCCAGGGACAATGACAATGAGAGAGGCATGCCCAGGGGAGCACAATATTATCCCAAAACTTTAGCCTTCATTTTTCCTAATCGGAACTCGCCTCAGCCCAATGCTTAATCTTAGGCTGTTCCTCAGGTTAGGAGTAGGGTTAGGGTTTCACCTAGGGTTAGGGTTAAGAAAACCACAAGGCCAGATCTCCAGGGACATTGGCAGTGAGAAACGCACGCCAAGGGGAGGACCGCATTGTCCCAAACTTGTAGCCTTCATGTTTTCCTAACCGGAACTCATCTCAGCCCAATGTTCTGTCTTTGGCTGCACCTAGGGTTAGGGTTAGGGTTACGCCTAGGGTTAGGGTTCAGAAAACCACAAAGCCCTGAGCTCCAGGGACGCTGACAATGAGAAAGGCATGCCAAGGGGATTGCATCTTTACCCCAACCTTGCAGTTGTCATGTTTTATAAATTGGAACTCACCTCAGCCCAATGCTCTATCTTAGGCTGTGCCTTGGGCTAGGGTTAGGGTTAGGGTTATGCCTAGGGTTAGGGTTCCGAAAACCACAAGGCCCAGAGCTCCAGGGACAATGACAATGAGAGAGGCATGCCCAGGGGAGCAGAACATTATCCCAAACTTCCAGCCTTCGTGTTTCCTAATTGGAACTCGCCCCAGCCCAATGCTGAATCTTAGGCTGTGCCTTGGGCTAGGGTTAGGGTTAGGGTTATGCCTAGGGTTAGGGTTCAGAAAACCACAAGTCCCAGAGCTCCATGGACACTGACAGTGAGAAAGGCATGCCCAGGAGAGCACAACATTCCCCCAAAACTTTAGCCTTCGTTTTTCCTAATCGGAACTCACCTCAGCCCAATGCTGAATGTTAGGCTGCGGCTAGGGTTAGGGTTAGGGTTCCGCCTAGGGTTAGGGTTCTGAAAACCACAAGGCCCGGAGCTCCAGGGACAATGACAATGAGAAAGGCATGCCCAGGGGAGCACAACATTATCCCAAATTTCCAGCCTTCGTGTTTCCTAATTGGAACTCGCCTCAGCCCAATGCTTAATCTTAGGCTGTTCCTCGGGTTAGGAATAGGGTTAGGGTTCCGCCTAGGGTTAGGGTTCAGAAAACCACAAGGCCCGGAGCTCCAGGGACAATGACAATGAGAAAGGCATGCCCAGGGGAGCACAACATTACCCCAAACTTCCAGCCTTCGTGTTTCCTAATTGGAACTCGATTCAGCCAAATGCTGAATCTTAGGCTGTGCCTTGGGCTAGGGTTAGGGTTAGGGTTATGCCTAGGGTTAGGGTTCAGAAAACCACAAGGCCCAGAGCTCCATGGACACTGACAGTGAGAAAGGCATGCCCAGGAGAGCACAACATTCCCCCAAAACTTTAGCCTTCGTTTTTCCTAATCGGAACTCACCTCAGCCCAATGCTGAATGTTAGGCTGCGGCTAGGGTTAGGGTTAGGGTTACGCCTAGGGTTAGGGTTCAGAAAACCACAAAGCCCTGAGCTCCAGGGACAATGACAATGAGAAAGGCAGGCCCAGGGGAGCACAGCATTACCCCAAAATTTTAGCCTTCCTATTTCCTAATCGGAAATCACCTCAGCCCAATGCTCTTTCTTTGGCTGTGCTTTGGGCTAGGGTTAGGGTTAGGGTTTCGCCTAGGGTTAGGGTTCAGAAAAACACAAGGCCCAGAGCTCCAGGGACATTGACTATGAGAAAGGCACGCCAAGGGGAGGACCGCATTGTCCCAAACTTGTAGCCTTCATGTTTTCCTAACCGGAACTCATCTCAGCCCAATGTTCTGTCTTTGGCTGCACCTAGGCTTAGGGTTAGGGTTCCGCCTAGGGTTAGGGTTCAGAAAACCACAAGGCCCAGAGCTCCAGGGACAATGACAATGAGAGAGGCATGCCCAGGGGAGCAGAACATTATCCCAAACTTCCAGCCTTCGTGTTTCCTAATTGGAACTCGCCCCAGCCCAATACTGAATCTTAGGCTGTGCCTTGGGCTAGGGTTAGGGTTAGGGTTATGCCTAGGGTTAGGGTTCAGAAAACCACAAGGCCCAGAGCTCCATGGACACTGACAG
Organism: Aphelocoma coerulescens; assembly: GCF_041296385.1. Classification (NCBI taxonomy): domain Eukaryota; kingdom Metazoa; phylum Chordata; class Aves; order Passeriformes; family Corvidae; genus Aphelocoma; species Aphelocoma coerulescens. Next base: position 97,238,877 of record NC_091015.1, on the reverse strand, counting down.
TGAGAAAGGCATGCCCAGGAGAGCACAACATTCCCCCAAAACTTTAGCCTTCATTTTTCCTAATCGGAACTCACCTCAGCCCAATGCTGAATGTTAGGCTGCGGCTAGGGTTAGGGTTAGGGTTCCGCCTAGGGTTAGGGTTCTGAAAACCACAAGGCCCGGAGCTCCAGGGACAATGACAATGAGAAAGGCATGCCCAGGGGAGCACAACATTATCCCAAATTTCCAGCCTTCGTTTTTCCTAATTGGAACTCGCCTCAGCCCAATGCTTAATCTTAGGCTGTTCCTCGGGTTAGGAATAGGGTTAGGGTTCCGCCTAGGGTTAGGGTTCAGAAAACCACAAGGCCCGGAGCTCCAGGGACAATGACAATGAGAAAGGCATGCCCAGGGGAGCACAACATTACCCCAAACTTCCAGCCTTCGTGTTTCCTAATTGGAACTCGATTCAGCCAAATGCTGAATCTTAGGCTGTGCCTTGGGCTAGGGTTAGGGTTAGGGTTATGCCTAGGGTTAGGGTTCAGAAAACCACAAGGCCCAGAGCTCCATGGACACTGACAGTGAGAAAGGCATGCCCAGGAGAGCACAACATTCCCCCAAAACTTTAGCCTTCATTTTTCCTAATCGGAACTCACCTCAGCCCAATGCTGAATGTTAGGCTGCGGCTAGGGTTAGGGTTAGGGTTACGCCTAGGGTTAGGGTTCAGAAAACCACAAAGCCCTGAGCTCCAGGGACAATGACAATGAGAAAGGCAGGCCCAGGGGAGCACAGCATTACCCCAAAATTTTAGCCTTCGTATTTCCTAATCGTAAATCACCTCAGCCCAATGCTCTTTCTTTGGCTGTGCTTTGGGCTAGGGTTAGGGTTAGGGTTTCGCCTAGGGTTAGGGTTCAGAAAAACACAAGGCCCAGAGCTCCAGGGACATTGACTATGAGAAAGGCATGCCAAGGGGAGGACCGCATTGTCCCAAACTTGTAGCCTTCATGTTTTCCTAACCGGAACTCATCTCAGCCCAATGATCTGTCTTTGGCTGCACCTAGGGTTAGGGTTAGGGTTACACCTAGGGTTAGGGTTCAGAAAACCACAAGGCCCTGAGCTTCAGAGACAATGACAATGAGAAAGGCATGCCCAGGGGAGCGCAGCACTGTCCTAATATTACAGCTTTCCTATTTGCCCCATTGGAACTCACCTCAGCCCAATGCTGTTAATTAGCCTGAACCTAGTACTAGGGTTAGGGTTCCACCTAGGGTTAAGGTTAAGAAAACGAAAAGGCTTACAGCTATAGGGACACTGACAGCAAGAAAGGCATGCCTAGGGGACAGCATCTTTTCCCCAACCTTACAGCCTTCATGTTTTCCGAATCGGAACTCGCCTCAGCCCAATGCTGTATCTTAGGCTGCGCCTTGGGCTAGGTTTAGGGTTCGGGTTATGCCTAGGGTTAGGGTTCAGAAGACCACAAGGCCCAGATCTCCAGGGACAATGACAATGAGAGAGGCATGCCCAGGGGAGCACAATATTATCCCAAAACTTTAGCCTTCATTTTTCCTAATCGGAACTCGCCTCAGCCCAATGCTTAATCTTAGGCTGTTCCTCAGGTTAGGAGTAGGGTTAGGGTTTCACCTAGGGTTAGGGTTAAGAAAACCACAAGGCCAGATCTCCAGGGACATTGGCAGTGAGAAACGCACGCCAAGGGGAGGACCGCATTGTCCCAAACTTGTAGCCTTCATGTTTTCCTAACCGGAACTCATCTCAGCCCAATGTTCTGTCTTTGGCTGCACCTAGGGTTAGGGTTAGGGTTACGCCTAGGGTTAGGGTTCAGAAAACCACAAAGCCCTGAGCTCCAGGGACAATGACAATGAGAAAGGCAGGCCCAGGGGAGCACAGCATTACCCCAAAATTTTAGCCTTCCTATTTCCTAATCGGAAATCACCTCAGCCCAATGCTCTTTCTTTGGCTGTGCTTTGGGCTAGGGTTAGGGTTAGGGTTTCGCCTAGGGTTAGGGTTCAGAAAAACACAAGGCCCAGAGCTCCAGGGACATTGACTATGAGAAAGGCACGCCAAGGGGAGGACCGCATTGTCCCAAACTTGTAGCCTTCATGTTTTCCTAACCGGAACTCATCTCAGCCCAATGTTCTGTCTTTGGCTGCACCTAGGCTTAGGGTTAGGGTTCCGCCTAGGGTTAGGGTTCAGAAAACCACAAGGCCCAGAGCTCCAGGGACAATGACAATGAGAGAGGCATGCCCAGGGGAGCAGAACATTATCCCAAACTTCCAGCCTTCGTGTTTCCTAATTGGAACTCGCCCCAGCCCAATGCTGAATCTTAGGCTGTGCCTTAGGCTAGGGTTAGGGTTAGGGTTATGCCTAGGGTTAGGGTTCAGAAAACCACAAGGCCCAGAGCTCCATGGACACTGACAGTGAGAAAGGCATGCCCAGGAGAGCACAACATTCCCCCAAAACTTTAGCCTTCGTTTTTCCTAATCGGAACTCACCTCAGCCCAATGCTGAATGTTAGGCTGCGGCTAGGGTTAGGGTTAGGGTTCCGCCTAGGGTTAGGGTTCTGAAAACCACAAGGCCCGGAGCTCCAGGGACAATGACAATGAGAAAGGCATGCCCAGGGGAGCACAAATTATCCCAAATTTCCAGCCTTCGTGTTTCCTAATTGGAACTCGCCTCAGCCCAATGCTTAATCTTAGGCTGTTCCTCGGGTTAGGAATAGGGTTAGGGTTCCGCCTAGGGTTAGGGTTCAGAAAACCACAAGGCCCGGAGCTCCAGGGACAATGACAATGAGAAAGGCATGCCCAGGGGAGCACAACATTACCCCAAACTTCCAGCCTTCGTGTTTCCTAATTGGAACTCGATTCAGCCAAATGCTGAATCTTAGGCTGTGCCTTGGGCTAGGGTTAGGGTTAGGGTTATGCCTAGGGTTAGGGTTCAGAAAACCACAAGGCCCAGAGCTCCATGGACACTGACAGTGAGAAAGGCATGCCCAGGAGAGCACAACATTCCCCCAAAACTTTAGCCTTCGTTTTTCCTAATCGGAACTCACCTCAGCCCAATGCTGAATGTTAGGCTGCGGCTAGGGTTTGGGTTAGGGTTACGCCTAGGGTTAGGGTTCAGAAAACCACAAAGCCCTGAGCTCCAGGGACAATGACAATGAGAAAGGCAGGCCCAGGGGAGCACAGCATTACCCCAAAATTTTAGCCTTCCTATTTCCTAATCGTAAATCACCTCAGCCCAATGCTCTTTCTTTGGCTGTGCTTTGGGCTAGGGTTAGGGTTAGGGTTTCGCCTAGGGTTAGGGTTCAGAAAAACACAAGGCCCAGAGCTCCAGGGACATTGACTATGAGAAAGGCATGCCAAGGGGAGGACCGCATTGTCCCAAACTTGTAGCCTTCATGTTTTCCTAACCGGAACTCATCTCAGCCCAATGATCTGTCTTTGGCTGCACCTAGGGTTAGGGTTAGGGTTACACCTAGGGTTAGGGTTCAGAAAACCACAAGGCCCAGAGCTTCAGAGACAATGACAATGAGAAAGGCATGCCCAGGGGAGCGCAGCACTGTCCTAATATTACAGCTTTCCTATTTGCCCCATTGGAACTCACCTCAGCCCAATGCTGTTAATTAGCCTGAACCTAGTACTAGGGTTAGGGTTCCACCTAGGGTTAAGGTTAAGAAAACGAAAAGGCTTACAGCTATAGGGACACTGACAGCAAGAAAGGCATGCCTAGGGGACAGCATCTTTTCCCCAACCTTACAGCCTTCATGTTTTCCGAATCGGAACTCGCCTCAGCCCAATGCTGTATCTTAGGCTGCGCCTTGGGCTAGGTTTAGGGTTCGGGTTATGCCTAGGGTTAGGGTTCAGAAGACCACAAGGCCCAGATCTCCAGGGACAATGACAATGAGAGAGGCATGCCCAGGGGAGCACAATATTATCCCAAAACTTTAGCCTTCATTTTTCCTAATCGGAACTCGCCTCAGCCCAATGCTTAATCTTAGGCTGTTCCTCAGGTTAGGAGTAGGGTTAGGGTTTCACCTAGGGTTAGGGTTAAGAAAACCACAAGGCCAGATCTCCAGGGACATTGGCAGTGAGAAACGCACGCCAAGGGGAGGACCGCATTGTCCCAAACTTGTAGCCTTCATGTTTTCCTAACCGGAACTCATCTCAGCCCAATGTTCTGTCTTTGGCTGCACCTAGGGTTAGGGTTAGGGTTACGCCTAGGGTTAGGGTTCAGAAAACCACAAAGCCCTGAGCTCCAGGGACGCTGACAATGAGAAAGGCATGCCAAGGGGATTGCATCTTTACCCCAACCTTGCAGTTGTCATGTTTTATAAATTGGAACTCACCTCAGCCCAATGCTCTATCTTAGGCTGTGCCTTGGGCTAGGGTTAGGGTTAGGGTTATGCCTAGGGTTAGGGTTCCGAAAACCACAAGGCCCAGAGCTCCAGGGACAATGACAATGAGAGAGGCATGCCCAGGGGAGCAGAACATTATCCCAAACTTCCAGCCTTCGTGTTTCCTAATTGGAACTCGCCCCAGCCCAATGCTGAATCTTAGGCTGTGCCTTGGGCTAGGGTTAGGGTTAGGGTTATGCCTAGGGTTAGGATTCAGAAAACCACAAGTCCCAGAGCTCCATGGACACTGACAGTGAGAAAGGCATGCCCAGGAGAGCACAACATTCCCCCAAAACTTTAGCCTTCGTTTTTCCTAATCGGAACTCACCTCAGCCCAATGCTGAATGTTAGGCTGCGGCTAGGGTTAGGGTTAGGGTTCCGCCTAGGGTTAGGGTTCTGAAAACCACAAGGCCCGGAGCTCCAGGGACAATGACAATGAGAAAGGCATGCCCAGGGGAGCACAACATTATCCCAAATTTCCAGCCTTCGTGTTTCCTAATTGGAACTCGCCTCAGCCCAATGCTTAATCTTAGGCTGTTCCTCGGGTTAGGAATAGGGTTAGGGTTCCACCTAGGGTTAGGGTTCAGAAAACCACAAGGCCCGGAGCTCCAGGGACAATGACAATGAGAAAGGCATGCCCAGGGGAGCACAACATTACCCCAAACTTCCAGCCTTCGTGTTTCCTAATTGGAACTCGATTCAGCCAAATGCTGAATCTTAGGCTGTGCCTTGGGCTAGGGTTAGGGTTAGGGTTATGCCTAGGGTTAGGGTTCAGAAAACCACAAGGCCCAGAGCTCCATGGACACTGACAGTGAGAAAGGCATGCCCAGGAGAGCACAACATTCCCCCAAAACTTTAGCCTTCGTTTTTCCTAATCGGAACTCACCTCAGCCCAATGCTGAATGTTAGGCTGCGGCTAGGGTTAGGGTTAGGGTTACGCCTAGGGTTAGGGTTCAGAAAACCACAAAGCCCTGAGCTCCAGGGACAATGACAATGAGAAAGGCAGGCCCAGGGGAGCACAGCATTACCCCAAAATTTTAGCCTTCCTATTTCCTAATCGGAAATCACCTCAGCCCAATGCTCTTTCTTTGGCTGTGCTTTGGGCTAGGGTTAGGGTTAGGGTTTCGCCTAGGGTTAGGGTTCAGAAAAACACAAGGCCCAGAGCTCCAGGGACATTGACTATGAGAAAGGCACGCCAAGGGGAGGACCGCATTGTCCCAAACTTGTAGCCTTCATGTTTTCCTAACCGGAACTCATCTCAGCCCAATGTTCTGTCTTTGGCTGCACCTAGGCTTAGGGTTAGGGTTCCGCCTAGGGTTAGGGTTCAGAAAACCACAAGGCCCAGAGCTCCAGGGACAATGACAATGAGAGAGGCATGCCCAGGGGAGCAGAACATTATCCCAAACTTCCAGCCTTCGTGTTTCCTAATTGGAACTCGCCCCAGCCCAATACTGAATCTTAGGCTGTGCCTTGGGCTAGGGTTAGGGTTAGGGTTATGCCTAGGGTTAGGGTTCAGAAAACCACAAGGCCCAGAGCTCCATGGACACTGACAGTGAGAAAGGCATGCCCAGGAGAGCACAACATTCCCCCAAAACTTTAGCCTTCATTTTTCCTAATCGGAACTCACCTCAGCCCAATGCTGAATGTTAGGCTGCGGCTAGGGTTAGGGTTAGGGTTCCGCCTAGGGTTAGGGTTCTGAAAACCACAAGGCCCGGAGCTCCAGGGACAATGACAATGAGAAAGGCATGCCCAGGGGAGCACAACATTATCCCAAATTTCCAGCCTTCGTTTTTCCTAATTGGAACTCGCCTCAGCCCAATGCTTAATCTTAGGCTGTTCCTCGGGTTAGGAATAGGGTTAGGGTTCCGCCTAGGGTTAGGGTTCAGAAAACCACAAGGCCCGGAGCTCCAGGGACAATGACAATGAGAAAGGCATGCCCAGGGGAGCACAACATTACCCCAAACTTCCAGCCTTCGTGTTTCCTAATTGGAACTCGATTCAGCCAAATGCTGAATCTTAGGCTGTGCCTTGGGCTAGGGTTAGGGTTAGGGTTATGCCTAGGGTTAGGGTTCAGAAAACCACAAGGCCCAGAGCTCCATGGACACTGACAGTGAGAAAGGCATGCCCAGGAGAGCACAACATTCCCCCAAAACTTTAGCCTTCATTTTTCCTAATCGGAACTCACCTCAGCCCAATGCTGAATGTTAGGCTGCGGCTAGGGTTAGGGTTAGGGTTACGCCTAGGGTTAGGGTTCAGAAAACCACAAAGCCCTGAGCTCCAGGGACAATGACAATGAGAAAGGCAGGCCCAGGGGAGCACAGCATTACCCCAAAATTTTAGCCTTCGTATTTCCTAATCGTAAATCACCTCAGCCCAATGCTCTTTCTTTGGCTGTGCTTTGGGCTAGGGTTAGGGTTAGGGTTTCGCCTAGGGTTAGGGTTCAGAAAAACACAAGGCCCAGAGCTCCAGGGACATTGACTATGAGAAAGGCATGCCAAGGGGAGGACCGCATTGTCCCAAACTTGTAGCCTTCATGTTTTCCTAACCGGAACTCATCTCAGCCCAATGATCTGTCTTTGGCTGCACCTAGGGTTAGGGTTAGGGTTACACCTAGGGTTAGGGTTCAGAAAACCACAAGGCCCTGAGCTTCAGAGACAATGACAATGAGAAAGGCATGCCCAGGGGAGCGCAGCACTGTCCTAATATTACAGCTTTCCTATTTGCCCCATTGGAACTCACCTCAGCCCAATGCTGTTAATTAGCCTGAACCTAGTACTAGGGTTAGGGTTCCACCTAGGGTTAAGGTTAAGAAAACGAAAAGGCTTACAGCTATAGGGACACTGACAGCAAGAAAGGCATGCCTAGGGGACAGCATCTTTTCCCCAACCTTACAGCCTTCATGTTTTCCGAATCGGAACTCGCCTCAGCCCAATGCTGTATCTTAGGCTGCGCCTTGGGCTAGGTTTAGGGTTCGGGTTATGCCTAGGGTTAGGGTTCAGAAGACCACAAGGCCCAGATCTCCAGGGACAATGACAATGAGAGAGGCATGCCCAGGGGAGCACAATATTATCCCAAAACTTTAGCCTTCATTTTTCCTAATCGGAACTCGCCTCAGCCCAATGCTTAATCTTAGGCTGTTCCTCAGGTTAGGAGTAGGGTTAGGGTTTCACCTAGGGTTAGGGTTAAGAAAACCACAAGGCCAGATCTCCAGGGACATTGGCAGTGAGAAACGCACGCCAAGGGGAGGACCGCATTGTCCCAAACTTGTAGCCTTCATGTTTTCCTAACCGGAACTCATCTCAGCCCAATGTTCTGTCTTTGGCTGCACCTAGGGTTAGGGTTAGGGTTACGCCTAGGGTTAGGGTTCAGAAAACCACAAAGCCCTGAGCTCCAGGGACAATGACAATGAGAAAGGCAGGCCCAGGGGAGCACAGCATTACCCCAAAATTTTAGCCTTCCTATTTCCTAATCGGAAATCACCTCAGCCCAATGCTCTTTCTTTGGCTGTGCTTTGGGCTAGGGTTAGGGTTAGGGTTTCGCCTAGGGTTAGGGTTCAGAAAAACACAAGGCCCAGAGCTCCAGGGACATTGACTATGAGAAAGGCACGCCAAGGGGAGGACCGCATTGTCCCAAACTTGTAGCCTTCATGTTTTCCTAACCGGAACTCATCTCAGCCCAATGTTCTGTCTTTGGCTGCACCTAGGCTTAGGGTTAGGGTTCCGCCTAGGGTTAGGGTTCAGAAAACCACAAGGCCCAGAGCTCCAGGGACAATGACAATGAGAGAGGCATGCCCAGGGGAGCAGAACATTATCCCAAACTTCCAGCCTTCGTGTTTCCTAATTGGAACTCGCCCCAGCCCAATGCTGAATCTTAGGCTGTGCCTTAGGCTAGGGTTAGGGTTAGGGTTATGCCTAGGGTTAGGGTTCAGAAAACCACAAGGCCCAGAGCTCCATGGACACTGACAGTGAGAAAGGCATGCCCAGGAGAGCACAACATTCCCCCAAAACTTTAGCCTTCGTTTTTCCTAATCGGAACTCACCTCAGCCCAATGCTGAATGTTAGGCTGCGGCTAGGGTTAGGGTTAGGGTTCCGCCTAGGGTTAGGGTTCTGAAAACCACAAGGCCCGGAGCTCCAGGGACAATGACAATGAGAAAGGCATGCCCAGGGGAGCACAAATTATCCCAAATTTCCAGCCTTCGTGTTTCCTAATTGGAACTCGCCTCAGCCCAATGCTTAATCTTAGGCTGTTCCTCGGGTTAGGAATAGGGTTAGGGTTCCGCCTAGGGTTAGGGTTCAGAAAACCACAAGGCCCGGAGCTCCAGGGACAATGACAATGAGAAAGGCATGCCCAGGGGAGCACAACATTACCCCAAACTTCCAGCCTTCGTGTTTCCTAATTGGAACTCGATTCAGCCAAATGCTGAATCTTAGGCTGTGCCTTGGGCTAGGGTTAGGGTTAGGGTTATGCCTAGGGTTAGGGTTCAGAAAACCACAAGGCCCAGAGCTCCATGGACACTGACAGTGAGAAAGGCATGCCCAGGAGAGCACAACATTCCCCCAAAACTTTAGCCTTCGTTTTTCCTAATCGGAACTCACCTCAGCCCAATGCTGAATGTTAGGCTGCGGCTAGGGTTTGGGTTAGGGTTACGCCTAGGGTTAGGGTTCAGAAAACCACAAAGCCCTGAGCTCCAGGGACAATGACAATGAGAAAGGCAGGCCCAGGGGAGCACAGCATTACCCCAAAATTTTAGCCTTCCTATTTCCTAATCGGAAATCACCTCAGCCCAATGCTCTTTCTTTGGCTGTGCTTTGGGCTAGGGTTAGGGTTAGGGTTTCGCCTAGGGTTAGGGTTCAGAAAAACACAAGGCCCAGAGCTCCAGGGACATTGACTATGAGAAAGGCACGCCAAGGGGAGGACCGCATTGTCCCAAACTTGTAGCCTTCATGTTTTCCTAACCGGAACTCATCTCAGCCCAATGTTCTGTCTTTGGCTGCACCTAGGCTTAGGGTTAGGGTTCCGCCTAGGGTTAGGGTTCAGAAAACCACAAGGCCCAGAGCTCCAGGGACAATGACAATGAGAGAGGCATGCCCAGGGGAGCAGAACATTATCCCAAACTTCCAGCCTTCGTGTTTCCTAATTGGAACTCGCCCCAGCCCAATGCTGAATCTTAGGCTGTGCCTTAGGCTAGGGTTAGGGTTAGGGTTATGCCTAGGGTTAGGGTTCAGAAAACCACAAGGCCCAGAGCTCCATGGACACTGACAGTGAGAAAGGCATGCCCAGGAGAGCACAACATTCCCCCAAAACTTTAGCCTTCGTTTTTCCTAATCGGAACTCACCTCAGCCCAATGCTGAATGTTAGGCTGCGGCTAGGGTTAGGGTTAGGGTTCCGCCTAGGGTTAGGGTTCTGAAAACCACAAGGCCCGGAGCTCCAGGGACAATGACAATGAGAAAGGCATGCCCAGGGGAGCACAAATTATCCCAAATTTCCAGCCTTCGTGTTTCCTAATTGGAACTCGCCTCAGCCCAATGCTTAATCTTAGGCTGTTCCTCGGGTTAGGAATAGGGTTAGGGTTCCGCCTAGGGTTAGGGTTCAGAAAACCACAAGGCCCGGAGCTCCAGGGACAATGACAATGAGAAAGGCATGCCCAGGGGAGCACAACATTACCCCAAACTTCCAGCCTTCGTGTTTCCTAATTGGAACTCGATTCAGCCAAATGCTGAATCTTAGGCTGTGCCTTGGGCTAGGGTTAGGGTTAGGGTTATGCCTAGGGTTAGGGTTCAGAAAACCACAAGGCCCAGAGCTCCATGGACACTGACAGTGAGAAAGGCATGCCCAGGAGAGCACAACATTCCCCCAAAACTTTAGCCTTCGTTTTTCCTAATCGGAACTCACCTCAGCCCAATGCTGAATGTTAGGCTGCGGCTAGGGTTTGGGTTAGGGTTACGCCTAGGGTTAGGGTTCAGAAAACCACAAAGCCCTGAGCTCCAGGGACAATGACAATGAGAAAGGCAGGCCCAGGGGAGCACAGCATTACCCCAAAATTTTAGCCTTCCTATTTCCTAATCGTAAATCACCTCAGCCCAATGCTCTTTCTTTGGCTGTGCTTTGGGCTAGGGTTAGGGTTAGGGTTTCGCCTAGGGTTAGGGTTCAGAAAAACACAAGGCCCAGAGCTCCAGGGACATTGACTATGAGAAAGGCATGCCAAGGGGAGGACCGCATTGTCCCAAACTTGTAGCCTTCATGTTTTCCTAACCGGAACTCATCTCAGCCCAATGATCTGTCTTTGGCTGCACCTAGGGTTAGGGTTAGGGTTACACCTAGGGTTAGGGTTCAGAAAACCACAAGGCCCAGAGCTTCAGAGACAATGACAATGAGAAAGGCATGCCCAGGGGAGCGCAGCACTGTCCTAATATTACAGCTTTCCTATTTGCCCCATTGGAACTCACCTCAGCCCAATGCTGTTAATTAGCCTGAACCTAGTACTAGGGTTAGGGTTCCACCTAGGGTTAAGGTTAAGAAAACGAAAAGGCTTACAGCTATAGGGACACTGACAGCAAGAAAGGCATGCCTAGGGGACAGCATCTTTTCCCCAACCTTACAGCCTTCATGTTTTCCGAATCGGAACTCGCCTCAGCCCAATGCTGTATCTTAGGCTGCGCCTTGGGCTAGGTTTAGGGTTCGGGTTATGCCTAGGGTTAGGGTTCAGAAGACCACAAGGCCCAGATCTCCAGGGACAATGACAATGAGAGAGGCATGCCCAGGGGAGCACAACATTATCCCAAAACTTTAGCCTTCATTTTTCCTAATCGGAACTCGCCTCAGCCCAATGCTTAATCTTAGGCTGTTCCTCAGGTTAGGAGTAGGGTTAGGGTTTCACCTAGGGTTAGGGTTAAGAAAACCACAAGGCCAGATCTCCAGGGACATTGGCAGTGAGAAACGCACGCCAAGGGGAGGACCGCATTGTCCCAAACTTGTAGCCTTCATGTTTTCCTAACCGGAACTCATCTCAGCCCAATGTTCTGTCTTTGGCTGCACCTAGGGTTAGGGTTAGGGTTACGCCTAGGGTTAGGGTTCAGAAAACCACAAAGCCCTGAGCTCCAGGGACGCTGACAATGAGAAAGGCATGCCAAGGGGATTGCATCTTTACCCCAACCTTGCAGTTGTCATGTTTTATAAATTGGAACTCACCTCAGCCCAATGCTCTATCTTAGGCTGTGCCTTGGGCTAGGGTTAGGGTTAGGGTTATGCCTAGGGTTAGGGTTCCGAAAACCACAAGGCCCAGAGCTCCAGGGACAATGACAATGAGAGAGGCATGCCCAGGGGAGCAGAACATTATCCCAAACTTCCAGCCTTCGTGTTTCCTAATTGGAACTCGCCCCAGCCCAATGCTGAATCTTAGGCTGTGCCTTGGGCTAGGGTTAGGGTTAGGGTTATGCCTAGGGTTAGGATTCAGAAAACCACAAGTCCCAGAGCTCCATGGACACTGACAGTGAGAAAGGCATGCCCAGGAGAGCACAACATTCCCCCAAAACTTTAGCCTTCGTTTTTCCTAATCGGAACTCACCTCAGCCCAATGCTGAATGTTAGGCTGCGGCTAGGGTTAGGGTTAGGGTTCCGCCTAGGGTTAGGGTTCTGAAAACCACAAGGCCCGGAGCTCCAGGGACAATGACAATGAGAAAGGCATGCCCAGGGGAGCACAACATTATCCCAAATTTCCAGCCTTCGTGTTTCCTAATTGGAACTCGCCTCAGCCCAATGCTTAATCTTAGGCTGTTCCTCGGGTTAGGAATAGGGTTAGGGTTCCGCCTAGGGTTAGGGTTCAGAAAACCACAAGGCCCGGAGCTCCAGGGACAATGACAATGAGAAAGGCATGCCCAGGGGAGCACAACATTACCCCAAACTTCCAGCCTTCGTGTTTCCTAATTGGAACTCGATTCAGCCAAATGCTGAATCTTAGGCTGTGCCTTGGGCTAGGGTTAGGGTTAGGGTTATGCCTAGGGTTAGGGTTCAGAAAACCACAAGGCCCAGAGCTCCATGGACACTGACAGTGAGAAAGGCATGCCCAGGAGAGCACAACATTCCCCCAAAACTTTAGCCTTCGTTTTTCCTAATCGGAACTCACCTCAGCCCAATGCTGAATGTTAGGCTGCGGCTAGGGTTAGGGTTAGGGTTACGCCTAGGGTTAGGGTTCAGAAAACCACAAAGCCCTGAGCTCCAGGGACAATGACAATGAGAAAGGCAGGCCCAGGGGAGCACAGCATTACCCCAAAATTTTAGCCTTCCTATTTCCTAATCGGAAATCACCTCAGCCCAATGCTCTTTCTTTGGCTGTGCTTTGGGCTAGGGTTAGGGTTAGGGTTTCGCCTAGGGTTAGGGTTCAGAAAAACACAAGGCCCAGAGCTCCAGGGACATTGACTATGAGAAAGGCACGCCAAGGGGAGGACCGCATTGTCCCAAACTTGTAGCCTTCATGTTTTCCTAACCGGAACTCATCTCAGCCCAATGTTCTGTCTTTGGCTGCACCTAGGCTTAGGGTTAGGGTTCCGCCTAGGGTTAGGGTTCAGAAAACCACAAGGCCCAGAGCTCCAGGGACAATGACAATGAGAGAGGCATGCCCAGGGGAGCAGAACATTATCCCAAACTTCCAGCCTTCGTGTTTCCTAATTGGAACTCGCCCCAGCCCAATACTGAATCTTAGGCTGTGCCTTGGGCTAGGGTTAGGGTTAGGGTTATGCCTAGGGTTAGGGTTCAGAAAACCACAAGGCCCAGAGCTCCATGGACACTGACAGTGAGAAAGGCATGCCCAGGAGAGCACAACATTCCCCCAAAACTTTAGCCTTCATTTTTCCTAATCGGAACTCACCTCAGCCCAATGCTGAATGTTAGGCTGCGGCTAGGGTTAGGGTTAGGGTTCCGCCTAGGGTTAGGGTTCTGAAAACCACAAGGCCCGGAGCTCCAGGGACAATGACAATGAGAAAGGCATGCCCAGGGGAGCACAACATTATCCCAAATTTCCAGCCTTCGTTTTTCCTAATTGGAACTCGCCTCAGCCCAATGCTTAATCTTAGGCTGTTCCTCGGGTTAGGAATAGGGTTAGGGTTCCGCCTAGGGTTAGGGTTCAGAAAACCACAAGGCCCGGAGCTCCAGGGACAATGACAATGAGAAAGGCATGCCCAGGGGAGCACAACATTACCCCAAACTTCCAGCCTTCGTGTTTCCTAATTGGAACTCGATTCAGCCAAATGCTGAATCTTAGGCTGTGCCTTGGGCTAGGGTTAGGGTTAGGGTTATGCCTAGGGTTAGGGTTCAGAAAACCACAAGGCCCAGAGCTCCATGGACACTGACAGTGAGAAAGGCATGCCCAGGAGAGCACAACATTCCCCCAAAACTTTAGCCTTCATTTTTCCTAATCGGAACTCACCTCAGCCCAATGCTGAATGTTAGGCTGCGGCTAGGGTTAGGGTTAGGGTTACGCCTAGGGTTAGGGTTCAGAAAACCACAAAGCCCTGAGCTCCAGGGACAATGACAATGAGAAAGGCAGGCCCAGGGGAGCACAGCATTACCCCAAAATTTTAGCCTTCGTATTTCCTAATCGTAAATCACCTCAGCCCAATGCTCTTTCTTTGGCTGTGCTTTGGGCTAGGGTTAGGGTTAGGGTTTCGCCTAGGGTTAGGGTTCAGAAAAACACAAGGCCCAGAGCTCCAGGGACATTGACTATGAGAAAGGCATGCCAAGGGGAGGACCGCATTGTCCCAAACTTGTAGCCTTCATGTTTTCCTAACCGGAACTCATCTCAGCCCAATGATCTGTCTTTGGCTGCACCTAGGGTTAGGGTTAGGGTTACACCTAGGGTTAGGGTTCAGAAAACCACAAGGCCCTGAGCTTCAGAGACAATGACAATGAGAAAGGCATGCCCAGGGGAGCGCAGCACTGTCCTAATATTACAGCTTTCCTATTTGCCCCATTGGAACTCACCTCAGCCCAATGCTGTTAATTAGCCTGAACCTAGTACTAGGGTTAGGGTTCCACCTAGGGTTAAGGTTAAGAAAACGAAAAGGCTTACAGCTATAGGGACACTGACAGCAAGAAAGGCATGCCTAGGGGACAGCATCTTTTCCCCAACCTTACAGCCTTCATGTTTTCCGAATCGGAACTCGCCTCAGCCCAATGCTGTATCTTAGGCTGCGCCTTGGGCTAGGTTTAGGGTTCGGGTTATGCCTAGGGTTAGGGTTCAGAAGACCACAAGGCCCAGATCTCCAGGGACAATGACAATGAGAGAGGCATGCCCAGGGGAGCACAATATTATCCCAAAACTTTAGCCTTCATTTTTCCTAATCGGAACTCGCCTCAGCCCAATGCTTAATCTTAGGCTGTTCCTCAGGTTAGGAGTAGGGTTAGGGTTTCACCTAGGGTTAGGGTTAAGAAAACCACAAGGCCAGATCTCCAGGGACATTGGCAGTGAGAAACGCACGCCAAGGGGAGGACCGCATTGTCCCAAACTTGTAGCCTTCATGTTTTCCTAACCGGAACTCATCTCAGCCCAATGTTCTGTCTTTGGCTGCACCTAGGGTTAGGGTTAGGGTTACGCCTAGGGTTAGGGTTCAGAAAACCACAAAGCCCTGAGCTCCAGGGACAATGACAATGAGAAAGGCAGGCCCAGGGGAGCACAGCATTACCCCAAAATTTTAGCCTTCCTATTTCCTAATCGGAAATCACCTCAGCCCAATGCTCTTTCTTTGGCTGTGCTTTGGGCTAGGGTTAGGGTTAGGGTTTCGCCTAGGGTTAGGGTTCAGAAAAACACAAGGCCCAGAGCTCCAGGGACATTGACTATGAGAAAGGCACGCCAAGGGGAGGACCGCATTGTCCCAAACTTGTAGCCTTCATGTTTTCCTAACCGGAACTCATCTCAGCCCAATGTTCTGTCTTTGGCTGCACCTAGGCTTAGGGTTAGGGTTCCGCCTAGGGTTAGGGTTCAGAAAACCACAAGGCCCAGAGCTCCAGGGACAATGACAATGAGAGAGGCATGCCCAGGGGAGCAGAACATTATCCCAAACTTCCAGCCTTCGTGTTTCCTAATTGGAACTCGCCCCAGCCCAATGCTGAATCTTAGGCTGTGCCTTAGGCTAGGGTTAGGGTTAGGGTTATGCCTAGGGTTAGGGTTCAGAAAACCACAAGGCCCAGAGCTCCATGGACACTGACAGTGAGAAAGGCATGCCCAGGAGAGCACAACATTCCCCCAAAACTTTAGCCTTCGTTATTCCTAATCGGAACTCACCTCAGCCCAATGCTGAATGTTAGGCTGCGGCTAGGGTTAGGGTTAGGGTTCCGCCTAGGGTTAGGGTTCTGAAAACCACAAGGCCCGGAGCTCCAGGGACAATGACAATGAGAAAGGCATGCCCAGGGGAGCACAAATTATCCCAAATTTCCAGCCTTCGTGTTTCCTAATTGGAACTCGCCTCAGCCCAATGCTTAATCTTAGGCTGTTCCTCGGGTTAGGAATAGGGTTAGGGTTCCGCCTAGGGTTAGGGTTCAGAAAACCACAAGGCCCGGAGCTCCAGGGACAATGACAATGAGAAAGGCATGCCCAGGGGAGCACAACATTACCCCAAACTTCCAGCCTTCGTGTTTCCTAATTGGAACTCGATTCAGCCAAATGCTGAATCTTAGGCTGTGCCTTGGGCTAGGGTTAGGGTTAGGGTTATGCCTAGGGTTAGGGTTCAGAAAACCACAAGGCCCAGAGCTCCATGGACACTGACAGTGAGAAAGGCATGCCCAGGAGAGCACAACATTCCCCCAAAACTTTAGCCTTCGTTTTTCCTAATCGGAACTCACCTCAGCCCAATGCTGAATGTTAGGCTGCGGCTAGGGTTTGGGTTAGGGTTACGCCTAGGGTTAGGGTTCAGAAAACCACAAAGCCCTGAGCTCCAGGGACAATGACAATGAGAAAGGCAGGCCCAGGGGAGCACAGCATTACCCCAAAATTTTAGCCTTCCTATTTCCTAATCGGAAATCACCTCAGCCCAATGCTCTTTCTTTGGCTGTGCTTTGGGCTAGGGTTAGGGTTAGGGTTTCGCCTAGGGTTAGGGTTCAGAAAAACACAAGGCCCAGAGCTCCAGGGACATTGACTATGAGAAAGGCATGCCAAGGGGAGGACCGCATTGTCCCAAACTTGTAGCCTTCATGTTTTCCTAACCGGAACTCATCTCAGCCCAATGATCTGTCTTTGGCTGCACCTAGGGTTAGGGTTAGGGTTACACCTAGGGTTAGGGTTCAGAAAACCACAAGGCCCTGAGCTTCAGAGACAATGACAATGAGAAAGGCATGCCCAGGGGAGCGCAGCACTGTCCTAATATTACAGCTTTCCTATTTGCCCCATTGGAACTCACCTCAGCCCAATGCTGTTAATTAGCCTGAACCTAGTACTAGGGTTAGGGTTCCACCTAGGGTTAAGGTTAAGAAAACGAAAAGGCTTACAGCTATAGGGACACTGACAGCAAGAAAGGCATGCCTAGGGGACAGCATCTTTTCCCCAACCTTACAGCCTTCATGTTTTCCGAATCGGAACTCGCCTCAGCCCAATGCTGTATCTTAGGCTGCGCCTTGGGCTAGGTTTAGGGTTCGGGTTATGCCTAGGGTTAGGGTTCAGAAGACCACAAGGCCCAGATCTCCAGGGACAATGACAATGAGAGAGGCATGCCCAGGGGAGCACAATATTATCCCAAAACTTTAGCCTTCATTTTTCCTAATCGGAACTCGCCTCAGCCCAATGCTTAATCTTAGGCTGTTCCTCAGGTTAGGAGTAGGGTTAGGGTTTCACCTAGGGTTAGGGTTAAGAAAACCACAAGGCCAGATCTCCAGGGACATTGGCAGTGAGAAACGCACGCCAAGGGGAGGACCGCATTGTCCCAAACTTGTAGCCTTCATGTTTTCCTAACCGGAACTCATCTCAGCCCAATGTTCTGTCTTTGGCTGCACCTAGGGTTAGGGTTAGGGTTACGCCTAGGGTTAGGGTTCAGAAAACCACAAAGCCCTGAGCTCCAGGGACGCTGACAATGAGAAAGGCATGCCAAGGGGATTGCATCTTTACCCCAACCTTGCAGTTGTCATGTTTTATAAATTGGAACTCACCTCAGCCCAATGCTCTATCTTAGGCTGTGCCTTGGGCTAGGGTTAGGGTTAGGGTTATGCCTAGGGTTAGGGTTCCGAAAACCACAAGGCCCAGAGCTCCAGGGACAATGACAATGAGAGAGGCATGCCCAGGGGAGCAGAACATTATCCCAAAATTTTAGCCTTCCTATTTCCTAAACGGAAATCACCTCAGCCCAATGCTCTTTCTTTGGCTGTGCTTTGGGCTAGGGTTAGGGTTAGGGTTTCGCCTAGGGTTAGGGTTCAGAAAAACACAAGGCCCAGAGCTCCAGGGACATTGACTATGAGAAAGGCACGCCAAGGGGAGGACCGCATTGTCCCAAACTTGTAGCCTTCATGTTTTCCTAACCGGAACTCATCTCAGCCCAATGTTCTGTCTTTGGCTGCACCTAGGCTTAGGGTTAGGGTTCCGCCTAGGGTTAGGGTTCAGAAAACCACAAGGCCCAGAGCTCCAGGGACAATGACAATGAGAGAGGCATGCCCAGGGGAGCAGAACATTATCCCAAACTTCCAGCCTTCGTGTTTCCTAATTGGAACTCGCCCCAGCCCAATACTGAATCTTAGGCTGTGCCTTGGGCTAGGGTTAGGGTTAGGGTTATGCCTAGGGTTAGGGTTCAGAAAACCACAAGGCCCAGAGCTCCATGGACACTGACAGTGAGAAAGGCATGCCCAGGAGAGCACAACATTCCCCCAAAACTTTAGCCTTCGTTTTTCCTAATCGGAACTCACCTCAGCCCAATGCTGAATATTAGGCTGCGGCTAGGGTTAGGGTTAGGGTTCCGCCTAGGGTTAGGGTTCTGAAAACCACAAGGCCCGGAGCTCCAGGGACAATGACAATGAGAAAGGCATGCCCAGGGGAGCACAACATTATCCCAAATTTCCAGCCTTCGTTTTTCCTAATTGGAACTCGCCTCAGCCCAATGCTTAATCTTAGGCTGTTCCTCGGGTTAGGAATAGGGTTAGGGTTCCGCCTAGGGTTAGGGTTCAGAAAACCACAAGGCCCGGAGCTCCAGGGACAATGACAATGAGAAAGGCATGCCCAGGGGAGCACAACATTACCCCAAACTTCCAGCCTTCGTGTTTCCTAATTGGAACTCGATTCAGCCAAATGCTGAATCTTAGGCTGTGCCTTGGGCTAGGGTTAGGGTTAGGGTTATGCCTAGGGTTAGGGTTCAGAAAACCACAAGGCCCAGAGCTCCATGGACACTGACAGTGAGAAAGGCATGCCCAGGAGAGCACAACATTCCCCCAAAACTTTAGCCTTCATTTTTCCTAATCGGAACTCACCTCAGCCCAATGCTGAATGTTAGGCTGCGGCTAGGGTTAGGGTTAGGGTTACGCCTAGGGTTAGGGTTCAGAAAACCACAAAGCCCTGAGCTCCAGGGACAATGACAATGAGAAAGGCAGGCCCAGGGGAGCACAGCATTACCCCAAAATTTTAGCCTTCGTATTTCCTAATCGTAAATCACCTCAGCCCAATGCTCTTTCTTTGGCTGTGCTTTGGGCTAGGGTTAGGGTTAGGGTTTCGCCTAGGGTTAGGGTTCAGAAAAACACAAGGCCCAGAGCTCCAGGGACATTGACTATGAGAAAGGCATGCCAAGGGGAGGACCGCATTGTCCCAAACTTGTAGCCTTCATGTTTTCCTAACCGGAACTCATCTCAGCCCAATGATCTGTCTTTGGCTGCACCTAGGGTTAGGGTTAGGGTTACACCTAGGGTTAGGGTTCAGAAAACCACAAGGCCCTGAGCTTCAGAGACAATGACAATGAGAAAGGCATGCCCAGGGGAGCGCAGCACTGTCCTAATATTACAGCTTTCCTATTTGCCCCATTGGAACTCACCTCAGCCCAATGCTGTTAATTAGCCTGAACCTAGTACTAGGGTTAGGGTTCCACCTAGGGTTAAGGTTAAGAAAACAAAAAGGCTTACAGCTATAGGGACACTGACAGCAAGAAAGGCATGCCTAGGGGACAGCATCTTTTCCCCAACCTTACAGCCTTCATGTTTTCCGAATCGGAACTCGCCTCAGCCCAATGCTGTATCTTAGGCTGCGCCTTGGGCTAGGTTTAGGGTTCGGGTTATGCCTAGGGTTAGGGTTCAGAAGACCACAAGGCCCAGATCTCCAGGGACAATGACAATGAGAGAGGCATGCCCAGGGGAGCACAATATTATCCCAAAACTTTAGCCTTCATTTTTCCTAATCGGAACTCGCCTCAGCCCAATGCTTAATCTTAGGCTGTTCCTCAGGTTAGGAGTAGGGTTAGGGTTTCACCTAGGGTTAGGGTTAAGAAAACCACAAGGCCAGATCTCCAGGGACATTGGCAGTGAGAAACGCACGCCAAGGGGAGGACCGCATTGTCCCAAACTTGTAGCCTTCATGTTTTCCTAACCGGAACTCATCTCAGCCCAATGTTCTGTCTTTGGCTGCACCTAGGGTTAGGGTTAGGGTTACGCCTAGGGTTAGGGTTCAGAAAACCACAAAGCCCTGAGCTCCAGGGACAATGACAATGAGAAAGGCAGGCCCAGGGGAGCACAGCATTACCCCAAAATTTTAGCCTTCCTATTTCCTAATCGGAAATCACCTCAGCCCAATGCTCTTTCTTTGGCTGTGCTTTGGGCTAGGGTTAGGGTTAGGGTTTCGCCTAGGGTTAGGGTTCAGAAAAACACAAGGCCCAGAGCTCCAGGGACATTGACTATGAGAAAGGCACGCCAAGGGGAGGACCGCATTGTCCCAAACTTGTAGCCTTCATGTTTTCCTAACCGGAACTCATCTCAGCCCAATGTTCTGTCTTTGGCTGCACCTAGGCTTAGGGTTAGGGTTCCGCCTAGGGTTAGGGTTCAGAAAACCACAAGGCCCAGAGCTCCAGGGACAATGACAATGAGAGAGACATGCCCAGGGGAGCAGAACATTATCCCAAACTTCCAGCCTTCGTGTTTCCTAATTGGAACTCGCCCCAGCCCAATGCTGAATCTTAGGCTGTGCCTTGGGCTAGGGTTAGGGTTAGGGTTATGCCTAGGGTTAGGGTTCAGAAAACCACAAGGCCCAGAGCTCCATGGACACTGACAGTGAGAAAGGCATGCCCAGGAGAGCACAACATTCCCCCAAAACTTTAGCCTTCGTTTTTCCTAATCGGAACTCACCTCAGCCCAATGCTTAATGTTAGGCTGCGGCTAGGGTTAGGGTTAGGGTTCCGCCTAGGGTTAGGGTTCTGAAAACCACAAGGCCCGGAGCTCCAGGGACAATGACAATGAGAAAGGCATGCCCAGGGGAGCACAAATTATCCCAAATTTCCAGCCTTCGTGTTTCCTAATTGGAACTCGCCTCAGCCCAATGCTTAATCTTAGGCTGTTCCTCGGGTTAGGAATAGGGTTAGGGTTCCGCCTAGGGTTAGGGTTCAGAAAACCACAAGGCCCGGAGCTCCAGGGACAATGACAATGAGAAAGGCATGCCCAGGGGAGCACAACATTACCCCAAACTTCCAGCCTTCGTGTTTCCTAATTGGAACTCGATTCAGCCAAATGCTGAATCTTAGGCTGTGCCTTGGGCTAGGGTTAGGGTTAGGGTTATGCCTAGGGTTAGGGTTCAGAAAACCACAAGTCCCAGAGCTCCATGGACACTGACAGTGAGAAAGGCATGCCCAGGAGAGCACAACATTCCCCCAAAACTTTAGCCTTCGTTTTTCCTAATCGGAACTCACCTCAGCCCAATGCTGAATGTTAGGCTGCGGCTAGGGTTTGGGTTAGGGTTACGCCTAGGGTTAGGGTTCAGAAAACCACAAAGCCCTGAGCTCCAGGGACAATGACAATGAGAAAGGCAGGCCCAGGGGAGCACAGCATTACCCCAAAATTTTAGCCTTCCTATTTCCTAATCGGAAATCGCCTCAGCCCAATGCTCTTTCTTTGGCTGTGCTTTGGGCTAGGGTTAGGGTTAGGGTTTCGCCTAGGGTTAGGGTTCAGAAAAACACAAGGCCCAGAGCTCCAGGGACATTGACTATGAGAAAGGCATGCCAAGGGGAGGACCGCATTGTCCCAAACTTGTAGCCTTCATGTTTTCCTAACCGGAACTCATCTCAGCCCAATGTTCTGTCTTTGGCTGCACCTAGGCTTAGGGTTAGGGTTCCGCCTAGGGTTAGGGTTCAGAAAACCACAAGGCCCAGAGCTCCAGGGACAATGACAATGAGAGAGGCATGCCCAGGGGAGCAGAACATTATCCCAAACTTCCAGCCTTCGTGTTTCCTAATTGGAACTCGCCCCAGCCCAATACTGAATCTTAGGCTGTGCCTTGGGCTAGGGTTAGGGTTAGGGTTATGCCTAGGGTTAGGGTTCAGAAAACCACAAGGCCCAGAGCTCCATGGACACTGACAGTGAGAAAGGCATGCCCAGGAGAGCACAACATTCCCCCAAAACTTTAGCCTTCGTTTTTCCTAATCGGAACTCACCTCAGCCCAATGCTGAATGTTAGGCTGCGGCTAGGGTTAGGGTTAGGGTTACGCCTAGGGTTAGGGTTCAGAAAACCACAAAGCCCTGAGCTCCAGGGACAATGACAATGAGAAAGGCAGGCCCAGGGGAGCACAGCATTACCCCAAAATTTTAGCCTTCCTATTTCCTAATCGGAAATCACCTCAGCCCAATGCTCTTTCTTTGGCTGTGCTTTGGGCTAGGGTTAGGGTTAGGGTTTCGCCTAGGGTTAGGGTTCAGAAAAACACAAGGCCCAGAGCTCCAGGGACATTGACTATGAGAAAGGCATGCCAAGGGGAGGACCGCATTGTCCCAAACTTGTAGCCTTCATGTTTTCCTAACCGGAACTCATCTCAGCCCAATGATCTGTCTTTGGCTGCACCTAGGGTTAGGGTTAGGGTTACACCTAGGGTTAGGGTTCAGAAAACCACAAGGCCCTGAGCTTCAGAGACAATGACAATGAGAAAGGCATGCCCAGGGGAGCGCAGCACTGTCCTAATATTACAGCTTTCCTATTTGCCCCATTGGAACTCACCTCAGCCCAATGCTGTTAATTAGCCTGAACCTAGTACTAGGGTTAGGGTTCCACCTAGGGTTAAGGTTAAGAAAACGAAAAGGCTTACAGCTATAGGGACACTGACAGAAAGAAAGGCATGCCTAGGGGACAGCATCTTTTCCCCAACCTTACAGCCTTCATGTTTTCCGAATCGGAACTCGCCTCAGCCCAATGCTGTATCTTAGGCTGCGCCTTGGGCTAGGTTTAGGGTTCGGGTTATGCCTAGGGTTAGGGTTCAGAAGACCACAAGGCCCAGATCTCCAGGGACAATGACAATGAGAGAGGCATGCCCAGGGGAGCACAATATTATCCCAAAACTTTAGCCTTCATTTTTCCTAATCGGAACTCGCCTCAGCCCAATGCTTAATCTTAGGCTGTTCCTCAGGTTAGGAGTAGGGTTAGGGTTTCACCTAGGGTTAGGGTTAAGAAAACCACAAGGCCAGATCTCCAGGGACATTGGCAGTGAGAAACGCACGCCAAGGGGAGGACCGCATTGTCCCAAACTTGTAGCCTTCATGTTTTCCTAACCGGAACTCATCTCAGCCCAATGTTCTGTCTTTGGCTGCACCTAGGGTTAGGGTTAGGGTTACGCCTAGGGTTAGGGTTCAGAAAACCACAAAGCCCTGAGCTCCAGGGACGCTGACAATGAGAAAGGCATGCCAAGGGGATTGCATCTTTACCCCAACCTTGCAGTTGTCATGTTTTATAAATTGGAACTCACCTCAGCCCAATGCTCTATCTTAGGCTGTGCCTTGGGCTAGGGTTAGGGTTAGGGTTATGCCTAGGGTTAGGGTTCCGAAAACCACAAGGCCCAGAGCTCCAGGGACAATGACAATGAGAGAGGCATGCCCAGGGGAGCAGAACATTATCCCAAACTTCCAGCCTTCGTGTTTCCTAATTGGAACTCGCCCCAGCCCAATGCTGAATCTTAGGCTGTGCCTTGGCCTAGGGTTAGGGTTAGGGTTATGCCTAGGGTTAGGGTTCAGAAAACCACAAGGCCCAGAGCTCCATGGACACTGACAGTGAGAAAGGCATGCCCAGGAGAGCACAACATTCCCCCAAAACTTTAGCCTTCGTTTTTCCTAATCGGAACTCACCTCAGCCCAATGCTGAATGTTAGGCTGCGGCTAGGGTTAGGGTTAGGGTTCCGCCTAGGGTTAGGGTTCTGAAAACCACAAGGCCCGGAGCTCCAGGGACAATGACAATGAGAAAGGCATGCCCAGGGGAGCACAACATTATCCCAAATTTCCAGCCTTCGTGTTTCCTAATTGGAACTCGCCTCAGCCCAATGCTTAATCTTAGGCTGTTCCTCGGGTTAGGAATAGGGTTAGGGTTCCGCCTAGGGTTAGGGTTCAGAAAACCACAAGGCCCGGAGCTCCAGGGACAATGACAATGAGAAAGGCATGCCCAGGGGAGCACAACATTACCCCAAACTTCCAGCCTTCGTGTTTCCTAATTGGAACTCGATTCAGCCAAATGCTGAATCTTAGGCTGTGCCTTGGGCTAGGGTTAGGGTTAGGGTTATGCCTAGGGTTAGGGTTCAGAAAACCACAAGTCCCAGAGCTCCATGGACACTGACAGTGAGAAAGGCATGCCCAGGAGAGCACAACATTCCCCCAAAACTTTAGCCTTCGTTTTTCCTAATCGGAACTCACCTCAGCCCAATGCTGAATGTTAGGCTGCGGCTAGGGTTAGGGTTAGGGTTACGCCTAGGGTTAGGGTTCAGAAAACCACAAAGCCCTGAGCTCCAGGGACAATGACAATGAGAAAGGCAGGCCCAGGGGAGCACAGCATTACCCCAAAATTTTAGCCTTCCTATTTCCTAATCGGAAATCACCTCAGCCCAATGCTCTTTCTTTGGCTGTGCTTTGGGCTAGGGTTAGGGTTAGGGTTTCGCCTAGGGTTAGGGTTCAGAAAAACACAAGGCCCAGAGCTCCAGGGACATTGACTATGAGAAAGGCCCGCCAAGGGGAGGACCGCATTGTCCCAAACTTGTAGCCTTCATGTTTTCCTAACCGGAACTCATCTCAGCCCAATGTTCTGTCTTTGGCTGCACCTAGGCTTAGGGTTAGGGTTCCGCCTAGGGTTAGGGTTCAGAAAACCACAAGGCCCAGAGCTCCAGGGACAATGACAATGAGAGAGGCATGCCCAGGGGAGCAGAACATTATCCCAAACTTCCAGCCTTCGTGTTTCCTAATTGGAACTCGCCCCAGCCCAATACTGAATCTTAGGCTGTGCCTTGGGCTAGGGTTAGGGTTAGGGTTATGCCTAGGGTTAGGGTTCAGAAAACCACAAGGCCCAGAGCTCCATGGACACTGACAGTGAGAAAGGCATGCCCAGGAGAGCACAACATTCCCCCAAAACTTTAGCCTTCGTTTTTCCTAATCGGAACTCACCTCAGCCCAATGCTTAATGTTAGGCTGCGGCTAGGGTTAGGGTTAGGGTTCCGCCTAGGGTTAGGGTTCTGAAAACCACAAGGCCCTGAGCTTCAGAGACAATGACAATGAGAAAGGCATGCCCAGGGGAGCGCAGCACTGTCCTAATATTACAGCTTTCCTATTTGCCCCATTGGAACTCACCTCAGCCCAATGCTGTTAATTAGCCTGAACCTAGTACTAGGGTTAGGGTTCCACCTAGGGTTAAGGTTAAGAAAACGAAAAGGCTTACAGCTATAGGGACACTGACAGCAAGAAAGGCATGCCTAGGGGACAGCATCTTTTCCCCAACCTTACAGCCTTCATGTTTTCCGAATCGGAACTCGCCTCAGCCCAATGCTGTATCTTAGGCTGCGCCTTGGGCTAGGTTTAGGGTTCGGGTTATGCCTAGGGTTAGGGTTCAGAAGACCACAAGGCCCAGATCTCCAGGGACAATGACAATGAGAGAGGCATGCCCAGGGGAGCACAATATTATCCCAAAACTTTAGCCTTCATTTTTCCTAATCGGAACTCGCCTCAGCCCAATGCTTAATCTTAGGCTGTTCCTCAGGTTAGGAGTAGGGTTAGGGTTTCACCTAGGGTTAGGGTTCAGAAAACCACAAGGCCCAGAGCTCCAGGGACAATGACAATGAGAGAGGCATGCCCAGGGGAGCAGAACATTATCCCAAACTTCCAGCCTTCGTGTTTCCTAATTGGAACTCGCCCCAGCCCAATGCTGAATCTTAGGCTGTGCCTTGGGCTAGGGTTAGGGTTAGGGTTATGCCTAGGGTTAGGGTTCAGAAAACCACAAGGCCCAGAGCTCCATGGACACTGACAGTGAGAAAGGCATGCCCAGGAGAGCACAACATTCCCCCAAAACTTTAGCCTTCGTTTTTCCTAATCGGAACTCACCTCAGCCCAATGCTGAATGTTAGGCTGCGGCTAGGGTTAGGGTTAGGGTTCCGCCTAGGGTTAGGGTTCTGAAAACCACAAGGCCCGGAGCTCCAGGGACAATGACAATGAGAAAGGCATGCCCAGGGGAGCACAAATTATCCCAAATTTCCAGCCTTCGTGTTTCCTAATTGGAACTCGCCTCAGCCCAATGCTTAATCTTAGGCTGTTCCTCGGGTTAGGAATAGGGTTAGGGTTCCGCCTAGGGTTAGGGTTCAGAAAACCACAAGGCCCGGAGCTCCAGGGACAATGACAATGAGAAAGGCATGCCCAGGGGAGCACAACATTACCCCAAACTTCCAGCCTTCGTGTTTCCTAATTGGAACTCGATTCAGCCAAATGCTGAATCTTAGGCTGTGCCTTGGGCTAGGGTTAGGGTTAGGGTTATGCCTAGGGTTAGGGTTCAGAAAACCACAAGTCCCAGAGCTCCATGGACACTGACAGTGAGAAAGGCATGCCCAGGAGAGCACAACATTCCCCCAAAACTTTAGCCTTCGTTTTTCCTAATCGGAACTCACCTCAGCCCAATGCTGAATGTTAGGCTGCGGCTAGGGTTTGGGTTAGGGTTACGCCTAGGGTTAGGGTTCAGAAAACCACAAAGCCCTGAGCTCCAGGGACAATGACAATGAGAAAGGCAGGCCCAGGGGAGCACAGCATTACCCCAAAATTTTAGCCTTCCTATTTCCTAATCGGAAATCACCTCAGCCCAATGCTCTTTCTTTGGCTGTGCTTTGGGCTAGGGTTAGGGTTAGGGTTTCGCCTAGGGTTAGGGTTCAGAAAAACACAAGGCCCAGAGCTCCAGGGACATTGACTATGAGAAAGGCATGCCAAGGGGAGGACCGCATTGTCCCAAACTTGTAGCCTTCATGTTTTCCTAACCGGAACTCATCTCAGCCCAATGATCTGTCTTTGGCTGCACCTAGGGTTAGGGTTAGGGTTACACCTAGGGTTAGGGTTCAGAAAACCACAAGGCCCTGAGCTTCAGAGACAATGACAATGAGAAAGGCATGCCCAGGGGAGCGCAGCACTGTCCTAATATTACAGCTTTCCTATTTGCCCCATTGGAACTCACCTCAGCCCAATGCTGTTAATTAGCCTGAACCTAGTACTAGGGTTAGGGTTCCACCTAGGGTTAAGGTTAAGAAAACGAAAAGGCTTACAGCTATAGGGACACTGACAGCAAGAAAGGCATGCCTAGGGGACAGCATCTTTTCCCCAACCTTACAGCCTTCATGTTTTCCGAATCGGAACTCGCCTCAGCCCAATGCTGTATCTTAGGCTGCGCCTTGGGCTAGGTTTAGGGTTCGGGTTATGCCTAGGGTTAGGGTTCAGAAGACCACAAGGCCCAGATCTCCAGGGACAATGACAATGAGAGAGGCATGCCCAGGGGAGCACAATATTATCCCAAAACTTTAGCCTTCATTTTTCCTAATCGGAACTCGCCTCAGCCCAATGCTTAATCTTAGGCTGTTCCTCAGGTTAGGAGTAGGGTTAGGGTTTCACCTAGGGTTAGGGTTAAGAAAACCACAAGGCCAGATCTCCAGGGACATTGGCAGTGAGAAACGCACGCCAAGGGGAGGACCGCATTGTCCCAAACTTGTAGCCTTCATGTTTTCCTAACCGGAACTCATCTCAGCCCAATGTTCTGTCTTTGGCTGCACCTAGGGTTAGGGTTAGGGTTACGCCTAGGGTTAGGGTTCAGAAAACCACAAAGCCCTGAGCTCCAGGGACAATGACAATGAGAAAGGCAGGCCCAGGGGAGCACAGCATTACCCCAAAATTTTAGCCTTCGTGTTTCCTAATCGGAAATCACCTCAGCCCAATGCTCTTTCTTTGGCTGTGCTTTGGGCTAGGGTTAGGGTTAGGGTTTCGCCTAGGGTTAGGGTTCAGAAAAACACAAGGCCCAGAGCTCCAGGGACATTGACTATGAGAAAGGCACGCCAAGGGGAGGACCGCATTGTCCCAAACTTGTAGCCTTCATGTTTTCCTAACCGGAACTCATCTCAGCCCAATGTTCTGTCTTTGGCTGCACCTAGGCTTAGGGTTAGGGTTCCGCCTAGGGTTAGGGTTCAGAAAACCACAAGGCCCAGAGCTCCAGGGACAATGACAATGAGAGAGGCATGCCCAGGGGAGCAGAACATTATCCCAAACTTCCAGCCTTCGTGTTTCCTAATTGGAACTCGCCCCAGCCCAATGCTGAATCTTAGGCTGTGCCTTGGGCTAGGGTTAGGGTTAGGGTTATGCCTAGGGTTAGGGTTCAGAAAACCACAAGGCCCAGAGCTCCATGGACACTGACAGTGAGAAAGGCATGCCCAGGAGAGCACAACATTCCCCCAAAACTTTAGCCTTCGTTTTTCCTAATCGGAACTCACCTCAGCCCAATGCTGAATGTTAGGCTGCGGCTAGGGTTAGGGTTAGGGTTCCGCCTAGGGTTAGGGTTCTGAAAACCACAAGGCCCGGAGCTCCAGGGACAATGACAATGAGAAAGGCATGCCCAGGGGAGCACAACATTATCCCAAATTTCCAGCCTTCGTGTTTCCTAATTGGAACTCGCCTCAGCCCAATGCTTAATCTTAGGCTGTTCCTCGGGTTAGGAATAGGGTTAGGGTTCCGCCTAGGGTTAGGGTTCAGAAAACCACAAGGCCCGGAGCTCCAGGGACAATGACAATGAGAAAGGCATGCCCAGGGGAGCACAACATTACCCCAAACTTCCAGCCTTCGTGTTTCCTAATTGGAACTCGATTCAGCCAAATGCTGAATCTTAGGCTGTGCCTTGGGCTAGGGTTAGGGTTAGGGTTATGCCTAGGGTTAGGGTTCAGAAAACCACAAGTCCCAGAGCTCCATGGACACTGACAGTGAGAAAGGCATGCCCAGGAGAGCACAACATTCCCCCAAAACTTTAGCCTTCGTTTTTCCTAATCGGAACTCACCTCAGCCCAATGCTGAATGTTAGGCTGCGGCTAGGGTTTGGGTTAGGGTTACGCCTAGGGTTAGGGTTCAGAAAACCACAAAGCCCTGAGCTCCAGGGACAATGACAATGAGAAAGGCAGGCCCAGGGGAGCACAGCATTACCCCAAAATTTTAGCCTTCCTATTTCCTAATCGGAAATCACCTCAGCCCAATGCTCTTTCTTTGGCTGTGCTTTGGGCTAGGGTTAGGGTTAGGGTTTCGCCTAGGGTTAGGGTTCAGAAAAACACAAGGCCCAGAGCTCCAGGGACATTGACTATGAGAAAGGCATGCCAAGGGGAGGACCGCATTGTCCCAAACTTGTAGCCTTCATGTTTTCCTAACCGGAACTCATCTCAGCCCAATGTTCTGTCTTTGGCTGCACCTAGGCTTAGGGTTAGGGTTCCGCCTAGGGTTAGGGTTCAGAAAACCACAAGGCCCAGAGCTCCAGGGACAATGACAATGAGAGAGGCATGCCCAGGGGAGCAGAACATTATCCCAAACTTCCAGCCTTCGTGTTTCCTAATTGGAACTCGCCCCAGCCCAATACTGAATCTTAGGCTGTGCCTTGGGCTAGGGTTAGGGTTAGGGTTATGCCTAGGGTTAGGGTTCAGAAAACCACAAGGCCCAGAGCTCCATGGACACTGACAGTGAGAAAGGCATGCCCAGGAGAGCACAACATTCCCCCAAAACTTTAGCCTTCGTTTTTCCTAATCGGAACTCACCTCAGCCCAATGCTGAATGTTAGGCTGCGGCTAGGGTTAGGGTTAGGGTTACGCCTAGGGTTAGGGTTCAGAAAACCACAAAGCCCTGAGCTCCAGGGACAATGACAATGAGAAAGGCAGGCCCAGGGGAGCACAGCATTACCCCAAAATTTTAGCCTTCCTATTTCCTAATCGGAAATCACCTCAGCCCAATGCTCTTTCTTTGGCTGTGCTTTGGGCTAGGGTTAGGGTTAGGGTTTCGCCTAGGGTTAGGGTTCAGAAAAACACAAGGCCCAGAGCTCCAGGGACATTGACTATGAGAAAGGCATGCCAAGGGGAGGACCGCATTGTCCCAAACTTGTAGCCTTCATGTTTTCCTAACCGGAACTCATCTCAGCCCAATGATCTGTCTTTGGCTGCACCTAGGGTTAGGGTTAGGGTTACACCTAGGGTTAGGGTTCAGAAAACCACAAGGCCCTGAGCTTCAGAGACAATGACAATGAGAAAGGCATGCCCAGGGGAGCGCAGCACTGTCCTAATATTACAGCTTTCCTATTTGCCCCATTGGAACTCACCTCAGCCCAATGCTGTTAATTAGCCTGAACCTAGTACTAGGGTTAGGGTTCCACCTAGGGTTAAGGTTAAGAAAACGAAAAGGCTTACAGCTATAGGGACACTGACAGAAAGAAAGGCATGCCTAGGGGACAGCATCTTTTCCCCAACCTTACAGCCTTCATGTTTTCCGAATCGGAACTCGCCTCAGCCCAATGCTGTATCTTAGGCTGCGCCTTGGGCTAGGTTTAGGGTTCGGGTTATGCCTAGGGTTAGGGTTCAGAAGACCACAAGGCCCAGATCTCCAGGGACAATGACAATGAGAGAGGCATGCCCAGGGGAGCACAATATTATCCCAAAACTTTAGCCTTCATTTTTCCTAATCGGAACTCGCCTCAGCCCAATGCTTAATCTTAGGCTGTTCCTCAGGTTAGGAGTAGGGTTAGGGTTTCACCTAGGGTTAGGGTTAAGAAAACCACAAGGCCAGATCTCCAGGGACATTGGCAGTGAGAAACGCACGCCAAGGGGAGGACCGCATTGTCCCAAACTTGTAGCCTTCATGTTTTCCTAACCGGAACTCATCTCAGCCCAATGTTCTGTCTTTGGCTGCACCTAGGGTTAGGGTTAGGGTTACGCCTAGGGTTAGGGTTCAGAAAACCACAAAGCCCTGAGCTCCAGGGACAATGACAATGAGAAAGGCAGGCCCAGGGGACCACAGTATTACCCCAAAATTTTAGCCTTCCTATTTCCTAATCGGAAATCACCTCAGCCCAATGCTCTTTCTTTGGCTGTGCTTTGGGCTAGGGTTAGGGTTAGGGTTTCGCCTAGGGTTAGGGTTCAGAAAAACACAAGGCCCAGAGCTCCAGGGACATTGACTATGAGAAAGGCACGCCAAGGGGAGGACCGCATTGTCCCAAACTTGTAGCCTTCATGTTTTCCTAACCGGAACTCATCTCAGCCCAATGTTCTGTCTTTGGCTGCACCTAGGCTTAGGGTTAGGGTTCCGCCTAGGGTTAGGGTTCAGAAAACCACAAGGCCCAGAGCTCCAGGGACAATGACAATGAGAGAGGCATGCCCAGGGGAGCAGAACATTATCCCAAACTTCCAGCCTTCGTGTTTCCTAATTGGAACTCGCCCCAGCCCAATGCTGAATCTTAGGCTGTGCCTTGGGCTAGGGTTAGGGTTAGGGTTATGCCTAGGGTTAGGGTTCAGAAAACCACAAGGCCCAGAGCTCCATGGACACTGACAGTGAGAAAGGCATGCCCAGGAGAGCACAACATTCCCCCAAAACTTTAGCCTTCGTTTTTCCTAATCGGAACTCACCTCAGCCCAATGCTGAATGTTAGGCTGCGGCTAGGGTTAGGGTTAGGGTTCCGCCTAGGGTTAGGGTTCAGAAAACCACAAGGCCCGGAGCTCCAGGGACAATGACAATGAGAAAGGCATGCCCAGGGGAGCACAACATTACCCCAAACTTCCAGCCTTCGTGTTTCCTAATTGGAACTCGATTCAGCCAAATGCTGAATCTTAGGCTGTGCCTTGGGCTAGGGTTAGGGTTAGGGTTATGCCTAGGGTTAGGGTTCAGAAAACCACAAGTCCCAGAGCTCCATGGACACTGACAGTGAGAAAGGCATGCCCAGGAGAGCACAACATTCCCCCAAAACTTTAGCCTTCGTTTTTCCTAATCGGAACTCACCTCAGCCCAATGCTGAATGTTAGGCTGCGGCTAGGGTTTGGGTTAGGGTTACGCCTAGGGTTAGGGTTCAGAAAACCACAAAGCCCTGAGCTCCAGGGACAATGACAATGAGAAAGGCAGGCCCAGGGGAGCACAGCATTACCCCAAAATTTTAGCCTTCCTATTTCCTAATCGGAAATCACCTCAGCCCAATGCTCTTTCTTTGGCTGTGCTTTGGGCTAGGGTTAGGGTTAGGGTTTCGCCTAGGGTTAGGGTTCAGAAAAACACAAGGCCCAGAGCTCCAGGGACATTGACTATGAGAAAGGCATGCCAAGGGGAGGACCGCATTGTCCCAAACTTGTAGCCTTCATGTTTTCCTAACCGGAACTCATCTCAGCCCAATGTTCTGTCTTTGGCTGCACCTAGGCTTAGGGTTAGGGTTCCGCCTAGGGTTAGGGTTCAGAAAACCACAAGGCCCAGAGCTCCAGGGACAATGACAATGAGAGAGGCATGCCCAGGGGAGCAGAACATTATCCCAAACTTCCAGCCTTCGTGTTTCCTAATTGGAACTCGCCCCAGCCCAATACTGAATCTTAGGCTGTGCCTTGGGCTAGGGTTAGGGTTAGGGTTATGCCTAGGGTTAGGGTTCAGAAAACCACAAGGCCCAGAGCTCCATGGACACTGACAGTGAGAAAGGCATGCCCAGGAGAGCACAACATTCCCCCAAAACTTTAGCCTTCGTTTTTCCTAATCGGAACTCACCTCAGCCCAATGCTGAATGTTAGGCTGCGGCTAGGGTTAGGGTTAGGGTTACGCCTAGGGTTAGGGTTCAGAAAACCACAAAGCCCTGAGCTCCAGGGACAATGACAATGAGAAAGGCAGGCCCAGGGGAGCACAGCATTACCCCAAAATTTTAGCCTTCCTATTTCCTAATCGGAAATCACCTCAGCCCAATGCTCTTTCTTTGGCTGTGCTTTGGGCTAGGGTTAGGGTTAGGGTTTCGCCTAGGGTTAGGGTTCAGAAAAACACAAGGCCCAGAGCTCCAGGGACATTGACTATGAGAAAGGCATGCCAAGGGGAGGACCGCATTGTCCCAAACTTGTAGCCTTCATGTTTTCCTAACCGGAACTCATCTCAGCCCAATGATCTGTCTTTGGCTGCACCTAGGGTTAGGGTTAGGGTTACACCTAGGGTTAGGGTTCAGAAAACCACAAGGCCCTGAGCTTCAGAGACAATGACAATGAGAAAGGCATGCCCAGGGGAGCGCAGCACTGTCCTAATATTACAGCTTTCCTATTTGCCCCATTGGAACTCACCTCAGCCCAATGCTGTTAATTAGCCTGAACCTAGTACTAGGGTTAGGGTTCCACCTAGGGTTAAGGTTAAGAAAACGAAAAGGCTTACAGCTATAGGGACACTGACAGAAAGAAAGGCATGCCTAGGGGACAGCATCTTTTCCCCAACCTTACAGCCTTCATGTTTTCCGAATCGGAACTCGCCTCAGCCCAATGCTGTATCTTAGGCTGCGCCTTGGGCTAGGTTTAGGGTTCGGGTTATGCCTAGGGTTAGGGTTCAGAAGACCACAAGGCCCAGATCTCCAGGGACAATGACAATGAGAGAGGCATGCCCAGGGGAGCACAATATTATCCCAAAACTTTAGCCTTCATTTTTCCTAATCGGAACTCGCCTCAGCCCAATGCTTAATCTTAGGCTGTTCCTCAGGTTAGGAGTAGGGTTAGGGTTTCACCTAGGGTTAGGGTTAAGAAAACCACAAGGCCAGATCTCCAGGGACATTGGCAGTGAGAAACGCACGCCAAGGGGAGGACCGCATTGTCCCAAACTTGTAGCCTTCATGTTTTCCTAACCGGAACTCATCTCAGCCCAATGTTCTGTCTTTGGCTGCACCTAGGGTTAGGGTTAGGGTTACGCCTAGGGTTAGGGTTCAGAAAACCACAAAGCCCTGAGCTCCAGGGACAATGACAATGAGAAAGGCAGGCCCAGGGGACCACAGTATTACCCCAAAATTTTAGCCTTCCTATTTCCTAATCGGAAATCACCTCAGCCCAATGCTCTTTCTTTGGCTGTGCTTTGGGCTAGGGTTAGGGTTAGGGTTTCGCCTAGGGTTAGGGTTCAGAAAAACACAAGGCCCAGAGCTCCAGGGACATTGACTATGAGAAAGGCACGCCAAGGGGAGGACCGCATTGTCCCAAACTTGTAGCCTTCATGTTTTCCTAACCGGAACTCATCTCAGCCCAATGTTCTGTCTTTGGCTGCACCTAGGCTTAGGGTTAGGGTTCCGCCTAGGGTTAGGGTTCAGAAAACCACAAGGCCCAGAGCTCCAGGGACAATGACAATGAGAGAGGCATGCCCAGGGGAGCAGAACATTATCCCAAACTTCCAGCCTTCGTGTTTCCTAATTGGAACTCGCCCCAGCCCAATGCTGAATCTTAGGCTGTGCCTTGGGCTAGGGTTAGGGTTAGGGTTATGCCTAGGGTTAGGGTTCAGAAAACCACAAGTCCCAGAGCTCCATGGACACTGACAGTGAGAAAGGCATGCCCAGGAGAGCACAACATTCCCCCAAAACTTTAGCCTTCGTTTTTCCTAATCGGAACTCACCTCAGCCCAATGCTGAATGTTAGGCTGCGGCTAGGGTTAGGGTTAGGGTTACGCCTAGGGTTAGGGTTCAGAAAACCACAAAGCCCTGAGCTCCAGGGACAATGACAATGAGAAAGGCAGGCCCAGGGGAGCACAGCATTACCCCAAAATTTTAGCCTTCCTATTTCCTAATCGGAAATCACCTCAGCCCAATGCTCTTTCTTTGGCTGTGCTTTGGGCTAGGGTTAGGGTTAGGGTTTCGCCTAGGGTTAGGGTTCAGAAAAACACAAGGCCCAGAGCTCCAGGGACATTGACTATGAGAAAGGCATGCCAAGGGGAGGACCGCATTGTCCCAAACTTGTAGCCTTCATGTTTTCCTAACCGGAACTCATCTCAGCCCAATGTTCTGTCTTTGGCTGCACCTAGGCTTAGGGTTAGGGTTCCGCCTAGGGTTAGGGTTCAGAAAACCACAAGGCCCAGAGCTCCAGGGACAATGACAATGAGAGAGGCATGCCCAGGGGAGCAGAACATTATCCCAAACTTCCAGCCTTCGTGTTTCCTAATTGGAACTCGCCCCAGCCCAATACTGAATCTTAGGCTGTGCCTTGGGCTAGGGTTAGGGTTAGGGTTATGCCTAGGGTTAGGGTTCAGAAAACCACAAGGCCCAGAGCTCCATGGACACTGACAGTGAGAAAGGCATGCCCAGGAGAGCACAACATTCCCCCAAAACTTTAGCCTTCGTTTTTCCTAATCGGAACTCACCTCAGCCCAATGCTGAATGTTAGGCTGCGGCTAGGGTTAGGGTTAGGGTTCCGCCTAGGGTTAGGGTTCTGAAAACCACAAGGCCCGGAGCTCCAGGGACAATGACAATGAGAGAGGCATGCCCAGGGGAGCACAACATTATCCCAAATTTCCAGCCTTCGTTTTTCCTAATTGGAACTCGCCTCAGCCCAATGCTTAATCTTAGGCTGTTCCTCGGGTTAGGAATAGGGTTAGGGTTCCGCCTAGGGTTAGGGTTCAGAAAACCACAAGGCCCGGAGCTCCAGGGACAATGACAATGAGAAAGGCATGCCCAGGGGAGCACAACATTACCCCAAACTTCCAGCCTTCGTGTTTCCTAATTGGAACTCGATTCAGCCAAATGCTGAATCTTAGGCTGTGCCTTGGGCTAGGGTTAGGGTTAGGGTTATGCCTAGGGTTAGGGTTCAGAAAACCACAAGGCCCAGAGCTCCATGGACACTGACAGTGAGAAAGGCATGCCCAGGAGAGCACAACATTCCCCCAAAACTTTAGCCTTCATTTTTCCTAATCGGAACTCACCTCAGCCCAATGCTGAATGTTAGGCTGCGGCTAGGGTTAGGGTTAGGGTTACGCCTAGGGTTAGGGTTCAGAAAACCACAAAGCCCTGAGCTCCAGGGACAATGACAATGAGAAAGGCAGGCCCAGGGGAGCACAGCATTACCCCAAAATTTTAGCCTTCGTATTTCCTAATCGTAAATCACCTCAGCCCAATGCTCTTTCTTTGGCTGTGCTTTGGGCTAGGGTTAGGGTTAGGGTTTCGCCTAGGGTTAGGGTTCAGAAAAACACAAGGCCCAGAGCTCCAGGGACATTGACTATGAGAAAGGCATGCCAAGGGGAGGACCGCATTGTCCCAAACTTGTAGCCTTCATGTTTTCCTAACCGGAACTCATCTCAGCCCAATGATCTGTCTTTGGCTGCACCTAGGGTTAGGGTTAGGGTTACACCTAGGGTTAGGGTTCAGAAAACCACAAGGCCCTGAGCTTCAGAGACAATGACAATGAGAAAGGCATGCCCAGGGGAGCGCAGCACTGTCCTAATATTACAGCTTTCCTATTTGCCCCATTGGAACTCACCTCAGCCCAATGCTGTTAATTAGCCTGAACCTAGTACTAGGGTTAGGGTTCCACCTAGGGTTAAGGTTAAGAAAACGAAAAGGCTTACAGCTATAGGGACACTGACAGCAAGAAAGGCATGCCTAGGGGACAGCATCTTTTCCCCAACCTTACAGCCTTCATGTTTTCCGAATCGGAACTCGCCTCAGCCCAATGCTGTATCTTAGGCTGCGCCTTGGGCTAGGTTTAGGGTTCGGGTTATGCCTAGGGTTAGGGTTCAGAAGACCACAAGGCCCAGATCTCCAGGGACAATGACAATGAGAGAGGCATGCCCAGGGGAGCACAATATTATCCCAAAACTTTAGCCTTCATTTTTCCTAATCGGAACTCGCCTCAGCCCAATGCTTAATCTTAGGCTGTTCCTCAGGTTAGGAGTAGGGTTAGGGTTTCACCTAGGGTTAGGGTTAAGAAAACCACAAGGCCAGATCTCCAGGGACATTGGCAGTGAGAAACGCACGCCAAGGGGAGGACCGCATTGTCCCAAACTTGTAGCCTTCATGTTTTCCTAACCGGAACTCATCTCAGCCCAATGTTCTGTCTTTGGCTGCACCTAGGGTTAGGGTTAGGGTTACGCCTAGGGTTAGGGTTCAGAAAACCACAAAGCCCTGAGCTCCAGGGACGCTGACAATGAGAAAGGCATGCCAAGGGGATTGCATCTTTACCCCAACCTTGCAGTTGTCATGTTTTATAAATTGGAACTCACCTCAGCCCAATGCTCTATCTTAGGCTGTGCCTTGGGCTAGGGTTAGGGTTAGGGTTATGCCTAGGGTTAGGGTTCCGAAAACCACAAGGCCCAGAGCTCCAGGGACAATGACAATGAGAGAGGCATGCCCAGGGGAGCAGAACATTATCCCAAACTTCCAGCCTTCGTGTTTCCTAATTGGAACTCGCCCCAGCCCAATGCTGAATCTTAGGCTGTGCCTTGGGCTAGGGTTAGGGTTAGGGTTATGCCTAGGGTTAGGGTTCAGAAAACCACAAGTCCCAGAGCTCCATGGACACTGACAGTGAGAAAGGCATGCCCAGGAGAGCACAACATTCCCCCAAAACTTTAGCCTTCGTTTTTCCTAATCGGAACTCACCTCAGCCCAATGCTGAATGTTAGGCTGCGGCTAGGGTTAGGGTTAGGGTTACGCCTAGGGTTAGGGTTCAGAAAACCACAAAGCCCTGAGCTCCAGGGACAATGACAATGAGAAAGGCAGGCCCAGGGGAGCACAGCATTACCCCAAAATTTTAGCCTTCCTATTTCCTAATCGGAAATCACCTCAGCCCAATGCTCTTTCTTTGGCTGTGCTTTGGGCTAGGGTTAGGGTTAGGGTTTCGCCTAGGGTTAGGGTTCAGAAAAACACAAGGCCCAGAGCTCCAGGGACATTGACTATGAGAAAGGCATGCCAAGGGGAGGACCGCATTGTCCCAAACTTGTAGCCTTCATGTTTTCCTAACCGGAACTCATCTCAGCCCAATGTTCTGTCTTTGGCTGCACCTAGGCTTAGGGTTAGGGTTCCGCCTAGGGTTAGGGTTCAGAAAACCACAAGGCCCAGAGCTCCAGGGACAATGACAATGAGAGAGGCATGCCCAGGGGAGCAGAACATTATCCCAAACTTCCAGCCTTCGTGTTTCCTAATTGGAACTCGCCCCAGCCCAATACTGAATCTTAGGCTGTGCCTTGGGCTAGGGTTAGGGTTAGGGTTATGCCTAGGGTTAGGGTTCAGAAAACCACAAGGCCCAGAGCTCCATGGACACTGACAGTGAGAAAGGCATGCCCAGGAGAGCACAACATTCCCCCAAAACTTTAGCCTTCGTTTTTCCTAATCGGAACTCACCTCAGCCCAATGCTGAATGTTAGGCTGCGGCTAGGGTTAGGGTTAGGGTTCCGCCTAGGGTTAGGGTTCTGAAAACCACAAGGCCCGGAGCTCCAGGGACAATGACAATGAGAGAGGCATGCCCAGGGGAGCACAACATTATCCCAAATTTCCAGCCTTCGTTTTTCCTAATTGGAACTCGCCTCAGCCCAATGCTTAATCTTAGGCTGTTCCTCGGGTTAGGAATAGGGTTAGGGTTCCGCCTAGGGTTAGGGTTCAGAAAACCACAAGGCCCGGAGCTCCAGGGACAATGACAATGAGAAAGGCATGCCCAGGGGAGCACAACATTACCCCAAACTTCCAGCCTTCGTGTTTCCTAATTGGAACTCGATTCAGCCAAATGCTGAATCTTAGGCTGTGCCTTGGGCTAGGGTTAGGGTTAGGGTTATGCCTAGGGTTAGGGTTCAGAAAACCACAAGGCCCAGAGCTCCATGGACACTGACAGTGAGAAAGGCATGCCCAGGAGAGCACAACATTCCCCCAAAACTTTAGCCTTCATTTTTCCTAATCGGAACTCACCTCAGCCCAATGCTGAATGTTAGGCTGCGGCTAGGGTTAGGGTTAGGGTTACGCCTAGGGTTAGGGTTCAGAAAACCACAAAGCCCTGAGCTCCAGGGACAATGACAATGAGAAAGGCAGGCCCAGGGGAGCACAGCATTACCCCAAAATTTTAGCCTTCGTATTTCCTAATCGTAAATCACCTCAGCCCAATGCTCTTTCTTTGGCTGTGCTTTGGGCTAGGGTTAGGGTTAGGGTTTCGCCTAGGGTTAGGGTTCAGAAAAACACAAGGCCCAGAGCTCCAGGGACATTGACTATGAGAAAGGCATGCCAAGGGGAGGACCGCATTGTCCCAAACTTGTAGCCTTCATGTTTTCCTAACCGGAACTCATCTCAGCCCAATGATCTGTCTTTGGCTGCACCTAGGGTTAGGGTTAGGGTTACACCTAGGGTTAGGGTTCAGAAAACCACAAGGCCCTGAGCTTCAGAGACAATGACAATGAGAAAGGCATGCCCAGGGGAGCGCAGCACTGTCCTAATATTACAGCTTTCCTATTTGCCCCATTGGAACTCACCTCAGCCCAATGCTGTTAATTAGCCTGAACCTAGTACTAGGGTTAGGGTTCCACCTAGGGTTAAGGTTAAGAAAACGAAAAGGCTTACAGCTATAGGGACACTGACAGCAAGAAAGGCATGCCTAGGGGACAGCATCTTTTCCCCAACCTTACAGCCTTCATGTTTTCCGAATCGGAACTCGCCTCAGCCCAATGCTGTATCTTAGGCTGCGCCTTGGGCTAGGTTTAGGGTTCGGGTTATGCCTAGGGTTAGGGTTCAGAAGACCACAAGGCCCAGATCTCCAGGGACAATGACAATGAGAGAGGCATGCCCAGGGGAGCACAATATTATCCCAAAACTTTAGCCTTCATTTTTCCTAATCGGAACTCGCCTCAGCCCAATGCTTAATCTTAGGCTGTTCCTCAGGTTAGGAGTAGGGTTAGGGTTTCACCTAGGGTTAGGGTTAAGAAAACCACAAGGCCAGATCTCCAGGGACATTGGCAGTGAGAAACGCACGCCAAGGGGAGGACCGCATTGTCCCAAACTTGTAGCCTTCATGTTTTCCTAACCGGAACTCATCTCAGCCCAATGTTCTGTCTTTGGCTGCACCTAGGGTTAGGGTTAGGGTTACGCCTAGGGTTAGGGTTCAGAAAACCACAAAGCCCTGAGCTCCAGGGACAATGACAATGAGAAAGGCAGGCCCAGGGGAGCACAGCATTACCCCAAAATTTTAGCCTTCCTATTTCCTAATCGGAAATCACCTCAGCCCAATGCTCTTTCTTTGGCTGTGCTTTGGGCTAGGGTTAGGGTTAGGGTTTCGCCTAGGGTTAGGGTTCAGAAAAACACAAGGCCCAGAGCTCCAGGGACATTGACTATGAGAAAGGCACGCCAAGGGGAGGACCGCATTGTCCCAAACTTGTAGCCTTCATGTTTTCCTAACCGGAACTCATCTCAGCCCAATGTTCTGTCTTTGGCTGCACCTAGGCTTAGGGTTAGGGTTCCGCCTAGGGTTAGGGTTCAGAAAACCACAAGGCCCAGAGCTCCAGGGACAATGACAATGAGAGAGGCATGCCCAGGGGAGCAGAACATTATCCCAAACTTCCAGCCTTCGTGTTTCCTAATTGGAACTCGCCCCAGCCCAATGCTGAATCTTAGGCTGTGCCTTGGGCTAGGGTTAGGGTTAGGGTTATGCCTAGGGTTAGGGTTCAGAAAACCACAAGGCCCAGAGCTCCATGGACACTGACAGTGAGAAAGGCATGCCCAGGAGAGCACAACATTCCCCCAAAACTTTAGCCTTCGTTTTTCCTAATCGGAACTCACCTCAGCCCAATGCTGAATGTTAGGCTGCGGCTAGGGTTAGGGTTAGGGTTCCGCCTAGGGTTAGGGTTCTGAAAACCACAAGGCCCGGAGCTCCAGGGACAATGACAATGAGAAAGGCATGCCCAGGGGAGCACAAATTATCCCAAATTTCCAGCCTTCGTGTTTCCTAATTGGAACTCGCCTCAGCCCAATGCTTAATCTTAGGCTGTTCCTCGGGTTAGGAATAGGGTTAGGGTTCCGCCTAGGGTTAGGGTTCAGAAAACCACAAGGCCCGGAGCTCCAGGGACAATGACAATGAGAAAGGCATGCCCAGGGGAGCACAACATTACCCCAAACTTCCAGCCTTCGTGTTTCCTAATTGGAACTCGATTCAGCCAAATGCTGAATCTTAGGCTGTGCCTTGGGCTAGGGTTAGGGTTAGGGTTATGCCTAGGGTTAGGGTTCAGAAAACCACAAGGCCCAGAGCTCCATGGACACTGACAGTGAGAAAGGCATGCCCAGGAGAGCACAACATTCCCCCAAAACTTTAGCCTTCGTTTTTCCTAATCGGAACTCACCTCAGCCCAATGCTGAATGTTAGGCTGCGGCTAGGGTTTGGGTTAGGGTTACGCCTAGGGTTAGGGTTCAGAAAACCACAAAGCCCTGAGCTCCAGGGACAATGACAATGAGAAAGGCAGGCCCAGGGGAGCACAGCATTACCCCAAAATTTTAGCCTTCCTATTTCCTAATCGGAAATCACCTCAGCCCAATGCTCTTTCTTTGGCTGTGCTTTGGGCTAGGGTTAGGGTTAGGGTTTCGCCTAGGGTTAGGGTTCAGAAAAACACAAGGCCCAGAGCTCCAGGGACATTGACTATGAGAAAGGCATGCCAAGGGGAGGACCGCA
The DNA here is from genome assembly GCF_041296385.1 of Aphelocoma coerulescens. Taxonomy (NCBI): domain Eukaryota; kingdom Metazoa; phylum Chordata; class Aves; order Passeriformes; family Corvidae; genus Aphelocoma; species Aphelocoma coerulescens. The sequence continues at coordinate 97,197,466 of NC_091015.1, read as the reverse complement.
TTGTCCCAAACTTGTAGCCTTCATGTTTTCCTAACCGGAACTCATCTCAGCCCAATGTTCTGTCTTTGGCTGCACCTAGGCTTAGGGTTAGGGTTCCGCCTAGGGTTAGGGTTCAGAAAACCACAAGGCCCAGAGCTCCAGGGACAATGACAATGAGAGAGGCATGCCCAGGGGAGCAGAACATTATCCCAAACTTCCAGCCTTCGTGTTTCCTAATTGGAACTCGCCCCAGCCCAATACTGAATCTTAGGCTGTGCCTTGGGCTAGGGTTAGGGTTAGGGTTATGCCTAGGGTTAGGGTTCAGAAAACCACAAGGCCCAGAGCTCCATGGACACTGACAGTGAGAAAGGCATGCCCAGGAGAGCACAACATTCCCCCAAAACTTTAGCCTTCGTTTTTCCTAATCGGAACTCACCTCAGCCCAATGCTGAATGTTAGGCTGCGGCTAGGGTTAGGGTTAGGGTTACGCCTAGGGTTAGGGTTCAGAAAACCACAAAGCCCTGAGCTCCAGGGACAATGACAATGAGAAAGGCAGGCCCAGGGGAGCACAGCATTACCCCAAAATTTTAGCCTTCGTATTTCCTAATCGTAAATCACCTCAGCCCAATGCTCTTTCTTTGGCTGTGCTTTGGGCTAGGGTTAGGGTTAGGGTTTCGCCTAGGGTTAGGGTTCAGAAAAACACAAGGCCCAGAGCTCCAGGGACATTGACTATGAGAAAGGCATGCCAAGGGGAGGACCGCATTGTCCCAAACTTGTAGCCTTCATGTTTTCCTAACCGGAACTCATCTCAGCCCAATGATCTGTCTTTGGCTGCACCTAGGGTTAGGGTTAGGGTTACACCTAGGGTTAGGGTTCAGAAAACCACAAGGCCCTGAGCTTCAGAGACAATGACAATGAGAAAGGCATGCCCAGGGGAGCGCAGCACTGTCCTAATATTACAGCTTTCCTATTTGCCCCATTGGAACTCACCTCAGCCCAATGCTGTTAATTAGCCTGAACCTAGTACTAGGGTTAGGGTTCCACCTAGGGTTAAGGTTAAGAAAACGAAAAGGCTTACAGCTATAGGGACACTGACAGCAAGAAAGGCATGCCTAGGGGACAGCATCTTTTCCCCAACCTTACAGCCTTCATGTTTTCCGAATCGGAACTCGCCTCAGCCCAATGCTGTATCTTAGGCTGCGCCTTGGGCTAGGTTTAGGGTTCGGGTTATGCCTAGGGTTAGGGTTCAGAAGACCACAAGGCCCAGATCTCCAGGGACAATGACAATGAGAGAGGCATGCCCAGGGGAGCACAATATTATCCCAAAACTTTAGCCTTCATTTTTCCTAATCGGAACTCGCCTCAGCCCAATGCTTAATCTTAGGCTGTTCCTCAGGTTAGGAGTAGGGTTAGGGTTTCACCTAGGGTTAGGGTTAAGAAAACCACAAGGCCAGATCTCCAGGGACATTGGCAGTGAGAAACGCACGCCAAGGGGAGGACCGCATTGTCCCAAACTTGTAGCCTTCATGTTTTCCTAACCGGAACTCATCTCAGCCCAATGTTCTGTCTTTGGCTGCACCTAGGGTTAGGGTTAGGGTTACGCCTAGGGTTAGGGTTCAGAAAACCACAAAGCCCTGAGCTCCAGGGACAATGACAATGAGAAAGGCAGGCCCAGGGGAGCACAGCATTACCCCAAAATTTTAGCCTTCCTATTTCCTAATCGGAAATCACCTCAGCCCAATGCTCTTTCTTTGGCTGTGCTTTGGGCTAGGGTTAGGGTTAGGGTTTCGCCTAGGTTTAGGGTTCAGAAAAACACAAGGCCCAGAGCTCCAGGGACATTGACTATGAGAAAGGCATGCCAAGGGGAGGACCGCATTGTCCCAAACTTGTAGCCTTCATGTTTTCCTAACCGGAACTCATCTCAGCCCAATGTTCTGTCTTTGGCTGCACCTAGGCTTAGGGTTAGGGTTCCGCCTAGGGTTAGGGTTCAGAAAACCACAAGGCCCAGAGCTCCAGGGACAATGACAATGAGAGAGGCATGCCCAGGGGAGCAGAACATTATCCCAAACTTCCAGCCTTCGTGTTTCCTAATTGGAACTCGCCCCAGCCCAATACTGAATCTTAGGCTGTGCCTTGGGCTAGGGTTAGGGTTAGGGTTATGCCTAGGGTTAGGGTTCAGAAAACCACAAGGCCCAGAGCTCCATGGACACTGACAGTGAGAAAGGCATGCCCAGGAGAGCACAACATTCCCCCAAAACTTTAGCCTTCGTTTTTCCTAATCGGAACTCACCTCAGCCCAATGCTGAATGTTAGGCTGCGGCTAGGGTTAGGGTTAGGGTTCCGCCTAGGGTTAGGGTTCTGAAAACCACAAGGCCCGGAGCTCCAGGGACAATGACAATGAGAAAGGCATGCCCAGGGGAGCACAACATTATCCCAAATTTCCAGCCTTCGTTTTTCCTAATTGGAACTCGCCTCAGCCCAATGCTTAATCTTAGGCTGTTCCTCGGGTTAGGAATAGGGTTAGGGTTCCGCCTAGGGTTAGGGTTCAGAAAACCACAAGGCCCGGAGCTCCAGGGACAATGACAATGAGAAAGGCATGCCCAGGGGAGCACAACATTACCCCAAACTTCCAGCCTTCGTGTTTCCTAATTGGAACTCGATTCAGCCAAATGCTGAATCTTAGGCTGTGCCTTGGGCTAGGGTTAGGGTTAGGGTTATGCCTAGGGTTAGGGTTCAGAAAACCACAAGGCCCAGAGCTCCATGGACACTGACAGTGAGAAAGGCATGCCCAGGAGAGCACAACATTCCCCCAAAACTTTAGCCTTCATTTTTCCTAATCGGAACTCACCTCAGCCCAATGCTGAATGTTAGGCTGCGGCTAGGGTTAGGGTTAGGGTTACGCCTAGGGTTAGGGTTCAGAAAACCACAAAGCCCTGAGCTCCAGGGACAATGACAATGAGAAAGGCAGGCCCAGGGGAGCACAGCATTACCCCAAAATTTTAGCCTTCGTATTTCCTAATCGTAAATCACCTCAGCCCAATGCTCTTTCTTTGGCTGTGCTTTGGGCTAGGGTTAGGGTTAGGGTTTCGCCTAGGGTTAGGGTTCAGAAAAACACAAGGCCCAGAGCTCCAGGGACATTGACTATGAGAAAGGCATGCCAAGGGGAGGACCGCATTGTCCCAAACTTGTAGCCTTCATGTTTTCCTAACCGGAACTCATCTCAGCCCAATGATCTGTCTTTGGCTGCACCTAGGGTTAGGGTTAGGGTTACACCTAGGGTTAGGGTTCAGAAAACCACAAGGCCCTGAGCTTCAGAGACAATGACAATGAGAAAGGCATGCCCAGGGGAGCGCAGCACTGTCCTAATATTACAGCTTTCCTATTTGCCCCATTGGAACTCACCTCAGCCCAATGCTGTTAATTAGCCTGAACCTAGTACTAGGGTTAGGGTTCCACCTAGGGTTAAGGTTAAGAAAACGAAAAGGCTTACAGCTATAGGGACACTGACAGCAAGAAAGGCATGCCTAGGGGACAGCATCTTTTCCCCAACCTTACAGCCTTCATGTTTTCCGAATCGGAACTCGCCTCAGCCCAATGCTGTATCTTAGGCTGCGCCTTGGGCTAGGTTTAGGGTTCGGGTTATGCCTAGGGTTAGGGTTCAGAAGACCACAAGGCCCAGATCTCCAGGGACAATGACAATGAGAGAGGCATGCCCAGGGGAGCACAATATTATCCCAAAACTTTAGCCTTCATTTTTCCTAATCGGAACTCGCCTCAGCCCAATGCTTAATCTTAGGCTGTTCCTCAGGTTAGGAGTAGGGTTAGGGTTTCACCTAGGGTTAGGGTTAAGAAAACCACAAGGCCAGATCTCCAGGGACATTGGCAGTGAGAAACGCACGCCAAGGGGAGGACCGCATTGTCCCAAACTTGTAGCCTTCATGTTTTCCTAACCGGAACTCATCTCAGCCCAATGTTCTGTCTTTGGCTGCACCTAGGGTTAGGGTTAGGGTTACGCCTAGGGTTAGGGTTCAGAAAACCACAAAGCCCTGAGCTCCAGGGACAATGACAATGAGAAAGGCAGGCCCAGGGGAGCACAGCATTACCCCAAAATTTTAGCCTTCCTATTTCCTAATCGGAAATCACCTCAGCCCAATGCTCTTTCTTTGGCTGTGCTTTGGGCTAGGGTTAGGGTTAGGGTTTCGCCTAGGGTTAGGGTTCAGAAAAACACAAGGCCCAGAGCTCCAGGGACATTGACTATGAGAAAGGCACGCCAAGGGGAGGACCGCATTGTCCCAAACTTGTAGCCTTCATGTTTTCCTAACCGGAACTCATCTCAGCCCAATGTTCTGTCTTTGGCTGCACCTAGGCTTAGGGTTAGGGTTCCGCCTAGGGTTAGGGTTCAGAAAACCACAAGGCCCAGAGCTCCAGGGACAATGACAATGAGAGAGGCATGCCCAGGGGAGCAGAACATTATCCCAAACTTCCAGCCTTCGTGTTTCCTAATTGGAACTCGCCCCAGCCCAATGCTGAATCTTAGGCTGTGCCTTGGGCTAGGGTTAGGGTTAGGGTTATGCCTAGGGTTAGGGTTCAGAAAACCACAAGGCCCAGAGCTCCATGGACACTGACAGTGAGAAAGGCATGCCCAGGAGAGCACAACATTCCCCCAAAACTTTAGCCTTCGTTTTTCCTAATCGGAACTCACCTCAGCCCAATGCTGAATGTTAGGCTGCGGCTAGGGTTAGGGTTAGGGTTCCGCCTAGGGTTAGGGTTCTGAAAACCACAAGGCCCGGAGCTCCAGGGACAATGACAATGAGAAAGGCATGCCCAGGGGAGCACAAATTATCCCAAATTTCCAGCCTTCGTGTTTCCTAATTGGAACTCGCCTCAGCCCAATGCTTAATCTTAGGCTGTTCCTCGGGTTAGGAATAGGGTTAGGGTTCCGCCTAGGGTTAGGGTTCAGAAAACCACAAGGCCCGGAGCTCCAGGGACAATGACAATGAGAAAGGCATGCCCAGGGGAGCACAACATTACCCCAAACTTCCAGCCTTCGTGTTTCCTAATTGGAACTCGATTCAGCCAAATGCTGAATCTTAGGCTGTGCCTTGGGCTAGGGTTAGGGTTAGGGTTATGCCTAGGGTTAGGGTTCAGAAAACCACAAGTCCCAGAGCTCCATGGACACTGACAGTGAGAAAGGCATGCCCAGGAGAGCACAACATTCCCCCAAAACTTTAGCCTTCGTTTTTCCTAATCGGAACTCACCTCAGCCCAATGCTGAATGTTAGGCTGCGGCTAGGGTTTGGGTTAGGGTTACGCCTAGGGTTAGGGTTCAGAAAACCACAAAGCCCTGAGCTCCAGGGACAATGAGAATGAGAAAGGCAGGCCCAGGGGAGCACAGCATTACCCCAAAATTTTAGCCTTCCTATTTCCTAATCGGAAATCACCTCAGCCCAATGCTCTTTCTTTGGCTGTGCTTTGGGCTAGGGTTAGGGTTAGGGTTTCGCCTAGGGTTAGGGTTCAGAAAAACACAAGGCCCAGAGCTCCAGGGACATTGACTATGAGAAAGGCATGCCAAGGGGAGGACCGCATTGTCCCAAACTTGTAGCCTTCATGTTTTCCTAACCGGAACTCATCTCAGCCCAATGTTCTGTCTTTGGCTGCACCTAGGCTTAGGGTTAGGGTTCCGCCTAGGGTTAGGGTTCAGAAAACCACAAGGCCCAGAGCTCCAGGGACAATGACAATGAGAGAGGCATGCCCAGGGGAGCAGAACATTATCCCAAACTTCCAGCCTTCGTGTTTCCTAATTGGAACTCGCCCCAGCCCAATACTGAATCTTAGGCTGTGCCTTGGGCTAGGGTTAGGGTTAGGGTTATGCCTAGGGTTAGGGTTCAGAAAACCACAAGGCCCAGAGCTCCATGGACACTGACAGTGAGAAAGGCATGCCCAGGAGAGCACAACATTCCCCCAAAACTTTAGCCTTCGTTTTTCCTAATCGGAACTCACCTCAGCCCAATGCTGAATGTTAGGCTGCGGCTAGGGTTAGGGTTAGGGTTACGCCTAGGGTTAGGGTTCAGAAAACCACAAAGCCCTGAGCTCCAGGGACAATGACAATGAGAAAGGCAGGCCCAGGGGAGCACAGCATTACCCCAAAATTTTAGCCTTCGTATTTCCTAATCGTAAATCACCTCAGCCCAATGCTCTTTCTTTGGCTGTGCTTTGGGCTAGGGTTAGGGTTAGGGTTTCGCCTAGGGTTAGGGTTCAGAAAAACACAAGGCCCAGAGCTCCAGGGACATTGACTATGAGAAAGGCATGCCAAGGGGAGGACCGCATTGTCCCAAACTTGTAGCCTTCATGTTTTCCTAACCGGAACTCATCTCAGCCCAATGATCTGTCTTTGGCTGCACCTAGGGTTAGGGTTAGGGTTACACCTAGGGTTAGGGTTCAGAAAACCACAAGGCCCTGAGCTTCAGAGACAATGACAATGAGAAAGGCATGCCCAGGGGAGCGCAGCACTGTCCTAATATTACAGCTTTCCTATTTGCCCCATTGGAACTCACCTCAGCCCAATGCTGTTAATTAGCCTGAACCTAGTACTAGGGTTAGGGTTCCACCTAGGGTTAAGGTTAAGAAAACGAAAAGGCTTACAGCTATAGGGACACTGACAGCAAGAAAGGCATGCCTAGGGGACAGCATCTTTTCCCCAACCTTACAGCCTTCATGTTTTCCGAATCGGAACTCGCCTCAGCCCAATGCTGTATCTTAGGCTGCGCCTTGGGCTAGGTTTAAGGTTCGGGTTATGCCTAGGGTTAGGGTTCAGAAGACCACAAGGCCCAGATCTCCAGGGACAATGACAATGAGAGAGGCATGCCCAGGGGAGCACAATATTATCCCAAAACTTTAGCCTTCATTTTTCCTAATCGGAACTCGCCTCAGCCCAATGCTTAATCTTAGGCTGTTCCTCAGGTTAGGAGTAGGGTTAGGGTTTCACCTAGGGTTAGGGTTAAGAAAACCACAAGGCCAGATCTCCAGGGACATTGGCAGTGAGAAACGCACGCCAAGGGGAGGACCGCATTGTCCCAAACTTGTAGCCTTCATGTTTTCCTAACCGGAACTCATCTCAGCCCAATGTTCTGTCTTTGGCTGCACCTAGGGTTAGGGTTAGGGTTACGCCTAGGGTTAGGGTTCAGAAAACCACAAAGCCCTGAGCTCCAGGGACAATGACAATGAGAAAGGCAGGCCCAGGGGAGCACAGCATTACCCCAAAATTTTAGCCTTCCTATTTCCTAATCGGAAATCACCTCAGCCCAATGCTCTTTCTTTGGCTGTGCTTTGGGCTAGGGTTAGGGTTAGGGTTTCGCCTAGGGTTAGGGTTCAGAAAAACACAAGGCCCAGAGCTCCAGGGACATTGACTATGAGAAAGGCATGCCAAGGGGAGGACCGCATTGTCCCAAACTTGTAGCCTTCATGTTTTCCTAACCGGAACTCATCTCAGCCCAATGTTCTGTCTTTGGCTGCACCTAGGCTTAGGGTTAGGGTTCCGCCTAGGGTTAGGGTTCAGAAAACCACAAGGCCCAGAGCTCCAGGGACAATGACAATGAGAGAGGCATGCCCAGGGGAGCAGAACATTATCCCAAACTTCCAGCCTTCGTGTTTCCTAATTGGAACTCGCCCCAGCCCAATGCTGAATCTTAGGCTGTGCCTTGGGCTAGGGTTAGGGTTAGGGTTATGCCTAGGGTTAGGGTTCAGAAAACCACAAGGCCCAGAGCTCCATGGACACTGACAGTGAGAAAGGCATGCCCAGGAGAGCACAACATTCCCCCAAAACTTTAGCCTTCGTTTTTCCTAATCGGAACTCACCTCAGCCCAATGCTGAATGTTAGGCTGCGGCTAGGGTTAGGGTTAGGGTTCCGCCTAGGGTTAGGGTTCTGAAAACCACCAGGCCCGGAGCTCCAGGGACAATGACAATGAGAAAGGCATGCCCAGGGGAGCACAAATTATCCCAAATTTCCAGCCTTCGTGTTTCCTAATTGGAACTCGCCTCAGCCCAATGCTTAATCTTAGGCTGTTCCTCGGGTTAGGAATAGGGTTAGGGTTCCGCCTAGGGTTAGGGTTCAGAAAACCACAAGGCCCGGAGCTCCAGGGACAATGACAATGAGAAAGGCATGCCCAGGGGAGCACAACATTACCCCAAACTTCCAGCCTTCGTGTTTCCTAATTGGAACTCGATTCAGCCAAATGCTGAATCTTAGGCTGTGCCTTGGGCTAGGGTTAGGGTTAGGGTTATGCCTAGGGTTAGGGTTCAGAAAACCACAAGTCCCAGAGCTCCATGGACACTGACAGTGAGAAAGGCATGCCCAGGAGAGCACAACATTCCCCCAAAACTTTAGCCTTCGTTTTTCCTAATCGGAACTCACCTCAGCCCAATGCTGAATGTTAGGCTGCGGCTAGGGTTTGGGTTAGGGTTACGCCTAGGGTTAGGGTTCAGAAAACCACAAAGCCCTGAGCTCCAGGGACAATGACAATGAGAAAGGCAGGCCCAGGGGAGCACAGCATTACCCCAAAATTTTAGCCTTCCTATTTCCTAATCGGAAATCACCTCAGCCCAATGCTCTTTCTTTGGCTGTGCTTTGGGCTAGGGTTAGGGTTAGGGTTTCGCCTAGGGTTAGGGTTCAGAAAAACACAAGGCCCAGAGCTCCAGGGACATTGACTATGAGAAAGGCATGCCAAGGGGAGGACCGCATTGTCCCAAACTTGTAGCCTTCATGTTTTCCTAACCGGAACTCATCTCAGCCCAATGTTCTGTCTTTGGCTGCACCTAGGCTTAGGGTTAGGGTTCCGCCTAGGGTTAGGGTTCAGAAAACCACAAGGCCCAGAGCTCCAGGGACAATGACAATGAGAGAGGCATGCCCAGGGGAGCAGAACATTATCCCAAACTTCCAGCCTTCGTGTTTCCTAATTGGAACTCGCCCCAGCCCAATACTGAATCTTAGGCTGTGCCTTGGGCTAGGGTTAGGGTTAGGGTTATGCCTAGGGTTAGGGTTCAGAAAACCACAAGGCCCAGAGCTCCATGGACACTGACAGTGAGAAAGGCATGCCCAGGAGAGCACAACATTCCCCCAAAACTTTAGCCTTCGTTTTTCCTAATCGGAACTCACCTCAGCCCAATGCTGAATGTTAGGCTGCGGCTAGGGTTAGGGTTAGGGTTACGCCTAGGGTTAGGGTTCAGAAAACCACAAAGCCCTGAGCTCCAGGGACAATGACAATGAGAAAGGCAGGCCCAGGGGAGCACAGCATTACCCCAAAATTTTAGCCTTCGTATTTCCTAATCGTAAATCACCTCAGCCCAATGCTCTTTCTTTGGCTGTGCTTTGGGCTAGGGTTAGGGTTAGGGTTTCGCCTAGGGTTAGGGTTCAGAAAAACACAAGGCCCAGAGCTCCAGGGACATTGACTATGAGAAAGGCATGCCAAGGGGAGGACCGCATTGTCCCAAACTTGTAGCCTTCATGTTTTCCTAACCGGAACTCATCTCAGCCCAATGATCTGTCTTTGGCTGCACCTAGGGTTAGGGTTAGGGTTACACCTAGGGTTAGGGTTCAGAAAACCACAAGGCCCTGAGCTTCAGAGACAATGACAATGAGAAAGGCATGCCCAGGGGAGCGCAGCACTGTCCTAATATTACAGCTTTCCTATTTGCCCCATTGGAACTCACCTCAGCCCAATGCTGTTAATTAGCCTGAACCTAGTACTAGGGTTAGGGTTCCACCTAGGGTTAAGGTTAAGAAAACGAAAAGGCTTACAGCTATAGGGACACTGACAGCAAGAAAGGCATGCCTAGGGGACAGCATCTTTTCCCCAACCTTACAGCCTTCATGTTTTCCGAATCGGAACTCGCCTCAGCCCAATGCTGTATCTTAGGCTGCGCCTTGGGCTAGGTTTAGGGTTCGGGTTATGCCTAGGGTTAGGGTTCAGAAGACCACAAGGCCCAGATCTCCAGGGACAATGACAATGAGAGAGGCATGCCCAGGGGAGCACAATATTATCCCAAAACTTTAGCCTTCATTTTTCCTAATCGGAACTCGCCTCAGCCCAATGCTTAATCTTAGGCTGTTCCTCAGGTTAGGAGTAGGGTTAGGGTTTCACCTAGGGTTAGGGTTAAGAAAACCACAAGGCCAGATCTCCAGGGACATTGGCAGTGAGAAACGCACGCCAAGGGGAGGACCGCATTGTCCCAAACTTGTAGCCTTCATGTTTTCCTAACCGGAACTCATCTCAGCCCAATGTTCTGTCTTTGGCTGCACCTAGGGTTAGGGTTAGGGTTACGCCTAGGGTTAGGGTTCAGAAAACCACAAAGCCCTGAGCTCCAGGGACAATGACAATGAGAAAGGCAGGCCCAGGGGAGCACAGCATTACCCCAAAATTTTAGCCTTCCTATTTCCTAATCGGAAATCACCTCAGCCCAATGCTCTTTCTTTGGCTGTGCTTTGGGCTAGGGTTAGGGTTAGGGTTTCGCCTAGGGTTAGGGTTCAGAAAAACACAAGGCCCAGAGCTCCAGGGACATTGACTATGAGAAAGGCATGCCAAGGGGAGGACCGCATTGTCCCAAACTTGTAGCCTTCATGTTTTCCTAACCGGAACTCATCTCAGCCCAATGTTCTGTCTTTGGCTGCACCTAGGCTTAGGGTTAGGGTTCCGCCTAGGGTTAGGGTTCAGAAAACCACAAGGCCCAGAGCTCCAGGGACAATGACAATGAGAGAGGCATGCCCAGGGGAGCAGAACATTATCCCAAACTTCCAGCCTTCGTGTTTCCTAATTGGAACTCGCCCCAGCCCAATGCTGAATCTTAGGCTGTGCCTTGGGCTAGGGTTAGGGTTAGGGTTATGCCTAGGGTTAGGGTTCAGAAAACCACAAGGCCCAGAGCTCCATGGACACTGACAGTGAGAAAGGCATGCCCAGGAGAGCACAACATTCCCCCAAAACTTTAGCCTTCGTTTTTCCTAATCGGAACTCACCTCAGCCCAATGCTGAATGTTAGGCTGCGGCTAGGGTTAGGGTTAGGGTTCCGCCTAGGGTTAGGGTTCTGAAAACCACAAGGCCCGGAGCTCCAGGGACAATGACAATGAGAAAGGCATGCCCAGGGGAGCACAAATTATCCCAAATTTCCAGCCTTCGTGTTTCCTAATTGGAACTCGCCTCAGCCCAATGCTTAATCTTAGGCTGTTCCTCGGGTTAGGAATAGGGTTAGGGTTCCGCCTAGGGTTAGGGTTCAGAAAACCACAAGGCCCGGAGCTCCAGGGACAATGACAATGAGAAAGGCATGCCCAGGGGAGCACAACATTACCCCAAACTTCCAGCCTTCGTGTTTCCTAATTGGAACTCGATTCAGCCAAATGCTGAATCTTAGGCTGTGCCTTGGGCTAGGGTTAGGGTTAGGGTTATGCCTAGGGTTAGGGTTCAGAAAACCACAAGTCCCAGAGCTCCATGGACACTGACAGTGAGAAAGGCATGCCCAGGAGAGCACAACATTCCCCCAAAACTTTAGCCTTCGTTTTTCCTAATCGGAACTCACCTCAGCCCAATGCTGAATGTTAGGCTGCGGCTAGGGTTTGGGTTAGGGTTACGCCTAGGGTTAGGGTTCAGAAAACCACAAAGCCCTGAGCTCCAGGGACAATGACAATGAGAAAGGCAGGCCCAGGGGAGCACAGCATTACCCCAAAATTTTAGCCTTCCTATTTCCTAATCGGAAATCACCTCAGCCCAATGCTCTTTCTTTGGCTGTGCTTTGGGCTAGGGTTAGGGTTAGGGTTTCGCCTAGGGTTAGGGTTCAGAAAAACACAAGGCCCAGAGCTCCAGGGACATTGACTATGAGAAAGGCATGCCAAGGGGAGGACCGCATTGTCCCAAACTTGTAGCCTTCATGTTTTCCTAACCGGAACTCATCTCAGCCCAATGTTCTGTCTTTGGCTGCACCTAGGCTTAGGGTTAGGGTTCCGCCTAGGGTTAGGGTTCAGAAAACCACAAGGCCCAGAGCTCCAGGGACAATGACAATGAGAGAGGCATGCCCAGGGGAGCAGAACATTATCCCAAACTTCCAGCCTTCGTGTTTCCTAATTGGAACTCGCCCCAGCCCAATACTGAATCTTAGGCTGTGCCTTGGGCTAGGGTTAGGGTTAGGGTTATGCCTAGGGTTAGGGTTCAGAAAACCACAAGGCCCAGAGCTCCATGGACACTGACAGTGAGAAAGGCATGCCCAGGAGAGCACAACATTCCCCCAAAACTTTAGCCTTCGTTTTTCCTAATCGGAACTCACCTCAGCCCAATGCTGAATGTTAGGCTGCGGCTAGGGTTAGGGTTAGGGTTACGCCTAGGGTTAGGGTTCAGAAAACCACAAAGCCCTGAGCTCCAGGGACAATGACAATGAGAAAGGCAGGCCCAGGGGAGCACAGCATTACCCCAAAATTTTAGCCTTCGTATTTCCTAATCGTAAATCACCTCAGCCCAATGCTCTTTCTTTGGCTGTGCTTTGGGCTAGGGTTAGGGTTAGGGTTTCGCCTAGGGTTAGGGTTCAGAAAAACACAAGGCCCAGAGCTCCAGGGACATTGACTATGAGAAAGGCATGCCAAGGGGAGGACCGCATTGTCCCAAACTTGTAGCCTTCATGTTTTCCTAACCGGAACTCATCTCAGCCCAATGATCTGTCTTTGGCTGCACCTAGGGTTAGGGTTAGGGTTACACCTAGGGTTAGGGTTCAGAAAACCACAAGGCCCTGAGCTTCAGAGACAATGACAATGAGAAAGGCATGCCCAGGGGAGCGCAGCACTGTCCTAATATTACAGCTTTCCTATTTGCCCCATTGGAACTCACCTCAGCCCAATGCTGTTAATTAGCCTGAACCTAGTACTAGGGTTAGGGTTCCACCTAGGGTTAAGGTTAAGAAAACGAAAAGGCTTACAGCTATAGGGACACTGACAGCAAGAAAGGCATGCCTAGGGGACAGCATCTTTTCCCCAACCTTACAGCCTTCATGTTTTCCGAATCGGAACTCGCCTCAGCCCAATGCTGTATCTTAGGCTGCGCCTTGGGCTAGGTTTAGGGTTCGGGTTATGCCTAGGGTTAGGGTTCAGAAGACCACAAGGCCCAGATCTCCAGGGACAATGACAATGAGAGAGGCATGCCCAGGGGAGCACAATATTATCCCAAAACTTTAGCCTTCATTTTTCCTAATCGGAACTCGCCTCAGCCCAATGCTTAATCTTAGGCTGTTCCTCAGGTTAGGAGTAGGGTTAGGGTTTCACCTAGGGTTAGGGTTAAGAAAACCACAAGGCCAGATCTCCAGGGACATTGGCAGTGAGAAACGCACGCCAAGGGGAGGACCGCATTGTCCCAAACTTGTAGCCTTCATGTTTTCCTAACCGGAACTCATCTCAGCCCAATGTTCTGTCTTTGGCTGCACCTAGGGTTAGGGTTAGGGTTACGCCTAGGGTTAGGGTTCAGAAAACCACAAAGCCCTGAGCTCCAGGGACAATGACAATGAGAAAGGCAGGCCCAGGGGAGCACAGCATTACCCCAAAATTTTAGCCTTCCTATTTCCTAATCGGAAATCACCTCAGCCCAATGCTCTTTCTTTGGCTGTGCTTTGGGCTAGGGTTAGGGTTAGGGTTTCGCCTAGGTTTAGGGTTCAGAAAAACACAAGGCCCAGAGCTCCAGGGACATTGACTATGAGAAAGGCATGCCAAGGGGAGGACCGCATTGTCCCAAACTTGTAGCCTTCATGTTTTCCTAACCGGAACTCATCTCAGCCCAATGTTCTGTCTTTGGCTGCACCTAGGCTTAGGGTTAGGGTTCCGCCTAGGGTTAGGGTTCAGAAAACCACAAGGCCCAGAGCTCCAGGGACAATGACAATGAGAGAGGCATGCCCAGGGGAGCAGAACATTATCCCAAACTTCCAGCCTTCGTGTTTCCTAATTGGAACTCGCCCCAGCCCAATGCTGAATCTTAGGCTGTGCCTTGGGCTAGGGTTAGGGTTAGGGTTATGCCTAGGGTTAGGGTTCAGAAAACCACAAGGCCCAGAGCTCCATGGACACTGACAGTGAGAAAGGCATGCCCAGGAGAGCACAACATTCCCCCAAAACTTTAGCCTTCGTTTTTCCTAATCGGAACTCACCTCAGCCCAATGCTGAATGTTAGGCTGCGGCTAGGGTTAGGGTTAGGGTTCCGCCTAGGGTTAGGGTTCTGAAAACCACAAGGCCCGGAGCTCCAGGGACAATGACAATGAGAAAGGCATGCCCAGGGGAGCACAAATTATCCCAAATTTCCAGCCTTCGTGTTTCCTAATTGGAACTCGCCTCAGCCCAATGCTTAATCTTAGGCTGTGCCTTGGGCTAGGGTTAGGGTTAGGGTTATGCCTAGGGTTAGGGTTCAGAAAACCACAAGGCCCAGAGCTCCATGGACACTGACAGTGAGAAAGGCATGCCCAGGAGAGCACAACATTCCCCCAAAACTTTAGCCTTCGTTTTTCCTAATCGGAACTCACCTCAGCCCAATGCTGAATGTTAGGCTGCGGCTAGGGTTAGGGTTAGGGTTACGCCTAGGGTTAGGGTTCAGAAAACCACAAAGCCCTGAGCTCCAGGGACAATGACAATGAGAAAGGCAGGCCCAGGGGAGCACAGCATTACCCCAAAATTTTAGCCTTCGTATTTCCTAATCGTAAATCACCTCAGCCCAATGCTCTTTCTTTGGCTGTGCTTTGGGCTAGGGTTAGGGTTAGGGTTTCGCCTAGGGTTAGGGTTCAGAAAAACACAAGGCCCAGAGCTCCAGGGACATTGACTATGAGAAAGGCATGCCAAGGGGAGGACCGCATTGTCCCAAACTTGTAGCCTTCATGTTTTCCTAACCGGAACTCATCTCAGCCCAATGATCTGTCTTTGGCTGCACCTAGGGTTAGGGTTAGGGTTACACCTAGGGTTAGGGTTCAGAAAACCACAAGGCCCTGAGCTTCAGAGACAATGACAATGAGAAAGGCATGCCCAGGGGAGCGCAGCACTGTCCTAATATTACAGCTTTCCTATTTGCCCCATTGGAACTCACCTCAGCCCAATGCTGTTAATTAGCCTGAACCTAGTACTAGGGTTAGGGTTCCACCTAGGGTTAAGGTTAAGAAAACGAAAAGGCTTACAGCTATAGGGACACTGACAGCAAGAAAGGCATGCCTAGGGGACAGCATCTTTTCCCCAACCTTACAGCCTTCATGTTTTCCGAATCGGAACTCGCCTCAGCCCAATGCTGTATCTTAGGCTGCGCCTTGGGCTAGGTTTAGGGTTCGGGTTATGCCTAGGGTTAGGGTTCAGAAGACCACAAGGCCCAGATCTCCAGGGACAATGACAATGAGAGAGGCATGCCCAGGGGAGCACAATATTATCCCAAAACTTTAGCCTTCATTTTTCCTAATCGGAACTCGCCTCAGCCCAATGCTTAATCTTAGGCTGTTCCTCAGGTTAGGAGTAGGGTTAGGGTTTCACCTAGGGTTAGGGTTAAGAAAACCACAAGGCCAGATCTCCAGGGACATTGGCAGTGAGAAACGCACGCCAAGGGGAGGACCGCATTGTCCCAAACTTGTAGCCTTCATGTTTTCCTAACCGGAACTCATCTCAGCCCAATGTTCTGTCTTTGGCTGCACCTAGGGTTAGGGTTAGGGTTACGCCTAGGGTTAGGGTTCAGAAAACCACAAAGCCCTGAGCTCCAGGGACAATGACAATGAGAAAGGCAGGCCCAGGGGAGCACAGCATTACCCCAAAATTTTAGCCTTCCTATTTCCTAATCGGAAATCACCTCAGCCCAATGCTCTTTCTTTGGCTGTGCTTTGGGCTAGGGTTAGGGTTAGGGTTTCGCCTAGGTTTAGGGTTCAGAAAAACACAAGGCCCAGAGCTCCAGGGACATTGACTATGAGAAAGGCATGCCAAGGGGAGGACCGCATTGTCCCAAACTTGTAGCCTTCATGTTTTCCTAACCGGAACTCATCTCAGCCCAATGTTCTGTCTTTGGCTGCACCTAGGCTTAGGGTTAGGGTTCCGCCTAGGGTTAGGGTTCAGAAAACCACAAGGCCCAGAGCTCCAGGGACAATGACAATGAGAGAGGCATGCCCAGGGGAGCAGAACATTATCCCAAACTTCCAGCCTTCGTGTTTCCTAATTGGAACTCGCCCCAGCCCAATGCTGAATCTTAGGCTGTGCCTTGGGCTAGGGTTAGGGTTAGGGTTATGCCTAGGGTTAGGGTTCAGAAAACCACAAGGCCCAGAGCTCCATGGACACTGACAGTGAGAAAGGCATGCCCAGGAGAGCACAACATTCCCCCAAAACTTTAGCCTTCGTTTTTCCTAATCGGAACTCACCTCAGCCCAATGCTGAATGTTAGGCTGCGGCTAGGGTTAGGGTTAGGGTTCCGCCTAGGGTTAGGGTTCTGAAAACCACAAGGCCCGGAGCTCCAGGGACAATGACAATGAGAAAGGCATGCCCAGGGGAGCACAAATTATCCCAAATTTCCAGCCTTCGTGTTTCCTAATTGGAACTCGCCTCAGCCCAATGCTTAATCTTAGGCTGTTCCTCGGGTTAGGAATAGGGTTAGGGTTCCGCCTAGGGTTAGGGTTCAGAAAACCACAAGGCCCGGAGCTCCAGGGACAATGACAATGAGAAAGGCATGCCCAGGGGAGCACAACATTACCCCAAACTTCCAGCCTTCGTGTTTCCTAATTGGAACTCGATTCAGCCAAATGCTGAATCTTAGGCTGTGCCTTGGGCTAGGGTTAGGGTTAGGGTTATGCCTAGGGTTAGGGTTCAGAAAACCACAAGTCCCAGAGCTCCATGGACACTGACAGTGAGAAAGGCATGCCCAGGAGAGCACAACATTCCCCCAAAACTTTAGCCTTCGTTTTTCCTAATCGGAACTCACCTCAGCCCAATGCTGAATGTTAGGCTGCGGCTAGGGTTTGGGTTAGGGTTACGCCTAGGGTTAGGGTTCAGAAAACCACAAAGCCCTGAGCTCCAGGGACAATGACAATGAGAAAGGCAGGCCCAGGGGAGCACAGCATTACCCCAAAATTTTAGCCTTCCTATTTCCTAATCGGAAATCACCTCAGCCCAATGCTCTTTCTTTGGCTGTGCTTTGGGCTAGGGTTAGGGTTAGGGTTTCGCCTAGGGTTAGGGTTCAGAAAAACACAAGGCCCAGAGCTCCAGGGACATTGACTATGAGAAAGGCATGCCAAGGGGAGGACCGCATTGTCCCAAACTTGTAGCCTTCATGTTTTCCTAACCGGAACTCATCTCAGCCCAATGTTCTGTCTTTGGCTGCACCTAGGCTTAGGGTTAGGGTTCCGCCTAGGGTTAGGGTTCAGAAAACCACAAGGCCCAGAGCTCCAGGGACAATGACAATGAGAGAGGCATGCCCAGGGGAGCAGAACATTATCCCAAACTTCCAGCCTTCGTGTTTCCTAATTGGAACTCGCCCCAGCCCAATACTGAATCTTAGGCTGTGCCTTGGGCTAGGGTTAGGGTTAGGGTTATGCCTAGGGTTAGGGTTCAGAAAACCACAAGGCCCAGAGCTCCATGGACACTGACAGTGAGAAAGGCATGCCCAGGAGAGCACAACATTCCCCCAAAACTTTAGCCTTCGTTTTTCCTAATCGGAACTCACCTCAGCCCAATGCTGAATGTTAGGCTGCGGCTAGGGTTAGGGTTAGGGTTACGCCTAGGGTTAGGGTTCAGAAAACCACAAAGCCCTGAGCTCCAGGGACAATGACAATGAGAAAGGCAGGCCCAGGGGAGCACAGCATTACCCCAAAATTTTAGCCTTCGTATTTCCTAATCGTAAATCACCTCAGCCCAATGCTCTTTCTTTGGCTGTGCTTTGGGCTAGGGTTAGGGTTAGGGTTTCGCCTAGGGTTAGGGTTCAGAAAAACACAAGGCCCTGAGCTTCAGAGACAATGACAATGAGAAAGGCATGCCCAGGGGAGCGCAGCACTGTCCTAATATTACAGCTTTCCTATTTGCCCCATTGGAACTCACCTCAGCCCAATGCTGTTAATTAGCCTGAACCTAGTACTAGGGTTAGGGTTCCACCTAGGGTTAAGGTTAAGAAAACGAAAAGGCTTACAGCTATAGGGACACTGACAGCAAGAAAGGCATGCCTAGGGGACAGCATCTTTTCCCCAACCTTACAGCCTTCATGTTTTCCGAATCGGAACTCGCCTCAGCCCAATGCTGTATCTTAGGCTGCGCCTTGGGCTAGGTTTAGGGTTCGGGTTATGCCTAGGGTTAGGGTTCAGAAGACCACAAGGCCCAGATCTCCAGGGACAATGACAATGAGAGAGGCATGCCCAGGGGAGCACAATATTATCCCAAAACTTTAGCCTTCATTTTTCCTAATCGGAACTCGCCTCAGCCCAATGCTTAATCTTAGGCTGTTCCTCAGGTTAGGAGTAGGGTTAGGGTTTCACCTAGGGTTAGGGTTAAGAAAACCACAAGGCCAGATCTCCAGGGACATTGGCAGTGAGAAACGCACGCCAAGGGGAGGACCGCATTGTCCCAAACTTGTAGCCTTCATGTTTTCCTAACCGGAACTCATCTCAGCCCAATGTTCTGTCTTTGGCTGCACCTAGGGTTAGGGTTAGGGTTACGCCTAGGGTTAGGGTTCAGAAAACCACAAAGCCCTGAGCTCCAGGGACAATGACAATGAGAAAGGCAGGCCCAGGGGAGCACAGCATTACCCCAAAATTTTAGCCTTCCTATTTCCTAATCGGAAATCACCTCAGCCCAATGCTCTTTCTTTGGCTGTGCTTTGGGCTAGGGTTAGGGTTAGGGTTTCGCCTAGGGTTAGGGTTCAGAAAAACACAAGGCCCAGAGCTCCAGGGACATTGACTATGAGAAAGGCACGCCAAGGGGAGGACCGCATTGTCCCAAACTTGTAGCCTTCATGTTTTCCTAACCGGAACTCATCTCAGCCCAATGTTCTGTCTTTGGCTGCACCTAGGCTTAGGGTTAGGGTTCCGCCTAGGGTTAGGGTTCAGAAAACCACAAGGCCCAGAGCTCCAGGGACAATGACAATGAGAGAGGCATGCCCAGGGGAGCAGAACATTATCCCAAACTTCCAGCCTTCGTGTTTCCTAATTGGAACTCGCCCCAGCCCAATACTGAATCTTAGGCTGTGCCTTGGGCTAGGGTTAGGGTTAGGGTTATGCCTAGGGTTAGGGTTCAGAAAACCACAAGTCCCAGAGCTCCATGGACACTGACAGTGAGAAAGGCATGCCCAGGAGAGCACAACATTCCCCCAAAACTTTAGCCTTCGTTTTTCCTAATCGGAACTCACCTCAGCCCAATGCTGAATGTTAGGCTGCGGCTAGGGTTTGGGTTAGGGTTACGCCTAGGGTTAGGGTTCAGAAAACCACAAAGCCCTGAGCTCCAGGGACAATGACAATGAGAAAGGCAGGCCCAGGGGAGCACAGCATTACCCCAAAATTTTAGCCTTCCTATTTCCTAATCGGAAATCACCTCAGCCCAATGCTCTTTCTTTGGCTGTGCTTTGGGCTAGGGTTAGGGTTAGGGTTTCGCCTAGGGTTAGGGTTCAGAAAAACACAAGGCCCAGAGCTCCAGGGACATTGACTATGAGAAAGGCATGCCAAGGGGAGGACCGCATTGTCCCAAACTTGTAGCCTTCATGTTTTCCTAACCGGAACTCATCTCAGCCCAATGATCTGTCTTTGGCTGCACCTAGGGTTAGGGTTAGGGTTATGCCTAGGGTTAGGGTTCCGAAAACCACAAGGCCCAGAGCTCCAGGGACAATGACAATGAGAGAGGCATGCCCAGGGGAGCAGAACATTATCCCAAACTTCCAGCCTTCGTGTTTCCTAATTGGAACTCGCCCCAGCCCAATGCTGAATCTTAGGCTGTGCCTTGGGCTAGGGTTAGGGTTAGGGTTATGCCTAGGGTTAGGGTTCAGAAAACCACAAGTCCCAGAGCTCCATGGACACTGACAGTGAGAAAGGCATGCCCAGGAGAGCACAACATTCCCCCAAAACTTTAGCCTTCGTTTTTCCTAATCGGAACTCACCTCAGCCCAATGCTGAATGTTAGGCTGCGGCTAGGGTTAGGGTTAGGGTTCCGCCTAGGGTTAGGGTTCTGAAAACCACAAGGCCCGGAGCTCCAGGGACAATGACAATGAGAAAGGCATGCCCAGGGGAGCACAACATTATCCCAAATTTCCAGCCTTCGTGTTTCCTAATTGGAACTCGCCTCAGCCCAATGCTTAATCTTAGGCTGTTCCTCGGGTTAGGAATAGGGTTAGGGTTCCGCCTAGGGTTAGGGTTCAGAAAACCACAAGGCCCGGAGCTCCAGGGACAATGACAATGAGAAAGGCATGCCCAGGGGAGCACAACATTACCCCAAACTTCCAGCCTTCGTGTTTCCTAATTGGAACTCGATTCAGCCAAATGCTGAATCTTAGGCTGTGCCTTGGGCTAGGGTTAGGGTTAGGGTTATGCCTAGGGTTAGGGTTCAGAAAACCACAAGGCCCAGAGCTCCATGGACACTGACAGTGAGAAAGGCATGCCCAGGAGAGCACAACATTCCCCCAAAACTTTAGCCTTCGTTTTTCCTAATCGGAACTCACCTCAGCCCAATGCTGAATGTTAGGCTGCGGCTAGGGTTAGGGTTAGGGTTACGCCTAGGGTTAGGGTTCAGAAAACCACAAAGCCCTGAGCTCCAGGGACAATGACAATGAGAAAGGCAGGCCCAGGGGAGCACAGCATTACCCCAAAATTTTAGCCTTCCTATTTCCTAATCGGAAATCACCTCAGCCCAATGCTCTTTCTTTGGCTGTGCTTTGGGCTAGGGTTAGGGTTAGGGTTTCGCCTAGGGTTAGGGTTCAGAAAAACACAAGGCCCAGAGCTCCAGGGACATTGACTATGAGAAAGGCATGCCAAGGGGAGGACCGAATTGTCCCAAACTTGTAGCCTTCATGTTTTCCTAACCGGAACTCATCTCAGCCCAATGATCTGTCTTTGGCTGCACCTAGGGTTAGGGTTAGGGTTACGCCTAGGGTTAGGGTTCAGAAAACCACAAAGCCCTGAGCTCCAGGGACAATGACAATGAGAAAGGCAGGCCCAGGGGAGCACAGCATTACCCCAAAATTTTAGCCTTCGTATTTCCTAATCGGAAATCACCTCAGCCCAATGCTCTTTCTTTGGCTGTGCTTTGGGCTAGGGTTAGGGTTAGGGTTACGCCTAGGGTTAGGGTTCAGAAAAACACAAGGCCCAGAGCTCCAGGGACATTGACTATGAGAAAGGCACGCCAAGGGGAGGACCGCATTGTCCCAAACTTGTAGCCTTCATGTTTTCCTAACCGGAACTCATCTCAGCCCAATGATCTGTCTTTGGCTGCACCTAGGGTTAGGGTTAGGGTTACACCTAGGGTTAGGGTTCAGAAAACCACAAGGCCCTGAGCTTCAGAGACAATGACAATGAGAAAGGCATGCCCAGGGGAGCGCAGCACTGTCCTAATATTACAGCTTTCCTATTTGCCCCATTGGAACTCACCTCAGCCCAATGCTGTTAATTAGCCTGAACCTAGTACTAGGGTTAGGGTTCCACCTAGGGTTAAGGTTAAGAAAACGAAAAGGCTTACAGCTATAGGGACACTGACAGCAAGAAAGGCATGCCTAGGGGACAGCATCTTTTCCCCAACCTTACAGCCTTCATGTTTTCCGAATCGGAACTCGCCTCAGCCCAATGCTGTATCTTAGGCTGCGCCTTGGGCTAGGTTTAGGGTTCGGGTTATGCCTAGGGTTAGGGTTCAGAAGACCACAAGGCCCAGATCTCCAGGGACAATGACAATGAGAGAGGCATGCCCAGGGGAGCACAATATTATCCCAAAACTTTAGCCTTCATTTTTCCTAATCGGAACTCGCCTCAGCCCAATGCTTAATCTTAGGCTGTTCCTCAGGTTAGGAGTAGGGTTAGGGTTTCACCTAGGGTTAGGGTTAAGAAAACCACAAGGCCAGATCTCCAGGGACATTGGCAGTGAGAAACGCACGCCAAGGGGAGGACCGCATTGTCCCAAACTTGTAGCCTTCATGTTTTCCTAACCGGAACTCATCTCAGCCCAATGTTCTGTCTTTGGCTGCACCTAGGGTTAGGGTTAGGGTTACGCCTAGGGTTAGGGTTCAGAAAACCACAAAGCCCTGAGCTCCAGGGACGCTGACAATGAGAAAGGCATGCCAAGGGGATTGCATCTTTACCCCAACCTTGCAGTTGTCATGTTTTATAAATTGGAACTCACCTCAGCCCAATGCTCTATCTTAGGCTGTGCCTTGGGCTAGGGTTAGGGTTAGGGTTATGCCTAGGGTTAGGGTTCCGAAAACCACAAGGCCCAGAGCTCCAGGGACAATGACAATGAGAGAGGCATGCCCAGGGGAGCAGAACATTATCCCAAACTTCCAGCCTTCGTGTTTCCTAATTGGAACTCGCCCCAGCCCAATGCTGAATCTTAGGCTGTGCCTTGGGCTAGGGTTAGGGTTAGGGTTATGCCTAGGGTTAGGGTTCAGAAAACCACAAGTCCCAGAGCTCCATGGACACTGACAGTGAGAAAGGCATGCCCAGGAGAGCACAACATTCCCCCAAAACTTTAGCCTTCGTTTTTCCTAATCGGAACTCACCTCAGCCCAATGCTGAATGTTAGGCTGCGGCTAGGGTTAGGGTTAGGGTTACGCCTAGGGTTAGGGTTCAGAAAACCACAAGGCCCGGAGCTCCAGGGACAATGACAATGAGAAAGGCATGCCCAGGGGAGCACAACATTATCCCAAATTTCCAGCCTTCGTGTTTCCTAATTGGAACTCGCCTCAGCCCAATGCTTAATCTTAGGCTGTTCCTCGGGTTAGGAATAGGGTTAGGGTTCCGCCTAGGGTTAGGGTTCAGAAAACCACAAGGCCCGGAGCTCCAGGGACAATGACAATGAGAAAGGCATGCCCAGGGGAGCACAACATTACCCCAAACTTCCAGCCTTCGTGTTTCCTAATTGGAACTCGATTCAGCCAAATGCTGAATCTTAGGCTGTGCCTTGGGCTAGGGTTAGGGTTAGGGTTATGCCTAGGGTTAGGGTTCAGAAAACCACAAGGCCCAGAGCTCCATGGACACTGACAGTGAGAAAGGCATGCCCAGGAGAGCACAACATTCCCCCAAAATTTTAGCCTTCGTTTTTCCTAATCGGAACTCACCTCAGCCCAATGCTGAATGTTAGGCTGCGGCTAGGGTTAGGGTTAGGGTTCCGCCTAGGGTTAGGGTTCTGAAAACCACAAGGCCCGGAGCTCCAGGGACAATGACAATGAGAAAGGCATGCCCAGGGGAGCACAAATTATCCCAAATTTCCAGCCTTCGTGTTTCCTAATTGGAACTCGCCTCAGCCCAATGCTTAATCTTAGGCTGTTCCTCGGGTTAGGAATAGGGTTAGGGTTCCGCCTAGGGTTAGGGTTCAGAAAACCACAAGGCCCGGAGCTCCAGGGACAATGACAATGAGAAAGGCATGCCCAGGGGAGCACAACATTACCCCAAACTTCCAGCCTTCGTGTTTCCTAATTGGAACTCGATTCAGCCAAATGCTGAATCTTAGGCTGTGCCTTGGGCTAGGGTTAGGGTTAGGGTTATGCCTAGGGTTAGGGTTCAGAAAACCACAAGGCCCAGAGCTCCATGGACACTGACAGTGAGAAAGGCATGCCCAGGAGAGCACAACATTCCCCCAAAACTTTAGCCTTCGTTTTTCCTAATCGGAACTCACCTCAGCCCAATGCTGAATGTTAGGCTGCGGCTAGGGTTTGGGTTAGGGTTACGCCTAGGGTTAGGGTTCAGAAAACCACAAAGCCCTGAGCTCCAGGGACAATGACAATGAGAAAGGCAGGCCCAGGGGAGCACAGCATTACCCCAAAATTTTAGCCTTCCTATTTCCTAATCGGAAATCACCTCAGCCCAATGCTCTTTCTTTGGCTGTGCTTTGGGCTAGGGTTAGGGTTAGGGTTTCGCCTAGGGTTAGGGTTCAGAAAAACACAAGGCCCAGAGCTCCAGGGACATTGACTATGAGAAAGGCATGCCAAGGGGAGGACCGCATTGTCCCAAACTTGTAGCCTTCATGTTTTCCTAACCGGAACTCATCTCAGCCCAATGTTCTGTCTTTGGCTGCACCTAGGCTTAGGGTTAGGGTTCCGCCTAGGGTTAGGGTTCAGAAAACCACAAGGCCCAGAGCTCCATGGACACTGACAGTGAGAAAGGCATGCCCAGGAGAGCACAACATTCCCCCAAAATTTTAGCCTTCGTTTTTCCTAATCGGAACTCACCTCAGCCCAATGCTGAATGTTAGGCTGCGGCTAGGGTTAGGGTTAGGGTTCCGCCTAGGGTTAGGGTTCTGAAAACCACAAGGCCCGGAGCTCCAGGGACAATGACAATGAGAAAGGCATGCCCAGGGGAGCACAAATTATCCCAAATTTCCAGCCTTCGTGTTTCCTAATTGGAACTCGCCTCAGCCCAATGCTTAATCTTAGGCTGTTCCTCGGGTTAGGAATAGGGTTAGGGTTCCGCCTAGGGTTAGGGTTCAGAAAACCACAAGGCCCGGAGCTCCAGGGACAATGACAATGAGAAAGGCATGCCCAGGGGAGCACAACATTACCCCAAACTTCCAGCCTTCGTGTTTCCTAATTGGAACTCGATTCAGCCAAATGCTGAATCTTAGGCTGTGCCTTGGGCTAGGGTTAGGGTTAGGGTTATGCCTAGGGTTAGGGTTCAGAAAACCACAAGGCCCAGAGCTCCATGGACACTGACAGTGAGAAAGGCATGCCCAGGAGAGCACAACATTCCCCCAAAACTTTAGCCTTCGTTTTTCCTAATCGGAACTCACCTCAGCCCAATGCTGAATGTTAGGCTGCGGCTAGGGTTTGGGTTAGGGTTACGCCTAGGGTTAGGGTTCAGAAAACCACAAAGCCCTGAGCTCCAGGGACAATGACAATGAGAAAGGCAGGCCCAGGGGAGCACAGCATTACCCCAAAATTTTAGCCTTCCTATTTCCTAATCGGAAATCACCTCAGCCCAATGCTCTTTCTTTGGCTGTGCTTTGGGCTAGGGTTAGGGTTAGGGTTTCGCCTAGGGTTAGGGTTCAGAAAAACACAAGGCCCAGAGCTCCAGGGACATTGACTATGAGAAAGGCACGCCAAGGGGAGGACCGCATTGTCCCAAACTTGTAGCCTTCATGTTTTCCTAACCGGAACTCATCTCAGCCCAATGTTCTGTCTTTGGCTGCACCTAGGCTTAGGGTTAGGGTTCCGCCTAGGGTTAGGGTTCAGAAAACCACAAGGCCCAGAGCTCCAGGGACAATGACAATGAGAGAGGCATGCCCAGGGGAGCAGAACATTATCCCAAACTTCCAGCCTTCGTGTTTCCTAATTGGAACTCGCCCCAGCCCAATACTGAATCTTAGGCTGTGCCTTGGGCTAGGGTTAGGGTTAGGGTTATGCCTAGGGTTAGGGTTCAGAAAACCACAAGGCCCAGAGCTCCATGGACACTGACAGTGAGAAAGGCATGCCCAGGAGAGCACAACATTCCCCCAAAACTTTAGCCTTCGTTTTTCCTAATCGGAACTCACCTCAGCCCAATGCTGAATGTTAGGCTGCGGCTAGGGTTAGGGTTAGGGTTCCGCCTAGGGTTAGGGTTCTGAAAACCACAAGGCCCGGAGCTCCAGGGACAATGACAATGAGAAAGGCATGCCCAGGGGAGCACAACATTATCCCAAATTTCCAGCCTTCGTTTTTCCTAATTGGAACTCGCCTCAGCCCAATGCTTAATCTTAGGCTGTTCCTCGGGTTAGGAATAGGGTTAGGGTTCCGCCTAGGGTTAGGGTTCAGAAAACCACAAGGCCCGGAGCTCCAGGGACAATGACAATGAGAAAGGCATGCCCAGGGGAGCACAACATTACCCCAAACTTCCAGCCTTCGTGTTTCCTAATTGGAACTCGATTCAGCCAAATGCTGAATCTTAGGCTGTGCCTTGGGCTAGGGTTAGGGTTAGGGTTATGCCTAGGGTTAGGGTTCAGAAAACCACAAGGCCCAGAGCTCCATGGACACTGACAGTGAGAAAGGCATGCCCAGGAGAGCACAACATTCCCCCAAAACTTTAGCCTTCATTTTTCCTAATCGGAACTCACCTCAGCCCAATGCTGAATGTTAGGCTGCGGCTAGGGTTAGGGTTAGGGTTACGCCTAGGGTTAGGGTTCAGAAAACCACAAAGCCCTGAGCTCCAGGGACAATGACAATGAGAAAGGCAGGCCCAGGGGAGCACAGCATTACCCCAAAATTTTAGCCTTCCTATTTCCTAATCGGAAATCACCTCAGCCCAATGCTCTTTCTTTGGCTGTGCTTTGGGCTAGGGTTAGGGTTAGGGTTTCGCCTAGGGTTAGGGTTCAGAAAAACACAAGGCCCAGAGCTCCAGGGACATTGACTATGAGAAAGGCATGCCAAGGGGAGGACCGCATTGTCCCAAACTTGTAGCCTTCATGTTTTCCTAACCGGAACTCATCTCAGCCCAATGATCTGTCTTTGGCTGCACCTAGGGTTAGGGTTAGGGTTACACCTAGGGTTAGGGTTCAGAAAACCACAAGGCCCTGAGCTTCAGAGACAATGACAATGAGAAAGGCATGCCCAGGGGAGCGCAGCACTGTCCTAATATTACAGCTTTCCTATTTGCCCCATTGGAACTCACCTCAGCCCAATGCTGTTAATTAGCCTGAACCTAGTACTAGGGTTAGGGTTCCACCTAGGGTTAAGGTTAAGAAAACGAAAAGGCTTACAGCTATAGGGACACTGACAGCAAGAAAGGCATGCCTAGGGGACAGCATCTTTTCCCCAACCTTACAGCCTTCATGTTTTCCGAATCGGAACTCGCCTCAGCCCAATGCTGTATCTTAGGCTGCGCCTTGGGCTAGGTTTAGGGTTCGGGTTATGCCTAGGGTTAGGGTTCAGAAGACCACAAGGCCCAGATCTCCAGGGACAATGACAATGAGAGAGGCATGCCCAGGGGAGCACAATATTATCCCAAAACTTTAGCCTTCATTTTTCCTAATCGGAACTCGCCTCAGCCCAATGCTTAATCTTAGGCTGTTCCTCAGGTTAGGAGTAGGGTTAGGGTTTCACCTAGGGTTAGGGTTAAGAAAACCACAAGGCCAGATCTCCAGGGACATTGGCAGTGAGAAACGCACGCCAAGGGGAGGACCGCATTGTCCCAAACTTGTAGCCTTCATGTTTTCCTAACCGGAACTCATCTCAGCCCAATGTTCTGTCTTTGGCTGCACCTAGGGTTAGGGTTAGGGTTACGCCTAGGGTTAGGGTTCAGAAAACCACAAAGCCCTGAGCTCCAGGGACGCTGAAAATGAGAAAGGCATGCCAAGGGGATTGCATCTTTACCCCAACCTTGCAGTTGTCATGTTTTATAAATTGGAACTCACCTCAGCCCAATGCTCTATCTTAGGCTGTGCCTTGGGCTAGGGTTAGGGTTAGGGTTATGCCTAGGGTTAGGGTTCCGAAAACCACAAGGCCCAGAGCTCCAGGGACAATGACAATGAGAGAGGCATGCCCAGGGGAGCAGAACATTATCCCAAACTTCCAGCCTTCGTGTTTCCTAATTGGAACTCGATTCAGCCAAATGCTGAATCTTAGGCTGTGCCTTGGGCTAGGGTTAGGGTTAGGGTTATGCCTAGGGTTAGGGTTCAGAAAACCACAAGTCCCAGAGCTCCATGGACACTGACAGTGAGAAAGGCATGCCCAGGAGAGCACAACATTCCCCCAAAACTTTAGCCTTCGTTTTTCCTAATCGGAACTCACCTCAGCCCAATGCTGAATGTTAGGCTGCGGCTAGGGTTAGGGTTAGGGTTCCGCCTAGGGTTAGGGTTCTGAAAACCACAAGGCCCGGAGCTCCAGGGACAATGACAATGAGAAAGGCATGCCCAGGGGAGCACAACATTATCCCAAATTTCCAGCCTTCGTGTTTCCTAATTGGAACTCGCCTCAGCCCAATGCTTAATCTTAGGCTGTTCCTCGGGTTAGGAATAGGGTTAGGGTTCCGCCTAGGGTTAGGGTTCAGAAAACCACAAGGCCCGGAGCTCCAGGGACAATGACAATGAGAAAGGCATGCCCAGGGGAGCACAACATTACCCCAAACTTCCAGCCTTCGTGTTTCCTAATTGGAACTCGATTCAGCCAAATGCTGAATCTTAGGCTGTGCCTTGGGCTAGGGTTAGGGTTAGGGTTATGCCTAGGGTTAGGGTTCAGAAAACCACAAGGCCCAGAGCTCCATGGACACTGACAGTGAGAAAGGCATGCCCAGGAGAGCACAACATTCCCCCAAAACTTTAGCCTTCGTTTTTCCTAATCGGAACTCACCTCAGCCCAATGCTGAATGTTAGGCTGCGGCTAGGGTTAGGGTTAGGGTTACGCCTAGGGTTAGGGTTCAGAAAACCACAAAGCCCTGAGCTCCAGGGACAATGACAATGAGAAAGGCAGGCCCAGGGGAGCACAGCATTACCCCAAAATTTTAGCCTTCGTATTTCCTAATCGTAAATCACCTCAGCCCAATGCTCTTTCTTTGGCTGTGCTTTGGGCTAGGGTTAGGGTTAGGGTTTCGCCTAGGGTTAGGGTTCAGAAAAACACAAGGCCCAGAGCTCCAGGGACATTGACTATGAGAAAGGCACGCCAAGGGGAGGACCGCATTGTCCCAAACTTGTAGCCTTCATGTTTTCCTAACCGGAACTCATCTCAGCCCAATGTTCTGTCTTTGGCTGCACCTAGGGTTAGGGTTAGGGTTCCGCCTAGGGTTAGGGTTCAGAAAACCACAAGGCCCAGAGCTCCAGGGACAATGACAATGAGAGAGGCATGCCCAGGGGAGCAGAACATTATCCCAAACTTCCAGCCTTCGTGTTTCCTAATTGGAACTCGCCCCAGCCCAATACTGAATCTTAGGCTGTGCCTTGGGCTAGGGTTAGGGTTAGGGTTATGCCTAGGGTTAGGGTTCAGAAAACCACAAGGCCCAGAGCTCCATGGACACTGACAGTGAGAAAGGCATGCCCAGGAGAGCACAACATTCCCCCAAAACTTTAGCCTTCGTTTTTCCTAATCGGAACTCACCTCAGCCCAATGCTGAATGTTAGGCTGCGGCTAGGGTTAGGGTTAGGGTTCCGCCTAGGGTTAGGGTTCTGAAAACCACAAGGCCCGGAGCTCCAGGGACAATGACAATGAGAAAGGCATGCCCAGGGGAGCACAACATTATCCCAAATTTCCAGCCTTCGTTTTTCCTAATTGGAACTCGCCTCAGCCCAATGCTTAATCTTAGGCTGTTCCTCGGGTTAGGAATAGGGTTAGGGTTCCGCCTAGGGTTAGGGTTCAGAAAACCACAAGGCCCGGAGCTCCAGGGACAATGACAATGAGAAAGGCATGCCCAGGGGAGCACAACATTACCCCAAACTTCCAGCCTTCGTGTTTCCTAATTGGAACTCGATTCAGCCAAATGCTGAATCTTAGGCTGTGCCTTGGGCTAGGGTTAGGGTTAGGGTTATGCCTAGGGTTAGGGTTCAGAAAACCACAAGTCCCAGAGCTCCATGGACACTGACAGTGAGAAAGGCATGCCCAGGAGAGCACAACATTCCCCCAAAACTTTAGCCTTCGTTTTTCCTAATCGGAACTCACCTCAGCCCAATGCTGAATGTTAGGCTGCGGCTAGGGTTTGGGTTAGGGTTACGCCTAGGGTTAGGGTTCAGAAAACCACAAAGCCCTGAGCTCCAGGGACAATGACAATGAGAAAGGCAGGCCCAGGGGAGCACAGCATTACCCCAAAATTTTAGCCTTCGTATTTCCTAATCGTAAATCACCTCAGCCCAATGCTCTTTCTTTGGCTGTGCTTTGGGCTAGGGTTAGGGTTAGGGTTTCGCCTAGGGTTAGGGTTCAGAAAAACACAAGGCCCAGAGCTCCAGGGACATTGACTATGAGAAAGGCATGCCAAGGGGAGGACCGCATTGTCCCAAACTTGTAGCCTTCATGTTTTCCTAACCGGAACTCATCTCAGCCCAATGATCTGTCTTTGGCTGCACCTAGGGTTAGGGTTAGGGTTACACCTAGGGTTAGGGTTCAGAAAACCACAAGGCCCTGAGCTTCAGAGACAATGACAATGAGAAAGGCATGCCCAGGGGAGCGCAGCACTGTCCTAATATTACAGCTTTCCTATTTGCCCCATTGGAACTCACCTCAGCCCAATGCTGTTAATTAGCCTGAACCTAGTACTAGGGTTAGGGTTCCACCTAGGGTTAAGGTTAAGAAAACGAAAAGGCTTACAGCTATAGGGACACTGACAGCAAGAAAGGCATGCCTAGGGGACAGCATCTTTTCCCCAACCTTACAGCCTTCATGTTTTCCGAATCGGAACTCGCCTCAGCCCAATGCTGTATCTTAGGCTGCGCCTTGGGCTAGGTTTAGGGTTCGGGTTATGCCTAGGGTTAGGGTTCAGAAGACCACAAGGCCCAGATCTCCAGGGACAATGACAATGAGAGAGGCATGCCCAGGGGAGCACAATATTATCCCAAAACTTTAGCCTTCATTTTTCCTAATCGGAACTCGCCTCAGCCCAATGCTTAATCTTAGGCTGTTCCTCAGGTTAGGAGTAGGGTTAGGGTTTCACCTAGGGTTAGGGTTAAGAAAACCACAAGGCCAGATCTCCAGGGACATTGGCAGTGAGAAACGCACGCCAAGGGGAGGACCGCATTGTCCCAAACTTGTAGCCTTCATGTTTTCCTAACCGGAACTCATCTCAGCCCAATGTTCTGTCTTTGGCTGCACCTAGGGTTAGGGTTAGGGTTACGCCTAGGGTTAGGGTTCAGAAAACCACAAAGCCCTGAGCTCCAGGGACGCTGACAATGAGAAAGGCATGCCAAGGGGATTGCATCTTTACCCCAACCTTGCAGTTGTCATGTTTTATAAATTGGAACTCACCTCAGCCCAATGCTCTATCTTAGGCTGTGCCTTGGGCTAGGGTTAGGGTTAGGGTTATGCCTAGGGTTAGGGTTCCGAAAACCACAAGGCCCAGAGCTCCAGGGACAATGACAATGAGAGAGGCATGCCCAGGGGAGCAGAACATTATCCCAAACTTCCAGCCTTCGTGTTTCCTAATTGGAACTCGCCCCAGCCCAATGCTGAATCTTAGGCTGTGCCTTGGGCTAGGGTTAGGGTTAGGGTTATGCCTAGGGTTAGGGTTCAGAAAACCACAAGTCCCAGAGCTCCATGGACACTGACAGTGAGAAAGGCATGCCCAGGAGAGCACAACATTCCCCCAAAACTTTAGCCTTCGTTTTTCCTAATCGGAACTCACCTCAGCCCAATGCTGAATGTTAGGCTGCGGCTAGGGTTAGGGTTAGGGTTCCGCCTAGGGTTAGGGTTCTGAAAACCACAAGGCCCGGAGCTCCAGGGACAATGACAATGAGAAAGGCATGCCCAGGGGAGCACAACATTATCCCAAATTTCCAGCCTTCGTGTTTCCTAATTGGAACTCGCCTCAGCCCAATGCTTAATCTTAGGCTGTTCCTCGGGTTAGGAATAGGGTTAGGGTTCCGCCTAGGGTTAGGGTTCAGAAAACCACAAGGCCCGGAGCTCCAGGGACAATGACAATGAGAAAGGCATGCCCAGGGGAGCACAACATTACCCCAAACTTCCAGCCTTCGTGTTTCCTAATTGGAACTCGATTCAGCCAAATGCTGAATCTTAGGCTGTGCCTTGGGCTAGGGTTAGGGTTAGGGTTATGCCTAGGGTTAGGGTTCAGAAAACCACAAGGCCCAGAGCTCCATGGACACTGACAGTGAGAAAGGCATGCCCAGGAGAGCACAACATTCCCCCAAAATTTTAGCCTTCGTTTTTCCTAATCGGAACTCACCTCAGCCCAATGCTGAATGTTAGGCTGCGGCTAGGGTTAGGGTTAGGGTTCCGCCTAGGGTTAGGGTTCTGAAAACCACAAGGCCCGGAGCTCCAGGGACAATGACAATGAGAAAGGCATGCCCAGGGGAGCACAAATTATCCCAAATTTCCAGCCTTCGTGTTTCCTAATTGGAACTCGCCTCAGCCCAATGCTTAATCTTAGGCTGTTCCTCGGGTTAGGAATAGGGTTAGGGTTCCGCCTAGGGTTAGGGTTCAGAAAACCACAAGGCCCGGAGCTCCAGGGACAATGACAATGAGAAAGGCATGCCCAGGGGAGCACAACATTACCCCAAACTTCCAGCCTTCGTGTTTCCTAATTGGAACTCGATTCAGCCAAATGCTGAATCTTAGGCTGTGCCTTGGGCTAGGGTTAGGGTTAGGGTTATGCCTAGGGTTAGGGTTCAGAAAACCACAAGGCCCAGAGCTCCATGGACACTGACAGTGAGAAAGGCATGCCCAGGAGAGCACAACATTCCCCCAAAACTTTAGCCTTCGTTTTTCCTAATCGGAACTCACCTCAGCCCAATGCTGAATGTTAGGCTGCGGCTAGGGTTTGGGTTAGGGTTACGCCTAGGGTTAGGGTTCAGAAAACCACAAAGCCCTGAGCTCCAGGGACAATGACAATGAGAAAGGCAGGCCCAGGGGAGCACAGCATTACCCCAAAATTTTAGCCTTCGTATTTCCTAATCGGAAATCACCTCAGCCCAATGCTCTTTCTTTGGCTGTGCTTTGGGCTAGGGTTAGGGTTAGGGTTTCGCCTAGGGTTAGGGTTCAGAAAAACACAAGGCCCAGAGCTCCAGGGACATTGACTATGAGAAAGGCACGCCAAGGGGAGGACCGCATTGTCCCAAACTTGTAGCCTTCATGTTTTCCTAACCGGAACTCATCTCAGCCCAATGTTCTGTCTTTGGCTGCACCTAGGCTTAGGGTTAGGGTTCCGCCTAGGGTTAGGGTTCAGAAAACCACAAGGCCCAGAGCTCCAGGGACAATGACAATGAGAGAGGCATGCCCAGGGGAGCAGAACATTATCCCAAACTTCCAGCCTTCGTGTTTCCTAATTGGAACTCGCCCCAGCCCAATACTGAATCTTAGGCTGTGCCTTGGGCTAGGGTTAGGGTTAGGGTTATGCCTAGGGTTAGGGTTCAGGAAACCACAAGGCCCAGAGCTCCATGGACACTGACAGTGAGAAAGGCATGCCCAGGAGAGCACAACATTCCCCCAAAACTTTAGCCTTCGTTTTTCCTAATCGGAACTCACCTCAGCCCAATGCTGAATGTTAGGCTGCGGCTAGGGTTAGGGTTAGGGTTCCGCCTAGGGTTAGGGTTCTGAAAACCACAAGGCCCGGAGCTCCAGGGACAATGACAATGAGAAAGGCATGCCCAGGGGAGCACAACATTATCCCAAATTTCCAGCCTTCGTTTTTCCTAATTGGAACTCGCCTCAGCCCAATGCTTAATCTTAGGCTGTTCCTCGGGTTAGGAATAGGGTTAGGGTTCCGCCTAGGGTTAGGGTTCAGAAAACCACAAGGCCCGGAGCTCCAGGGACAATGACAATGAGAAAGGCATGCCCAGGGGAGCACAACATTACCCCAAACTTCCAGCCTTCGTGTTTCCTAATTGGAACTCGATTCAGCCAAATGCTGAATCTTAGGCTGTGCCTTGGGCTAGGGTTAGGGTTAGGGTTATGCCTAGGGTTAGGGTTCAGAAAACCACAAGGCCCAGAGCTCCATGGACACTGACAGTGAGAAAGGCATGCCCAGGAGAGCACAACATTCCCCCAAAACTTTAGCCTTCATTTTTCCTAATCGGAACTCACCTCAGCCCAATGCTGAATGTTAGGCTGCGGCTAGGGTTAGGGTTAGGGTTACGCCTAGGGTTAGGGTTCAGAAAACCACAAAGCCCTGAG
This sequence comes from Aphelocoma coerulescens, assembly GCF_041296385.1. NCBI lineage: Eukaryota > Metazoa > Chordata > Aves > Passeriformes > Corvidae > Aphelocoma > Aphelocoma coerulescens. The sequence continues at coordinate 97,163,566 of NC_091015.1, read as the reverse complement.
CTCCAGGGACAATGACAATGAGAAAGGCAGGCCCAGGGGAGCACAGCATTACCCCAAAATTTTAGCCTTCCTATTTCCTAATCGTAAATCACCTCAGCCCAATGCTCTTTCTTTGGCTGTGCTTTGGGCTAGGGTTAGGGTTAGGGTTTCGCCTAGGGTTAGGGTTCAGAAAAACACAAGGCCCAGAGCTCCAGGGACATTGACTATGAGAAAGGCATGCCAAGGGGAGGACCGCATTGTCCCAAACTTGTAGCCTTCATGTTTTCCTAACCGGAACTCATCTCAGCCCAATGATCTGTCTTTGGCTGCACCTAGGGTTAGGGTTAGGGTTACACCTAGGGTTAGGGTTCAGAAAACCACAAGGCCCTGAGCTTCAGAGACAATGACAATGAGAAAGGCATGCCCAGGGGAGCGCAGCACTGTCCTAATATTACAGCTTTCCTATTTGCCCCATTGGAACTCACCTCAGCCCAATGCTGTTAATTAGCCTGAACCTAGTACTAGGGTTAGGGTTCCACCTAGGGTTAAGGTTAAGAAAACGAAAAGGCTTACAGCTATAGGGACACTGACAGCAAGAAAGGCATGCCTAGGGGACAGCATCTTTTCCCCAACCTTACAGCCTTCATGTTTTCCGAATCGGAACTCGCCTCAGCCCAATGCTGTATCTTAGGCTGCGCCTTGGGCTAGGTTTAGGGTTCGGGTTATGCCTAGGGTTAGGGTTCAGAAGACCACAAGGCCCAGATCTCCAGGGACAATGACAATGAGAGAGGCATGCCCAGGGGAGCACAATATTATCCCAAAACTTTAGCCTTCATTTTTCCTAATCGGAACTCGCCTCAGCCCAATGCTTAATCTTAGGCTGTTCCTCAGGTTAGGAGTAGGGTTAGGGTTTCACCTAGGGTTAGGGTTAAGAAAACCACAAGGCCAGATCTCCAGGGACATTGGCAGTGAGAAACGCACGCCAAGGGGAGGACCGCATTGTCCCAAACTTGTAGCCTTCATGTTTTCCTAACCGGAACTCATCTCAGCCCAATGTTCTGTCTTTGGCTGCACCTAGGGTTAGGGTTAGGGTTACGCCTAGGGTTAGGGTTCAGAAAACCACAAAGCCCTGAGCTCCAGGGACGCTGACAATGAGAAAGGCATGCCAAGGGGATTGCATCTTTACCCCAACCTTGCAGTTGTCATGTTTTATAAATTGGAACTCACCTCAGCCCAATGCTCTATCTTAGGCTGTGCCTTGGGCTAGGGTTAGGGTTAGGGTTATGCCTAGGGTTAGGGTTCCGAAAACCACAAGGCCCAGAGCTCCAGGGACAATGACAATGAGAGAGGCATGCCCAGGGGAGCAGAACATTATCCCAAACTTCCAGCCTTCGTGTTTCCTAATTGGAACTCGCCCCAGCCCAATACTGAATCTTAGGCTGTGCCTTGGGCTAGGGTTAGGGTTAGGGTTATGCCTAGGGTTAGGGTTCAGGAAACCACAAGGCCCAGAGCTCCATGGACACTGACAGTGAGAAAGGCATGCCCAGGAGAGCACAACATTCCCCCAAAACTTTAGCCTTCGTTTTTCCTAATCGGAACTCACCTCAGCCCAATGCTGAATGTTAGGCTGCGGCTAGGGTTAGGGTTAGGGTTCCGCCTAGGGTTAGGGTTCTGAAAACCACAAGGCCCGGAGCTCCAGGGACATTGACTATGAGAAAGGCATGCCCAGGGGAGCACAACATTATCCCAAATTTCCAGCCTTCGTTTTTCCTAATTGGAACTCGCCTCAGCCCAATGCTTAATCTTAGGCTGTTCCTCGGGTTAGGAATAGGGTTAGGGTTCCGCCTAGGGTTAGGGTTCAGAAAACCACAAGGCCCGGAGCTCCAGGGACAATGACAATGAGAAAGGCATGCCCAGGGGAGCACAACATTACCCCAAACTTCCAGCCTTCGTGTTTCCTAATTGGAACTCGATTCAGCCAAATGCTGAATCTTAGGCTGTGCCTTGGGCTAGGGTTAGGGTTAGGGTTATGCCTAGGGTTAGGGTTCAGAAAACCACAAGGCCCAGAGCTCCATGGACACTGACAGTGAGAAAGGCATGCCCAGGAGAGCACAACATTCCCCCAAAACTTTAGCCTTCATTTTTCCTAATCGGAACTCACCTCAGCCCAATGCTGAATGTTAGGCTGCGGCTAGGGTTAGGGTTAGGGTTACGCCTAGGGTTAGGGTTCAGAAAACCACAAAGCCCTGAGCTCCAGGGACAATGACAATGAGAAAGGCAGGCCCAGGGGAGCACAGCATTACCCCAAAATTTTAGCCTTCCTATTTCCTAATCGGAAATCACCTCAGCCCAATGCTCTTTCTTTGGCTGTGCTTTGGGCTAGGGTTAGGGTTAGGGTTTCGCCTAGGGTTAGGGTTCAGAAAAACACAAGGCCCAGAGCTCCAGGGACATTGACTATGAGAAAGGCATGCCAAGGGGAGGACCGCATTGTCCCAAACTTGTAGCCTTCATGTTTTCCTAACCGGAACTCATCTCAGCCCAATGATCTGTCTTTGGCTGCACCTAGGGTTAGGGTTAGGGTTACACCTAGGGTTAGGGTTCAGAAAACCACAAGGCCCTGAGCTTCAGAGACAATGACAATGAGAAAGGCATGCCCAGGGGAGCGCAGCACTGTCCTAATATTACAGCTTTCCTATTTGCCCCATTGGAACTCACCTCAGCCCAATGCTGTTAATTAGCCTGAACCTAGTACTAGGGTTAGGGTTCCACCTAGGGTTAAGGTTAAGAAAACGAAAAGGCTTACAGCTATAGGGACACTGACAGCAAGAAAGGCATGCCTAGGGGACAGCATCTTTTCCCCAACCTTACAGCCTTCATGTTTTCCGAATCGGAACTCGCCTCAGCCCAATGCTGTATCTTAGGCTGCGCCTTGGGCTAGGTTTAGGGTTCGGGTTATGCCTAGGGTTAGGGTTCAGAAGACCACAAGGCCCAGATCTCCAGGGACAATGACAATGAGAGAGGCATGCCCAGGGGAGCACAATATTATCCCAAAACTTTAGCCTTCATTTTTCCTAATCGGAACTCGCCTCAGCCCAATGCTTAATCTTAGGCTGTTCCTCAGGTTAGGAGTAGGGTTAGGGTTTCACCTAGGGTTAGGGTTAAGAAAACCAAAAGGCCAGATCTCCAGGGACATTGGCAGTGAGAAACGCACGCCAAGGGGAGGACCGCATTGTCCCAAACTTGTAGCCTTCATGTTTTCCTAACCGGAACTCATCTCAGCCCAATGTTCTGTCTTTGGCTGCACCTAGGGTTAGGGTTAGGGTTACGCCTAGGGTTAGGGTTCAGAAAACCACAAAGCCCTGAGCTCCAGGGACGCTGACAATGAGAAAGGCATGCCAAGGGGATTGCATCTTTACCCCAACCTTGCAGTTGTCATGTTTTATAAATTGGAACTCACCTCAGCCCAATGCTCTATCTTAGGCTGTGCCTTGGGCTAGGGTTAGGGTTAGGGTTATGCCTAGGGTTAGGGTTCCGAAAACCACAAGGCCCAGAGCTCCAGGGACAATGACAATGAGAGAGGCATGCCCAGGGGAGCAGAACATTATCCCAAACTTCCAGCCTTCGTGTTTCCTAATTGGAACTCGCCCCAGCCCAATGCTGAATCTTAGGCTGTGCCTTGGGCTAGGGTTAGGGTTAGGGTTATGCCTAGGGTTAGGGTTCAGAAAACCACAAGTCCCAGAGCTCCATGGACACTGACAGTGAGAAAGGCATGCCCAGGAGAGCACAACATTCCCCCAAAACTTTAGCCTTCGTTTTTCCTAATCGGAACTCACCTCAGCCCAATGCTGAATGTTAGGCTGCGGCTAGGGTTAGGGTTAGGGTTACGCCTAGGGTTAGGGTTCTGAAAACCACAAGGCCCGGAGCTCCAGGGACAATGACAATGAGAAAGGCATGCCCAGGGGAGCACAACATTATCCCAAATTTCCAGCCTTCGTGTTTCCTAATTGGAACTCGCCTCAGCCCAATGCTTAATCTTAGGCTGTTCCTCGGGTTAGGAATAGGGTTAGGGTTCCGCCTAGGGTTAGGGTTCAGAAAACCACAAGGCCCGGAGCTCCAGGGACAATGACAATGAGAAAGGCATGCCCAGGGGAGCACAACATTACCCCAAACTTCCAGCCTTCGTGTTTCCTAATTGGAACTCGATTCAGCCAAATGCTGAATCTTAGGCTGTGCCTTGGGCTAGGGTTAGGGTTAGGGTTATGCCTAGGGTTAGGGTTCAGAAAACCACAAGGCCCAGAGCTCCATGGACACTGACAGTGAGAAAGGCATGCCCAGGAGAGCACAACATTCCCCCAAAACTTTAGCCTTCGTTTTTCCTAATCGGAACTCACCTCAGCCCAATGCTGAATGTTAGGCTGCGGCTAGGGTTAGGGTTAGGGTTACGCCTAGGGTTAGGGTTCAGAAAACCACAAAGCCCTGAGCTCCAGGGACAATGACAATGAGAAAGGCAGGCCCAGGGGAGCACAGCATTACCCCAAAATTTTAGCCTTCGTATTTCCTAATCGTAAATCACCTCAGCCCAATGCTCTTTCTTTGGCTGTGCTTTGGGCTAGGGTTAGGGTTAGGGTTTCGCCTAGGGTTAGGGTTCAGAAAAACACAAGGCCCAGAGCTCCAGGGACATTGACTATGAGAAAGGCACGCCAAGGGGAGGACCGCATTGTCCCAAACTTGTAGCCTTCATGTTTTCCTAACCGGAACTCATCTCAGCCCAATGTTCTGTCTTTGGCTGCACCTAGGGTTAGGGTTAGGGTTCCGCCTAGGGTTAGGGTTCAGAAAACCACAAGGCCCAGAGCTCCAGGGACAATGACAATGAGAGAGGCATGCCCAGGGGAGCAGAACATTATCCCAAACTTCCAGCCTTCGTGTTTCCTAATTGGAACTCGCCCCAGCCCAATACTGAATCTTAGGCTGTGCCTTGGGCTAGGGTTAGGGTTAGGGTTATGCCTAGGGTTAGGGTTCAGAAAACCACAAGGCCCAGAGCTCCATGGACACTGACAGTGAGAAAGGCATGCCCAGGAGAGCACAACATTCCCCCAAAACTTTAGCCTTCGTTTTTCCTAATCGGAACTCACCTCAGCCCAATGCTGAATGTTAGGCTGCGGCTAGGGTTAGGGTTAGGGTTCCGCCTAGGGTTAGGGTTCTGAAAACCACAAGGCCCGGAGCTCCAGGGACAATGACAATGAGAAAGGCATGCCCAGGGGAGCACAAATTATCCCAAATTTCCAGCCTTCGTGTTTCCTAATTGGAACTCGCCTCAGCCCAATGCTTAATCTTAGGCTGTTCCTCGGGTTAGGAATAGGGTTAGGGTTCCGCCTAGGGTTAGGGTTCAGAAAACCACAAGGCCCGGAGCTCCAGGGACAATGACAATGAGAAAGGCATGCCCAGGGGAGCACAACATTACCCCAAACTTCCAGCCTTCGTGTTTCCTAATTGGAACTCGATTCAGCCAAATGCTGAATCTTAGGCTGTGCCTTGGGCTAGGGTTAGGGTTAGGGTTATGCCTAGGGTTAGGGTTCAGAAAACCACAAGTCCCAGAGCTCCATGGACACTGACAGTGAGAAAGGCATGCCCAGGAGAGCACAACATTCCCCCAAAACTTTAGCCTTCGTTTTTCCTAATCGGAACTCACCTCAGCCCAATGCTGAATGTTAGGCTGCGGCTAGGGTTTGGGTTAGGGTTACGCCTAGGGTTAGGGTTCAGAAAACCACAAAGCCCTGAGCTCCAGGGACAATGACAATGAGAAAGGCAGGCCCAGGGGAGCACAGCATTACCCCAAAATTTTAGCCTTCCTATTTCCTAATCGGAAATCACCTCAGCCCAATGCTCTTTCTTTGGCTGTGCTTTGGGCTAGGGTTAGGGTTAGGGTTTCGCCTAGGGTTAGGGTTCAGAAAAACACAAGGCCCAGAGCTCCAGGGACATTGACTATGAGAAAGGCATGCCAAGGGGAGGACCGCATTGTCCCAAACTTGTAGCCTTCATGTTTTCCTAACCGGAACTCATCTCAGCCCAATGTTCTGTCTTTGGCTGCACCTAGGCTTAGGGTTAGGGTTCCGCCTAGGGTTAGGGTTCAGAAAACCACAAGGCCCAGAGCTCCAGGGACAATGACAATGAGAGAGGCATGCCCAGGGGAGCAGAACATTATCCCAAACTTCCAGCCTTCGTGTTTCCTAATTGGAACTCGCCCCAGCCCAATACTGAATCTTAGGCTGTGCCTTGGGCTAGGGTTAGGGTTAGGGTTATGCCTAGGGTTAGGGTTCAGAAAACCACAAGGCCCAGAGCTCCATGGACACTGACAGTGAGAAAGGCATGCCCAGGAGAGCACAACATTCCCCCAAAACTTTAGCCTTCGTTTTTCCTAATCGGAACTCACCTCAGCCCAATGCTGAATGTTAGGCTGCGGCTAGGGTTAGGGTTAGGGTTACGCCTAGGGTTAGGGTTCAGAAAACCACAAAGCCCTGAGCTCCAGGGACAATGACAATGAGAAAGGCAGGCCCAGGGGAGCACAGCATTATCCCAAAATTTTAGCCTTCGTATTTCCTAATCGTAAATCACCTCAGCCCAATGCTCTTTCTTTGGCTGTGCTTTGGGCTAGGGTTAGGGTTAGGGTTTCGCCTAGGGTTAGGGTTCAGAAAAACACAAGGCCCAGAGCTCCAGGGACATTGACTATGAGAAAGGCATGCCAAGGGGAGGACCGCATTGTCCCAAACTTGTAGCCTTCATGTTTTCCTAACCGGAACTCATCTCAGCCCAATGATCTGTCTTTGGCTGCACCTAGGGTTAGGGTTAGGGTTACACCTAGGGTTAGGGTTCAGAAAACCACAAGGCCCTGAGCTTCAGAGACAATGACAATGAGAAAGGCATGCCCAGGGGAGCGCAGCACTGTCCTAATATTACAGCTTTCCTATTTGCCCCATTGGAACTCACCTCAGCCCAATGCTGTTAATTAGCCTGAACCTAGTACTAGGGTTAGGGTTCCACCTAGGGTTAAGGTTAAGAAAACGAAAAGGCTTACAGCTATAGGGACACTGACAGCAAGAAAGGCATGCCTAGGGGACAGCATCTTTTCCCCAACCTTACAGCCTTCATGTTTTCCGAATCGGAACTCGCCTCAGCCCAATGCTGTATCTTAGGCTGCGCCTTGGGCTAGGTTTAGGGTTCGGGTTATGCCTAGGGTTAGGGTTCAGAAGACCACAAGGCCCAGATCTCCAGGGACAATGACAATGAGAGAGGCATGCCCAGGGGAGCACAATATTATCCCAAAACTTTAGCCTTCATTTTTCCTAATCGGAACTCGCCTCAGCCCAATGCTTAATCTTAGGCTGTTCCTCAGGTTAGGAGTAGGGTTAGGGTTTCACCTAGGGTTAGGGTTAAGAAAACCACAAGGCCAGATCTCCAGGGACATTGGCAGTGAGAAACGCACGCCAAGGGGAGGACCGCATTGTCCCAAACTTGTAGCCTTCATGTTTTCCTAACCGGAACTCATCTCAGCCCAATGTTCTGTCTTTGGCTGCACCTAGGGTTAGGGTTAGGGTTACGCCTAGGGTTAGGGTTCAGAAAACCACAAAGCCCTGAGCTCCAGGGACAATGACAATGAGAAAGGCAGGCCCAGGGGAGCACAGCATTACCCCAAAATTTTAGCCTTCCTATTTCCTAATCGGAAATCACCTCAGCCCAATGCTCTTTCTTTGGCTGTGCTTTGGGCTAGGGTTAGGGTTAGGGTTTCGCCTAGGGTTAGGGTTCAGAAAAACACAAGGCCCAGAGCTCCAGGGACATTGACTATGAGAAAGGCATGCCAAGGGGAGGACCGCATTGTCCCAAACTTGTAGCCTTCATGTTTTCCTAACCGGAACTCATCTCAGCCCAATGTTCTGTCTTTGGCTGCACCTAGGCTTAGGGTTAGGGTTCCGCCTAGGGTTAGGGTTCAGAAAACCACAAGGCCCAGAGCTCCAGGGACAATGACAATGAGAGAGGCATGCCCAGGGGAGCAGAACATTATCCCAAACTTCCAGCCTTCGTGTTTCCTAATTGGAACTCGCCCCAGCCCAATACTGAATCTTAGGCTGTGCCTTGGGCTAGGGTTAGGGTTAGGGTTATGCCTAGGGTTAGGGTTCAGAAAACCACAAGGCCCAGAGCTCCATGGACACTGACAGTGAGAAAGGCATGCCCAGGAGAGCACAACATTCCCCCAAAACTTTAGCCTTCGTTTTTCCTAATCGGAACTCACCTCAGCCCAATGCTGAATGTTAGGCTGCGGCTAGGGTTAGGGTTAGGGTTCCGCCTAGGGTTAGGGTTCTGAAAACCACAAGGCCCGGAGCTCCAGGGACAATGACAATGAGAAAGGCATGCCCAGGGGAGCACAACATTATCCCAAATTTCCAGCCTTCGTTTTTCCTAATTGGAACTCGCCTCAGCCCAATGCTTAATCTTAGGCTGTTCCTCGGGTTAGGAATAGGGTTAGGGTTCCGCCTAGGGTTAGGGTTCAGAAAACCACAAGGCCCGGAGCTCCAGGGACAATGACAATGAGAAAGGCATGCCCAGGGGAGCACAACATTACCCCAAACTTCCAGCCTTCGTGTTTCCTAATTGGAACTCGATTCAGCCAAATGCTGAATCTTAGGCTGTGCCTTGGGCTAGGGTTAGGGTTAGGGTTATGCCTAGGGTTAGGGTTCAGAAAACCACAAGGCCCAGAGCTCCATGGACACTGACAGTGAGAAAGGCATGCCCAGGAGAGCACAACATTCCCCCAAAACTTTAGCCTTCATTTTTCCTAATCGGAACTCACCTCAGCCCAATGCTGAATGTTAGGCTGCGGCTAGGGTTAGGGTTAGGGTTACGCCTAGGGTTAGGGTTCAGAAAACCACAAAGCCCTGAGCTCCAGGGACAATGACAATGAGAAAGGCAGGCCCAGGGGAGCACAGCATTACCCCAAAATTTTAGCCTTCCTATTTCCTAATCGTAAATCACCTCAGCCCAATGCTCTTTCTTTGGCTGTGCTTTGGGCTAGGGTTAGGGTTAGGGTTTCGCCTAGGGTTAGGGTTCAGAAAAACACAAGGCCCAGAGCTCCAGGGACATTGACTATGAGAAAGGCATGCCAAGGGGAGGACCGCATTGTCCCAAACTTGTAGCCTTCATGTTTTCCTAACCGGAACTCATCTCAGCCCAATGATCTGTCTTTGGCTGCACCTAGGGTTAGGGTTAGGGTTACACCTAGGGTTAGGGTTCAGAAAACCACAAGGCCCTGAGCTTCAGAGACAATGACAATGAGAAAGGCATGCCCAGGGGAGCGCAGCACTGTCCTAATATTACAGCTTTCCTATTTGCCCCATTGGAACTCACCTCAGCCCAATGCTGTTAATTAGCCTGAACCTAGTACTAGGGTTAGGGTTCCACCTAGGGTTAAGGTTAAGAAAACGAAAAGGCTTACAGCTATAGGGACACTGACAGCAAGAAAGGCATGCCTAGGGGACAGCATCTTTTCCCCAACCTTACAGCCTTCATGTTTTCCGAATCGGAACTCGCCTCAGCCCAATGCTGTATCTTAGGCTGCGCCTTGGGCTAGGTTTAGGGTTCGGGTTATGCCTAGGGTTAGGGTTCAGAAGACCACAAGGCCCAGATCTCCAGGGACAATGACAATGAGAGAGGCATGCCCAGGGGAGCACAATATTATCCCAAAACTTTAGCCTTCATTTTTCCTAATCGGAACTCGCCTCAGCCCAATGCTTAATCTTAGGCTGTTCCTCAGGTTAGGAGTAGGGTTAGGGTTTCACCTAGGGTTAGGGTTAAGAAAACCACAAGGCCAGATCTCCAGGGACATTGGCAGTGAGAAACGCACGCCAAGGGGAGGACCGCATTGTCCCAAACTTGTAGCCTTCATGTTTTCCTAACCGGAACTCATCTCAGCCCAATGTTCTGTCTTTGGCTGCACCTAGGGTTAGGGTTAGGGTTACGCCTAGGGTTAGGGTTCAGAAAACCACAAAGCCCTGAGCTCCAGGGACGCTGACAATGAGAAAGGCATGCCAAGGGGATTGCATCTTTACCCCAACCTTGCAGTTGTCATGTTTTATAAATTGGAACTCACCTCAGCCCAATGCTCTATCTTAGGCTGTGCCTTGGGCTAGGGTTAGGGTTAGGGTTATGCCTAGGGTTAGGGTTCCGAAAACCACAAGGCCCAGAGCTCCAGGGACAATGACAATGAGAGAGGCATGCCCAGGGGAGCAGAACATTATCCCAAACTTCCAGCCTTCGTGTTTCCTAATTGGAACTCGCCCCAGCCCAATACTGAATCTTAGGCTGTGCCTTGGGCTAGGGTTAGGGTTAGGGTTATGCCTAGGGTTAGGGTTCAGGAAACCACAAGGCCCAGAGCTCCATGGACACTGACAGTGAGAAAGGCATGCCCAGGAGAGCACAACATTCCCCCAAAACTTTAGCCTTCGTTTTTCCTAATCGGAACTCACCTCAGCCCAATGCTGAATGTTAGGCTGCGGCTAGGGTTAGGGTTAGGGTTCCGCCTAGGGTTAGGGTTCTGAAAACCACAAGGCCCGGAGCTCCAGGGACATTGACTATGAGAAAGGCATGCCCAGGGGAGCACAACATTATCCCAAATTTCCAGCCTTCGTTTTTCCTAATTGGAACTCGCCTCAGCCCAATGCTTAATCTTAGGCTGTTCCTCGGGTTAGGAATAGGGTTAGGGTTCCGCCTAGGGTTAGGGTTCAGAAAACCACAAGGCCCGGAGCTCCAGGGACAATGACAATGAGAAAGGCATGCCCAGGGGAGCACAACATTACCCCAAACTTCCAGCCTTCGTGTTTCCTAATTGGAACTCGATTCAGCCAAATGCTGAATCTTAGGCTGTGCCTTGGGCTAGGGTTAGGGTTAGGGTTATGCCTAGGGTTAGGGTTCAGAAAACCACAAGGCCCAGAGCTCCATGGACACTGACAGTGAGAAAGGCATGCCCAGGAGAGCACAACATTCCCCCAAAACTTTAGCCTTCATTTTTCCTAATCGGAACTCACCTCAGCCCAATGCTGAATGTTAGGCTGCGGCTAGGGTTAGGGTTAGGGTTACGCCTAGGGTTAGGGTTCAGAAAACCACAAAGCCCTGAGCTCCAGGGACAATGACAATGAGAAAGGCAGGCCCAGGGGAGCACAGCATTACCCCAAAATTTTAGCCTTCCTATTTCCTAATCGGAAATCACCTCAGCCCAATGCTCTTTCTTTGGCTGTGCTTTGGGCTAGGGTTAGGGTTAGGGTTTCGCCTAGGGTTAGGGTTCAGAAAAACACAAGGCCCAGAGCTCCAGGGACATTGACTATGAGAAAGGCATGCCAAGGGGAGGACCGCATTGTCCCAAACTTGTAGCCTTCATGTTTTCCTAACCGGAACTCATCTCAGCCCAATGATCTGTCTTTGGCTGCACCTAGGGTTAGGGTTAGGGTTACACCTAGGGTTAGGGTTCAGAAAACCACAAGGCCCTGAGCTTCAGAGACAATGACAATGAGAAAGGCATGCCCAGGGGAGCGCAGCACTGTCCTAATATTACAGCTTTCCTATTTGCCCCATTGGAACTCACCTCAGCCCAATGCTGTTAATTAGCCTGAACCTAGTACTAGGGTTAGGGTTCCACCTAGGGTTAAGGTTAAGAAAACGAAAAGGCTTACAGCTATAGGGACACTGACAGCAAGAAAGGCATGCCTAGGGGACAGCATCTTTTCCCCAACCTTACAGCCTTCATGTTTTCCGAATCGGAACTCGCCTCAGCCCAATGCTGTATCTTAGGCTGCGCCTTGGGCTAGGTTTAGGGTTCGGGTTATGCCTAGGGTTAGGGTTCAGAAGACCACAAGGCCCAGATCTCCAGGGACAATGACAATGAGAGAGGCATGCCCAGGGGAGCACAATATTATCCCAAAACTTTAGCCTTCATTTTTCCTAATCGGAACTCGCCTCAGCCCAATGCTTAATCTTAGGCTGTTCCTCAGGTTAGGAGTAGGGTTAGGGTTTCACCTAGGGTTAGGGTTAAGAAAACCAAAAGGCCAGATCTCCAGGGACATTGGCAGTGAGAAACGCACGCCAAGGGGAGGACCGCATTGTCCCAAACTTGTAGCCTTCATGTTTTCCTAACCGGAACTCATCTCAGCCCAATGTTCTGTCTTTGGCTGCACCTAGGGTTAGGGTTAGGGTTACGCCTAGGGTTAGGGTTCAGAAAACCACAAAGCCCTGAGCTCCAGGGACGCTGACAATGAGAAAGGCATGCCAAGGGGATTGCATCTTTACCCCAACCTTGCAGTTGTCATGTTTTATAAATTGGAACTCACCTCAGCCCAATGCTCTATCTTAGGCTGTGCCTTGGGCTAGGGTTAGGGTTAGGGTTATGCCTAGGGTTAGGGTTCCGAAAACCACAAGGCCCAGAGCTCCAGGGACAATGACAATGAGAGAGGCATGCCCAGGGGAGCAGAACATTATCCCAAACTTCCAGCCTTCGTGTTTCCTAATTGGAACTCGCCCCAGCCCAATGCTGAATCTTAGGCTGTGCCTTGGGCTAGGGTTAGGGTTAGGGTTATGCCTAGGGTTAGGGTTCAGAAAACCACAAGTCCCAGAGCTCCATGGACACTGACAGTGAGAAAGGCATGCCCAGGAGAGCACAACATTCCCCCAAAACTTTAGCCTTCGTTTTTCCTAATCGGAACTCACCTCAGCCCAATGCTGAATGTTAGGCTGCGGCTAGGGTTAGGGTTAGGGTTACGCCTAGGGTTAGGGTTCTGAAAACCACAAGGCCCGGAGCTCCAGGGACAATGACAATGAGAAAGGCATGCCCAGGGGAGCACAACATTATCCCAAATTTCCAGCCTTCGTGTTTCCTAATTGGAACTCGCCTCAGCCCAATGCTTAATCTTAGGCTGTTCCTCGGGTTAGGAATAGGGTTAGGGTTCCGCCTAGGGTTAGGGTTCAGAAAACCACAAGGCCCGGAGCTCCAGGGACAATGACAATGAGAAAGGCATGCCCAGGGGAGCACAACATTACCCCAAACTTCCAGCCTTCGTGTTTCCTAATTGGAACTCGATTCAGCCAAATGCTGAATCTTAGGCTGTGCCTTGGGCTAGGGTTAGGGTTAGGGTTATGCCTAGGGTTAGGGTTCAGAAAACCACAAGGCCCAGAGCTCCATGGACACTGACAGTGAGAAAGGCATGCCCAGGAGAGCACAACATTCCCCCAAAACTTTAGCCTTCGTTTTTCCTAATCGGAACTCACCTCAGCCCAATGCTGAATGTTAGGCTGCGGCTAGGGTTAGGGTTAGGGTTACGCCTAGGGTTAGGGTTCAGAAAACCACAAAGCCCTGAGCTCCAGGGACAATGACAATGAGAAAGGCAGGCCCAGGGGAGCACAGCATTACCCCAAAATTTTAGCCTTCGTATTTCCTAATCGTAAATCACCTCAGCCCAATGCTCTTTCTTTGGCTGTGCTTTGGGCTAGGGTTAGGGTTAGGGTTTCGCCTAGGGTTAGGGTTCAGAAAAACACAAGGCCCAGAGCTCCAGGGACATTGACTATGAGAAAGGCACGCCAAGGGGAGGACCGCATTGTCCCAAACTTGTAGCCTTCATGTTTTCCTAACCGGAACTCATCTCAGCCCAATGTTCTGTCTTTGGCTGCACCTAGGGTTAGGGTTAGGGTTCCGCCTAGGGTTAGGGTTCAGAAAACCACAAGGCCCAGAGCTCCAGGGACAATGACAATGAGAGAGGCATGCCCAGGGGAGCAGAACATTATCCCAAACTTCCAGCCTTCGTGTTTCCTAATTGGAACTCGCCCCAGCCCAATACTGAATCTTAGGCTGTGCCTTGGGCTAGGGTTAGGGTTAGGGTTATGCCTAGGGTTAGGGTTCAGAAAACCACAAGGCCCAGAGCTCCATGGACACTGACAGTGAGAAAGGCATGCCCAGGAGAGCACAACATTCCCCCAAAACTTTAGCCTTCGTTTTTCCTAATCGGAACTCACCTCAGCCCAATGCTGAATGTTAGGCTGCGGCTAGGGTTAGGGTTAGGGTTCCGCCTAGGGTTAGGGTTCTGAAAACCACAAGGCCCGGAGCTCCAGGGACAATGACAATGAGAAAGGCATGCCCAGGGGAGCACAAATTATCCCAAATTTCCAGCCTTCGTGTTTCCTAATTGGAACTCGCCTCAGCCCAATGCTTAATCTTAGGCTGTTCCTCGGGTTAGGAATAGGGTTAGGGTTCCGCCTAGGGTTAGGGTTCAGAAAACCACAAGGCCCGGAGCTCCAGGGACAATGACAATGAGAAAGGCATGCCCAGGGGAGCACAACATTACCCCAAACTTCCAGCCTTCGTGTTTCCTAATTGGAACTCGATTCAGCCAAATGCTGAATCTTAGGCTGTGCCTTGGGCTAGGGTTAGGGTTAGGGTTATGCCTAGGGTTAGGGTTCAGAAAACCACAAGTCCCAGAGCTCCATGGACACTGACAGTGAGAAAGGCATGCCCAGGAGAGCACAACATTCCCCCAAAACTTTAGCCTTCGTTTTTCCTAATCGGAACTCACCTCAGCCCAATGCTGAATGTTAGGCTGCGGCTAGGGTTTGGGTTAGGGTTACGCCTAGGGTTAGGGTTCAGAAAACCACAAAGCCCTGAGCTCCAGGGACAATGACAATGAGAAAGGCAGGCCCAGGGGAGCACAGCATTACCCCAAAATTTTAGCCTTCCTATTTCCTAATCGGAAATCACCTCAGCCCAATGCTCTTTCTTTGGCTGTGCTTTGGGCTAGGGTTAGGGTTAGGGTTTCGCCTAGGGTTAGGGTTCAGAAAAACACAAGGCCCAGAGCTCCAGGGACATTGACTATGAGAAAGGCATGCCAAGGGGAGGACCGCATTGTCCCAAACTTGTAGCCTTCATGTTTTCCTAACCGGAACTCATCTCAGCCCAATGTTCTGTCTTTGGCTGCACCTAGGCTTAGGGTTAGGGTTCCGCCTAGGGTTAGGGTTCAGAAAACCACAAGGCCCAGAGCTCCAGGGACAATGACAATGAGAGAGGCATGCCCAGGGGAGCAGAACATTATCCCAAACTTCCAGCCTTCGTGTTTCCTAATTGGAACTCGCCCCAGCCCAATACTGAATCTTAGGCTGTGCCTTGGGCTAGGGTTAGGGTTAGGGTTATGCCTAGGGTTAGGGTTCAGAAAACCACAAGGCCCAGAGCTCCATGGACACTGACAGTGAGAAAGGCATGCCCAGGAGAGCACAACATTCCCCCAAAACTTTAGCCTTCGTTTTTCCTAATCGGAACTCACCTCAGCCCAATGCTGAATGTTAGGCTGCGGCTAGGGTTAGGGTTAGGGTTACGCCTAGGGTTAGGGTTCAGAAAACCACAAAGCCCTGAGCTCCAGGGACAATGACAATGAGAAAGGCAGGCCCAGGGGAGCACAGCATTATCCCAAAATTTTAGCCTTCGTATTTCCTAATCGTAAATCACCTCAGCCCAATGCTCTTTCTTTGGCTGTGCTTTGGGCTAGGGTTAGGGTTAGGGTTTCGCCTAGGGTTAGGGTTCAGAAAAACACAAGGCCCAGAGCTCCAGGGACATTGACTATGAGAAAGGCATGCCAAGGGGAGGACCGCATTGTCCCAAACTTGTAGCCTTCATGTTTTCCTAACCGGAACTCATCTCAGCCCAATGATCTGTCTTTGGCTGCACCTAGGGTTAGGGTTAGGGTTACACCTAGGGTTAGGGTTCAGAAAACCACAAGGCCCTGAGCTTCAGAGACAATGACAATGAGAAAGGCATGCCCAGGGGAGCGCAGCACTGTCCTAATATTACAGCTTTCCTATTTGCCCCATTGGAACTCACCTCAGCCCAATGCTGTTAATTAGCCTGAACCTAGTACTAGGGTTAGGGTTCCACCTAGGGTTAAGGTTAAGAAAACGAAAAGGCTTACAGCTATAGGGACACTGACAGCAAGAAAGGCATGCCTAGGGGACAGCATCTTTTCCCCAACCTTACAGCCTTCATGTTTTCCGAATCGGAACTCGCCTCAGCCCAATGCTGTATCTTAGGCTGCGCCTTGGGCTAGGTTTAGGGTTCGGGTTATGCCTAGGGTTAGGGTTCAGAAGACCACAAGGCCCAGATCTCCAGGGACAATGACAATGAGAGAGGCATGCCCAGGGGAGCACAATATTATCCCAAAACTTTAGCCTTCATTTTTCCTAATCGGAACTCGCCTCAGCCCAATGCTTAATCTTAGGCTGTTCCTCAGGTTAGGAGTAGGGTTAGGGTTTCACCTAGGGTTAGGGTTAAGAAAACCACAAGGCCAGATCTCCAGGGACATTGGCAGTGAGAAACGCACGCCAAGGGGAGGACCGCATTGTCCCAAACTTGTAGCCTTCATGTTTTCCTAACCGGAACTCATCTCAGCCCAATGTTCTGTCTTTGGCTGCACCTAGGGTTAGGGTTAGGGTTACGCCTAGGGTTAGGGTTCAGAAAACCACAAAGCCCTGAGCTCCAGGGACAATGACAATGAGAAAGGCAGGCCCAGGGGAGCACAGCATTACCCCAAAATTTTAGCCTTCCTATTTCCTAATCGGAAATCACCTCAGCCCAATGCTCTTTCTTTGGCTGTGCTTTGGGCTAGGGTTAGGGTTAGGGTTTCGCCTAGGGTTAGGGTTCAGAAAAACACAAGGCCCAGAGCTCCAGGGACATTGACTATGAGAAAGGCATGCCAAGGGGAGGACCGCATTGTCCCAAACTTGTAGCCTTCATGTTTTCCTAACCGGAACTCATCTCAGCCCAATGTTCTGTCTTTGGCTGCACCTAGGCTTAGGGTTAGGGTTCCGCCTAGGGTTAGGGTTCAGAAAACCACAAGGCCCAGAGCTCCAGGGACAATGACAATGAGAGAGGCATGCCCAGGGGAGCAGAACATTATCCCAAACTTCCAGCCTTCGTGTTTCCTAATTGGAACTCGCCCCAGCCCAATACTGAATCTTAGGCTGTGCCTTGGGCTAGGGTTAGGGTTAGGGTTATGCCTAGGGTTAGGGTTCAGAAAACCACAAGGCCCAGAGCTCCATGGACACTGACAGTGAGAAAGGCATGCCCAGGAGAGCACAACATTCCCCCAAAACTTTAGCCTTCGTTTTTCCTAATCGGAACTCACCTCAGCCCAATGCTGAATGTTAGGCTGCGGCTAGGGTTAGGGTTAGGGTTCCGCCTAGGGTTAGGGTTCTGAAAACCACAAGGCCCGGAGCTCCAGGGACAATGACAATGAGAAAGGCATGCCCAGGGGAGCACAACATTATCCCAAATTTCCAGCCTTCGTTTTTCCTAATTGGAACTCGCCTCAGCCCAATGCTTAATCTTAGGCTGTTCCTCGGGTTAGGAATAGGGTTAGGGTTCCGCCTAGGGTTAGGGTTCAGAAAACCACAAGGCCCGGAGCTCCAGGGACAATGACAATGAGAAAGGCATGCCCAGGGGAGCACAACATTACCCCAAACTTCCAGCCTTCGTGTTTCCTAATTGGAACTCGATTCAGCCAAATGCTGAATCTTAGGCTGTGCCTTGGGCTAGGGTTAGGGTTAGGGTTATGCCTAGGGTTAGGGTTCAGAAAACCACAAGGCCCAGAGCTCCATGGACACTGACAGTGAGAAAGGCATGCCCAGGAGAGCACAACATTCCCCCAAAACTTTAGCCTTCATTTTTCCTAATCGGAACTCACCTCAGCCCAATGCTGAATGTTAGGCTGCGGCTAGGGTTAGGGTTAGGGTTACGCCTAGGGTTAGGGTTCAGAAAACCACAAAGCCCTGAGCTCCAGGGACAATGACAATGAGAAAGGCAGGCCCAGGGGAGCACAGCATTACCCCAAAATTTTAGCCTTCCTATTTCCTAATCGGAAATCACCTCAGCCCAATGCTCTTTCTTTGGCTGTGCTTTGGGCTAGGGTTAGGGTTAGGGTTTCGCCTAGGGTTAGGGTTCAGAAAAACACAAGGCCCAGAGCTCCAGGGACATTGACTATGAGAAAGGCATGCCAAGGGGAGGACCGCATTGTCCCAAACTTGTAGCCTTCATGTTTTCCTAACCGGAACTCATCTCAGCCCAATGATCTGTCTTTGGCTGCACCTAGGGTTAGGGTTAGGGTTACACCTAGGGTTAGGGTTCAGAAAACCACAAGGCCCTGAGCTTCAGAGACAATGACAATGAGAAAGGCATGCCCAGGGGAGCGCAGCACTGTCCTAATATTACAGCTTTCCTATTTGCCCCATTGGAACTCACCTCAGCCCAATGCTGTTAATTAGCCTGAACCTAGTACTAGGGTTAGGGTTCCACCTAGGGTTAAGGTTAAGAAAACGAAAAGGCTTACAGCTATAGGGACACTGACAGCAAGAAAGGCATGCCTAGGGGACAGCATCTTTTCCCCAACCTTACAGCCTTCATGTTTTCCGAATCGGAACTCGCCTCAGCCCAATGCTGTATCTTAGGCTGCGCCTTGGGCTAGGTTTAGGGTTCGGGTTATGCCTAGGGTTAGGGTTCAGAAGACCACAAGGCCCAGATCTCCAGGGACAATGACAATGAGAGAGGCATGCCCAGGGGAGCACAATATTATCCCAAAACTTTAGCCTTCATTTTTCCTAATCGGAACTCGCCTCAGCCCAATGCTTAATCTTAGGCTGTTCCTCAGGTTAGGAGTAGGGTTAGGGTTTCACCTAGGGTTAGGGTTAAGAAAACCACAAGGCCAGATCTCCAGGGACATTGGCAGTGAGAAACGCACGCCAAGGGGAGGACCGCATTGTCCCAAACTTGTAGCCTTCATGTTTTCCTAACCGGAACTCATCTCAGCCCAATGTTCTGTCTTTGGCTGCACCTAGGGTTAGGGTTAGGGTTACGCCTAGGGTTAGGGTTCAGAAAACCACAAAGCCCTGAGCTCCAGGGACGCTGACAATGAGAAAGGCATGCCAAGGGGATTGCATCTTTACCCCAACCTTGCAGTTGTCATGTTTTATAAATTGGAACTCACCTCAGCCCAATGCTCTATCTTAGGCTGTGCCTTGGGCTAGGGTTAGGGTTAGGGTTATGCCTAGGGTTAGGGTTCCGAAAACCACAAGGCCCAGAGCTCCAGGGACAATGACAATGAGAGAGGCATGCCCAGGGGAGCAGAACATTATCCCAAACTTCCAGCCTTCGTGTTTCCTAATTGGAACTCGCCCCAGCCCAATGCTGAATCTTAGGCTGTGCCTTGGGCTAGGGTTAGGGTTAGGGTTATGCCTAGGGTTAGGGTTCAGAAAACCACAAGGCCCAGAGCTCCATGGACACTGACAGTGAGAAAGGCATGCCCAGGAGAGCACAACATTCCCCCAAAACTTTAGCCTTCGTTTTTCCTAATCGGAACTCACCTCAGCCCAATGCTGAATGTTAGGCTGCGGCTAGGGTTAGGGTTAGGGTTCCGCCTAGGGTTAGGGTTCTGAAAACCACAAGGCCCGGAGCTCCAGGGACAATGACAATGAGAAAGGCATGCCCAGGGGAGCACAACATTATCCCAAATTTCCAGCCTTCGTGTTTCCTAATTGGAACTCGCCTCAGCCCAATGCTTAATCTTAGGCTGTTCCTCGGGTTAGGAATAGGGTTAGGGTTCCGCCTAGGGTTAGGGTTCAGAAAACCACAAGGCCCGGAGCTCCAGGGACAATGACAATGAGAAAGGCATGCCCAGGGGAGCACAACATTACCCCAAACTTCCAGCCTTCGTGTTTCCTAATTGGAACTCGATTCAGCCAAATGCTGAATCTTAGGCTGTGCCTTGGGCTAGGGTTAGGGTTAGGGTTATGCCTAGGGTTAGGGTTCAGAAAACCACAAGGCCCAGAGCTCCATGGACACTGACAGTGAGAAAGGCATGCCCAGGAGAGCACAACATTCCCCCAAAACTTTAGCCTTCGTTTTTCCTAATCGGAACTCACCTCAGCCCAATGCTGAATGTTAGGCTGCGGCTAGGGTTAGGGTTAGGGTTACGCCTAGGGTTAGGGTTCAGAAAACCACAAAGCCCTGAGCTCCAGGGACAATGACAATGAGAAAGGCATGCCCAGGGGAGCGCAGCACTGTCCTAATATTACAGCTTTCCTATTTGCCCCATTGGAACTCACCTCAGCCCAATGCTGTTAATTAGCCTGAACCTAGTACTAGGGTTAGGGTTCCACCTAGGGTTAAGGTTAAGAAAACGAAAAGGCTTACAGCTATAGGGACACTGACAGCAAGAAAGGCATGCCTAGGGGACAGCATCTTTTCCCCAACCTTACAGCCTTCATGTTTTCCGAATCGGAACTCGCCTCAGCCCAATGCTGTATCTTAGGCTGCGCCTTGGGCTAGGTTTAGGGTTCGGGTTATGCCTAGGGTTAGGGTTCAGAAGACCACAAGGCCCAGATCTCCAGGGACAATGACAATGAGAGAGGCATGCCCAGGGGAGCACAATATTATCCCAAAACTTTAGCCTTCATTTTTCCTAATCGGAACTCGCCTCAGCCCAATGCTTAATCTTAGGCTGTTCCTCAGGTTAGGAGTAGGGTTAGGGTTTCACCTAGGGTTAGGGTTAAGAAAACCACAAGGCCAGATCTCCAGGGACATTGGCAGTGAGAAACGCACGCCAAGGGGAGGACCGCATTGTCCCAAACTTGTAGCCTTCATGTTTTCCTAACCGGAACTCATCTCAGCCCAATGTTCTGTCTTTGGCTGCACCTAGGGTTAGGGTTAGGGTTACGCCTAGGGTTAGGGTTCAGAAAACCACAAAGCCCTGAGCTCCAGGGACGCTGACAATGAGAAAGGCATGCCAAGGGGATTGCATCTTTACCCCAACCTTGCAGTTGTCATGTTTTATAAATTGGAACTCACCTCAGCCCAATGCTCTATCTTAGGCTGTGCCTTGGGCTAGGGTTAGGGTTAGGGTTATGCCTAGGGTTAGGGTTCCGAAAACCACAAGGCCCAGAGCTCCAGGGACAATGACAATGAGAGAGGCATGCCCAGGGGAGCAGAACATTATCCCAAACTTCCAGCCTTCGTGTTTCCTAATTGGAACTCGCCCCAGCCCAATGCTGAATCTTAGGCTGTGCCTTGGGCTAGGGTTAGGGTTAGGGTTATGCCTAGGGTTAGGGTTCAGAAAACCACAAGGCCCAGAGCTCCATGGACACTGACAGTGAGAAAGGCATGCCCAGGAGAGCACAACATTCCCCCAAAACTTTAGCCTTCGTTTTTCCTAATCGGAACTCACCTCAGCCCAATGCTGAATGTTAGGCTGCGGCTAGGGTTAGGGTTAGGGTTCCGCCTAGGGTTAGGGTTCTGAAAACCACAAGGCCCGGAGCTCCAGGGACAATGACAATGAGAAAGGCATGCCCAGGGGAGCACAACATTATCCCAAATTTCCAGCCTTCGTGTTTCCTAATTGGAACTCGCCTCAGCCCAATGCTTAATCTTAGGCTGTTCCTCGGGTTAGGAATAGGGTTAGGGTTCCGCCTAGGGTTAGGGTTCAGAAAACCACAAGGCCCGGAGCTCCAGGGACAATGACAATGAGAAAGGCATGCCCAGGGGAGCACAACATTACCCCAAACTTCCAGCCTTCGTGTTTCCTAATTGGAACTCGATTCAGCCAAATGCTGAATCTTAGGCTGTGCCTTGGGCTAGGGTTAGGGTTAGGGTTATGCCTAGGGTTAGGGTTCAGAAAACCACAAGGCCCAGAGCTCCATGGACACTGACAGTGAGAAAGGCATGCCCAGGAGAGCACAACATTCCCCCAAAACTTTAGCCTTCGTTTTTCCTAATCGGAACTCACCTCAGCCCAATGCTGAATGTTAGGCTGCGGCTAGGGTTAGGGTTAGGGTTACGCCTAGGGTTAGGGTTCAGAAAACCACAAAGCCCTGAGCTCCAGGGACAATGACAATGAGAAAGGCATGCCCAGGGGAGCGCAGCACTGTCCTAATATTACAGCTTTCCTATTTGCCCCATTGGAACTCACCTCAGCCCAATGCTGTTAATTAGCCTGAACCTAGTACTAGGGTTAGGGTTCCACCTAGGGTTAAGGTTAAGAAAACGAAAAGGCTTACAGCTATAGGGACACTGACAGAAAGAAAGGCATGCCTAGGGGACAGCATCTTTTCCCCAACCTTACAGCCTTCATGTTTTCCGAATCGGAACTCGCCTCAGCCCAATGCTGTATCTTAGGCTGCGCCTTGGGCTAGGTTTAGGGTTCGGGTTATGCCTAGGGTTAGGGTTCAGAAGACCACAAGGCCCAGATCTCCAGGGACAATGACAATGAGAGAGGCATGCCCAGGGGAGCACAATATTATCCCAAAACTTTAGCCTTCATTTTTCCTAATCGGAACTCGCCTCAGCCCAATGCTTAATCTTAGGCTGTTCCTCAGGTTAGGAGTAGGGTTAGGGTTTCACCTAGGGTTAGGGTTAAGAAAACCACAAGGCCAGATCTCCAGGGACATTGGCAGTGAGAAACGCACGCCAAGGGGAGGACCGCATTGTCCCAAACTTGTAGCCTTCATGTTTTCCTAACCGGAACTCATCTCAGCCCAATGTTCTGTCTTTGGCTGCACCTAGGGTTAGGGTTAGGGTTACGCCTAGGGTTAGGGTTCAGAAAACCACAAAGCCCTGAGCTCCAGGGACGCTGACAATGAGAAAGGCATGCCAAGGGGATTGCATCTTTACCCCAACCTTGCAGTTGTCATGTTTTATAAATTGGAACTCACCTCAGCCCAATGCTCTATCTTAGGCTGTGCCTTGGGCTAGGGTTAGGGTTAGGGTTATGCCTAGGGTTAGGGTTCCGAAAACCACAAGGCCCAGAGCTCCAGGGACAATGACAATGAGAGAGGCATGCCCAGGGGAGCAGAACATTATCCCAAACTTCCAGCCTTCGTGTTTCCTAATTGGAACTCGCCCCAGCCCAATGCTGAATCTTAGGCTGTGCCTTGGGCTAGGGTTAGGGTTAGGGTTATGCCTAGGGTTAGGGTTCAGAAAACCACAAGTCCCAGAGCTCCATGGACACTGACAGTGAGAAAGGCATGCCCAGGAGAGCACAACATTCCCCCAAAACTTTAGCCTTCGTTTTTCCTAATCGGAACTCACCTCAGCCCAATGCTGAATGTTAGGCTGCGGCTAGGGTTAGGGTTAGGGTTCCGCCTAGGGTTAGGGTTCTGAAAACCACAAGGCCCGGAGCTCCAGGGACAATGACAATGAGAAAGGCATGCCCAGGGGAGCACAACATTATCCCAAATTTCCAGCCTTCGTGTTTCCTAATTGGAACTCGCCTCAGCCCAATGCTTAATCTTAGGCTGTTCCTCGGGTTAGGAATAGGGTTAGGGTTCCGCCTAGGGTTAGGGTTCAGAAAACCACAAGGCCCGGAGCTCCAGGGACAATGACAATGAGAAAGGCATGCCCAGGGGAGCACAACATTACCCCAAACTTCCAGCCTTCGTGTTTCCTAATTGGAACTCGATTCAGCCAAATGCTGAATCTTAGGCTGTGCCTTGGGCTAGGGTTAGGGTTAGGGTTATGCCTAGGGTTAGGGTTCAGAAAACCACAAGGCCCAGAGCTCCATGGACACTGACAGTGAGAAAGGCATGCCCAGGAGAGCACAACATTCCCCCAAAACTTTAGCCTTCGTTTTTCCTAATCGGAACTCACCTCAGCCCAATGCTGAATGTTAGGCTGCGGCTAGGGTTAGGGTTAGGGTTACGCCTAGGGTTAGGGTTCAGAAAACCACAAAGCCCTGAGCTCCAGGGACAATGACAATGAGAAAGGCAGGCCCAGGGGAGCACAGCATTACCCCAAAATTTTAGCCTTCCTATTTCCTAATCGGAAATCACCTCAGCCCAATGCTCTTTCTTTGGCTGTGCTTTGGGCTAGGGTTAGGGTTAGGGTTTCGCCTAGGGTTAGGGTTCAGAAAAACACAAGGCCCAGAGCTCCAGGGACATTGACTATGAGAAAGGCATGCCAAGGGGAGGACCGCATTGTCCCAAACTTGTAGCCTTCATGTTTTCCTAACCGGAACTCATCTCAGCCCAATGATCTGTCTTTGGCTGCACCTAGGGTTAGGGTTAGGGTTACGCCTAGGGTTAGGGTTCAGAAAACCACAAAGCCCTGAGCTCCAGGGACAATGACAATGAGAAAGGCAGGCCCAGGGGAGCACAGCATTACCCCAAAATTTTAGCCTTCGTATTTCCTAATCGGAAATCACCTCAGCCCAATGCTCTTTCTTTGGCTGTGCTTTGGGCTAGGGTTAGGGTTAGGGTTACGCCTAGGGTTAGGGTTCAGAAAAACACAAGGCCCAGAGCTCCAGGGACATTGACTATGAGAAAGGCACGCCAAGGGGAGGACCGCATTGTCCCAAACTTGTAGCCTTCATGTTTTCCTAACCGGAACTCATCTCAGCCCAATGATCTGTCTTTGGCTGCACCTAGGGTTAGGGTTAGGGTTACACCTAGGGTTAGGGTTCAGAAAACCACAAGGCCCTGAGCTTCAGAGACAATGACAATGAGAAAGGCATGCCCAGGGGAGCGCAGCACTGTCCTAATATTACAGCTTTCCTATTTGCCCCATTGGAACTCACCTCAGCCCAATGCTGTTAATTAGCCTGAACCTAGTACTAGGGTTAGGGTTCCACCTAGGGTTAAGGTTAAGAAAACGAAAAGGCTTACAGCTATAGGGACACTGACAGCAAGAAAGGCATGCCTAGGGGACAGCATCTTTTCCCCAACCTTACAGCCTTCATGTTTTCCGAATCGGAACTCGCCTCAGCCCAATGCTGTATCTTAGGCTGCGCCTTGGGCTAGGTTTAGGGTTCGGGTTATGCCTAGGGTTAGGGTTCAGAAGACCACAAGGCCCAGATCTCCAGGGACAATGACAATGAGAGAGGCATGCCCAGGGGAGCACAATATTATCCCAAAACTTTAGCCTTCATTTTTCCTAATCGGAACTCGCCTCAGCCCAATGCTTAATCTTAGGCTGTTCCTCAGGTTAGGAGTAGGGTTAGGGTTTCACCTAGGGTTAGGGTTAAGAAAACCACAAGGCCAGATCTCCAGGGACATTGGCAGTGAGAAACGCACGCCAAGGGGAGGACCGCATTGTCCCAAACTTGTAGCCTTCATGTTTTCCTAACCGGAACTCATCTCAGCCCAATGTTCTGTCTTTGGCTGCACCTAGGGTTAGGGTTAGGGTTACGCCTAGGGTTAGGGTTCAGAAAACCACAAAGCCCTGAGCTCCAGGGACGCTGACAATGAGAAAGGCATGCCAACGGGATTGCATCTTTACCCCAACCTTGCAGTTGTCATGTTTTATAAATTGGAACTCACCTCAGCCCAATGCTCTATCTTAGGCTGTGCCTTGGGCTAGGGTTAGGGTTAGGGTTATGCCTAGGGTTAGGGTTCCGAAAACCACAAGGCCCAGAGCTCCAGGGACAATGACAATGAGAGAGGCATGCCCAGGGGAGCAGAACATTATCCCAAACTTCCAGCCTTCGTGTTTCCTAATTGGAACTCGCCCCAGCCCAATGCTGAATCTTAGGCTGTGCCTTGGGCTAGGGTTAGGGTTAGGGTTATGCCTAGGGTTAGGGTTCAGAAAACCACAAGTCCCAGAGCTCCATGGACACTGACAGTGAGAAAGGCATGCCCAGGAGAGCACAACATTCCCCCAAAACTTTAGCCTTCGTTTTTCCTAATCGGAACTCACCTCAGCCCAATGCTGAATGTTAGGCTGCGGCTAGGGTTAGGGTTAGGGTTACGCCTAGGGTTAGGGTTCTGAAAACCACAAGGCCCGGAGCTCCAGGGACAATGACAATGAGAAAGGCATGCCCAGGGGAGCACAACATTATCCCAAATTTCCAGCCTTCGTGTTTCCTAATTGGAACTCGCCTCAGCCCAATGCTTAATCTTAGGCTGTTCCTCGGGTTAGGAATAGGGTTAGGGTTCCGCCTAGGGTTAGGGTTCAGAAAACCACAAGGCCCGGAGCTCCAGGGACAATGACAATGAGAAAGGCATGCCCAGGGGAGCACAACATTACCCCAAACTTCCAGCCTTCGTGTTTCCTAATTGGAACTCGATTCAGCCAAATGCTGAATCTTAGGCTGTGCCTTGGGCTAGGGTTAGGGTTAGGGTTATGCCTAGGGTTAGGGTTCAGAAAACCACAAGGCCCAGAGCTCCATGGACACTGACAGTGAGAAAGGCATGCCCAGGAGAGCACAACATTCCCCCAAAATTTTAGCCTTCGTTTTTCCTAATCGGAACTCACCTCAGCCCAATGCTGAATGTTAGGCTGCGGCTAGGGTTTGGGTTAGGGTTCCGCCTAGGGTTAGGGTTCTGAAAACCACAAGGCCCGGAGCTCCAGGGACAATGACAATGAGAAAGGCATGCCCAGGGGAGCACAAATTATCCCAAATTTCCAGCCTTCGTGTTTCCTAATTGGAACTCGCCTCAGCCCAATGCTTAATCTTAGGCTGTTCCTCGGGTTAGGAATAGGGTTAGGGTTCCGCCTAGGGTTAGGGTTCAGAAAACCACAAGGCCCGGAGCTCCAGGGACAATGACAATGAGAAAGGCATGCCCAGGGGAGCACAACATTACCCCAAACTTCCAGCCTTCGTGTTTCCTAATTGGAACTCGATTCAGCCAAATGCTGAATCTTAGGCTGTGCCTTGGGCTAGGGTTAGGGTTAGGGTTATGCCTAGGGTTAGGGTTCAGAAAACCACAAGGCCCAGAGCTCCATGGACACTGACAGTGAGAAAGGCATGCCCAGGAGAGCACAGCATTCCCCCAAAACTTTAGCCTTCGTTTTTCCTAATCGGAACTCACCTCAGCCCAATGCTGAATGTTAGGCTGCGGCTAGGGTTTGGGTTAGGGTTACGCCTAGGGTTAGGGTTCAGAAAACCACAAAGCCCTGAGCTCCAGGGACAATGACAATGAGAAAGGCAGGCCCAGGGGAGCACAGCATTACCCCAAAATTTTAGCCTTCGTATTTCCTAATCGGAAATCACCTCAGCCCAATGCTCTTTCTTTGGCTGTGCTTTGGGCTAGGGTTAGGGTTAGGGTTTCGCCTAGGGTTAGGGTTCAGAAAAACACAAGGCCCAGAGCTCCAGGGACATTGACTATGAGAAAGGCACGCCAAGGGGAGGACCGCATTGTCCCAAACTTGTAGCCTTCATGTTTTCCTAACCGGAACTCATCTCAGCCCAATGTTCTGTCTTTGGCTGCACCTAGGCTTAGGGTTAGGGTTCCGCCTAGGGTTAGGGTTCAGAAAACCACAAGGCCCAGAGCTCCAGGGACAATGACAATGAGAGAGGCATGCCCAGGGGAGCAGAACATTATCCCAAACTTCCAGCCTTCGTGTTTCCTAATTGGAACTCGCCCCAGCCCAATACTGAATCTTAGGCTGTGCCTTGGGCTAGGGTTAGGGTTAGGGTTATGCCTAGGGTTAGGGTTCAGAAAACCACAAGGCCCAGAGCTCCATGGACACTGACAGTGAGAAAGGCATGCCCAGGAGAGCACAACATTCCCCCAAAACTTTAGCCTTCGTTTTTCCTAATCGGAACTCACCTCAGCCCAATGCTGAATGTTAGGCTGCGGCTAGGGTTAGGGTTAGGGTTCCGCCTAGGGTTAGGGTTCTGAAAACCACAAGGCCCGGAGCTCCAGGGACAATGACAATGAGAAAGGCATGCCCAGGGGAGCACAACATTATCCCAAATTTCCAGCCTTCGTTTTTCCTAATTGGAACTCGCCTCAGCCCAATGCTTAATCTTAGGCTGTTCCTCGGGTTAGGAATAGGGTTAGGGTTCCGCCTAGGGTTAGGGTTCAGAAAACCACAAGGCCCGGAGCTCCAGGGACAATGACAATGAGAAAGGCATGCCCAGGGGAGCACAACATTACCCCAAACTTCCAGCCTTCGTGTTTCCTAATTGGAACTCGATTCAGCCAAATGCTGAATCTTAGGCTGTGCCTTGGGCTAGGGTTAGGGTTAGGGTTATGCCTAGGGTTAGGGTTCAGAAAACCACAAGGCCCAGAGCTCCATGGACACTGACAGTGAGAAAGGCATGCCCAGGAGAGCACAGCATTCCCCCAAAACTTTAGCCTTCATTTTTCCTAATCGGAACTCACCTCAGCCCAATGCTGAATGTTAGGCTGCGGCTAGGGTTAGGGTTAGGGTTACGCCTAGGGTTAGGGTTCAGAAAACCACAAAGCCCTGAGCTCCAGGGACAATGACAATGAGAAAGGCAGGCCCAGGGGAGCACAGCATTACCCCAAAATTTTAGCCTTCCTATTTCCTAATCGGAAATCACCTCAGCCCAATGCTCTTTCTTTGGCTGTGCTTTGGGCTAGGGTTAGGGTTAGGGTTTCGCCTAGGGTTAGGGTTCAGAAAAACACAAGGCCCAGAGCTCCAGGGACATTGACTATGAGAAAGGCATGCCAAGGGGAGGACCGCATTGTCCCAAACTTGTAGCCTTCATGTTTTCCTAACCGGAACTCATCTCAGCCCAATGATCTGTCTTTGGCTGCACCTAGGGTTAGGGTTAGGGTTACACCTAGGGTTAGGGTTCAGAAAACCACAAGGCCCTGAGCTTCAGAGACAATGACAATGAGAAAGGCATGCCCAGGGGAGCGCAGCACTGTCCTAATATTACAGCTTTCCTATTTGCCCCATTGGAACTCACCTCAGCCCAATGCTGTTAATTAGCCTGAACCTAGTACTAGGGTTAGGGTTCCACCTAGGGTTAAGGTTAAGAAAACGAAAAGGCTTACAGCTATAGGGACACTGACAGCAAGAAAGGCATGCCTAGGGGACAGCATCTTTTCCCCAACCTTACAGCCTTCATGTTTTCCGAATCGGAACTCGCCTCAGCCCAATGCTGTATCTTAGGCTGCGCCTTGGGCTAGGTTTAGGGTTCGGGTTATGCCTAGGGTTAGGGTTCAGAAGACCACAAGGCCCAGATCTCCAGGGACAATGACAATGAGAGAGGCATGCCCAGGGGAGCACAATATTATCCCAAAACTTTAGCCTTCATTTTTCCTAATCGGAACTCGCCTCAGCCCAATGCTTAATCTTAGGCTGTTCCTCAGGTTAGGAGTAGGGTTAGGGTTTCACCTAGGGTTAGGGTTAAGAAAACCACAAGGCCAGATCTCCAGGGACATTGGCAGTGAGAAACGCACGCCAAGGGGAGGACCGCATTGTCCCAAACTTGTAGCCTTCATGTTTTCCTAACCGGAACTCATCTCAGCCCAATGTTCTGTCTTTGGCTGCACCTAGGGTTAGGGTTAGGGTTACGCCTAGGGTTAGGGTTCAGAAAACCACAAAGCCCTGAGCTCCAGGGACAATGACAATGAGAAAGGCAGGCCCAGGGGAGCACAGCATTACCCCAAAATTTTAGCCTTCCTATTTCCTAATCGGAAATCACCTCAGCCCAATGCTCTTTCTTTGGCTGTGCTTTGGGCTAGGGTTAGGGTTAGGGTTTCGCCTAGGGTTAGGGTTCAGAAAAACACAAGGCCCAGAGCTCCAGGGACATTGACTATGAGAAAGGCACGCCAAGGGGAGGACCGCATTGTCCCAAACTTGTAGCCTTCATGTTTTCCTAACCGGAACTCATCTCAGCCCAATGTTCTGTCTTTGGCTGCACCTAGGCTTAGGGTTAGGGTTCCGCCTAGGGTTAGGGTTCAGAAAACCACAAGGCCCAGAGCTCCAGGGACAATGACAATGAGAGAGGCATGCCCAGGGGAGCAGAACATTATCCCAAACTTCCAGCCTTCGTGTTTCCTAATTGGAACTCGCCCCAGCCCAATGCTGAATCTTAGGCTGTGCCTTGGGCTAGGGTTAGG
This sequence comes from Aphelocoma coerulescens, assembly GCF_041296385.1. Classification (NCBI taxonomy): domain Eukaryota; kingdom Metazoa; phylum Chordata; class Aves; order Passeriformes; family Corvidae; genus Aphelocoma; species Aphelocoma coerulescens. The sequence goes on along the minus strand of NC_091015.1, from coordinate 97,133,716 downwards.
GTTAGGGTTATGCCTAGGGTTAGGGTTCAGAAAACCACAAGGCCCAGAGCTCCATGGACACTGACAGTGAGAAAGGCATGCCCAGGAGAGCACAACATTCCCCCAAAACTTTAGCCTTCGTTTTTCCTAATCGGAACTCACCTCAGCCCAATGCTGAATGTTAGGCTGCGGCTAGGGTTAGGGTTAGGGTTCCGCCTAGGGTTAGGGTTCTGAAAACCACAAGGCCCGGAGCTCCAGGGACAATGACAATGAGAAAGGCATGCCCAGGGGAGCACGACATTATCCCAAATTTCCAGCCTTCGTGTTTCCTAATTGGAACTCGCCTCAGCCCAATGCTTAATCTTAGGCTGTTCCTCGGGTTAGGAATAGGGTTAGGGTTCCGCCTAGGGTTAGGGTTCAGAAAACCACAAGGCCCGGAGCTCCAGGGACAATGACAATGAGAAAGGCATGCCCAGGGGAGCACAACATTACCCCAAACTTCCAGCCTTCGTGTTTCCTAATTGGAACTCGATTCAGCCAAATGCTGAATCTTAGGCTGTGCCTTGGGCTAGGGTTAGGGTTAGGGTTATGCCTAGGGTTAGGGTTCAGAAAACCACAAGGCCCAGAGCTCCATGGACACTGACAGTGAGAAAGGCATGCCCAGGAGAGCACAACATTCCCCCAAAACTTTAGCCTTCGTTTTTCCTAATCGGAACTCACCTCAGCCCAATGCTGAATGTTAGGCTGCGGCTAGGGTTTGGGTTAGGGTTACGCCTAGGGTTAGGGTTCAGAAAACCACAAAGCCCTGAGCTCCAGGGACAATGACAATGAGAAAGGCAGGCCCAGGGGAGCACAGCATTACCCCAAAATTTTAGCCTTCCTATTTCCTAATCGGAAATCACCTCAGCCCAATGCTCTTTCTTTGGCTGTGCTTTGGGCTAGGGTTAGGGTTAGGGTTTCGCCTAGGGTTAGGGTTCAGAAAAACACAAGGCCCAGAGCTCCAGGGACATTGACTATGAGAAAGGCATGCCAAGGGAAGGACCGCATTGTCCCAAACTTGTAGCCTTCATGTTTTCCTAACCGGAACTCATCTCAGCCCAATGTTCTGTCTTTGGCTGCACCTAGGCTTAGGGTTAGGGTTCCGCCTAGGGTTAGGGTTCAGAAAACCACAAGGCCCAGAGCTCCAGGGACAATGACAATGAGAGAGGCATGCCCAGGGGAGCAGAACATTATCCTAAACTTCCAGCCTTCGTGTTTCCTAATTGGAACTCGCCCCAGCCCAATACTGAATCTTAGGCTGTGCCTTGGGCTAGGGTTAGGGTTAGGGTTATGCCTAGGGTTAGGGTTCAGAAAACCACAAGGCCCAGAGCTCCATGGACACTGACAGTGAGAAAGGCATGCCCAGGAGAGCACAACATTCCCCCAAAACTTTAGCCTTCGTTTTTCCTAATCGGAACTCACCTCAGCCCAATGCTGAATGTTAGGCTGCGGCTAGGGTTAGGGTTAGGGTTCCGCCTAGGGTTAGGGTTCTGAAAACCACAAGGCCCGGAGCTCCAGGGACAATGACAATGAGAAAGGCATGCCCAGGGGAGCACAACATTATCCCAAATTTCCAGCCTTCGTGTTTCCTAATTGGAACTCGCCTCAGCCCAATGCTTAATCTTAGGCTGTTCCTCGGGTTAGGAATAGGGTTAGGGTTCCGCCTAGGGTTAGGGTTCAGAAAACCACAAGGCCCGGAGCTCCAGGGACAATGACAATGAGAAAGGCATGCCCAGGGGAGCACAACATTACCCCAAACTTCCAGCCTTCGTGTTTCCTAATTGGAACTCGATTCAGCCCAATGCTGAATCTTAGGCTGTGCCTTGGGCTAGGGTTAGGGTTAGGGTTATGCCTAGGGTTAGGGTTCAGAAAACCACAAGGCCCAGAGCTCCATGGACACTGACAGTGAGAAAGGCATGCCCAGGAGAGCACAACATTCCCCCAAAACTTTAGCCTTCATTTTTCCTAATCGGAACTCACCTCAGCCCAATGCTGAATGTTAGGCTGCGGCTAGGGTTAGGGTTAGGGTTACGCCTAGGGTTAGGGTTCAGAAAACCACAAAGCCCTGAGCTCCAGGGACAATGACAATGAGAAAGGCAGGCCCAGGGGAGCACAGCATTACCCCAAAATTTTAGCCTTCGTATTTCCTAATCGTAAATCACCTCAGCCCAATGCTCTTTCTTTGGCTGTGCTTTGGGCTAGGGTTAGGGTTAGGGTTTCGCCTAGGGTTAGGGTTCAGAAAAACACAAGGCCCAGAGCTCCAGGGACATTGACTATGAGAAAGGCATGCCACGGGGAGGACCGCATTGTCCCAAACTTGTAGCCTTCATGTTTTCCTAACCGGAACTCATCTCAGCCCAATGATCTGTCTTTGGCTGCACCTAGGGTTAGGGTTAGGGTTACACCTAGGGTTAGGGTTCAGAAAACCACAAGGCCCTGAGCTTCAGAGACAATGACAATGAGAAAGGCATGCCCAGGGGAGCGCAGCACTGTCCTAATATTACAGCTTTCCTATTTGCCCCATTGGAACTCACCTCAGCCCAATGCTGTTAATTAGCCTGAACCTAGTACTAGGGTTAGGGTTCCACCTAGGGTTAAGGTTAAGAAAACGAAAAGGCTTACAGCTATAGGGACACTGACAGAAAGAAAGGCATGCCTAGGGGACAGCATCTTTTCCCCAACCTTACAGCCTTCATGTTTTCCGAATCGGAACTCGCCTCAGCCCAATGCTGTATCTTAGGCTGCGCCTTGGGCTAGGTTTAGGGTTCGGGTTATGCCTAGGGTTAGGGTTCAGAAGACCACAAGGCCCAGATCTCCAGGGACAATGACAATGAGAGAGGCATGCCCAGGGGAGCACAATATTATCCCAAAACTTTAGCCTTCATTTTTCCTAATCGGAACTCGCCTCAGCCCAATGCTTAATCTTAGGCTGTTCCTCAGGTTAGGAGTAGGGTTAGGGTTTCACCTAGGGTTAGGGTTAAGAAAACCACAAGGCCAGATCTCCAGGGACATTGGCAGTGAGAAACGCACGCCAAGGGGAGGACCGCATTGTCCCAAACTTGTAGCCTTCATGTTTTCCTAACCGGAACTCATCTCAGCCCAATGTTCTGTCTTTGGCTGCACCTAGGGTTAGGGTTAGGGTTACGCCTAGGGTTAGGGTTCAGAAAACCACAAAGCCCTGAGCTCCAGGGACGCTGACAATGAGAAAGGCATGCCAAGGGGATTGCATCTTTACCCCAACCTTGCAGTTGTCATGTTTTATAAATTGGAACTCACCTCAGCCCAATGCTCTATCTTAGGCTGTGCCTTGGGCTAGGGTTAGGGTTAGGGTTATGCCTAGGGTTAGGGTTCCGAAAACCACAAGGCCCAGAGCTCCAGGGACAATGACAATGAGAGAGGCATGCCCAGGGGAGCAGAACATTATCCCAAACTTCCAGCCTTCGTGTTTCCTAATTGGAACTCGCCCCAGCCCAATGCTGAATCTTAGGCTGTGCCTTGGGCTAGGGTTAGGGTTAGGGTTATGCCTAGGGTTAGGGTTCAGAAAACCACAAGTCCCAGAGCTCCATGGACACTGACAGTGAGAAAGGCATGCCCAGGAGAGCACAACATTCCCCCAAAACTTTAGCCTTCGTTTTTCCTAATCGGAACTCACCTCAGCCCAATGCTGAATGTTAGGCTGCGGCTAGGGTTAGGGTTAGGGTTCCGCCTAGGGTTAGGGTTCTGAAAACCACAAGGCCCGGAGCTCCAGGGACAATGACAATGAGAAAGGCATGCCCAGGGGAGCACAACATTATCCCAAATTTCCAGCCTTCGTGTTTCCTAATTGGAACTCGCCTCAGCCCAATGCTTAATCTTAGGCTGTTCCTCGGGTTAGGAATAGGGTTAGGGTTCCGCCTAGGGTTAGGGTTCAGAAAACCACAAGGCCCGGAGCTCCAGGGACAATGACAATGAGAAAGGCATGCCCAGGGGAGCACAACATTACCCCAAACTTCCAGCCTTCGTGTTTCCTAATTGGAACTCGATTCAGCCAAATGCTGAATCTTAGGCTGTGCCTTGGGCTAGGGTTAGGGTTAGGGTTATGCCTAGGGTTAGGGTTCAGAAAACCACAAGGCCCAGAGCTCCATGGACACTGACAGTGAGAAAGGCATGCCCAGGAGAGCACAACATTCCCCCAAAACTTTAGCCTTCGTTTTTCCTAATCGGAACTCACCTCAGCCCAATGCTGAATGTTAGGCTGCGGCTAGGGTTAGGGTTAGGGTTACGCCTAGGGTTAGGGTTCAGAAAACCACAAAGCCCTGAGCTCCAGGGACAATGACAATGAGAAAGGCAGGCCCAGGGGAGCACAGCATTACCCCAAAATTTTAGCCTTCCTATTTCCTAATCGGAAATCACCTCAGCCCAATGCTCTTTCTTTGGCTGTGCTTTGGGCTAGGGTTAGGGTTAGGGTTTCGCCTAGGGTTAGGGTTCAGAAAAACACAAGGCCCAGAGCTCCAGGGACATTGACTATGAGAAAGGCACGCCAAGGGGAGGACCGCATTGTCCCAAACTTGTAGCCTTCATGTTTTCCTAACCGGAACTCATCTCAGCCCAATGTTCTGTCTTTGGCTGCACCTAGGCTTAGGGTTAGGGTTCCGCCTAGGGTTAGGGTTCAGAAAACCACAAGGCCCAGAGCTCCAGGGACAATGACAATGAGAGAGGCATGCCCAGGGGAGCAGAACATTATCCCAAACTTCCAGCCTTCGTGTTTCCTAATTGGAACTCGCCCCAGCCCAATACTGAATCTTAGGCTGTGCCTTGGGCTAGGGTTAGGGTTAGGGTTATGCCTAGGGTTAGGGTTCAGAAAACCACAAGGCCCAGAGCTCCATGGACACTGACAGTGAGAAAGGCATGCCCAGGAGAGCACAACATTCCCCCAAAACTTTAGCCTTCGTTTTTCCTAATCGGAACTCACCTCAGCCCAATGCTGAATGTTAGGCTGCGGCTAGGGTTAGGGTTAGGGTTCCGCCTAGGGTTAGGGTTCTGAAAACCACAAGGCCCGGAGCTCCAGGGACAATGACAATGAGAAAGGCATGCCCAGGGGAGCACAACATTATCCCAAATTTCCAGCCTTCGTTTTTCCTAATTGGAACTCGCCTCAGCCCAATGCTTAATCTTAGGCTGTTCCTCGGGTTAGGAATAGGGTTAGGGTTCCGCCTAGGGTTAGGGTTCAGAAAACCACAAGGCCCGGAGCTCCAGGGACAATGACAATGAGAAAGGCATGCCCAGGGGAGCACAACATTACCCCAAACTTCCAGCCTTCGTGTTTCCTAATTGGAACTCGATTCAGCCAAATGCTGAATCTTAGGCTGTGCCTTGGGCTAGGGTTAGGGTTAGGGTTATGCCTAGGGTTAGGGTTCAGAAAACCACAAGGCCCAGAGCTCCATGGACACTGACAGTGAGAAAGGCATGCCCAGGAGAGCACAACATTCCCCCAAAACTTTAGCCTTCATTTTTCCTAATCGGAACTCACCTCAGCCCAATGCTGAATGTTAGGCTGCGGCTAGGGTTAGGGTTAGGGTTACGCCTAGGGTTAGGGTTCAGAAAACCACAAAGCCCTGAGCTCCAGGGACAATGACAATGAGAAAGGCAGGCCCAGGGGAGCACAGCATTACCCCAAAATTTTAGCCTTCGTATTTCCTAATCGTAAATCACCTCAGCCCAATGCTCTTTCTTTGGCTGTGCTTTGGGCTAGGGTTAGGGTTAGGGTTTCGCCTAGGGTTAGGGTTCAGAAAAACACAAGGCCCAGAGCTCCAGGGACATTGACTATGAGAAAGGCATGCCAAGGGGAGGACCGCATTGTCCCAAACTTGTAGCCTTCATGTTTTCCTAACCGGAACTCATCTCAGCCCAATGATCTGTCTTTGGCTGCACCTAGGGTTAGGGTTAGGGTTACACCTAGGGTTAGGGTTCAGAAAACCACAAGGCCCTGAGCTTCAGAGACAATGACAATGAGAAAGGCATGCCCAGGGGAGCGCAGCACTGTCCTAATATTACAGCTTTCCTATTTGCCCCATTGGAACTCACCTCAGCCCAATGCTGTTAATTAGCCTGAACCTAGTACTAGGGTTAGGGTTCCACCTAGGGTTAAGGTTAAGAAAACGAAAAGGCTTACAGCTATAGGGACACTGACAGCAAGAAAGGCATGCCTAGGGGACAGCATCTTTTCCCCAACCTTACAGCCTTCATGTTTTCCGAATCGGAACTCGCCTCAGCCCAATGCTGTATCTTAGGCTGCGCCTTGGGCTAGGTTTAGGGTTCGGGTTATGCCTAGGGTTAGGGTTCAGAAGACCACAAGGCCCAGATCTCCAGGGACAATGACAATGAGAGAGGCATGCCCAGGGGAGCACAATATTATCCCAAAACTTTAGCCTTCATTTTTCCTAATCGGAACTCGCCTCAGCCCAATGCTTAATCTTAGGCTGTTCCTCAGGTTAGGAGTAGGGTTAGGGTTTCACCTAGGGTTAGGGTTAAGAAAACCACAAGGCCAGATCTCCAGGGACATTGGCAGTGAGAAACGCACGCCAAGGGGAGGACCGCATTGTCCCAAACTTGTAGCCTTCATGTTTTCCTAACCGGAACTCATCTCAGCCCAATGTTCTGTCTTTGGCTGCACCTAGGCTTAGGGTTAGGGTTACGCCTAGGGTTAGGGTTCAGAAAACCACAAAGCCCTGAGCTCCAGGGACAATGACAATGAGAAAGGCAGGCCCAGGGGAGCACAGCATTACCCCAAAATTTTAGCCTTCCTATTTCCTAATCGGAAATCACCTCAGCCCAATGCTCTTTCTTTGGCTGTGCTTTGGGCTAGGGTTAGGGTTAGGGTTTCGCCTAGGGTTAGGGTTCAGAAAAACACAAGGCCCAGAGCTCCAGGGACATTGACTATGAGAAAGGCACGCCAAGGGGAGGACCGCATTGTCCCAAACTTGTAGCCTTCATGTTTTCCTAACCGGAACTCATCTCAGCCCAATGTTCTGTCTTTGGCTGCACCTAGGCTTAGGGTTAGGGTTCCGCCTAGGGTTAGGGTTCAGAAAACCACAAGGCCCAGAGCTCCAGGGACAATGACAATGAGAGAGGCATGCCCAGGGGAGCAGAACATTATCCCAAACTTCCAGCCTTCGTGTTTCCTAATTGGAACTCGCCCCAGCCCAATGCTGAATCTTAGGCTGTGCCTTGGGCTAGGGTTAGGGTTAGGGTTATGCCTAGGGTTAGGGTTCAGAAAACCACAAGGCCCAGAGCTCCATGGACACTGACAGTGAGAAAGGCATGCCCAGGAGAGCACAACATTCCCCCAAAACTTTAGCCTTCGTTTTTCCTAATCGGAACTCACCTCAGCCCAATGCTGAATGTTAGGCTGCGGCTAGGGTTAGGGTTAGGGTTCCGCCTAGGGTTAGGGTTCTGAAAACCACAAGGCCCGGAGCTCCAGGGACAATGACAATGAGAAAGGCATGCCCAGGGGAGCACAACATTATCCCAAATTTCCAGCCTTCGTTTTTCCTAATTGGAACTCGCCTCAGCCCAATGCTTAATCTTAGGCTGTTCCTCGGGTTAGGAATAGGGTTAGGGTTCCGCCTAGGGTTAGGGTTCAGAAAACCACAAGGCCCGGAGCTCCAGGGACAATGACAATGAGAAAGGCATGCCCAGGGGAGCACAACATTACCCCAAACTTCCAGCCTTCGTGTTTCCTAATTGGAACTCGATTCAGCCAAATGCTGAATCTTAGGCTGTGCCTTGGGCTAGGGTTAGGGTTAGGGTTATGCCTAGGGTTAGGGTTCAGAAAACCACAAGGTCCAGATCTCCATGGACACTGACAGTGAGAAAGGCATGCCCAGGAGAGCACAACATTCCCCCAAAACTTTAGCCTTCATTTTTCCTAATCGGAACTCACCTCAGCCCAATGCTGAATGTTAGGCTGCGGCTAGGGTTAGGGTTAGGGTTACGCCTAGGGTTAGGGTTCAGAAAACCACAAAGCCCTGAGCTCCAGGGACAATGACAATGAGAAAGGCAGGCCCAGGGGAGCACAGCATTACCCCAAAATTTTAGCCTTCCTATTTCCTAATCGTAAATCACCTCAGCCCAATGCTCTTTCTTTGGCTGTGCTTTGGGCTAGGGTTAGGGTTAGGGTTTCGCCTAGGGTTAGGGTTCAGAAAAACACAAGGCCCAGAGCTCCAGGGACATTGACTATGAGAAAGGCATGCCAAGGGGAGGACCGCATTGTCCCAAACTTGTAGCCTTCATGTTTTCCTAACCGGAACTCATCTCAGCCCAGTGATCTGTCTTTGGCTGCACCTAGGGTTAGGGTTAGGGTTACACCTAGGGTTAGGGTTCAGAAAACCACAAGGCCCTGAGCTTCAGAGACAATGACAATGAGAAAGGCATGCCCAGGGGAGCGCAGCACTGTCCTAATATTACAGCTTTCCTATTTGCCCCATTGGAACTCACCTCAGCCCAATGCTGTTAATTAGCCTGAACCTAGTACTAGGGTTAGGGTTCCACCTAGGGTTAAGGTTAAGAAAACGAAAAGGCTTACAGCTATAGGGACACTGACAGCAAGAAAGGCATGCCTAGGGGACAGCATCTTTTCCCCAACCTTACAGCCTTCATGTTTTCCGAATCGGAACTCGCCTCAGCCCAATGCTGTATCTTAGGCTGCGCCTTGGGCTAGGTTTAGGGTTCGGGTTATGCCTAGGGTTAGGGTTCAGAAGACCACAAGGCCCAGATCTCCAGGGACAATGACAATGAGAGAGGCATGCCCAGGGGAGCACAATATTATCCCAAAACTTTAGCCTTCATTTTTCCTAATCGGAACTCGCCTCAGCCCAATGCTTAATCTTAGGCTGTTCCTCAGGTTAGGAGTAGGGTTAGGGTTTCACCTAGGGTTAGGGTTAAGAAAACCACAAGGCCAGATCTCCAGGGACATTGGCAGTGAGAAACGCACGCCAAGGGGAGGACCGCATTGTCCCAAACTTGTAGCCTTCATGTTTTCCTAACCGGAACTCATCTCAGCCCAATGTTCTGTCTTTGGCTGCACCTAGGCTTAGGGTTAGGGTTACGCCTAGGGTTAGGGTTCAGAAAACCACAAAGCCCTGAGCTCCAGGGACAATGACAATGAGAAAGGCAGGCCCAGGGGAGCACAGCATTACCCCAAAATTTTAGCCTTCCTATTTCCTAATCGGAAATCACCTCAGCCCAATGCTCTTTCTTTGGCTGTGCTTTGGGCTAGGGTTAGGGTTAGGGTTTCGCCTAGGGTTAGGGTTCAGAAAAACACAAGGCCCAGAGCTCCAGGGACATTGACTATGAGAAAGGCACGCCAAGGGGAGGACCGCATTGTCCCAAACTTGTAGCCTTCATGTTTTCCTAACCGGAACTCATCTCAGCCCAATGTTCTGTCTTTGGCTGCACCTAGGCTTAGGGTTAGGGTTCCGCCTAGGGTTAGGGTTCAGAAAACCACAAGGCCCAGAGCTCCAGGGACAATGACAATGAGAGAGGCATGCCCAGGGGAGCAGAACATTATCCCAAACTTCCAGCCTTCGTGTTTCCTAATTGGAACTCGCCCCAGCCCAATGCTGAATCTTAGGCTGTGCCTTGGGCTAGGGTTAGGGTTAGGGTTATGCCTAGGGTTAGGGTTCAGAAAACCACAAGGCCCAGAGCTCCATGGACACTGACAGTGAGAAAGGCATGCCCAGGAGAGCACAACATTCCCCCAAAACTTTAGCCTTCGTTTTTCCTAATCGGAACTCACCTCAGCCCAATGCTGAATGTTAGGCTGCGGCTAGGGTTAGGGTTAGGGTTCCGCCTAGGGTTAGGGTTCTGAAAACCACAAGGCCCGGAGCTCCAGGGACAATGACAATGAGAAAGGCATGCCCAGGGGAGCACAAATTATCCCAAATTTCCAGCCTTCGTGTTTCCTAATTGGAACTCGCCTCAGCCCAATGCTTAATCTTAGGCTGTTCCTCGGGTTAGGAATAGGGTTAGGGTTCCGCCTAGGGTTAGGGTTCAGAAAACCACAAGGCCCGGAGCTCCAGGGACAATGACAATGAGAAAGGCATGCCCAGGGGAGCACAACATTACCCCAAACTTCCAGCCTTCGTGTTTCCTAATTGGAACTCGATTCAGCCAAATGCTGAATCTTAGGCTGTGCCTTGGGCTAGGGTTAGGGTTAGGGTTATGCCTAGGGTTAGGGTTCAGAAAACCACAAGGCCCAGAGCTCCATGGACACTGACAGTGAGAAAGGCATGCCCAGGAGAGCACAACATTCCCCCAAAACTTTAGCCTTCGTTTTTCCTAATCGGAACTCACCTCAGCCCAATGCTGAATGTTAGGCTGCGGCTAGGGTTTGGGTTAGGGTTACGCCTAGGGTTAGGGTTCAGAAAACCACAAAGCCCTGAGCTCCAGGGACAATGACAATGAGAAAGGCAGGCCCAGGGGAGCACAGCATTACCCCAAAATTTTAGCCTTCCTATTTCCTAATCGGAAATCACCTCAGCCCAATGCTCTTTCTTTGGCTGTGCTTTGGGCTAGGGTTAGGGTTAGGGTTTCGCCTAGGGTTAGGGTTCAGAAAAACACAAGGCCCAGAGCTCCAGGGACATTGACTATGAGAAAGGCATGCCAAGGGGAGGACCGCATTGTCCCAAACTTGTAGCCTTCATGTTTTCCTAACCGGAACTCATCTCAGCCCAATGTTCTGTCTTTGGCTGCACCTAGGCTTAGGGTTAGGGTTCCGCCTAGGGTTAGGGTTCAGAAAACCACAAGGCCCAGAGCTCCAGGGACAATGACAATGAGAGAGGCATGCCCAGGGGAGCAGAACATTATCCCAAACTTCCAGCCTTCGTGTTTCCTAATTGGAACTCGCCCCAGCCCAATACTGAATCTTAGGCTGTGCCTTGGGCTAGGGTTAGGGTTAGGGTTATGCCTAGGGTTAGGGTTCAGAAAACCACAAGGCCCAGAGCTCCATGGACACTGACAGTGAGAAAGGCATGCCCAGGAGAGCACAACATTCCCCCAAAACTTTAGCCTTCATTTTTCCTAATCGGAACTCACCTCAGCCCAATGCTGAATGTTAGGCTGCGGCTAGGGTTAGGGTTAGGGTTACGCCTAGGGTTAGGGTTCAGAAAACCACAAAGCCCTGAGCTCCAGGGACAATGACAATGAGAAAGGCAGGCCCAGGGGAGCACAGCATTACCCCAAAATTTTAGCCTTCCTATTTCCTAATCGTAAATCACCTCAGCCCAATGCTCTTTCTTTGGCTGTGCTTTGGGCTAGGGTTAGGGTTAGGGTTTCGCCTAGGGTTAGGGTTCAGAAAAACACAAGGCCCAGAGCTCCAGGGACATTGACTATGAGAAAGGCATGCCAAGGGGAGGACCGCATTGTCCCAAACTTGTAGCCTTCATGTTTTCCTAACCGGAACTCATCTCAGCCCAATGATCTGTCTTTGGCTGCACCTAGGGTTAGGGTTAGGGTTACACCTAGGGTTAGGGTTCAGAAAACCACAAGGCCCTGAGCTTCAGAGACAATGACAATGAGAAAGGCATGCCCAGGGGAGCGCAGCACTGTCCTAATATTACAGCTTTCCTATTTGCCCCATTGGAACTCACCTCAGCCCAATGCTGTTAATTAGCCTGAACCTAGTACTAGGGTTAGGGTTCCACCTAGGGTTAAGGTTAAGAAAACGAAAAGGCTTACAGCTATAGGGACACTGACAGCAAGAAAGGCATGCCTAGGGGACAGCATCTTTTCCCCAACCTTACAGCCTTCATGTTTTCCGAATCGGAACTCGCCTCAGCCCAATGCTGTATCTTAGGCTGCGCCTTGGGCTAGGTTTAGGGTTCGGGTTATGCCTAGGGTTAGGGTTCAGAAGACCACAAGGCCCAGATCTCCAGGGACAATGACAATGAGAGAGGCATGCCCAGGGGAGCACAATATTATCCCAAAACTTTAGCCTTCATTTTTCCTAATCGGAACTCGCCTCAGCCCAATGCTTAATCTTAGGCTGTTCCTCAGGTTAGGAGTAGGGTTAGGGTTTCACCTAGGGTTAGGGTTAAGAAAACCACAAGGCCAGATCTCCAGGGACATTGGCAGTGAGAAACGCACGCCAAGGGGAGGACCGCATTGTCCCAAACTTGTAGCCTTCATGTTTTCCTAACCGGAACTCATCTCAGCCCAATGTTCTGTCTTTGGCTGCACCTAGGGTTAGGGTTAGGGTTACGCCTAGGGTTAGGGTTCAGAAAACCACAAAGCCCTGAGCTCCAGGGACGCTGACAATGAGAAAGGCATGCCAAGGGGATTGCATCTTTACCCCAACCTTGCAGTTGTCATGTTTTATAAATTGGAACTCACCTCAGCCCAATGCTGAATCTTAGGCTGTGCCTTGGGCTAGGGTTAGGGTTAGGGTTATGCCTAGGGTTAGGGTTCAGAAAACCACAAGTCCCAGAGCTCCATGGACACTGACAGTGAGAAAGGCATGCCCAGGAGAGCACAACATTCCCCCAAAACTTTAGCCTTCGTTTTTCCTAATCGGAACTCACCTCAGCCCAATGCTGAATGTTAGGCTGCGGCTAGGGTTAGGGTTAGGGTTCCGCCTAGGGTTAGGGTTCTGAAAACCACAAGGCCCGGAGCTCCAGGGACAATGACAATGAGAAAGGCATGCCCAGGGGAGCACAACATTATCCCAAATTTCCAGCCTTCGTGTTTCCTAATTGGAACTCGCCTCAGCCCAATGCTTAATCTTAGGCTGTTCCTCGGGTTAGGAATAGGGTTAGGGTTCCGCCTAGGGTTAGGGTTCAGAAAACCACAAGGCCCGGAGCTCCAGGGACAATGACAATGAGAAAGGCATGCCCAGGGGAGCACAACATTACCCCAAACTTCCAGCCTTCGTGTTTCCTAATTGGAACTCGATTCAGCCAAATGCTGAATCTTAGGCTGTGCCTTGGGCTAGGGTTAGGGTTAGGGTTATGCCTAGGGTTAGGGTTCAGAAAACCACAAGGCCCAGAGCTCCATGGACACTGACAGTGAGAAAGGCATGCCCAGGAGAGCACAACATTCCCCCAAAACTTTAGCCTTCGTTTTTCCTAATCGGAACTCACCTCAGCCCAATGCTGAATGTTAGGCTGCGGCTAGGGTTAGGGTTAGGGTTACGCCTAGGGTTAGGGTTCAGAAAACCACAAAGCCCTGAGCTCCAGGGACAATGACAATGAGAAAGGCAGGCCCAGGGGAGCACAGCATTACCCCAAAATTTTAGCCTTCCTATTTCCTAATCGGAAATCACCTCAGCCCAATGCTCTTTCTTTGGCTGTGCTTTGGGCTAGGGTTAGGGTTAGGGTTTCGCCTAGGGTTAGGGTTCAGAAAAACACAAGGCCCAGAGCTCCAGGGACATTGACTATGAGAAAGGCACGCCAAGGGGAGGACCGCATTGTCCCAAACTTGTAGCCTTCATGTTTTCCTAACCGGAACTCATCTCAGCCCAATGTTCTGTCTTTGGCTGCACCTAGGCTTAGGGTTAGGGTTCCGCCTAGGGTTAGGGTTCAGAAAACCACAAGGCCCAGAGCTCCAGGGACAATGACAATGAGAGAGGCATGCCCAGGGGAGCAGAACATTATCCCAAACTTCCAGCCTTCGTGTTTCCTAATTGGAACTCGCCCCAGCCCAATACTGAATCTTAGGCTGTGCCTTGGGCTAGGGTTAGGGTTAGGGTTATGCCTAGGGTTAGGGTTCAGAAAACCACAAGGCCCAGAGCTCCATGGACACTGACAGTGAGAAAGGCATGCCCAGGAGAGCACAACATTCCCCGAAAACTTTAGCCTTCGTTTTTCCTAATCGGAACTCACCTCAGCCCAATGCTGAATGTTAGGCTGCGGCTAGGGTTAGGGTTAGGGTTCCGCCTAGGGTTAGGGTTCTGAAAACCACAAGGCCCGGAGCTCCAGGGACAATGACAATGAGAAAGGCATGCCCAGGGGAGCACAACATTATCCCAAATTTCCAGCCTTCGTGTTTCCTAATTGGAACTCGCCTCAGCCCAATGCTTAATCTTAGGCTGTTCCTCGGGTTAGGAATAGGGTTAGGGTTCCGCCTAGGGTTAGGGTTCAGAAAACCACAAGGCCCGGAGCTCCAGGGACAATGACAATGAGAAAGGCATGCCCAGGGGAGCACAACATTACCCCAAACTTCCAGCCTTCGTGTTTCCTAATTGGAACTCGATTCAGCCAAATGCTGAATCTTAGGCTGTGCCTTGGGCTAGGGTTAGGGTTAGGGTTATGCCTAGGGTTAGGGTTCAGAAAACCACAAGGTCCAGAGCTCCATGGACACTGACAGTGAGAAAGGCATGCCCAGGAGAGCACAACATTCCCCCAAAACTTTAGCCTTCATTTTTCCTAATCGGAACTCACCTCAGCCCAATGCTGAATGTTAGGCTGCGGCTAGGGTTAGGGTTAGGGTTACGCCTAGGGTTAGGGTTCAGAAAACCACAAAGCCCTGAGCTCCAGGGACAATGACAATGAGAAAGGCAGGCCCAGGGGAGCACAGCATTACCCCAAAATTTTAGCCTTCGTATTTCCTAATCGTAAATCACCTCAGCCCAATGCTCTTTCTTTGGCTGTGCTTTGGGCTAGGGTTAGGGTTAGGGTTTCGCCTAGGGTTAGGGTTCAGAAAAACACAAGGCCCAGAGCTCCAGGGACATTGACTATGAGAAAGGCATGCCAAGGGGAGGACCGCATTGTCCCAAACTTGTAGCCTTCATGTTTTCCTAACCGGAACTCATCTCAGCCCAATGATCTGTCTTTGGCTGCACCTAGGGTTAGGGTTAGGGTTACACCTAGGGTTAGGGTTCAGAAAACCACAAGGCCCTGAGCTTCAGAGACAATGACAATGAGAAAGGCATGCCCAGGGGAGCGCAGCACTGTCCTAATATTACAGCTTTCCTATTTGCCCCATTGGAACTCACCTCAGCCCAATGCTGTTAATTAGCCTGAACCTAGTACTAGGGTTAGGGTTCCACCTAGGGTTAAGGTTAAGAAAACGAAAAGGCTTACAGCTATAGGGACACTGACAGCAAGAAAGGCATGCCTAGGGGACAGCATCTTTTCCCCAACCTTACAGCCTTCATGTTTTCCGAATCGGAACTCGCCTCAGCCCAATGCTGTATCTTAGGCTGCGCCTTGGGCTAGGTTTAGGGTTCGGGTTATGCCTAGGGTTAGGGTTCAGAAGACCACAAGGCCCAGATCTCCAGGGACAATGACAATGAGAGAGGCATGCCCAGGGGAGCACAATATTATCCCAAAACTTTAGCCTTCATTTTTCCTAATCGGAACTCGCCTCAGCCCAATGCTTAATCTTAGGCTGTTCCTCAGGTTAGGAGTAGGGTTAGGGTTTCACCTAGGGTTAGGGTTAAGAAAACCACAAGGCCAGATCTCCAGGGACATTGGCAGTGAGAAACGCACGCCAAGGGGAGGACCGCATTGTCCCAAACTTGTAGCCTTCATGTTTTCCTAACCGGAACTCATCTCAGCCCAATGTTCTGTCTTTGGCTGCACCTAGGGTTAGGGTTAGGGTTACGCCTAGGGTTAGGGTTCAGAAAACCACAAAGCCCTGAGCTCCAGGGACAATGACAATGAGAAAGGCAGGCCCAGGGGAGCACAGCATTACCCCAAAATTTTAGCCTTCCTATTTCCTAATCGGAAATCACCTCAGCCCAATGCTCTTTCTTTGGCTGTGCTTTGGGCTAGGGTTAGGGTTAGGGTTTCGCCTAGGGTTAGGGTTCAGAAAAACACAAGGCCCAGAGCTCCAGGGACATTGACTATGAGAAAGGCACGCCAAGGGGAGGACCGCATTGTCCCAAACTTGTAGCCTTCATGTTTTCCTAACCGGAACTCATCTCAGCCCAATGTTCTGTCTTTGGCTGCACCTAGGCTTAGGGTTAGGGTTCCGCCTAGGGTTAGGGTTCAGAAAACCACAAGGCCCAGAGCTCCAGGGACAATGACAATGAGAGAGGCATGCCCAGGGGAGCAGAACATTATCCCAAACTTCCAGCCTTCGTGTTTCCTAATTGGAACTCGCCCCAGCCCAATGCTGAATCTTAGGCTGTGCCTTGGGCTAGGGTTAGGGTTAGGGTTATGCCTAGGGTTAGGGTTCAGAAAACCACAAGGCCCAGAGCTCCATGGACACTGACAGTGAGAAAGGCATGCCCAGGAGAGCACAACATTCCCCCAAAACTTTAGCCTTCGTTTTTCCTAATCGGAACTCACCTCAGCCCAATGCTGAATGTTAGGCTGCGGCTAGGGTTAGGGTTAGGGTTCCGCCTAGGGTTAGGGTTCTGAAAACCACAAGGCCCGGAGCTCCAGGGACAATGACAATGAGAAAGGCATGCCCAGGGGAGCACAAATTATCCCAAATTTCCAGCCTTCGTGTTTCCTAATTGGAACTCGCCTCAGCCCAATGCTTAATCTTAGGCTGTTCCTCGGGTTAGGAATAGGGTTAGGGTTCCGCCTAGGGTTAGGGTTCAGAAAACCACAAGGCCCGGAGCTCCAGGGACAATGACAATGAGAAAGGCATGCCCAGGGGAGCACAACATTACCCCAAACTTCCAGCCTTCGTGTTTCCTAATTGGAACTCGATTCAGCCAAATGCTGAATCTTAGGCTGTGCCTTGGGCTAGGGTTAGGGTTAGGGTTATGCCTAGGGTTAGGGTTCAGAAAACCACAAGGCCCAGAGCTCCATGGACACTGACAGTGAGAAAGGCATGCCCAGGAGAGCACAACATTCCCCCAAAACTTTAGCCTTCGTTTTTCCTAATCGGAACTCACCTCAGCCCAATGCTGAATGTTAGGCTGCGGCTAGGGTTAGGGTTAGGGTTACGCCTAGGGTTAGGGTTCAGAAAACCACAAAGCCCTGAGCTCCAGGGACAATGACAATGAGAAAGGCAGGCCCAGGGGAGCACAGCATTACCCCAAAATTTTAGCCTTCCTATTTCCTAATCGGAAATCACCTCAGCCCAATGCTCTTTCTTTGGCTGTGCTTTGGGCTAGGGTTAGGGTTAGGGTTTCGCCTAGGGTTAGGGTTCAGAAAAACACAAGGCCCAGAGCTCCAGGGACATTGACTATGAGAAAGGCACGCCAAGGGGAGGACCGCATTGTCCCAAACTTGTAGCCTTCATGTTTTCCTAACCGGAACTCATCTCAGCCCAATGTTCTGTCTTTGGCTGCACCTAGGCTTAGGGTTAGGGTTCCGCCTAGGGTTAGGGTTCAGAAAACCACAAGGCCCAGAGCTCCAGGGACAATGACAATGAGAGAGGCATGCCCAGGGGAGCAGAACATTATCCCAAACTTCCAGCCTTCGTGTTTCCTAATTGGAACTCGCCCCAGCCCAATGCTGAATCTTAGGCTGTGCCTTGGGCTAGGGTTAGGGTTAGGGTTATGCCTAGGGTTAGGGTTCAGAAAACCACAAGGCCCAGAGCTCCATGGACACTGACAGTGAGAAAGGCATGCCCAGGAGAGCACAACATTCCCCCAAAACTTTAGCCTTCGTTTTTCCTAATCGGAACTCACCTCAGCCCAATGCTGAATGTTAGGCTGCGGCTAGGGTTAGGGTTAGGGTTCCGCCTAGGGTTAGGGTTCTGAAAACCACAAGGCCCGGAGCTCCAGGGACAATGACAATGAGAAAGGCATGCCCAGGGGAGCACAAATTATCCCAAATTTCCAGCCTTCGTGTTTCCTAATTGGAACTCGCCTCAGCCCAATGCTTAATCTTAGGCTGTTCCTCGGGTTAGGAATAGGGTTAGGGTTCCGCCTAGGGTTAGGGTTCAGAAAACCACAAGGCCCGGAGCTCCAGGGACAATGACAATGAGAAAGGCATGCCCAGGGGAGCACAACATTACCCCAAACTTCCAGCCTTCGTGTTTCCTAATTGGAACTCGATTCAGCCAAATGCTGAATCTTAGGCTGTGCCTTGGGCTAGGGTTAGGGTTAGGGTTATGCCTAGGGTTAGGGTTCAGAAAACCACAAGGCCCAGAGCTCCATGGACACTGACAGTGAGAAAGGCATGCCCAGGAGAGCACAACATTCCCCCAAAACTTTAGCCTTCGTTTTTCCTAATCCTAACTCACCTCAGCCCAATGCTGAATGTTAGGCTGCGGCTAGGGTTTGGGTTAGGGTTACGCCTAGGGTTAGGGTTCAGAAAACCACAAAGCCCTGAGCTCCAGGGACAATGACAATGAGAAAGGCAGGCCCAGGGGAGCACAGCATTACCCCAAAATTTTAGCCTTCCTATTTCCTAATCGTAAATCACCTCAGCCCAATGCTCTTTCTTTGGCTGTGCTTTGGGCTAGGGTTAGGGTTAGGGTTTCGCCTAGGGTTAGGGTTCAGAAAAACACAAGGCCCAGAGCTCCAGGGACATTGACTATGAGAAAGGCATGCCAAGGGGAGGACCGCATTGTCCCAAACTTGTAGCCTTCATGTTTTCCTAACCGGAACTCATCTCAGCCCAATGATCTGTCTTTGGCTGCACCTAGGGTTAGGGTTAGGGTTACACCTAGGGTTAGGGTTCAGAAAACCACAAGGCCCAGAGCTCCAGGGACAATGACAATGAGAGAGGCATGCCCAGGGGAGCAGAACATTATCCCAAACTTCCAGCCTTCGTGTTTCCTAATTGGAACTCGCCCCAGCCCAATACTGAATCTTAGGCTGTGCCTTGGGCTAGGGTTAGGGTTAGGGTTATGCCTAGGGTTAGGGTTCAGAAAACCACAAGGCCCAGAGCTCCATGGACACTGACAGTGAGAAAGGCATGCCCAGGAGAGCACAACATTCCCCCAAAACTTTAGCCTTCGTTTTTCCTAATCGGAACTCACCTCAGCCCAATGCTGAATGTTAGGCTGCGGCTAGGGTTAGGGTTAGGGTTACGCCTAGGGTTAGGGTTCAGAAAACCACAAAGCCCTGAGCTCCAGGGACAATGACAATGAGAAAGGCAGGCCCAGGGGAGCACAGCATTACCCCAAAATTTTAGCCTTCGTATTTCCTAATCGTAAATCACCTCAGCCCAATGCTCTTTCTTTGGCTGTGCTTTGGGCTAGGGTTAGGGTTAGGGTTTCGCCTAGGGTTAGGGTTCAGAAAAACACAAGGCCCAGAGCTCCAGGGACATTGACTATGAGAAAGGCATGCCAAGGGGAGGACCGCATTGTCCCAAACTTGTAGCCTTCATGTTTTCCTAACCGGAACTCATCTCAGCCCAATGATCTGTCTTTGGCTGCACCTAGGGTTAGGGTTAGGGTTACACCTAGGGTTAGGGTTCAGAAAACCACAAGGCCCTGAGCTTCAGAGACAATGACAATGAGAAAGGCATGCCCAGGGGAGCGCAGCACTGTCCTAATATTACAGCTTTCCTATTTGCCCCATTGGAACTCACCTCAGCCCAATGCTGTTAATTAGCCTGAACCTAGTACTAGGGTTAGGGTTCCACCTAGGGTTAAGGTTAAGAAAACGAAAAGGCTTACAGCTATAGGGACACTGACAGCAAGAAAGGCATGCCTAGGGGACAGCATCTTTTCCCCAACCTTACAGCCTTCATGTTTTCCGAATCGGAACTCGCCTCAGCCCAATGCTGTATCTTAGGCTGCGCCTTGGGCTAGGTTTAGGGTTCGGGTTATGCCTAGGGTTAGGGTTCAGAAGACCACAAGGCCCAGATCTCCAGGGACAATGACAATGAGAGAGGCATGCCCAGGGGAGCACAATATTATCCCAAAACTTTAGCCTTCATTTTTCCTAATCGGAACTCGCCTCAGCCCAATGCTTAATCTTAGGCTGTTCCTCAGGTTAGGAGTAGGGTTAGGGTTTCACCTAGGGTTAGGGTTAAGAAAACCACAAGGCCAGATCTCCAGGGACATTGGCAGTGAGAAACGCACGCCAAGGGGAGGACCGCATTGTCCCAAACTTGTAGCCTTCATGTTTTCCTAACCGGAACTCATCTCAGCCCAATGTTCTGTCTTTGGCTGCACCTAGGGTTAGGGTTAGGGTTACGCCTAGGGTTAGGGTTCAGAAAACCACAAAGCCCTGAGCTCCAGGGACGCTGACAATGAGAAAGGCATGCCAAGGGGATTGCATCTTTACCCCAACCTTGCAGTTGTCATGTTTTATAAATTGGAACTCACCTCAGCCCAATGCTCTATCTTAGGCTGTGCCTTGGGCTAGGGTTAGGGTTAGGGTTATGCCTAGGGTTAGGGTTCAGAAAACCACAAGGCCCAGAGCTCCAGGGACAATGACAATGAGAGAGGCATGCCCAGGGGAGCAGAACATTATCCCAAACTTCCAGCCTTCGTGTTTCCTAATTGGAACTCGCCCCAGCCCAATGCTGAATCTTAGGCTGTGCCTTGGGCTAGGGTTAGGGTTAGGGTTATGCCTAGGGTTAGGGTTCAGAAAACCACAAGGCCCAGAGCTCCATGGACACTGACAGTGAGAAAGGCATGCCCAGGAGAGCACAACATTCCCCCAAAACTTTAGCCTTCGTTTTTCCTAATCGGAACTCACCTCAGCCCAATGCTGAATGTTAGGCTGCGGCTAGGGTTAGGGTTAGGGTTCCGCCTAGGGTTAGGGTTCTGAAAACCACAAGGCCCGGAGCTCCAGGGACAATGACAATGAGAAAGGCATGCCCAGGGGAGCACAACATTATCCCAAATTTCCAGCCTTCGTTTTTCCTAATTGGAACTCGCCTCAGCCCAATGCTTAATCTTAGGCTGTTCCTCGGGTTAGGAATAGGGTTAGGGTTCCGCCTAGGGTTAGGGTTCAGAAAACCACAAGGCCCGGAGCTCCAGGGACAATGACAATGAGAAAGGCATGCCCAGGGGAGCACAACATTACCCCAAACTTCCAGCCTTCGTGTTTCCTAATTGGAACTCGATTCAGCCAAATGCTGAATCTTAGGCTGTGCCTTGGGCTAGGGTTAGGGTTAGGGTTATGCCTAGGGTTAGGGTTCAGAAAACCACAAGGTCCAGAGCTCCATGGACACTGACAGTGAGAAAGGCATGCCCAGGAGAGCACAACATTCCCCCAAAACTTTAGCCTTCATTTTTCCTAATCGGAACTCACCTCAGCCCAATGCTGAATGTTAGGCTGCGGCTAGGGTTAGGGTTAGGGTTACGCCTAGGGTTAGGGTTCAGAAAACCACAAAGCCCTGAGCTCCAGGGACAATGACAATGAGAAAGGCATGCCCAGGGGAGCACAGCATTACCCCAAAATTTTAGCCTTCGTATTTCCTAATCGTAAATCACCTCAGCCCAATGCTCTTTCTTTGGCTGTGCTTTGGGCTAGGGTTAGGGTTAGGGTTTCGCCTAGGGTTAGGGTTCAGAAAAACACAAGGCCCAGAGCTCCAGGGACATTGACTATGAGAAAGGCATGCCAAGGGGAGGACCGCATTGTCCCAAACTTGTAGCCTTCATGTTTTCCTAACCGGAACTCATCTCAGCCCAGTGATCTGTCTTTGGCTGCACCTAGGGTTAGGGTTAGGGTTACACCTAGGGTTAGGGTTCAGAAAACCACAAGGCCCTGAGCTTCAGAGACAATGACAATGAGAAAGGCATGCCCAGGGGAGCGCAGCACTGTCCTAATATTACAGCTTTCCTATTTGCCCCATTGGAACTCACCTCAGCCCAATGCTGTTAATTAGCCTGAACCTAGTACTAGGGTTAGGGTTCCACCTAGGGTTAAGGTTAAGAAAACGAAAAGGCTTACAGCTATAGGGACACTGACAGCAAGAAAGGCATGCCTAGGGGACAGCATCTTTTCCCCAACCTTACAGCCTTCATGTTTTCCGAATCGGAACTCGCCTCAGCCCAATGCTGTATCTTAGGCTGCGCCTTGGGCTAGGTTTAGGGTTCGGGTTATGCCTAGGGTTAGGGTTCAGAAGACCACAAGGCCCAGATCTCCAGGGACAATGACAATGAGAGAGGCATGCCCAGGGGAGCACAATATTATCCCAAAACTTTAGCCTTCATTTTTCCTAATCGGAACTCGCCTCAGCCCAATGCTTAATCTTAGGCTGTTCCTCAGGTTAGGAGTAGGGTTAGGGTTTCACCTAGGGTTAGGGTTAAGAAAACCACAAGGCCAGATCTCCAGGGACATTGGCAGTGAGAAACGCACGCCAAGGGGAGGACCGCATTGTCCCAAACTTGTAGCCTTCATGTTTTCCTAACCGGAACTCATCTCAGCCCAATGTTCTGTCTTTGGCTGCACCTAGGCTTAGGGTTAGGGTTACGCCTAGGGTTAGGGTTCAGAAAACCACAAAGCCCTGAGCTCCAGGGACAATGACAATGAGAAAGGCAGGCCCAGGGGAGCACAGCATTACCCCAAAATTTTAGCCTTCCTATTTCCTAATCGGAAATCACCTCAGCCCAATGCTCTTTCTTTGGCTGTGCTTTGGGCTAGGGTTAGGGTTAGGGTTTCGCCTAGGGTTAGGGTTCAGAAAAACACAAGGCCCAGAGCTCCAGGGACATTGACTATGAGAAAGGCACGCCAAGGGGAGGACCGCATTGTCCCAAACTTGTAGCCTTCATGTTTTCCTAACCGGAACTCATCTCAGCCCAATGTTCTGTCTTTGGCTGCACCTAGGCTTAGGGTTAGGGTTCCGCCTAGGGTTAGGGTTCAGAAAACCACAAGGCCCAGAGCTCCAGGGACAATGACAATGAGAGAGGCATGCCCAGGGGAGCAGAACATTATCCCAAACTTCCAGCCTTCGTGTTTCCTAATTGGAACTCGCCCCAGCCCAATGCTGAATCTTAGGCTGTGCCTTGGGCTAGGGTTAGGGTTAGGGTTATGCCTAGGGTTAGGGTTCAGAAAACCACAAGGCCCAGAGCTCCATGGACACTGACAGTGAGAAAGGCATGCCCAGGAGAGCACAACATTCCCCCAAAACTTTAGCCTTCGTTTTTCCTAATCGGAACTCACCTCAGCCCAATGCTGAATGTTAGGCTGCGGCTAGGGTTAGGGTTAGGGTTCCGCCTAGGGTTAGGGTTCTGAAAACCACAAGGCCCGGAGCTCCAGGGACAATGACAATGAGAAAGGCATGCCCAGGGGAGCACAAATTATCCCAAATTTCCAGCCTTCGTGTTTCCTAATTGGAACTCGCCTCAGCCCAATGCTTAATCTTAGGCTGTTCCTCAGGTTAGGAATAGGGTTAGGGTTCCGCCTAGGGTTAGGGTTCAGAAAACCACAAGGCCCGGAGCTCCAGGGACAATGACAATGAGAAAGGCATGCCCAGGGGAGCACAACATTACCCCAAACTTCCAGCCTTCGTGTTTCCTAATTGGAACTCGATTCAGCCAAATGCTGAATCTTAGGCTGTGCCTTGGGCTAGGGTTAGGGTTAGGGTTATGCCTAGGGTTAGGGTTCAGAAAACCACAAGGCCCAGAGCTCCATGGACACTGACAGTGAGAAAGGCATGCCCAGGAGAGCACAACATTCCCCCAAAACTTTAGCCTTCGTTTTTCCTAATCGGAACTCACCTCAGCCCAATGCTGAATGTTAGGCTGCGGCTAGGGTTTGGGTTAGGGTTACGCCTAGGGTTAGGGTTCAGAAAACCACAAAGCCCTGAGCTCCAGGGACAATGACAATGAGAAAGGCAGGCCCAGGGGAGCACAGCATTACCCCAAAATTTTAGCCTTCCTATTTCCTAATCGGAAATCACCTCAGCCCAATGCTCTTTCTTTGGCTGTGCTTTGGGCTAGGGTTAGGGTTAGGGTTTCGCCTAGGGTTAGGGTTCAGAAAAACACAAGGCCCAGAGCTCCAGGGACATTGACTATGAGAAAGGCATGCCAAGGGGAGGACCGCATTGTCCCAAACTTGTAGCCTTCATGTTTTCCTAACCGGAACTCATCTCAGCCCAATGTTCTGTCTTTGGCTGCACCTAGGCTTAGGGTTAGGGTTCCGCCTAGGGTTAGGGTTCAGAAAACCACAAGGCCCAGAGCTCCAGGGACAATGACAATGAGAGAGGCATGCCCAGGGGAGCAGAACATTATCCCAAACTTCCAGCCTTCGTGTTTCCTAATTGGAACTCGATTCAGCCAAATGCTGAATCTTAGGCTGTGCCTTGGGCTAGGGTTAGGGTTAGGGTTATGCCTAGGGTTAGGGTTCAGAAAACCACAAGGCCCAGAGCTCCATGGACACTGACAGTGAGAAAGGCATGCCCAGGAGAGCACAACATTCCCCCAAAACTTTAGCCTTCATTTTTCCTAATCGGAACTCACCTCAGCCCAATGCTGAATGTTAGGCTGCGGCTAGGGTTAGGGTTAGGGTTACGCCTAGGGTTAGGGTTCAGAAAACCACAAAGCCCTGAGCTCCAGGGACAATGACAATGAGAAAGGCAGGCCCAGGGGAGCACAGCATTACCCCAAAATTTTAGCCTTCGTATTTCCTAATCGTAAATCACCTCAGCCCAATGCTCTTTCTTTGGCTGTGCTTTGGGCTAGGGTTAGGGTTAGGGTTTCGCCTAGGGTTAGGGTTCAGAAAAACACAAGGCCCAGAGCTCCAGGGACATTGACTATGAGAAAGGCATGCCAAGGGGAGGACCGCATTGTCCCAAACTTGTAGCCTTCATGTTTTCCTAACCGGAACTCATCTCAGCCCAATGATCTGTCTTTGGCTGCACCTAGGGTTAGGGTTAGGGTTACACCTAGGGTTAGGGTTCAGAAAACCACAAGGCCCTGAGCTTCAGAGACAATGACAATGAGAAAGGCATGCCCAGGGGAGCGCAGCACTGTCCTAATATTACAGCTTTCCTATTTGCCCCATTGGAACTCACCTCAGCCCAATGCTGTTAATTAGCCTGAACCTAGTACTAGGGTTAGGGTTCCACCTAGGGTTAAGGTTAAGAAAACGAAAAGGCTTACAGCTATAGGGACACTGACAGCAAGAAAGGCATGCCTAGGGGACAGCATCTTTTCCCCAACCTTACAGCCTTCATGTTTTCCGAATCGGAACTCGCCTCAGCCCAATGCTGTATCTTAGGCTGCGCCTTGGGCTAGGTTTAGGGTTCGGGTTATGCCTAGGGTTAGGGTTCAGAAGACCACAAGGCCCAGATCTCCAGGGACAATGACAATGAGAGAGGCATGCCCAGGGGAGCACAATATTATCCCAAAACTTTAGCCTTCATTTTTCCTAATCGGAACTCGCCTCAGCCCAATGCTTAATCTTAGGCTGTTCCTCAGGTTAGGAGTAGGGTTAGGGTTTCACCTAGGGTTAGGGTTAAGAAAACCACAAGGCCAGATCTCCAGGGACATTGGCAGTGAGAAACGCACGCCAAGGGGAGGACCGCATTGTCCCAAACTTGTAGCCTTCATGTTTTCCTAACCGGAACTCATCTCAGCCCAATGTTCTGTCTTTGGCTGCACCTAGGGTTAGGGTTAGGGTTACGCCTAGGGTTAGGGTTCAGAAAACCACAAAGCCCTGAGCTCCAGGGACGCTGACAATGAGAAAGGCATGCCAAGGGGATTGCATCTTTACCCCAACCTTGCAGTTGTCATGTTTTATAAATTGGAACTCACCTCAGCCCAATGCTGAATCTTAGGCTGTGCCTTGGGCTAGGGTTAGGGTTAGGGTTATGCCTAGGGTTAGGGTTCAGAAAACCACAAGTCCCAGAGCTCCATGGACACTGACAGTGAGAAAGGCATGCCCAGGAGAGCACAACATTCCCCCAAAACTTTAGCCTTCGTTTTTCCTAATCGGAACTCACCTCAGCCCAATGCTGAATGTTAGGCTGCGGCTAGGGTTAGGGTTAGGGTTCCGCCTAGGGTTAGGGTTCTGAAAACCACAAGGCCCGGAGCTCCAGGGACAATGACAATGAGAAAGGCATGCCCAGGGGAGCACAACATTATCCCAAATTTCCAGCCTTCGTGTTTCCTAATTGGAACTCGCCTCAGCCCAATGCTTAATCTTAGGCTGTTCCTCGGGTTAGGAATAGGGTTAGGGTTCCGCCTAGGGTTAGGGTTCAGAAAACCACAAGGCCCGGAGCTCCAGGGACAATGACAATGAGAAAGGCATGCCCAGGGGAGCACAACATTACCCCAAACTTCCAGCCTTCGTGTTTCCTAATTGGAACTCGATTCAGCCAAATGCTGAATCTTAGGCTGTGCCTTGGGCTAGGGTTAGGGTTAGGGTTATGCCTAGGGTTAGGGTTCAGAAAACCACAAGGCCCAGAGCTCCATGGACACTGACAGTGAGAAAGGCATGCCCAGGAGAGCACAACATTCCCCCAAAACTTTAGCCTTCGTTTTTCCTAATCGGAACTCACCTCAGCCCAATGCTGAATGTTAGGCTGCGGCTAGGGTTAGGGTTAGGGTTACGCCTAGGGTTAGGGTTCAGAAAACCACAAAGCCCTGAGCTCCAGGGACAATGACAATGAGAAAGGCAGGCCCAGGGGAGCACAGCATTACCCCAAAATTTTAGCCTTCCTATTTCCTAATCGGAAATCACCTCAGCCCAATGCTCTTTCTTTGGCTGTGCTTTGGGCTAGGGTTAGGGTTAGGGTTTCGCCTAGGGTTAGGGTTCAGAAAAACACAAGGCCCAGAGCTCCAGGGACATTGACTATGAGAAAGGCACGCCAAGGGGAGGACCGCATTGTCCCAAACTTGTAGCCTTCATGTTTTCCTAACCGGAACTCATCTCAGCCCAATGTTCTGTCTTTGGCTGCACCTAGGCTTAGGGTTAGGGTTCCGCCTAGGGTTAGGGTTCAGAAAACCACAAGGCCCAGAGCTCCAGGGACAATGACAATGAGAGAGGCATGCCCAGGGGAGCAGAACATTATCCCAAACTTCCAGCCTTCGTGTTTCCTAATTGGAACTCGCCCCAGCCCAATACTGAATCTTAGGCTGTGCCTTGGGCTAGGGTTAGGGTTAGGGTTATGCCTAGGGTTAGGGTTCAGAAAACCACAAGGCCCAGAGCTCCATGGACACTGACAGTGAGAAAGGCATGCCCAGGAGAGCACAACATTCCCCGAAAACTTTAGCCTTCGTTTTTCCTAATCGGAACTCACCTCAGCCCAATGCTGAATGTTAGGCTGCGGCTAGGGTTAGGGTTAGGGTTCCGCCTAGGGTTAGGGTTCTGAAAACCACAAGGCCCGGAGCTCCAGGGACAATGACAATGAGAAAGGCATGCCCAGGGGAGCACAACATTATCCCAAATTTCCAGCCTTCGTGTTTCCTAATTGGAACTCGCCTCAGCCCAATGCTTAATCTTAGGCTGTTCCTCGGGTTAGGAATAGGGTTAGGGTTCCGCCTAGGGTTAGGGTTCAGAAAACCACAAGGCCCGGAGCTCCAGGGACAATGACAATGAGAGAGGCATGCCCAGGGGAGCACAACATTACCCCAAACTTCCAGCCTTCGTGTTTCCTAATTGGAACTCGATTCAGCCAAATGCTGAATCTTAGGCTGTGCCTTGGGCTAGGGTTAGGGTTAGGGTTATGCCTAGGGTTAGGGTTCAGAAAACCACAAGGTCCAGAGCTCCATGGACACTGACAGTGAGAAAGGCATGCCCAGGAGAGCACAACATTCCCCCAAAACTTTAGCCTTCATTTTTCCTAATCGGAACTCACCTCAGCCCAATGCTGAATGTTAGGCTGCGGCTAGGGTTAGGGTTAGGGTTACGCCTAGGGTTAGGGTTCAGAAAACCACAAAGCCCTGAGCTCCAGGGACAATGACAATGAGAAAGGCAGGCCCAGGGGAGCACAGCATTACCCCAAAATTTTAGCCTTCGTATTTCCTAATCGTAAATCACCTCAGCCCAATGCTCTTTCTTTGGCTGTGCTTTGGGCTAGGGTTAGGGTTAGGGTTTCGCCTAGGGTTAGGGTTCAGAAAAACACAAGGCCCAGAGCTCCAGGGACATTGACTATGAGAAAGGCATGCCAAGGGGAGGACCGCATTGTCCCAAACTTGTAGCCTTCATGTTTTCCTAACCGGAACTCATCTCAGCCCAATGATCTGTCTTTGGCTGCACCTAGGGTTAGGGTTAGGGTTACACCTAGGGTTAGGGTTCAGAAAACCACAAGGCCCTGAGCTTCAGAGACAATGACAATGAGAAAGGCATGCCCAGGGGAGCGCAGCACTGTCCTAATATTACAGCTTTCCTATTTGCCCCATTGGAACTCACCTCAGCCCAATGCTGTTAATTAGCCTGAACCTAGTACTAGGGTTAGGGTTCCACCTAGGGTTAAGGTTAAGAAAACGAAAAGGCTTACAGCTATAGGGACACTGACAGCAAGAAAGGCATGCCTAGGGGACAGCATCTTTTCCCCAACCTTACAGCCTTCATGTTTTCCGAATCGGAACTCGCCTCAGCCCAATGCTGTATCTTAGGCTGCGCCTTGGGCTAGGTTTAGGGTTCGGGTTATGCCTAGGGTTAGGGTTCAGAAGACCACAAGGCCCAGATCTCCAGGGACAATGACAATGAGAGAGGCATGCCCAGGGGAGCACAATATTATCCCAAAACTTTAGCCTTCATTTTTCCTAATCGGAACTCGCCTCAGCCCAATGCTTAATCTTAGGCTGTTCCTCAGGTTAGGAGTAGGGTTAGGGTTTCACCTAGGGTTAGGGTTAAGAAAACCACAAGGCCAGATCTCCAGGGACATTGGCAGTGAGAAACGCACGCCAAGGGGAGGACCGCATTGTCCCAAACTTGTAGCCTTCATGTTTTCCTAACCGGAACTCATCTCAGCCCAATGTTCTGTCTTTGGCTGCACCTAGGGTTAGGGTTAGGGTTACGCCTAGGGTTAGGGTTCAGAAAACCACAAAGCCCTGAGCTCCAGGGACAATGACAATGAGAAAGGCAGGCCCAGGGGAGCACAGCATTACCCCAAAATTTTAGCCTTCCTATTTCCTAATCGGAAATCACCTCAGCCCAATGCTCTTTCTTTGGCTGTGCTTTGGGCTAGGGTTAGGGTTAGGGTTTCGCCTAGGGTTAGGGTTCAGAAAAACACAAGGCCCAGAGCTCCAGGGACATTGACTATGAGAAAGGCACGCCAAGGGGAGGACCGCATTGTCCCAAACTTGTAGCCTTCATGTTTTCCTAACCGGAACTCATCTCAGCCCAATGTTCTGTCTTTGGCTGCACCTAGGCTTAGGGTTAGGGTTCCGCCTAGGGTTAGGGTTCAGAAAACCACAAGGCCCAGAGCTCCAGGGACAATGACAATGAGAGAGGCATGCCCAGGGGAGCAGAACATTATCCCAAACTTCCAGCCTTCGTGTTTCCTAATTGGAACTCGCCCCAGCCCAATGCTGAATCTTAGGCTGTGCCTTGGGCTAGGGTTAGGGTTAGGGTTATGCCTAGGGTTAGGGTTCAGAAAACCACAAGGCCCAGAGCTCCATGGACACTGACAGTGAGAAAGGCATGCCCAGGAGAGCACAACATTCCCCCAAAACTTTAGCCTTCGTTTTTCCTAATCGGAACTCACCTCAGCCCAATGCTGAATGTTAGGCTGCGGCTAGGGTTAGGGTTAGGGTTCCGCCTAGGGTTAGGGTTCTGAAAACCACAAGGCCCGGAGCTCCAGGGACAATGACAATGAGAAAGGCATGCCCAGGGGAGCACAAATTATCCCAAATTTCCAGCCTTCGTGTTTCCTAATTGGAACTCGCCTCAGCCCAATGCTTAATCTTAGGCTGTTCCTCGGGTTAGGAATAGGGTTAGGGTTCCGCCTAGGGTTAGGGTTCAGAAAACCACAAGGCCCGGAGCTCCAGGGACAATGACAATGAGAAAGGCATGCCCAGGGGAGCACAACATTACCCCAAACTTCCAGCCTTCGTGTTTCCTAATTGGAACTCGATTCAGCCAAATGCTGAATCTTAGGCTGTGCCTTGGGCTAGGGTTAGGGTTAGGGTTATGCCTAGGGTTAGGGTTCAGAAAACCACAAGGCCCAGAGCTCCATGGACACTGACAGTGAGAAAGGCATGCCCAGGAGAGCACAACATTCCCCCAAAACTTTAGCCTTCGTTTTTCCTAATCGGAACTCACCTCAGCCCAATGCTGAATGTTAGGCTGCGGCTAGGGTTTGGGTTAGGGTTACGCCTAGGGTTAGGGTTCAGAAAACCACAAAGCCCTGAGCTCCAGGGACAATGACAATGAGAAAGGCAGGCCCAGGGGAGCACAGCATTACCCCAAAATTTTAGCCTTCCTATTTCCTAATCGGAAATCACCTCAGCCCAATGCTCTTTCTTTGGCTGTGCTTTGGGCTAGGGTTAGGGTTAGGGTTTCGCCTAGGGTTAGGGTTCAGAAAAACACAAGGCCCAGAGCTCCAGGGACATTGACTATGAGAAAGGCATGCCAAGGGGAGGACCGCATTGTCCCAAACTTGTAGCCTTCATGTTTTCCTAACCGGAACTCATCTCAGCCCAATGTTCTGTCTTTGGCTGCACCTAGGCTTAGGGTTAGGGTTCCGCCTAGGGTTAGGGTTCAGAAAACCACAAGGCCCAGAGCTCCAGGGACAATGACAATGAGAGAGGCATGCCCAGGGGAGCAGAACATTATCCCAAACTTCCAGCCTTCGTGTTTCCTAATTGGAACTCGCCCCAGCCCAATACTGAATCTTAGGCTGTGCCTTGGGCTAGGGTTAGGGTTAGGGTTATGCCTAGGGTTAGGGTTCAGAAAACCACAAGGCCCAGAGCTCCATGGACACTGACAGTGAGAAAGGCATGCCCAGGAGAGCACAACATTCCCCCAAAACTTTAGCCTTCGTTTTTCCTAATCGGAACTCACCTCAGCCCAATGCTGAATGTTAGGCTGCGGCTAGGGTTAGGGTTAGGGTTACGCCTAGGGTTAGGGTTCAGAAAACCACAAAGCCCTGAGCTCCAGGGACAATGACAATGAGAAAGGCAGGCCCAGGGGAGCACAGCATTACCCCAAAATTTTAGCCTTCGTATTTCCTAATCGTAAATCACCTCAGCCCAATGCTCTTTCTTTGGCTGTGCTTTGGGCTAGGGTTAGGGTTAGGGTTTCGCCTAGGGTTAGGGTTCAGAAAAACACAAGGCCCAGAGCTCCAGGGACATTGACTATGAGAAAGGCATGCCAAGGGGAGGACCGCATTGTCCCAAACTTGTAGCCTTCATGTTTTCCTAACCGGAACTCATCTCAGCCCAATGATCTGTCTTTGGCTGCACCTAGGCTTAGGGTTAGGGTTACACCTAGGGTTAGGGTTCAGAAAACCACAAGGCCCTGAGCTTCAGAGACAATGACAATGAGAAAGGCATGCCCAGGGGAGCGCAGCACTGTCCTAATATTACAGCTTTCCTATTTGCCCCATTGGAACTCACCTCAGCCCAATGCTGTTAATTAGCCTGAACCTAGTACTAGGGTTAGGGTTCCACCTAGGGTTAAGGTTAAGAAAACGAAAAGGCTTACAGCTATAGGGACACTGACAGCAAGAAAGGCATGCCTAGGGGACAGCATCTTTTCCCCAACCTTACAGCCTTCATGTTTTCCGAATCGGAACTCGCCTCAGCCCAATGCTGTATCTTAGGCTGCGCCTTGGGCTAGGTTTAGGGTTCGGGTTATGCCTAGGGTTAGGGTTCAGAAGACCACAAGGCCCAGATCTCCAGGGACAATGACAATGAGAGAGGCATGCCCAGGGGAGCACAATATTATCCCAAAACTTTAGCCTTCATTTTTCCTAATCGGAACTCGCCTCAGCCCAATGCTTAATCTTAGGCTGTTCCTCAGGTTAGGAGTAGGGTTAGGGTTTCACCTAGGGTTAGGGTTAAGAAAACCACAAGGCCAGATCTCCAGGGACATTGGCAGTGAGAAACGCACGCCAAGGGGAGGACCGCATTGTCCCAAACTTGTAGCCTTCATGTTTTCCTAACCGGAACTCATCTCAGCCCAATGTTCTGTCTTTGGCTGCACCTAGGGTTAGGGTTAGGGTTACGCCTAGGGTTAGGGTTCAGAAAACCACAAAGCCCTGAGCTCCAGGGACGCTGACAATGAGAAAGGCATGCCAAGGGGATTGCATCTTTACCCCAACCTTGCAGTTGTCATGTTTTATAAATTGGAACTCACCTCAGCCCAATGCTCTATCTTAGGCTGTGCCTTGGGCTAGGGTTAGGGTTAGGGTTATGCCTAGGGTTAGGGTTCCGAAAACCACAAGGCCCAGAGCTCCAGGGACAATGACAATGAGAGAGGCATGCCCAGGGGAGCAGAACATTATCCCAAACTTCCAGCCTTCGTGTTTCCTAATTGGAACTCGCCCCAGCCCAATGCTGAATCTTAGGCTGTGCCTTGGGCTAGGGTTAGGGTTAGGGTTATGCCTAGGGTTAGGGTTCAGAAAACCACAAGTCCCAGAGCTCCATGGACACTGACAGTGAGAAAGGCATGCCCAGGAGAGCACAACATTCCCCCAAAACTTTAGCCTTCGTTTTTCCTAATCGGAACTCACCTCAGCCCAATGCTGAATGTTAGGCTGCGGCTAGGGTTAGGGTTAGGGTTACGCCTAGGGTTAGGGTTCAGAAAACCACAAAGCCCTGAGCTCCAGGGACAATGACAATGAGAAAGGCAGGCCCAGGGGAGCACAGCATTACCCCAAAATTTTAGCCTTCCTATTTCCTAATCGGAAATCACCTCAGCCCAATGCTCTTTCTTTGGCTGTGCTTTGGGCTAGGGTTAGGGTTAGGGTTTCGCCTAGGGTTAGGGTTCAGAAAAACACAAGGCCCAGAGCTCCAGGGACATTGACTATGAGAAAGGCACGCCAAGGGGAGGACCGCATTGTCCCAAACTTGTAGCCTTCATGTTTTCCTAACCGGAACTCATCTCAGCCCAATGTTCTGTCTTTGGCTGCACCTAGGCTTAGGGTTAGGGTTCCGCCTAGGGTTAGGGTTCAGAAAACCACAAGGCCCAGAGCTCCAGGGACAATGACAATGAGAGAGGCATGCCCAGGGGAGCAGAACATTATCCCAAACTTCCAGCCTTCGTGTTTCCTAATTGGAACTCGCCCCAGCCCAATACTGAATCTTAGGCTGTGCCTTGGGCTAGGGTTAGGGTTAGGGTTATGCCTAGGGTTAGGGTTCAGAAAACCACAAGGCCCAGAGCTCCATGGACACTGACAGTGAGAAAGGCATGCCCAGGAGAGCACAACATTCCCCCAAAACTTTAGCCTTCGTTTTTCCTAATCGGAACTCACCTCAGCCCAATGCTGAATGTTAGGCTGCGGCTAGGGTTAGGGTTAGGGTTCCGCCTAGGGTTAGGGTTCTGAAAACCACAAGGCCCGGAGCTCCAGGGACAATGACAATGAGAAAGGCATGCCCAGGGGAGCACAACATTATCCCAAATTTCCAGCCTTCGTTTTTCCTAATTGGAACTCGCCTCAGCCCAATGCTTAATCTTAGGCTGTTCCTCGGGTTAGGAATAGGGTTAGGGTTCCGCCTAGGGTTAGGGTTCAGAAAACCACAAGGCCCGGAGCTCCAGGGACAATGACAATGAGAAAGGCATGCCCAGGGGAGCACAACATTACCCCAAACTTCCAGCCTTCGTGTTTCCTAATTGGAACTCGATTCAGCCAAATGCTGAATCTTAGGCTGTGCCTTGGGCTAGGGTTAGGGTTAGGGTTATGCCTAGGGTTAGGGTTCAGAAAACCACAAGGCCCAGAGCTCCATGGACACTGACAGTGAGAAAGGCATGCCCAGGAGAGCACAACATTCCCCCAAAACTTTAGCCTTCATTTTTCCTAATCGGAACTCACCTCAGCCCAATGCTGAATGTTAGGCTGCGGCTAGGGTTAGGGTTAGGGTTACGCCTAGGGTTAGGGTTCAGAAAACCACAAAGCCCTGAGCTCCAGGGACAATGACAATGAGAAAGGCAGGCCCAGGGGAGCACAGCATTACCCCAAAATTTTAGCCTTCGTATTTCCTAATCGTAAATCACCTCAGCCCAATGCTCTTTCTTTGGCTGTGCTTTGGGCTAGGGTTAGGGTTAGGGTTTCGCCTAGGGTTAGGGTTCAGAAAAACACAAGGCCCAGAGCTCCAGGGACATTGACTATGAGAAAGGCATGCCAAGGGGAGGACCGCATTGTCCCAAACTTGTAGCCTTCATGTTTTCCTAACCGGAACTCATCTCAGCCCAATGATCTGTCTTTGGCTGCACCTAGGGTTAGGGTTAGGGTTACACCTAGGGTTAGGGTTCAGAAAACCACAAGGCCCTGAGCTTCAGAGACAATGACAATGAGAAAGGCATGCCCAGGGGAGCGCAGCACTGTCCTAATATTACAGCTTTCCTATTTGCCCCATTGGAACTCACCTCAGCCCAATGCTGTTAATTAGCCTGAACCTAGTACTAGGGTTAGGGTTCCACCTAGGGTTAAGGTTAAGAAAACGAAAAGGCTTACAGCTATAGGGACACTGACAGCAAGAAAGGCATGCCTAGGGGACAGCATCTTTTCCCCAACCTTACAGCCTTCATGTTTTCCGAATCGGAACTCGCCTCAGCCCAATGCTGTATCTTAGGCTGCGCCTTGGGCTAGGTTTAGGGTTCAGGTTATGCCTAGGGTTAGGGTTCAGAAGACCACAAGGCCCAGATCTCCAGGGACAATGACAATGAGAGAGGCATGCCCAGGGGAGCACAATATTATCCCAAAACTTTAGCCTTCATTTTTCCTAATCGGAACTCGCCTCAGCCCAATGCTTAATCTTAGGCTGTTCCTCAGGTTAGGAGTAGGGTTAGGGTTTCACCTAGGGTTAGGGTTAAGAAAACCACAAGGCCAGATCTCCAGGGACATTGGCAGTGAGAAACGCACGCCAAGGGGAGGACCGCATTGTCCCAAACTTGTAGCCTTCATGTTTTCCTAACCGGAACTCATCTCAGCCCAATGTTCTGTCTTTGGCTGCACCTAGGGTTAGGGTTAGGGTTACGCCTAGGGTTAGGGTTCAGAAAACCACAAAGCCCTGAGCTCCAGGGACAATGACAATGAGAAAGGCAGGCCCAGGGGAGCACAGCATTACCCCAAAATTTTAGCCTTCCTATTTCCTAATCGGAAATCACCTCAGCCCAATGCTCTTTCTTTGGCTGTGCTTTGGGCTAGGGTTAGGGTTAGGGTTTCGCCTAGGGTTAGGGTTCAGAAAAACACAAGGCCCAGAGCTCCAGGGACATTGACTATGAGAAAGGCACGCCAAGGGGAGGACCGCATTGTCCCAAACTTGTAGCCTTCATGTTTTCCTAACCGGAACTCATCTCAGCCCAATGTTCTGTCTTTGGCTGCACCTAGGCTTAGGGTTAGGGTTCCGCCTAGGGTTAGGGTTCAGAAAACCACAAGGCCCAGAGCTCCAGGGACAATGACAATGAGAGAGGCATGCCCAGGGGAGCAGAACATTATCCCAAACTTCCAGCCTTCGTGTTTCCTAATTGGAACTCGCCCCAGCCCAATGCTGAATCTTAGGCTGTGCCTTGGGCTAGGGTTAGGGTTAGGGTTATGCCTAGGGTTAGGGTTCAGAAAACCACAAGGCCCAGAGCTCCATGGACACTGACAGTGAGAAAGGCATGCCCAGGAGAGCACAACATTCCCCCAAAACTTTAGCCTTCGTTTTTCCTAATCGGAACTCACCTCAGCCCAATGCTGAATGTTAGGCTGCGGCTAGGGTTAGGGTTAGGGTTCCGCCTAGGGTTAGGGTTCTGAAAACCACAAGGCCCGGAGCTCCAGGGACAATGACAATGAGAAAGGCATGCCCAGGGGAGCACAAATTATCCCAAATTTCCAGCCTTCGTGTTTCCTAATTGGAACTCGCCTCAGCCCAATGCTTAATCTTAGGCTGTTCCTCGGGTTAGGAATAGGGTTAGGGTTCCGCCTAGGGTTAGGGTTCAGAAAACCACAAGGCCCGGAGCTCCAGGGACAATGACAATGAGAAAGGCATGCCCAGGGGAGCACAACATTACCCCAAACTTCCAGCCTTCGTGTTTCCTAATTGGAACTCGATTCAGCCAAATGCTGAATCTTAGGCTGTGCCTTGGGCTAGGGTTAGGGTTAGGGTTATGCCTAGGGTTAGGGTTCAGAAAACCACAAGGCCCAGAGCTCCATGGACACTGACAGTGAGAAAGGCATGCCCAGGAGAGCACAACATTCCCCCAAAATTTTAGCCTTCGTTTTTCCTAATCGGAACTCACCTCAGCCCAATGCTGAATGTTAGGCTGCGGCTAGGGTTTGGGTTAGGGTTACGCCTAGGGTTAGGGTTCAGAAAACCACAAAGCCCTGAGCTCCAGGGACAATGACAATGAGAAAGGCAGGCCCAGGGGAGCACAGCATTACCCCAAAATTTTAGCCTTCCTATTTCCTAATCGGAAATCACCTCAGCCCAATGCTCTTTCTTTGGCTGTGCTGTGGGCTAGGGTTAGGGTTAGGGTTTCGCCTAGGGTTAGGGTTCAGAAAAACACAAGGCCCAGAGCTCCAGGGACATTGACTATGAGAAAGGCATGCCAAGGGGAGGACCGCATTGTCCCAAACTTGTAGCCTTCATGTTTTCCTAACCGGAACTCATCTCAGCCCAATGTTCTGTCTTTGGCTGCACCTAGGCTTAGGGTTAGGGTTCCGCCTAGGGTTAGGGTTCAGAAAACCACAAGGCCCAGAGCTCCAGGGACAATGACAATGAGAGAGGCATGCCCAGGGGAGCAGAACATTATCCCAAACTTCCAGCCTTCGTGTTTCCTAGTTGGAACTCGCCCCAGCCCAATACTGAATCTTAGGCTGTGCCTTGGGCTAGGGTTAGGGTTAGGGTTATGCCTAGGGTTAGGGTTCAGAAAACCACAAGGCCCAGAGCTCCATGGACACTGACAGTGAGAAAGGCATGCCCAGGAGAGCACAACATTCCCCCAAAACTTTAGCCTTCGTTTTTCCTAATCGGAACTCACCTCAGCCCAATGCTGAATGTTAGGCTGCGGCTAGGGTTTGGGTTAGGGTTACGCCTAGGGTTAGGGTTCAGAAAACCACAAAGCCCTGAGCTCCAGGGACAATGACAATGAGAAAGGCAGGCCCAGGGGAGCACAGCATTACCCCAAAATTTTAGCCTTCCTATTTCCTAATCGGAAATCACCTCAGCCCAATGCTCTTTCTTTGGCTGTGCTTTGGGCTAGGGTTAGGGTTAGGGTTTCGCCTAGGGTTAGGGTTCAGAAAAACACAAGGCCCAGAGCTCCAGGGACATTGACTATGAGAAAGGCATGCCAAGGGGAGGACCGCATTGTCCCAAACTTGTAGCCTTCATGTTTTCCTAACCGGAACTCATCTCAGCCCAATGTTCTGTCTTTGGCTGCACCTAGGCTTAGGGTTAGGGTTCCGCCTAGGGTTAGGGTTCAGAAAACCACAAGGCCCAGAGCTCCAGGGACAATGACAATGAGAGAGGCATGCCCAGGGGAGCAGAACATTATCCCAAACTTCCAGCCTTCGTGTTTCCTAATTGGAACTCGCCCCAGCCCAATACTGAATCTTAGGCTGTGCCTTGGGCTAGGGTTAGGGTTAGGGTTATGCCTAGGGTTAGGGTTCAGAAAACCACAAGGCCCAGAGCTCCATGGACACTGACAGTGAGAAAGGCATGCCCAGGAGAGCACAACATTCCCCCAAAACTTTAGCCTTCGTTTTTCCTAATCGGAACTCACCTCAGCCCAATGCTGAATGTTAGGCTGCGGCTAGGGTTAGGGTTAGGGTTCCGCCTAGGGTTAGGGTTCAGAAAACCACAAAGCCCTGAGCTCCAGGGACAGTGACAATGAGAAAGGCAGGCCCAGGGGAGCACAGCATTACCCCAAAATTTTAGCCTTCCTATTTCCTAATCGGAAATCACCTCAGCCCAATGCTCTTTCTTTGGCTGTGCTTTGGGCTAGGGTTAGGGTTAGGGTTTCGCCTAGGGTTAGGGTTCAGAAAAACACAAGGCCCAGAGCTCCAGGGACATTGACTATGAGAAAGGCATGCCAAGGGGAGGACCGCATTGTCCCAAACTTGTAGCCTTCATGTTTTCCTAACCGGAACTCATCTCAGCCCAATGATCTGTCTTTGGCTGCACCTAGGGTTAGGGTTAGGGTTACACCTAGGGTTAGGGTTCAGAAAACCACAAGGCCCTGAGCTTCAGAGACAATGACAATGAGAAAGGCATGCCCAGGGGAGCGCAGCACTGTCCTAATATTACAGCTTTCCTATTTGCCCCATTGGAACTCACCTCAGCCCAATGCTGTTAATTAGCCTGAACCTAGTACTAGGGTTAGGGTTCCACCTAGGGTTAAGGTTAAGAAAACGAAAAGGCTTACAGCTATAGGGACACTGACAGCAAGAAAGGCATGCCTAGGGGACAGCATCTTTTCCCCAACCTTACAGCCTTCATGTTTTCCGAATCGGAACTCGCCTCAGCCCAATGCTGTATCTTAGGCTGCGCCTTGGGCTAGGTTTAGGGTTCGGGTTATGCCTAGGGTTAGGGTTCAGAAGACCACAAGGCCCAGATCTCCAGGGACAATGACAATGAGAGAGGCATGCCCAGGGGAGCACAATATTATCCCAAAACTTTAGCCTTCATTTTTCCTAATCGGAACTCGCCTCAGCCCAATGCTTAATCTTAGGCTGTTCCTCAGGTTAGGAGTAGGGTTAGGGTTTCACCTAGGGTTAGGGTTAAGAAAACCACAAGGCCAGATCTCCAGGGACATTGGCAGTGAGAAACGCACGCCAAGGGGAGGACCGCATTGTCCCAAACTTGTAGCCTTCATGTTTTCCTAACCGGAACTCATCTCAGCCCAATGTTCTGTCTTTGGCTGCACCTAGGGTTAGGGTTAGGGTTACGCCTAGGGTTAGGGTTCAGAAAACCACAAAGCCCTGAGCTCCAGGGACGCTGACAATGAGAAAGGCATGCCAAGGGGATTGCATCTTTACCCCAACCTTGCAGTTGTCATGTTTTATAAATTGGAACTCACCTCAGCCCAATGCTCTATCTTAGGCTGTGCCTTGGGCTAGGGTTAGGGTTAGGGTTATGCCTAGGGTTAGGGTTCCGAAAACCACAAGGCCCAGAGCTCCAGGGACAATGACAATGAGAGAGGCATGCCCAGGGGAGCAGAACATTATCCCAAACTTCCAGCCTTCGTGTTTCCTAATTGGAACTCGCCCCAGCCCAATGCTGAATCTTAGGCTGTGCCTTGGGCTAGGGTTAGGGTTAGGGTTATGCCTAGGGTTAGGGTTCAGAAAACCACAAGTCCCAGAGCTCCATGGACACTGACAGTGAGAAAGGCATGCCCAGGAGAGCACAACATTCCCCCAAAACTTTAGCCTTCGTTTTTCCTAATCGGAACTCACCTCAGCCCAATGCTGAATGTTAGGCTGCGGCTAGGGTTAGGGTTAGGGTTACGCCTAGGGTTAGGGTTCAGAAAACCACAAAGCCCTGAGCTCCAGGGACAATGACAATGAGAAAGGCAGGCCCAGGGGAGCACAGCATTACCCCAAAATTTTAGCCTTCCTATTTCCTAATCGGAAATCACCTCAGCCCAATGCTCTTTCTTTGGCTGTGCTTTGGGCTAGGGTTAGGGTTAGGGTTTCGCCTAGGGTTAGGGTTCAGAAAAACACAAGGCCCAGAGCTCCAGGGACATTGACTATGAGAAAGGCACGCCAAGGGGAGGACCGCATTGTCCCAAACTTGTAGCCTTCATGTTTTCCTAACCGGAACTCATCTCAGCCCAATGTTCTGTCTTTGGCTGCACCTAGGCTTAGGGTTAGGGTTCCGCCTAGGGTTAGGGTTCAGAAAACCACAAGGCCCAGAGCTCCAGGGACAATGACAATGAGAGAGGCATGCCCAGGGGAGCAGAACATTATCCCAAACTTCCAGCCTTCGTGTTTCCTAATTGGAACTCGCCCCAGCCCAATACTGAATCTTAGGCTGT
The DNA here is from genome assembly GCF_041296385.1 of Aphelocoma coerulescens. Taxonomy (NCBI): domain Eukaryota; kingdom Metazoa; phylum Chordata; class Aves; order Passeriformes; family Corvidae; genus Aphelocoma; species Aphelocoma coerulescens. The sequence goes on along the minus strand of NC_091015.1, from coordinate 97,093,842 downwards.
GCCTTGGGCTAGGGTTAGGGTTAGGGTTATGCCTAGGGTTAGGGTTCAGAAAACCACAAGGCCCAGAGCTCCATGGACACTGACAGTGAGAAAGGCATGCCCAGGAGAGCACAACATTCCCCCAAAACTTTAGCCTTCGTTTTTCCTAATCGGAACTCACCTCAGCCCAATGCTGAATGTTAGGCTGCGGCTAGGGTTAGGGTTAGGGTTCCGCCTAGGGTTAGGGTTCTGAAAACCACAAGGCCCGGAGCTCCAGGGACAATGACAATGAGAAAGGCATGCCCAGGGGAGCACAACATTATCCCAAATTTCCAGCCTTCGTTTTTCCTAATTGGAACTCGCCTCAGCCCAATGCTTAATCTTAGGCTGTTCCTCGGGTTAGGAATAGGGTTAGGGTTCCGCCTAGGGTTAGGGTTCAGAAAACCACAAGGCCCGGAGCTCCAGGGACAATGACAATGAGAAAGGCATGCCCAGGGGAGCACAACATTACCCCAAACTTCCAGCCTTCGTGTTTCCTAATTGGAACTCGATTCAGCCAAATGCTGAATCTTAGGCTGTGCCTTGGGCTAGGGTTAGGGTTAGGGTTATGCCTAGGGTTAGGGTTCAGAAAACCACAAGGCCCAGAGCTCCATGGACACTGACAGTGAGAAAGGCATGCCCAGGAGAGCACAACATTCCCCCAAAACTTTAGCCTTCATTTTTCCTAATCGGAACTCACCTCAGCCCAATGCTGAATGTTAGGCTGCGGCTAGGGTTAGGGTTAGGGTTACGCCTAGGGTTAGGGTTCAGAAAACCACAAAGCCCTGAGCTCCAGGGACAATGACAATGAGAAAGGCAGGCCCAGGGGAGCACAGCATTACCCCAAAATTTTAGCCTTCGTATTTCCTAATCGTAAATCACCTCAGCCCAATGCTCTTTCTTTGGCTGTGCTTTGGGCTAGGGTTAGGGTTAGGGTTTCGCCTAGGGTTAGGGTTCAGAAAAACACAAGGCCCAGAGCTCCAGGGACATTGACTATGAGAAAGGCATGCCAAGGGGAGGACCGCATTGTCCCAAACTTGTAGCCTTCATGTTTTCCTAACCGGAACTCATCTCAGCCCAATGATCTGTCTTTGGCTGCACCTAGGGTTAGGGTTAGGGTTACACCTAGGGTTAGGGTTCAGAAAACCACAAGGCCCTGAGCTTCAGAGACAATGACAATGAGAAAGGCATGCCCAGGGGAGCGCAGCACTGTCCTAATATTACAGCTTTCCTATTTGCCCCATTGGAACTCACCTCAGCCCAATGCTGTTAATTAGCCTGAACCTAGTACTAGGGTTAGGGTTCCACCTAGGGTTAAGGTTAAGAAAACGAAAAGGCTTACAGCTATAGGGACACTGACAGCAAGAAAGGCATGCCTAGGGGACAGCATCTTTTCCCCAACCTTACAGCCTTCATGTTTTCCGAATCGGAACTCGCCTCAGCCCAATGCTGTATCTTAGGCTGCGCCTTGGGCTAGGTTTAGGGTTCAGGTTATGCCTAGGGTTAGGGTTCAGAAGACCACAAGGCCCAGATCTCCAGGGACAATGACAATGAGAGAGGCATGCCCAGGGGAGCACAATATTATCCCAAAACTTTAGCCTTCATTTTTCCTAATCGGAACTCGCCTCAGCCCAATGCTTAATCTTAGGCTGTTCCTCAGGTTAGGAGTAGGGTTAGGGTTTCACCTAGGGTTAGGGTTAAGAAAACCACAAGGCCAGATCTCCAGGGACATTGGCAGTGAGAAACGCACGCCAAGGGGAGGACCGCATTGTCCCAAACTTGTAGCCTTCATGTTTTCCTAACCGGAACTCATCTCAGCCCAATGTTCTGTCTTTGGCTGCACCTAGGGTTAGGGTTAGGGTTACGCCTAGGGTTAGGGTTCAGAAAACCACAAAGCCCTGAGCTCCAGGGACAATGACAATGAGAAAGGCAGGCCCAGGGGAGCACAGCATTACCCCAAAATTTTAGCCTTCCTATTTCCTAATCGGAAATCACCTCAGCCCAATGCTCTTTCTTTGGCTGTGCTTTGGGCTAGGGTTAGGGTTAGGGTTTCGCCTAGGGTTAGGGTTCAGAAAAACACAAGGCCCAGAGCTCCAGGGACATTGACTATGAGAAAGGCACGCCAAGGGGAGGACCGCATTGTCCCAAACTTGTAGCCTTCATGTTTTCCTAACCGGAACTCATCTCAGCCCAATGTTCTGTCTTTGGCTGCACCTAGGCTTAGGGTTAGGGTTCCGCCTAGGGTTAGGGTTCAGAAAACCACAAGGCCCAGAGCTCCAGGGACAATGACAATGAGAGAGGCATGCCCAGGGGAGCAGAACATTATCCCAAACTTCCAGCCTTCGTGTTTCCTAATTGGAACTCGCCCCAGCCCAATGCTGAATCTTAGGCTGTGCCTTGGGCTAGGGTTAGGGTTAGGGTTATGCCTAGGGTTAGGGTTCAGAAAACCACAAGGCCCAGAGCTCCATGGACACTGACAGTGAGAAAGGCATGCCCAGGAGAGCACAACATTCCCCCAAAACTTTAGCCTTCGTTTTTCCTAATCGGAACTCACCTCAGCCCAATGCTGAATGTTAGGCTGCGGCTAGGGTTAGGGTTAGGGTTCCGCCTAGGGTTAGGGTTCTGAAAACCACAAGGCCCGGAGCTCCAGGGACAATGACAATGAGAAAGGCATGCCCAGGGGAGCACAAATTATCCCAAATTTCCAGCCTTCGTGTTTCCTAATTGGAACTCGCCTCAGCCCAATGCTTAATCTTAGGCTGTTCCTCGGGTTAGGAATAGGGTTAGGGTTCCGCCTAGGGTTAGGGTTCAGAAAACCACAAGGCCCGGAGCTCCAGGGACAATGACAATGAGAAAGGCATGCCCAGGGGAGCACAACATTACCCCAAACTTCCAGCCTTCGTGTTTCCTAATTGGAACTCGATTCAGCCAAATGCTGAATCTTAGGCTGTGCCTTGGGCTAGGGTTAGGGTTAGGGTTATGCCTAGGGTTAGGGTTCAGAAAACCACAAGGCCCAGAGCTCCATGGACACTGACAGTGAGAAAGGCATGCCCAGGAGAGCACAACATTCCCCCAAAATTTTAGCCTTCGTTTTTCCTAATCGGAACTCACCTCAGCCCAATGCTGAATGTTAGGCTGCGGCTAGGGTTTGGGTTAGGGTTACGCCTAGGGTTAGGGTTCAGAAAACCACAAAGCCCTGAGCTCCAGGGACAATGACAATGAGAAAGGCAGGCCCAGGGGAGCACAGCATTACCCCAAAATTTTAGCCTTCCTATTTCCTAATCGGAAATCACCTCAGCCCAATGCTCTTTCTTTGGCTGTGCTGTGGGCTAGGGTTAGGGTTAGGGTTTCGCCTAGGGTTAGGGTTCAGAAAAACACAAGGCCCAGAGCTCCAGGGACATTGACTATGAGAAAGGCATGCCAAGGGGAGGACCGCATTGTCCCAAACTTGTAGCCTTCATGTTTTCCTAACCGGAACTCATCTCAGCCCAATGTTCTGTCTTTGGCTGCACCTAGGCTTAGGGTTAGGGTTCCGCCTAGGGTTAGGGTTCAGAAAACCACAAGGCCCAGAGCTCCAGGGACAATGACAATGAGAGAGGCATGCCCAGGGGAGCAGAACATTATCCCAAACTTCCAGCCTTCGTGTTTCCTAGTTGGAACTCGCCCCAGCCCAATACTGAATCTTAGGCTGTGCCTTGGGCTAGGGTTAGGGTTAGGGTTATGCCTAGGGTTAGGGTTCAGAAAACCACAAGGCCCAGAGCTCCATGGACACTGACAGTGAGAAAGGCATGCCCAGGAGAGCACAACATTCCCCCAAAACTTTAGCCTTCGTTTTTCCTAATCGGAACTCACCTCAGCCCAATGCTGAATGTTAGGCTGCGGCTAGGGTTTGGGTTAGGGTTACGCCTAGGGTTAGGGTTCAGAAAACCACAAAGCCCTGAGCTCCAGGGACAATGACAATGAGAAAGGCAGGCCCAGGGGAGCACAGCATTACCCCAAAATTTTAGCCTTCCTATTTCCTAATCGGAAATCACCTCAGCCCAATGCTCTTTCTTTGGCTGTGCTTTGGGCTAGGGTTAGGGTTAGGGTTTCGCCTAGGGTTAGGGTTCAGAAAAACACAAGGCCCAGAGCTCCAGGGACATTGACTATGAGAAAGGCATGCCAAGGGGAGGACCGCATTGTCCCAAACTTGTAGCCTTCATGTTTTCCTAACCGGAACTCATCTCAGCCCAATGTTCTGTCTTTGGCTGCACCTAGGCTTAGGGTTAGGGTTCCGCCTAGGGTTAGGGTTCAGAAAACCACAAGGCCCAGAGCTCCAGGGACAATGACAATGAGAGAGGCATGCCCAGGGGAGCAGAACATTATCCCAAACTTCCAGCCTTCGTGTTTCCTAATTGGAACTCGCCCCAGCCCAATACTGAATCTTAGGCTGTGCCTTGGGCTAGGGTTAGGGTTAGGGTTATGCCTAGGGTTAGGGTTCAGAAAACCACAAGGCCCAGAGCTCCATGGACACTGACAGTGAGAAAGGCATGCCCAGGAGAGCACAACATTCCCCCAAAACTTTAGCCTTCGTTTTTCCTAATCGGAACTCACCTCAGCCCAATGCTGAATGTTAGGCTGCGGCTAGGGTTAGGGTTAGGGTTCCGCCTAGGGTTAGGGTTCAGAAAACCACAAAGCCCTGAGCTCCAGGGACAATGACAATGAGAAAGGCAGGCCCAGGGGAGCACAGCATTACCCCAAAATTTTAGCCTTCCTATTTCCTAATCGTAAATCACCTCAGCCCAATGCTCTTTCTTTGGCTGTGCTTTGGGCTAGGGTTAGGGTTAGGGTTTCGCCTAGGGTTAGGGTTCAGAAAAACACAAGGCCCAGAGCTCCAGGGACATTGACTATGAGAAAGGCATGCCAAGGGGAGGACCGCATTGTCCCAAACTTGTAGCCTTCATGTTTTCCTAACCGGAACTCATCTCAGCCCAATGATCTGTCTTTGGCTGCACCTAGGGTTAGGGTTAGGGTTACACCTAGGGTTAGGGTTCAGAAAACCACAAGGCCCTGAGCTTCAGAGACAATGACAATGAGAAAGGCATGCCCAGGGGAGCGCAGCACTGTCCTAATATTACAGCTTTCCTATTTGCCCCATTGGAACTCACCTCAGCCCAATGCTGTTAATTAGCCTGAACCTAGTACTAGGGTTAGGGTTCCACCTAGGGTTAAGGTTAAGAAAACGAAAAGGCTTACAGCTATAGGGACACTGACAGCAAGAAAGGCATGCCTAGGGGACAGCATCTTTTCCCCAACCTTACAGCCTTCATGTTTTCCGAATCGGAACTCGCCTCAGCCCAATGCTGTATCTTAGGCTGCGCCTTGGGCTAGGTTTAGGGTTCGGGTTATGCCTAGGGTTAGGGTTCAGAAGACCACAAGGCCCAGATCTCCAGGGACAATGACAATGAGAGAGGCATGCCCAGGGGAGCACAATATTATCCCAAAACTTTAGCCTTCATTTTTCCTAATCGGAACTCGCCTCAGCCCAATGCTTAATCTTAGGCTGTTCCTCAGGTTAGGAGTAGGGTTAGGGTTTCACCTAGGGTTAGGGTTAAGAAAACCACAAGGCCAGATCTCCAGGGACATTGGCAGTGAGAAACGCACGCCAAGGGGAGGACCGCATTGTCCCAAACTTGTAGCCTTCATGTTTTCCTAACCGGAACTCATCTCAGCCCAATGTTCTGTCTTTGGCTGCACCTAGGGTTAGGGTTAGGGTTACGCCTAGGGTTAGGGTTCAGAAAACCACAAAGCCCTGAGCTCCAGGGACGCTGACAATGAGAAAGGCATGCCAAGGGGATTGCATCTTTACCCCAACCTTGCAGTTGTCATGTTTTATAAATTGGAACTCACCTCAGCCCAATGCTCTATCTTAGGCTGTGCCTTGGGCTAGGGTTAGGGTTAGGGTTATGCCTAGGGTTAGGGTTCCGAAAACCACAAGGCCCAGAGCTCCAGGGACAATGACAATGAGAGAGGCATGCCCAGGGGAGCACAACATTATCCCAAACTTCCAGCCTTCGTGTTTCCTAATTGGAACTCGCCCCAGCCCAATGCTGAATCTTAGGCTGTGCCTTGGGCTAGGGTTAGGGTTAGGGTTATGCCTAGGGTTAGGGTTCAGAAAACCACAAGGCCCAGAGCTCCATGGACACTGACAGTGAGAAAGGCATGCCCAGGAGAGCACAACATTCCCCCAAAACTTTAGCCTTCGTTTTTCCTAATCGGAACTCACCTCAGCCCAATGCTGAATGTTAGGCTGCGGCTAGGGTTAGGGTTAGGGTTCCGCCTAGGGTTAGGGTTCTGAAAACCACAAGGCCCGGAGCTCCAGGGACAATGACAATGAGAAAGGCATGCCCAGGGGAGCACAACATTACCCCAAACTTCCAGCCTTCGTGTTTCCTAATTGGAACTCGATTCAGCCAAATGCTGAATCTTAGGCTGTGCCTTGGGCTAGGGTTAGGGTTAGGGTTATGCCTAGGGTTAGGGTTCAGAAAACCACAAGGCCCAGAGCTCCATGGACACTGACAGTGAGAAAGGCATGCCCAGGAGAGCACAACATTCCCCCAAAACTTTAGCCTTCGTTTTTCCTAATCGGAACTCACCTCAGCCCAATGCTGAATGTTAGGCTGCGGCTAGGGTTAGGGTTAGGGTTCCGCCTAGGGTTAGGGTTCTGAAAACCACAAGGCCCGGAGCTCCAGGGACAATGACAATGAGAAAGGCATGCCCAGGGGAGCACAACATTATCCCAAATTTCCAGCCTTCGTGTTTCCTAATTGGAACTCGCCTCAGCCCAATGCTTAATCTTAGGCTGTTCCTCGGGTTAGGAATAGGGTTAGGGTTCCGCCTAGGGTTAGGGTTCAGAAAACCACAAGGCCCGGAGCTCCAGGGACAATGACAATGAGAAAGGCATGCCCAGGGGAGCACAACATTACCCCAAACTTCCAGCCTTCGTGTTTCCTAATTGGAACTCGATTCAGCCAAATGCTGAATCTTAGGCTGTGCCTTGGGCTAGGGTTAGGGTTAGGGTTATGCCTAGGGTTAGGGTTCAGAAAACCACAAGGCCCAGAGCTCCATGGACACTGACAGTGAGAAAGGCATGCCCAGGAGAGCACAACATTCCCCCAAAATTTTAGCCTTCGTTTTTCCTAATCGGAACTCACCTCAGCCCAATGCTGAATGTTAGGCTGCGGCTAGGGTTTGGGTTAGGGTTACGCCTAGGGTTAGGGTTCAGAAAACCACAAAGCCCTGAGCTCCAGGGACAATGACAATGAGAAAGGCAGGCCCAGGGGAGCACAGCATTACCCCAAAATTTTAGCCTTCCTATTTCCTAATCGGAAATCACCTCAGCCCAATGCTCTTTCTTTGGCTGTGCTGTGGGCTAGGGTTAGGGTTAGGGTTTCGCCTAGGGTTAGGGTTCAGAAAAACACAAGGCCCAGAGCTCCAGGGACATTGACTATGAGAAAGGCATGCCAAGGGGAGGACCGCATTGTCCCAAACTTGTAGCCTTCATGTTTTCCTAACCGGAACTCATCTCAGCCCAATGTTCTGTCTTTGGCTGCACCTAGGCTTAGGGTTAGGGTTCCGCCTAGGGTTAGGGTTCAGAAAACCACAAGGCCCAGAGCTCCAGGGACAATGACAATGAGAGAGGCATGCCCAGGGGAGCAGAACATTATCCCAAACTTCCAGCCTTCGTGTTTCCTAGTTGGAACTCGCCCCAGCCCAATACTGAATCTTAGGCTGTGCCTTGGGCTAGGGTTAGGGTTAGGGTTATGCCTAGGGTTAGGGTTCAGAAAACCACAAGGCCCAGAGCTCCATGGACACTGACAGTGAGAAAGGCATGCCCAGGAGAGCACAACATTCCCCCAAAACTTTAGCCTTCGTTTTTCCTAATCGGAACTCACCTCAGCCCAATGCTGAATGTTAGGCTGCGGCTAGGGTTTGGGTTAGGGTTACGCCTAGGGTTAGGGTTCAGAAAACCACAAAGCCCTGAGCTCCAGGGACAATGACAATGAGAAAGGCAGGCCCAGGGGAGCACAGCATTACCCCAAAATTTTAGCCTTCCTATTTCCTAATCGGAAATCACCTCAGCCCAATGCTCTTTCTTTGGCTGTGCTTTGGGCTAGGGTTAGGGTTAGGGTTTCGCCTAGGGTTAGGGTTCAGAAAAACACAAGGCCCAGAGCTCCAGGGACATTGACTATGAGAAAGGCATGCCAAGGGGAGGACCGCATTGTCCCAAACTTGTAGCCTTCATGTTTTCCTAACCGGAACTCATCTCAGCCCAATGTTCTGTCTTTGGCTGCACCTAGGCTTAGGGTTAGGGTTCCGCCTAGGGTTAGGGTTCAGAAAACCACAAGGCCCAGAGCTCCAGGGACAATGACAATGAGAGAGGCATGCCCAGGGGAGCAGAACATTATCCCAAACTTCCAGCCTTCGTGTTTCCTAATTGGAACTCGCCCCAGCCCAATACTGAATCTTAGGCTGTGCCTTGGGCTAGGGTTAGGGTTAGGGTTATGCCTAGGGTTAGGGTTCAGAAAACCACAAGGCCCAGAGCTCCATGGACACTGACAGTGAGAAAGGCATGCCCAGGAGAGCACAACATTCCCCCAAAACTTTAGCCTTCGTTTTTCCTAATCGGAACTCACCTCAGCCCAATGCTGAATGTTAGGCTGCGGCTAGGGTTAGGGTTAGGGTTCCGCCTAGGGTTAGGGTTCAGAAAACCACAAAGCCCTGAGCTCCAGGGACAATGACAATGAGAAAGGCAGGCCCAGGGGAGCACAGCATTACCCCAAAATTTTAGCCTTCCTATTTCCTAATCGTAAATCACCTCAGCCCAATGCTCTTTCTTTGGCTGTGCTTTGGGCTAGGGTTAGGGTTAGGGTTTCGCCTAGGGTTAGGGTTCAGAAAAACACAAGGCCCAGAGCTCCAGGGACATTGACTATGAGAAAGGCATGCCAAGGGGAGGACCGCATTGTCCCAAACTTGTAGCCTTCATGTTTTCCTAACCGGAACTCATCTCAGCCCAATGATCTGTCTTTGGCTGCACCTAGGGTTAGGGTTAGGGTTACACCTAGGGTTAGGGTTCAGAAAACCACAAGGCCCTGAGCTTCAGAGACAATGACAATGAGAAAGGCATGCCCAGGGGAGCGCAGCACTGTCCTAATATTACAGCTTTCCTATTTGCCCCATTGGAACTCACCTCAGCCCAATGCTGTTAATTAGCCTGAACCTAGTACTAGGGTTAGGGTTCCACCTAGGGTTAAGGTTAAGAAAACGAAAAGGCTTACAGCTATAGGGACACTGACAGCAAGAAAGGCATGCCTAGGGGACAGCATCTTTTCCCCAACCTTACAGCCTTCATGTTTTCCGAATCGGAACTCGCCTCAGCCCAATGCTGTATCTTAGGCTGCGCCTTGGGCTAGGTTTAGGGTTCGGGTTATGCCTAGGGTTAGGGTTCAGAAGACCACAAGGCCCAGATCTCCAGGGACAATGACAATGAGAGAGGCATGCCCAGGGGAGCACAATATTATCCCAAAACTTTAGCCTTCATTTTTCCTAATCGGAACTCGCCTCAGCCCAATGCTTAATCTTAGGCTGTTCCTCAGGTTAGGAGTAGGGTTAGGGTTTCACCTAGGGTTAGGGTTAAGAAAACCACAAGGCCAGATCTCCAGGGACATTGGCAGTGAGAAACGCACGCCAAGGGGAGGACCGCATTGTCCCAAACTTGTAGCCTTCATGTTTTCCTAACCGGAACTCATCTCAGCCCAATGTTCTGTCTTTGGCTGCACCTAGGGTTAGGGTTAGGGTTACGCCTAGGGTTAGGGTTCAGAAAACCACAAAGCCCTGAGCTCCAGGGACGCTGACAATGAGAAAGGCATGCCAAGGGGATTGCATCTTTACCCCAACCTTGCAGTTGTCATGTTTTATAAATTGGAACTCACCTCAGCCCAATGCTCTATCTTAGGCTGTGCCTTGGGCTAGGGTTAGGGTTAGGGTTATGCCTAGGGTTAGGGTTCCGAAAACCACAAGGCCCAGAGCTCCAGGGACAATGACAATGAGAGAGGCATGCCCAGGGGAGCAGAACATTATCCCAAACTTCCAGCCTTCGTGTTTCCTAATTGGAACTCGCCCCAGCCCAATGCTGAATCTTAGGCTGTGCCTTGGGCTAGGGTTAGGGTTAGGGTTATGCCTAGGGTTAGGGTTCAGAAAACCACAAGTCCCAGAGCTCCATGGACACTGACAGTGAGAAAGGCATGCCCAGGAGAGCACAACATTCCCCCAAAACTTTAGCCTTCGTTTTTCCTAATCGGAACTCACCTCAGCCCAATGCTGAATGTTAGGCTGCGGCTAGGGTTAGGGTTAGGGTTCCGCCTAGGGTTAGGGTTCTGAAAACCACAAGGCCCGGAGCTCCAGGGACAATGACAATGAGAAAGGCATGCCCAGGGGAGTACAACATTATCCCAAATTTCCAGCCTTCGTGTTTCCTAATTGGAACTCGCCTCAGCCCAATGCTTAATCTTAGGCTGTTCCTCGGGTTAGGAATAGGGTTAGGGTTCCGCCTAGGGTTAGGGTTCAGAAAACCACAAGGCCCGGAGCTCCAGGGACAATGACAATGAGAAAGGCATGCCCAGGGGAGCACAACATTACCCCAAACTTCCAGCCTTCGTGTTTCCTAATTGGAACTCGATTCAGCCAAATGCTGAATCTTAGGCTGTGCCTTGGGCTAGGGTTAGGGTTAGGGTTATGCCTAGGGTTAGGGTTCAGAAAACCACAAGGCCCAGAGCTCCATGGACACTGACAGTGAGAAAGGCATGCCCAGGAGAGCACAACATTCCCCCAAAACTTTAGCCTTCGTTTTTCCTAATCGGAACTCACCTCAGCCCAATGCTGAATGTTAGGCTGCGGCTAGGGTTAGGGTTAGGGTTACGCCTAGGGTTAGGGTTCAGAAAACCACAAAGCCCTGAGCTCCAGGGACAATGACAATGAGAAAGGCAGGCCCAGGGGAGCACAGCATTACCCCAAAATTTTAGCCTTCCTATTTCCTAATCGGAAATCACCTCAGCCCAATGCTCTTTCTTTGGCTGTGCTTTGGGCTAGGGTTAGGGTTAGGGTTTCGCCTAGGGTTAGGGTTCAGAAAAACACAAGGCCCAGAGCTTTAGGGACATTGACTATGAGAAAGGCACGCCAAGGGGAGGACCGCATTGTCCCAAACTTGTAGCCTTCATGTTTTCCTAACCGGAACTCATCTCAGCCCAATGTTCTGTCTTTGGCTGCACCTAGGGTTAGGGTTAGGGTTCCGCCTAGGGTTAGGGTTCAGAAAACCACAAGGCCCAGAGCTCCAGGGACAATGACAATGAGAGAGGCATGCCCAGGGGAGCAGAACATTATCCCAAACTTCCAGCCTTCGTGTTTCCTAATTGGAACTCGCCCCAGCCCAATACTGAATCTTAGGCTGTGCCTTGGGCTAGGGTTAGGGTTAGGGTTATGCCTAGGGTTAGGGTTCAGAAAACCACAAGGCCCAGAGCTCCATGGACACTGACAGTGAGAAAGGCATGCCCAGGAGAGCACAACATTCCCCCAAAACTTTAGCCTTCGTTTTTCCTAATCGGAACTCACCTCAGCCCAATGCTGAATGTTAGGCTGCGGCTAGGGTTAGGGTTAGGGTTCCGCCTAGGGTTAGGGTTCTGAAAACCACAAGGCCCGGAGCTCCAGGGACAATGACAATGAGAAAGGCATGCCCAGGGGAGCACAACATTATCCCAAATTTCCAGCCTTCGTTTTTCCTAATTGGAACTCGCCTCAGCCCAATGCTTAATCTTAGGCTGTTCCTCGGGTTAGGAATAGGGTTAGGGTTCCGCCTAGGGTTAGGGTTCAGAAAACCACAAGGCCCGGAGCTCCAGGGACAATGACAATGAGAAAGGCATGCCCAGGGGAGCACAACATTACCCCAAACTTCCAGCCTTCGTGTTTCCTAATTGGAACTCGATTCAGCCAAATGCTGAATCTTAGGCTGTGCCTTGGGCTAGGGTTAGGGTTAGGGTTATGCCTAGGGTTAGGGTTCAGAAAACCACAAGGCCCAGAGCTCCATGGACACTGACAGTGAGAAAGGCATGCCCAGGAGAGCACAACATTCCCCCAAAACTTTAGCCTTCATTTTTCCTAATCGGAACTCACCTCAGCCCAATGCTGAATGTTAGGCTGCGGCTAGGGTTAGGGTTAGGGTTACGCCTAGGGTTAGGGTTCAGAAAACCACAAAGCCCTGAGCTCCAGGGACAATGACAATGAGAAAGGCAGGCCCAGGGGAGCACAGCATTACCCCAAAATTTTAGCCTTCCTATTTCCTAATCGTAAATCACCTCAGCCCAATGCTCTTTCTTTGGCTGTGCTTTGGGCTAGGGTTAGGGTTAGGGTTTCGCCTAGGGTTAGGGTTCAGAAAAACACAAGGCCCAGAGCTCCAGGGACATTGACTATGAGAAAGGCATGCCAAGGGGAGGACCGCATTGTCCCAAACTTGTAGCCTTCATGTTTTCCTAACCGGAACTCATCTCAGCCCAATGATCTGTCTTTGGCTGCACCTAGGGTTAGGGTTAGGGTTACACCTAGGGTTAGGGTTCAGAAAACCACAAGGCCCTGAGCTTCAGAGACAATGACAATGAGAAAGGCATGCCCAGGGGAGCGCAGCACTGTCCTAATATTACAGCTTTCCTATTTGCCCCATTGGAACTCACCTCAGCCCAATGCTGTTAATTAGCCTGAACCTAGTACTAGGGTTAGGGTTCCACCTAGGGTTAAGGTTAAGAAAACGAAAAGGCTTACAGCTATAGGGACACTGACAGCAAGAAAGGCATGCCTAGGGGACAGCATCTTTTCCCCAACCTTACAGCCTTCATGTTTTCCGAATCGGAACTCGCCTCAGCCCAATGCTGTATCTTAGGCTGCGCCTTGGGCTAGGTTTAGGGTTCGGGTTATGCCTAGGGTTAGGGTTCAGAAGACCACAAGGCCCAGATCTCCAGGGACAATGACAATGAGAGAGGCATGCCCAGGGGAGCACAATATTATCCCAAAACTTTAGCCTTCATTTTTCCTAATCGGAACTCGCCTCAGCCCAATGCTTAATCTTAGGCTGTTCCTCAGGTTAGGAGTAGGGTTAGGGTTTCACCTAGGGTTAAGAAAACCACAAGGCCAGATCTCCAGGGACATTGGCAGTGAGAAACGCACGCCAAGGGGAGGACCGCATTGTCCCAAACTTGTAGCCTTCATGTTTTCCTAACCGGAACTCATCTCAGCCCAATGTTCTGTCTTTGGCTGCACCTAGGGTTAGGGTTAGGGTTACGCCTAGGGTTAGGGTTCAGAAAACCACAAAGCCCTGAGCTCCAGGGACAATGACAATGAGAAAGGCAGGCCCAGGGGAGCACAGCATTACCCCAAAATTTTAGCCTTCCTATTTCCTAATCGGAAATCACCTCAGCCCAATGCTCTTTCTTTGGCTGTGCTTTGGGCTAGGGTTAGGGTTAGGGTTTCGCCTAGGGTTAGGGTTCAGAAAAACACAAGGCCCAGAGCTCCAGGGACATTGACTATGAGAAAGGCACGCCAAGGGGAGGACCGCATTGTCCCAAACTTGTAGCCTTCATGTTTTCCTAACCGGAACTCATCTCAGCCCAATGTTCTGTCTTTGGCTGCACCTAGGCTTAGGGTTAGGGTTCCGCCTAGGGTTAGGGTTCAGAAAACCACAAGGCCCAGAGCTCCAGGGACAATGACAATGAGAGAGGCATGCCCAGGGGAGCAGAACATTATCCCAAACTTCCAGCCTTCGTGTTTCCTAATTGGAACTCGCCCCAGCCCAATGCTGAATCTTAGGCTGTGCCTTGGGCTAGGGTTAGGGTTAGGGTTATGCCTAGGGTTAGGGTTCAGAAAACCACAAGGCCCAGAGCTCCATGGACACTGACAGTGAGAAAGGCATGCCCAGGAGAGCACAACATTCCCCCAAAACTTTAGCCTTCGTTTTTCCTAATTGGAACTCACCTCAGCCCAATGCTGAATGTTAGGCTGCGGCTAGGGTTAGGGTTAGGGTTCCGCCTAGGGTTAGGGTTCTGAAAACCACAAGGCCCGGAGCTCCAGGGACAATGACAATGAGAAAGGCATGCCCAGGGGAGCACAACATTATCCCAAATTTCCAGCCTTCGTGTTTCCTAATTGGAACTCGCCTCAGCCCAATGCTTAATCTTAGGCTGTTCCTCGGGTTAGGAATAGGGTTAGGGTTCCGCCTAGGGTTAGGGTTCAGAAAACCACAAGGCCCGGAGCTCCAGGGACAATGACAATGAGAAAGGCATGCCCAGGGGAGCACAACATTACCCCAAACTTCCAGCCTTCGTGTTTCCTAATTGGAACTCGATTCAGCCAAATGCTGAATCTTAGGCTGTGCCTTGGGCTAGGGTTAGGGTTAGGGTTATGCCTAGGGTTAGGGTTCAGAAAACCACAAGGCCCAGAGCTCCATGGACACTGACAGTGAGAAAGGCATGCCCAGGAGAGCACAACATTCCCCCAAAACTTTAGCCTTCGTTTTTCCTAATCGGAACTCACCTCAGCCCAATGCTGAATGTTAGGCTGCGGCTAGGGTTAGGGTTAGGGTTACGCCTAGGGTTAGGGTTCAGAAAACCACAAAGCCCTGAGCTCCAGGGACAATGACAATGAGAAAGGCAGGCCCAGGGGAGCACAGCATTACCCCAAAATTTTAGCCTTCCTATTTCCTAATCGGAAATCACCTCAGCCCAATGCTCTTTCTTTGGCTGTGCTTTGGGCTAGGGTTAGGGTTAGGGTTTCGCCTAGGGTTAGGGTTCAGAAAAACACAAGGCCCAGAGCTTTAGGGACATTGACTATGAGAAAGGCACGCCAAGGAGAGGACCGCATTGTCCCAAACTTGTAGCCTTCATGTTTTCCTAACCGGAACTCATCTCAGCCCAATGTTCTGTCTTTGGCTGCACCTAGGGTTAGGGTTAGGGTTCCGCCTAGGGTTAGGGTTCAGAAAACCACAAGGCCCAGAGCTCCAGGGACAATGACAATGAGAGAGGCATGCCCAGGGGAGCAGAACATTATCCCAAACTTCCAGCCTTCGTGTTTCCTAATTGGAACTCGCCCCAGCCCAATACTGAATCTTAGGCTGTGCCTTGGGCTAGGGTTAGGGTTAGGGTTATGCCTAGGGTTAGGGTTCAGAAAACCACAAGGCCCAGAGCTCCATGGACACTGACAGTGAGAAAGGCATGCCCAGGAGAGCACAACATTCCCCCAAAACTTTAGCCTTCGTTTTTCCTAATCGGAACTCACCTCAGCCCAATGCTGAATGTTAGGCTGCGGCTAGGGTTAGGGTTAGGGTTCCGCCTAGGGTTAGGGTTCTGAAAACCACAAGGCCCGGAGCTCCAGGGACAATGACAATGAGAAAGGCATGCCCAGGGGAGCACAACATTATCCCAAATTTCCAGCCTTCGTTTTTCCTAATTGGAACTCGCCTCAGCCCAATGCTTAATCTTAGGCTGTTCCTCGGGTTAGGAATAGGGTTAGGGTTCCGCCTAGGGTTAGGGTTCAGAAAACCACAAGGCCCGGAGCTCCAGGGACAATGACAATGAGAAAGGCATGCCCAGGGGAGCACAACATTACCCCAAACTTCCAGCCTTCGTGTTTCCTAATTGGAACTCGATTCAGCCAAATGCTGAATCTTAGGCTGTGCCTTGGGCTAGGGTTAGGGTTAGGGTTATGCCTAGGGTTAGGGTTCAGAAAACCACAAGGCCCAGAGCTCCATGGACACTGACAGTGAGAAAGGCATGCCCAGGAGAGCACAACATTCCCCCAAAACTTTAGCCTTCATTTTTCCTAATCGGAACTCACCTCAGCCCAATGCTGAATGTTAGGCTGCGGCTAGGGTTAGGGTTAGGGTTACGCCTAGGGTTAGGGTTCAGAAAACCACAAAGCCCTGAGCTCCAGGGACAATGACAATGAGAAAGGCAGGCCCAGGGGAGCACAGCATTACCCCAAAATTTTAGCCTTCCTATTTCCTAATCGGAAATCACCTCAGCCCAATGCTCTTTCTTTGGCTGTGCTTTGGGCTAGGGTTAGGGTTAGGGTTTCGCCTAGGGTTAGGGTTCAGAAAAACACAAGGCCCAGAGCTCCAGGGACATTGACTATGAGAAAGGCATGCCAAGGGGAGGACCGCATTGTCCCAAACTTGTAGCCTTCATGTTTTCCTAACCGGAACTCATCTCAGCCCAATGATCTGTCTTTGGCTGCACCTAGGGTTAGGGTTAGGGTTACACCTAGGGTTAGGGTTCAGAAAACCACAAGGCCCTGAGCTTCAGAGACAATGACAATGAGAAAGGCATGCCCAGGGGAGCGCAGCACTGTCCTAATATTACAGCTTTCCTATTTGCCCCATTGGAACTCACCTCAGCCCAATGCTGTTAATTAGCCTGAACCTAGTACTAGGGTTAGGGTTCCACCTAGGGTTAAGGTTAAGAAAACGAAAAGGCTTACAGCTATAGGGACACTGACAGCAAGAAAGGCATGCCTAGGGGACAGCATCTTTTCCCCAACCTTACAGCCTTCATGTTTTCCGAATCGGAACTCGCCTCAGCCCAATGCTGTATCTTAGGCTGCGCCTTGGGCTAGGTTTAGGGTTCGGGTTATGCCTAGGGTTAGGGTTCAGAAGACCACAAGGCCCAGATCTCCAGGGACAATGACAATGAGAGAGGCATGCCCAGGGGAGCACAATATTATCCCAAAACTTTAGCCTTCATTTTTCCTAATCGGAACTCGCCTCAGCCCAATGCTTAATCTTAGGCTGTTCCTCAGGTTAGGAGTAGGGTTAGGGTTTCACCTAGGGTTAGGGTTAAGAAAACCACAAGGCCAGATCTCCAGGGACATTGGCAGTGAGAAACGCACGCCAAGGGGAGGACCGCATTGTCCCAAACTTGTAGCCTTCATGTTTTCCTAACCGGAACTCATCTCAGCCCAATGTTCTGTCTTTGGCTGCACCTAGGGTTAGGGTTAGGGTTACGCCTAGGGTTAGGGTTCAGAAAACCACAAAGCCCTGAGCTCCAGGGACAATGACAATGAGAAAGGCAGGCCCAGGGGAGCACAGCATTACCCCAAAATTTTAGCCTTCCTATTTCCTAATCGGAAATCACCTCAGCCCAATGCTCTTTCTTTGGCTGTGCTTTGGGCTAGGGTTAGGGTTAGGGTTTCGCCTAGGGTTAGGGTTCAGAAAAACACAAGGCCCAGAGCTCCAGGGACATTGACTATGAGAAAGGCACGCCAAGGGGAGGACCGCATTGTCCCAAACTTGTAGCCTTCATGTTTTCCTAACCGGAACTCATCTCAGCCCAATGTTCTGTCTTTGGCTGCACCTAGGCTTAGGGTTAGGGTTCCGCCTAGGGTTAGGGTTCAGAAAACCACAAGGCCCAGAGCTCCAGGGACAATGACAATGAGAGAGGCATGCCCAGGGGAGCAGAACATTATCCCAAACTTCCAGCCTTCGTGTTTCCTAATTGGAACTCGCCCCAGCCCAATGCTGAATCTTAGGCTGTGCCTTGGGCTAGGGTTAGGGTTAGGGTTATGCCTAGGGTTAGGGTTCAGAAAACCACAAGGCCCAGAGCTCCATGGACACTGACAGTGAGAAAGGCATGCCCAGGAGAGCACAACATTCCCCCAAAACTTTAGCCTTCGTTTTTCCTAATTGGAACTCACCTCAGCCCAATGCTGAATGTTAGGCTGCGGCTAGGGTTAGGGTTAGGGTTCCGCCTAGGGTTAGGGTTCTGAAAACCACAAGGCCCGGAGCTCCAGGGACAATGACAATGAGAAAGGCATGCCCAGGGGAGCACAACATTATCCCAAATTTCCAGCCTTCGTGTTTCCTAATTGGAACTCGCCTCAGCCCAATGCTTAATCTTAGGCTGTTCCTCGGGTTAGGAATAGGGTTAGGGTTCCGCCTAGGGTTAGGGTTCAGAAAACCACAAGGCCCGGAGCTCCAGGGACAATGACAATGAGAAAGGCATGCCCAGGGGAGCACAACATTACCCCAAACTTCCAGCCTTCGTGTTTCCTAATTGGAACTCGATTCAGCCAAATGCTGAATCTTAGGCTGTGCCTTGGGCTAGGGTTAGGGTTAGGGTTATGCCTAGGGTTAGGGTTCAGAAAACCACAAGGCCCAGAGCTCCATGGACACTGACAGTGAGAAAGGCATGCCCAGGAGAGCACAACATTCCCCCAAAACTTTAGCCTTCGTTTTTCCTAATCGGAACTCACCTCAGCCCAATGCTGAATGTTAGGCTGCGGCTAGGGTTTGGGTTAGGGTTACGCCTAGGGTTAGGGTTCAGAAAACCACAAAGCCCTGAGCTCCAGGGACAATGACAATGAGAAAGGCAGGCCCAGGGGAGCACAGCATTACCCCAAAATTTTAGCCTTCCTATTTCCTAATCGTAAATCACCTCAGCCCAATGCTCTTTCTTTGGCTGTGCTTTGGGCTAGGGTTAGGGTTAGGGTTTCGCCTAGGGTTAGGGTTCAGAAAAACACAAGGCCCAGAGCTCCAGGGACATTGACAATGAGAAAGGCATGCCCAGGGGAGGACCGCATTGTCCCAAACTTGTAGCCTTCATGTTTTCCTAACCGGAACTCATCTCAGCCCAATGTTCTGTCTTTGGCTGCACCTAGGCTTAGGGTTAGGGTTCCGCCTAGGGTTAGGGTTCAGAAAACCACAAGGCCCAGAGCTCCAGGGACAATGACAATGAGAGAGGCATGCCCAGGGGAGCAGAACATTATCCCAAACTTCCAGCCTTCGTGTTTCCTAATTGGAACTCGCCCCAGCCCAATACTGAATCTTAGGCTGTGCCTTGGGCTAGGGTTAGGGTTAGGGTTATGCCTAGGGTTAGGGTTCAGAAAACCACAAGGCCCAGAGCTCCATGGACACTGACAGTGAGAAAGGCATGCCCAGGAGAGCACAACATTCCCCCAAAACTTTAGCCTTCGTTTTTCCTAATCGGAACTCACCTCAGCCCAATGCTGAATGTTAGGCTGCGGCTAGGGTTAGGGTTAGGGTTCCGCCTAGGGTTAGGGTTCTGAAAACCACAAGGCCCGGAGCTCCAGGGACAATGACAATGAGAAAGGCATGCCCAGGGGAGCACAACATTATCCCAAATTTCCAGCCTTCGTTTTTCCTAATTGGAACTCGCCTCAGCCCAATGCTTAATCTTAGGCTGTTCCTCGGGTTAGGAATAGGGTTAGGGTTCCGCCTAGGGTTAGGGTTCAGAAAACCACAAGGCCCGGAGCTCCAGGGACAATGACAATGAGAAAGGCATGCCCAGGGGAGCACAACATTACCCCAAACTTCCAGCCTTCGTGTTTCCTAATTGGAACTCGATTCAGCCAAATGCTGAATCTTAGGCTGTGCCTTGGGCTAGGGTTAGGGTTAGGGTTATGCCTAGGGTTAGGGTTCAGAAAACCACAAGGCCCAGAGCTCCATGGACACTGACAGTGAGAAAGGCATGCCCAGGAGAGCACAACATTCCCCCAAAACTTTAGCCTTCATTTTTCCTAATCGGAACTCACCTCAGCCCAATGCTGAATGTTAGGCTGCGGCTAGGGTTAGGGTTAGGGTTACGCCTAGGGTTAGGGTTCAGAAAACCACAAAGCCCTGAGCTCCAGGGACAATGACAATGAGAAAGGCAGGCCCAGGGGAGCACAGCATTACCCCAAAATTTTAGCCTTCCTATTTCCTAATCGTAAATCACCTCAGCCCAATGCTCTTTCTTTGGCTGTGCTTTGGGCTAGGGTTAGGGTTAGGGTTTCGCCTAGGGTTAGGGTTCAGAAAAACACAAGGCCCAGAGCTCCAGGGACATTGACTATGAGAAAGGCATGCCAAGGGGAGGACCGCATTGTCCCAAACTTGTAGCCTTCATGTTTTCCTAACCGGAACTCATCTCAGCCCAATGATCTGTCTTTGGCTGCACCTAGGGTTAGGGTTAGGGTTACACCTAGGGTTAGGGTTCAGAAAACCACAAGGCCCTGAGCTTCAGAGACAATGACAATGAGAAAGGCATGCCCAGGGGAGCGCAGCACTGTCCTAATATTACAGCTTTCCTATTTGCCCCATTGGAACTCACCTCAGCCCAATGCTGTTAATTAGCCTGAACCTAGTACTAGGGTTAGGGTTCCACCTAGGGTTAAGGTTAAGAAAACGAAAAGGCTTACAGCTATAGGGACACTGACAGCAAGAAAGGCATGCCTAGGGGACAGCATCTTTTCCCCAACCTTACAGCCTTCATGTTTTCCGAATCGGAACTCGCCTCAGCCCAATGCTGTATCTTAGGCTGCGCCTTGGGCTAGGTTTAGGGTTCGGGTTATGCCTAGGGTTAGGGTTCAGAAGACCACAAGGCCCAGATCTCCAGGGACAATGACAATGAGAGAGGCATGCCCAGGGGAGCACAATATTATCCCAAAACTTTAGCCTTCATTTTTCCTAATCGGAACTCGCCTCAGCCCAATGCTTAATCTTAGGCTGTTCCTCAGGTTAGGAGTAGGGTTAGGGTTTCACCTAGGGTTAGGGTTAAGAAAACCACAAGGCCAGATCTCCAGGGACATTGGCAGTGAGAAACGCACGCCAAGGGGAGGACCGCATTGTCCCAAACTTGTAGCCTTCATGTTTTCCTAACCGGAACTCATCTCAGCCCAATGTTCTGTCTTTGGCTGCACCTAGGGTTAGGGTTAGGGTTACGCCTAGGGTTAGGGTTCAGAAAACCACAAAGCCCTGAGCTCCAGGGACAATGACAATGAGAAAGGCAGGCCCAGGGGAGCACAGCATTACCCCAAAATTTTAGCCTTCCTATTTCCTAATCGGAAATCACCTCAGCCCAATGCTCTTTCTTTGGCTGTGCTTTGGGCTAGGGTTAGGGTTAGGGTTTCGCCTAGGGTTAGGGTTCAGAAAAACACAAGGCCCAGAGCTCCAGGGACATTGACTATGAGAAAGGCACGCCAAGGGGAGGACCGCATTGTCCCAAACTTGTAGCCTTCATGTTTTCCTAACCGGAACTCATCTCAGCCCAATGTTCTGTCTTTGGCTGCACCTAGGCTTAGGGTTAGGGTTCCGCCTAGGGTTAGGGTTCAGAAAACCACAAGGCCCAGAGCTCCAGGGACAATGACAATGAGAGAGGCATGCCCAGGGGAGCAGAACATTATCCCAAACTTCCAGCCTTCGTGTTTCCTAATTGGAACTCGCCCCAGCCCAATGCTGAATCTTAGGCTGTGCCTTGGGCTAGGGTTAGGGTTAGGGTTATGCCTAGGGTTAGGGTTCAGAAAACCACAAGGCCCAGAGCTCCATGGACACTGACAGTGAGAAAGGCATGCCCAGGAGAGCACAACATTCCCCCAAAACTTTAGCCTTCGTTTTTCCTAATTGGAACTCACCTCAGCCCAATGCTGAATGTTAGGCTGCGGCTAGGGTTAGGGTTAGGGTTCCGCCTAGGGTTAGGGTTCTGAAAACCACAAGGCCCGGAGCTCCAGGGACAATGACAATGAGAAAGGCATGCCCAGGGGAGCACAACATTATCCCAAATTTCCAGCCTTCGTGTTTCCTAATTGGAACTCGCCTCAGCCCAATGCTTAATCTTAGGCTGTTCCTCGGGTTAGGAATAGGGTTAGGGTTCCGCCTAGGGTTAGGGTTCAGAAAACCACAAGGCCCGGAGCTCCAGGGACAATGACAATGAGAAAGGCATGCCCAGGGGAGCACAACATTACCCCAAACTTCCAGCCTTCGTGTTTCCTAATTGGAACTCGATTCAGCCAAATGCTGAATCTTAGGCTGTGCCTTGGGCTAGGGTTAGGGTTAGGGTTATGCCTAGGGTTAGGGTTCAGAAAACCACAAGGCCCAGAGCTCCATGGACACTGACAGTGAGAAAGGCATGCCCAGGAGAGCACAACATTCCCCCAAAACTTTAGCCTTCGTTTTTCCTAATCGGAACTCACCTCAGCCCAATGCTGAATGTTAGGCTGCGGCTAGGGTTAGGGTTAGGGTTACGCCTAGGGTTAGGGTTCAGAAAACCACAAAGCCCTGAGCTCCAGGGACAATGACAATGAGAAAGGCAGGCCCAGGGGAGCACAGCATTACCCCAAAATTTTAGCCTTCCTATTTCCTAATCGGAAATCACCTCAGCCCAATGCTCTTTCTTTGGCTGTGCTTTGGGCTAGGGTTAGGGTTAGGGTTTCGCCTAGGGTTAGGGTTCAGAAAAACACAAGGCCCAGAGCTTTAGGGACATTGACTATGAGAAAGGCACGCCAAGGGGAGGACCGCATTGTCCCAAACTTGTAGCCTTCATGTTTTCCTAACCGGAACTCATCTCAGCCCAATGTTCTGTCTTTGGCTGCACCTAGGGTTAGGGTTAGGGTTCCGCCTAGGGTTAGGGTTCAGAAAACCACAAGGCCCAGAGCTCCAGGGACAATGACAATGAGAGAGGCATGCCCAGGGGAGCGCAGCACTGTCCTAATATTACAGCTTTCCTATTTGCCCCATTGGAACTCACCTCAGCCCAATGCTGTTAATTAGCCTGAACCTAGTACTAGGGTTAGGGTTCCACCTAGGGTTAAGGTTAAGAAAACGAAAAGGCTTACAGCTATAGGGACACTGACAGCAAGAAAGGCATGCCTAGGGGACAGCATCTTTTCCCCAACCTTACAGCCTTCATGTTTTCCGAATCGGAACTCGCCTCAGCCCAATGCTGTATCTTAGGCTGCGCCTTGGGCTAGGTTTAGGGTTCGGGTTATGCCTAGGGTTAGGGTTCAGAAGACCACAAGGCCCAGATCTCCAGGGACAATGACAATGAGAGAGGCATGCCCAGGGGAGCACAATATTATCCCAAAACTTTAGCCTTCATTTTTCCTAATCGGAACTCGCCTCAGCCCAATGCTTAATCTTAGGCTGTTCCTCAGGTTAGGAGTAGGGTTAGGGTTTCACCTAGGGTTAGGGTTAAGAAAACCACAAGGCCAGATCTCCAGGGACATTGGCAGTGAGAAACGCACGCCAAGGGGAGGACCGCATTGTCCCAAACTTGTAGCCTTCATGTTTTCCTAACCGGAACTCATCTCAGCCCAATGTTCTGTCTTTGGCTGCACCTAGGGTTAGGGTTAGGGTTACGCCTAGGGTTAGGGTTCAGAAAACCACAAAGCCCTGAGCTCCAGGGACAATGACAATGAGAAAGGCAGGCCCAGGGGAGCACAGCATTACCCCAAAATTTTAGCCTTCCTATTTCCTAATCGGAAATCACCTCAGCCCAATGCTCTTTCTTTGGCTGTGCTTTGGGCTAGGGTTAGGGTTAGGGTTTCGCCTAGGGTTAGGGTTCAGAAAAACACAAGGCCCAGAGCTCCAGGGACATTGACTATGAGAAAGGCACGCCAAGGGGAGGACCGCATTGTCCCAAACTTGTAGCCTTCATGTTTTCCTAACCGGAACTCATCTCAGCCCAATGTTCTGTCTTTGGCTGCACCTAGGCTTAGGGTTAGGGTTCCGCCTAGGGTTAGGGTTCAGAAAACCACAAGGCCCAGAGCTCCAGGGACAATGACAATGAGAGAGGCATGCCCAGGGGAGCAGAACATTATCCCAAACTTCCAGCCTTCGTGTTTCCTAATTGGAACTCGCCCCAGCCCAATGCTGAATCTTAGGCTGTGCCTTGGGCTAGGGTTAGGGTTAGGGTTATGCCTAGGGTTAGGGTTCAGAAAACCACAAGGCCCAGAGCTCCATGGACACTGACAGTGAGAAAGGCATGCCCAGGAGAGCACAACATTCCCCCAAAACTTTAGCCTTCGTTTTTCCTAATTGGAACTCACCTCAGCCCAATGCTGAATGTTAGGCTGCGGCTAGGGTTAGGGTTAGGGTTCCGCCTAGGGTTAGGGTTCTGAAAACCACAAGGCCCGGAGCTCCAGGGACAATGACAATGAGAAAGGCATGCCCAGGGGAGCACAACATTATCCCAAATTTCCAGCCTTCGTGTTTCCTAATTGGAACTCGCCTCAGCCCAATGCTTAATCTTAGGCTGTTCCTCGGGTTAGGAATAGGGTTAGGGTTCCGCCTAGGGTTAGGGTTCAGAAAACCACAAGGCCCGGAGCTCCAGGGACAATGACAATGAGAAAGGCATGCCCAGGGGAGCACAACATTACCCCAAACTTCCAGCCTTCGTGTTTCCTAATTGGAACTCGATTCAGCCAAATGCTGAATCTTAGGCTGTGCCTTGGGCTAGGGTTAGGGTTAGGGTTATGCCTAGGGTTAGGGTTCAGAAAACCACAAGGCCCAGAGCTCCATGGACACTGACAGTGAGAAAGGCATGCCCAGGAGAGCACAACATTCCCCCAAAACTTTAGCCTTCGTTTTTCCTAATCGGAACTCACCTCAGCCCAATGCTGAATGTTAGGCTGCGGCTAGGGTTAGGGTTAGGGTTACGCCTAGGGTTAGGGTTCAGAAAACCACAAAGCCCTGAGCTCCAGGGACAATGACAATGAGAAAGGCAGGCCCAGGGGAGCACAGCATTACCCCAAAATTTTAGCCTTCCTATTTCCTAATCGGAAATCACCTCAGCCCAATGCTCTTTCTTTGGCTGTGCTTTGGGCTAGGGTTAGGGTTAGGGTTTCGCCTAGGGTTAGGGTTCAGAAAAACACAAGGCCCAGAGCTTTAGGGACATTGACTATGAGAAAGGCACGCCAAGGGGAGGACCGCATTGTCCCAAACTTGTAGCCTTCATGTTTTCCTAACCGGAACTCATCTCAGCCCAATGTTCTGTCTTTGGCTGCACCTAGGGTTAGGGTTAGGGTTATGCCTAGGGTTAGGGTTCAGAAAACCACAAGGCCCAGAGCTCCAGGGACAATGACAATGAGAGAGGCATGCCCAGGGGAGCAGAACATTATCCCAAACTTCCAGCCTTCGTGTTTCCTAATTGGAACTCGCCCCAGCCCAATACTGAATCTTAGGCTGTGCCTTGGGCTAGGGTTAGGGTTAGGGTTATGCCTAGGGTTAGGGTTCAGAAAACCACAAGGCCCAGAGCTCCATGGACACTGACAGTGAGAAAGGCATGCCCAGGAGAGCACAACATTCCCCCAAAACTTTAGCCTTCGTTTTTCCTAATCGGAACTCACCTCAGCCCAATGCTGAATGTTAGGCTGCGGCTAGGGTTAGGGTTAGGGTTCCGCCTAGGGTTAGGGTTCTGAAAACCACAAGGCCCGGAGCTCCAGGGACAATGACAATGAGAAAGGCATGCCCAGGGGAGCACAACATTATCCCAAATTTCCAGCCTTCGTTTTTCCTAATTGGAACTCGCCTCAGCCCAATGCTTAATCTTAGGCTGTTCCTCGGGTTAGGAATAGGGTTAGGGTTCCGCCTAGGGTTAGGGTTCAGAAAACCACAAGGCCCGGAGCTCCAGGGACAATGACAATGAGAAAGGCATGCCCAGGGGAGCACAACATTACCCCAAACTTCCAGCCTTCGTGTTTCCTAATTGGAACTCGATTCAGCCAAATGCTGAATCTTAGGCTGTGCCTTGGGCTAGGGTTAGGGTTAGGGTTATGCCTAGGGTTAGGGTTCAGAAAACCACAAGGCCCAGAGCTCCATGGACACTGACAGTGAGAAAGGCATGCCCAGGAGAGCACAACATTCCCCCAAAACTTTAGCCTTCATTTTTCCTAATCGGAACTCACCTCAGCCCAATGCTGAATGTTAGGCTGCGGCTAGGGTTAGGGTTAGGGTTACGCCTAGGGTTAGGGTTCAGAAAACCACAAAGCCCTGAGCTCCAGGGACAATGACAATGAGAAAGGCAGGCCCAGGGGAGCACAGCATTACCCCAAAATTTTAGCCTTCCTATTTCCTAATCGGAAATCACCTCAGCCCAATGCTCTTTCTTTGGCTGTGCTTTGGGCTAGGGTTAGGGTTAGGGTTTCGCCTAGGGTTAGGGTTCAGAAAAACACAAGGCCCAGAGCTCCAGGGACATTGACTATGAGAAAGGCATGCCAAGGGGAGGACCGCATTGTCCCAAACTTGTAGCCTTCATGTTTTCCTAACCGGAACTCATCTCAGCCCAATGATCTGTCTTTGGCTGCACCTAGGGTTAGGGTTAGGGTTACACCTAGGGTTAGGGTTCAGAAAACCACAAGGCCCTGAGCTTCAGAGACAATGACAATGAGAAAGGCATGCCCAGGGGAGCGCAGCACTGTCCTAATATTACAGCTTTCCTATTTGCCCCATTGGAACTCACCTCAGCCCAATGCTGTTAATTAGCCTGAACCTAGTACTAGGGTTAGGGTTCCACCTAGGGTTAAGGTTAAGAAAACGAAAAGGCTTACAGCTATAGGGACACTGACAGCAAGAAAGGCATGCCTAGGGGACAGCATCTTTTCCCCAACCTTACAGCCTTCATGTTTTCTGAATCGGAACTCGCCTCAGCCCAATGCTGTATCTTAGGCTGCGCCTTGGGCTAGGTTTAGGGTTCGGGTTATGCCTAGGGTTAGGGTTCAGAAGACCACAAGGCCCAGATCTCCAGGGACAATGACAATGAGAGAGGCATGCCCAGGGGAGCACAATATTATCCCAAAACTTTAGCCTTCATTTTTCCTAATCGGAACTCGCCTCAGCCCAATGCTTAATCTTAGGCTGTTCCTCAGGTTAGGAGTAGGGTTAGGGTTTCACCTAGGGTTAGGGTTAAGAAAACCACAAGGCCAGATCTCCAGGGACATTGGCAGTGAGAAACGCACGCCAAGGGGAGGACCGCATTGTCCCAAACTTGTAGCCTTCATGTTTTCCTAACCGGAACTCATCTCAGCCCAATGTTCTGTCTTTGGCTGCACCTAGGGTTAGGGTTAGGGTTACGCCTAGGGTTAGGGTTCAGAAAACCACAAAGCCCTGAGCTCCAGGGACAATGACAATGAGAAAGGCAGGCCCAGGGGAGCACAGCATTACCCCAAAATTTTAGCCTTCCTATTTCCTAATCGGAAATCACCTCAGCCCAATGCTCTTTCTTTGGCTGTGCTTTGGGCTAGGGTTAGGGTTAGGGTTTCGCCTAGGGTTAGGGTTCAGAAAAACACAAGGCCCAGAGCTCCAGGGACATTGACTATGAGAAAGGCACGCCAAGGGGAGGACCGCATTGTCCCAAACTTGTAGCCTTCATGTTTTCCTAACCGGAACTCATCTCAGCCCAATGTTCTGTCTTTGGCTGCACCTAGGCTTAGGGTTAGGGTTCCGCCTAGGGTTAGGGTTCAGAAAACCACAAGGCCCAGAGCTCCAGGGACAATGACAATGAGAGAGGCATGCCCAGGGGAGCAGAACATTATCCCAAACTTCCAGCCTTCGTGTTTCCTAATTGGAACTCGCCCCAGCCCAATGCTGAATCTTAGGCTGTGCCTTGGGCTAGGGTTAGGGTTAGGGTTATGCCTAGGGTTAGGGTTCAGAAAACCACAAGGCCCAGAGCTCCATGGACACTGACAGTGAGAAAGGCATGCCCAGGAGAGCACAACATTCCCCCAAAACTTTAGCCTTCGTTTTTCCTAATCGGAACTCACCTCAGCCCAATGCTGAATGTTAGGCTGCGGCTAGGGTTAGGGTTAGGGTTCCGCCTAGGGTTAGGGTTCTGAAAACCACAAGGCCCGGAGCTCCAGGGACAATGACAATGAGAAAGGCATGCCCAGGGGAGCACAAATTATCCCAAATTTCCAGCCTTCGTGTTTCCTAATTGGAACTCGCCTCAGCCCAATGCTTAATCTTAGGCTGTTCCTCGGGTTAGGAATAGGGTTAGGGTTCCGCCTAGGGTTAGGGTTCAGAAAACCACAAGGCCCGGAGCTCCAGGGACAATGACAATGAGAAAGGCATGCCCAGGGGAGCACAACATTACCCCAAACTTCCAGCCTTCGTGTTTCCTAATTGGAACTCGATTCAGCCAAATGCTGAATCTTAGGCTGTGCCTTGGGCTAGGGTTAGGGTTAGGGTTATGCCTAGGGTTAGGGTTCAGAAAACCACAAGGCCCAGAGCTCCATGGACACTGACAGTGAGAAAGGCATGCCCAGGAGAGCACAACATTCCCCCAAAATTTTAGCCTTCGTTTTTCCTAATCGGAACTCACCTCAGCCCAATGCTGAATGTTAGGCTGCGGCTAGGGTTTGGGTTAGGGTTACGCCTAGGGTTAGGGTTCAGAAAACCACAAAGCCCTGAGCTCCAGGGACAATGACAATGAGAAAGGCAGGCCCAGGGGAGCACAGCATTACCCCAAAATTTTAGCCTTCCTATTTCCTAATCGGAAATCACCTCAGCCCAATGCTCTTTCTTTGGCTGTGCTTTGGGCTAGGGTTAGGGTTAGGGTTTCGCCTAGGGTTAGGGTTCAGAAAAACACAAGGCCCAGAGCTCCAGGGACATTGACTATGAGAAAGGCATGCCAAGGGGAGGACCGCATTGTCCCAAACTTGTAGCCTTCATGTTTTCCTAACCGGAACTCATCTCAGCCCAATGTTCTGTCTTTGGCTGCACCTAGGCTTAGGGTTAGGGTTCCGCCTAGGGTTAGGGTTCAGAAAACCACAAGGCCCAGAGCTCCAGGGACAATGACAATGAGAGAGGCATGCCCAGGGGAGCAGAACATTATCCCAAACTTCCAGCCTTCGTGTTTCCTAATTGGAACTCGCCCCAGCCCAATACTGAATCTTAGGCTGTGCCTTGGGCTAGGGTTAGGGTTAGGGTTATGCCTAGGGTTAGGGTTCAGAAAACCACAAGGCCCAGAGCTCCATGGACACTGACAGTGAGAAAGGCATGCCCAGGAGAGCACAACATTCCCCCAAAACTTTAGCCTTCGTTTTTCCTAATCGGAACTCACCTCAGCCCAATGCTGAATGTTAGGCTACGGCTAGGGTTTGGGTTAGGGTTACGCCTAGGGTTAGGGTTCAGAAAACCACAAAGCCCTGAGCTCCAGGGACAATGACAATGAGAAAGGCAGGCCCAGGGGAGCACAGCATTACCCCAAAATTTTAGCCTTCCTATTTCCTAATCGGAAATCACCTCAGCCCAATGCTCTTTCTTTGGCTGTGCTTTGGGCTAGGGTTAGGGTTAGGGTTTCGCCTAGGGTTAGGGTTCAGAAAAACACAAGGCCCAGAGCTCCAGGGACATTGACTATGAGAAAGGCATGCCAAGGGGAGGACCGCATTGTCCCAAACTTGTAGCCTTCATGTTTTCCTAACCGGAACTCATCTCAGCCCAATGTTCTGTCTTTGGCTGCACCTAGGCTTAGGGTTAGGGTTCCGCCTAGGGTTAGGGTTCAGAAAACCACAAGGCCCAGAGCTCCAGGGACAATGACAATGAGAGAGGCATGCCCAGGGGAGCAGAACATTATCCCAAACTTCCAGCCTTCGTGTTTCCTAATTGGAACTCGCCCCAGCCCAATACTGAATCTTAGGCTGTGCCTTGGGCTAGGGTTAGGGTTAGGGTTATGCCTAGGGTTAGGGTTCAGAAAACCACAAGGCCCAGAGCTCCATGGACACTGACAGTGAGAAAGGCATGCCCAGGAGAGCACAACATTCCCCCAAAACTTTAGCCTTCGTTTTTCCTAATCGGAACTCACCTCAGCCCAATGCTGAATGTTAGGCTGCGGCTAGGGTTTGGGTTAGGGTTCCGCCTAGGGTTAGGGTTCAGAAAACCACAAAGCCCTGAGCTCCAGGGACAATGACAATGAGAAAGGCAGGCCCAGGGGAGCACAGCATTACCCCAAAATTTTAGCCTTCCTATTTCCTAATCGTAAATCACCTCAGCCCAATGCTCTTTCTTTGGCTGTGCTTTGGGCTAGGGTTAGGGTTAGGGTTTCGCCTAGGGTTAGGGTTCAGAAAAACACAAGGCCCAGAGCTCCAGGGACATTGACTATGAGAAAGGCATGCCAAGGGGAGGACCGCATTGTCCCAAACTTGTAGCCTTCATGTTTTCCTAACCGGAACTCATCTCAGCCCAATGATCTGTCTTTGGCTGCACCTAGGGTTAGGGTTAGGGTTACACCTAGGGTTAGGGTTCAGAAAACCACAAGGCCCTGAGCTTCAGAGACAATGACAATGAGAAAGGCATGCCCAGGGGAGCGCAGCACTGTCCTAATATTACAGCTTTCCTATTTGCCCCATTGGAACTCACCTCAGCCCAATGCTGTTAATTAGCCTGAACCTAGTACTAGGGTTAGGGTTCCACCTAGGGTTAAGGTTAAGAAAACGAAAAGGCTTACAGCTATAGGGACACTGACAGCAAGAAAGGCATGCCTAGGGGACAGCATCTTTTCCCCAACCTTACAGCCTTCATGTTTTCCGAATCGGAACTCGCCTCAGCCCAATGCTGTATCTTAGGCTGCGCCTTGGGCTAGGTTTAGGGTTCGGGTTATGCCTAGGGTTAGGGTTCAGAAGACCACAAGGCCCAGATCTCCAGGGACAATGACAATGAGAGAGGCATGCCCAGGGGAGCACAATATTATCCCAAAACTTTAGCCTTCATTTTTCCTAATCGGAACTCGCCTCAGCCCAATGCTTAATCTTAGGCTGTTCCTCAGGTTAGGAGTAGGGTTAGGGTTTCACCTAGGGTTAGGGTTAAGAAAACCACAAGGCCAGATCTCCAGGGACATTGGCAGTGAGAAACGCACGCCAAGGGGAGGACCGCATTGTCCCAAACTTGTAGCCTTCATGTTTTCCTAACCGGAACTCATCTCAGCCCAATGTTCTGTCTTTGGCTGCACCTAGGGTTAGGGTTAGGGTTACGCCTAGGGTTAGGGTTCAGAAAACCACAAAGCCCTGAGCTCCAGGGACGCTGACAATGAGAAAGGCATGCCAAGGGGATTGCATCTTTACCCCAACCTTGCAGTTGTCATGTTTTATAAATTGGAACTCACCTCAGCCCAATGCTCTATCTTAGGCTGTGCCTTGGGCTAGGGTTAGGGTTAGGGTTATGCCTAGGGTTAGGGTTCCGAAAACCACAAGGCCCAGAGCTCCAGGGACAATGACAATGAGAGAGGCATGCCCAGGGGAGCAGAACATTATCCCAAACTTCCAGCCTTCGTGTTTCCTAATTGGAACTCGCCCCAGCCCAATGCTGAATCTTAGGCTGTGCCTTGGGCTAGGGTTAGGGTTAGGGTTATGCCTAGGGTTAGGGTTCAGAAAACCACAAGTCCCAGAGCTCCATGGACACTGACAGTGAGAAAGGCATGCCCAGGAGAGCACAACATTCCCCCAAAACTTTAGCCTTCGTTTTTCCTAATCGGAACTCACCTCAGCCCAATGCTGAATGTTAGGCTGCGGCTAGGGTTAGGGTTAGGGTTCCGCCTAGGGTTAGGGTTCTGAAAACCACAAGGCCCGGAGCTCCAGGGACAATGACAATGAGAAAGGCATGCCCAGGTGAGCACAAATTATCCCAAATTTCCAGCCTTCGTGTTTCCTAATTGGAACTCGCCTCAGCCCAATGCTTAATCTTAGGCTGTTCCTCGGGTTAGGAATAGGGTTAGGGTTCCGCCTAGGGTTAGGGTTCAGAAAACCACAAGGCCCGGAGCTCCAGGGACAATGACAATGAGAAAGGCATGCCCAGGGGAGCACAACATTACCCCAAACTTCCAGCCTTCGTGTTTCCTAATTGGAACTCGATTCAGCCAAATGCTGAATCTTAGGCTGTGCCTTGGGCTAGGGTTAGGGTTAGGGTTATGCCTAGGGTTAGGGTTCAGAAAACCACAAGGCCCAGAGCTCCATGGACACTGACAGTGAGAAAGGCATGCCCAGGAGAGCACAACATTCCCCCAAAACTTTAGCCTTCGTTTTTCCTAATCGGAACTCACCTCAGCCCAATGCTGAATGTTAGGCTGCGGCTAGGGTTTGGGTTAGGGTTACGCCTAGGGTTAGGGTTCAGAAAACCACAAAGCCCTGAGCTCCAGGGACAATGACAATGAGAAAGGCAGGCCCAGGGGAGCACAGCATTACCCCAAAATTTTAGCCTTCCTATTTCCTAATCGGAAATCACCTCAGCCCAATGCTCTTTCTTTGGCTGTGCTTTGGGCTAGGGTTAGGGTTAGGGTTTCGCCTAGGGTTAGGGTTCAGAAAAACACAAGGCCCAGAGCTTTAGGGACATTGACTATGAGAAAGGCACGCCAAGGGGAGGACCGCATTGTCCCAAACTTGTAGCCTTCATGTTTTCCTAACCGGAACTCATCTCAGCCCAATGTTCTGTCTTTGGCTGCACCTAGGGTTAGGGTTAGGGTTCCGCCTAGGGTTAGGGTTCAGAAAACCACAAGGCCCAGAGCTCCAGGGACAATGACAATGAGAGAGGCATGCCCAGGGGAGCAGAACATTATCCCAAACTTCCAGCCTTCGTGTTTCCTAATTGGAACTCGCCCCAGCCCAATACTGAATCTTAGGCTGTGCCTTGGGCTAGGGTTAGGGTTAGGGTTATGCCTAGGGTTAGGGTTCAGAAAACCACAAGGCCCAGAGCTCCATGGACACTGACAGTGAGAAAGGCATGCCCAGGAGAGCACAACATTCCCCCAAAACTTTAGCCTTCGTTTTTCCTAATCGGAACTCACCTCAGCCCAATGCTGAATGTTAGGCTGCGGCTAGGGTTAGGGTTAGGGTTCCGCCTAGGGTTAGGGTTCTGAAAACCACAAGGCCCGGAGCTCCAGGGACAATGACAATGAGAAAGGCATGCCCAGGGGAGCACAACATTATCCCAAATTTCCAGCCTTCGTTTTTCCTAATTGGAACTCGCCTCAGCCCAATGCTTAATCTTAGGCTGTTCCTCGGGTTAGGAATAGGGTTAGGGTTCCGCCTAGGGTTAGGGTTCAGAAAACCACAAGGCCCGGAGCTCCAGGGACAATGACAATGAGAAAGGCATGCCCAGGGGAGCACAACATTACCCCAAACTTCCAGCCTTCGTGTTTCCTAATTGGAACTCGATTCAGCCAAATGCTGAATCTTAGGCTGTGCCTTGGGCTAGGGTTAGGGTTAGGGTTATGCCTAGGGTTAGGGTTCAGAAAACCACAAGGCCCAGAGCTCCATGGACACTGACAGTGAGAAAGGCATGCCCAGGAGAGCACAACATTCCCCCAAAACTTTAGCCTTCATTTTTCCTAATCGGAACTCACCTCAGCCCAATGCTGAATGTTAGGCTGCGGCTAGGGTTAGGGTTAGGGTTACGCCTAGGGTTAGGGTTCAGAAAACCACAAAGCCCTGAGCTCCAGGGACAATGACAATGAGAAAGGCAGGCCCAGGGGAGCACAGCATTACCCCAAAATTTTAGCCTTCCTATTTCCTAATCGGAAATCACCTCAGCCCAATGCTCTTTCTTTGGCTGTGCTTTGGGCTAGGGTTAGGGTTAGGGTTTCGCCTAGGGTTAGGGTTCAGAAAAACACAAGGCCCAGAGCTCCAGGGACATTGACTATGAGAAAGGCATGCCAAGGGGAGGACCGCATTGTCCCAAACTTGTAGCCTTCATGTTTTCCTAACCGGAACTCATCTCAGCCCAATGATCTGTCTTTGGCTGCACCTAGGGTTAGGGTTAGGGTTACACCTAGGGTTAGGGTTCAGAAAACCACAAGGCCCTGAGCTTCAGAGACAATGACAATGAGAAAGGCATGCCCAGGGGAGCGCAGCACTGTCCTAATATTACAGCTTTCCTATTTGCCCCATTGGAACTCACCTCAGCCCAATGCTGTTAATTAGCCTGAACCTAGTACTAGGGTTAGGGTTCCACCTAGGGTTAAGGTTAAGAAAACGAAAAGGCTTACAGCTATAGGGACACTGACAGCAAGAAAGGCATGCCTAGGGGACAGCATCTTTTCCCCAACCTTACAGCCTTCATGTTTTCCGAATCGGAACTCGCCTCAGCCCAATGCTGTATCTTAGGCTGCGCCTTGGGCTAGGTTTAGGGTTCGGGTTATGCCTAGGGTTAGGGTTCAGAAGACCACAAGGCCCAGATCTCCAGGGACAATGACAATGAGAGAGGCATGCCCAGGGGAGCACAATATTATCCCAAAACTTTAGCCTTCATTTTTCCTAATCGGAACTCGCCTCAGCCCAATGCTTAATCTTAGGCTGTTCCTCAGGTTAGGAGTAGGGTTAGGGTTTCACCTAGGGTTAGGGTTAAGAAAACCACAAGGCCAGATCTCCAGGGACATTGGCAGTGAGAAACGCACGCCAAGGGGAGGACCGCATTGTCCCAAACTTGTAGCCTTCATGTTTTCCTAACCGGAACTCATCTCAGCCCAATGTTCTGTCTTTGGCTGCACCTAGGGTTAGGGTTAGGGTTACGCCTAGGGTTAGGGTTCAGAAAACCACAAAGCCCTGAGCTCCAGGGACAATGACAATGAGAAAGGCAGGCCCAGGGGAGCACAGCATTACCCCAAAATTTTAGCCTTCCTATTTCCTAATCGGAAATCACCTCAGCCCAATGCTCTTTCTTTGGCTGTGCTTTGGGCTAGGGTTAGGGTTAGGGTTTCGCCTAGGGTTAGGGTTCAGAAAAACACAAGGCCCAGAGCTCCAGGGACATTGACTATGAGAAAGGCACGCCAAGGGGAGGCCCGCATTGTCCCAAACTTGTAGCCTTCATGTTTTCCTAACCGGAACTCATCTCAGCCCAATGTTCTGTCTTTGGCTGCACCTAGGCTTAGGGTTAGGGTTCCGCCTAGGGTTAGGGTTCAGAAAACCACAAGGCCCAGAGCTCCAGGGACAATGACAATGAGAGAGGCATGCCCAGGGGAGCAGAACATTATCCCAAACTTCCAGCCTTCGTGTTTCCTAATTGGAACTCGCCCCAGCCCAATGCTGAATCTTAGGCTGTGCCTTGGGCTAGGGTTAGGGTTAGGGTTATGCCTAGGGTTAGGGTTCAGAAAACCACAAGGCCCAGAGCTCCATGGACACTGACAGTGAGAAAGGCATGCCCAGGAGAGCACAACATTCCCCCAAAACTTTAGCCTTCGTTTTTCCTAATTGGAACTCACCTCAGCCCAATGCTGAATGTTAGGCTGCGGCTAGGGTTAGGGTTAGGGTTCCGCCTAGGGTTAGGGTTCTGAAAACCACAAGGCCCGGAGCTCCAGGGACAATGACAATGAGAAAGGCATGCCCAGGGGAGCACAACATTATCCCAAATTTCCAGCCTTCGTGTTTCCTAATTGGAACTCGCCTCAGCCCAATGCTTAATCTTAGGCTGTTCCTCGGGTTAGGAATAGGGTTAGGGTTCCGCCTAGGGTTAGGGTTCAGAAAACCACAAGGCCCGGAGCTCCAGGGACAATGACAATGAGAAAGGCATGCCCAGGGGAGCACAACATTACCCCAAACTTCCAGCCTTCGTGTTTCCTAATTGGAACTCGATTCAGCCAAATGCTGAATCTTAGGCTGTGCCTTGGGCTAGGGTTAGGGTTAGGGTTATGCCTAGGGTTAGGGTTCAGAAAACCACAAGGCCCAGAGCTCCATGGACACTGACAGTGAGAAAGGCATGCCCAGGAGAGCACAACATTCCCCCAAAACTTTAGCCTTCGTTTTTCCTAATCGGAACTCACCTCAGCCCAATGCTGAATGTTAGGCTGCGGCTAGGGTTAGGGTTAGGGTTACGCCTAGGGTTAGGGTTCAGAAAACCACAAAGCCCTGAGCTCCAGGGACAATGACAATGAGAAAGGCAGGCCCAGGGGAGCACAGCATTACCCCAAAATTTTAGCCTTCCTATTTCCTAATCGGAAATCACCTCAGCCCAATGCTCTTTCTTTGGCTGTGCTTTGGGCTAGGGTTAGGGTTAGGGTTTCGCCTAGGGTTAGGGTTCAGAAAAACACAAGGCCCAGAGCTTTAGGGACATTGACTATGAGAAAGGCACGCCAAGGGGAGGACCGCATTGTCCCAAACTTGTAGCCTTCATGTTTTCCTAACCGGAACTCATCTCAGCCCAATGTTCTGTCTTTGGCTGCACCTAGGGTTAGGGTTAGGGTTCCGCCTAGGGTTAGGGTTCAGAAAACCACAAGGCCCAGAGCTCCAGGGACAATGACAATGAGAGAGGCATGCCCAGGGGAGCAGAACATTATCCCAAACTTCCAGCCTTCGTGTTTCCTAATTGGAACTCGCCCCAGCCCAATACTGAATCTTAGGCTGTGCCTTGGGCTAGGGTTAGGGTTAGGGTTATGCCTAGGGTTAGGGTTCAGAAAACCACAAGGCCCAGAGCTCCATGGACACTGACAGTGAGAAAGGCATGCCCAGGAGAGCACAACATTCCCCCAAAACTTTAGCCTTCGTTTTTCCTAATCGGAACTCACCTCAGCCCAATGCTGAATGTTAGGCTGCGGCTAGGGTTAGGGTTAGGGTTCCGCCTAGGGTTAGGGTTCTGAAAACCACAAGGCCCGGAGCTCCAGGGACAATGACAATGAGAAAGGCATGCCCAGGGGAGCACAACATTATCCCAAATTTCCAGCCTTCGTTTTTCCTAATTGGAACTCGCCTCAGCCCAATGCTTAATCTTAGGCTGTTCCTCGGGTTAGGAATAGGGTTAGGGTTCCGCCTAGGGTTAGGGTTCAGAAAACCACAAGGCCCGGAGCTCCAGGGACAATGACAATGAGAAAGGCATGCCCAGGGGAGCACAACATTACCCCAAACTTCCAGCCTTCGTGTTTCCTAATTGGAACTCGATTCAGCCAAATGCTGAATCTTAGGCTGTGCCTTGGGCTAGGGTTAGGGTTAGGGTTATGCCTAGGGTTAGGGTTCAGAAAACCACAAGGCCCAGAGCTCCATGGACACTGACAGTGAGAAAGGCATGCCCAGGAGAGCACAACATTCCCCCAAAACTTTAGCCTTCATTTTTCCTAATCGGAACTCACCTCAGCCCAATGCTGAATGTTAGGCTGCGGCTAGGGTTAGGGTTAGGGTTATGCCTAGGGTTAGGGTTCAGAAAACCACAAAGCCCTGAGCTCCAGGGACAATGACAATGAGAAAGGCAGGCCCAGGGGAGCACAGCATTACCCCAAAATTTTAGCCTTCCTATTTCCTAATCGGAAATCACCTCAGCCCAATGCTCTTTCTTTGGCTGTGCTTTGGGCTAGGGTTAGGGTTAGGGTTTCGCCTAGGGTTAGGGTTCAGAAAAACACAAGGCCCAGAGCTCCAGGGACATTGACTATGAGAAAGGCATGCCAAGGGGAGGACCGCATTGTCCCAAACTTGTAGCCTTCATGTTTTCCTAACCGGAACTCATCTCAGCCCAATGATCTGTCTTTGGCTGCACCTAGGGTTAGGGTTAGGGTTACACCTAGGGTTAGGGTTCAGAAAACCACAAGGCCCTGAGCTTCAGAGACAATGACAATGAGAAAGGCATGCCCAGGGGAGCGCAGCACTGTCCTAATATTACAGCTTTCCTATTTGCCCCATTGGAACTCACCTCAGCCCAATGCTGTTAATTAGCCTGAACCTAGTACTAGGGTTAGGGTTCCACCTAGGGTTAAGGTTAAGAAAACGAAAAGGCTTACAGCTATAGGGACACTGACAGCAAGAAAGGCATGCCTAGGGGACAGCATCTTTTCCCCAACCTTACAGCCTTCATGTTTTCCGAATCGGAACTCGCCTCAGCCCAATGCTGTATCTTAGGCTGCGCCTTGGGCTAGGTTTAGGGTTCGGGTTATGCCTAGGGTTAGGGTTCAGAAGACCACAAGGCCCAGATCTCCAGGGACAATGACAATGAGAGAGGCATGCCCAGGGGAGCACAATATTATCCCAAAACTTTAGCCTTCATTTTTCCTAATCGGAACTCGCCTCAGCCCAATGCTTAATCTTAGGCTGTTCCTCAGGTTAGGAGTAGGGTTAGGGTTTCACCTAGGGTTAGGGTTAAGAAAACCACAAGGCCAGATCTCCAGGGACATTGGCAGTGAGAAACGCACGCCAAGGGGAGGACCGCATTGTCCCAAACTTGTAGCCTTCATGTTTTCCTAACCGGAACTCATCTCAGCCCAATGTTCTGTCTTTGGCTGCACCTAGGGTTAGGGTTAGGGTTACGCCTAGGGTTAGGGTTCAGAAAACCACAAAGCCCTGAGCTCCAGGGACAATGACAATGAGAAAGGCAGGCCCAGGGGAGCACAGCATTACCCCAAAATTTTAGCCTTCCTATTTCCTAATCGGAAATCACCTCAGCCCAATGCTCTTTCTTTGGCTGTGCTTTGGGCTAGGGTTAGGGTTAGGGTTTCGCCTAGGGTTAGGGTTCAGAAAAACACAAGGCCCAGAGCTCCAGGGACATTGACTATGAGAAAGGCACGCCAAGGGGAGGACCGCATTGTCCCAAACTTGTAGCCTTCATGTTTTCCTAACCGGAACTCATCTCAGCCCAATGTTCTGTCTTTGGCTGCACCTAGGCTTAGGGTTAGGGTTCCGCCTAGGGTTAGGGTTCAGAAAACCACAAGGCCCAGAGCTCCAGGGACAATGACAATGAGAGAGGCATGCCCAGGGGAGCAGAACATTATCCCAAACTTCCAGCCTTCGTGTTTCCTAATTGGAACTCGCCCCAGCCCAATGCTGAATCTTAGGCTGTGCCTTGGGCTAGGGTTAGGGTTAGGGTTATGCCTAGGGTTAGGGTTCAGAAAACCACAAGGCCCAGAGCTCCATGGACACTGACAGTGAGAAAGGCATGCCCAGGAGAGCACAACATTCCCCCAAAACTTTAGCCTTCGTTTTTCCTAATTGGAACTCACCTCAGCCCAATGCTGAATGTTAGGCTGCGGCTAGGGTTAGGGTTAGGGTTCCGCCTAGGGTTAGGGTTCTGAAAACCACAAGGCCCGGAGCTCCAGGGACAATGACAATGAGAAAGGCATGCCCAGGGGAGCACAACATTATCCCAAATTTCCAGCCTTCGTGTTTCCTAATTGGAACTCGCCTCAGCCCAATGCTTAATCTTAGGCTGTTCCTCGGGTTAGGAATAGGGTTAGGGTTCCGCCTAG
This sequence comes from Aphelocoma coerulescens, assembly GCF_041296385.1. NCBI lineage: Eukaryota > Metazoa > Chordata > Aves > Passeriformes > Corvidae > Aphelocoma > Aphelocoma coerulescens. Next base: position 97,054,849 of record NC_091015.1, on the reverse strand, counting down.
GGTTAGGGTTCAGAAAACCACAAGGCCCGGAGCTCCAGGGACAATGACAATGAGAAAGGCATGCCCAGGGGAGCACAACATTACCCCAAACTTCCAGCCTTCGTGTTTCCTAATTGGAACTCGATTCAGCCAAATGCTGAATCTTAGGCTGTGCCTTGGGCTAGGGTTAGGGTTAGGGTTATGCCTAGGGTTAGGGTTCAGAAAACCACAAGGCCCAGAGCTCCATGGACACTGACAGTGAGAAAGGCATGCCCAGGAGAGCACAACATTCCCCCAAAACTTTAGCCTTCGTTTTTCCTAATCGGAACTCACCTCAGCCCAATGCTGAATGTTAGGCTGCGGCTAGGGTTTGGGTTAGGGTTACGCCTAGGGTTAGGGTTCAGAAAACCACAAAGCCCTGAGCTCCAGGGACAATGACAATGAGAAAGGCAGGCCCAGGGGAGCACAGCATTACCCCAAAATTTTAGCCTTCCTATTTCCTAATCGGAAATCACCTCAGCCCAATGCTCTTTCTTTGGCTGTGCTTTGGGCTAGGGTTAGGGTTAGGGTTTCGCCTAGGGTTAGGGTTCAGAAAAACACAAGGCCCAGAGCTCCAGGGACATTGACAATGAGAAAGGCATGCCCAGGGGAGGACCGCATTGTCCCAAACTTGTAGCCTTCATGTTTTCCTAACCGGAACTCATCTCAGCCCAATGTTCTGTCTTTGGCTGCACCTAGGCTTAGGGTTAGGGTTCCGCCTAGGGTTAGGGTTCAGAAAACCACAAGGCCCAGAGCTCCAGGGACAATGACAATGAGAGAGGCATGCCCAGGGGAGCAGAACATTATCCCAAACTTCCAGCCTTCGTGTTTCCTAATTGGAACTCGCCCCAGCCCAATACTGAATCTTAGGCTGTGCCTTGGGCTAGGGTTAGGGTTAGGGTTATGCCTAGGGTTAGGGTTCAGAAAACCACAAGGCCCAGAGCTCCATGGACACTGACAGTGAGAAAGGCATGCCCAGGAGAGCACAACATTCCCCCAAAACTTTAGCCTTCGTTTTTCCTAATCGGAACTCACCTCAGCCCAATGCTGAATGTTAGGCTGCGGCTAGGGTTAGGGTTAGGGTTCCGCCTAGGGTTAGGGTTCTGAAAACCACAAGGCCCGGAGCTCCAGGGACAATGACAATGAGAAAGGCATGCCCAGGGGAGCACAACATTATCCCAAATTTCCAGCCTTCGTTTTTCCTAATTGGAACTCGCCTCAGCCCAATGCTTAATCTTAGGCTGTTCCTCGGGTTAGGAATAGGGTTAGGGTTCCGCCTAGGGTTAGGGTTCAGAAAACCACAAGGCCCGGAGCTCCAGGGACAATGACAATGAGAAAGGCATGCCCAGGGGAGCACAACATTACCCCAAACTTCCAGCCTTCGTGTTTCCTAATTGGAACTCGATTCAGCCAAATGCTGAATCTTAGGCTGTGCCTTGGGCTAGGGTTAGGGTTAGGGTTATGCCTAGGGTTAGGGTTCAGAAAACCACAAGGCCCAGAGCTCCATGGACACTGACAGTGAGAAAGGCATGCCCAGGAGAGCACAACATTCCCCCAAAACTTTAGCCTTCATTTTTCCTAATCGGAACTCACCTCAGCCCAATGCTGAATGTTAGGCTGCGGCTAGGGTTAGGGTTAGGGTTACGCCTAGGGTTAGGGTTCAGAAAACCACAAAGCCCTGAGCTCCAGGGACAATGACAATGAGAAAGGCAGGCCCAGGGGAGCACAGCATTACCCCAAAATTTTAGCCTTCCTATTTCCTAATCGGAAATCACCTCAGCCCAATGCTCTTTCTTTGGCTGTGCTTTGGGCTAGGGTTAGGGTTAGGGTTTCGCCTAGGGTTAGGGTTCAGAAAAACACAAGGCCCAGAGCTCCAGGGACATTGACTATGAGAAAGGCATGCCAAGGGGAGGACCGCATTGTCCCAAACTTGTAGCCTTCATGTTTTCCTAACCGGAACTCATCTCAGCCCAATGATCTGTCTTTGGCTGCACCTAGGGTTAGGGTTAGGGTTACACCTAGGGTTAGGGTTCAGAAAACCACAAGGCCCTGAGCTTCAGAGACAATGACAATGAGAAAGGCATGCCCAGGGGAGCGCAGCACTGTCCTAATATTACAGCTTTCCTATTTGCCCCATTGGAACTCACCTCAGCCCAATGCTGTTAATTAGCCTGAACCTAGTACTAGGGTTAGGGTTCCACCTAGGGTTAAGGTTAAGAAAACGAAAAGGCTTACAGCTATAGGGACACTGACAGCAAGAAAGGCATGCCTAGGGGACAGCATCTTTTCCCCAACCTTACAGCCTTCATGTTTTCCGAATCGGAACTCGCCTCAGCCCAATGCTGTATCTTAGGCTGCGCCTTGGGCTAGGTTTAGGGTTCGGGTTATGCCTAGGGTTAGGGTTCAGAAGACCACAAGGCCCAGATCTCCAGGGACAATGACAATGAGAGAGGCATGCCCAGGGGAGCACAATATTATCCCAAAACTTTAGCCTTCATTTTTCCTAATCGGAACTCGCCTCAGCCCAATGCTTAATCTTAGGCTGTTCCTCAGGTTAGGAGTAGGGTTAGGGTTTCACCTAGGGTTAGGGTTAAGAAAACCACAAGGCCAGATCTCCAGGGACATTGGCAGTGAGAAACGCACGCCAAGGGGAGGACCGCATTGTCCCAAACTTGTAGCCTTCATGTTTTCCTAACCGGAACTCATCTCAGCCCAATGTTCTGTCTTTGGCTGCACCTAGGCTTAGGGTTAGGGTTCCGCCTAGGGTTAGGGTTCAGAAAACCACAAAGCCCTGAGCTCCAGGGACAATGACAATGAGAAAGGCAGGCCCAGGGGAGCACAGCATTACCCCAAAATTTTAGCCTTCCTATTTCCTAATCGGAAATCACCTCAGCCCAATGCTCTTTCTTTGGCTGTGCTTTGGGCTAGGGTTAGGGTTAGGGTTTCGCCTAGGGTTAGGGTTCAGAAAAACACAAGGCCCAGAGCTCCAGGGACATTGACAATGAGAAAGGCATGCCCAGGGGAGGACCGCATTGTCCCAAACTTGTAGCCTTCATGTTTTCCTAACCGGAACTCATCTCAGCCCAATGTTCTGTCTTTGGCTGCACCTAGGCTTAGGGTTAGGGTTCCGCCTAGGGTTAGGGTTCAGAAAACCACAAGGCCCAGAGCTCCAGGGACAATGACAATGAGAGAGGCATGCCCAGGGGAGCAGAACATTATCCCAAACTTCCAGCCTTCGTGTTTCCTAATTGGAACTCGCCCCAGCCCAATACTGAATCTTAGGCTGTGCCTTGGGCTAGGGTTAGGGTTAGGGTTATGCCTAGGGTTAGGGTTCAGAAAACCACAAGGCCCAGAGCTCCATGGACACTGACAGTGAGAAAGGCATGCCCAGGAGAGCACAACATTCCCCCAAAACTTTAGCCTTCGTTTTTCCTAATCGGAACTCACCTCAGCCCAATGCTGAATGTTAGGCTGCGGCTAGGGTTAGGGTTAGGGTTCCGCCTAGGGTTAGGGTTCTGAAAACCACAAGGCCCGGAGCTCCAGGGACAATGACAATGAGAAAGGCATGCCCAGGGGAGCACAACATTATCCCAAATTTCCAGCCTTCGTTTTTCCTAATTGGAACTCGCCTCAGCCCAATGCTTAATCTTAGGCTGTTCCTCGGGTTAGGAATAGGGTTAGGGTTCCGCCTAGGGTTAGGGTTCAGAAAACCACAAGGCCCGGAGCTCCAGGGACAATGACAATGAGAAAGGCATGCCCAGGGGAGCACAACATTACCCCAAACTTCCAGCCTTCGTGTTTCCTAATTGGAACTCGATTCAGCCAAATGCTGAATCTTAGGCTGTGCCTTGGGCTAGGGTTAGGGTTAGGGTTATGCCTAGGGTTAGGGTTCAGAAAACCACAAGGCCCAGAGCTCCATGGACACTGACAGTGAGAAAGGCATGCCCAGGAGAGCACAACATTCCCCCAAAACTTTAGCCTTCATTTTTCCTAATCGGAACTCACCTCAGCCCAATGCTGAATGTTAGGCTGCGGCTAGGGTTAGGGTTAGGGTTACGCCTAGGGTTAGGGTTCAGAAAACCACAAAGCCCTGAGCTCCAGGGACAATGACAATGAGAAAGGCAGGCCCAGGGGAGCACAGCATTACCCCAAAATTTTAGCCTTCCTATTTCCTAATCGGAAATCACCTCAGCCCAATGCTCTTTCTTTGGCTGTGCTTTGGGCTAGGGTTAGGGTTAGGGTTTCGCCTAGGGTTAGGGTTCAGAAAAACACAAGGCCCAGAGCTCCAGGGACATTGACTATGAGAAAGGCATGCCAAGGGGAGGACCGCATTGTCCCAAACTTGTAGCCTTCATGTTTTCCTAACCGGAACTCATCTCAGCCCAATGATCTGTCTTTGGCTGCACCTAGGGTTAGGGTTAGGGTTACACCTAGGGTTAGGGTTCAGAAAACCACAAGGCCCTGAGCTTCAGAGACAATGACAATGAGAAAGGCATGCCCAGGGGAGCGCAGCACTGTCCTAATATTACAGCTTTCCTATTTGCCCCATTGGAACTCACCTCAGCCCAATGCTGTTAATTAGCCTGAACCTAGTACTAGGGTTAGGGTTCCACCTAGGGTTAAGGTTAAGAAAACGAAAAGGCTTACAGCTATAGGGACACTGACAGCAAGAAAGGCATGCCTAGGGGACAGCATCTTTTCCCCAACCTTACAGCCTTCATGTTTTCCGAATCGGAACTCGCCTCAGCCCAATGCTGTATCTTAGGCTGCGCCTTGGGCTAGGTTTAGGGTTCGGGTTATGCCTAGGGTTAGGGTTCAGAAGACCACAAGGCCCAGATCTCCAGGGACAATGACAATGAGAGAGGCATGCCCAGGGGAGCACAATATTATCCCAAAACTTTAGCCTTCATTTTTCCTAATCGGAACTCGCCTCAGCCCAATGCTTAATCTTAGGCTGTTCCTCAGGTTAGGAGTAGGGTTAGGGTTTCACCTAGGGTTAGGGTTAAGAAAACCACAAGGCCAGATCTCCAGGGACATTGGCAGTGAGAAACGCACGCCAAGGGGAGGACCGCATTGTCCCAAACTTGTAGCCTTCATGTTTTCCTAACCGGAACTCATCTCAGCCCAATGTTCTGTCTTTGGCTGCACCTAGGCTTAGGGTTAGGGTTACGCCTAGGGTTAGGGTTCAGAAAACCACAAAGCCCTGAGCTCCAGGGACAATGACAATGAGAAAGGCAGGCCCAGGGGAGCACAGCATTACCCCAAAATTTTAGCCTTCCTATTTCCTAATCGGAAATCACCTCAGCCCAATGCTCTTTCTTTGGCTGTGCTTTGGGCTAGGGTTAGGGTTAGGGTTTCGCCTAGGGTTAGGGTTCAGAAAAACACAAGGCCCAGAGCTCCAGGGACATTGACTATGAGAAAGGCACGCCAAGGGGAGGACCGCATTGTCCCAAACTTGTAGCCTTCATGTTTTCCTAACCGGAACTCATCTCAGCCCAATGTTCTGTCTTTGGCTGCACCTAGGCTTAGGGTTAGGGTTCCGCCTAGGGTTAGGGTTCAGAAAACCACAAGGCCCAGAGCTCCAGGGACAATGACAATGAGAGAGGCATGCCCAGGGGAGCAGAACATTATCCCAAACTTCCAGCCTTCGTGTTTCCTAATTGGAACTCGCCCCAGCCCAATGCTGAATCTTAGGCTGTGCCTTGGGCTAGGGTTAGGGTTAGGGTTATGCCTAGGGTTAGGGTTCAGAAAACCACAAGGCCCAGAGCTCCATGGACACTGACAGTGAGAAAGGCATGCCCAGGAGAGCACAACATTCCCCCAAAACTTTAGCCTTCGTTTTTCCTAATTGGAACTCACCTCAGCCCAATGCTGAATGTTAGGCTGCGGCTAGGGTTAGGGTTAGGGTTCCGCCTAGGGTTAGGGTTCTGAAAACCACAAGGCCCGGAGCTCCAGGGACAATGACAATGAGAAAGGCATGCCCAGGGGAGCACAACATTATCCCAAATTTCCAGCCTTCGTGTTTCCTAATTGGAACTCGCCTCAGCCCAATGCTTAATCTTAGGCTGTTCCTCGGGTTAGGAATAGGGTTAGGGTTCCGCCTAGGGTTAGGGTTCAGAAAACCACAAGGCCCGGAGCTCCAGGGACAATGACAATGAGAAAGGCATGCCCAGGGGAGCACAACATTACCCCAAACTTCCAGCCTTCGTGTTTCCTAATTGGAACTCGATTCAGCCAAATGCTGAATCTTAGGCTGTGCCTTGGGCTAGGGTTAGGGTTAGGGTTATGCCTAGGGTTAGGGTTCAGAAAACCACAAGGCCCAGAGCTCCATGGACACTGACAGTGAGAAAGGCATGCCCAGGAGAGCACAACATTCCCCCAAAACTTTAGCCTTCGTTTTTCCTAATCGGAACTCACCTCAGCCCAATGCTGAATGTTAGGCTGCGGCTAGGGTTAGGGTTAGGGTTACGCCTAGGGTTAGGGTTCAGAAAACCACAAAGCCCTGAGCTCCAGGGACAATGACAATGAGAAAGGCAGGCCCAGGGGAGCACAGCATTACCCCAAAATTTTAGCCTTCCTATTTCCTAATCGGAAATCACCTCAGCCCAATGCTCTTTCTTTGGCTGTGCTTTGGGCTAGGGTTAGGGTTAGGGTTTCGCCTAGGGTTAGGGTTCAGAAAAACACAAGGCCCAGAGCTCCAGGGACATTGACAATGAGAAAGGCATGCTAAGGGGAGGACCGCATTGTCCCAAACTTGTAGCCTTCATGTTTTCCTAACCGGAACTCATCTCAGCCCAATGTTCTGTCTTTGGCTGCACCTAGGCTTAGGGTTAGGGTTCCGCCTAGGGTTAGGGTTCAGAAAACCACAAGGCCCAGAGCTCCAGGGACAATGACAATGAGAGAGGCATGCCCAGGGGAGCAGAACATTATCCCAAACTTCCAGCCTTCGTGTTTCCTAATTGGAACTCGCCCCAGCCCAATACTGAATCTTAGGCTGTGCCTTGGGCTAGGGTTAGGGTTAGGGTTATGCCTAGGGTTAGGGTTCAGAAAACCACAAGGCCCAGAGCTCCATGGACACTGACAGTGAGAAAGGCATGCCCAGGAGAGCACAACATTCCCCCAAAACTTTAGCCTTCGTTTTTCCTAATCGGAACTCACCTCAGCCCAATGCTGAATGTTAGGCTGCGGCTAGGGTTAGGGTTAGGGTTCCGCCTAGGGTTAGGGTTCTGAAAACCACAAGGCCCGGAGCTCCAGGGACAATGACAATGAGAAAGGCATGCCCAGGGGAGCACAACATTATCCCAAATTTCCAGCCTTCGTTTTTCCTAATTGGAACTCGCCTCAGCCCAATGCTTAATCTTAGGCTGTTCCTCGGGTTAGGAATAGGGTTAGGGTTCCGCCTAGGGTTAGGGTTCAGAAAACCACAAGGCCCGGAGCTCCAGGGACAATGACAATGAGAAAGGCATGCCCAGGGGAGCACAACATTACCCCAAACTTCCAGCCTTCGTGTTTCCTAATTGGAACTCGATTCAGCCAAATGCTGAATCTTAGGCTGTGCCTTGGGCTAGGGTTAGGGTTAGGGTTATGCCTAGGGTTAGGGTTCAGAAAACCACAAGGCCCAGAGCTCCATGGACACTGACAGTGAGAAAGGCATGCCCAGGAGAGCACAACATTCCCCCAAAACTTTAGCCTTCATTTTTCCTAATCGGAACTCACCTCAGCCCAATGCTGAATGTTAGGCTGCGGCTAGGGTTAGGGTTAGGGTTACGCCTAGGGTTAGGGTTCAGAAAACCACAAAGCCCTGAGCTCCAGGGACAATGACAATGAGAAAGGCAGGCCCAGGGGAGCACAGCATTACCCCAAAATTTTAGCCTTCGTATTTCCTAATCGTAAATCACCTCAGCCCAATGCTCTTTCTTTGGCTGTGCTTTGGGCTAGGGTTAGGGTTAGGGTTTCGCCTAGGGTTAGGGTTCAGAAAAACACAAGGCCCAGAGCTCCAGGGACATTGACTATGAGAAAGGCATGCCAAGGGGAGGACCGCATTGTCCCAAACTTGTAGCCTTCATGTTTTCCTAACCGGAACTCATCTCAGCCCAATGATCTGTCTTTGGCTGCACCTAGGGTTAGGGTTAGGGTTACACCTAGGGTTAGGGTTCAGAAAACCACAAGGCCCTGAGCTTCAGAGACAATGACAATGAGAAAGGCATGCCCAGGGGAGCGCAGCACTGTCCTAATATTACAGCTTTCCTATTTGCCCCATTGGAACTCACCTCAGCCCAATGCTGTTAATTAGCCTGAACCTAGTACTAGGGTTAGGGTTCCACCTAGGGTTAAGGTTAAGAAAACGAAAAGGCTTACAGCTATAGGGACACTGACAGAAAGAAAGGCATGCCTAGGGGACAGCATCTTTTCCCCAACCTTACAGCCTTCATGTTTTCCGAATCGGAACTCGCCTCAGCCCAATGCTGTATCTTAGGCTGCGCCTTGGGCTAGGTTTAGGGTTCGGGTTATGCCTAGGGTTAGGGTTCAGAAGACCACAAGGCCCAGATCTCCAGGGACAATGACAATGAGAGAGGCATGCCCAGGGGAGCACAATATTATCCCAAAACTTTAGCCTTCATTTTTCCTAATCGGAACTCGCCTCAGCCCAATGCTTAATCTTAGGCTGTTCCTCAGGTTAGGAGTAGGGTTAGGGTTTCACCTAGGGTTAGGGTTAAGAAAACCACAAGGCCAGATCTCCAGGGACATTGGCAGTGAGAAACGCACGCCAAGGGGAGGACCGCATTGTCCCAAACTTGTAGCCTTCATGTTTTCCTAACCGGAACTCATCTCAGCCCAATGTTCTGTCTTTGGCTGCACCTAGGCTTAGGGTTAGGGTTACGCCTAGGGTTAGGGTTCAGAAAACCACAAAGCCCTGAGCTCCAGGGACGCTGACAATGAGAAAGGCATGCCAAGGGGATTGCATCTTTACCCCAACCTTGCAGTTGTCATGTTTTATAAATTGGAACTCACCTCAGCCCAATGCTCTATCTTAGGCTGTGCCTTGGGCTAGGGTTAGGGTTAGGGTTATGCCTAGGGTTAGGGTTCCGAAAACCACAAGGCCCAGAGCTCCAGGGACAATGACAATGAGAGAGGCATGCCCAGGGGAGCAGAACATTATCCCAAACTTCCAGCCTTCGTGTTTCCTAATTGGAACTCGCCCCAGCCCAATGCTGAATCTTAGGCTGTGCCTTGGGCTAGGGTTAGGGTTAGGGTTATGCCTAGGGTTAGGGTTCAGAAAACCACAAGTCCCAGAGCTCCATGGACACTGACAGTGAGAAAGGCATGCCCAGGAGAGCACAACATTCCCCCAAAACTTTAGCCTTCGTTTTTCCTAATCGGAACTCACCTCAGCCCAATGCTGAATGTTAGGCTGCGGCTAGGGTTAGGGTTAGGGTTCCGCCTAGGGTTAGGGTTCTGAAAACCACAAGGCCCGGAGCTCCAGGGACAATGACAATGAGAAAGGCATGCCCAGGGGAGCACAACATTATCCCAAATTTCCAGCCTTCGTGTTTCCTAATTGGAACTCGCCTCAGCCCAATGCTTAATCTTAGGCTGTTCCTCGGGTTAGGAATAGGGTTAGGGTTCCGCCTAGGGTTAGGGTTCAGAAAACCACAAGGCCCGGAGCTCCAGGGACAATGACAATGAGAAAGGCATGCCCAGGGGAGCACAACATTACCCCAAACTTCCAGCCTTCGTGTTTCCTAATTGGAACTCGATTCAGCCAAATGCTGAATCTTAGGCTGTGCCTTGGGCTAGGGTTAGGGTTAGGGTTATGCCTAGGGTTAGGGTTCAGAAAACCACAAGGCCCAGAGCTCCATGGACACTGACAGTGAGAAAGGCATGCCCAGGAGAGCACAACATTCCCCCAAAACTTTAGCCTTCGTTTTTCCTAATCGGAACTCACCTCAGCCCAATGCTGAATGTTAGGCTGCGGCTAGGGTTAGGGTTAGGGTTACGCCTAGGGTTAGGGTTCAGAAAACCACAAAGCCCTGAGCTCCAGGGACAATGACAATGAGAAAGGCAGGCCCAGGGGAGCACAGCATTACCCCAAAATTTTAGCCTTCCTATTTCCTAATCGGAAATCACCTCAGCCCAATGCTCTTTCTTTGGCTGTGCTTTGGGCTAGGGTTAGGGTTAGGGTTTCGCCTAGGGTTAGGGTTCAGAAAAACACAAGGCCCAGAGCTCCAGGGACATTGACTATGAGAAAGGCACGCCAAGGGGAGGCCCGCATTGTCCCAAACTTGTAGCCTTCATGTTTTCCTAACCGGAACTCATCTCAGCCCAATGTTCTGTCTTTGGCTGCACCTAGGCTTAGGGTTAGGGTTCCGCCTAGGGTTAGGGTTCAGAAAACCACAAGGCCCAGAGCTCCAGGGACAATGACAATGAGAGAGGCATGCCCAGGGGAGCAGAACATTATCCCAAACTTCCAGCCTTCGTGTTTCCTAATTGGAACTCGCCCCAGCCCAATACTGAATCTTAGGCTGTGCCTTGGGCTAGGGTTAGGGTTAGGGTTATGCCTAGGGTTAGGGTTCAGAAAACCACAAGGCCCAGAGCTCCATGGACACTGACAGTGAGAAAGGCATGCCCAGGAGAGCACAACATTCCCCCAAAACTTTAGCCTTCGTTTTTCCTAATCGGAACTCACCTCAGCCCAATGCTGAATGTTAGGCTGCGGCTAGGGTTAGGGTTAGGGTTCCGCCTAGGGTTAGGGTTCTGAAAACCACAAGGCCCGGAGCTCCAGGGACAATGACAATGAGAAAGGCATGCCCAGGGGAGCACAACATTATCCCAAATTTCCAGCCTTCGTTTTTCCTAATTGGAACTCGCCTCAGCCCAATGCTTAATCTTAGGCTGTTCCTCGGGTTAGGAATAGGGTTAGGGTTCCGCCTAGGGTTAGGGTTCAGAAAACCACAAGGCCCGGAGCTCCAGGGACAATGACAATGAGAAAGGCATGCCCAGGGGAGCACAACATTACCCCAAACTTCCAGCCTTCGTGTTTCCTAATTGGAACTCGATTCAGCCAAATGCTGAATCTTAGGCTGTGCCTTGGGCTAGGGTTAGGGTTAGGGTTATGCCTAGGGTTAGGGTTCAGAAAACCACAAGGCCCAGAGCTCCATGGACACTGACAGTGAGAAAGGCATGCCCAGGAGAGCACAACATTCCCCCAAAACTTTAGCCTTCATTTTTCCTAATCGGAACTCACCTCAGCCCAATGCTGAATGTTAGGCTGCGGCTAGGGTTAGGGTTAGGGTTACGCCTAGGGTTAGGGTTCAGAAAACCACAAAGCCCTGAGCTCCAGGGACAATGACAATGAGAAAGGCAGGCCCAGGGGAGCACAGCATTACCCCAAAATTTTAGCCTTCGTATTTCCTAATCGTAAATCACCTCAGCCCAATGCTCTTTCTTTGGCTGTGCTTTGGGCTAGGGTTAGGGTTAGGGTTTCGCCTAGGGTTAGGGTTCAGAAAAACACAAGGCCCAGAGCTCCAGGGACATTGACTATGAGAAAGGCATGCCAAGGGGAGGACCGCATTGTCCCAAACTTGTAGCCTTCATGTTTTCCTAACCGGAACTCATCTCAGCCCAATGATCTGTCTTTGGCTGCACCTAGGCTTAGGGTTAGGGTTACACCTAGGGTTAGGGTTCAGAAAACCACAAGGCCCAGAGCTCCAGGGACAATGACAATGAGAGAGGCATGCCCAGGGGAGCAGAACATTATCCCAAACTTCCAGCCTTCGTGTTTCCTAATTGGAACTCGCCCCAGCCCAATGCTGAATCTTAGGCTGTGCCTTGGGCTAGGGTTAGGGTTAGGGTTATGCCTAGGGTTAGGGTTCAGAAAACCACAAGGCCCAGAGCTCCATGGACACTGACAGTGAGAAAGGCATGCCCAGGAGAGCACAACATTCCCCCAAAACTTTAGCCTTCGTTTTTCCTAATCGGAACTCACCTCAGCCCAATGCTGAATGTTAGGCTGCGGCTAGGGTTAGGGTTAGGGTTCCGCCTAGGGTTAGGGTTCTGAAAACCACAAGGCCCGGAGCTCCAGGGACAATGACAATGAGAAAGGCATGCCCAGGGGAGCACAACATTATCCCAAATTTCCAGCCTTCGTGTTTCCTAATTGGAACTCGCCTCAGCCCAATGCTTAATCTTAGGCTGTTCCTCGGGTTAGGAATAGGGTTAGGGTTCCGCCTAGGGTTAGGGTTCAGAAAACCACAAGGCCCGGAGCTCCAGGGACAATGACAATGAGAAAGGCATGCCCAGGGGAGCACAACATTACCCCAAACTTCCAGCCTTCGTGTTTCCTAATTGGAACTCGATTCAGCCAAATGCTGAATCTTAGGCTGTGCCTTGGGCTAGGGTTAGGGTTAGGGTTATGCCTAGGGTTAGGGTTCAGAAAACCACAAGGCCCAGAGCTCCATGGACACTGACAGTGAGAAAGGCATGCCCAGGAGAGCACAACATTCCCCCAAAACTTTAGCCTTCGTTTTTCCTAATCGGAACTCACCTCAGCCCAATGCTGAATGTTAGGCTGCGGCTAGGGTTTGGGTTAGGGTTACGCCTAGGGTTAGGGTTCAGAAAACCACAAAGCCCTGAGCTCCAGGGACAATGACAATGAGAAAGGCAGGCCCAGGGGAGCACAGCATTACCCCAAAATTTTAGCCTTCCTATTTCCTAATCGGAAATCACCTCAGCCCAATGCTCTTTCTTTGGCTGTGCTTTGGGCTAGGGTTAGGGTTAGGGTTTCGCCTAGGGTTAGGGTTCAGAAAAACACAAGGCCCAGAGCTCCAGGGACATTGACAATGAGAAAGGCATGCCCAGGGGAGGACCGCATTGTCCCAAACTTGTAGCCTTCATGTTTTCCTAACCGGAACTCATCTCAGCCCAATGTTCTGTCTTTGGCTGCACCTAGGCTTAGGGTTAGGGTTCCGCCTAGGGTTAGGGTTCAGAAAACCACAAGGCCCAGAGCTCCAGGGACAATGACAATGAGAGAGGCATGCCCAGGGGAGCAGAACATTATCCCAAACTTCCAGCCTTCGTGTTTCCTAATTGGAACTCGCCCCAGCCCAATACTGAATCTTAGGCTGTGCCTTGGGCTAGGGTTAGGGTTAGGGTTATGCCTAGGGTTAGGGTTCAGAAAACCACAAGGCCCAGAGCTCCATGGACACTGACAGTGAGAAAGGCATGCCCAGGAGAGCACAACATTCCCCCAAAACTTTAGCCTTCGTTTTTCCTAATCGGAACTCACCTCAGCCCAATGCTGAATGTTAGGCTGCGGCTAGGGTTAGGGTTAGGGTTCCGCCTAGGGTTAGGGTTCTGAAAACCACAAGGCCCTGAGCTCCAGGGACAATGACAATGAGAAAGGCATGCCCAGGGGAGCACAACATTATCCCAAATTTCCAGCCTTCGTTTTTCCTAATTGGAACTCGCCTCAGCCCAATGCTTAATCTTAGGCTGTTCCTCGGGTTAGGAATAGGGTTAGGGTTCCGCCTAGGGTTAGGGTTCAGAAAACCACAAGGCCCGGAGCTCCAGGGACAATGACAATGAGAAAGGCATGCCCAGGGGAGCACAACATTACCCCAAACTTCCAGCCTTCGTGTTTCCTAATTGGAACTCGATTCAGCCAAATGCTGAATCTTAGGCTGTGCCTTGGGCTAGGGTTAGGGTTAGGGTTATGCCTAGGGTTAGGGTTCAGAAAACCACAAGGCCCAGAGCTCCATGGACACTGACAGTGAGAAAGGCATGCCCAGGAGAGCACAACATTCCCCCAAAACTTTAGCCTTCATTTTTCCTAATCGGAACTCACCTCAGCCCAATGCTGAATGTTAGGCTGCGGCTAGGGTTAGGGTTAGGGTTACGCCTAGGGTTAGGGTTCAGAAAACCACAAAGCCCTGAGCTCCAGGGACAATGACAATGAGAAAGGCAGGCCCAGGGGAGCACAGCATTACCCCAAAATTTTAGCCTTCGTATTTCCTAATCGTAAATCACCTCAGCCCAATGCTCTTTCTTTGGCTGTGCTTTGGGCTAGGGTTAGGGTTAGGGTTTCGCCTAGGGTTAGGGTTCAGAAAAACACAAGGCCCAGAGCTCCAGGGACATTGACTATGAGAAAGGCATGCCAAGGGGAGGACCGCATTGTCCCAAACTTGTAGCCTTCATGTTTTCCTAACCGGAACTCATCTCAGCCCAATGATCTGTCTTTGGCTGCACCTAGGGTTAGGGTTAGGGTTACACCTAGGGTTAGGGTTCAGAAAACCACAAGGCCCTGAGCTTCAGAGACAATGACAATGAGAAAGGCATGCCCAGGGGAGCGCAGCACTGTCCTAATATTACAGCTTTCCTATTTGCCCCATTGGAACTCACCTCAGCCCAATGCTGTTAATTAGCCTGAACCTAGTACTAGGGTTAGGGTTCCACCTAGGGTTAAGGTTAAGAAAACGAAAAGGCTTACAGCTATAGGGACACTGACAGCAAGAAAGGCATGCCTAGGGGACAGCATCTTTTCCCCAACCTTACAGCCTTCATGTTTTCCGAATCGGAACTCGCCTCAGCCCAATGCTGTATCTTAGGCTGCGCCTTGGGCTAGGTTTAGGGTTCGGGTTATGCATAGGGTTAGGGTTCAGAAGACCACAAGGCCCAGATCTCCAGGGACAATGACAATGAGAGAGGCATGCCCAGGGGAGCACAATATTATCCCAAAACTTTAGCCTTCATTTTTCCTAATCGGAACTCGCCTCAGCCCAATGCTTAATCTTAGGCTGTTCCTCAGGTTAGGAGTAGGGTTAGGGTTTCACCTAGGGTTAGGGTTAAGAAAACCACAAGGCCAGATCTCCAGGGACATTGGCAGTGAGAAACGCACGCCAAGGGGAGGACCGCATTGTCCCAAACTTGTAGCCTTCATGTTTTCCTAACCGGAACTCATCTCAGCCCAATGTTCTGTCTTTGGCTGCACCTAGGGTTAGGGTTAGGGTTACGCCTAGGGTTAGGGTTCAGAAAACCACAAAGCCCTGAGCTCCAGGGACGCTGACAATGAGAAAGGCATGCCAAGGGGATTGCATCTTTACCCCAACCTTGCAGTTGTCATGTTTTATAAATTGGAACTCACCTCAGCCCAATGCTCTATCTTAGGCTGTGCCTTGGGCTAGGGTTAGGGTTAGGGTTATGCCTAGGGTTAGGGTTCCGAAAACCACAAGGCCCAGAGCTCCAGGGACAATGACAATGAGAGAGGCATGCCCAGGGGAGCAGAACATTATCCCAAACTTCCAGCCTTCGTGTTTCCTAATTGGAACTCGCCCCAGCCCAATGCTGAATCTTAGGCTGTGCCTTGGGCTAGGGTTAGGGTTAGGGTTATGCCTAGGGTTAGGGTTCAGAAAACCACAAGTCCCAGAGCTCCATGGACACTGACAGTGAGAAAGGCATGCCCAGGAGAGCACAACATTCCCCCAAAACTTTAGCCTTCGTTTTTCCTAATCGGAACTCACCTCAGCCCAATGCTGAATGTTAGGCTGCGGCTAGGGTTAGGGTTAGGGTTCCGCCTAGGGTTAGGGTTCTGAAAACCACAAGGCCCGGAGCTCCAGGGACAATGACAATGAGAAAGGCATGCCCAGGGGAGCACAACATTATCCCAAATTTCCAGCCTTCGTGTTTCCTAATTGGAACTCGCCTCAGCCCAATGCTTAATCTTAGGCTGTTCCTCGGGTTAGGAATAGGGTTAGGGTTCCGCCTAGGGTTAGGGTTCAGAAAACCACAAGGCCCGGAGCTCCAGGGACAATGACAATGAGAAAGGCATGCCCAGGGGAGCACAACATTACCCCAAACTTCCAGCCTTCGTGTTTCCTAATTGGAACTCGATTCAGCCAAATGCTGAATCTTAGGCTGTGCCTTGGGCTAGGGTTAGGGTTAGGGTTATGCCTAGGGTTAGGGTTCAGAAAACCACAAGGCCCAGAGCTCCATGGACACTGACAGTGAGAAAGGCATGCCCAGGAGAGCACAACATTCCCCCAAAACTTTAGCCTTCGTTTTTCCTAATCGGAACTCACCTCAGCCCAATGCTGAATGTTAGGCTGCGGCTAGGGTTAGGGTTAGGGTTACGCCTAGGGTTAGGGTTCAGAAAACCACAAAGCCCTGAGCTCCAGGGACAATGACAATGAGAAAGGCAGGCCCAGGGGAGCACAGCATTACCCCAAAATTTTAGCCTTCCTATTTCCTAATCGGAAATCACCTCAGCCCAATGCTCTTTCTTTGGCTGTGCTTTGGGCTAGGGTTAGGGTTAGGGTTTCGCCTAGGGTTAGGGTTCAGAAAAACACAAGGCCCAGAGCTCCAGGGACATTGACTATGAGAAAGGCACGCCAAGGGGAGGACCGCATTGTCCCAAACTTGTAGCCTTCATGTTTTCCTAACCGGAACTCATCTCAGCCCAATGTTCTGTCTTTGGCTGCACCTAGGCTTAGGGTTAGGGTTCCGCCTAGGGTTAGGGTTCAGAAAACCACAAGGCCCAGAGCTCCAGGGACAATGACAATGAGAGAGGCATGCCCAGGGGAGCAGAACATTATCCCAAACTTCCAGCCTTCGTGTTTCCTAATTGGAACTCGCCCCAGCCCAATACTGAATCTTAGGCTGTGCCTTGGGCTAGGGTTAGGGTTAGGGTTATGCCTAGGGTTAGGGTTCAGAAAACCACAAGGCCCAGAGCTCCATGGACACTGACAGTGAGAAAGGCATGCCCAGGAGAGCACAACATTCCCCCAAAACTTTAGCCTTCGTTTTTCCTAATCGGAACTCACCTCAGCCCAATGCTGAATGTTAGGCTGCGGCTAGGGTTAGGGTTAGGGTTCCGCCTAGGGTTAGGGTTCTGAAAACCACAAGGCCCGGAGCTCCAGGGACAATGACAATGAGAAAGGCATGCCCAGGGGAGCACAACATTATCCCAAATTTCCAGCCTTCGTTTTTCCTAATTGGAACTCGCCTCAGCCCAATGCTTAATCTTAGGCTGTTCCTCGGGTTAGGAATAGGGTTAGGGTTCCGCCTAGGGTTAGGGTTCAGAAAACCACAAGGCCCGGAGCTCCAGGGACAATGACAATGAGAAAGGCATGCCCAGGGGAGCACAACATTACCCCAAACTTCCAGCCTTCGTGTTTCCTAATTGGAACTCGATTCAGCCAAATGCTGAATCTTAGGCTGTGCCTTGGGCTAGGGTTAGGGTTAGGGTTATGCCTAGGGTTAGGGTTCAGAAAACCACAAGGCCCAGAGCTCCATGGACACTGACAGTGAGAAAGGCATGCCCAGGAGAGCACAACATTCCCCCAAAACTTTAGCCTTCATTTTTCCTAATCGGAACTCACCTCAGCCCAATGCTGAATGTTAGGCTGCGGCTAGGGTTAGGGTTAGGGTTACGCCTAGGGTTAGGGTTCAGAAAACCACAAAGCCCTGAGCTCCAGGGACAATGACAATGAGAAAGGCAGGCCCAGGGGAGCACAGCATTACCCCAAAATTTTAGCCTTCGTATTTCCTAATCGTAAATCACCTCAGCCCAATGCTCTTTCTTTGGCTGTGCTTTGGGCTAGGGTTAGGGTTAGGGTTTCGCCTAGGGTTAGGGTTCAGAAAAACACAAGGCCCAGAGCTCCAGGGACATTGACTATGAGAAAGGCATGCCAAGGGGAGGACCGCATTGTCCCAAACTTGTAGCCTTCATGTTTTCCTAACCGGAACTCATCTCAGCCCAATGATCTGTCTTTGGCTGCACCTAGGGTTAGGGTTAGGGTTACACCTAGGGTTAGGGTTCAGAAAACCACAAGGCCCTGAGCTTCAGAGACAATGACAATGAGAAAGGCATGCCCAGGGGAGCGCAGCACTGTCCTAATATTACAGCTTTCCTATTTGCCCCATTGGAACTCACCTCAGCCCAATGCTGTTAATTAGCCTGAACCTAGTACTAGGGTTAGGGTTCCACCTAGGGTTAAGGTTAAGAAAACGAAAAGGCTTACAGCTATAGGGACACTGACAGCAAGAAAGGCATGCCTAGGGGACAGCATCTTTTCCCCAACCTTACAGCCTTCATGTTTTCCGAATCGGAACTCGCCTCAGCCCAATGCTGTATCTTAGGCTGCGCCTTGGGCTAGGTTTAGGGTTCGGGTTATGCCTAGGGTTAGGGTTCAGAAGACCACAAGGCCCAGATCTCCAGGGACAATGACAATGAGAGAGGCATGCCCAGGGGAGCACAATATTATCCCAAAACTTTAGCCTTCATTTTTCCTAATCGGAACTCGCCTCAGCCCAATGCTTAATCTTAGGCTGTTCCTCAGGTTAGGAGTAGGGTTAGGGTTTCACCTAGGGTTAGGGTTAAGAAAACCACAAGGCCAGATCTCCAGGGACATTGGCAGTGAGAAACGCACGCCAAGGGGAGGACCGCATTGTCCCAAACTTGTAGCCTTCATGTTTTCCTAACCGGAACTCATCTCAGCCCAATGTTCTGTCTTTGGCTGCACCTAGGGTTAGGGTTAGGGTTACGCCTAGGGTTAGGGTTCAGAAAACCACAAAGCCCTGAGCTCCAGGGGCAATGACAATGAGAAAGGCCGGCCCAGGGGAGCACAGCATTACCCCAAAATTTTAGCCTTCCCATTTCCTAATCGTAAATCACCTCAGCCCAATGCTCTTTCTTTGGCTGTGCTTTGGGCTAGGGTTAGGGTTAGGGTTTCGCCTAGGGTTAGGGTTCAGAAAAACACAAGGCCCAGAGCTCCAGGGACATTGACTATGAGAAAGGCACGCCAAGGGGAGGACCGCATTGTCCCAAACTTGTAGCCTTCATGTTTTCCTAACCGGAACTCATCTCAGCCCAATGTTCTGTCTTTGGCTGCACCTAGGCTTAGGGTTAGGGTTCCGCCTAGGGTTAGGGTTCAGAAAACCACAAGGCCCAGAGCTCCAGGGACAATGACAATGAGAGAGGCATGCCCAGGGGAGCAGAACATTATCCCAAACTTCCAGCCTTCGTGTTTCCTAATTGGAACTCGCCCCAGCCCAATGCTGAATCTTAGGCTGTGCCTTGGGCTAGGGTTAGGGTTAGGGTTATGCCTAGGGTTAGGGTTCAGAAAACCACAAGGCCCAGAGCTCCATGGACACTGACAGTGAGAAAGGCATGCCCAGGAGAGCACAACATTCCCCCAAAACTTTAGCCTTCGTTTTTCCTAATCGGAACTCACCTCAGCCCAATGCTGAATGTTAGGCTGCGGCTAGGGTTAGGGTTAGGGTTCCGCCTAGGGTTAGGGTTCTGAAAACCACAAGGCCCGGAGCTCCAGGGACAATGACAATGAGAAAGGCATGCCCAGGGGAGCACAACATTATCCCAAATTTCCAGCCTTCGTTTTTCCTAATTGGAACTCGCCTCAGCCCAATGCTTAATCTTAGGCTGTTCCTCGGGTTAGGAATAGGGTTAGGGTTCCGCCTAGGGTTAGGGTTCAGAAAACCACAAGGCCCGGAGCTCCAGGGACAATGACAATGAGAAAGGCATGCCCAGGGGAGCACAACATTACCCCAAACTTCCAGCCTTCGTGTTTCCTAATTGGAACTCGCCCCAGCCCAATGCTGAATCTTAGGCTGTGCCTTGGGCTAGGGTTAGGGTTAGGGTTATGCCTAGGGTTAGGGTTCAGAAAACCACAAGGCCCAGAGCTCCATGGACACTGACAGTGAGAAAGGCATGCCCAGGAGAGCACAACATTCCCCCAAAACTTTAGCCTTCGTTTTTCCTAATCGGAACTCACCTCAGCCCAATGCTGAATGTTAGGCTGCGGCTAGGGTTAGGGTTAGGGTTCCGCCTAGGGTTAGGGTTCTGAAAACCACAAGGCCCGGAGCTCCAGGGACAATGACAATGAGAAAGGCATGCCCAGGGGAGCACAACATTATCCCAAATTTCCAGCCTTCGTTTTTCCTAATTGGAACTCGCCTCAGCCCAATGCTTAATCTTAGGCTGTTCCTCGGGTTAGGAATAGGGTTAGGGTTCCGCCTAGGGTTAGGGTTCAGAAAAACACAAGGCCCAGAGCTCCAGGGACATTGACTATGAGAAAGGCATGCCAAGGGGAGGACCGCATTGTCCCAAACTTGTAGCCTTCATGTTTTCCTAACCGGAACTCATCTCAGCCCAATGTTCTGTCTTTGGCTGCACCTAGGCTTAGGGTTAGGGTTCCGCCTAGGGTTAGGGTTCAGAAAACCACAAGGCCCAGAGCTCCAGGGACAATGACAATGAGAGAGGCATGCCCAGGGGAGCAGAACATTATCCCAAACTTCCAGCCTTCATGTTTCCTAATTGGAACTCGCCCCAGCCCAATACTGAATCTTAGGCTGTGCCTTCGGCTAGGGTTAGGGTTAGGGTTATGCCTAGGGTTAGGGTTCAGAAAACCACAAGGCCCAGAGCTCCATGGACACTGACAGTGAGAAAGGCATGCCCAGGAGAGCACAACATTCCCCCAAAACTTTAGCCTTCGTTTTTCCTAATCGGAACTCACCTCAGCCCAATGCTGAATGTTAGGCTGCGGCTAGGGTTAGGGTTAGGGTTACGCCTAGGGTTAGGGTTCAGAAAACCACAAAGCCCTGAGCTCCAGGGACAATGACAATGAGAAAGGCAGGCCCAGGGGAGCACAGCATTACCCCAAAATTTTAGCCTTCCTATTTCCTAATCGTAAATCACCTCAGCCCAATGCTCTTTCTTTGGCTGTGCTTTGGGCTAGGGTTAGGGTTAGGGTTTCGCCTAGGGTTAGGGTTCAGAAAAACACAAGGCCCAGAGCTCCAGGGACATTGACTATGAGAAAGGCATGCCAAGGGGAGGACCGCATTGTCCCAAACTTGTAGCCTTCATGTTTTCCTAACCGGAACTCATCTCAGCCCAATGATCTGTCTTTGGCTGCACCTAGGGTTAGGGTTAGGGTTACACCTAGGGTTAGGGTTCAGAAAACCACAAGGCCCTGAGCTTCAGAGACAATGACAATGAGAAAGGCATGCCCAGGGGAGCGCAGCACTGTCCTAATATTACAGCTTTCCTATTTGCCCCATTGGAACTCACCTCAGCCCAATGCTGTTAATTAGCCTGAACCTAGTACTAGGGTTAGGGTTCCACCTAGGGTTAAGGTTAAGAAAACGAAAAGGCTTACAGCTATAGGGACACTGACAGCAAGAAAGGCATGCCTAGGGGACAGCATCTTTTCCCCAACCTTACAGCCTTCATGTTTTCCGAATCGGAACTCGCCTCAGCCCAATGCTGTATCTTAGGCTGCGCCTTGGGCTAGGTTTAGGGTTCGGGTTATGCCTAGGGTTAGGGTTCAGAAGACCACAAGGCCCAGATCTCCAGGGACAATGACAATGAGAGAGGCATGCCCAGGGGAGCACAATATTATCCCAAAACTTTAGCCTTCATTTTTCCTAATCGGAACTCGCCTCAGCCCAATGCTTAATCTTAGGCTGTTCCTCAGGTTAGGAGTAGGGTTAGGGTTTCACCTAGGGTTAGGGTTAAGAAAACCACAAGGCCAGATCTCCAGGGACATTGGCAGTGAGAAACGCACGCCAAGGGGAGGACCGCATTGTCCCAAACTTGTAGCCTTCATGTTTTCCTAACCGGAACTCATCTCAGCCCAATGTTCTGTCTTTGGCTGCACCTAGGGTTAGGGTTAGGGTTACGCCTAGGGTTAGGGTTCAGAAAACCACAAAGCCCTGAGCTCCAGGGACGCTGACAATGAGAAAGGCATGCCAAGGGGATTGCATCTTTACCCCAACCTTGCAGTTGTCATGTTTTATAAATTGGAACTCACCTCAGCCCAATGCTGAATCTTAGGCTGTGCCTTGGGCTAGGGTTAGGGTTAGGGTTATGCCTAGGGTTAGGGTTCAGAAAACCACAAGTCCCAGAGCTCCATGGACACTGACAGTGAGAAAGGCATGCCCAGGAGAGCACAACATTCCCTCAAAACTTTAGCCTTCGTTTTTCCTAATCGGAACTCACCTCAGCCCAATGCTGAATGTTAGGCTGCGGCTAGGGTTAGGGTTAGGGTTCCGCCTAGGGTTAGGGTTCTGAAAACCACAAGGCCCGGAGCTCCAGGGACAATGACAATGAGAAAGGCATGCCCAGGGGAGCACAACATTATCCCAAATTTCCAGCCTTCGTGTTTCCTAATTGGAACTCGCCTCAGCCCAATGCTTAATCTTAGGCTGTTCCTCGGGTTAGGAATAGGGTTAGGGTTCCGCCTAGGGTTAGGGTTCAGAAAACCACAAGGCCCGGAGCTCCAGGGACAATGACAATGAGAAAGGCATGCCCAGGGGAGCACAACATTACCCCAAACTTCCAGCCTTCGTGTTTCCTAATTGGAACTCGATTCAGCCAAATGCTGAATCTTAGGCTGTGCCTTGGGCTAGGGTTAGGGTTAGGGTTATGCCTAGGGTTAGGGTTCAGAAAACCACAAGGCCCAGAGCTCCATGGACACTGACAGTGAGAAAGGCATGCCCAGGAGAGCACAACATTCCCCCAAAACTTTAGCCTTCGTTTTTCCTAATCGGAACTCACCTCAGCCCAATGCTGAATGTTAGGCTGCGGCTAGGGTTAGGGTTAGGGTTACGCCTAGGGTTAGGGTTCAGAAAACCACAAAGCCCTGAGCTCCAGGGACAATGACAATGAGAAAGGCAGGCCCAGGGGAGCACAGCATTACCCCAAAATTTTAGCCTTCCTATTTCCTAATCGGAAATCACCTCAGCCCAATGCTCTTTCTTTGGCTGTGCTTTGGGCTAGGGTTAGGGTTAGGGTTTCGCCTAGGGTTAGGGTTCAGAAAAACACAAGGCCCAGAGCTCCAGGGACATTGACTATGAGAAAGGCACGCCAAGGGGAGGACCGCATTGTCCCAAACTTGTAGCCTTCATGTTTTCCTAACCGGAACTCATCTCAGCCCAATGTTCTGTCTTTGGCTGCACCTAGGCTTAGGGTTAGGGTTCCGCCTAGGGTTAGGGTTCAGAAAACCACAAGGCCCGGAGCTCCAGGGACAATGACAATGAGAAAGGCATGCCCAGGGGAGCACAACATTACCCCAAACTTCCAGCCTTCGTGTTTCCTAATTGGAACTCGATTCAGCCAAATGCTGAATCTTAGGCTGTGCCTTGGGCTAGGGTTAGGGTTAGGGTTATGCCTAGGGTTAGGGTTCAGAAAACCACAAGGCCCAGAGCTCCATGGACACTGACAGTGAGAAAGGCATGCCCAGGAGAGCACAACATTCCCCCAAAACTTTAGCCTTCGTTTTTCCTAATCGGAACTCACCTCAGCCCAATGCTGAATGTTAGGCTGCGGCTAGGGTTTGGGTTAGGGTTACGCCTAGGGTTAGGGTTCAGAAAACCACAAAGCCCTGAGCTCCAGGGACAATGACAATGAGAAAGGCAGGCCCAGGGGAGCACAGCATTACCCCAAAATTTTAGCCTTCCTATTTCCTAATCGGAAATCACCTCAGCCCAATGCTCTTTCTTTGGCTGTGCTTTGGGCTAGGGTTAGGGTTAGGGTTTCGCCTAGGGTTAGGGTTCAGAAAAACACAAGGCCCAGAGCTCCAGGGACATTGACAATGAGAAAGGCATGCCCAGGGGAGGACCGCATTGTCCCAAACTTGTAGCCTTCATGTTTTCCTAACCGGAACTCATCTCAGCCCAATGTTCTGTCTTTGGCTGCACCTAGGCTTAGGGTTAGGGTTCCGCCTAGGGTTAGGGTTCAGAAAACCACAAGGCCCAGAGCTCCAGGGACAATGACAATGAGAGAGGCATGCCCAGGGGAGCAGAACATTATCCCAAACTTCCAGCCTTCGTGTTTCCTAATTGGAACTCGCCCCAGCCCAATACTGAATCTTAGGCTGTGCCTTGGGCTAGGGTTAGGGTTAGGGTTATGCCTAGGGTTAGGGTTCAGAAAACCACAAGGCCCAGAGCTCCATGGACACTGACAGTGAGAAAGGCATGCCCAGGAGAGCACAACATTCCCCCAAAACTTTAGCCTTCGTTTTTCCTAATCGGAACTCACCTCAGCCCAATGCTGAATGTTAGGCTGCGGCTAGGGTTAGGGTTAGGGTTCCGCCTAGGGTTAGGGTTCTGAAAACCACAAGGCCCGGAGCTCCAGGGACAATGACAATGAGAAAGGCATGCCCAGGGGAGCACAACATTATCCCAAATTTCCAGCCTTCGTTTTTCCTAATTGGAACTCGCCTCAGCCCAATGCTTAATCTTAGGCTGTTCCTCGGGTTAGGAATAGGGTTAGGGTTCCGCCTAGGGTTAGGGTTCAGAAAACCACAAGGCCCGGAGCTCCAGGGACAATGACAATGAGAAAGGCATGCCCAGGGGAGCACAACATTACCCCAAACTTCCAGCCTTCGTGTTTCCTAATTGGAACTCGATTCAGCCAAATGCTGAATCTTAGGCTGTGCCTTGGGCTAGGGTTAGGGTTAGGGTTATGCCTAGGGTTAGGGTTCAGAAAACCACAAGGCCCAGAGCTCCATGGACACTGACAGTGAGAAAGGCATGCCCAGGAGAGCACAACATTCCCCCAAAACTTTAGCCTTCATTTTTCCTAATCGGAACTCACCTCAGCCCAATGCTGAATGTTAGGCTGCGGCTAGGGTTAGGGTTAGGGTTACGCCTAGGGTTAGGGTTCAGAAAACCACAAAGCCCTGAGCTCCAGGGACAATGACAATGAGAAAGGCAGGCCCAGGGGAGCACAGCATTACCCCAAAATTTTAGCCTTCCTATTTCCTAATCGGAAATCACCTCAGCCCAATGCTCTTTCTTTGGCTGTGCTTTGGGCTAGGGTTAGGGTTAGGGTTTCGCCTAGGGTTAGGGTTCAGAAAAACACAAGGCCCAGAGCTCCAGGGACATTGACTATGAGAAAGGCATGCCAAGGGGAGGACCGCATTGTCCCAAACTTGTAGCCTTCATGTTTTCCTAACCGGAACTCATCTCAGCCCAATGATCTGTCTTTGGCTGCACCTAGGGTTAGGGTTAGGGTTACACCTAGGGTTAGGGTTCAGAAAACCACAAGGCCCTGAGCTTCAGAGACAATGACAATGAGAAAGGCATGCCCAGGGGAGCGCAGCACTGTCCTAATATTACAGCTTTCCTATTTGCCCCATTGGAACTCACCTCAGCCCAATGCTGTTAATTAGCCTGAACCTAGTACTAGGGTTAGTGTTCCACCTAGGGTTAAGGTTAAGAAAACGAAAAGGCTTACAGCTATAGGGACACTGACAGAAAGAAAGGCATGCCTAGGGGACAGCATCTTTTCCCCAACCTTACAGCCTTCATGTTTTCCGAATCGGAACTCGCCTCAGCCCAATGCTGTATCTTAGGCTGCGCCTTGGGCTAGGTTTAGGGTTCGGGTTATGCATAGGGTTAGGGTTCAGAAGACCACAAGGCCCAGATCTCCAGGGACAATGACAATGAGAGAGGCATGCCCAGGGGAGCACAATATTATCCCAAAACTTTAGCCTTCATTTTTCCTAATCGGAACTCGCCTCAGCCCAATGCTTAATCTTAGGCTGTTCCTCAGGTTAGGAGTAGGGTTAGGGTTTCACCTAGGGTTAGGGTTAAGAAAACCACAAGGCCAGATCTCCAGGGACATTGGCAGTGAGAAACGCACGCCAAGGGGAGGACCGCATTGTCCCAAACTTGTAGCCTTCATGTTTTCCTAACCGGAACTCATCTCAGCCCAATGTTCTGTCTTTGGCTGCACCTAGGGTTAGGGTTAGGGTTACGCCTAGGGTTAGGGTTCAGAAAACCACAAAGCCCTGAGCTCCAGGGACGCTGACAATGAGAAAGGCATGCCAAGGGGATTGCATCTTTACCCCAACCTTGCAGTTGTCATGTTTTATAAATTGGAACTCACCTCAGCCCAATGCTCTATCTTAGGCTGTGCCTTGGGCTAGGGTTAGGGTTAGGGTTATGCCTAGGGTTAGGGTTCCGAAAACCACAAGGCCCAGAGCTCCAGGGACAATGACAATGAGAGAGGCATGCCCAGGGGAGCAGAACATTATCCCAAACTTCCAGCCTTCGTGTTTCCTAATTGGAACTCGCCCCAGCCCAATGCTGAATCTTAGGCTGTGCCTTGGGCTAGGGTTAGGGTTAGGGTTATGCCTAGGGTTAGGGTTCAGAAAACCACAAGTCCCAGAGCTCCATGGACACTGACAGTGAGAAAGGCATGCCCAGGAGAGCACAACATTCCCCCAAAACTTTAGCCTTCGTTTTTCCTAATCGGAACTCACCTCAGCCCAATGCTGAATGTTAGGCTGCGGCTAGGGTTAGGGTTAGGGTTCCGCCTAGGGTTAGGGTTCTGAAAACCACAAGGCCCGGAGCTCCAGGGACAATGACAATGAGAAAGGCATGCCCAGGGGAGCACAACATTATCCCAAATTTCCAGCCTTCGTGTTTCCTAATTGGAACTCGCCTCAGCCCAATGCTTAATCTTAGGCTGTTCCTCGGGTTAGGAATAGGGTTAGGGTTCCGCCTAGGGTTAGGGTTCAGAAAACCACAAGGCCCGGAGCTCCAGGGACAATGACAATGAGAAAGGCATGCCCAGGGGAGCACAACATTACCCCAAACTTCCAGCCTTCGTGTTTCCTAATTGGAACTCGATTCAGCCAAATGCTGAATCTTAGGCTGTGCCTTGGGCTAGGGTTAGGGTTAGGGTTATGCCTAGGGTTAGGGTTCAGAAAACCACAAGGCCCAGAGCTCCATGGACACTGACAGTGAGAAAGGCATGCCCAGGAGAGCACAACATTCCCCCAAAACTTTAGCCTTCGTTTTTCCTAATCGGAACTCACCTCAGCCCAATGCTGAATGTTAGGCTGCGGCTAGGGTTAGGGTTAGGGTTACGCCTAGGGTTAGGGTTCAGAAAACCACAAAGCCCTGAGCTCCAGGGACAATGACAATGAGAAAGGCAGGCCCAGGGGAGCACAGCATTACCCCAAAATTTTAGCCTTCCTATTTCCTAATCGGAAATCACCTCAGCCCAATGCTCTTTCTTTGGCTGTGCTTTGGGCTAGGGTTAGGGTTAGGGTTTCGCCTAGGGTTAGGGTTCAGAAAAACACAAGGCCCAGAGCTCCAGGGACATTGACTATGAGAAAGGCACGCCAAGGGGAGGACCGCATTGTCCCAAACTTGTAGCCTTCATGTTTTCCTAACCGGAACTCATCTCAGCCCAATGTTCTGTCTTTGGCTGCACCTAGGCTTAGGGTTAGGGTTCCGCCTAGGGTTAGGGTTCAGAAAACCACAAGGCCCAGAGCTCCAGGGACAATGACAATGAGAGAGGCATGCCCAGGGGAGCAGAACATTATCCCAAACTTCCAGCCTTCGTGTTTCCTAATTGGAACTCGCCCCAGCCCAATACTGAATCTTAGGCTGTGCCTTGGGCTAGGGTTAGGGTTAGGGTTATGCCTAGGGTTAGGGTTCAGAAAACCACAAGGCCCAGAGCTCCATGGACACTGACAGTGAGAAAGGCATGCCCAGGAGAGCACAACATTCCCCCAAAACTTTAGCCTTCGTTTTTCCTAATCGGAACTCACCTCAGCCCAATGCTGAATGTTAGGCTGCGGCTAGGGTTAGGGTTAGGGTTCCGCCTAGGGTTAGGGTTCTGAAAACCACAAGGCCCGGAGCTCCAGGGACAATGACAATGAGAAAGGCATGCCCAGGGGAGCACAACATTATCCCAAATTTCCAGCCTTCGTTTTTCCTAATTGGAACTCGCCTCAGCCCAATGCTTAATCTTAGGCTGTTCCTCGGGTTAGGAATAGGGTTAGGGTTCCGCCTAGGGTTAGGGTTCAGAAAACCACAAGGCCCGGAGCTCCAGGGACAATGACAATGAGAAAGGCATGCCCAGGGGAGCACAACATTACCCCAAACTTCCAGCCTTCGTGTTTCCTAATTGGAACTCGATTCAGCCAAATGCTGAATCTTAGGCTGTGCCTTGGGCTAGGGTTAGGGTTAGGGTTATGCCTAGGGTTAGGGTTCAGAAAACCACAAGGCCCAGAGCTCCATGGACACTGACAGTGAGAAAGGCATGCCCAGGAGAGCACAACATTCCCCCAAAACTTTAGCCTTCATTTTTCCTAATCGGAACTCACCTCAGCCCAATGCTGAATGTTAGGCTGCGGCTAGGGTTAGGGTTAGGGTTACGCCTAGGGTTAGGGTTCAGAAAACCACAAAGCCCTGAGCTCCAGGGACAATGACAATGAGAAAGGCAGGCCCAGGGGAGCACAGCATTACCCCAAAATTTTAGCCTTCGTATTTCCTAATCGTAAATCACCTCAGCCCAATGCTCTTTCTTTGGCTGTGCTTTGGGCTAGGGTTAGGGTTAGGGTTTCGCCTAGGGTTAGGGTTCAGAAAAACACAAGGCCCAGAGCTCCAGGGACATTGACTATGAGAAAGGCATGCCAAGGGGAGGACCGCATTGTCCCAAACTTGTAGCCTTCATGTTTTCCTAACCGGAACTCATCTCAGCCCAATGATCTGTCTTTGGCTGCACCTAGGGTTAGGGTTAGGGTTACACCTAGGGTTAGGGTTCAGAAAACCACAAGGCCCTGAGCTTCAGAGACAATGACAATGAGAAAGGCATGCCCAGGGGAGCGCAGCACTGTCCTAATATTACAGCTTTCCTATTTGCCCCATTGGAACTCACCTCAGCCCAATGCTGTTAATTAGCCTGAACCTAGTACTAGGGTTAGGGTTCCACCTAGGGTTAAGGTTAAGAAAACGAAAAGGCTTACAGCTATAGGGACACTGACAGCAAGAAAGGCATGCCTAGGGGACAGCATCTTTTCCCCAACCTTACAGCCTTCATGTTTTCCGAATCGGAACTCGCCTCAGCCCAATGCTGTATCTTAGGCTGCGCCTTGGGCTAGGTTTAGGGTTCGGGTTATGCCTAGGGTTAGGGTTCAGAAGACCACAAGGCCCAGATCTCCAGGGACAATGACAATGAGAGAGGCATGCCCAGGGGAGCACAATATTATCCCAAAACTTTAGCCTTCATTTTTCCTAATCGGAACTCGCCTCAGCCCAATGCTTAATCTTAGGCTGTTCCTCAGGTTAGGAGTAGGGTTAGGGTTTCACCTAGGGTTAGGGTTAAGAAAACCACAAGGCCAGATCTCCAGGGACATTGGCAGTGAGAAACGCACGCCAAGGGGAGGACCGCATTGTCCCAAACTTGTAGCCTTCATGTTTTCCTAACCGGAACTCATCTCAGCCCAATGTTCTGTCTTTGGCTGCACCTAGGGTTAGGGTTAGGGTTACGCCTAGGGTTAGGGTTCAGAAAACCACAAAGCCCTGAGCTCCAGGGACAATGACAATGAGAAAGGCAGGCCCAGGGGAGCACAGCATTACCCCAAAATTTTAGCCTTCCCATTTCCTAATCGTAAATCACCTCAGCCCAATGCTCTTTCTTTGGCTGTGCTTTGGGCTAGGGTTAGGGTTAGGGTTTCGCCTAGGGTTAGGGTTCAGAAAAACACAAGGCCCAGAGCTCCAGGGACATTGACTATGAGAAAGGCACGCCAAGGGGAGGACCGCATTGTCCCAAACTTGTAGCCTTCATGTTTTCCTAACCGGAACTCATCTCAGCCCAATGTTCTGTCTTTGGCTGCACCTAGGCTTAGGGTTAGGGTTCCGCCTAGGGTTAGGGTTCAGAAAACCACAAGGCCCAGAGCTCCAGGGACAATGACAATGAGAGAGGCATGCCCAGGGGAGCAGAACATTATCCCAAACTTCCAGCCTTCGTGTTTCCTAATTGGAACTCGCCCCAGCCCAATGCTGAATCTTAGGCTGTGCCTTGGGCTAGGGTTAGGGTTAGGGTTATGCCTAGGGTTAGGGTTCAGAAAACCACAAGGCCCAGAGCTCCATGGACACTGACAGTGAGAAAGGCATGCCCAGGAGAGCACAACATTCCCCCAAAACTTTAGCCTTCGTTTTTCCTAATCGGAACTCACCTCAGCCCAATGCTGAATGTTAGGCTGCGGCTAGGGTTAGGGTTAGGGTTCCGCCTAGGGTTAGGGTTCTGAAAACCACAAGGCCCGGAGCTCCAGGGACAATGACAATGAGAAAGGCATGCCCAGGGGAGCACAACATTATCCCAAATTTCCAGCCTTCGTTTTTCCTAATTGGAACTCGCCTCAGCCCAATGCTTAATCTTAGGCTGTTCCTCGGGTTAGGAATAGGGTTAGGGTTCCGCCTAGGGTTAGGGTTCAGAAAACCACAAGGCCCGGAGCTCCAGGGACAATGACAATGAGAAAGGCATGCCCAGGGGAGCACAACATTACCCCAAACTTCCAGCCTTCGTGTTTCCTAATTGGAACTCGCCCCAGCCCAATGCTGAATCTTAGGCTGTGCCTTGGGCTAGGGTTAGGGTTAGGGTTATGCCTAGGGTTAGGGTTCAGAAAACCACAAGGCCCAGAGCTCCATGGACACTGACAGTGAGAAAGGCATGCCCAGGAGAGCACAACATTCCCCCAAAACTTTAGCCTTCGTTTTTCCTAATCGGAACTCACCTCAGCCCAATGCTGAATGTTAGGCTGCGGCTAGGGTTAGGGTTAGGGTTCCGCCTAGGGTTAGGGTTCTGAAAACCACAAGGCCCGGAGCTCCAGGGACAATGACAATGAGAAAGGCATGCCCAGGGGAGCACAACATTATCCCAAATTTCCAGCCTTCGTTTTTCCTAATTGGAACTCGCCTCAGCCCAATGCTTAATCTTAGGCTGTTCCTCGGGTTAGGAATAGGGTTAGGGTTCCGCCTAGGGTTAGGGTTCAGAAAAACACAAGGCCCAGAGCTCCAGGGACATTGACTATGAGAAAGGCATGCCAAGGGGAGGACCGCATTGTCCCAAACTTGTAGCCTTCATGTTTTCCTAACCGGAACTCATCTCAGCCCAATGTTCTGTCTTTGGCTGCACCTAGGCTTAGGGTTAGGGTTCCGCCTAGGGTTAGGGTTCAGAAAACCACAAGGCCCAGAGCTCCAGGGACAATGACAATGAGAGAGGCATGCCCAGGGGAGCAGAACATTATCCCAAACTTCCAGCCTTCGTGTTTCCTAATTGGAACTCGCCCCAGCCCAATACTGAATCTTAGGCTGTGCCTTGGGCTAGGGTTAGGGTTAGGGTTATGCCTAGGGTTAGGGTTCAGAAAACCACAAGGCCCAGAGCTCCATGGACACTGACAGTGAGAAAGGCATGCCCAGGAGAGCACAACATTCCCCCAAAACTTTAGCCTTCATTTTTCCTAATCGGAACTCACCTCAGCCCAATGCTGAATGTTAGGCTGCGGCTAGGGTTAGGGTTAGGGTTACGCCTAGGGTTAGGGTTCAGAAAACCACAAAGCCCTGAGCTCCAGGGACAATGACAATGAGAAAGGCAGGCCCAGGGGAGCACAGCATTACCCCAAAATTTTAGCCTTCCTATTTCCTAATCGTAAATCACCTCAGCCCAATGCTCTTTCTTTGGCTGTGCTTTGGGCTAGGGTTAGGGTTAGGGTTTCGCCTAGGGTTAGGGTTCAGAAAAACACAAGGCCCAGAGCTCCAGGGACATTGACTATGAGAAAGGCATGCCAAGGGGAGGACCGCATTGTCCCAAACTTGTAGCCTTCATGTTTTCCTAACCGGAACTCATCTCAGCCCAATGATCTGTCTTTGGCTGCACCTAGGGTTAGGGTTAGGGTTACACCTAGGGTTAGGGTTCAGAAAACCACAAGGCCCTGAGCTTCAGAGACAATGACAATGAGAAAGGCATGCCCAGGGGAGCGCAGCACTGTCCTAATATTACAGCTTTCCTATTTGCCCCATTGGAACTCACCTCAGCCCAATGCTGTTAATTAGCCTGAACCTAGTACTAGGGTTAGGGTTCCACCTAGGGTTAAGGTTAAGAAAACGAAAAGGCTTACAGCTATAGGGACACTGACAGCAAGAAAGGCATGCCTAGGGGACAGCATCTTTTCCCCAACCTTACAGCCTTCATGTTTTCCGAATCGGAACTCGCCTCAGCCCAATGCTGTATCTTAGGCTGCGCCTTGGGCTAGGTTTAGGGTTCGGGTTATGCCTAGGGTTAGGGTTCAGAAGACCACAAGGCCCAGATCTCCAGGGACAATGACAATGAGAGAGGCATGCCCAGGGGAGCACAATATTATCCCAAAACTTTAGCCTTCATTTTTCCTAATCGGAACTCGCCTCAGCCCAATGCTTAATCTTAGGCTGTTCCTCAGGTTAGGAGTAGGGTTAGGGTTTCACCTAGGGTTAGGGTTAAGAAAACCACAAGGCCAGATCTCCAGGGACATTGGCAGTGAGAAACGCACGCCAAGGGGAGGACCGCATTGTCCCAAACTTGTAGCCTTCATGTTTTCCTAACCGGAACTCATCTCAGCCCAATGTTCTGTCTTTGGCTGCACCTAGGGTTAGGGTTAGGGTTACGCCTAGGGTTAGGGTTCAGAAAACCACAAAGCCCTGAGCTCCAGGGACGCTGACAATGAGAAAGGCATGCCAAGGGGATTGCATCTTTACCCCAACCTTGCAGTTGTCATGTTTTATAAATTGGAACTCACCTCAGCCCAATGCTGAATCTTAGGCTGTGCCTTGGGCTAGGGTTAGGGTTAGGGTTATGCCTAGGGTTAGGGTTCAGAAAACCACAAGTCCCAGAGCTCCATGGACACTGACAGTGAGAAAGGCATGCCCAGGAGAGCACAACATTCCCTCAAAACTTTAGCCTTCGTTTTTCCTAATCGGAACTCACCTCAGCCCAATGCTGAATGTTAGGCTGCGGCTAGGGTTAGGGTTAGGGTTCCGCCTAGGGTTAGGGTTCTGAAAACCACAAGGCCCGGAGCTCCAGGGACAATGACAATGAGAAAGGCATGCCCAGGGGAGCACAACATTATCCCAAATTTCCAGCCTTCGTGTTTCCTAATTGGAACTCGCCTCAGCCCAATGCTTAATCTTAGGCTGTTCCTCGGGTTAGGAATAGGGTTAGGGTTCCGCCTAGGGTTAGGGTTCAGAAAACCACAAGGCCCGGAGCTCCAGGGACAATGACAATGAGAAAGGCATGCCCAGGGGAGCACAACATTACCCCAAACTTCCAGCCTTCGTGTTTCCTAATTGGAACTCGATTCAGCCAAATGCTGAATCTTAGGCTGTGCCTTGGGCTAGGGTTAGGGTTAGGGTTATGCCTAGGGTTAGGGTTCAGAAAACCACAAGGCCCAGAGCTCCATGGACACTGACAGTGAGAAAGGCATGCCCAGGAGAGCACAACATTCCCCCAAAACTTTAGCCTTCGTTTTTCCTAATCGGAACTCACCTCAGCCCAATGCTGAATGTTAGGCTGCGGCTAGGGTTAGGGTTAGGGTTACGCCTAGGGTTAGGGTTCAGAAAACCACAAAGCCCTGAGCTCCAGGGACAATGACAATGAGAAAGGCAGGCCCAGGGGAGCACAGCATTACCCCAAAATTTTAGCCTTCCTATTTCCTAATCGGAAATCACCTCAGCCCAATGCTCTTTCTTTGGCTGTGCTTTGGGCTAGGGTTAGGGTTAGGGTTTCGCCTAGGGTTAGGGTTCAGAAAAACACAAGGCCCAGAGCTCCAGGGACATTGACTATGAGAAAGGCACGCCAAGGGGAGGACCGCATTGTCCCAAACTTGTAGCCTTCATGTTTTCCTAACCGGAACTCATCTCAGCCCAATGTTCTGTCTTTGGCTGCACCTAGGCTTAGGGTTAGGGTTCCGCCTAGGGTTAGGGTTCAGAAAACCACAAGGCCCGGAGCTCCAGGGACAATGACAATGAGAAAGGCATGCCCAGGGGAGCACAACATTATCCCAAATTTCCAGCCTTCGTTTTTCCTAATTGGAACTCGCCTCAGCCCAATGCTTAATCTTAGGCTGTTCCTCGGGTTAGGAATAGGGTTAGGGTTCCGCCTAGGGTTAGGGTTCAGAAAACCACAAGGCCCGGAGCTCCAGGGACAATGACAATGAGAAAGGCATGCCCAGGGGAGCACAACATTACCCCAAACTTCCAGCCTTCGTGTTTCCTAATTGGCACTCGCCCCAGCCCAATGCTGAATCTTAGGCTGTGCCTTGGGCTAGGGTTAGGGTTAGGGTTATGCCTAGGGTTAGGGTTCAGAAAACCACAAGGCCCAGAGCTCCATGGACACTGACAGTGAGAAAGGCATGCCCAGGAGAGCACAACATTCCCCCAAAACTTTAGCCTTCGTTTTTCCTAATCGGAACTCACCTCAGCCCAATGCTGAATGTTAGGCTGCGGCTAGGGTTAGGGTTAGGGTTCCGCCTAGGGTTAGGGTTCTGAAAACCACAAGGCCCGGAGCTCCAGGGACAATGACAATGAGAAAGGCATGCCCAGGGGAGCACAACATTATCCCAAATTTCCAGCCTTCGTTTTTCCTAATTGGAACTCGCCTCAGCCCAATGCTTAATCTTAGGCTGTTCCTCGGGTTAGGAATAGGGTTAGGGTTCCGCCTAGGGTTAGGGTTCAGAAAAACACAAGGCCCAGAGCTCCAGGGACATTGACTATGAGAAAGGCATGCCAAGGGGAGGACCGCATTGTCCCAAACTTGTAGCCTTCATGTTTTCCTAACCGGAACTCATCTCAGCCCAATGTTCTGTCTTTGGCTGCACCTAGGCTTAGGGTTAGGGTTCCGCCTAGGGTTAGGGTTCAGAAAACCACAAGGCCCAGAGCTCCAGGGACAATGACAATGAGAGAGGCATGCCCAGGGGAGCAGAACATTATCCCAAACTTCCAGCCTTCGTGTTTCCTAATTGGAACTCGCCCCAGCCCAATACTGAATCTTAGGCTGTGCCTTGGGCTAGGGTTAGGGTTAGGGTTATGCCTAGGGTTAGGGTTCAGAAAACCACAAGGCCCAGAGCTCCATGGACACTGACAGTGAGAGAGGCATGCCCAGGGGAGCACAATATTATCCCAAAACTTTAGCCTTCATTTTTCCTAATCGGAACTCGCCTCAGCCCAATGCTTAATCTTAGGCTGTTCCTCAGGTTAGGAGTAGGGTTAGGGTTTCACCTAGGGTTAGGGTTAAGAAAACCACAAGGCCAGATCTCCAGGGACATTGGCAGTGAGAAACGCACGCCAAGGGGAGGACCGCATTGTCCCAAACTTGTAGCCTTCATGTTTTCCTAACCGGAACTCATCTCAGCCCAATGTTCTGTCTTTGGCTGCACCTAGGGTTAGGGTTAGGGTTACGCCTAGGGTTAGGGTTCAGAAAACCACAAAGCCCTGAGCTCCAGGGACGCTGACAATGAGAAAGGCATGCCAAGGGGATTGCATCTTTACCCCAACCTTGCAGTTGTCATGTTTTATAAATTGGAACTCACCTCAGCCCAATGCTCTATCTTAGGCTGTGCCTTGGGCTAGGGTTAGGGTTAGGGTTATGCCTAGGGTTAGGGTTCCGAAAACCACAAGGCCCAGAGCTCCAGGGACAATGACAATGAGAGAGGCATGCCCAGGGGAGCAGAACATTATCCCAAACTTCCAGCCTTCGTGTTTCCTAATTGGAACTCGCCCCAGCCCAATGCTGAATCTTAGGCTGTGCCTTGGGCTAGGGTTAGGGTTAGGGTTATGCCTAGGGTTAGGGTTCAGAAAACCACAAGTCCCAGAGCTCCATGGACACTGACAGTGAGAAAGGCATGCCCAGGAGAGCACAACATTCCCCCAAAACTTTAGCCTTCGTTTTTCCTAATCGGAACTCACCTCAGCCCAATGCTGAATGTTAGGCTGCGGCTAGGGTTAGGGTTAGGGTTCCGCCTAGGGTTAGGGTTCTGAAAACCACAAGGCCCGGAGCTCCAGGGACAATGACAATGAGAAAGGCATGCCCAGGGGAGCACAACATTATCCCAAATTTCCAGCCTTCGTGTTTCCTAATTGGAACTCGCCTCAGCCCAATGCTTAATCTTAGGCTGTTCCTCGGGTTAGGAATAGGGTTAGGGTTCCGCCTAGGGTTAGGGTTCAGAAAACCACAAGGCCCGGAGCTCCAGGGACAATGACAATGAGAAAGGCATGCCCAGGGGAGCACAACATTACCCCAAACTTCCAGCCTTCGTGTTTCCTAATTGGAACTCGATTCAGCCAAATGCTGAATCTTAGGCTGTGCCTTGGGCTAGGGTTAGGGTTAGGGTTATGCCTAGGGTTAGGGTTCAGAAAACCACAAGGCCCAGAGCTCCATGGACACTGACAGTGAGAAAGGCATGCCCAGGAGAGCACAACATTCCCCCAAAACTTTAGCCTTCGTTTTTCCTAATCGGAACTCACCTCAGCCCAATGCTGAATGTTAGGCTGCGGCTAGGGTTAGGGTTAGGGTTACGCCTAGGGTTAGGGTTCAGAAAACCACAAAGCCCTGAGCTCCAGGGACAATGACAATGAGAAAGGCAGGCCCAGGGGAGCACAGCATTACCCCAAAATTTTAGCCTTCCTATTTCCTAATCGGAAATCACCTCAGCCCAATGCTCTTTCTTTGGCTGTGCTTTGGGCTAGGGTTAGGGTTAGGGTTTCGCCTAGGGTTAGGGTTCAGAAAAACACAAGGCCCAGAGCTCCAGGGACATTGACTATGAGAAAGGCACGCCAAGGGGAGGACCGCATTGTCCCAAACTTGTAGCCTTCATGTTTTCCTAACCGGAACTCATCTCAGCCCAATGTTCTGTCTTTGGCTGCACCTAGGCTTAGGGTTAGGGTTCCGCCTAGGGTTAGGGTTCAGAAAACCACAAGGCCCAGAGCTCCAGGGACAATGACAATGAGAGAGGCATGCCCAGGGGAGCAGAACATTATCCCAAACTTCCAGCCTTCGTGTTTCCTAATTGGAACTCGCCCCAGCCCAATACTGAATCTTAGGCTGTGCCTTGGGCTAGGGTTAGGGTTAGGGTTATGCCTAGGGTTAGGGTTCAGAAAACCACAAGGCCCAGAGCTCCATGGACACTGACAGTGAGAAAGGCATGCCCAGGAGAGCACAACATTCCCCCAAAACTTTAGCCTTCGTTTTTCCTAATCGGAACTCACCTCAGCCCAATGCTGAATGTTAGGCTGCGGCTAGGGTTAGGGTTAGGGTTCCGCCTAGGGTTAGGGTTCTGAAAACCACAAGGCCCGGAGCTCCAGGGACAATGACAATGAGAAAGGCATGCCCAGGGGAGCACAACATTATCCCAAATTTCCAGCCTTCGTTTTTCCTAATTGGAACTCGCCTCAGCCCAATGCTTAATCTTAGGCTGTTCCTCGGGTTAGGAATAGGGTTAGGGTTCCGCCTAGGGTTAGGGTTCAGAAAACCACAAGGCCCGGAGCTCCAGGGACAATGACAATGAGAAAGGCATGCCCAGGGGAGCACAACATTACCCCAAACTTCCAGCCTTCGTGTTTCCTAATTGGAACTCGATTCAGCCAAATGCTGAATCTTAGGCTGTGCCTTGGGCTAGGGTTAGGGTTAGGGTTATGCCTAGGGTTAGGGTTCAGAAAACCACAAGGCCCAGAGCTCCATGGACACTGACAGTGAGAAAGGCATGCCCAGGAGAGCACAACATTCCCCCAAAACTTTAGCCTTCGTTTTTCCTAATCGGAACTCACCTCAGCCCAATGCTGAATGTTAGGCTGCGGCTAGGGTTAGGGTTAGGGTTACGCCTAGGGTTAGGGTTCAGAAAACCACAAAGCCCTGAGCTCCAGGGACAATGACAATGAGAAAGGCAGGCCCAGGGGAGCACAGCATTACCCCAAAATTTTAGCCTTCGTATTTCCTAATCGTAAATCACCTCAGCCCAATGCTCTTTCTTTGGCTGTGCTTTGGGCTAGGGTTAGGGTTAGGGTTTCGCCTAGGGTTAGGGTTCAGAAAAACACAAGGCCCAGAGCTCCAGGGACATTGACTATGAGAAAGGCATGCCAAGGGGAGGACCGCATTGTCCCAAACTTGTAGCCTTCATGTTTTCCTAACCGGAACTCATCTCAGCCCAATGATCTGTCTTTGGCTGCACCTAGGGTTAGGGTTAGGGTTACACCTAGGGTTAGGGTTCAGAAAACCACAAGGCCCTGAGCTTCAGAGACAATGACAATGAGAAAGGCATGCCCAGGGGAGCGCAGCACTGTCCTAATATTACAGCTTTCCTATTTGCCCCATTGGAACTCACCTCAGCCCAATGCTGTTAATTAGCCTGAACCTAGTACTAGGGTTAGGGTTCCACCTAGGGTTAAGGTTAAGAAAACGAAAAGGCTTACAGCTATAGGGACACTGACAGCAAGAAAGGCATGCCTAGGGGACAGCATCTTTTCCCCAACCTTACAGCCTTCATGTTTTCCGAATCGGAACTCGCCTCAGCCCAATGCTGTATCTTAGGCTGCGCCTTGGGCTAGGTTTAGGGTTCGGGTTATGCCTAGGGTTAGGGTTCAGAAGACCACAAGGCCCAGATCTCCAGGGACAATGACAATGAGAGAGGCATGCCCAGGGGAGCACAATATTATCCCAAAACTTTAGCCTTCATTTTTCCTAATCGGAACTCGCCTCAGCCCAATGCTTAATCTTAGGCTGTTCCTCAGGTTAGGAGTAGGGTTAGGGTTTCACCTAGGGTTAGGGTTAAGAAAACCACAAGGCCAGATCTCCAGGGACATTGGCAGTGAGAAACGCACGCCAAGGGGAGGACCGCATTGTCCCAAACTTGTAGCCTTCATGTTTTCCTAACCGGAACTCATCTCAGCCCAATGTTCTGTCTTTGGCTGCACCTAGGGTTAGGGTTAGGGTTACGCCTAGGGTTAGGGTTCAGAAAACCACAAAGCCCTGAGCTCCAGGGACGCTGACAATGAGAAAGGCATGCCAAGGGGATTGCATCTTTACCCCAACCTTGCAGTTGTCATGTTTTATAAATTGGAACTCACCTCAGCCCAATGCTGAATCTTAGGCTGTGCCTTGGGCTAGGGTTAGGGTTAGGGTTATGCCTAGGGTTAGGGTTCAGAAAACCACAAGTCCCAGAGCTCCATGGACACTGACAGTGAGAAAGGCATGCCCAGGAGAGCACAACATTCCCTCAAAACTTTAGCCTTCGTTTTTCCTAATCGGAACTCACCTCAGCCCAATGCTGAATGTTAGGCTGCGGCTAGGGTTAGGGTTAGGGTTCCGCCTAGGGTTAGGGTTCTGAAAACCACAAGGCCCGGAGCTCCAGGGACAATGACAATGAGAAAGGCATGCCCAGGGGAGCACAACATTATCCCAAATTTCCAGCCTTCGTGTTTCCTAATTGGAACTCGCCTCAGCCCAATGCTTAATCTTAGGCTGTTCCTCGGGTTAGGAATAGGGTTAGGGTTCCGCCTAGGGTTAGGGTTCAGAAAACCACAAGGCCCGGAGCTCCAGGGACAATGACAATGAGAAAGGCATGCCCAGGGGAGCACAACATTACCCCAAACTTCCAGCCTTCGTGTTTCCTAATTGGAACTCGATTCAGCCAAATGCTGAATCTTAGGCTGTGCCTTGGGCTAGGGTTAGGGTTAGGGTTATGCCTAGGGTTAGGGTTCAGAAAACCACAAGGCCCAGAGCTCCATGGACACTGACAGTGAGAAAGGCATGCCCAGGAGAGCACAACATTCCCCCAAAACTTTAGCCTTCGTTTTTCCTAATCGGAACTCACCTCAGCCCAATGCTGAATGTTAGGCTGCGGCTAGGGTTAGGGTTAGGGTTACGCCTAGGGTTAGGGTTCAGAAAACCACAAAGCCCTGAGCTCCAGGGACAATGACAATGAGAAAGGCAGGCCCAGGGGAGCACAGCATTACCCCAAAATTTTAGCCTTCCTATTTCCTAATCGGAAATCACCTCAGCCCAATGCTCTTTCTTTGGCTGTGCTTTGGGCTAGGGTTAGGGTTAGGGTTTCGCCTAGGGTTAGGGTTCAGAAAAACACAAGGCCCAGAGCTCCAGGGACATTGACTATGAGAAAGGCACGCCAAGGGGAGGACCGCATTGTCCCAAACTTGTAGCCTTCATGTTTTCCTAACCGGAACTCATCTCAGCCCAATGTTCTGTCTTTGGCTGCACCTAGGCTTAGGGTTAGGGTTCCGCCTAGGGTTAGGGTTCAGAAAACCACAAGGCCCGGAGCTCCAGGGACAATGACAATGAGAAAGGCATGCCCAGGGGAGCACAACATTATCCCAAATTTCCAGCCTTCGTTTTTCCTAATTGGAACTCGCCTCAGCCCAATGCTTAATCTTAGGCTGTTCCTCGGGTTAGGAATAGGGTTAGGGTTCCGCCTAGGGTTAGGGTTCAGAAAACCACAAGGCCCGGAGCTCCAGGGACAATGACAATGAGAAAGGCATGCCCAGGGGAGCACAACATTACCCCAAACTTCCAGCCTTCGTGTTTCCTAATTGGAACTCGCCCCAGCCCAATGCTGAATCTTAGGCTGTGCCTTGGGCTAGGGTTAGGGTTAGGGTTATGCCTAGGGTTAGGGTTCAGAAAACCACAAGGCCCAGAGCTCCATGGACACTGACAGTGAGAAAGGCATGCCCAGGAGAGCACAACATTCCCCCAAAACTTTAGCCTTCGTTTTTCCTAATCGGAACTCACCTCAGCCCAATGCTGAATGTTAGGCTGCGGCTAGGGTTAGGGTTAGGGTTCCGCCTAGGGTTAGGGTTCTGAAAACCACAAGGCCCGGAGCTCCAGGGACAATGACAATGAGAAAGGCATGCCCAGGGGAGCACAACATTATCCCAAATTTCCAGCCTTCGTTTTTCCTAATTGGAACTCGCCTCAGCCCAATGCTTAATCTTAGGCTGTTCCTCGGGTTAGGAATAGGGTTAGGGTTCCGCCTAGGGTTAGGGTTCAGAAAAACACAAGGCCCAGAGCTCCAGGGACATTGACTATGAGAAAGGCATGCCAAGGGGAGGACCGCATTGTCCCAAACTTGTAGCCTTCATGTTTTCCTAACCGGAACTCATCTCAGCCCAATGTTCTGTCTTTGGCTGCACCTAGGCTTAGGGTTAGGGTTCCGCCTAGGGTTAGGGTTCAGAAAACCACAAGGCCCAGAGCTCCAGGGACAATGACAATGAGAGAGGCATGCCCAGGGGAGCAGAACATTATCCCAAACTTCCAGCCTTCGTGTTTCCTAATTGGAACTCGCCCCAGCCCAATACTGAATCTTAGGCTGTGCCTTGGGCTAGGGTTAGGGTTAGGGTTATGCCTAGGGTTAGGGTTCAGAAAACCACAAGGCCCAGAGCTCCATGGACACTGACAGTGAGAAAGGCATGCCCAGGAGAGCACAACATTCCCCCAAAACTTTAGCCTTCGTTTTTCCTAATCGGAACTCACCTCAGCCCAATGCTGAATGTTAGGCTGCGGCTAGGGTTAGGGTTAGGGTTACGCCTAGGGTTAGGGTTCAGAAAACCACAAAGCCCTGAGCTCCAGGGACAATGACAATGAGAAAGGCAGGCCCAGGGGAGCACAGCATTACCCCAAAATTTTAGCCTTCCTATTTCCTAATCGGAAATCACCTCAGCCCAATGCTCTTTCTTTGGCTGTGCTTTGGGCTAGGGTTAGGGTTAGGGTTTCGCCTAGGGTTAGGGTTCAGAAAAACACAAGGCCCAGAGCTCCAGGGACATTGACTATGAGAAAGGCATGCCAAGGGGAGGACCGCATTGTCCCAAACTTGTAGCCTTCATGTTTTCCTAACCGGAACTCATCTCAGCCCAATGATCTGTCTTTGGCTGCACCTAGGGTTAGGGTTAGGGTTACACCTAGGGTTAGGGTTCAGAAAACCACAAGGCCCTGAGCTTCAGAGACAATGACAATGAGAAAGGCATGCCCAGGGGAGCGCAGCACTGTCCTAATATTACAGCTTTCCTATTTGCCCCATTGGAACTCACCTCAGCCCAATGCTGTTAATTAGCCTGAACCTAGTACTAGGGTTAGGGTTCCACCTAGGGTTAAGGTTAAGAAAACGAAAAGGCTTACAGCTATAGGGACACTGACAGCAAGAAAGGCATGCCTAGGGGACAGCATCTTTTCCCCAACCTTACAGCCTTCATGTTTTCCGAATCGGAACTCGCCTCAGCCCAATGCTGTATCTTAGGCTGCGCCTTGGGCTAGGTTTAGGGTTCGGGTTATGCCTAGGGTTAGGGTTCAGAAGACCACAAGGCCCAGATCTCCAGGGACAATGACAATGAGAGAGGCATGCCCAGGGGAGCACAATATTATCCCAAAACTTTAGCCTTCATTTTTCCTAATCGGAACTCGCCTCAGCCCAATGCTTAATCTTAGGCTGTTCCTCAGGTTAGGAGTAGGGTTAGGGTTTCACCTAGGGTTAGGGTTAAGAAAACCACAAGGCCAGATCTCCAGGGACATTGGCAGTGAGAAACGCACGCCAAGGGGAGGACCGCATTGTCCCAAACTTGTAGCCTTCATGTTTTCCTAACCGGAACTCATCTCAGCCCAATGTTCTGTCTTTGGCTGCACCTAGGGTTAGGGTTAGGGTTACGCCTAGGGTTAGGGTTCAGAAAACCACAAAGCCCTGAGCTCCAGGGACGCTGACAATGAGAAAGGCATGCCAAGGGGATTGCATCTTTACCCCAACCTTGCAGTTGTCATGTTTTATAAATTGGAACTCACCTCAGCCCAATGCTGAATCTTAGGCTGTGCCTTGGGCTAGGGTTAGGGTTAGGGTTATGCCTAGGGTTAGGGTTCAGAAAACCACAAGTCCCAGAGCTCCATGGATACTGACAGTGAGAAAGGCATGCCCAGGAGAGCACAACATTCCCTCAAAACTTTAGCCTTCGTTTTTCCTAATCGGAACTCACCTCAGCCCAATGCTGAATGTTAGGCTGCGGCTAGGGTTAGGGTTAGGGTTCCGCCTAGGGTTAGGGTTCTGAAAACCACAAGGCCCGGAGCTCCAGGGACAATGACAATGAGAAAGGCATGCCCAGGGGAGCACAACATTATCCCAAATTTCCAGCCTTCGTGTTTCCTAATTGGAACTCGCCTCAGCCCAATGCTTAATCTTAGGCTGTTCCTCGGGTTAGGAATAGGGTTAGGGTTCCGCCTAGGGTTAGGGTTCAGAAAACCACAAGGCCCGGAGCTCCAGGGACAATGACAATGAGAAAGGCATGCCCAGGGGAGCACAACATTACCCCAAACTTCCAGCCTTCGTGTTTCCTAATTGGAACTCGATTCAGCCAAATGCTGAATCTTAGGCTGTGCCTTGGGCTAGGGTTAGGGTTAGGGTTATGCCTAGGGTTAGGGTTCAGAAAACCACAAGGCCCAGAGCTCCATGGACACTGACAGTGAGAAAGGCATGCCCAGGAGAGCACAACATTCCCCCAAAACTTTAGCCTTCGTTTTTCCTAATCGGAACTCACCTCAGCCCAATGCTGAATGTTAGGCTGCGGCTAGGGTTAGGGTTAGGGTTACGCCTAGGGTTAGGGTTCAGAAAACCACAAAGCCCTGAGCTCCAGGGACAATGACAATGAGAAAGGCAGGCCCAGGGGAGCACAGCATTACCCCAAAATTTTAGCCTTCCTATTTCCTAATCGGAAATCACCTCAGCCCAATGCTCTTTCTTTGGCTGTGCTTTGGGCTAGGGTTAGGGTTAGGGTTTCGCCTAGGGTTAGGGTTCAGAAAAACACAAGGCCCAGAGCTCCAGGGACATTGACTATGAGAAAGGCACGCCAAGGGGAGGACCGCATTGTCCCAAACTTGTAGCCTTCATGTTTTCCTAACCGGAACTCATCTCAGCCCAATGTTCTGTCTTTGGCTGCACCTAGGCTTAGGGTTAGGGTTCCGCCTAGGGTTAGGGTTCAGAAAACCACAAGGCCCAGAGCTCCAGGGACAATGACAATGAGAGAGGCATGCCCAGGGGAGCAGAACATTATCCCAAACTTCCAGCCTTCGTGTTTCCTAATTGGAACTCGCCCCAGCCCAATACTGAATCTTAGGCTGTGCCTTGGGCTAGGGTTAGGGTTAGGGTTATGCCTAGGGTTAGGGTTCAGAAAACCACAAGGCCCAGAGCTCCATGGACACTGACAGTGAGAAAGGCATGCCCAGGAGAGCACAACATTCCCCCAAAACTTTAGCCTTCGTTTTTCCTAATCGGAACTCACCTCAGCCCAATGCTGAATGTTAGGCTGCGGCTAGGGTTAGGGTTAGGGTTACGCCTAGGGTTAGGGTTCTGAAAACCACAAGGCCCGGAGCTCCAGGGACAATGACAATGAGAAAGGCATGCCCAGGGGAGCACAACATTATCCCAAATTTCCAGCCTTCGTGTTTCCTAATTGGAACTTGCCTCAGCCCAATGCTTAATCTTAGGCTGTTCCTCGGGTTAGGAATAGGGTTAGGGTTCCGCCTAGGGTTAGGGTTCAGAAAACCACAAGGCCCGGAGCTCCAGGGACAATGACAATGAGAAAGGCATGCCCAGGGGAGCACAACATTACCCCAAACTTCCAGCCTTCGTGTTTCCTAATTGGAACTCGATTCAGCCAAATGCTGAATCTTAGGCTGTGCCTTGGGCTAGGGTTAGGGTTAGGGTTATGCCTAGGGTTAGGGTTCAGAAAACCACAAGGTCCAGAGCTCCATGGACA
Organism: Aphelocoma coerulescens; assembly: GCF_041296385.1. Lineage (NCBI taxonomy): Eukaryota > Metazoa > Chordata > Aves > Passeriformes > Corvidae > Aphelocoma > Aphelocoma coerulescens. The sequence goes on along the minus strand of NC_091015.1, from coordinate 97,010,254 downwards.
CTGACAGTGAGAAAGGCATGCCCAGGAGAGCACAACATTCCCCCAAAACTTTAGCCTTCATTTTTCCTAATCGGAACTCACCTCAGCCCAATGCTGAATGTTAGGCTGCGGCTAGGGTTAGGGTTAGGGTTACGCCTAGGGTTAGGGTTCAGAAAACCACAAAGCCCTGAGCTCCAGGGACAATGACAATGAGAAAGGCAGGCCCAGGGGAGCACAGCATTACCCCAAAATTTTAGCCTTCGTATTTCCTAATCGTAAATCACCTCAGCCCAATGCTCTTTCTTTGGCTGTGCTTTGGGCTAGGGTTAGGGTTAGGGTTTCGCCTAGGGTTAGGGTTCAGAAAAACACAAGGCCCAGAGCTCCAGGGACATTGACTATGAGAAAGGCATGCCAAGGGGAGGACCGCATTGTCCCAAACTTGTAGCCTTCATGTTTTCCTAACCGGAACTCATCTCAGCCCAATGATCTGTCTTTGGCTGCACCTAGGGTTAGGGTTAGGGTTACACCTAGGGTTAGGGTTCAGAAAACCACAAGGCCCTGAGCTTCAGAGACAATGACAATGAGAAAGGCATGCCCAGGGGAGCGCAGCACTGTCCTAATATTACAGCTTTCCTATTTGCCCCATTGGAACTCACCTCAGCCCAATGCTGTTAATTAGCCTGAACCTAGTACTAGGGTTAGGGTTCCACCTAGGGTTAAGGTTAAGAAAACGAAAAGGCTTACAGCTATAGGGACACTGACAGCAAGAAAGGCATGCCTAGGGGACAGCATCTTTTCCCCAACCTTACAGCCTTCATGTTTTCCGAATCGGAACTCGCCTCAGCCCAATGCTGTATCTTAGGCTGCGCCTTGGGCTAGGTTTAGGGTTCGGGTTATGCCTAGGGTTAGGGTTCAGAAGACCACAAGGCCCAGATCTCCAGGGACAATGACAATGAGAGAGGCATGCCCAGGGGAGCACAATATTATCCCAAAACTTTAGCCTTCATTTTTCCTAATCGGAACTCGCCTCAGCCCAATGCTTAATCTTAGGCTGTTCCTCAGGTTAGGAGTAGGGTTAGGGTTTCACCTAGGGTTAGGGTTAAGAAAACCACAAGGCCAGATCTCCAGGGACATTGGCAGTGAGAAACGCACGCCAAGGGGAGGACCGCATTGTCCCAAACTTGTAGCCTTCATGTTTTCCTAACCGGAACTCATCTCAGCCCAATGTTCTGTCTTTGGCTGCACCTAGGGTTAGGGTTAGGGTTACGCCTAGGGTTAGGGTTCAGAAAACCACAAAGCCCTGAGCTCCAGGGACGCTGACAATGAGAAAGGCATGCCAAGGGGATTGCATCTTTACCCCAACCTTGCAGTTGTCATGTTTTATAAATTGGAACTCACCTCAGCCCAATGCTGAATCTTAGGCTGTGCCTTGGGCTAGGGTTAGGGTTAGGGTTATGCCTAGGGTTAGGGTTCAGAAAACCACAAGTCCCAGAGCTCCATGGACACTGACAGTGAGAAAGGCATGCCCAGGAGAGCACAACATTCCCTCAAAACTTTAGCCTTCGTTTTTCCTAATCGGAACTCACCTCAGCCCAATGCTGAATGTTAGGCTGCGGCTAGGGTTAGGGTTAGGGTTCCGCCTAGGGTTAGGGTTCTGAAAACCACAAGGCCCGGAGCTCCAGGGACAATGACAATGAGAAAGGCATGCCCAGGGGAGCACAACATTATCCCAAATTTCCAGCCTTCGTGTTTCCTAATTGGAACTCGCCTCAGCCCAATGCTTAATCTTAGGCTGTTCCTCGGGTTAGGAATAGGGTTAGGGTTCCGCCTAGGGTTAGGGTTCAGAAAACCACAAGGCCCGGAGCTCCAGGGACAATGACAATGAGAAAGGCATGCCCAGGGGAGCACAACATTACCCCAAACTTCCAGCCTTCGTGTTTCCTAATTGGAACTCGATTCAGCCAAATGCTGAATCTTAGGCTGTGCCTTGGGCTAGGGTTAGGGTTAGGGTTATGCCTAGGGTTAGGGTTCAGAAAACCACAAGGCCCAGAGCTCCATGGACACTGACAGTGAGAAAGGCATGCCCAGGAGAGCACAACATTCCCCCAAAACTTTAGCCTTCGTTTTTCCTAATCGGAACTCACCTCAGCCCAATGCTGAATGTTAGGCTGCGGCTAGGGTTAGGGTTAGGGTTATGCCTAGGGTTAGGGTTCAGAAAACCACAAAGCCCTGAGCTCCAGGGACAATGACAATGAGAAAGGCAGGCCCAGGGGAGCACAGCATTACCCCAAAATTTTAGCCTTCCTATTTCCTAATCGGAAATCACCTCAGCCCAATGCTCTTTCTTTGGCTGTGCTTTGGGCTAGGGTTAGGGTTAGGGTTTCGCCTAGGGTTAGGGTTCAGAAAAACACAAGGCCCAGAGCTCCAGGGACATTGACTATGAGAAAGGCACGCCAAGGGGAGGACCGCATTGTCCCAAACTTGTAGCCTTCATGTTTTCCTAACCGGAACTCATCTCAGCCCAATGTTCTGTCTTTGGCTGCACCTAGGCTTAGGGTTAGGGTTCCGCCTAGGGTTAGGGTTCAGAAAACCACAAGGCCCAGAGCTCCAGGGACAATGACAATGAGAGAGGCATGCCCAGGGGAGCAGAACATTATCCCAAACTTCCAGCCTTCGTGTTTCCTAATTGGAACTCGCCCCAGCCCAATACTGAATCTTAGGCTGTGCCTTGGGCTAGGGTTAGGGTTAGGGTTATGCCTAGGGTTAGGGTTCAGAAAACCACAAGGCCCAGAGCTCCATGGACACTGACAGTGAGAAAGGCATGCCCAGGAGAGCACAACATTCCCCCAAAACTTTAGCCTTCGTTTTTCCTAATCGGAACTCACCTCAGCCCAATGCTGAATGTTAGGCTGCGGCTAGGGTTAGGGTTAGGGTTCCGCCTAGGGTTAGGGTTCTGAAAACCACAAGGCCCGGAGCTCCAGGGACAATGACAATGAGAAAGGCATGCCCAGGGGAGCACAACATTATCCCAAATTTCCAGCCTTCGTGTTTCCTAATTGGAACTCGCCTCAGCCCAATGCTTAATCTTAGGCTGTTCCTCGGGTTAGGAATAGGGTTAGGGTTCCGCCTAGGGTTAGGGTTCAGAAAACCACAAGGCCCGGAGCTCCAGGGACAATGACAATGAGAAAGGCATGCCCAGGGGAGCACAACATTACCCCAAACTTCCAGCCTTCGTGTTTCCTAATTGGAACTCGATTCAGCCAAATGCTGAATCTTAGGCTGTGCCTTGGGCTAGGGTTAGGGTTAGGGTTATGCCTAGGGTTAGGGTTCAGAAAACCACAAGGTCCAGAGCTCCATGGACACTGACAGTGAGAAAGGCATGCCCAGGAGAGCACAACATTCCCCCAAAACTTTAGCCTTCATTTTTCCTAATCGGAACTCACCTCAGCCCAATGCTGAATGTTAGGCTGCGGCTAGGGTTAGGGTTAGGGTTACGCCTAGGGTTAGGGTTCAGAAAACCACAAAGCCCTGAGCTCCAGGGACAATGACAATGAGAAAGGCAGGCCCAGGGGAGCACAGCATTACCCCAAAATTTTAGCCTTCGTATTTCCTAATCGTAAATCACCTCAGCCCAATGCTCTTTCTTTGGCTGTGCTTTGGGCTAGGGTTAGGGTTAGGGTTTCGCCTAGGGTTAGGGTTCAGAAAAACACAAGGCCCAGAGCTCCAGGGACATTGACTATGAGAAAGGCATGCCAAGGGGAGGACCGCATTGTCCCAAACTTGTAGCCTTCATGTTTTCCTAACCGGAACTCATCTCAGCCCAATGATCTGTCTTTGGCTGCACCTAGGGTTAGGGTTAGGGTTACACCTAGGGTTAGGGTTCAGAAAACCACAAGGCCCTGAGCTTCAGAGACAATGACAATGAGAAAGGCATGCCCAGGGGAGCGCAGCACTGTCCTAATATTACAGCTTTCCTATTTGCCCCATTGGAACTCACCTCAGCCCAATGCTGTTAATTAGCCTGAACCTAGTACTAGGGTTAGGGTTCCACCTAGGGTTAAGGTTAAGAAAACGAAAAGGCTTACAGCTATAGGGACACTGACAGCAAGAAAGGCATGCCTAGGGGACAGCATCTTTTCCCCAACCTTACAGCCTTCATGTTTTCCGAATCGGAACTCGCCTCAGCCCAATGCTGTATCTTAGGCTGCGCCTTGGGCTAGGTTTAGGGTTCGGGTTATGCCTAGGGTTAGGGTTCAGAAGACCACAAGGCCCAGATCTCCAGGGACAATGACAATGAGAGAGGCATGCCCAGGGGAGCACAATATTATCCCAAAACTTTAGCCTTCATTTTTCCTAATCGGAACTCGCCTCAGCCCAATGCTTAATCTTAGGCTGTTCCTCAGGTTAGGAGTAGGGTTAGGGTTTCACCTAGGGTTAGGGTTAAGAAAACCACAAGGCCAGATCTCCAGGGACATTGGCAGTGAGAAACGCACGCCAAGGGGAGGACCGCATTGTCCCAAACTTGTAGCCTTCATGTTTTCCTAACCGGAACTCATCTCAGCCCAATGTTCTGTCTTTGGCTGCACCTAGGGTTAGGGTTAGGGTTACGCCTAGGGTTAGGGTTCAGAAAACCACAAAGCCCTGAGCTCCAGGGACAATGACAATGAGAAAGGCAGGCCCAGGGGAGCACAGCATTACCCCAAAATTTTAGCCTTCCTATTTCCTAATCGGAAATCACCTCAGCCCAATGCTCTTTCTTTGGCTGTGCTTTGGGCTAGGGTTAGGGTTAGGGTTTCGCCTAGGGTTAGGGTTCAGAAAAACACAAGGCCCAGAGCTCCAGGGACATTGACTATGAGAAAGGCACGCCAAGGGGAGGACCGCATTGTCCCAAACTTGTAGCCTTCATGTTTTCCTAACCGGAACTCATCTCAGCCCAATGTTCTGTCTTTGGCTGCACCTAGGCTTAGGGTTAGGGTTCCGCCTAGGGTTAGGGTTCAGAAAACCACAAGGCCCAGAGCTCCAGGGACAATGACAATGAGAGAGGCATGCCCAGGGGAGCAGAACATTATCCCAAACTTCCAGCCTTCGTGTTTCCTAATTGGAACTCGCCCCAGCCCAATACTGAATCTTAGGCTGTGCCTTGGGCTAGGGTTAGGGTTAGGGTTATGCCTAGGGTTAGGGTTCAGAAAACCACAAGGCCCAGAGCTCCATGGACACTGACAGTGAGAAAGGCATGCCCAGGAGAGCACAACATTCCCCCAAAACTTTAGCCTTCGTTTTTCCTAATCGGAACTCACCTCAGCCCAATGCTGAATGTTAGGCTGCGGCTAGGGTTAGGGTTAGGGTTCCGCCTAGGGTTAGGGTTCTGAAAACCACAAGGCCCGGAGCTCCAGGGACAATGACAATGAGAAAGGCATGCCCAGGGGAGCACAACATTATCCCAAATTTCCAGCCTTCGTGTTTCCTAATTGGAACTCGCCTCAGCCCAATGCTTAATCTTAGGCTGTTCCTCGGGTTAGGAATAGGGTTAGGGTTCCGCCTAGGGTTAGGGTTCAGAAAACCACAAGGCCCGGAGCTCCAGGGACAATGACAATGAGAAAGGCATGCCCAGGGGAGCACAACATTACCCCAAACTTCCAGCCTTCGTGTTTCCTAATTGGAACTCGATTCAGCCAAATGCTGAATCTTAGGCTGTGCCTTGGGCTAGGGTTAGGGTTAGGGTTATGCCTAGGGTTAGGGTTCAGAAAACCACAAGGTCCAGAGCTCCATGGACACTGACAGTGAGAAAGGCATGCCCAGGAGAGCACAACATTCCCCCAAAACTTTAGCCTTCATTTTTCCTAATCGGAACTCACCTCAGCCCAATGCTGAATGTTAGGCTGCGGCTAGGGTTAGGGTTAGGGTTACGCCTAGGGTTAGGGTTCAGAAAACCACAAAGCCCTGAGCTCCAGGGACAATGACAATGAGAAAGGCAGGCCCAGGGGAGCACAGCATTACCCCAAAATTTTAGCCTTCGTATTTCCTAATCGTAAATCACCTCAGCCCAATGCTCTTTCTTTGGCTGTGCTTTGGGCTAGGGTTAGGGTTAGGGTTTCGCCTAGGGTTAGGGTTCAGAAAAACACAAGGCCCAGAGCTCCAGGGACATTGACTATGAGAAAGGCATGCCAAGGGGAGGACCGCATTGTCCCAAACTTGTAGCCTTCATGTTTTCCTAACCGGAACTCATCTCAGCCCAATGATCTGTCTTTGGCTGCACCTAGGGTTAGGGTTAGGGTTACACCTAGGGTTAGGGTTCAGAAAACCACAAGGCCCTGAGCTTCAGAGACAATGACAATGAGAAAGGCATGCCCAGGGGAGCGCAGCACTGTCCTAATATTACAGCTTTCCTATTTGCCCCATTGGAACTCACCTCAGCCCAATGCTGTTAATTAGCCTGAACCTAGTACTAGGGTTAGGGTTCCACCTAGGGTTAAGGTTAAGAAAACGAAAAGGCTTACAGCTATAGGGACACTGACAGCAAGAAAGGCATGCCTAGGGGACAGCATCTTTTCCCCAACCTTACAGCCTTCATGTTTTCCGAATCGGAACTCGCCTCAGCCCAATGCTGTATCTTAGGCTGCGCCTTGGGCTAGGTTTAGGGTTCGGGTTATGCCTAGGGTTAGGGTTCAGAAGACCACAAGGCCCAGATCTCCAGGGACAATGACAATGAGAGAGGCATGCCCAGGGGAGCACAATATTATCCCAAAACTTTAGCCTTCATTTTTCCTAATCGGAACTCGCCTCAGCCCAATGCTTAATCTTAGGCTGTTCCTCAGGTTAGGAGTAGGGTTAGGGTTTCACCTAGGGTTAGGGTTAAGAAAACCACAAGGCCAGATCTCCAGGGACATTGGCAGTGAGAAACGCACGCCAAGGGGAGGACCGCATTGTCCCAAACTTGTAGCCTTCATGTTTTCCTAACCGGAACTCATCTCAGCCCAATGTTCTGTCTTTGGCTGCACCTAGGGTTAGGGTTAGGGTTACGCCTAGGGTTAGGGTTCAGAAAACCACAAAGCCCTGAGCTCCAGGGACAATGACAATGAGAAAGGCAGGCCCAGGGGAGCACAGCATTACCCCAAAATTTTAGCCTTCCTATTTCCTAATCGGAAATCACCTCAGCCCAATGCTCTTTCTTTGGCTGTGCTTTGGGCTAGGGTTAGGGTTAGGGTTTCGCCTAGGGTTAGGGTTCAGAAAAACACAAGGCCCAGAGCTCCAGGGACATTGACTATGAGAAAGGCACGCCAAGGGGAGGACCGCATTGTCCCAAACTTGTAGCCTTCATGTTTTCCTAACCGGAACTCATCTCAGCCCAATGTTCTGTCTTTGGCTGCACCTAGGCTTAGGGTTAGGGTTCCGCCTAGGGTTAGGGTTCAGAAAACCACAAGGCCCAGAGCTCCAGGGACAATGACAATGAGAGAGGCATGCCCAGGGGAGCAGAACATTATCCCAAACTTCCAGCCTTCGTGTTTCCTAATTGGAACTCGCCCCAGCCCAATGCTGAATCTTAGGCTGTGCCTTGGGCTAGGGTTAGGGTTAGGGTTATGCCTAGGGTTAGGGTTCAGAAAACCACAAGGCCCAGAGCTCCATGGACACTGACAGTGAGAAAGGCATGCCCAGGAGAGCACAACATTCCCCCAAAACTTTAGCCTTCGTTTTTCCTAATCGGAACTCACCTCAGCCCAATGCTGAATGTTAGGCTGCGGCTAGGGTTAGGGTTAGGGTTCCGCCTAGGGTTAGGGTTCTGAAAACCACAAGGCCCGGAGCTCCAGGGACAATGACAATGAGAAAGGCATGCCCAGGGGAGCACAAATTATCCCAAATTTCCAGCCTTCGTGTTTCCTAATTGGAACTCGCCTCAGCCCAATGCTTAATCTTAGGCTGTTCCTCGGGTTAGGAATAGGGTTAGGGTTCCGCCTAGGGTTAGGGTTCAGAAAACCACAAGGCCCGGAGCTCCAGGGACAATGACAATGAGAAAGGCATGCCCAGGGGAGCACAACATTACCCCAAACTTCCAGCCTTCGTGTTTCCTAATTGGAACTCGATTCAGCCAAATGCTGAATCTTAGGCTGTGCCTTGGGCTAGGGTTAGGGTTAGGGTTATGCCTAGGGTTAGGGTTCAGAAAACCACAAGGCCCAGAGCTCCATGGACACTGACAGTGAGAAAGGCATGCCCAGGAGAGCACAACATTCCCCCAAAACTTTAGCCTTCGTTTTTCCTAATCGGAACTCACCTCAGCCCAATGCTGAATGTTAGGCTGCGGCTAGGGTTTGGGTTAGGGTTACGCCTAGGGTTAGGGTTCAGAAAACCACAAAGCCCTGAGCTCCAGGGACAATGACAATGAGAAAGGCAGGCCCAGGGGAGCACAGCATTACCCCAAAATTTTAGCCTTCCTATTTCCTAATCGGAAATCACCTCAGCCCAATGCTCTTTCTTTGGCTGTGCTTTGGGCTAGGGTTAGGGTTAGGGTTTCGCCTAGGGTTAGGGTTCAGAAAAACACAAGGCCCAGAGCTCCAGGGACATTGACTATGAGAAAGGCATGCCAAGAGGAGGACCGCATTGTCCCAAACTTGTAGCCTTCATGTTTTCCTAACCGGAACTCATCTCAGCCCAATGTTCTGTCTTTGGCTGCACCTAGGCTTAGGGTTAGGGTTCCGCCTAGGGTTAGGGTTCAGAAAACCACAAGGCCCAGAGCTCCAGGGACAATGACAATGAGAGAGGCATGCCCAGGGGAGCAGAACATTATCCCAAACTTCCAGCCTTCGTGTTTCCTAATTGGAACTCGCCCCAGCCCAATACTGAATCTTAGGCTGTGCCTTGGGCTAGGGTTAGGGTTAGGGTTATGCCTAGGGTTAGGGTTCAGAAAACCACAAGGCCCAGAGCTCCATGGACACTGACAGTGAGAAAGGCATGCCCAGGAGAGCACAACATTCCCCCAAAACTTTAGCCTTCGTTTTTCCTAATCGGAACTCACCTCAGCCCAATGCTGAATGTTAGGCTGCGGCTAGGGTTAGGGTTAGGGTTACGCCTAGGGTTAGGGTTCAGAAAACCACAAAGCCCTGAGCTCCAGGGACAATGACAATGAGAAAGGCAGGCCCAGGGGAGCACAGCATTACCCCAAAATTTTAGCCTTCGTATTTCCTAATCGTAAATCACCTCAGCCCAATGCTCTTTCTTTGGCTGTGCTTTGGGCTAGGGTTAGGGTTAGGGTTTCGCCTAGGGTTAGGGTTCAGAAAAACACAAGGCCCAGAGCTCCAGGGACATTGACTATGAGAAAGGCATGCCAAGGGGAGGACCGCATTGTCCCAAACTTGTAGCCTTCATGTTTTCCTAACCGGAACTCATCTCAGCCCAATGATCTGTCTTTGGCTGCACCTAGGGTTAGGGTTAGGGTTACACCTAGGGTTAGGGTTCAGAAAACCACAAGGCCCTGAGCTTCAGAGACAATGACAATGAGAAAGGCATGCCCAGGGGAGCGCAGCACTGTCCTAATATTACAGCTTTCCTATTTGCCCCATTGGAACTCACCTCAGCCCAATGCTGTTAATTAGCCTGAACCTAGTACTAGGGTTAGGGTTCCACCTAGGGTTAAGGTTAAGAAAACGAAAAGGCTTACAGCTATAGGGACACTGACAGCAAGAAAGGCATGCCTAGGGGACAGCATCTTTTCCCCAACCTTACAGCCTTCATGTTTTCCGAATCGGAACTCGCCTCAGCCCAATGCTGTATCTTAGGCTGCGCCTTGGGCTAGGTTTAGGGTTCGGGTTATGCCTAGGGTTAGGGTTCAGAAGACCACAAGGCCCAGATCTCCAGGGACAATGACAATGAGAGAGGCATGCCCAGGGGAGCACAATATTATCCCAAAACTTTAGCCTTCATTTTTCCTAATCGGAACTCGCCTCAGCCCAATGCTTAATCTTAGGCTGTTCCTCAGGTTAGGAGTAGGGTTAGGGTTTCACCTAGGGTTAGGGTTAAGAAAACCACAAGGCCAGATCTCCAGGGACATTGGCAGTGAGAAACGCACGCCAAGGGGAGGACCGCATTGTCCCAAACTTGTAGCCTTCATGTTTTCCTAACCGGAACTCATCTCAGCCCAATGTTCTGTCTTTGGCTGCACCTAGGGTTAGGGTTAGGGTTACGCCTAGGGTTAGGGTTCAGAAAACCACAAAGCCCTGAGCTCCAGGGACGCTGACAATGAGAAAGGCATGCCAAGGGGATTGCATCTTTACCCCAACCTTGCAGTTGTCATGTTTTATAAATTGGAACTCACCTCAGCCCAATGCTCTATCTTAGGCTGTGCCTTGGGCTAGGGTTAGGGTTAGGGTTATGCCTAGGGTTAGGGTTCCGAAAACCACAAGGCCCAGAGCTCCAGGGACAATGACAATGAGAGAGGCATGCCCAGGGGAGCAGAACATTATCCCAAACTTCCAGCCTTCGTGTTTCCTAATTGGAACTCGCCCCAGCCCAATGCTGAATCTTAGGCTGTGCCTTGGGCTAGGGTTAGGGTTAGGGTTATGCCTAGGGTTAGGGTTCAGAAAACCACAAGTCCCAGAGCTCCATGGACACTGACAGTGAGAAAGGCATGCCCAGGAGAGCACAACATTCCCCCAAAACTTTAGCCTTCGTTTTTCCTAATCGGAACTCACCTCAGCCCAATGCTGAATGTTAGGCTGCGGCTAGGGTTAGGGTTAGGGTTACGCCTAGGGTTAGGGTTCAGAAAACCACAAAGCCCTGAGCTCCAGGGACAATGACAATGAGAAAGGCAGGCCCAGGGGAGCACAGCATTACCCCAAAATTTTAGCCTTCCTATTTCCTAATCGGAAATCACCTCAGCCCAATGCTCTTTCTTTGGCTGTGCTTTGGGCTAGGGTTAGGGTTAGGGTTTCGCCTAGGGTTAGGGTTCAGAAAAACACAAGGCCCAGAGCTCCAGGGACATTGACTATGAGAAAGGCACGCCAAGGGGAGGACCGCATTGTCCCAAACTTGTAGCCTTCATGTTTTCCTAACCGGAACTCATCTCAGCCCAATGTTCTGTCTTTGGCTGCACCTAGGCTTAGGGTTAGGGTTCCGCCTAGGGTTAGGGTTCAGAAAACCACAAGGCCCAGAGCTCCAGGGACAATGACAATGAGAGAGGCATGCCCAGGGGAGCAGAACATTATCCCAAACTTCCAGCCTTCGTGTTTCCTAATTGGAACTCGCCCCAGCCCAATACTGAATCTTAGGCTGTGCCTTGGGCTAGGGTTAGGGTTAGGGTTATGCCTAGGGTTAGGGTTCAGAAAACCACAAGGCCCAGAGCTCCATGGACACTGACAGTGAGAAAGGCATGCCCAGGAGAGCACAACATTCCCCCAAAACTTTAGCCTTCGTTTTTCCTAATCGGAACTCACCTCAGCCCAATGCTGAATGTTAGGCTGCGGCTAGGGTTAGGGTTAGGGTTCCGCCTAGGGTTAGGGTTCTGAAAACCACAAGGCCCGGAGCTCCAGGGACAATGACAATGAGAAAGGCATGCCCAGGGGAGCACAACATTATCCCAAATTTCCAGCCTTCGTTTTTCCTAATTGGAACTCGCCTCAGCCCAATGCTTAATCTTAGGCTGTTCCTCGGGTTAGGAATAGGGTTAGGGTTCCGCCTAGGGTTAGGGTTCAGAAAACCACAAGGCCCGGAGCTCCAGGGACAATGACAATGAGAAAGGCATGCCCAGGGGAGCACAACATTACCCCAAACTTCCAGCCTTCGTGTTTCCTAATTGGAACTCGATTCAGCCAAATGCTGAATCTTAGGCTGTGCCTTGGGCTAGGGTTAGGGTTAGGGTTATGCCTAGGGTTAGGGTTCAGAAAACCACAAGGCCCAGAGCTCCATGGACACTGACAGTGAGAAAGGCATGCCCAGGAGAGCACAACATTCCCCCAAAACTTTAGCCTTCATTTTTCCTAATCGGAACTCACCTCAGCCCAATGCTGAATGTTAGGCTGCGGCTAGGGTTAGGGTTAGGGTTACGCCTAGGGTTAGGGTTCAGAAAACCACAAAGCCCTGAGCTCCAGGGACAATGACAATGAGAAAGGCAGGCCCAGGGGAGCACAGCATTACCCCAAAATTTTAGCCTTCGTATTTCCTAATCGTAAATCACCTCAGCCCAATGCTCTTTCTTTGGCTGTGCTTTGGGCTAGGGTTAGGCTTAGGGTTTCGCCTAGGGTTAGGGTTCAGAAAAACACAAGGCCCAGAGCTCCAGGGACATTGACTATGAGAAAGGCATGCCAAGGGGAGGACCGCATTGTCCCAAACTTGTAGCCTTCATGTTTTCCTAACCGGAACTCATCTCAGCCCAATGATCTGTCTTTGGCTGCACCTAGGGTTAGGGTTAGGGTTACACCTAGGGTTAGGGTTCAGAAAACCACAAGGCCCTGAGCTTCAGAGACAATGACAATGAGAAAGGCATGCCCAGGGGAGCGCAGCACTGTCCTAATATTACAGCTTTCCTATTTGCCCCATTGGAACTCACCTCAGCCCAATGCTGTTAATTAGCCTGAACCTAGTACTAGGGTTAGGGTTCCACCTAGGGTTAAGGTTAAGAAAACGAAAAGGCTTACAGCTATAGGGACACTGACAGCAAGAAAGGCATGCCTAGGGGACAGCATCTTTTCCCCAACCTTACAGCCTTCATGTTTTCCGAATCGGAACTCGCCTCAGCCCAATGCTGTATCTTAGGCTGCGCCTTGGGCTAGGTTTAGGGTTCGGGTTATGCCTAGGGTTAGGGTTCAGAAGACCACAAGGCCCAGATCTCCAGGGACAATGACAATGAGAGAGGCATGCCCAGGGGAGCACAATATTATCCCAAAACTTTAGCCTTCATTTTTCCTAATCGGAACTCGCCTCAGCCCAATGCTTAATCTTAGGCTGTTCCTCAGGTTAGGAGTAGGGTTAGGGTTTCACCTAGGGTTAGGGTTAAGAAAACCACAAGGCCAGATCTCCAGGGACATTGGCAGTGAGAAACGCACGCCAAGGGGAGGACCGCATTGTCCCAAACTTGTAGCCTTCATGTTTTCCTAACCGGAACTCATCTCAGCCCAATGTTCTGTCTTTGGCTGCACCTAGGGTTAGGGTTAGGGTTACGCCTAGGGTTAGGGTTCAGAAAACCACAAAGCCCTGAGCTCCAGGGACGCTGACAATGAGAAAGGCATGCCAAGGGGATTGCATCTTTACCCCAACCTTGCAGTTGTCATGTTTTATAAATTGGAACTCACCTCAGCCCAATGCTGAATCTTAGGCTGTGCCTTGGGCTAGGGTTAGGGTTAGGGTTATGCCTAGGGTTAGGGTTCAGAAAACCACAAGTCCCAGAGCTCCATGGACACTGACAGTGAGAAAGGCATGCCCAGGAGAGCACAACATTCCCCCAAAACTTTAGCCTTCGTTTTTCCTAATCGGAACTCACCTCAGCCCAATGCTGAATGTTAGGCTGCGGCTAGGGTTAGGGTTAGGGTTACGCCTAGGGTTAGGGTTCAGAAAACCACAAAGCCCTGAGCTCCAGGGACAATGACAATGAGAAAGGCAGGCCCAGGGGAGCACAGCATTACCCCAAAATTTTAGCCTTCCTATTTCCTAATCGGAAATCACCTCAGCCCAATGCTCTTTCTTTGGCTGTGCTTTGGGCTAGGGTTAGGGTTAGGGTTTCGCCTAGGGTTAGGGTTCAGAAAAACACAAGGCCCAGAGCTCCAGGGACATTGACTATGAGAAAGGCACGCCAAGGGGAGGACCGCATTGTCCCAAACTTGTAGCCTTCATGTTTTCCTAACCGGAACTCATCTCAGCCCAATGTTCTGTCTTTGGCTGCACCTAGGCTTAGGGTTAGGGTTCCGCCTAGGGTTAGGGTTCAGAAAACCACAAGGCCCAGAGCTCCAGGGACAATGACAATGAGAGAGGCATGCCCAGGGGAGCAGAACATTATCCCAAACTTCCAGCCTTCGTGTTTCCTAATTGGAACTCGCCCCAGCCCAATACTGAATCTTAGGCTGTGCCTTGGGCTAGGGTTAGGGTTAGGGTTATGCCTAGGGTTAGGGTTCAGAAAACCACAAGGCCCAGAGCTCCATGGACACTGACAGTGAGAAAGGCATGCCCAGGAGAGCACAACATTCCCCCAAAACTTTAGCCTTCGTTTTTCCTAATCGGAACTCACCTCAGCCCAATGCTGAATGTTAGGCTGCGGCTAGGGTTAGGGTTAGGGTTCCGCCTAGGGTTAGGGTTCTGAAAACCACAAGGCCCGGAGCTCCAGGGACAATGACAATGAGAAAGGCATGCCCAGGGGAGCACAACATTATCCCAAATTTCCAGCCTTCGTTTTTCCTAATTGGAACTCGCCTCAGCCCAATGCTTAATCTTAGGCTGTTCCTCGGGTTAGGAATAGGGTTAGGGTTCCGCCTAGGGTTAGGGTTCAGAAAACCACAAGGCCCGGAGCTCCAGGGACAATGACAATGAGAAAGGCATGCCCAGGGGAGCACAACATTACCCCAAACTTCCAGCCTTCGTGTTTCCTAATTGGAACTCGATTCAGCCAAATGCTGAATCTTAGGCTGTGCCTTGGGCTAGGGTTAGGGTTAGGGTTATGCCTAGGGTTAGGGTTCAGAAAACCACAAGGCCCAGAGCTCCATGGACACTGACAGTGAGAAAGGCATGCCCAGGAGAGCACAACATTCCCCCAAAACTTTAGCCTTCATTTTTCCTAATCGGAACTCACCTCAGCCCAATGCTGAATGTTAGGCTGCGGCTAGGGTTAGGGTTAGGGTTACGCCTAGGGTTAGGGTTCAGAAAACCACAAAGCCCTGAGCTCCAGGGACAATGACAATGAGAAAGGCAGGCCCAGGGGAGCACAGCATTACCCCAAAATTTTAGCCTTCCTATTTCCTAATCGTAAATCACCTCAGCCCAATGCTCTTTCTTTGGCTGTGCTTTGGGCTAGGGTTAGGGTTAGGGTTTCGCCTAGGGTTAGGGTTCAGAAAAACACAAGGCCCAGAGCTCCAGGGACATTGACTATGAGAAAGGCATGCCAAGGGGAGGACCGCATTGTCCCAAACTTGTAGCCTTCATGTTTTCCTAACCGGAACTCATCTCAGCCCAATGATCTGTCTTTGGCTGCACCTAGGGTTAGGGTTAGGGTTACACCTAGGGTTAGGGTTCAGAAAACCACAAGGCCCTGAGCTTCAGAGACAATGACAATGAGAAAGGCATGCCCAGGGGAGCGCAGCACTGTCCTAATATTACAGCTTTCCTATTTGCCCCATTGGAACTCACCTCAGCCCAATGCTGTTAATTAGCCTGAACCTAGTACTAGGGTTAGGGTTCCACCTAGGGTTAAGGTTAAGAAAACGAAAAGGCTTACAGCTATAGGGACACTGACAGCAAGAAAGGCATGCCTAGGGGACAGCATCTTTTCCCCAACCTTACAGCCTTCATGTTTTCCGAATCGGAACTCGCCTCAGCCCAATGCTGTATCTTAGGCTGCGCCTTGGGCTAGGTTTAGGGTTCGGGTTATGCCTAGGGTTAGGGTTCAGAAGACCACAAGGCCCAGATCTCCAGGGACAATGACAATGAGAGAGGCATGCCCAGGGGAGCACAATATTATCCCAAAACTTTAGCCTTCATTTTTCCTAATCGGAACTCGCCTCAGCCCAATGCTTAATCTTAGGCTGTTCCTCAGGTTAGGAGTAGGGTTAGGGTTTCACCTAGGGTTAGGGTTAAGAAAACCACAAGGCCAGATCTCCAGGGACATTGGCAGTGAGAAACGCACGCCAAGGGGAGGACCGCATTGTCCCAAACTTGTAGCCTTCATGTTTTCCTAACCGGAACTCATCTCAGCCCAATGTTCTGTCTTTGGCTGCACCTAGGGTTAGGGTTAGGGTTACGCCTAGGGTTAGGGTTCAGAAAACCACAAAGCCCTGAGCTCCAGGGACAATGACAATGAGAAAGGCAGGCCCAGGGGAGCACAGCATTACCCCAAAATTTTAGCCTTCCTATTTCCTAATCGGAAATCACCTCAGCCCAATGCTCTTTCTTTGGCTGTGCTTTGGGCTAGGGTTAGGGTTAGGGTTTCGCCTAGGGTTAGGGTTCAGAAAAACACAAGGCCCAGAGCTCCAGGGACATTGACTATGAGAAAGGCACGCCAAGGGGAGGACCGCATTGTCCCAAACTTGCAGCCTTCATGTTTTCCTAACCGGAACTCATCTCAGCCCAATGTTCTGTCTTTGGCTGCACCTAGGCTTAGGGTTAGGGTTCCGCCTAGGGTTAGGGTTCAGAAAACCACAAGGCCCAGAGCTCCAGGGACAATGACAATGAGAGAGGCATGCCCAGGGGAGCAGAACATTATCCCAAACTTCCAGCCTTCGTGTTTCCTAATTGGAACTCGCCCCAGCCCAATGCTGAATCTTAGGCTGTGCCTTGGGCTAGGGTTAGGGTTAGGGTTATGCCTAGGGTTAGGGTTCAGAAAACCACAAGGCCCAGAGCTCCATGGACACTGACAGTGAGAAAGGCATGCCCAGGAGAGCACAACATTCCCCCAAAACTTTAGCCTTCGTTTTTCCTAATCGGAACTCACCTCAGCCCAATGCTGAATGTTAGGCTGCGGCTAGGGTTAGGGTTAGGGTTACGCCTAGGGTTAGGGTTCTGAAAACCACAAGGCCCGGAGCTCCAGGGACAATGACAATGAGAAAGGCATGCCCAGGGGAGCACAAATTATCCCAAATTTCCAGCCTTCGTGTTTCCTAATTGGAACTCGCCTCAGCCCAATGCTTAATCTTAGGCTGTTCCTCGGGTTAGGAATAGGGTTAGGGTTCCGCCTAGGGTTAGGGTTCAGAAAACCACAAGGCCCGGAGCTCCAGGGACAATGACAATGAGAAAGGCATGCCCAGGGGAGCACAACATTACCCCAAACTTCCAGCCTTCGTGTTTCCTAATTGGAACTCGATTCAGCCAAATGCTGAATCTTAGGCTGTGCCTTGGGCTAGGGTTAGGGTTAGGGTTATGCCTAGGGTTAGGGTTCAGAAAACCACAAGGCCCAGAGCTCCATGGACACTGACAGTGAGAAAGGCATGCCCAGGAGAGCACAACATTCCCCCAAAATTTTAGCCTTCGTTTTTCCTAATCGGAACTCACCTCAGCCCAATGCTGAATGTTAGGCTGCGGCTAGGGTTTGGGTTAGGGTTACGCCTAGGGTTAGGGTTCAGAAAACCACAAAGCCCTGAGCTCCAGGGACAATGACAATGAGAAAGGCAGGCCCAGGGGAGCACAGCATTACCCCAAAATTTTAGCCTTCCTATTTCCTAATCGGAAATCACCTCAGCCCAATGCTCTTTCTTTGGCTGTGCTTTGGGCTAGGGTTAGGGTTAGGGTTCCGCCTAGGGTTAGGGTTCTGAAAACCACAAGGCCCGGAGCTCCAGGGACAATGACAATGAGAAAGGCATGCCCAGGGGAGCACAACATTATCCCAAATTTCCAGCCTTCGTTTTTCCTAATTGGAACTCGCCTCAGCCCAATGCTTAATCTTAGGCTGTTCCTCGGGTTAGGAATAGGGTTAGGGTTCCGCCTAGGGTTAGGGTTCAGAAAACCACAAGGCCCGGAGCTCCAGGGACAATGACAATGAGAAAGGCATGCCCAGGGGAGCACAACATTACCCCAAACTTCCAGCCTTCGTGTTTCCTAATTGGAACTCGATTCAGCCAAATGCTGAATCTTAGGCTGTGCCTTGGGCTAGGGTTAGGGTTAGGGTTATGCCTAGGGTTAGGGTTCAGAAAACCACAAGGCCCAGAGCTCCATGGACACTGACAGTGAGAAAGGCATGCCCAGGAGAGCACAACATTCCCCCAAAACTTTAGCCTTCATTTTTCCTAATCGGAACTCACCTCAGCCCAATGCTGAATGTTAGGCTGCGGCTAGGGTTAGGGTTAGGGTTACGCCTAGGGTTAGGGTTCAGAAAACCACAAAGCCCTGAGCTCCAGGGACAATGACAATGAGAAAGGCAGGCCCAGGGGAGCACAGCATTACCCCAAAATTTTAGCCTTCGTATTTCCTAATCGTAAATCACCTCAGCCCAATGCTCTTTCTTTGGCTGTGCTTTGGGCTAGGGTTAGGCTTAGGGTTTCGCCTAGGGTTAGGGTTCAGAAAAACACAAGGCCCAGAGCTCCAGGGACATTGACTATGAGAAAGGCATGCCAAGGGGAGGACCGCATTGTCCCAAACTTGTAGCCTTCATGTTTTCCTAACCGGAACTCATCTCAGCCCAATGATCTGTCTTTGGCTGCACCTAGGGTTAGGGTTAGGGTTACACCTAGGGTTAGGGTTCAGAAAACCACAAGGCCCTGAGCTTCAGAGACAATGACAATGAGAAAGGCATGCCCAGGGGAGCGCAGCACTGTCCTAATATTACAGCTTTCCTATTTGCCCCATTGGAACTCACCTCAGCCCAATGCTGTTAATTAGCCTGAACCTAGTACTAGGGTTAGGGTTCCACCTAGGGTTAAGGTTAAGAAAACGAAAAGGCTTACAGCTATAGGGACACTGACAGCAAGAAAGGCATGCCTAGGGGACAGCATCTTTTCCCCAACCTTACAGCCTTCATGTTTTCCGAATCGGAACTCGCCTCAGCCCAATGCTGTATCTTAGGCTGCGCCTTGGGCTAGGTTTAGGGTTCGGGTTATGCCTAGGGTTAGGGTTCAGAAGACCACAAGGCCCAGATCTCCAGGGACAATGACAATGAGAGAGGCATGCCCAGGGGAGCACAATATTATCCCAAAACTTTAGCCTTCATTTTTCCTAATCGGAACTCGCCTCAGCCCAATGCTTAATCTTAGGCTGTTCCTCAGGTTAGGAGTAGGGTTAGGGTTTCACCTAGGGTTAGGGTTAAGAAAACCACAAGGCCAGATCTCCAGGGACATTGGCAGTGAGAAACGCACGCCAAGGGGAGGACCGCATTGTCCCAAACTTGTAGCCTTCATGTTTTCCTAACCGGAACTCATCTCAGCCCAATGTTCTGTCTTTGGCTGCACCTAGGGTTAGGGTTAGGGTTACGCCTAGGGTTAGGGTTCAGAAAACCACAAAGCCCTGAGCTCCAGGGACAATGACAATGAGAAAGGCAGGCCCAGGGGAGCACAGCATTACCCCAAAATTTTAGCCTTCCTATTTCCTAATCGGAAATCACCTCAGCCCAATGCTCTTTCTTTGGCTGTGCTTTGGGCTAGGGTTAGGGTTAGGGTTTCGCCTAGGGTTAGGGTTCAGAAAAACACAAGGCCCAGAGCTCCAGGGACATTGACTATGAGAAAGGCACGCCAAGGGGAGGACCGCATTGTCCCAAACTTGCAGCCTTCATGTTTTCCTAACCGGAACTCATCTCAGCCCAATGTTCTGTCTTTGGCTGCACCTAGGCTTAGGGTTAGGGTTCCGCCTAGGGTTAGGGTTCAGAAAACCACAAGGCCCAGAGCTCCAGGGACAATGACAATGAGAAAGGCATGCCCAGGGGAGCAGAACATTATCCCAAACTTCCAGCCTTCGTGTTTCCTAATTGGAACTCGCCCCAGCCCAATGCTGAATCTTAGGCTGTGCCTTGGGCTAGGGTTAGGGTTAGGGTTATGCCTAGGGTTAGGGTTCAGAAAACCACAAGGCCCAGAGCTCCATGGACACTGACAGTGAGAAAGGCATGCCCAGGAGAGCACAACATTCCCCCAAAACTTTAGCCTTCGTTTTTCCTAATCGGAACTCACCTCAGCCCAATGCTGAATGTTAGGCTGCGGCTAGGGTTAGGGTTAGGGTTACGCCTAGGGTTAGGGTTCTGAAAACCACAAGGCCCGGAGCTCCAGGGACAATGACAATGAGAAAGGCATGCCCAGGGGAGCACAAATTATCCCAAATTTCCAGCCTTCGTGTTTCCTAATTGGAACTCGCCTCAGCCCAATGCTTAATCTTAGGCTGTTCCTCGGGTTAGGAATAGGGTTAGGGTTCCGCCTAGGGTTAGGGTTCAGAAAACCACAAGGCCCGGAGCTCCAGGGACAATGACAATGAGAAAGGCATGCCCAGGGGAGCACAACATTACCCCAAACTTCCAGCCTTCGTGTTTCCTAATTGGAACTCGATTCAGCCAAATGCTGAATCTTAGGCTGTGCCTTGGGCTAGGGTTAGGGTTAGGGTTATGCCTAGGGTTAGGGTTCAGAAAACCACAAGGCCCAGAGCTCCATGGACACTGACAGTGAGAAAGGCATGCCCAGGAGAGCACAACATTCCCCCAAAATTTTAGCCTTCGTTTTTCCTAATCGGAACTCACCTCAGCCCAATGCTGAATGTTAGGCTGCGGCTAGGGTTTGGGTTAGGGTTACGCCTAGGGTTAGGGTTCAGAAAACCACAAAGCCCTGAGCTCCAGGGACAATGACAATGAGAAAGGCAGGCCCAGGGGAGCACAGCATTACCCCAAAATTTTAGCCTTCCTATTTCCTAATCGGAAATCACCTCAGCCCAATGCTCTTTCTTTGGCTGTGCTTTGGGCTAGGGTTAGGGTTAGGGTTTCGCCTAGGGTTAGGGTTCAGAAAAACACAAGGCCCAGAGCTCCAGGGACATTGACTATGAGAAAGGCATGCCAAGGGGAGGACCGCATTGTCCCAAACTTGTAGCCTTCATGTTTTCCTAACCGGAACTCATCTCAGCCCAATGTTCTGTCTTTGGCTGCACCTAGGCTTAGGGTTAGGGTTCCGCCTAGGGTTAGGGTTCAGAAAACCACAAGGCCCAGAGCTCCAGGGACAATGACAATGAGAGAGGCATGCCCAGGGGAGCAGAACATTATCCCAAACTTCCAGCCTTCGTGTTTCCTAATTGGAACTCGCCCCAGCCCAATACTGAATCTTAGGCTGTGCCTTGGGCTAGGGTTAGGGTTAGGGTTATGCCTAGGGTTAGGGTTCAGAAAACCACAAGGCCCAGAGCTCCATGGACACTGACAGTGAGAAAGGCATGCCCAGGAGAGCACAACATTCCCCCAAAACTTTAGCCTTCGTTTTTCCTAATCGGAACTCACCTCAGCCCAATGCTGAATGTTAGGCTGCGGCTAGGGTTTGGGTTAGGGTTACGCCTAGGGTTAGGGTTCAGAAAACCACAAAGCCCTGAGCTCCAGGGACAATGACAATGAGAAAGGCAGGCCCAGGGGAGCACAGCATTACCCCAAAATTTTAGCCTTCGTATTTCCTAATCGTAAATCACCTCAGCCCAATGCTCTTTCTTTGGCTGTGCTTTGGGCTAGGGTTAGGGTTAGGGTTTCGCCTAGGGTTAGGGTTCAGAAAAACACAAGGCCCAGAGCTCCAGGGACATTGACTATGAGAAAGGCATGCCAAGGGGAGGACCGCATTGTCCCAAACTTGTAGCCTTCATGTTTTCCTAACCGGAACTCATCTCAGCCCAATGTTCTGTCTTTGGCTGCACCTAGGCTTAGGGTTAGGGTTCCGCCTAGGGTTAGGGTTCAGAAAACCACAAGGCCCAGAGCTCCAGGGACAATGACAATGAGAGAGGCATGCCCAGGGGAGCAGAACATTATCCCAAACTTCCAGCCTTCGTGTTTCCTAATTGGAACTCGCCCCAGCCCAATACTGAATCTTAGGCTGTGCCTTGGGCTAGGGTTAGGGTTAGGGTTATGCCTAGGGTTAGGGTTCAGAAAACCACAAGGCCCAGAGCTCCATGGACACTGACAGTGAGAAAGGCATGCCCAGGAGAGCACAACATTCCCCCAAAACTTTAGCCTTCGTTTTTCCTAATCGGAACTCACCTCAGCCCAATGCTGAATGTTAGGCTGCGGCTAGGGTTAGGGTTAGGGTTCCGCCTAGGGTTAGGGTTCAGAAAACCACAAAGCCCTGAGCTCCAGGGACAATGACAATGAGAAAGGCAGGCCCAGGGGAGCACAGCATTACCCCAAAATTTTAGCCTTCCTATTTCCTAATCGTAAATCACCTCAGCCCAATGCTCTTTCTTTGGCTGTGCTTTGGGCTAGGGTTAGGGTTAGGGTTTCGCCTAGGGTTAGGGTTCAGAAAAACACAAGGCCCAGAGCTCCAGGGACATTGACTATGAGAAAGGCATGCCAAGGGGAGGACCGCATTGTCCCAAACTTGTAGCCTTCATGTTTTCCTAACCGGAACTCATCTCAGCCCAATGATCTGTCTTTGGCTGCACCTAGGGTTAGGGTTAGGGTTACACCTAGGGTTAGGGTTCAGAAAACCACAAGGCCCTGAGCTTCAGAGACAATGACAATGAGAAAGGCATGCCCAGGGGAGCGCAGCACTGTCCTAATATTACAGCTTTCCTATTTGCCCCATTGGAACTCACCTCAGCCCAATGCTGTTAATTAGCCTGAACCTAGTACTAGGGTTAGGGTTCCACCTAGGGTTAAGGTTAAGAAAACGAAAAGGCTTACAGCTATAGGGACACTGACAGCAAGAAAGGCATGCCTAGGGGACAGCATCTTTTCCCCAACCTTACAGCCTTCATGTTTTCCGAATCGGAACTCGCCTCAGCCCAATGCTGTATCTTAGGCTGCGCCTTGGGCTAGGTTTAGGGTTCGGGTTATGCCTAGGGTTAGGGTTCAGAAGACCACAAGGCCCAGATCTCCAGGGACAATGACAATGAGAGAGGCATGCCCAGGGGAGCACAATATTATCCCAAAACTTTAGCCTTCATTTTTCCTAATCGGAACTCGCCTCAGCCCAATGCTTAATCTTAGGCTGTTCCTCAGGTTAGGAGTAGGGTTAGGGTTTCACCTAGGGTTAGGGTTAAGAAAACCACAAGGCCAGATCTCCAGGGACATTGGCAGTGAGAAACGCACGCCAAGGGGAGGACCGCATTGTCCCAAACTTGTAGCCTTCATGTTTTCCTAACCGGAACTCATCTCAGCCCAATGTTCTGTCTTTGGCTGCACCTAGGGTTAGGGTTAGGGTTACGCCTAGGGTTAGGGTTCAGAAAACCACAAAGCCCTGAGCTCCAGGGACGCTGACAATGAGAAAGGCATGCCAAGGGGATTGCATCTTTACCCCAACCTTGCAGTTGTCATGTTTTATAAATTGGAACTCACCTCAGCCCAATGCTCTATCTTAGGCTGTGCCTTGGGCTAGGGTTAGGGTTAGGGTTATGCCTAGGGTTAGGGTTCCGAAAACCACAAGGCCCAGAGCTCCAGGGACAATGACAATGAGAGAGGCATTCCCAGGGGAGCAGAACATTATCCCAAACTTCCAGCCTTCGTGTTTCCTAATTGGAACTCGCCCCAGCCCAATGCTGAATCTTAGGCTGTGCCTTGGGCTAGGGTTAGGGTTAGGGTTATGCCTAGGGTTAGGGTTCAGAAAACCACAAGTCCCAGAGCTCCATGGACACTGACAGTGAGAAAGGCATGCCCAGGAGAGCACAACATTCCCCCAAAACTTTAGCCTTCGTTTTTCCTAATCGGAACTCACCTCAGCCCAATGCTGAATGTTAGGCTGCGGCTAGGGTTAGGGTTAGGGTTCCGCCTAGGGTTAGGGTTCTGAAAACCACAAGGCCCGGAGCTCCAGGGACAATGACAATGAGAAAGGCATGCCCAGGGGAGCACAACATTATCCCAAATTTCCAGCCTTCGTGTTTCCTAATTGGAACTCGCCTCAGCCCAATGCTTAATCTTAGGCTGTTCCTCGGGTTAGGAATAGGGTTAGGGTTCCGCCTAGGGTTAGGGTTCAGAAAACCACAAGGCCCGGAGCTCCAGGGACAATGACAATGAGAAAGGCATGCCCAGGGGAGCACAACATTACCCCAAACTTCCAGCCTTCGTGTTTCCTAATTGGAACTCGATTCAGCCAAATGCTGAATCTTAGGCTGTGCCTTGGGCTAGGGTTAGGGTTAGGGTTATGCCTAGGGTTAGGGTTCAGAAAACCACAAGGCCCAGAGCTCCATGGACACTGACAGTGAGAAAGGCATGCCCAGGAGAGCACAACATTCCCCCAAAACTTTAGCCTTCGTTTTTCCTAATCGGAACTCACCTCAGCCCAATGCTGAATGTTAGGCTGCGGCTAGGGTTAGGGTTAGGGTTCCGCCTAGGGTTAGGGTTCAGAAAACCACAAAGCCCTGAGCTCCAGGGACAATGACAATGAGAAAGGCAGGCCCAGGGGAGCACAGCATTACCCCAAAATTTTAGCCTTCCTATTTCCTAATCGGAAATCACCTCAGCCCAATGCTCTTTCTTTGGCTGTGCTTTGGGCTAGGGTTAGGGTTAGGGTTTCGCCTAGGGTTAGGGTTCAGAAAAACACAAGGCCCAGAGCTTTAGGGACATTGACTATGAGAAAGGCACGCCAAGGGGAGGACCGCATTGTCCCAAACTTGTAGCCTTCATGTTTTCCTAACCGGAACTCATCTCAGCCCAATGTTCTGTCTTTGGCTGCACCTAGGGTTAGGGTTAGGGTTCCGCCTAGGGTTAGGGTTCAGAAAACCACAAGGCCCAGAGCTCCAGGGACAATGACAATGAGAGAGGCATGCCCAGGGGAGCAGAACATTATCCCAAACTTCCAGCCTTCGTGTTTCCTAATTGGAACTCGCCCCAGCCCAATACTGAATCTTAGGCTGTGCCTTGGGCTAGGGTTAGGGTTAGGGTTATGCCTAGGGTTAGGGTTCAGAAAACCACAAGGCCCAGAGCTCCATGGACACTGACAGTGAGAAAGGCATGCCCAGGAGAGCACAACATTCCCCCAAAACTTTAGCCTTCGTTTTTCCTAATCGGAACTCACCTCAGCCCAATGCTGAATGTTAGGCTGCGGCTAGGGTTAGGGTTAGGGTTCCGCCTAGGGTTAGGGTTCTGAAAACCACAAGGCCCGGAGCTCCAGGGACAATGACAATGAGAAAGGCATGCCCAGGGGAGCACAACATTATCCCAAATTTCCAGCCTTCGTTTTTCCTAATTGGAACTCGCCTCAGCCCAATGCTTAATCTTAGGCTGTTCCTCGGGTTAGGAATAGGGTTAGGGTTCCGCCTAGGGTTAGGGTTCAGAAAACCACAAGGCCCGGAGCTCCAGGGACAATGACAATGAGAAAGGCATGCCCAGGGGAGCACAACATTACCCCAAACTTCCAGCCTTCGTGTTTCCTAATTGGAACTCGATTCAGCCAAATGCTGAATCTTAGGCTGTGCCTTGGGCTAGGGTTAGGGTTAGGGTTATGCCTAGGGTTAGGGTTCAGAAAACCACAAGGCCCAGAGCTCCATGGACACTGACAGTGAGAAAGGCATGCCCAGGAGAGCACAACATTCCCCCAAAACTTTAGCCTTCATTTTTCCTAATCGGAACTCACCTCAGCCCAATGCTGAATGTTAGGCTGCGGCTAGGGTTAGGGTTAGGGTTACGCCTAGGGTTAGGGTTCAGAAAACCACAAAGCCCTGAGCTCCAGGGACAATGACAATGAGAAAGGCAGGCCCAGGGGAGCACAGCATTACCCCAAAATTTTAGCCTTCGTATTTCCTAATCGTAAATCACCTCAGCCCAATGCTCTTTCTTTGGCTGTGCTTTGGGCTAGGGTTAGGGTTAGGGTTTCGCCTAGGGTTAGGGTTCAGAAAAACACAAGGCCCAGAGCTCCAGGGACATTGACTATGAGAAAGGCATGCCAAGGGGAGGACCGCATTGTCCCAAACTTGTAGCCTTCATGTTTTCCTAACCGGAACTCATCTCAGCCCAATGATCTGTCTTTGGCTGCACCTAGGGTTAGGGTTAGGGTTACACCTAGGGTTAGGGTTCAGAAAACCACAAGGCCCTGAGCTTCAGAGACAATGACAATGAGAAAGGCATGCCCAGGGGAGCGCAGCACTGTCCTAATATTACAGCTTTCCTATTTGCCCCATTGGAACTCACCTCAGCCCAATGCTGTTAATTAGCCTGAACCTAGTACTAGGGTTAGGGTTCCACCTAGGGTTAAGGTTAAGAAAACGAAAAGGCTTACAGCTATAGGGACACTGACAGCAAGAAAGGCATGCCTAGGGGACAGCATCTTTTCCCCAACCTTACAGCCTTCATGTTTTCCGAATCGGAACTCGCCTCAGCCCAATGCTGTATCTTAGGCTGCGCCTTGGGCTAGGTTTAGGGTTCGGGTTATGCCTAGGGTTAGGGTTCAGAAGACCACAAGGCCCAGATCTCCAGGGACAATGACAATGAGAGAGGCATGCCCAGGGGAGCACAATATTATCCCAAAACTTTAGCCTTCATTTTTCCTAATCGGAACTCGCCTCAGCCCAATGCTTAATCTTAGGCTGTTCCTCAGGTTAGGAGTAGGGTTAGGGTTTCACCTAGGGTTAGGGTTAAGAAAACCACAAGGCCAGATCTCCAGGGACATTGGCAGTGAGAAACGCACGCCAAGGGGAGGACCGCATTGTCCCAAACTTGTAGCCTTCATGTTTTCCTAACCGGAACTCATCTCAGCCCAATGTTCTGTCTTTGGCTGCACCTAGGGTTAGGGTTAGGGTTACGCCTAGGGTTAGGGTTCAGAAAACCACAAAGCCCTGAGCTCCAGGGACAATGACAATGAGAAAGGCAGGCCCAGGGGAGCACAGCATTACCCCAAAATTTTAGCCTTCCTATTTCCTAATCGGAAATCACCTCAGCCCAATGCTCTTTCTTTGGCTGTGCTTTGGGCTAGGGTTAGGGTTAGGGTTTCGCCTAGGGTTAGGGTTCAGAAAAACACAAGGCCCAGAGCTCCAGGGACATTGACTATGAGAAAGGCACGCCAAGGGGAGGACCGCATTGTCCCAAACTTGTAGCCTTCATGTTTTCCTAACCGGAACTCATCTCAGCCCAATGTTCTGTCTTTGGCTGCACCTAGGCTTAGGGTTAGGGTTCCGCCTAGGGTTAGGGTTCAGAAAACCACAAGGCCCAGAGCTCCAGGGACAATGACAATGAGAGAGGCATGCCCAGGGGAGCAGAACATTATCCCAAACTTCCAGCCTTCGTGTTTCCTAATTGGAACTCGCCCCAGCCCAATGCTGAATCTTAGGCTGTGCCTTGGGCTAGGGTTAGGGTTAGGGTTATGCCTAGGGTTAGGGTTCAGAAAACCACAAGGCCCAGAGCTCCATGGACACTGACAGTGAGAAAGGCATGCCCAGGAGAGCACAACATTCCCCCAAAACTTTAGCCTTCGTTTTTCCTAATCGGAACTCACCTCAGCCCAATGCTGAATGTTAGGCTGCGGCTAGGGTTAGGGTTAGGGTTACGCCTAGGGTTAGGGTTCTGAAAACCACAAGGCCCGGAGCTCCAGGGACAATGACAATGAGAAAGGCATGCCCAGGGGAGCACAAATTATCCCAAATTTCCAGCCTTCGTGTTTCCTAATTGGAACTCGCCTCAGCCCAATGCTTAATCTTAGGCTGTTCCTCGGGTTAGGAATAGGGTTAGGGTTCCGCCTAGGGTTAGGGTTCAGAAAACCACAAGGCCCGGAGCTCCAGGGACAATGACAATGAGAAAGGCATGCCCAGGGGAGCACAACATTACCCCAAACTTCCAGCCTTCGTGTTTCCTAATTGGAACTCGATTCAGCCAAATGCTGAATCTTAGGCTGTGCCTTGGGCTAGGGTTAGGGTTAGGGTTATGCCTAGGGTTAGGGTTCAGAAAACCACAAGGCCCAGAGCTCCATGGACACTGACAGTGAGAAAGGCATGCCCAGGAGAGCACAACATTCCCCCAAAATTTTAGCCTTCGTTTTTCCTAATCGGAACTCACCTCAGCCCAATGCTGAATGTTAGGCTGCGGCTAGGGTTAGGGTTAGGGTTACGCCTAGGGTTAGGGTTCAGAAAACCACAAAGCCCTGAGCTCCAGGGACAATGACAATGAGAAAGGCAGGCCCAGGGGAGCACAGCATTACCCCAAAATTTTAGCCTTCCTATTTCCTAATCGGAAATCACCTCAGCCCAATGCTCTTTCTTTGGCTGTGCTTTGGGCTAGGGTTAGGGTTAGGGTTTCGCCTAGGGTTAGGGTTCAGAAAAACACAAGGCCCAGAGCTCCAGGGACATTGACTATGAGAAAGGCATGCCAAGGGGAGGACCGCATTGTCCCAAACTTGTAGCCTTCATGTTTTCCTAACCGGAACTCATCTCAGCCCAATGTTCTGTCTTTGGCTGCACCTAGGCTTAGGGTTAGGGTTCCGCCTAGGGTTAGGGTTCAGAAAACCACAAGGCCCAGAGCTCCAGGGACAATGACAATGAGAGAGGCATGCCCAGGGGAGCAGAACATTATCCCAAACTTCCAGCCTTCGTGTTTCCTAATTGGAACTCGCCCCAGCCCAATAATGAATCTTAGGCTGTGCCTTGGGCTAGGGTTAGGGTTAGGGTTATGCCTAGGGTTAGGGTTCAGAAAACCACAAGGCCCAGAGCTCCATGGACACTGACAGTGAGAAAGGCATGCCCAGGAGAGCACAACATTCCCCCAAAACTTTAGCCTTCGTTTTTCCTAATCGGAACTCACCTCAGCCCAATGCTGAATGTTAGGCTGCGGCTAGGGTTTGGGTTAGGGTTACGCCTAGGGTTAGGGTTCAGAAAACCACAAAGCCCTGAGCTCCAGGGACAATGACAATGAGAAAGGCAGGCCCAGGGGAGCACAGCATTACCCCAAAATTTTAGCCTTCGTATTTCCTAATCGTAAATCACCTCAGCCCAATGCTCTTTCTTTGGCTGTGCTTTGGGCTAGGGTTAGGGTTAGGGTTTCGCCTAGGGTTAGGGTTCAGAAAAACACAAGGCCCAGAGCTCCAGGGACATTGACTATGAGAAAGGCATGCCAAGGGGAGGACCGCATTGTCCCAAACTTGTAGCCTTCATGTTTTCCTAACCGGAACTCATCTCAGCCCAATGTTCTGTCTTTGGCTGCACCTAGGCTTAGGGTTAGGGTTCCGCCTAGGGTTAGGGTTCAGAAAACCACAAGGCCCAGAGCTCCAGGGACAATGACAATGAGAGAGGCATGCCCAGGGGAGCAGAACATTATCCCAAACTTCCAGCCTTCGTGTTTCCTAATTGGAACTCGCCCCAGCCCAATACTGAATCTTAGGCTGTGCCTTGGGCTAGGGTTAGGGTTAGGGTTATGCCTAGGGTTAGGGTTCAGAAAACCACAAGGCCCAGAGCTCCATGGACACTGACAGTGAGAAAGGCATGCCCAGGAGAGCACAACATTCCCCCAAAACTTTAGCCTTCGTTTTTCCTAATCGGAACTCACCTCAGCCCAATGCTGAATGTTAGGCTGCGGCTAGGGTTAGGGTTAGGGTTCCGCCTAGGGTTAGGGTTCAGAAAACCACAAAGCCCTGAGCTCCAGGGACAATGACAATGAGAAAGGCAGGCCCAGGGGAGCACAGCATTACCCCAAAATTTTAGCCTTCCTATTTCCTAATCGTAAATCACCTCAGCCCAATGCTCTTTCTTTGGCTGTGCTTTGGGCTAGGGTTAGGGTTAGGGTTTCGCCTAGGGTTAGGGTTCAGAAAAACACAAGGCCCAGAGCTCCAGGGACATTGACTATGAGAAAGGCATGCCAAGGGGAGGACCGCATTGTCCCAAACTTGTAGCCTTCATGTTTTCCTAACCGGAACTCATCTCAGCCCAATGATCTGTCTTTGGCTGCACCTAGGGTTAGGGTTAGGGTTACACCTAGGGTTAGGGTTCAGAAAACCACAAGGCCCTGAGCTTCAGAGACAATGACAATGAGAAAGGCATGCCCAGGGGAGCGCAGCACTGTCCTAATATTACAGCTTTCCTATTTGCCCCATTGGAACTCACCTCAGCCCAATGCTGTTAATTAGCCTGAACCTAGTACTAGGGTTAGGGTTCCACCTAGGGTTAAGGTTAAGAAAACGAAAAGGCTTACAGCTATAGGGACACTGACAGCAAGAAAGGCATGCCTAGGGGACAGCATCTTTTCCCCAACCTTACAGCCTTCATGTTTTCCGAATCGGAACTCGCCTCAGCCCAATGCTGTATCTTAGGCTGCGCCTTGGGCTAGGTTTAGGGTTCGGGTTATGCCTAGGGTTAGGGTTCAGAAGACCACAAGGCCCAGATCTCCAGGGACAATGACAATGAGAGAGGCATGCCCAGGGGAGCACAATATTATCCCAAAACTTTAGCCTTCATTTTTCCTAATCGGAACTCGCCTCAGCCCAATGCTTAATCTTAGGCTGTTCCTCAGGTTAGGAGTAGGGTTAGGGTTTCACCTAGGGTTAGGGTTAAGAAAACCACAAGGCCAGATCTCCAGGGACATTGGCAGTGAGAAACGCACGCCAAGGGGAGGACCGCATTGTCCCAAACTTGTAGCCTTCATGTTTTCCTAACCGGAACTCATCTCAGCCCAATGTTCTGTCTTTGGCTGCACCTAGGGTTAGGGTTAGGGTTACGCCTAGGGTTAGGGTTCAGAAAACCACAAAGCCCTGAGCTCCAGGGACGCTGACAATGAGAAAGGCATGCCAAGGGGATTGCATCTTTACCCCAACCTTGCAGTTGTCATGTTTTATAAATTGGAACTCACCTCAGCCCAATGCTCTATCTTAGGCTGTGCCTTGGGCTAGGGTTAGGGTTAGGGTTATGCCTAGGGTTAGGGTTCCGAAAACCACAAGGCCCAGAGCTCCAGGGACAATGACAATGAGAGAGGCATGCCCAGGGGAGCAGAACATTATCCCAAACTTCCAGCCTTCGTGTTTCCTAATTGGAACTCGCCCCAGCCCAATGCTGAATCTTAGGCTGTGCCTTGGGCTAGGGTTAGGGTTAGGGTTATGCCTAGGGTTAGGGTTCAGAAAACCACAAGGCCCAGAGCTCCATGGACACTGACAGTGAGAAAGGCATGCCCAGGAGAGCACAACATTCCCCCAAAACTTTAGCCTTCGTTTTTCCTAATCGGAACTCACCTCAGCCCAATGCTGAATGTTAGGCTGCGGCTAGGGTTAGGGTTAGGGTTCCGCCTAGGGTTAGGGTTCTGAAAACCACAAGGCCCGGAGCTCCAGGGACAATGACAATGAGAAAGGCATGCCCAGGGGAGCACAACATTATCCCAAATTTCCAGCCTTCGTTTTTCCTAATTGGAACTCGCCTCAGCCCAATGCTTAATCTTAGGCTGTTCCTCGGGTTAGGAATAGGGTTAGGGTTCCGCCTAGGGTTAGGGTTCAGAAAACCACAAGGCCCGGAGCTCCAGGGACAATGACAATGAGAAAGGCATGCCCAGGGGAGCACAACATTACCCCAAACTTCCAGCCTTCGTGTTTCCTAATTGGAACTCGATTCAGCCAAATGCTGAATCTTAGGCTGTGCCTTGGGCTAGGGTTAGGGTTAGGGTTATGCCTAGGGTTAGGGTTCAGAAAACCACAAGGCCCAGAGCTCCATGGACACTGACAGTGAGAAAGGCATGCCCAGGAGAGCACAACATTCCCCCAAAACTTTAGCCTTCATTTTTCCTAATCGGAACTCACCTCAGCCCAATGCTGAATGTTAGGCTGCGGCTAGGGTTAGGGTTAGGGTTACGCCTAGGGTTAGGGTTCAGAAAACCACAAAGCCCTGAGCTCCAGGGACAATGACAATGAGAAAGGCAGGCCCAGGGGAGCACAGCATTACCCCAAAATTTTAGCCTTCCTATTTCCTAATCGGAAATCACCTCAGCCCAATGCTCTTTCTTTGGCTGTGCTTTGGGCTAGGGTTAGGGTTAGGGTTTCGCCTAGGGTTAGGGTTCAGAAAAACACAAGGCCCAGAGCTCCAGGGACATTGACTATGAGAAAGGCATGCCAAGGGGAGGACCGCATTGTCCCAAACTTGTAGCCTTCATGTTTTCCTAACCGGAACTCATCTCAGCCCAATGATCTGTCTTTGGCTGCACCTAGGGTTAGGGTTAGGGTTACACCTAGGGTTAGGGTTCAGAAAACCACAAGGCCCTGAGCTTCAGAGACAATGACAATGAGAAAGGCATGCCCAGGGGAGCGCAGCACTGTCCTAATATTACAGCTTTCCTATTTGCCCCATTGGAACTCACCTCAGCCCAATGCTGTTAATTAGCCTGAACCTAGTACTAGGGTTAGGGTTCCACCTAGGGTTAAGGTTAAGAAAACGAAAAGGCTTACAGCTATAGGGACACTGACAGCAAGAAAGGCATGCCTAGGGGACAGCATCTTTTCCCCAACCTTACAGCCTTCATGTTTTCCGAATCGGAACTCGCCTCAGCCCAATGCTGTATCTTAGGCTGCGCCTTGGGCTAGGTTTAGGGTTCGGGTTATGCCTAGGGTTAGGGTTCAGAAGACCACAAGGCCCAGATCTCCAGGGACAATGACAATGAGAGAGGCATGCCCAGGGGAGCACAATATTATCCCAAAACTTTAGCCTTCATTTTTCCTAATCGGAACTCGCCTCAGCCCAATGCTTAATCTTAGGCTGTTCCTCAGGTTAGGAGTAGGGTTAGGGTTTCACCTAGGGTTAGGGTTAAGAAAACCACAAGGCCAGATCTCCAGGGACATTGGCAGTGAGAAACGCACGCCAAGGGGAGGACCGCATTGTCCCAAACTTGTAGCCTTCATGTTTTCCTAACCGGAACTCATCTCAGCCCAATGTTCTGTCTTTGGCTGCACCTAGGGTTAGGGTTAGGGTTACGCCTAGGGTTAGGGTTCAGAAAACCACAAAGCCCTGAGCTCCAGGGACAATGACAATGAGAAAGGCAGGCCCAGGGGAGCACAGCATTACCCCAAAATTTTAGCCTTCCTATTTCCTAATCGGAAATCACCTCAGCCCAATGCTCTTTCTTTGGCTGTGCTTTGGGCTAGGGTTAGGGTTAGGGTTTCGCCTAGGGTTAGGGTTCAGAAAAACACAAGGCCCAGAGCTCCAGGGACATTGACTATGAGAAAGGCACGCCAAGGGGAGGACCGCATTGTCCCAAACTTGTAGCCTTCATGTTTTCCTAACCGGAACTCATCTCAGCCCAATGTTCTGTCTTTGGCTGCACCTAGGCTTAGGGTTAGGGTTCCGCCTAGGGTTAGGGTTCAGAAAACCACAAGGCCCAGAGCTCCAGGGACAATGACAATGAGAGAGGCATGCCCAGGGGAGCAGAACATTATCCCAAACTTCCAGCCTTCGTGTTTCCTAATTGGAACTCGCCCCAGCCCAATGCTGAATCTTAGGCTGTGCCTTGGGCTAGGGTTAGGGTTAGGGTTATGCCTAGGGTTAGGGTTCAGAAAACCACAAGGCCCAGAGCTCCATGGACACTGACAGTGAGAAAGGCATGCCCAGGAGAGCACAACATTCCCCCAAAACTTTAGCCTTCGTTTTTCCTAATCGGAACTCACCTCAGCCCAATGCTGAATGTTAGGCTGCGGCTAGGGTTAGGGTTAGGGTTCCGCCTAGGGTTAGGGTTCTGAAAACCACAAGGCCCGGAGCTCCAGGGACAATGACAATGAGAAAGGCATGCCCAGGGGAGCACAACATTATCCCAAATTTCCAGCCTTCATGTTTCCTAATTGGAACTCGCCTCAGCCCAATGCTTAATCTTAGGCTGTTCCTCGGGTTAGGAATAGGGTTAGGGTTCCGCCTAGGGTTAGGGTTCAGAAAACCACAAGGCCCGGAGCTCCAGGGACAATGACAATGAGAAAGGCATGCCCAGGGGAGCACAACATTACCCCAAACTTCCAGCCTTCGTGTTTCCTAATTGGAACTCGATTCAGCCAAATGCTGAATCTTAGGCTGTGCCTTGGGCTAGGGTTAGGGTTAGGGTTATGCCTAGGGTTAGGGTTCAGAAAACCACAAGGCCCAGAGCTCCATGGACACTGACAGTGAGAAAGGCATGCCCAGGAGAGCACAACATTCCCCCAAAACTTTAGCCTTCGTTTTTCCTAATCGGAACTCACCTCAGCCCAATGCTGAATGTTAGGCTGCGGCTAGGGTTTGGGTTAGGGTTACGCCTAGGGTTAGGGTTCAGAAAACCACAAAGCCCTGAGCTCCAGGGACAATGACAATGAGAAAGGCAGGCCCAGGGGAGCACAGCATTACCCCAAAATTTTAGCCTTCCTATTTCCTAATCGGAAATCACCTCAGCCCAATGCTCTTTCTTTGGCTGTGCTTTGGGCTAGGGTTAGGGTTAGGGTTTCGCCTAGGGTTAGGGTTCAGAAAAACACAAGGCCCAGAGCTCCAGGGACATTGACTATGAGAAAGGCACGCCAAGGGGAGGACCGCATTGTCCCAAACTTGTAGCCTTCATGTTTTCCTAACCGGAACTCATCTCAGCCCAATGTTCTGTCTTTGGCTGCACCTAGGCTTAGGGTTAGGGTTCCGCCTAGGGTTAGGGTTCAGAAAACCACAAGGCCCAGAGCTCCAGGGACAATGACAATGAGAGAGGCATGCCCAGGGGAGCAGAACATTATCCCAAACTTCCAGCCTTCGTGTTTCCTAATTGGAACTCGCCCCAGCCCAATGCTGAATCTTAGGCTGTGCCTTGGGCTAGGGTTAGGGTTAGGGTTATGCCTAGGGTTAGGGTTCAGAAAACCACAAGGCCCAGAGCTCCATGGACACTGACAGTGAGAAAGGCATGCCCAGGAGAGCACAACATTCCCCCAAAACTTTAGCCTTCGTTTTTCCTAATTGGAACTCACCTCAGCCCAATGCTGAATGTTAGGCTGCGGCTAGGGTTAGGGTTAGGGTTCCGCCTAGGGTTAGGGTTCTGAAAACCACAAGGCCCGGAGCTCCAGGGACAATGACAATGAGAAAGGCATGCCCAGGGGAGCACAACATTATCCCAAATTTCCAGCCTTCATGTTTCCTAATTGGAACTCGCCTCAGCCCAATGCTTAATCTTAGGCTGTTCCTCGGGTTAGGAATAGGGTTAGGGTTCCGCCTAGGGTTAGGGTTCAGAAAACCACAAGGCCCGGAGCTCCAGGGACAATGACAATGAGAAAGGCATGCCCAGGGGAGCACAACATTACCCCAAACTTCCAGCCTTCGTGTTTCCTAATTGGAACTCGATTCAGCCAAATGCTGAATCTTAGGCTGTGCCTTGGGCTAGGGTTAGGGTTAGGGTTATGCCTAGGGTTAGGGTTCAGAAAACCACAAGGCCCAGAGCTCCATGGACACTGACAGTGAGAAAGGCATGCCCAGGAGAGCACAACATTCCCCCAAAACTTTAGCCTTCGTTTTTCCTAATCGGAACTCACCTCAGCCCAATGCTGAATGTTAGGCTGCGGCTAGGGTTTGGGTTAGGGTTATGCCTAGGGTTAGGGTTCAGAAAACCACAAAGCCCTGAGCTCCAGGGACAATGACAATGAGAAAGGCAGGCCCAGGGGAGCACAGCATTACCCCAAAATTTTAGCCTTCCTATTTCCTAATCGGAAATCACCTCAGCCCAATGCTCTTTCTTTGGCTGTGCTTTGGGCTAGGGTTAGGGTTAGGGTTTCGCCTAGGGTTAGGGTTCAGAAAAACACAAGGCCCAGAGCTCCAGGGACATTGACAATGAGAAAGGCATGCCCAGGGGAGGACCGCATTGTCCCAAACTTGTAGCCTTCATGTTTTCCTAACCGGAACTCATCTCAGCCCAATGTTCTGTCTTTGGCTGCACCTAGGCTTAGGGTTAGGGTTCCGCCTAGGGTTAGGGTTCAGAAAACCACAAGGCCCAGAGCTCCAGGGACAATGACAATGAGAGAGGCATGCCCAGGGGAGCAGAACATTATCCCAAACTTCCAGCCTTCGTGTTTCCTAATTGGAACTCGCCCCAGCCCAATACTGAATCTTAGGCTGTGCCTTGGGCTAGGGTTAGGGTTAGGGTTATGCCTAGGGTTAGGGTTCAGAAAACCACAAGGCCCAGAGCTCCATGGACACTGACAGTGAGAAAGGCATGCCCAGGAGAGCACAACATTCCCCCAAAACTTTAGCCTTCGTTTTTCCTAATCGGAACTCACCTCAGCCCAATGCTGAATGTTAGGCTGCGGCTAGGGTTAGGGTTAGGGTTCCGCCTAGGGTTAGGGTTCTGAAAACCACAAGGCCCGGAGCTCCAGGGACAATGACAATGAGAAAGGCATGCCCAGGGGAGCACAACATTATCCCAAATTTCCAGCCTTCGTTTTTCCTAATTGGAACTCGCCTCAGCCCAATGCTTAATCTTAGGCTGTTCCTCGGGTTAGGAATAGGGTTAGGGTTCCGCCTAGGGTTAGGGTTCAGAAAACCACAAGGCCCGGAGCTCCAGGGACAATGACAATGAGAAAGGCATGCCCAGGGGAGCACAACATTACCCCAAACTTCCAGCCTTCGTGTTTCCTAATTGGAACTCGATTCAGCCAAATGCTGAATCTTAGGCTGTGCCTTGGGCTAGGGTTAGGGTTAGGGTTATGCCTAGGGTTAGGGTTCAGAAAACCACAAGGCCCAGAGCTCCATGGACACTGACAGTGAGAAAGGCATGCCCAGGAGAGCACAACATTCCCCCAAAACTTTAGCCTTCATTTTTCCTAATCGGAACTCACCTCAGCCCAATGCTGAATGTTAGGCTGCGGCTAGGGTTAGGGTTAGGGTTACGCCTAGGGTTAGGGTTCAGAAAACCACAAAGCCCTGAGCTCCAGGGACAATGACAATGAGAAAGGCAGGCCCAGGGGAGCACAGCATTACCCCAAAATTTTAGCCTTCGTATTTCCTAATCGTAAATCACCTCAGCCCAATGCTCTTTCTTTGGCTGTGCTTTGGGCTAGGGTTAGGGTTAGGGTTTCGCCTAGGGTTAGGGTTCAGAAAAACACAAGGCCCAGAGCTCCAGGGACATTGACTATGAGAAAGGCATGCCAAGGGGAGGACCGCATTGTCCCAAACTTGTAGCCTTCATGTTTTCCTAACCGGAACTCATCTCAGCCCAATGATCTGTCTTTGGCTGCACCTAGGGTTAGGGTTAGGGTTACACCTAGGGTTAGGGTTCAGAAAACCACAAGGCCCTGAGCTTCAGAGACAATGACAATGAGAAAGGCATGCCCAGGGGAGCGCAGCACTGTCCTAATATTACAGCTTTCCTATTTGCCCCATTGGAACTCACCTCAGCCCAATGCTGTTAATTAGCCTGAACCTAGTACTAGGGTTAGGGTTCCACCTAGGGTTAAGGTTAAGAAAACGAAAAGGCTTACAGCTATAGGGACACTGACAGAAAGAAAGGCATGCCTAGGGGACAGCATCTTTTCCCCAACCTTACAGCCTTCATGTTTTCCGAATCGGAACTCGCCTCAGCCCAATGCTGTATCTTAGGCTGCGCCTTGGGCTAGGTTTAGGGTTCGGGTTATGCCTAGGGTTAGGGTTCAGAAGACCACAAGGCCCAGATCTCCAGGGACAATGACAATGAGAGAGGCATGCCCAGGGGAGCACAATATTATCCCAAAACTTTAGCCTTCATTTTTCCTAATCGGAACTCGCCTCAGCCCAATGCTTAATCTTAGGCTGTTCCTCAGGTTAGGAGTAGGGTTAGGGTTTCACCTAGGGTTAGGGTTAAGAAAACCACAAGGCCAGATCTCCAGGGACATTGGCAGTGAGAAACGCACGCCAAGGGGAGGACCGCATTGTCCCAAACTTGTAGCCTTCATGTTTTCCTAACCGGAACTCATCTCAGCCCAATGTTCTGTCTTTGGCTGCACCTAGGGTTAGGGTTAGGGTTACGCCTAGGGTTAGGGTTCAGAAAACCACAAAGCCCTGAGCTCCAGGGACGCTGACAATGAGAAAGGCATGCCAAGGGGATTGCATCTTTACCCCAACCTTGCAGTTGTCATGTTTTATAAATTGGAACTCACCTCAGCCCAATGCTCTATCTTAGGCTGTGCCTTGGGCTAGGGTTAGGGTTAGGGTTATGCCTAGGGTTAGGGTTCCGAAAACCACAAGGCCCAGAGCTCCAGGGACAATGACAATGAGAGAGGCATGCCCAGGGGAGCAGAACATTATCCCAAACTTCCAGCCTTCGTGTTTCCTAATTGGAACTCGCCCCAGCCCAATGCTGAATCTTAGGCTGTGCCTTGGGCTAGGGTTAGGGTTAGGGTTATGCCTAGGGTTAGGGTTCAGAAAACCACAAGTCCCAGAGCTCCATGGACACTGACAGTGAGAAAGGCATGCCCAGGAGAGCACAACATTCCCCCAAAACTTTAGCCTTCGTTTTTCCTAATCGGAACTCACCTCAGCCCAATGCTGAATGTTAGGCTGCGGCTAGGGTTAGGGTTAGGGTTCCGCCTAGGGTTAGGGTTCTGAAAACCACAAGGCCCGGAGCTCCAGGGACAATGACAATGAGAAAGGCATGCCCAGGGGAGCACAACATTATCCCAAATTTCCAGCCTTCGTGTTTCCTAATTGGAACTCGCCTCAGCCCAATGCTTAATCTTAGGCTGTTCCTCGGGTTAGGAATAGGGTTAGGGTTCCGCCTAGGGTTAGGGTTCAGAAAACCACAAGGCCCGGAGCTCCAGGGACAATGACAATGAGAAAGGCATGCCCAGGGGAGCACAACATTACCCCAAACTTCCAGCCTTCGTGTTTCCTAATTGGAACTCGATTCAGCCAAATGCTGAATCTTAGGCTGTGCCTTGGGCTAGGGTTAGGGTTAGGGTTATGCCTAGGGTTAGGGTTCAGAAAACCACAAGGCCCAGAGCTCCATGGACACTGACAGTGAGAAAGGCATGCCCAGGAGAGCACAACATTCCCCCAAAACTTTAGCCTTCGTTTTTCCTAATCGGAACTCACCTCAGCCCAATGCTGAATGTTAGGCTGCGGCTAGGGTTAGGGTTAGGGTTACGCCTAGGGTTAGGGTTCAGAAAACCACAAAGCCCTGAGCTCCAGGGACAATGACAATGAGAAAGGCAGGCCCAGGGGAGCACAGCATTACCCCAAAATTTTAGCCTTCCTATTTCCTAATCGGAAATCACCTCAGCCCAATGCTCTTTCTTTGGCTGTGCTTTGGGCTAGGGTTAGGGTTAGGGTTTCGCCTAGGGTTAGGGTTCAGAAAAACACAAGGCCCAGAGCTCCAGGGACATTGACTATGAGAAAGGCACGCCAAGGGGAGGACCGCATTGTCCCAAACTTGTAGCCTTCATGTTTTCCTAACCGGAACTCATCTCAGCCCAATGTTCTGTCTTTGGCTGCACCTAGGCTTAGGGTTAGGGTTCCGCCTAGGGTTAGGGTTCAGAAAACCACAAGGCCCGGAGCTCCAGGGACAATGACAATGAGAAAGGCATGCCCAGGGG
This sequence comes from Aphelocoma coerulescens, assembly GCF_041296385.1. NCBI lineage: Eukaryota > Metazoa > Chordata > Aves > Passeriformes > Corvidae > Aphelocoma > Aphelocoma coerulescens. The sequence continues at coordinate 96,971,072 of NC_091015.1, read as the reverse complement.
AGCACAACATTATCCCAAATTTCCAGCCTTCGTTTTTCCTAATTGGAACTCGCCTCAGCCCAATGCTTAATCTTAGGCTGTTCCTCGGGTTAGGAATAGGGTTAGGGTTCCGCCTAGGGTTAGGGTTCAGAAAACCACAAGGCCCGGAGCTCCAGGGACAATGACAATGAGAAAGGCATGCCCAGGGGAGCACAACATTACCCCAAACTTCCAGCCTTCGTGTTTCCTAATTGGAACTCGCCCCAGCCCAATGCTGAATCTTAGGCTGTGCCTTGGGCTAGGGTTAGGGTTAGGGTTATGCCTAGGGTTAGGGTTCAGAAAACCACAAGGCCCAGAGCTCCATGGACACTGACAGTGAGAAAGGCATGCCCAGGAGAGCACAACATTCCCCCAAAACTTTAGCCTTCGTTTTTCCTAATCGGAACTCACCTCAGCCCAATGCTGAATGTTAGGCTGCGGCTAGGGTTAGGGTTAGGGTTCCGCCTAGGGTTAGGGTTCTGAAAACCACAAGGCCCGGAGCTCCAGGGACAATGACAATGAGAAAGGCATGCCCAGGGGAGCACAACATTATCCCAAATTTCCAGCCTTCGTTTTTCCTAATTGGAACTCGCCTCAGCCCAATGCTTAATCTTAGGCTGTTCCTCGGGTTAGGAATAGGGTTAGGGTTCCGCCTAGGGTTAGGGTTCAGAAAAACACAAGGCCCAGAGCTCCAGGGACATTGACTATGAGAAAGGCATGCCAAGGGGAGGACCGCATTGTCCCAAACTTGTAGCCTTCATGTTTTCCTAACCGGAACTCATCTCAGCCCAATGTTCTGTCTTTGGCTGCACCTAGGCTTAGGGTTAGGGTTCCGCCTAGGGTTAGGGTTCAGAAAACCACAAGGCCCAGAGCTCCAGGGACAATGACAATGAGAGAGGCATGCCCAGGGGAGCAGAACATTATCCCAAACTTCCAGCCTTCGTGTTTCCTAATTGGAACTCGCCCCAGCCCAATACTGAATCTTAGGCTGTGCCTTGGGCTAGGGTTAGGGTTAGGGTTATGCCTAGGGTTAGGGTTCAGAAAACCACAAGGCCCAGAGCTCCATGGACACTGACAGTGAGAAAGGCATGCCCAGGAGAGCACAACATTCCCCCAAAACTTTAGCCTTCGTTTTTCCTAATCGGAACTCACCTCAGCCCAATGCTGAATGTTAGGCTGCGGCTAGGGTTAGGGTTAGGGTTACGCCTAGGGTTAGGGTTCAGAAAACCACAAAGCCCTGAGCTCCAGGGACAATGACAATGAGAAAGGCAGGCCCAGGGGAGCACAGCATTACCCCAAAATTTTAGCCTTCCTATTTCCTAATCGGAAATCACCTCAGCCCAATGCTCTTTCTTTGGCTGTGCTTTGGGCTAGGGTTAGGGTTAGGGTTTCGCCTAGGGTTAGGGTTCAGAAAAACACAAGGCCCAGAGCTCCAGGGACATTGACTATGAGAAAGGCATGCCAAGGGGAGGACCGCATTGTCCCAAACTTGTAGCCTTCATGTTTTCCTAACCGGAACTCATCTCAGCCCAATGATCTGTCTTTGGCTGCACCTAGGGTTAGGGTTAGGGTTACACCTAGGGTTAGGGTTCAGAAAACCACAAGGCCCTGAGCTTCAGAGACAATGACAATGAGAAAGGCATGCCCAGGGGAGCGCAGCACTGTCCTAATATTACAGCTTTCCTATTTGCCCCATTGGAACTCACCTCAGCCCAATGCTGTTAATTAGCCTGAACCTAGTACTAGGGTTAGGGTTCCACCTAGGGTTAAGGTTAAGAAAACGAAAAGGCTTACAGCTATAGGGACACTGACAGCAAGAAAGGCATGCCTAGGGGACAGCATCTTTTCCCCAACCTTACAGCCTTCATGTTTTCCGAATCGGAACTCGCCTCAGCCCAATGCTGTATCTTAGGCTGCGCCTTGGGCTAGGTTTAGGGTTCGGGTTATGCCTAGGGTTAGGGTTCAGAAGACCACAAGGCCCAGATCTCCAGGGACAATGACAATGAGAGAGGCATGCCCAGGGGAGCACAATATTATCCCAAAACTTTAGCCTTCATTTTTCCTAATCGGAACTCGCCTCAGCCCAATGCTTAATCTTAGGCTGTTCCTCAGGTTAGGAGTAGGGTTAGGGTTTCACCTAGGGTTAGGGTTAAGAAAACCACAAGGCCAGATCTCCAGGGACATTGGCAGTGAGAAACGCACGCCAAGGGGAGGACCGCATTGTCCCAAACTTGTAGCCTTCATGTTTTCCTAACCGGAACTCATCTCAGCCCAATGTTCTGTCTTTGGCTGCACCTAGGGTTAGGGTTAGGGTTACGCCTAGGGTTAGGGTTCAGAAAACCACAAAGCCCTGAGCTCCAGGGACGCTGACAATGAGAAAGGCATGCCAAGGGGATTGCATCTTTACCCCAACCTTGCAGTTGTCATGTTTTATAAATTGGAACTCACCTCAGCCCAATGCTGAATCTTAGGCTGTGCCTTGGGCTAGGGTTAGGGTTAGGGTTATGCCTAGGGTTAGGGTTCAGAAAACCACAAGTCCCAGAGCTCCATGGATACTGACAGTGAGAAAGGCATGCCCAGGAGAGCACAACATTCCCTCAAAACTTTAGCCTTCGTTTTTCCTAATCGGAACTCACCTCAGCCCAATGCTGAATGTTAGGCTGCGGCTAGGGTTAGGGTTAGGGTTCCGCCTAGGGTTAGGGTTCTGAAAACCACAAGGCCCGGAGCTCCAGGGACAATGACAATGAGAAAGGCATGCCCAGGGGAGCACAACATTATCCCAAATTTCCAGCCTTCGTGTTTCCTAATTGGAACTCGCCTCAGCCCAATGCTTAATCTTAGGCTGTTCCTCGGGTTAGGAATAGGGTTAGGGTTCCGCCTAGGGTTAGGGTTCAGAAAACCACAAGGCCCGGAGCTCCAGGGACAATGACAATGAGAAAGGCATGCCCAGGGGAGCACAACATTACCCCAAACTTCCAGCCTTCGTGTTTCCTAATTGGAACTCGATTCAGCCAAATGCTGAATCTTAGGCTGTGCCTTGGGCTAGGGTTAGGGTTAGGGTTATGCCTAGGGTTAGGGTTCAGAAAACCACAAGGCCCAGAGCTCCATGGACACTGACAGTGAGAAAGGCATGCCCAGGAGAGCACAACATTCCCCCAAAACTTTAGCCTTCGTTTTTCCTAATCGGAACTCACCTCAGCCCAATGCTGAATGTTAGGCTGCGGCTAGGGTTAGGGTTAGGGTTACGCCTAGGGTTAGGGTTCAGAAAACCACAAAGCCCTGAGCTCCAGGGACAATGACAATGAGAAAGGCAGGCCCAGGGGAGCACAGCATTACCCCAAAATTTTAGCCTTCCTATTTCCTAATCGGAAATCACCTCAGCCCAATGCTCTTTCTTTGGCTGTGCTTTGGGCTAGGGTTAGGGTTAGGGTTTCGCCTAGGGTTAGGGTTCAGAAAAACACAAGGCCCAGAGCTCCAGGGACATTGACTATGAGAAAGGCACGCCAAGGGGAGGACCGCATTGTCCCAAACTTGTAGCCTTCATGTTTTCCTAACCGGAACTCATCTCAGCCCAATGTTCTGTCTTTGGCTGCACCTAGGCTTAGGGTTAGGGTTCCGCCTAGGGTTAGGGTTCAGAAAACCACAAGGCCCAGAGCTCCAGGGACAATGACAATGAGAGAGGCATGCCCAGGGGAGCAGAACATTATCCCAAACTTCCAGCCTTCGTGTTTCCTAATTGGAACTCGCCCCAGCCCAATACTGAATCTTAGGCTGTGCCTTGGGCTAGGGTTAGGGTTAGGGTTATGCCTAGGGTTAGGGTTCAGAAAACCACAAGGCCCAGAGCTCCATGGACACTGACAGTGAGAAAGGCATGCCCAGGAGAGCACAACATTCCCCCAAAACTTTAGCCTTCGTTTTTCCTAATCGGAACTCACCTCAGCCCAATGCTGAATGTTAGGCTGCGGCTAGGGTTAGGGTTAGGGTTACGCCTAGGGTTAGGGTTCTGAAAACCACAAGGCCCGGAGCTCCAGGGACAATGACAATGAGAAAGGCATGCCCAGGGGAGCACAACATTATCCCAAATTTCCAGCCTTCGTGTTTCCTAATTGGAACTCGCCTCAGCCCAATGCTTAATCTTAGGCTGTTCCTCGGGTTAGGAATAGGGTTAGGGTTCCGCCTAGGGTTAGGGTTCAGAAAACCACAAGGCCCGGAGCTCCAGGGACAATGACAATGAGAAAGGCATGCCCAGGGGAGCACAACATTACCCCAAACTTCCAGCCTTCGTGTTTCCTAATTGGAACTCGATTCAGCCAAATGCTGAATCTTAGGCTGTGCCTTGGGCTAGGGTTAGGGTTAGGGTTATGCCTAGGGTTAGGGTTCAGAAAACCACAAGGTCCAGAGCTCCATGGACACTGACAGTGAGAAAGGCATGCCCAGGAGAGCACAACATTCCCCCAAAACTTTAGCCTTCATTTTTCCTAATCGGAACTCACCTCAGCCCAATGCTGAATGTTAGGCTGCGGCTAGGGTTAGGGTTAGGGTTACGCCTAGGGTTAGGGTTCAGAAAACCACAAAGCCCTGAGCTCCAGGGACAATGACAATGAGAAAGGCAGGCCCAGGGGAGCACAGCATTACCCCAAAATTTTAGCCTTCGTATTTCCTAATCGTAAATCACCTCAGCCCAATGCTCTTTCTTTGGCTGTGCTTTGGGCTAGGGTTAGGGTTAGGGTTTCGCCTAGGGTTAGGGTTCAGAAAAACACAAGGCCCAGAGCTCCAGGGACATTGACTATGAGAAAGGCATGCCAAGGGGAGGACCGCATTGTCCCAAACTTGTAGCCTTCATGTTTTCCTAACCGGAACTCATCTCAGCCCAATGATCTGTCTTTGGCTGCACCTAGGGTTAGGGTTAGGGTTACACCTAGGGTTAGGGTTCAGAAAACCACAAGGCCCTGAGCTTCAGAGACAATGACAATGAGAAAGGCATGCCCAGGGGAGCGCAGCACTGTCCTAATATTACAGCTTTCCTATTTGCCCCATTGGAACTCACCTCAGCCCAATGCTGTTAATTAGCCTGAACCTAGTACTAGGGTTAGGGTTCCACCTAGGGTTAAGGTTAAGAAAACGAAAAGGCTTACAGCTATAGGGACACTGACAGCAAGAAAGGCATGCCTAGGGGACAGCATCTTTTCCCCAACCTTACAGCCTTCATGTTTTCCGAATCGGAACTCGCCTCAGCCCAATGCTGTATCTTAGGCTGCGCCTTGGGCTAGGTTTAGGGTTCGGGTTATGCCTAGGGTTAGGGTTCAGAAGACCACAAGGCCCAGATCTCCAGGGACAATGACAATGAGAGAGGCATGCCCAGGGGAGCACAATATTATCCCAAAACTTTAGCCTTCATTTTTCCTAATCGGAACTCGCCTCAGCCCAATGCTTAATCTTAGGCTGTTCCTCAGGTTAGGAGTAGGGTTAGGGTTTCACCTAGGGTTAGGGTTAAGAAAACCACAAGGCCAGATCTCCAGGGACATTGGCAGTGAGAAACGCACGCCAAGGGGAGGACCGCATTGTCCCAAACTTGTAGCCTTCATGTTTTCCTAACCGGAACTCATCTCAGCCCAATGTTCTGTCTTTGGCTGCACCTAGGGTTAGGGTTAGGGTTACGCCTAGGGTTAGGGTTCAGAAAACCACAAAGCCCTGAGCTCCAGGGACGCTGACAATGAGAAAGGCATGCCAAGGGGATTGCATCTTTACCCCAACCTTGCAGTTGTCATGTTTTATAAATTGGAACTCACCTCAGCCCAATGCTGAATCTTAGGCTGTGCCTTGGGCTAGGGTTAGGGTTAGGGTTATGCCTAGGGTTAGGGTTCAGAAAACCACAAGTCCCAGAGCTCCATGGACACTGACAGTGAGAAAGGCATGCCCAGGAGAGCACAACATTCCCTCAAAACTTTAGCCTTCGTTTTTCCTAATCGGAACTCACCTCAGCCCAATGCTGAATGTTAGGCTGCGGCTAGGGTTAGGGTTAGGGTTCCGCCTAGGGTTAGGGTTCTGAAAACCACAAGGCCCGGAGCTCCAGGGACAATGACAATGAGAAAGGCATGCCCAGGGGAGCACAACATTATCCCAAATTTCCAGCCTTCGTGTTTCCTAATTGGAACTCGCCTCAGCCCAATGCTTAATCTTAGGCTGTTCCTCGGGTTAGGAATAGGGTTAGGGTTCCGCCTAGGGTTAGGGTTCAGAAAACCACAAGGCCCGGAGCTCCAGGGACAATGACAATGAGAAAGGCATGCCCAGGGGAGCACAACATTACCCCAAACTTCCAGCCTTCGTGTTTCCTAATTGGAACTCGATTCAGCCAAATGCTGAATCTTAGGCTGTGCCTTGGGCTAGGGTTAGGGTTAGGGTTATGCCTAGGGTTAGGGTTCAGAAAACCACAAGGCCCAGAGCTCCATGGACACTGACAGTGAGAAAGGCATGCCCAGGAGAGCACAACATTCCCCCAAAACTTTAGCCTTCGTTTTTCCTAATCGGAACTCACCTCAGCCCAATGCTGAATGTTAGGCTGCGGCTAGGGTTAGGGTTAGGGTTATGCCTAGGGTTAGGGTTCAGAAAACCACAAAGCCCTGAGCTCCAGGGACAATGACAATGAGAAAGGCAGGCCCAGGGGAGCACAGCATTACCCCAAAATTTTAGCCTTCCTATTTCCTAATCGGAAATCACCTCAGCCCAATGCTCTTTCTTTGGCTGTGCTTTGGGCTAGGGTTAGGGTTAGGGTTTCGCCTAGGGTTAGGGTTCAGAAAAACACAAGGCCCAGAGCTCCAGGGACATTGACTATGAGAAAGGCACGCCAAGGGGAGGACCGCATTGTCCCAAACTTGTAGCCTTCATGTTTTCCTAACCGGAACTCATCTCAGCCCAATGTTCTGTCTTTGGCTGCACCTAGGCTTAGGGTTAGGGTTCCGCCTAGGGTTAGGGTTCAGAAAACCACAAGGCCCAGAGCTCCAGGGACAATGACAATGAGAGAGGCATGCCCAGGGGAGCAGAACATTATCCCAAACTTCCAGCCTTCGTGTTTCCTAATTGGAACTCGCCCCAGCCCAATACTGAATCTTAGGCTGTGCCTTGGGCTAGGGTTAGGGTTAGGGTTATGCCTAGGGTTAGGGTTCAGAAAACCACAAGGCCCAGAGCTCCATGGACACTGACAGTGAGAAAGGCATGCCCAGGAGAGCACAACATTCCCCCAAAACTTTAGCCTTCGTTTTTCCTAATCGGAACTCACCTCAGCCCAATGCTGAATGTTAGGCTGCGGCTAGGGTTAGGGTTAGGGTTCCGCCTAGGGTTAGGGTTCTGAAAACCACAAGGCCCGGAGCTCCAGGGACAATGACAATGAGAAAGGCATGCCCAGGGGAGCACAACATTATCCCAAATTTCCAGCCTTCGTGTTTCCTAATTGGAACTCGCCTCAGCCCAATGCTTAATCTTAGGCTGTTCCTCGGGTTAGGAATAGGGTTAGGGTTCCGCCTAGGGTTAGGGTTCAGAAAACCACAAGGCCCGGAGCTCCAGGGACAATGACAATGAGAAAGGCATGCCCAGGGGAGCACAACATTACCCCAAACTTCCAGCCTTCGTGTTTCCTAATTGGAACTCGATTCAGCCAAATGCTGAATCTTAGGCTGTGCCTTGGGCTAGGGTTAGGGTTAGGGTTATGCCTAGGGTTAGGGTTCAGAAAACCACAAGGTCCAGAGCTCCATGGACACTGACAGTGAGAAAGGCATGCCCAGGAGAGCACAACATTCCCCCAAAACTTTAGCCTTCATTTTTCCTAATCGGAACTCACCTCAGCCCAATGCTGAATGTTAGGCTGCGGCTAGGGTTAGGGTTAGGGTTACGCCTAGGGTTAGGGTTCAGAAAACCACAAAGCCCTGAGCTCCAGGGACAATGACAATGAGAAAGGCAGGCCCAGGGGAGCACAGCATTACCCCAAAATTTTAGCCTTCGTATTTCCTAATCGTAAATCACCTCAGCCCAATGCTCTTTCTTTGGCTGTGCTTTGGGCTAGGGTTAGGGTTAGGGTTTCGCCTAGGGTTAGGGTTCAGAAAAACACAAGGCCCAGAGCTCCAGGGACATTGACTATGAGAAAGGCATGCCAAGGGGAGGACCGCATTGTCCCAAACTTGTAGCCTTCATGTTTTCCTAACCGGAACTCATCTCAGCCCAATGATCTGTCTTTGGCTGCACCTAGGGTTAGGGTTAGGGTTACACCTAGGGTTAGGGTTCAGAAAACCACAAGGCCCTGAGCTTCAGAGACAATGACAATGAGAAAGGCATGCCCAGGGGAGCGCAGCACTGTCCTAATATTACAGCTTTCCTATTTGCCCCATTGGAACTCACCTCAGCCCAATGCTGTTAATTAGCCTGAACCTAGTACTAGGGTTAGGGTTCCACCTAGGGTTAAGGTTAAGAAAACGAAAAGGCTTACAGCTATAGGGACACTGACAGCAAGAAAGGCATGCCTAGGGGACAGCATCTTTTCCCCAACCTTACAGCCTTCATGTTTTCCGAATCGGAACTCGCCTCAGCCCAATGCTGTATCTTAGGCTGCGCCTTGGGCTAGGTTTAGGGTTCGGGTTATGCCTAGGGTTAGGGTTCAGAAGACCACAAGGCCCAGATCTCCAGGGACAATGACAATGAGAGAGGCATGCCCAGGGGAGCACAATATTATCCCAAAACTTTAGCCTTCATTTTTCCTAATCGGAACTCGCCTCAGCCCAATGCTTAATCTTAGGCTGTTCCTCAGGTTAGGAGTAGGGTTAGGGTTTCACCTAGGGTTAGGGTTAAGAAAACCACAAGGCCAGATCTCCAGGGACATTGGCAGTGAGAAACGCACGCCAAGGGGAGGACCGCATTGTCCCAAACTTGTAGCCTTCATGTTTTCCTAACCGGAACTCATCTCAGCCCAATGTTCTGTCTTTGGCTGCACCTAGGGTTAGGGTTAGGGTTACGCCTAGGGTTAGGGTTCAGAAAACCACAAAGCCCTGAGCTCCAGGGACAATGACAATGAGAAAGGCAGGCCCAGGGGAGCACAGCATTACCCCAAAATTTTAGCCTTCCTATTTCCTAATCGGAAATCACCTCAGCCCAATGCTCTTTCTTTGGCTGTGCTTTGGGCTAGGGTTAGGGTTAGGGTTTCGCCTAGGGTTAGGGTTCAGAAAAACACAAGGCCCAGAGCTCCAGGGACATTGACTATGAGAAAGGCACGCCAAGGGGAGGACCGCATTGTCCCAAACTTGTAGCCTTCATGTTTTCCTAACCGGAACTCATCTCAGCCCAATGTTCTGTCTTTGGCTGCACCTAGGCTTAGGGTTAGGGTTCCGCCTAGGGTTAGGGTTCAGAAAACCACAAGGCCCAGAGCTCCAGGGACAATGACAATGAGAGAGGCATGCCCAGGGGAGCAGAACATTATCCCAAACTTCCAGCCTTCGTGTTTCCTAATTGGAACTCGCCCCAGCCCAATACTGAATCTTAGGCTGTGCCTTGGGCTAGGGTTAGGGTTAGGGTTATGCCTAGGGTTAGGGTTCAGAAAACCACAAGGCCCAGAGCTCCATGGACACTGACAGTGAGAAAGGCATGCCCAGGAGAGCACAACATTCCCCCAAAACTTTAGCCTTCGTTTTTCCTAATCGGAACTCACCTCAGCCCAATGCTGAATGTTAGGCTGCGGCTAGGGTTAGGGTTAGGGTTCCGCCTAGGGTTAGGGTTCTGAAAACCACAAGGCCCGGAGCTCCAGGGACAATGACAATGAGAAAGGCATGCCCAGGGGAGCACAACATTATCCCAAATTTCCAGCCTTCGTGTTTCCTAATTGGAACTCGCCTCAGCCCAATGCTTAATCTTAGGCTGTTCCTCGGGTTAGGAATAGGGTTAGGGTTCCGCCTAGGGTTAGGGTTCAGAAAACCACAAGGCCCGGAGCTCCAGGGACAATGACAATGAGAAAGGCATGCCCAGGGGAGCACAACATTACCCCAAACTTCCAGCCTTCGTGTTTCCTAATTGGAACTCGATTCAGCCAAATGCTGAATCTTAGGCTGTGCCTTGGGCTAGGGTTAGGGTTAGGGTTATGCCTAGGGTTAGGGTTCAGAAAACCACAAGGTCCAGAGCTCCATGGACACTGACAGTGAGAAAGGCATGCCCAGGAGAGCACAACATTCCCCCAAAACTTTAGCCTTCATTTTTCCTAATCGGAACTCACCTCAGCCCAATGCTGAATGTTAGGCTGCGGCTAGGGTTAGGGTTAGGGTTACGCCTAGGGTTAGGGTTCAGAAAACCACAAAGCCCTGAGCTCCAGGGACAATGACAATGAGAAAGGCAGGCCCAGGGGAGCACAGCATTACCCCAAAATTTTAGCCTTCGTATTTCCTAATCGTAAATCACCTCAGCCCAATGCTCTTTCTTTGGCTGTGCTTTGGGCTAGGGTTAGGGTTAGGGTTTCGCCTAGGGTTAGGGTTCAGAAAAACACAAGGCCCAGAGCTCCAGGGACATTGACTATGAGAAAGGCATGCCAAGGGGAGGACCGCATTGTCCCAAACTTGTAGCCTTCATGTTTTCCTAACCGGAACTCATCTCAGCCCAATGATCTGTCTTTGGCTGCACCTAGGGTTAGGGTTAGGGTTACACCTAGGGTTAGGGTTCAGAAAACCACAAGGCCCTGAGCTTCAGAGACAATGACAATGAGAAAGGCATGCCCAGGGGAGCGCAGCACTGTCCTAATATTACAGCTTTCCTATTTGCCCCATTGGAACTCACCTCAGCCCAATGCTGTTAATTAGCCTGAACCTAGTACTAGGGTTAGGGTTCCACCTAGGGTTAAGGTTAAGAAAACGAAAAGGCTTACAGCTATAGGGACACTGACAGCAAGAAAGGCATGCCTAGGGGACAGCATCTTTTCCCCAACCTTACAGCCTTCATGTTTTCCGAATCGGAACTCGCCTCAGCCCAATGCTGTATCTTAGGCTGCGCCTTGGGCTAGGTTTAGGGTTCGGGTTATGCCTAGGGTTAGGGTTCAGAAGACCACAAGGCCCAGATCTCCAGGGACAATGACAATGAGAGAGGCATGCCCAGGGGAGCACAATATTATCCCAAAACTTTAGCCTTCATTTTTCCTAATCGGAACTCGCCTCAGCCCAATGCTTAATCTTAGGCTGTTCCTCAGGTTAGGAGTAGGGTTAGGGTTTCACCTAGGGTTAGGGTTAAGAAAACCACAAGGCCAGATCTCCAGGGACATTGGCAGTGAGAAACGCACGCCAAGGGGAGGACCGCATTGTCCCAAACTTGTAGCCTTCATGTTTTCCTAACCGGAACTCATCTCAGCCCAATGTTCTGTCTTTGGCTGCACCTAGGGTTAGGGTTAGGGTTACGCCTAGGGTTAGGGTTCAGAAAACCACAAAGCCCTGAGCTCCAGGGACAATGACAATGAGAAAGGCAGGCCCAGGGGAGCACAGCATTACCCCAAAATTTTAGCCTTCCTATTTCCTAATCGGAAATCACCTCAGCCCAATGCTCTTTCTTTGGCTGTGCTTTGGGCTAGGGTTAGGGTTAGGGTTTCGCCTAGGGTTAGGGTTCAGAAAAACACAAGGCCCAGAGCTCCAGGGACATTGACTATGAGAAAGGCACGCCAAGGGGAGGACCGCATTGTCCCAAACTTGTAGCCTTCATGTTTTCCTAACCGGAACTCATCTCAGCCCAATGTTCTGTCTTTGGCTGCACCTAGGCTTAGGGTTAGGGTTCCGCCTAGGGTTAGGGTTCAGAAAACCACAAGGCCCAGAGCTCCAGGGACAATGACAATGAGAGAGGCATGCCCAGGGGAGCAGAACATTATCCCAAACTTCCAGCCTTCGTGTTTCCTAATTGGAACTCGCCCCAGCCCAATGCTGAATCTTAGGCTGTGCCTTGGGCTAGGGTTAGGGTTAGGGTTATGCCTAGGGTTAGGGTTCAGAAAACCACAAGGCCCAGAGCTCCATGGACACTGACAGTGAGAAAGGCATGCCCAGGAGAGCACAACATTCCCCCAAAACTTTAGCCTTCGTTTTTCCTAATCGGAACTCACCTCAGCCCAATGCTGAATGTTAGGCTGCGGCTAGGGTTAGGGTTAGGGTTCCGCCTAGGGTTAGGGTTCTGAAAACCACAAGGCCCGGAGCTCCAGGGACAATGACAATGAGAAAGGCATGCCCAGGGGAGCACAAATTATCCCAAATTTCCAGCCTTCGTGTTTCCTAATTGGAACTCGCCTCAGCCCAATGCTTAATCTTAGGCTGTTCCTCGGGTTAGGAATAGGGTTAGGGTTCCGCCTAGGGTTAGGGTTCAGAAAACCACAAGGCCCGGAGCTCCAGGGACAATGACAATGAGAAAGGCATGCCCAGGGGAGCACAACATTACCCCAAACTTCCAGCCTTCGTGTTTCCTAATTGGAACTCGATTCAGCCAAATGCTGAATCTTAGGCTGTGCCTTGGGCTAGGGTTAGGGTTAGGGTTATGCCTAGGGTTAGGGTTCAGAAAACCACAAGGCCCAGAGCTCCATGGACACTGACAGTGAGAAAGGCATGCCCAGGAGAGCACAACATTCCCCCAAAACTTTAGCCTTCGTTTTTCCTAATCGGAACTCACCTCAGCCCAATGCTGAATGTTAGGCTGCGGCTAGGGTTTGGGTTAGGGTTACGCCTAGGGTTAGGGTTCAGAAAACCACAAAGCCCTGAGCTCCAGGGACAATGACAATGAGAAAGGCAGGCCCAGGGGAGCACAGCATTACCCCAAAATTTTAGCCTTCCTATTTCCTAATCGGAAATCACCTCAGCCCAATGCTCTTTCTTTGGCTGTGCTTTGGGCTAGGGTTAGGGTTAGGGTTTCGCCTAGGGTTAGGGTTCAGAAAAACACAAGGCCCAGAGCTCCAGGGACATTGACTATGAGAAAGGCATGCCAAGAGGAGGACCGCATTGTCCCAAACTTGTAGCCTTCATGTTTTCCTAACCGGAACTCATCTCAGCCCAATGTTCTGTCTTTGGCTGCACCTAGGCTTAGGGTTAGGGTTCCGCCTAGGGTTAGGGTTCAGAAAACCACAAGGCCCAGAGCTCCAGGGACAATGACAATGAGAGAGGCATGCCCAGGGGAGCAGAACATTATCCCAAACTTCCAGCCTTCGTGTTTCCTAATTGGAACTCGCCCCAGCCCAATACTGAATCTTAGGCTGTGCCTTGGGCTAGGGTTAGGGTTAGGGTTATGCCTAGGGTTAGGGTTCAGAAAACCACAAGGCCCAGAGCTCCATGGACACTGACAGTGAGAAAGGCATGCCCAGGAGAGCACAACATTCCCCCAAAACTTTAGCCTTCGTTTTTCCTAATCGGAACTCACCTCAGCCCAATGCTGAATGTTAGGCTGCGGCTAGGGTTAGGGTTAGGGTTACGCCTAGGGTTAGGGTTCAGAAAACCACAAAGCCCTGAGCTCCAGGGACAATGACAATGAGAAAGGCAGGCCCAGGGGAGCACAGCATTACCCCAAAATTTTAGCCTTCGTATTTCCTAATCGTAAATCACCTCAGCCCAATGCTCTTTCTTTGGCTGTGCTTTGGGCTAGGGTTAGGGTTAGGGTTTCGCCTAGGGTTAGGGTTCAGAAAAACACAAGGCCCAGAGCTCCAGGGACATTGACTATGAGAAAGGCATGCCAAGGGGAGGACCGCATTGTCCCAAACTTGTAGCCTTCATGTTTTCCTAACCGGAACTCATCTCAGCCCAATGATCTGTCTTTGGCTGCACCTAGGGTTAGGGTTAGGGTTACACCTAGGGTTAGGGTTCAGAAAACCACAAGGCCCTGAGCTTCAGAGACAATGACAATGAGAAAGGCATGCCCAGGGGAGCGCAGCACTGTCCTAATATTACAGCTTTCCTATTTGCCCCATTGGAACTCACCTCAGCCCAATGCTGTTAATTAGCCTGAACCTAGTACTAGGGTTAGGGTTCCACCTAGGGTTAAGGTTAAGAAAACGAAAAGGCTTACAGCTATAGGGACACTGACAGCAAGAAAGGCATGCCTAGGGGACAGCATCTTTTCCCCAACCTTACAGCCTTCATGTTTTCCGAATCGGAACTCGCCTCAGCCCAATGCTGTATCTTAGGCTGCGCCTTGGGCTAGGTTTAGGGTTCGGGTTATGCCTAGGGTTAGGGTTCAGAAGACCACAAGGCCCAGATCTCCAGGGACAATGACAATGAGAGAGGCATGCCCAGGGGAGCACAATATTATCCCAAAACTTTAGCCTTCATTTTTCCTAATCGGAACTCGCCTCAGCCCAATGCTTAATCTTAGGCTGTTCCTCAGGTTAGGAGTAGGGTTAGGGTTTCACCTAGGGTTAGGGTTAAGAAAACCACAAGGCCAGATCTCCAGGGACATTGGCAGTGAGAAACGCACGCCAAGGGGAGGACCGCATTGTCCCAAACTTGTAGCCTTCATGTTTTCCTAACCGGAACTCATCTCAGCCCAATGTTCTGTCTTTGGCTGCACCTAGGGTTAGGGTTAGGGTTACGCCTAGGGTTAGGGTTCAGAAAACCACAAAGCCCTGAGCTCCAGGGACGCTGACAATGAGAAAGGCATGCCAAGGGGATTGCATCTTTACCCCAACCTTGCAGTTGTCATGTTTTATAAATTGGAACTCACCTCAGCCCAATGCTCTATCTTAGGCTGTGCCTTGGGCTAGGGTTAGGGTTAGGGTTATGCCTAGGGTTAGGGTTCCGAAAACCACAAGGCCCAGAGCTCCAGGGACAATGACAATGAGAGAGGCATGCCCAGGGGAGCAGAACATTATCCCAAACTTCCAGCCTTCGTGTTTCCTAATTGGAACTCGCCCCAGCCCAATGCTGAATCTTAGGCTGTGCCTTGGGCTAGGGTTAGGGTTAGGGTTATGCCTAGGGTTAGGGTTCAGAAAACCACAAGTCCCAGAGCTCCATGGACACTGACAGTGAGAAAGGCATGCCCAGGAGAGCACAACATTCCCCCAAAACTTTAGCCTTCGTTTTTCCTAATCGGAACTCACCTCAGCCCAATGCTGAATGTTAGGCTGCGGCTAGGGTTAGGGTTAGGGTTACGCCTAGGGTTAGGGTTCAGAAAACCACAAAGCCCTGAGCTCCAGGGACAATGACAATGAGAAAGGCAGGCCCAGGGGAGCACAGCATTACCCCAAAATTTTAGCCTTCCTATTTCCTAATCGGAAATCACCTCAGCCCAATGCTCTTTCTTTGGCTGTGCTTTGGGCTAGGGTTAGGGTTAGGGTTTCGCCTAGGGTTAGGGTTCAGAAAAACACAAGGCCCAGAGCTCCAGGGACATTGACTATGAGAAAGGCACGCCAAGGGGAGGACCGCATTGTCCCAAACTTGTAGCCTTCATGTTTTCCTAACCGGAACTCATCTCAGCCCAATGTTCTGTCTTTGGCTGCACCTAGGCTTAGGGTTAGGGTTCCGCCTAGGGTTAGGGTTCAGAAAACCACAAGGCCCAGAGCTCCAGGGACAATGACAATGAGAGAGGCATGCCCAGGGGAGCAGAACATTATCCCAAACTTCCAGCCTTCGTGTTTCCTAATTGGAACTCGCCCCAGCCCAATACTGAATCTTAGGCTGTGCCTTGGGCTAGGGTTAGGGTTAGGGTTATGCCTAGGGTTAGGGTTCAGAAAACCACAAGGCCCAGAGCTCCATGGACACTGACAGTGAGAAAGGCATGCCCAGGAGAGCACAACATTCCCCCAAAACTTTAGCCTTCGTTTTTCCTAATCGGAACTCACCTCAGCCCAATGCTGAATGTTAGGCTGCGGCTAGGGTTAGGGTTAGGGTTCCGCCTAGGGTTAGGGTTCTGAAAACCACAAGGCCCGGAGCTCCAGGGACAATGACAATGAGAAAGGCATGCCCAGGGGAGCACAACATTATCCCAAATTTCCAGCCTTCGTTTTTCCTAATTGGAACTCGCCTCAGCCCAATGCTTAATCTTAGGCTGTTCCTCGGGTTAGGAATAGGGTTAGGGTTCCGCCTAGGGTTAGGGTTCAGAAAACCACAAGGCCCGGAGCTCCAGGGACAATGACAATGAGAAAGGCATGCCCAGGGGAGCACAACATTACCCCAAACTTCCAGCCTTCGTGTTTCCTAATTGGAACTCGATTCAGCCAAATGCTGAATCTTAGGCTGTGCCTTGGGCTAGGGTTAGGGTTAGGGTTATGCCTAGGGTTAGGGTTCAGAAAACCACAAGGCCCAGAGCTCCATGGACACTGACAGTGAGAAAGGCATGCCCAGGAGAGCACAACATTCCCCCAAAACTTTAGCCTTCATTTTTCCTAATCGGAACTCACCTCAGCCCAATGCTGAATGTTAGGCTGCGGCTAGGGTTAGGGTTAGGGTTACGCCTAGGGTTAGGGTTCAGAAAACCACAAAGCCCTGAGCTCCAGGGACAATGACAATGAGAAAGGCAGGCCCAGGGGAGCACAGCATTACCCCAAAATTTTAGCCTTCCTATTTCCTAATCGTAAATCACCTCAGCCCAATGCTCTTTCTTTGGCTGTGCTTTGGGCTAGGGTTAGGGTTAGGGTTTCGCCTAGGGTTAGGGTTCAGAAAAACACAAGGCCCAGAGCTCCAGGGACATTGACTATGAGAAAGGCATGCCAAGGGGAGGACCGCATTGTCCCAAACTTGTAGCCTTCATGTTTTCCTAACCGGAACTCATCTCAGCCCAATGATCTGTCTTTGGCTGCACCTAGGGTTAGGGTTAGGGTTACACCTAGGGTTAGGGTTCAGAAAACCACAAGGCCCTGAGCTTCAGAGACAATGACAATGAGAAAGGCATGCCCAGGGGAGCGCAGCACTGTCCTAATATTACAGCTTTCCTATTTGCCCCATTGGAACTCACCTCAGCCCAATGCTGTTAATTAGCCTGAACCTAGTACTAGGGTTAGGGTTCCACCTAGGGTTAAGGTTAAGAAAACGAAAAGGCTTACAGCTATAGGGACACTGACAGCAAGAAAGGCATGCCTAGGGGACAGCATCTTTTCCCCAACCTTACAGCCTTCATGTTTTCCGAATCGGAACTCGCCTCAGCCCAATGCTGTATCTTAGGCTGCGCCTTGGGCTAGGTTTAGGGTTCGGGTTATGCCTAGGGTTAGGGTTCAGAAGACCACAAGGCCCAGATCTCCAGGGACAATGACAATGAGAGAGGCATGCCCAGGGGAGCACAATATTATCCCAAAACTTTAGCCTTCATTTTTCCTAATCGGAACTCGCCTCAGCCCAATGCTTAATCTTAGGCTGTTCCTCAGGTTAGGAGTAGGGTTAGGGTTTCACCTAGGGTTAGGGTTAAGAAAACCACAAGGCCAGATCTCCAGGGACATTGGCAGTGAGAAACGCACGCCAAGGGGAGGACCGCATTGTCCCAAACTTGTAGCCTTCATGTTTTCCTAACCGGAACTCATCTCAGCCCAATGTTCTGTCTTTGGCTGCACCTAGGGTTAGGGTTAGGGTTACGCCTAGGGTTAGGGTTCAGAAAACCACAAAGCCCTGAGCTCCAGGGACAATGACAATGAGAAAGGCAGGCCCAGGGGAGCACAGCATTACCCCAAAATTTTAGCCTTCCTATTTCCTAATCGGAAATCACCTCAGCCCAATGCTCTTTCTTTGGCTGTGCTTTGGGCTAGGGTTAGGGTTAGGGTTTCGCCTAGGGTTAGGGTTCAGAAAAACACAAGGCCCAGAGCTCCAGGGACATTGACTATGAGAAAGGCACGCCAAGGGGAGGACCGCATTGTCCCAAACTTGCAGCCTTCATGTTTTCCTAACCGGAACTCATCTCAGCCCAATGTTCTGTCTTTGGCTGCACCTAGGCTTAGGGTTAGGGTTCCGCCTAGGGTTAGGGTTCAGAAAACCACAAGGCCCAGAGCTCCAGGGACAATGACAATGAGAGAGGCATGCCCAGGGGAGCAGAACATTATCCCAAACTTCCAGCCTTCGTGTTTCCTAATTGGAACTCGCCCCAGCCCAATGCTGAATCTTAGGCTGTGCCTTGGGCTAGGGTTAGGGTTAGGGTTATGCCTAGGGTTAGGGTTCAGAAAACCACAAGGCCCAGAGCTCCATGGACACTGACAGTGAGAAAGGCATGCCCAGGAGAGCACAACATTCCCCCAAAACTTTAGCCTTCGTTTTTCCTAATCGGAACTCACCTCAGCCCAATGCTGAATGTTAGGCTGCGGCTAGGGTTAGGGTTAGGGTTACGCCTAGGGTTAGGGTTCTGAAAACCACAAGGCCCGGAGCTCCAGGGACAATGACAATGAGAAAGGCATGCCCAGGGGAGCACAAATTATCCCAAATTTCCAGCCTTCGTGTTTCCTAATTGGAACTCGCCTCAGCCCAATGCTTAATCTTAGGCTGTTCCTCGGGTTAGGAATAGGGTTAGGGTTCCGCCTAGGGTTAGGGTTCAGAAAACCACAAGGCCCGGAGCTCCAGGGACAATGACAATGAGAAAGGCATGCCCAGGGGAGCACAACATTACCCCAAACTTCCAGCCTTCGTGTTTCCTAATTGGAACTCGATTCAGCCAAATGCTGAATCTTAGGCTGTGCCTTGGGCTAGGGTTAGGGTTAGGGTTATGCCTAGGGTTAGGGTTCAGAAAACCACAAGGCCCAGAGCTCCATGGACACTGACAGTGAGAAAGGCATGCCCAGGAGAGCACAACATTCCCCCAAAATTTTAGCCTTCGTTTTTCCTAATCGGAACTCACCTCAGCCCAATGCTGAATGTTAGGCTGCGGCTAGGGTTTGGGTTAGGGTTACGCCTAGGGTTAGGGTTCAGAAAACCACAAAGCCCTGAGCTCCAGGGACAATGACAATGAGAAAGGCAGGCCCAGGGGAGCACAGCATTACCCCAAAATTTTAGCCTTCCTATTTCCTAATCGGAAATCACCTCAGCCCAATGCTCTTTCTTTGGCTGTGCTTTGGGCTAGGGTTAGGGTTAGGGTTCCGCCTAGGGTTAGGGTTCTGAAAACCACAAGGCCCGGAGCTCCAGGGACAATGACAATGAGAAAGGCATGCCCAGGGGAGCACAACATTATCCCAAATTTCCAGCCTTCGTTTTTCCTAATTGGAACTCGCCTCAGCCCAATGCTTAATCTTAGGCTGTTCCTCGGGTTAGGAATAGGGTTAGGGTTCCGCCTAGGGTTAGGGTTCAGAAAACCACAAGGCCCGGAGCTCCAGGGACAATGACAATGAGAAAGGCATGCCCAGGGGAGCACAACATTACCCCAAACTTCCAGCCTTCGTGTTTCCTAATTGGAACTCGATTCAGCCAAATGCTGAATCTTAGGCTGTGCCTTGGGCTAGGGTTAGGGTTAGGGTTATGCCTAGGGTTAGGGTTCAGAAAACCACAAGGCCCAGAGCTCCATGGACACTGACAGTGAGAAAGGCATGCCCAGGAGAGCACAACATTCCCCCAAAACTTTAGCCTTCATTTTTCCTAATCGGAACTCACCTCAGCCCAATGCTGAATGTTAGGCTGCGGCTAGGGTTAGGGTTAGGGTTACGCCTAGGGTTAGGGTTCAGAAAACCACAAAGCCCTGAGCTCCAGGGACAATGACAATGAGAAAGGCAGGCCCAGGGGAGCACAGCATTACCCCAAAATTTTAGCCTTCGTATTTCCTAATCGTAAATCACCTCAGCCCAATGCTCTTTCTTTGGCTGTGCTTTGGGCTAGGGTTAGGCTTAGGGTTTCGCCTAGGGTTAGGGTTCAGAAAAACACAAGGCCCAGAGCTCCAGGGACATTGACTATGAGAAAGGCATGCCAAGGGGAGGACCGCATTGTCCCAAACTTGTAGCCTTCATGTTTTCCTAACCGGAACTCATCTCAGCCCAATGATCTGTCTTTGGCTGCACCTAGGGTTAGGGTTAGGGTTACACCTAGGGTTAGGGTTCAGAAAACCACAAGGCCCTGAGCTTCAGAGACAATGACAATGAGAAAGGCATGCCCAGGGGAGCGCAGCACTGTCCTAATATTACAGCTTTCCTATTTGCCCCATTGGAACTCACCTCAGCCCAATGCTGTTAATTAGCCTGAACCTAGTACTAGGGTTAGGGTTCCACCTAGGGTTAAGGTTAAGAAAACGAAAAGGCTTACAGCTATAGGGACACTGACAGCAAGAAAGGCATGCCTAGGGGACAGCATCTTTTCCCCAACCTTACAGCCTTCATGTTTTCCGAATCGGAACTCGCCTCAGCCCAATGCTGTATCTTAGGCTGCGCCTTGGGCTAGGTTTAGGGTTCGGGTTATGCCTAGGGTTAGGGTTCAGAAGACCACAAGGCCCAGATCTCCAGGGACAATGACAATGAGAGAGGCATGCCCAGGGGAGCACAATATTATCCCAAAACTTTAGCCTTCATTTTTCCTAATCGGAACTCGCCTCAGCCCAATGCTTAATCTTAGGCTGTTCCTCAGGTTAGGAGTAGGGTTAGGGTTTCACCTAGGGTTAGGGTTAAGAAAACCACAAGGCCAGATCTCCAGGGACATTGGCAGTGAGAAACGCACGCCAAGGGGAGGACCGCATTGTCCCAAACTTGTAGCCTTCATGTTTTCCTAACCGGAACTCATCTCAGCCCAATGTTCTGTCTTTGGCTGCACCTAGGGTTAGGGTTAGGGTTACGCCTAGGGTTAGGGTTCAGAAAACCACAAAGCCCTGAGCTCCAGGGACGCTGACAATGAGAAAGGCATGCCAAGGGGATTGCATCTTTACCCCAACCTTGCAGTTGTCATGTTTTATAAATTGGAACTCACCTCAGCCCAATGCTGAATCTTAGGCTGTGCCTTGGGCTAGGGTTAGGGTTAGGGTTATGCCTAGGGTTAGGGTTCAGAAAACCACAAGTCCCAGAGCTCCATGGACACTGACAGTGAGAAAGGCATGCCCAGGAGAGCACAACATTCCCCCAAAACTTTAGCCTTCGTTTTTCCTAATCGGAACTCACCTCAGCCCAATGCTGAATGTTAGGCTGCGGCTAGGGTTAGGGTTAGGGTTACGCCTAGGGTTAGGGTTCAGAAAACCACAAAGCCCTGAGCTCCAGGGACAATGACAATGAGAAAGGCAGGCCCAGGGGAGCACAGCATTACCCCAAAATTTTAGCCTTCCTATTTCCTAATCGGAAATCACCTCAGCCCAATGCTCTTTCTTTGGCTGTGCTTTGGGCTAGGGTTAGGGTTAGGGTTTCGCCTAGGGTTAGGGTTCAGAAAAACACAAGGCCCAGAGCTCCAGGGACATTGACTATGAGAAAGGCACGCCAAGGGGAGGACCGCATTGTCCCAAACTTGTAGCCTTCATGTTTTCCTAACCGGAACTCATCTCAGCCCAATGTTCTGTCTTTGGCTGCACCTAGGCTTAGGGTTAGGGTTCCGCCTAGGGTTAGGGTTCAGAAAACCACAAGGCCCAGAGCTCCAGGGACAATGACAATGAGAGAGGCATGCCCAGGGGAGCAGAACATTATCCCAAACTTCCAGCCTTCGTGTTTCCTAATTGGAACTCGCCCCAGCCCAATACTGAATCTTAGGCTGTGCCTTGGGCTAGGGTTAGGGTTAGGGTTATGCCTAGGGTTAGGGTTCAGAAAACCACAAGGCCCAGAGCTCCATGGACACTGACAGTGAGAAAGGCATGCCCAGGAGAGCACAACATTCCCCCAAAACTTTAGCCTTCGTTTTTCCTAATCGGAACTCACCTCAGCCCAATGCTGAATGTTAGGCTGCGGCTAGGGTTAGGGTTAGGGTTCCGCCTAGGGTTAGGGTTCTGAAAACCACAAGGCCCGGAGCTCCAGGGACAATGACAATGAGAAAGGCATGCCCAGGGGAGCACAACATTATCCCAAATTTCCAGCCTTCGTTTTTCCTAATTGGAACTCGCCTCAGCCCAATGCTTAATCTTAGGCTGTTCCTCGGGTTAGGAATAGGGTTAGGGTTCCGCCTAGGGTTAGGGTTCAGAAAACCACAAGGCCCGGAGCTCCAGGGACAATGACAATGAGAAAGGCATGCCCAGGGGAGCACAACATTACCCCAAACTTCCAGCCTTCGTGTTTCCTAATTGGAACTCGATTCAGCCAAATGCTGAATCTTAGGCTGTGCCTTGGGCTAGGGTTAGGGTTAGGGTTATGCCTAGGGTTAGGGTTCAGAAAACCACAAGGCCCAGAGCTCCATGGACACTGACAGTGAGAAAGGCATGCCCAGGAGAGCACAACATTCCCCCAAAACTTTAGCCTTCATTTTTCCTAATCGGAACTCACCTCAGCCCAATGCTGAATGTTAGGCTGCGGCTAGGGTTAGGGTTAGGGTTACGCCTAGGGTTAGGGTTCAGAAAACCACAAAGCCCTGAGCTCCAGGGACAATGACAATGAGAAAGGCAGGCCCAGGGGAGCACAGCATTACCCCAAAATTTTAGCCTTCCTATTTCCTAATCGTAAATCACCTCAGCCCAATGCTCTTTCTTTGGCTGTGCTTTGGGCTAGGGTTAGGGTTAGGGTTTCGCCTAGGGTTAGGGTTCAGAAAAACACAAGGCCCAGAGCTCCAGGGACATTGACTATGAGAAAGGCATGCCAAGGGGAGGACCGCATTGTCCCAAACTTGTAGCCTTCATGTTTTCCTAACCGGAACTCATCTCAGCCCAATGATCTGTCTTTGGCTGCACCTAGGGTTAGGGTTAGGGTTACACCTAGGGTTAGGGTTCAGAAAACCACAAGGCCCTGAGCTTCAGAGACAATGACAATGAGAAAGGCATGCCCAGGGGAGCGCAGCACTGTCCTAATATTACAGCTTTCCTATTTGCCCCATTGGAACTCACCTCAGCCCAATGCTGTTAATTAGCCTGAACCTAGTACTAGGGTTAGGGTTCCACCTAGGGTTAAGGTTAAGAAAACGAAAAGGCTTACAGCTATAGGGACACTGACAGCAAGAAAGGCATGCCTAGGGGACAGCATCTTTTCCCCAACCTTACAGCCTTCATGTTTTCCGAATCGGAACTCGCCTCAGCCCAATGCTGTATCTTAGGCTGCGCCTTGGGCTAGGTTTAGGGTTCGGGTTATGCCTAGGGTTAGGGTTCAGAAGACCACAAGGCCCAGATCTCCAGGGACAATGACAATGAGAGAGGCATGCCCAGGGGAGCACAATATTATCCCAAAACTTTAGCCTTCATTTTTCCTAATCGGAACTCGCCTCAGCCCAATGCTTAATCTTAGGCTGTTCCTCAGGTTAGGAGTAGGGTTAGGGTTTCACCTAGGGTTAGGGTTAAGAAAACCACAAGGCCAGATCTCCAGGGACATTGGCAGTGAGAAACGCACGCCAAGGGGAGGACCGCATTGTCCCAAACTTGTAGCC
Source organism: Aphelocoma coerulescens (assembly GCF_041296385.1). Lineage (NCBI taxonomy): Eukaryota > Metazoa > Chordata > Aves > Passeriformes > Corvidae > Aphelocoma > Aphelocoma coerulescens. The sequence goes on along the minus strand of NC_091015.1, from coordinate 96,947,658 downwards.
TTCATGTTTTCCTAACCGGAACTCATCTCAGCCCAATGTTCTGTCTTTGGCTGCACCTAGGGTTAGGGTTAGGGTTACGCCTAGGGTTAGGGTTCAGAAAACCACAAAGCCCTGAGCTCCAGGGACAATGACAATGAGAAAGGCAGGCCCAGGGGAGCACAGCATTACCCCAAAATTTTAGCCTTCCTATTTCCTAATCGGAAATCACCTCAGCCCAATGCTCTTTCTTTGGCTGTGCTTTGGGCTAGGGTTAGGGTTAGGGTTTCGCCTAGGGTTAGGGTTCAGAAAAACACAAGGCCCAGAGCTCCAGGGACATTGACTATGAGAAAGGCACGCCAAGGGGAGGACCGCATTGTCCCAAACTTGCAGCCTTCATGTTTTCCTAACCGGAACTCATCTCAGCCCAATGTTCTGTCTTTGGCTGCACCTAGGCTTAGGGTTAGGGTTCCGCCTAGGGTTAGGGTTCAGAAAACCACAAGGCCCAGAGCTCCAGGGACAATGACAATGAGAGAGGCATGCCCAGGGGAGCAGAACATTATCCCAAACTTCCAGCCTTCGTGTTTCCTAATTGGAACTCGCCCCAGCCCAATGCTGAATCTTAGGCTGTGCCTTGGGCTAGGGTTAGGGTTAGGGTTATGCCTAGGGTTAGGGTTCAGAAAACCACAAGGCCCAGAGCTCCATGGACACTGACAGTGAGAAAGGCATGCCCAGGAGAGCACAACATTCCCCCAAAACTTTAGCCTTCGTTTTTCCTAATCGGAACTCACCTCAGCCCAATGCTGAATGTTAGGCTGCGGCTAGGGTTAGGGTTAGGGTTACGCCTAGGGTTAGGGTTCTGAAAACCACAAGGCCCGGAGCTCCAGGGACAATGACAATGAGAAAGGCATGCCCAGGGGAGCACAAATTATCCCAAATTTCCAGCCTTCGTGTTTCCTAATTGGAACTCGCCTCAGCCCAATGCTTAATCTTAGGCTGTTCCTCGGGTTAGGAATAGGGTTAGGGTTCCGCCTAGGGTTAGGGTTCAGAAAACCACAAGGCCCGGAGCTCCAGGGACAATGACAATGAGAAAGGCATGCCCAGGGGAGCACAACATTACCCCAAACTTCCAGCCTTCGTGTTTCCTAATTGGAACTCGATTCAGCCAAATGCTGAATCTTAGGCTGTGCCTTGGGCTAGGGTTAGGGTTAGGGTTATGCCTAGGGTTAGGGTTCAGAAAACCACAAGGCCCAGAGCTCCATGGACACTGACAGTGAGAAAGGCATGCCCAGGAGAGCACAACATTCCCCCAAAATTTTAGCCTTCGTTTTTCCTAATCGGAACTCACCTCAGCCCAATGCTGAATGTTAGGCTGCGGCTAGGGTTTGGGTTAGGGTTACGCCTAGGGTTAGGGTTCAGAAAACCACAAAGCCCTGAGCTCCAGGGACAATGACAATGAGAAAGGCAGGCCCAGGGGAGCACAGCATTACCCCAAAATTTTAGCCTTCCTATTTCCTAATCGGAAATCACCTCAGCCCAATGCTCTTTCTTTGGCTGTGCTTTGGGCTAGGGTTAGGGTTAGGGTTCCGCCTAGGGTTAGGGTTCTGAAAACCACAAGGCCCGGAGCTCCAGGGACAATGACAATGAGAAAGGCATGCCCAGGGGAGCACAACATTATCCCAAATTTCCAGCCTTCGTTTTTCCTAATTGGAACTCGCCTCAGCCCAATGCTTAATCTTAGGCTGTTCCTCGGGTTAGGAATAGGGTTAGGGTTCCGCCTAGGGTTAGGGTTCAGAAAACCACAAGGCCCGGAGCTCCAGGGACAATGACAATGAGAAAGGCATGCCCAGGGGAGCACAACATTACCCCAAACTTCCAGCCTTCGTGTTTCCTAATTGGAACTCGATTCAGCCAAATGCTGAATCTTAGGCTGTGCCTTGGGCTAGGGTTAGGGTTAGGGTTATGCCTAGGGTTAGGGTTCAGAAAACCACAAGGCCCAGAGCTCCATGGACACTGACAGTGAGAAAGGCATGCCCAGGAGAGCACAACATTCCCCCAAAACTTTAGCCTTCATTTTTCCTAATCGGAACTCACCTCAGCCCAATGCTGAATGTTAGGCTGCGGCTAGGGTTAGGGTTAGGGTTACGCCTAGGGTTAGGGTTCAGAAAACCACAAAGCCCTGAGCTCCAGGGACAATGACAATGAGAAAGGCAGGCCCAGGGGAGCACAGCATTACCCCAAAATTTTAGCCTTCGTATTTCCTAATCGTAAATCACCTCAGCCCAATGCTCTTTCTTTGGCTGTGCTTTGGGCTAGGGTTAGGCTTAGGGTTTCGCCTAGGGTTAGGGTTCAGAAAAACACAAGGCCCAGAGCTCCAGGGACATTGACTATGAGAAAGGCATGCCAAGGGGAGGACCGCATTGTCCCAAACTTGTAGCCTTCATGTTTTCCTAACCGGAACTCATCTCAGCCCAATGATCTGTCTTTGGCTGCACCTAGGGTTAGGGTTAGGGTTACACCTAGGGTTAGGGTTCAGAAAACCACAAGGCCCTGAGCTTCAGAGACAATGACAATGAGAAAGGCATGCCCAGGGGAGCGCAGCACTGTCCTAATATTACAGCTTTCCTATTTGCCCCATTGGAACTCACCTCAGCCCAATGCTGTTAATTAGCCTGAACCTAGTACTAGGGTTAGGGTTCCACCTAGGGTTAAGGTTAAGAAAACGAAAAGGCTTACAGCTATAGGGACACTGACAGCAAGAAAGGCATGCCTAGGGGACAGCATCTTTTCCCCAACCTTACAGCCTTCATGTTTTCCGAATCGGAACTCGCCTCAGCCCAATGCTGTATCTTAGGCTGCGCCTTGGGCTAGGTTTAGGGTTCGGGTTATGCCTAGGGTTAGGGTTCAGAAGACCACAAGGCCCAGATCTCCAGGGACAATGACAATGAGAGAGGCATGCCCAGGGGAGCACAATATTATCCCAAAACTTTAGCCTTCATTTTTCCTAATCGGAACTCGCCTCAGCCCAATGCTTAATCTTAGGCTGTTCCTCAGGTTAGGAGTAGGGTTAGGGTTTCACCTAGGGTTAGGGTTAAGAAAACCACAAGGCCAGATCTCCAGGGACATTGGCAGTGAGAAACGCACGCCAAGGGGAGGACCGCATTGTCCCAAACTTGTAGCCTTCATGTTTTCCTAACCGGAACTCATCTCAGCCCAATGTTCTGTCTTTGGCTGCACCTAGGGTTAGGGTTAGGGTTACGCCTAGGGTTAGGGTTCAGAAAACCACAAAGCCCTGAGCTCCAGGGACAATGACAATGAGAAAGGCAGGCCCAGGGGAGCACAGCATTACCCCAAAATTTTAGCCTTCCTATTTCCTAATCGGAAATCACCTCAGCCCAATGCTCTTTCTTTGGCTGTGCTTTGGGCTAGGGTTAGGGTTAGGGTTTCGCCTAGGGTTAGGGTTCAGAAAAACACAAGGCCCAGAGCTCCAGGGACATTGACTATGAGAAAGGCACGCCAAGGGGAGGACCGCATTGTCCCAAACTTGTAGCCTTCATGTTTTCCTAACCGGAACTCATCTCAGCCCAATGTTCTGTCTTTGGCTGCACCTAGGCTTAGGGTTAGGGTTCCGCCTAGGGTTAGGGTTCAGAAAACCACAAGGCCCAGAGCTCCAGGGACAATGACAATGAGAAAGGCATGCCCAGGGGAGCAGAACATTATCCCAAACTTCCAGCCTTCGTGTTTCCTAATTGGAACTCGCCCCAGCCCAATGCTGAATCTTAGGCTGTGCCTTGGGCTAGGGTTAGGGTTAGGGTTATGCCTAGGGTTAGGGTTCAGAAAACCACAAGGCCCAGAGCTCCATGGACACTGACAGTGAGAAAGGCATGCCCAGGAGAGCACAACATTCCCCCAAAACTTTAGCCTTCGTTTTTCCTAATCGGAACTCACCTCAGCCCAATGCTGAATGTTAGGCTGCGGCTAGGGTTAGGGTTAGGGTTACGCCTAGGGTTAGGGTTCTGAAAACCACAAGGCCCGGAGCTCCAGGGACAATGACAATGAGAAAGGCATGCCCAGGGGAGCACAAATTATCCCAAATTTCCAGCCTTCGTGTTTCCTAATTGGAACTCGCCTCAGCCCAATGCTTAATCTTAGGCTGTTCCTCGGGTTAGGAATAGGGTTAGGGTTCCGCCTAGGGTTAGGGTTCAGAAAACCACAAGGCCCGGAGCTCCAGGGACAATGACAATGAGAAAGGCATGCCCAGGGGAGCACAACATTACCCCAAACTTCCAGCCTTCGTGTTTCCTAATTGGAACTCGATTCAGCCAAATGCTGAATCTTAGGCTGTGCCTTGGGCTAGGGTTAGGGTTAGGGTTATGCCTAGGGTTAGGGTTCAGAAAACCACAAGGCCCAGAGCTCCATGGACACTGACAGTGAGAAAGGCATGCCCAGGAGAGCACAACATTCCCCCAAAATTTTAGCCTTCGTTTTTCCTAATCGGAACTCACCTCAGCCCAATGCTGAATGTTAGGCTGCGGCTAGGGTTTGGGTTAGGGTTACGCCTAGGGTTAGGGTTCAGAAAACCACAAAGCCCTGAGCTCCAGGGACAATGACAATGAGAAAGGCAGGCCCAGGGGAGCACAGCATTACCCCAAAATTTTAGCCTTCCTATTTCCTAATCGGAAATCACCTCAGCCCAATGCTCTTTCTTTGGCTGTGCTTTGGGCTAGGGTTAGGGTTAGGGTTTCGCCTAGGGTTAGGGTTCAGAAAAACACAAGGCCCAGAGCTCCAGGGACATTGACTATGAGAAAGGCATGCCAAGGGGAGGACCGCATTGTCCCAAACTTGTAGCCTTCATGTTTTCCTAACCGGAACTCATCTCAGCCCAATGTTCTGTCTTTGGCTGCACCTAGGCTTAGGGTTAGGGTTCCGCCTAGGGTTAGGGTTCAGAAAACCACAAGGCCCAGAGCTCCAGGGACAATGACAATGAGAGAGGCATGCCCAGGGGAGCAGAACATTATCCCAAACTTCCAGCCTTCGTGTTTCCTAATTGGAACTCGCCCCAGCCCAATACTGAATCTTAGGCTGTGCCTTGGGCTAGGGTTAGGGTTAGGGTTATGCCTAGGGTTAGGGTTCAGAAAACCACAAGGCCCAGAGCTCCATGGACACTGACAGTGAGAAAGGCATGCCCAGGAGAGCACAACATTCCCCCAAAACTTTAGCCTTCGTTTTTCCTAATCGGAACTCACCTCAGCCCAATGCTGAATGTTAGGCTGCGGCTAGGGTTTGGGTTAGGGTTACGCCTAGGGTTAGGGTTCAGAAAACCACAAAGCCCTGAGCTCCAGGGACAATGACAATGAGAAAGGCAGGCCCAGGGGAGCACAGCATTACCCCAAAATTTTAGCCTTCGTATTTCCTAATCGTAAATCACCTCAGCCCAATGCTCTTTCTTTGGCTGTGCTTTGGGCTAGGGTTAGGGTTAGGGTTTCGCCTAGGGTTAGGGTTCAGAAAAACACAAGGCCCAGAGCTCCAGGGACATTGACTATGAGAAAGGCATGCCAAGGGGAGGACCGCATTGTCCCAAACTTGTAGCCTTCATGTTTTCCTAACCGGAACTCATCTCAGCCCAATGTTCTGTCTTTGGCTGCACCTAGGCTTAGGGTTAGGGTTCCGCCTAGGGTTAGGGTTCAGAAAACCACAAGGCCCAGAGCTCCAGGGACAATGACAATGAGAGAGGCATGCCCAGGGGAGCAGAACATTATCCCAAACTTCCAGCCTTCGTGTTTCCTAATTGGAACTCGCCCCAGCCCAATACTGAATCTTAGGCTGTGCCTTGGGCTAGGGTTAGGGTTAGGGTTATGCCTAGGGTTAGGGTTCAGAAAACCACAAGGCCCAGAGCTCCATGGACACTGACAGTGAGAAAGGCATGCCCAGGAGAGCACAACATTCCCCCAAAACTTTAGCCTTCGTTTTTCCTAATCGGAACTCACCTCAGCCCAATGCTGAATGTTAGGCTGCGGCTAGGGTTAGGGTTAGGGTTCCGCCTAGGGTTAGGGTTCAGAAAACCACAAAGCCCTGAGCTCCAGGGACAATGACAATGAGAAAGGCAGGCCCAGGGGAGCACAGCATTACCCCAAAATTTTAGCCTTCCTATTTCCTAATCGTAAATCACCTCAGCCCAATGCTCTTTCTTTGGCTGTGCTTTGGGCTAGGGTTAGGGTTAGGGTTTCGCCTAGGGTTAGGGTTCAGAAAAACACAAGGCCCAGAGCTCCAGGGACATTGACTATGAGAAAGGCATGCCAAGGGGAGGACCGCATTGTCCCAAACTTGTAGCCTTCATGTTTTCCTAACCGGAACTCATCTCAGCCCAATGATCTGTCTTTGGCTGCACCTAGGGTTAGGGTTAGGGTTACACCTAGGGTTAGGGTTCAGAAAACCACAAGGCCCTGAGCTTCAGAGACAATGACAATGAGAAAGGCATGCCCAGGGGAGCGCAGCACTGTCCTAATATTACAGCTTTCCTATTTGCCCCATTGGAACTCACCTCAGCCCAATGCTGTTAATTAGCCTGAACCTAGTACTAGGGTTAGGGTTCCACCTAGGGTTAAGGTTAAGAAAACGAAAAGGCTTACAGCTATAGGGACACTGACAGCAAGAAAGGCATGCCTAGGGGACAGCATCTTTTCCCCAACCTTACAGCCTTCATGTTTTCCGAATCGGAACTCGCCTCAGCCCAATGCTGTATCTTAGGCTGCGCCTTGGGCTAGGTTTAGGGTTCGGGTTATGCCTAGGGTTAGGGTTCAGAAGACCACAAGGCCCAGATCTCCAGGGACAATGACAATGAGAGAGGCATGCCCAGGGGAGCACAATATTATCCCAAAACTTTAGCCTTCATTTTTCCTAATCGGAACTCGCCTCAGCCCAATGCTTAATCTTAGGCTGTTCCTCAGGTTAGGAGTAGGGTTAGGGTTTCACCTAGGGTTAGGGTTAAGAAAACCACAAGGCCAGATCTCCAGGGACATTGGCAGTGAGAAACGCACGCCAAGGGGAGGACCGCATTGTCCCAAACTTGTAGCCTTCATGTTTTCCTAACCGGAACTCATCTCAGCCCAATGTTCTGTCTTTGGCTGCACCTAGGGTTAGGGTTAGGGTTACGCCTAGGGTTAGGGTTCAGAAAACCACAAAGCCCTGAGCTCCAGGGACGCTGACAATGAGAAAGGCATGCCAAGGGGATTGCATCTTTACCCCAACCTTGCAGTTGTCATGTTTTATAAATTGGAACTCACCTCAGCCCAATGCTCTATCTTAGGCTGTGCCTTGGGCTAGGGTTAGGGTTAGGGTTATGCCTAGGGTTAGGGTTCCGAAAACCACAAGGCCCAGAGCTCCAGGGACAATGACAATGAGAGAGGCATTCCCAGGGGAGCAGAACATTATCCCAAACTTCCAGCCTTCGTGTTTCCTAATTGGAACTCGCCCCAGCCCAATGCTGAATCTTAGGCTGTGCCTTGGGCTAGGGTTAGGGTTAGGGTTATGCCTAGGGTTAGGGTTCAGAAAACCACAAGTCCCAGAGCTCCATGGACACTGACAGTGAGAAAGGCATGCCCAGGAGAGCACAACATTCCCCCAAAACTTTAGCCTTCGTTTTTCCTAATCGGAACTCACCTCAGCCCAATGCTGAATGTTAGGCTGCGGCTAGGGTTAGGGTTAGGGTTCCGCCTAGGGTTAGGGTTCTGAAAACCACAAGGCCCGGAGCTCCAGGGACAATGACAATGAGAAAGGCATGCCCAGGGGAGCACAACATTATCCCAAATTTCCAGCCTTCGTGTTTCCTAATTGGAACTCGCCTCAGCCCAATGCTTAATCTTAGGCTGTTCCTCGGGTTAGGAATAGGGTTAGGGTTCCGCCTAGGGTTAGGGTTCAGAAAACCACAAGGCCCGGAGCTCCAGGGACAATGACAATGAGAAAGGCATGCCCAGGGGAGCACAACATTACCCCAAACTTCCAGCCTTCGTGTTTCCTAATTGGAACTCGATTCAGCCAAATGCTGAATCTTAGGCTGTGCCTTGGGCTAGGGTTAGGGTTAGGGTTATGCCTAGGGTTAGGGTTCAGAAAACCACAAGGCCCAGAGCTCCATGGACACTGACAGTGAGAAAGGCATGCCCAGGAGAGCACAACATTCCCCCAAAACTTTAGCCTTCGTTTTTCCTAATCGGAACTCACCTCAGCCCAATGCTGAATGTTAGGCTGCGGCTAGGGTTAGGGTTAGGGTTACGCCTAGGGTTAGGGTTCAGAAAACCACAAAGCCCTGAGCTCCAGGGACAATGACAATGAGAAAGGCAGGCCCAGGGGAGCACAGCATTACCCCAAAATTTTAGCCTTCCTATTTCCTAATCGGAAATCACCTCAGCCCAATGCTCTTTCTTTGGCTGTGCTTTGGGCTAGGGTTAGGGTTAGGGTTTCGCCTAGGGTTAGGGTTCAGAAAAACACAAGGCCCAGAGCTTTAGGGACATTGACTATGAGAAAGGCACGCCAAGGGGAGGACCGCATTGTCCCAAACTTGTAGCCTTCATGTTTTCCTAACCGGAACTCATCTCAGCCCAATGTTCTGTCTTTGGCTGCACCTAGGGTTAGGGTTAGGGTTCCGCCTAGGGTTAGGGTTCAGAAAACCACAAGGCCCAGAGCTCCAGGGACAATGACAATGAGAGAGGCATGCCCAGGGGAGCAGAACATTATCCCAAACTTCCAGCCTTCGTGTTTCCTAATTGGAACTCGCCCCAGCCCAATACTGAATCTTAGGCTGTGCCTTGGGCTAGGGTTAGGGTTAGGGTTATGCCTAGGGTTAGGGTTCAGAAAACCACAAGGCCCAGAGCTCCATGGACACTGACAGTGAGAAAGGCATGCCCAGGAGAGCACAACATTCCCCCAAAACTTTAGCCTTCGTTTTTCCTAATCGGAACTCACCTCAGCCCAATGCTGAATGTTAGGCTGCGGCTAGGGTTAGGGTTAGGGTTCCGCCTAGGGTTAGGGTTCTGAAAACCACAAGGCCCGGAGCTCCAGGGACAATGACAATGAGAAAGGCATGCCCAGGGGAGCACAACATTATCCCAAATTTCCAGCCTTCGTTTTTCCTAATTGGAACTCGCCTCAGCCCAATGCTTAATCTTAGGCTGTTCCTCGGGTTAGGAATAGGGTTAGGGTTCCGCCTAGGGTTAGGGTTCAGAAAACCACAAGGCCCGGAGCTCCAGGGACAATGACAATGAGAAAGGCATGCCCAGGGGAGCACAACATTACCCCAAACTTCCAGCCTTCGTGTTTCCTAATTGGAACTCGATTCAGCCAAATGCTGAATCTTAGGCTGTGCCTTGGGCTAGGGTTAGGGTTAGGGTTATGCCTAGGGTTAGGGTTCAGAAAACCACAAGGCCCAGAGCTCCATGGACACTGACAGTGAGAAAGGCATGCCCAGGAGAGCACAACATTCCCCCAAAACTTTAGCCTTCATTTTTCCTAATCGGAACTCACCTCAGCCCAATGCTGAATGTTAGGCTGCGGCTAGGGTTAGGGTTAGGGTTACGCCTAGGGTTAGGGTTCAGAAAACCACAAAGCCCTGAGCTCCAGGGACAATGACAATGAGAAAGGCAGGCCCAGGGGAGCACAGCATTACCCCAAAATTTTAGCCTTCGTATTTCCTAATCGTAAATCACCTCAGCCCAATGCTCTTTCTTTGGCTGTGCTTTGGGCTAGGGTTAGGGTTAGGGTTTCGCCTAGGGTTAGGGTTCAGAAAAACACAAGGCCCAGAGCTCCAGGGACATTGACTATGAGAAAGGCATGCCAAGGGGAGGACCGCATTGTCCCAAACTTGTAGCCTTCATGTTTTCCTAACCGGAACTCATCTCAGCCCAATGATCTGTCTTTGGCTGCACCTAGGGTTAGGGTTAGGGTTACACCTAGGGTTAGGGTTCAGAAAACCACAAGGCCCTGAGCTTCAGAGACAATGACAATGAGAAAGGCATGCCCAGGGGAGCGCAGCACTGTCCTAATATTACAGCTTTCCTATTTGCCCCATTGGAACTCACCTCAGCCCAATGCTGTTAATTAGCCTGAACCTAGTACTAGGGTTAGGGTTCCACCTAGGGTTAAGGTTAAGAAAACGAAAAGGCTTACAGCTATAGGGACACTGACAGCAAGAAAGGCATGCCTAGGGGACAGCATCTTTTCCCCAACCTTACAGCCTTCATGTTTTCCGAATCGGAACTCGCCTCAGCCCAATGCTGTATCTTAGGCTGCGCCTTGGGCTAGGTTTAGGGTTCGGGTTATGCCTAGGGTTAGGGTTCAGAAGACCACAAGGCCCAGATCTCCAGGGACAATGACAATGAGAGAGGCATGCCCAGGGGAGCACAATATTATCCCAAAACTTTAGCCTTCATTTTTCCTAATCGGAACTCGCCTCAGCCCAATGCTTAATCTTAGGCTGTTCCTCAGGTTAGGAGTAGGGTTAGGGTTTCACCTAGGGTTAGGGTTAAGAAAACCACAAGGCCAGATCTCCAGGGACATTGGCAGTGAGAAACGCACGCCAAGGGGAGGACCGCATTGTCCCAAACTTGTAGCCTTCATGTTTTCCTAACCGGAACTCATCTCAGCCCAATGTTCTGTCTTTGGCTGCACCTAGGGTTAGGGTTAGGGTTACGCCTAGGGTTAGGGTTCAGAAAACCACAAAGCCCTGAGCTCCAGGGACAATGACAATGAGAAAGGCAGGCCCAGGGGAGCACAGCATTACCCCAAAATTTTAGCCTTCCTATTTCCTAATCGGAAATCACCTCAGCCCAATGCTCTTTCTTTGGCTGTGCTTTGGGCTAGGGTTAGGGTTAGGGTTTCGCCTAGGGTTAGGGTTCAGAAAAACACAAGGCCCAGAGCTCCAGGGACATTGACTATGAGAAAGGCACGCCAAGGGGAGGACCGCATTGTCCCAAACTTGTAGCCTTCATGTTTTCCTAACCGGAACTCATCTCAGCCCAATGTTCTGTCTTTGGCTGCACCTAGGCTTAGGGTTAGGGTTCCGCCTAGGGTTAGGGTTCAGAAAACCACAAGGCCCAGAGCTCCAGGGACAATGACAATGAGAGAGGCATGCCCAGGGGAGCAGAACATTATCCCAAACTTCCAGCCTTCGTGTTTCCTAATTGGAACTCGCCCCAGCCCAATGCTGAATCTTAGGCTGTGCCTTGGGCTAGGGTTAGGGTTAGGGTTATGCCTAGGGTTAGGGTTCAGAAAACCACAAGGCCCAGAGCTCCATGGACACTGACAGTGAGAAAGGCATGCCCAGGAGAGCACAACATTCCCCCAAAACTTTAGCCTTCGTTTTTCCTAATCGGAACTCACCTCAGCCCAATGCTGAATGTTAGGCTGCGGCTAGGGTTAGGGTTAGGGTTACGCCTAGGGTTAGGGTTCTGAAAACCACAAGGCCCGGAGCTCCAGGGACAATGACAATGAGAAAGGCATGCCCAGGGGAGCACAAATTATCCCAAATTTCCAGCCTTCGTGTTTCCTAATTGGAACTCGCCTCAGCCCAATGCTTAATCTTAGGCTGTTCCTCGGGTTAGGAATAGGGTTAGGGTTCCGCCTAGGGTTAGGGTTCAGAAAACCACAAGGCCCGGAGCTCCAGGGACAATGACAATGAGAAAGGCATGCCCAGGGGAGCACAACATTACCCCAAACTTCCAGCCTTCGTGTTTCCTAATTGGAACTCGATTCAGCCAAATGCTGAATCTTAGGCTGTGCCTTGGGCTAGGGTTAGGGTTAGGGTTATGCCTAGGGTTAGGGTTCAGAAAACCACAAGGCCCAGAGCTCCATGGACACTGACAGTGAGAAAGGCATGCCCAGGAGAGCACAACATTCCCCCAAAATTTTAGCCTTCGTTTTTCCTAATCGGAACTCACCTCAGCCCAATGCTGAATGTTAGGCTGCGGCTAGGGTTAGGGTTAGGGTTACGCCTAGGGTTAGGGTTCAGAAAACCACAAAGCCCTGAGCTCCAGGGACAATGACAATGAGAAAGGCAGGCCCAGGGGAGCACAGCATTACCCCAAAATTTTAGCCTTCCTATTTCCTAATCGGAAATCACCTCAGCCCAATGCTCTTTCTTTGGCTGTGCTTTGGGCTAGGGTTAGGGTTAGGGTTTCGCCTAGGGTTAGGGTTCAGAAAAACACAAGGCCCAGAGCTCCAGGGACATTGACTATGAGAAAGGCATGCCAAGGGGAGGACCGCATTGTCCCAAACTTGTAGCCTTCATGTTTTCCTAACCGGAACTCATCTCAGCCCAATGTTCTGTCTTTGGCTGCACCTAGGCTTAGGGTTAGGGTTCCGCCTAGGGTTAGGGTTCAGAAAACCACAAGGCCCAGAGCTCCAGGGACAATGACAATGAGAGAGGCATGCCCAGGGGAGCAGAACATTATCCCAAACTTCCAGCCTTCGTGTTTCCTAATTGGAACTCGCCCCAGCCCAATAATGAATCTTAGGCTGTGCCTTGGGCTAGGGTTAGGGTTAGGGTTATGCCTAGGGTTAGGGTTCAGAAAACCACAAGGCCCAGAGCTCCATGGACACTGACAGTGAGAAAGGCATGCCCAGGAGAGCACAACATTCCCCCAAAACTTTAGCCTTCGTTTTTCCTAATCGGAACTCACCTCAGCCCAATGCTGAATGTTAGGCTGCGGCTAGGGTTTGGGTTAGGGTTACGCCTAGGGTTAGGGTTCAGAAAACCACAAAGCCCTGAGCTCCAGGGACAATGACAATGAGAAAGGCAGGCCCAGGGGAGCACAGCATTACCCCAAAATTTTAGCCTTCGTATTTCCTAATCGTAAATCACCTCAGCCCAATGCTCTTTCTTTGGCTGTGCTTTGGGCTAGGGTTAGGGTTAGGGTTTCGCCTAGGGTTAGGGTTCAGAAAAACACAAGGCCCAGAGCTCCAGGGACATTGACTATGAGAAAGGCATGCCAAGGGGAGGACCGCATTGTCCCAAACTTGTAGCCTTCATGTTTTCCTAACCGGAACTCATCTCAGCCCAATGTTCTGTCTTTGGCTGCACCTAGGCTTAGGGTTAGGGTTCCGCCTAGGGTTAGGGTTCAGAAAACCACAAGGCCCAGAGCTCCAGGGACAATGACAATGAGAGAGGCATGCCCAGGGGAGCAGAACATTATCCCAAACTTCCAGCCTTCGTGTTTCCTAATTGGAACTCGCCCCAGCCCAATACTGAATCTTAGGCTGTGCCTTGGGCTAGGGTTAGGGTTAGGGTTATGCCTAGGGTTAGGGTTCAGAAAACCACAAGGCCCAGAGCTCCATGGACACTGACAGTGAGAAAGGCATGCCCAGGAGAGCACAACATTCCCCCAAAACTTTAGCCTTCGTTTTTCCTAATCGGAACTCACCTCAGCCCAATGCTGAATGTTAGGCTGCGGCTAGGGTTAGGGTTAGGGTTCCGCCTAGGGTTAGGGTTCAGAAAACCACAAAGCCCTGAGCTCCAGGGACAATGACAATGAGAAAGGCAGGCCCAGGGGAGCACAGCATTACCCCAAAATTTTAGCCTTCCTATTTCCTAATCGTAAATCACCTCAGCCCAATGCTCTTTCTTTGGCTGTGCTTTGGGCTAGGGTTAGGGTTAGGGTTTCGCCTAGGGTTAGGGTTCAGAAAAACACAAGGCCCAGAGCTCCAGGGACATTGACTATGAGAAAGGCATGCCAAGGGGAGGACCGCATTGTCCCAAACTTGTAGCCTTCATGTTTTCCTAACCGGAACTCATCTCAGCCCAATGATCTGTCTTTGGCTGCACCTAGGGTTAGGGTTAGGGTTACACCTAGGGTTAGGGTTCAGAAAACCACAAGGCCCTGAGCTTCAGAGACAATGACAATGAGAAAGGCATGCCCAGGGGAGCGCAGCACTGTCCTAATATTACAGCTTTCCTATTTGCCCCATTGGAACTCACCTCAGCCCAATGCTGTTAATTAGCCTGAACCTAGTACTAGGGTTAGGGTTCCACCTAGGGTTAAGGTTAAGAAAACGAAAAGGCTTACAGCTATAGGGACACTGACAGCAAGAAAGGCATGCCTAGGGGACAGCATCTTTTCCCCAACCTTACAGCCTTCATGTTTTCCGAATCGGAACTCGCCTCAGCCCAATGCTGTATCTTAGGCTGCGCCTTGGGCTAGGTTTAGGGTTCGGGTTATGCCTAGGGTTAGGGTTCAGAAGACCACAAGGCCCAGATCTCCAGGGACAATGACAATGAGAGAGGCATGCCCAGGGGAGCACAATATTATCCCAAAACTTTAGCCTTCATTTTTCCTAATCGGAACTCGCCTCAGCCCAATGCTTAATCTTAGGCTGTTCCTCAGGTTAGGAGTAGGGTTAGGGTTTCACCTAGGGTTAGGGTTAAGAAAACCACAAGGCCAGATCTCCAGGGACATTGGCAGTGAGAAACGCACGCCAAGGGGAGGACCGCATTGTCCCAAACTTGTAGCCTTCATGTTTTCCTAACCGGAACTCATCTCAGCCCAATGTTCTGTCTTTGGCTGCACCTAGGGTTAGGGTTAGGGTTACGCCTAGGGTTAGGGTTCAGAAAACCACAAGGCCCAGAGCTCCAGGGACGCTGACAATGAGAAAGGCATGCCAAGGGGATTGCATCTTTACCCCAACCTTGCAGTTGTCATGTTTTATAAATTGGAACTCACCTCAGCCCAATGCTCTATCTTAGGCTGTGCCTTGGGCTAGGGTTAGGGTTAGGGTTATGCCTAGGGTTAGGGTTCCGAAAACCACAAGGCCCAGAGCTCCAGGGACAATGACAATGAGAGAGGCATGCCCAGGGGAGCAGAACATTATCCCAAACTTCCAGCCTTCGTGTTTCCTAATTGGAACTCGCCCCAGCCCAATGCTGAATCTTAGGCTGTGCCTTGGGCTAGGGTTAGGGTTAGGGTTATGCCTAGGGTTAGGGTTCAGAAAACCACAAGGCCCAGAGCTCCATGGACACTGACAGTGAGAAAGGCATGCCCAGGAGAGCACAACATTCCCCCAAAACTTTAGCCTTCGTTTTTCCTAATCGGAACTCACCTCAGCCCAATGCTGAATGTTAGGCTGCGGCTAGGGTTAGGGTTAGGGTTCCGCCTAGGGTTAGGGTTCTGAAAACCACAAGGCCCGGAGCTCCAGGGACAATGACAATGAGAAAGGCATGCCCAGGGGAGCACAACATTATCCCAAATTTCCAGCCTTCGTTTTTCCTAATTGGAACTCGCCTCAGCCCAATGCTTAATCTTAGGCTGTTCCTCGGGTTAGGAATAGGGTTAGGGTTCCGCCTAGGGTTAGGGTTCAGAAAACCACAAGGCCCGGAGCTCCAGGGACAATGACAATGAGAAAGGCATGCCCAGGGGAGCACAACATTACCCCAAACTTCCAGCCTTCGTGTTTCCTAATTGGAACTCGATTCAGCCAAATGCTGAATCTTAGGCTGTGCCTTGGGCTAGGGTTAGGGTTAGGGTTATGCCTAGGGTTAGGGTTCAGAAAACCACAAGGCCCAGAGCTCCATGGACACTGACAGTGAGAAAGGCATGCCCAGGAGAGCACAACATTCCCCCAAAACTTTAGCCTTCATTTTTCCTAATCGGAACTCACCTCAGCCCAATGCTGAATGTTAGGCTGCGGCTAGGGTTAGGGTTAGGGTTACGCCTAGGGTTAGGGTTCAGAAAACCACAAAGCCCTGAGCTCCAGGGACAATGACAATGAGAAAGGCAGGCCCAGGGGAGCACAGCATTACCCCAAAATTTTAGCCTTCCTATTTCCTAATCGGAAATCACCTCAGCCCAATGCTCTTTCTTTGGCTGTGCTTTGGGCTAGGGTTAGGGTTAGGGTTTCGCCTAGGGTTAGGGTTCAGAAAAACACAAGGCCCAGAGCTCCAGGGACATTGACTATGAGAAAGGCATGCCAAGGGGAGGACCGCATTGTCCCAAACTTGTAGCCTTCATGTTTTCCTAACCGGAACTCATCTCAGCCCAATGATCTGTCTTTGGCTGCACCTAGGGTTAGGGTTAGGGTTACACCTAGGGTTAGGGTTCAGAAAACCACAAGGCCCTGAGCTTCAGAGACAATGACAATGAGAAAGGCATGCCCAGGGGAGCGCAGCACTGTCCTAATATTACAGCTTTCCTATTTGCCCCATTGGAACTCACCTCAGCCCAATGCTGTTAATTAGCCTGAACCTAGTACTAGGGTTAGGGTTCCACCTAGGGTTAAGGTTAAGAAAACGAAAAGGCTTACAGCTATAGGGACACTGACAGCAAGAAAGGCATGCCTAGGGGACAGCATCTTTTCCCCAACCTTACAGCCTTCATGTTTTCCGAATCGGAACTCGCCTCAGCCCAATGCTGTATCTTAGGCTGCGCCTTGGGCTAGGTTTAGGGTTCGGGTTATGCCTAGGGTTAGGGTTCAGAAGACCACAAGGCCCAGATCTCCAGGGACAATGACAATGAGAGAGGCATGCCCAGGGGAGCACAATATTATCCCAAAACTTTAGCCTTCATTTTTCCTAATCGGAACTCGCCTCAGCCCAATGCTTAATCTTAGGCTGTTCCTCAGGTTAGGAGTAGGGTTAGGGTTTCACCTAGGGTTAGGGTTAAGAAAACCACAAGGCCAGATCTCCAGGGACATTGGCAGTGAGAAACGCACGCCAAGGGGAGGACCGCATTGTCCCAAACTTGTAGCCTTCATGTTTTCCTAACCGGAACTCATCTCAGCCCAATGTTCTGTCTTTGGCTGCACCTAGGGTTAGGGTTAGGGTTACGCCTAGGGTTAGGGTTCAGAAAACCACAAAGCCCTGAGCTCCAGGGACAATGACAATGAGAAAGGCAGGCCCAGGGGAGCACAGCATTACCCCAAAATTTTAGCCTTCCTATTTCCTAATCGGAAATCACCTCAGCCCAATGCTCTTTCTTTGGCTGTGCTTTGGGCTAGGGTTAGGGTTAGGGTTTCGCCTAGGGTTAGGGTTCAGAAAAACACAAGGCCCAGAGCTCCAGGGACATTGACTATGAGAAAGGCACGCCAAGGGGAGGACCGCATTGTCCCAAACTTGTAGCCTTCATGTTTTCCTAACCGGAACTCATCTCAGCCCAATGTTCTGTCTTTGGCTGCACCTAGGCTTAGGGTTAGGGTTCCGCCTAGGGTTAGGGTTCAGAAAACCACAAGGCCCAGAGCTCCAGGGACAATGACAATGAGAGAGGCATGCCCAGGGGAGCAGAACATTATCCCAAACTTCCAGCCTTCGTGTTTCCTAATTGGAACTCGCCCCAGCCCAATGCTGAATCTTAGGCTGTGCCTTGGGCTAGGGTTAGGGTTAGGGTTATGCCTAGGGTTAGGGTTCAGAAAACCACAAGGCCCAGAGCTCCATGGACACTGACAGTGAGAAAGGCATGCCCAGGAGAGCACAACATTCCCCCAAAACTTTAGCCTTCGTTTTTCCTAATCGGAACTCACCTCAGCCCAATGCTGAATGTTAGGCTGCGGCTAGGGTTAGGGTTAGGGTTCCGCCTAGGGTTAGGGTTCTGAAAACCACAAGGCCCGGAGCTCCAGGGACAATGACAATGAGAAAGGCATGCCCAGGGGAGCACAACATTATCCCAAATTTCCAGCCTTCATGTTTCCTAATTGGAACTCGCCTCAGCCCAATGCTTAATCTTAGGCTGTTCCTCGGGTTAGGAATAGGGTTAGGGTTCCGCCTAGGGTTAGGGTTCAGAAAACCACAAGGCCCGGAGCTCCAGGGACAATGACAATGAGAAAGGCATGCCCAGGGGAGCACAACATTACCCCAAACTTCCAGCCTTCGTGTTTCCTAATTGGAACTCGATTCAGCCAAATGCTGAATCTTAGGCTGTGCCTTGGGCTAGGGTTAGGGTTAGGGTTATGCCTAGGGTTAGGGTTCAGAAAACCACAAGGCCCAGAGCTCCATGGACACTGACAGTGAGAAAGGCATGCCCAGGAGAGCACAACATTCCCCCAAAACTTTAGCCTTCGTTTTTCCTAATCGGAACTCACCTCAGCCCAATGCTGAATGTTAGGCTGCGGCTAGGGTTTGGGTTAGGGTTACGCCTAGGGTTAGGGTTCAGAAAACCACAAAGCCCTGAGCTCCAGGGACAATGACAATGAGAAAGGCAGGCCCAGGGGAGCACAGCATTACCCCAAAATTTTAGCCTTCCTATTTCCTAATCGGAAATCACCTCAGCCCAATGCTCTTTCTTTGGCTGTGCTTTGGGCTAGGGTTAGGGTTAGGGTTTCGCCTAGGGTTAGGGTTCAGAAAAACACAAGGCCCAGAGCTCCAGGGACATTGACTATGAGAAAGGCACGCCAAGGGGAGGACCGCATTGTCCCAAACTTGTAGCCTTCATGTTTTCCTAACCGGAACTCATCTCAGCCCAATGTTCTGTCTTTGGCTGCACCTAGGCTTAGGGTTAGGGTTCCGCCTAGGGTTAGGGTTCAGAAAACCACAAGGCCCAGAGCTCCAGGGACAATGACAATGAGAGAGGCATGCCCAGGGGAGCAGAACATTATCCCAAACTTCCAGCCTTCGTGTTTCCTAATTGGAACTCGCCCCAGCCCAATGCTGAATCTTAGGCTGTGCCTTGGGCTAGGGTTAGGGTTAGGGTTATGCCTAGGGTTAGGGTTCAGAAAACCACAAGGCCCAGAGCTCCATGGACACTGACAGTGAGAAAGGCATGCCCAGGAGAGCACAACATTCCCCCAAAACTTTAGCCTTCGTTTTTCCTAATTGGAACTCACCTCAGCCCAATGCTGAATGTTAGGCTGCGGCTAGGGTTAGGGTTAGGGTTCCGCCTAGGGTTAGGGTTCTGAAAACCACAAGGCCCGGAGCTCCAGGGACAATGACAATGAGAAAGGCATGCCCAGGGGAGCACAACATTATCCCAAATTTCCAGCCTTCATGTTTCCTAATTGGAACTCGCCTCAGCCCAATGCTTAATCTTAGGCTGTTCCTCGGGTTAGGAATAGGGTTAGGGTTCCGCCTAGGGTTAGGGTTCAGAAAACCACAAGGCCCGGAGCTCCAGGGACAATGACAATGAGAAAGGCATGCCCAGGGGAGCACAACATTACCCCAAACTTCCAGCCTTCGTGTTTCCTAATTGGAACTCGATTCAGCCAAATGCTGAATCTTAGGCTGTGCCTTGGGCTAGGGTTAGGGTTAGGGTTATGCCTAGGGTTAGGGTTCAGAAAACCACAAGGCCCAGAGCTCCATGGACACTGACAGTGAGAAAGGCATGCCCAGGAGAGCACAACATTCCCCCAAAACTTTAGCCTTCGTTTTTCCTAATCGGAACTCACCTCAGCCCAATGCTGAATGTTAGGCTGCGGCTAGGGTTTGGGTTAGGGTTATGCCTAGGGTTAGGGTTCAGAAAACCACAAAGCCCTGAGCTCCAGGGACAATGACAATGAGAAAGGCAGGCCCAGGGGAGCACAGCATTACCCCAAAATTTTAGCCTTCCTATTTCCTAATCGGAAATCACCTCAGCCCAATGCTCTTTCTTTGGCTGTGCTTTGGGCTAGGGTTAGGGTTAGGGTTTCGCCTAGGGTTAGGGTTCAGAAAAACACAAGGCCCAGAGCTCCAGGGACATTGACAATGAGAAAGGCATGCCCAGGGGAGGACCGCATTGTCCCAAACTTGTAGCCTTCATGTTTTCCTAACCGGAACTCATCTCAGCCCAATGTTCTGTCTTTGGCTGCACCTAGGCTTAGGGTTAGGGTTCCGCCTAGGGTTAGGGTTCAGAAAACCACAAGGCCCAGAGCTCCAGGGACAATGACAATGAGAGAGGCATGCCCAGGGGAGCAGAACATTATCCCAAACTTCCAGCCTTCGTGTTTCCTAATTGGAACTCGCCCCAGCCCAATACTGAATCTTAGGCTGTGCCTTGGGCTAGGGTTAGGGTTAGGGTTATGCCTAGGGTTAGGGTTCAGAAAACCACAAGGCCCAGAGCTCCATGGACACTGACAGTGAGAAAGGCATGCCCAGGAGAGCACAACATTCCCCCAAAACTTTAGCCTTCGTTTTTCCTAATCGGAACTCACCTCAGCCCAATGCTGAATGTTAGGCTGCGGCTAGGGTTAGGGTTAGGGTTCCGCCTAGGGTTAGGGTTCTGAAAACCACAAGGCCCGGAGCTCCAGGGACAATGACAATGAGAAAGGCATGCCCAGGGGAGCACAACATTATCCCAAATTTCCAGCCTTCGTTTTTCCTAATTGGAACTCGCCTCAGCCCAATGCTTAATCTTAGGCTGTTCCTCGGGTTAGGAATAGGGTTAGGGTTCCGCCTAGGGTTAGGGTTCAGAAAACCACAAGGCCCGGAGCTCCAGGGACAATGACAATGAGAAAGGCATGCCCAGGGGAGCACAACATTACCCCAAACTTCCAGCCTTCGTGTTTCCTAATTGGAACTCGATTCAGCCAAATGCTGAATCTTAGGCTGTGCCTTGGGCTAGGGTTAGGGTTAGGGTTATGCCTAGGGTTAGGGTTCAGAAAACCACAAGGCCCAGAGCTCCATGGACACTGACAGTGAGAAAGGCATGCCCAGGAGAGCACAACATTCCCCCAAAACTTTAGCCTTCATTTTTCCTAATCGGAACTCACCTCAGCCCAATGCTGAATGTTAGGCTGCGGCTAGGGTTAGGGTTAGGGTTACGCCTAGGGTTAGGGTTCAGAAAACCACAAAGCCCTGAGCTCCAGGGACAATGACAATGAGAAAGGCAGGCCCAGGGGAGCACAGCATTACCCCAAAATTTTAGCCTTCGTATTTCCTAATCGTAAATCACCTCAGCCCAATGCTCTTTCTTTGGCTGTGCTTTGGGCTAGGGTTAGGGTTAGGGTTTCGCCTAGGGTTAGGGTTCAGAAAAACACAAGGCCCAGAGCTCCAGGGACATTGACTATGAGAAAGGCATGCCAAGGGGAGGACCGCATTGTCCCAAACTTGTAGCCTTCATGTTTTCCTAACCGGAACTCATCTCAGCCCAATGATCTGTCTTTGGCTGCACCTAGGGTTAGGGTTAGGGTTACACCTAGGGTTAGGGTTCAGAAAACCACAAGGCCCTGAGCTTCAGAGACAATGACAATGAGAAAGGCATGCCCAGGGGAGCGCAGCACTGTCCTAATATTACAGCTTTCCTATTTGCCCCATTGGAACTCACCTCAGCCCAATGCTGTTAATTAGCCTGAACCTAGTACTAGGGTTAGGGTTCCACCTAGGGTTAAGGTTAAGAAAACGAAAAGGCTTACAGCTATAGGGACACTGACAGCAAGAAAGGCATGCCTAGGGGACAGCATCTTTTCCCCAACCTTACAGCCTTCATGTTTTCCGAATCGGAACTCGCCTCAGCCCAATGCTGTATCTTAGGCTGCGCCTTGGGCTAGGTTTAGGGTTCGGGTTATGCCTAGGGTTAGGGTTCAGAAGACCACAAGGCCCAGATCTCCAGGGACAATGACAATGAGAGAGGCATGCCCAGGGGAGCACAATATTATCCCAAAACTTTAGCCTTCATTTTTCCTAATCGGAACTCGCCTCAGCCCAATGCTTAATCTTAGGCTGTTCCTCAGGTTAGGAGTAGGGTTAGGGTTTCACCTAGGGTTAGGGTTAAGAAAACCACAAGGCCAGATCTCCAGGGACATTGGCAGTGAGAAACGCACGCCAAGGGGAGGACCGCATTGTCCCAAACTTGTAGCCTTCATGTTTTCCTAACCGGAACTCATCTCAGCCCAATGTTCTGTCTTTGGCTGCACCTAGGGTTAGGGTTAGGGTTACGCCTAGGGTTAGGGTTCAGAAAACCACAAAGCCCTGAGCTCCAGGGACGCTGACAATGAGAAAGGCATGCCAAGGGGATTGCATCTTTACCCCAACCTTGCAGTTGTCATGTTTTATAAATTGGAACTCACCTCAGCCCAATGCTCTATCTTAGGCTGTGCCTTGGGCTAGGGTTAGGGTTAGGGTTATGCCTAGGGTTAGGGTTCCGAAAACCACAAGGCCCAGAGCTCCAGGGACAATGACAATGAGAGAGGCATGCCCAGGGGAGCAGAACATTATCCCAAACTTCCAGCCTTCGTGTTTCCTAATTGGAACTCGCCCCAGCCCAATGCTGAATCTTAGGCTGTGCCTTGGGCTAGGGTTAGGGTTAGGGTTATGCCTAGGGTTAGGGTTCAGAAAACCACAAGTCCCAGAGCTCCATGGACACTGACAGTGAGAAAGGCATGCCCAGGAGAGCACAACATTCCCCCAAAACTTTAGCCTTCGTTTTTCCTAATCGGAACTCACCTCAGCCCAATGCTGAATGTTAGGCTGCGGCTAGGGTTAGGGTTAGGGTTCCGCCTAGGGTTAGGGTTCTGAAAACCACAAGGCCCGGAGCTCCAGGGACAATGACAATGAGAAAGGCATGCCCAGGGGAGCACAACATTATCCCAAATTTCCAGCCTTCGTGTTTCCTAATTGGAACTCGCCTCAGCCCAATGCTTAATCTTAGGCTGTTCCTCGGGTTAGGAATAGGGTTAGGGTTCCGCCTAGGGTTAGGGTTCAGAAAACCACAAGGCCCGGAGCTCCAGGGACAATGACAATGAGAAAGGCATGCCCAGGGGAGCACAACATTACCCCAAACTTCCAGCCTTCGTGTTTCCTAATTGGAACTCGATTCAGCCAAATGCTGAATCTTAGGCTGTGCCTTGGGCTAGGGTTAGGGTTAGGGTTATGCCTAGGGTTAGGGTTCAGAAAACCACAAGGCCCAGAGCTCCATGGACACTGACAGTGAGAAAGGCATGCCCAGGAGAGCACAACATTCCCCCAAAACTTTAGCCTTCGTTTTTCCTAATCGGAACTCACCTCAGCCCAATGCTGAATGTTAGGCTGCGGCTAGGGTTAGGGTTAGGGTTACGCCTAGGGTTAGGGTTCAGAAAACCACAAAGCCCTGAGCTCCAGGGACAATGACAATGAGAAAGGCAGGCCCAGGGGAGCACAGCATTACCCCAAAATTTTAGCCTTCCTATTTCCTAATCGGAAATCACCTCAGCCCAATGCTCTTTCTTTGGCTGTGCTTTGGGCTAGGGTTAGGGTTAGGGTTTCGCCTAGGGTTAGGGTTCAGAAAAACACAAGGCCCAGAGCTCCAGGGACATTGACTATGAGAAAGGCACGCCAAGGGGAGGACCGCATTGTCCCAAACTTGTAGCCTTCATGTTTTCCTAACCGGAACTCATCTCAGCCCAATGTTCTGTCTTTGGCTGCACCTAGGCTTAGGGTTAGGGTTCCGCCTAGGGTTAGGGTTCAGAAAACCACAAGGCCCAGAGCTCCAGGGACAATGACAATGAGAGAGGCATGCCCAGGGGAGCAGAACATTATCCCAAACTTCCAGCCTTCGTGTTTCCTAATTGGAACTCGCCCCAGCCCAATACTGAATCTTAGGCTGTGCCTTGGGCTAGGGTTAGGGTTAGGGTTATGCCTAGGGTTAGGGTTCAGAAAACCACAAGGCCCAGAGCTCCATGGACACTGACAGTGAGAAAGGCATGCCCAGGAGAGCACAACATTCCCCCAAAACTTTAGCCTTCGTTTTTCCTAATCGGAACTCACCTCAGCCCAATGCTGAATGTTAGGCTGCGGCTAGGGTTAGGGTTAGGGTTCCGCCTAGGGTTAGGGTTCTGAAAACCACAAGGCCCGGAGCTCCAGGGACAATGACAATGAGAAAGGCATGCCCAGGGGAGCACAACATTACCCCAAACTTCCAGCCTTCGTGTTTCCTAATTGGAACTCGATTCAGCCAAATGCTGAATCTTAGGCTGTGCCTTGGGCTAGGGTTAGGGTTAGGGTTATGCCTAGGGTTAGGGTTCAGAAAACCACAAGGCCCAGAGCTCCATGGACACTGACAGTGAGAAAGGCATGCCCAGGAGAGCACAACATTCCCCCAAAACTTTAGCCTTCATTTTTCCTAATCGGAACTCACCTCAGCCCAATGCTGAATGTTAGGCTGCGGCTAGGGTTAGGGTTAGGGTTACGCCTAGGGTTAGGGTTCAGAAAACCACAAAGCCCTGAGCTCCAGGGACAATGACAATGAGAAAGGCAGGCCCAGGGGAGCACAGCATTACCCCAAAATTTTAGCCTTCGTATTTCCTAATCGTAAATCACCTCAGCCCAATGCTCTTTCTTTGGCTGTGCTTTGGGCTAGGGTTAGGGTTAGGGTTTCGCCTAGGGTTAGGGTTCAGAAAAACACAAGGCCCAGAGCTCCAGGGACATTGACTATGAGAAAGGCATGCCAAGGGGAGGACCGCATTGTCCCAAACTTGTAGCCTTCATGTTTTCCTAACCGGAACTCATCTCAGCCCAATGATCTGTCTTTGGCTGCACCTAGGGTTAGGGTTAGGGTTACACCTAGGGTTAGGGTTCAGAAAACCACAAGGCCCTGAGCTTCAGAGACAATGACAATGAGAAAGGCATGCCCAGGGGAGCGCAGCACTGTCCTAATATTACAGCTTTCCTATTTGCCCCATTGGAACTCACCTCAGCCCAATGCTGTTAATTAGCCTGAACCTAGTACTAGGGTTAGGGTTCCACCTAGGGTTAAGGTTAAGAAAACGAAAAGGCTTACAGCTATAGGGACACTGACAGAGAGAAAGGCATGCCTAGGGGACAGCATCTTTTCCCCAACCTTACAGCCTTCATGTTTTCCGAATCGGAACTCGCCTCA
Source organism: Aphelocoma coerulescens (assembly GCF_041296385.1). NCBI lineage: Eukaryota > Metazoa > Chordata > Aves > Passeriformes > Corvidae > Aphelocoma > Aphelocoma coerulescens. The sequence goes on along the minus strand of NC_091015.1, from coordinate 96,922,951 downwards.
GCCCAATGCTGTATCTTAGGCTGCGCCTTGGGCTAGGTTTAGGGTTCGGGTTATGCCTAGGGTTAGGGTTCAGAAGACCACAAGGCCCAGATCTCCAGGGACAATGACAATGAGAGAGGCATGCCCAGGGGAGCACAATATTATCCCAAAACTTTAGCCTTCATTTTTCCTAATCGGAACTCGCCTCAGCCCAATGCTTAATCTTAGGCTGTTCCTCAGGTTAGGAGTAGGGTTAGGGTTTCACCTAGGGTTAGGGTTAAGAAAACCACAAGGCCAGATCTCCAGGGACATTGGCAGTGAGAAACGCACGCCAAGGGGAGGACCGCATTGTCCCAAACTTGTAGCCTTCATGTTTTCCTAACCGGAACTCATCTCAGCCCAATGTTCTGTCTTTGGCTGCACCTAGGGTTAGGGTTAGGGTTACGCCTAGGGTTAGGGTTCAGAAAACCACAAAGCCCTGAGCTCCAGGGACGCTGACAATGAGAAAGGCATGCCAAGGGGATTGCATCTTTACCCCAACCTTGCAGTTGTCATGTTTTATAAATTGGAACTCACCTCAGCCCAATGCTCTATCTTAGGCTGTGCCTTGGGCTAGGGTTAGGGTTAGGGTTATGCCTAGGGTTAGGGTTCCGAAAACCACAAGGCCCAGAGCTCCAGGGACAATGACAATGAGAGAGGCATGCCCAGGGGAGCAGAACATTATCCCAAACTTCCAGCCTTCGTGTTTCCTAATTGGAACTCGCCCCAGCCCAATGCTGAATCTTAGGCTGTGCCTTGGGCTAGGGTTAGGGTTAGGGTTATGCCTAGGGTTAGGGTTCAGAAAACCACAAGTCCCAGAGCTCCATGGACACTGACAGTGAGAAAGGCATGCCCAGGAGAGCACAACATTCCCCCAAAACTTTAGCCTTCGTTTTTCCTAATCGGAACTCACCTCAGCCCAATGCTGAATGTTAGGCTGCGGCTAGGGTTAGGGTTAGGGTTCCGCCTAGGGTTAGGGTTCTGAAAACCACAAGGCCCGGAGCTCCAGGGACAATGACAATGAGAAAGGCATGCCCAGGGGAGCACAACATTATCCCAAATTTCCAGCCTTCGTGTTTCCTAATTGGAACTCGCCTCAGCCCAATGCTTAATCTTAGGCTGTTCCTCGGGTTAGGAATAGGGTTAGGGTTCCGCCTAGGGTTAGGGTTCAGAAAACCACAAGGCCCGGAGCTCCAGGGACAATGACAATGAGAAAGGCATGCCCAGGGGAGCACAACATTACCCCAAACTTCCAGCCTTCGTGTTTCCTAATTGGAACTCGATTCAGCCAAATGCTGAATCTTAGGCTGTGCCTTGGGCTAGGGTTAGGGTTAGGGTTATGCCTAGGGTTAGGGTTCAGAAAACCACAAGGCCCAGAGCTCCATGGACACTGACAGTGAGAAAGGCATGCCCAGGAGAGCACAACATTCCCCCAAAACTTTAGCCTTCGTTTTTCCTAATCGGAACTCACCTCAGCCCAATGCTGAATGTTAGGCTGCGGCTAGGGTTAGGGTTAGGGTTACGCCTAGGGTTAGGGTTCAGAAAACCACAAAGCCCTGAGCTCCAGGGACAATGACAATGAGAAAGGCAGGCCCAGGGGAGCACAGCATTACCCCAAAATTTTAGCCTTCCTATTTCCTAATCGGAAATCACCTCAGCCCAATGCTCTTTCTTTGGCTGTGCTTTGGGCTAGGGTTAGGGTTAGGGTTTCGCCTAGGGTTAGGGTTCAGAAAAACACAAGGCCCAGAGCTCCAGGGACATTGACTATGAGAAAGGCACGCCAAGGGGAGGACCGCATTGTCCCAAACTTGTAGCCTTCATGTTTTCCTAACCGGAACTCATCTCAGCCCAATGTTCTGTCTTTGGCTGCACCTAGGCTTAGGGTTAGGGTTCCGCCTAGGGTTAGGGTTCAGAAAACCACAAGGCCCAGAGCTCCAGGGACAATGACAATGAGAGAGGCATGCCCAGGGGAGCAGAACATTATCCCAAACTTCCAGCCTTCGTGTTTCCTAATTGGAACTCGCCCCAGCCCAATACTGAATCTTAGGCTGTGCCTTGGGCTAGGGTTAGGGTTAGGGTTATGCCTAGGGTTAGGGTTCAGAAAACCACAAGGCCCAGAGCTCCATGGACACTGACAGTGAGAAAGGCATGCCCAGGAGAGCACAACATTCCCCCAAAACTTTAGCCTTCGTTTTTCCTAATCGGAACTCACCTCAGCCCAATGCTGAATGTTAGGCTGCGGCTAGGGTTAGGGTTAGGGTTCCGCCTAGGGTTAGGGTTCTGAAAACCACAAGGCCCGGAGCTCCAGGGACAATGACAATGAGAAAGGCATGCCCAGGGGAGCACAACATTATCCCAAACTTCCAGCCTTCGTGTTTCCTAATTGGAACTCGATTCAGCCAAATGCTGAATCTTAGGCTGTGCCTTGGGCTAGGGTTAGGGTTAGGGTTATGCCTAGGGTTAGGGTTCAGAAAACCACAAGGCCCAGAGCTCCATGGACACTGACAGTGAGAAAGGCATGCCCAGGAGAGCACAACATTCCCCCAAAACTTTAGCCTTCATTTTTCCTAATCGGAACTCACCTCAGCCCAATGCTGAATGTTAGGCTGCGGCTAGGGTTAGGGTTAGGGTTACGCCTAGGGTTAGGGTTCAGAAAACCACAAAGCCCTGAGCTCCAGGGACAATGACAATGAGAAAGGCAGGCCCAGGGGAGCACAGCATTACCCCAAAATTTTAGCCTTCGTATTTCCTAATCGTAAATCACCTCAGCCCAATGCTCTTTCTTTGGCTGTGCTTTGGGCTAGGGTTAGGGTTAGGGTTTCGCCTAGGGTTAGGGTTCAGAAAAACACAAGGCCCAGAGCTCCAGGGACATTGACTATGAGAAAGGCATGCCAAGGGGAGGACCGCATTGTCCCAAACTTGTAGCCTTCATGTTTTCCTAACCGGAACTCATCTCAGCCCAATGATCTGTCTTTGGCTGCACCTAGGGTTAGGGTTAGGGTTACACCTAGGGTTAGGGTTCAGAAAACCACAAGGCCCTGAGCTTCAGAGACAATGACAATGAGAAAGGCATGCCCAGGGGAGCGCAGCACTGTCCTAATATTACAGCTTTCCTATTTGCCCCATTGGAACTCACCTCAGCCCAATGCTGTTAATTAGCCTGAACCTAGTACTAGGGTTAGGGTTCCACCTAGGGTTAAGGTTAAGAAAACGAAAAGGCTTACAGCTATAGGGACACTGACAGAGAGAAAGGCATGCCTAGGGGACAGCATCTTTTCCCCAACCTTACAGCCTTCATGTTTTCCGAATCGGAACTCGCCTCAGCCCAATGCTGTATCTTAGGCTGCGCCTTGGGCTAGGTTTAGGGTTCGGGTTATGCCTAGGGTTAGGGTTCAGAAGACCACAAGGCCCAGATCTCCAGGGACAATGACAATGAGAGAGGCATGCCCAGGGGAGCACAATATTATCCCAAAACTTTAGCCTTCATTTTTCCTAATCGGAACTCGCCTCAGCCCAATGCTTAATCTTAGGCTGTTCCTCAGGTTAGGAGTAGGGTTAGGGTTTCACCTAGGGTTAGGGTTAAGAAAACCACAAGGCCAGATCTCCAGGGACATTGGCAGTGAGAAACGCACGCCAAGGGGAGGACCGCATTGTCCCAAACTTGTAGCCTTCATGTTTTCCTAACCGGAACTCATCTCAGCCCAATGTTCTGTCTTTGGCTGCACCTAGGGTTAGGGTTAGGGTTACGCCTAGGGTTAGGGTTCAGAAAACCACAAAGCCCTGAGCTCCAGGGACAATGACAATGAGAAAGGCAGGCCCAGGGGAGCACAGCATTACCCCAAAATTTTAGCCTTCCTATTTCCTAATCGGAAATCACCTCAGCCCAATGCTCTTTCTTTGGCTGTGCTTTGGGCTAGGGTTAGGGTTAGGGTTTCGCCTAGGGTTAGGGTTCAGAAAAACACAAGGCCCAGAGCTCCAGGGACATTGACTATGAGAAAGGCACGCCAAGGGGAGGACCGCATTGTCCCAAACTTGTAGCCTTCATGTTTTCCTAACCGGAACTCATCTCAGCCCAATGTTCTGTCTTTGGCTGCACCTAGGCTTAGGGTTAGGGTTCCGCCTAGGGTTAGGGTTCAGAAAACCACAAGGCCCAGAGCTCCAGGGACAATGACAATGAGAGAGGCATGCCCAGGGGAGCAGAACATTATCCCAAACTTCCAGCCTTCGTGTTTCCTAATTGGAACTCGCCCCAGCCCAATGCTGAATCTTAGGCTGTGCCTTGGGCTAGGGTTAGGGTTAGGGTTATGCCTAGGGTTAGGGTTCAGAAAACCACAAGGCCCAGAGCTCCATGGACACTGACAGTGAGAAAGGCATGCCCAGGAGAGCACAACATTCCCCCAAAACTTTAGCCTTCGTTTTTCCTAATCGGAACTCACCTCAGCCCAATGCTGAATGTTAGGCTGCGGCTAGGGTTAGGGTTAGGGTTACGCCTAGGGTTAGGGTTCTGAAAACCACAAGGCCCGGAGCTCCAGGGACAATGACAATGAGAAAGGCATGCCCAGGGGAGCAGAACATTATCCCAAATTTCCAGCCTTCGTGTTTCCTAATTGGAACTCGCCTCAGCCCAATGCTTAATCTTAGGCTGTTCCTCGGGTTAGGAATAGGGTTAGGGTTCCGCCTAGGGTTAGGGTTCAGAAAACCACAAGGCCCGGAGCTCCAGGGACAATGACAATGAGAAAGGCATGCCCAGGGGAGCACAACATTACCCCAAACTTCCAGCCTTCGTGTTTCCTAATTGGAACTCGATTCAGCCAAATGCTGAATCTTAGGCTGTGCCTTGGGCTAGGGTTAGGGTTAGGGTTATGCCTAGGGTTAGGGTTCAGAAAACCACAAGGCCCAGAGCTCCATGGACACTGACAGTGAGAAAGGCATGCCCAGGAGAGCACAACATTCCCCCAAAATTTTAGCCTTCGTTTTTCCTAATCGGAACTCACCTCAGCCCAATGCTGAATGTTAGGCTGCGGCTAGGGTTTGGGTTAGGGTTACGCCTAGGGTTAGGGTTCAGAAAACCACAAAGCCCTGAGCTCCAGGGACAATGACAATGAGAAAGGCAGGCCCAGGGGAGCACAGCATTACCCCAAAATTTTAGCCTTCCTATTTCCTAATCGGAAATCACCTCAGCCCAATGCTCTTTCTTTGGCTGTGCTTTGGGCTAGGGTTAGGGTTAGGGTTTCGCCTAGGGTTAGGGTTCAGAAAAACACAAGGCCCAGAGCTCCAGGGACATTGACTATGAGAAAGGCATGCCAAGGGGAGGACCGCATTGTCCCAAACTTGTAGCCTTCATGTTTTCCTAACCGGAACTCATCTCAGCCCAATGTTCTGTCTTTGGCTGCACCTAGGCTTAGGGTTAGGGTTCCGCCTAGGGTTAGGGTTCAGAAAACCACAAGGCCCAGAGCTCCAGGGACAATGACAATGAGAGAGGCATGCCCAGGGGAGCAGAACATTATCCCAAACTTCCAGCCTTCGTGTTTCCTAATTGGAACTCGCCCCAGCCCAATACTGAATCTTAGGCTGTGCCTTGGGCTAGGGTTAGGGTTAGGGTTATGCCTAGGGTTAGGGTTCAGAAAACCACAAGGCCCAGAGCTCCATGGACACTGACAGTGAGAAAGGCATGCCCAGGAGAGCACAACATTCCCCCAAAACTTTAGCCTTCGTTTTTCCTAATCGGAACTCACCTCAGCCCAATGCTGAATGTTAGGCTGCGGCTAGGGTTTGGGTTAGGGTTACGCCTAGGGTTAGGGTTCAGAAAACCACAAAGCCCTGAGCTCCAGGGACAATGACAATGAGAAAGGCAGGCCCAGGGGAGCACAGCATTACCCCAAAATTTTAGCCTTCGTATTTCCTAATCGTAAATCACCTCAGCCCAATGCTCTTTCTTTGGCTGTGCTTTGGGCTAGGGTTAGGGTTAGGGTTTCGCCTAGGGTTAGGGTTCAGAAAAACACAAGGCCCAGAGCTCCAGGGACATTGACTATGAGAAAGGCATGCCAAGGGGAGGACCGCATTGTCCCAAACTTGTAGCCTTCATGTTTTCCTAACCGGAACTCATCTCAGCCCAATGTTCTGTCTTTGGCTGCACCTAGGCTTAGGGTTAGGGTTCCGCCTAGGGTTAGGGTTCAGAAAACCACAAGGCCCAGAGCTCCAGGGACAATGACAATGAGAGAGGCATGCCCAGGGGAGCAGAACATTATCCCAAACTTCCAGCCTTCGTGTTTCCTAATTGGAACTCGCCCCAGCCCAATACTGAATCTTAGGCTGTGCCTTGGGCTAGGGTTAGGGTTAGGGTTATGCCTAGGGTTAGGGTTCAGAAAACCACAAGGCCCAGAGCTCCATGGACACTGACAGTGAGAAAGGCATGCCCAGGAGAGCACAACATTCCCCCAAAACTTTAGCCTTCGTTTTTCCTAATCGGAACTCACCTCAGCCCAATGCTGAATGTTAGGCTGCGGCTAGGGTTAGGGTTAGGGTTCCGCCTAGGGTTAGGGTTCAGAAAACCACAAAGCCCTGAGCTCCAGGGACAATGACAATGAGAAAGGCAGGCCCAGGGGAGCACAGCATTACCCCAAAATTTTAGCCTTCCTATTTCCTAATCGTAAATCACCTCAGCCCAATGCTCTTTCTTTGGCTGTGCTTTGGGCTAGGGTTAGGGTTAGGGTTTCGCCTAGGGTTAGGGTTCAGAAAAACACAAGGCCCAGAGCTCCAGGGACATTGACTATGAGAAAGGCATGCCAAGGGGAGGACCGCATTGTCCCAAACTTGTAGCCTTCATGTTTTCCTAACCGGAACTCATCTCAGCCCAATGATCTGTCTTTGGCTGCACCTAGGGTTAGGGTTAGGGTTACACCTAGGGTTAGGGTTCAGAAAACCACAAGGCCCTGAGCTTCAGAGACAATGACAATGAGAAAGGCATGCCCAGGGGAGCGCAGCACTGTCCTAATATTACAGCTTTCCTATTTGCCCCATTGGAACTCACCTCAGCCCAATGCTGTTAATTAGCCTGAACCTAGTACTAGGGTTAGGGTTCCACCTAGGGTTAAGGTTAAGAAAACGAAAAGGCTTACAGCTATAGGGACACTGACAGCAAGAAAGGCATGCCTAGGGGACAGCATCTTTTCCCCAACCTTACAGCCTTCATGTTTTCCGAATCGGAACTCGCCTCAGCCCAATGCTGTATCTTAGGCTGCGCCTTGGGCTAGGTTTAGGGTTCGGGTTATGCCTAGGGTTAGGGTTCAGAAGACCACAAGGCCCAGATCTCCAGGGACAATGACAATGAGAGAGGCATGCCCAGGGGAGCACAATATTATCCCAAAACTTTAGCCTTCATTTTTCCTAATCGGAACTCGCCTCAGCCCAATGCTTAATCTTAGGCTGTTCCTCAGGTTAGGAGTAGGGTTAGGGTTTCACCTAGGGTTAGGGTTAAGAAAACCACAAGGCCAGATCTCCAGGGACATTGGCAGTGAGAAACGCACGCCAAGGGGAGGACCGCATTGTCCCAAACTTGTAGCCTTCATGTTTTCCTAACCGGAACTCATCTCAGCCCAATGTTCTGTCTTTGGCTGCACCTAGGGTTAGGGTTAGGGTTACGCCTAGGGTTAGGGTTCAGAAAACCACAAAGCCCTGAGCTCCAGGGACGCTGACAATGAGAAAGGCATGCCAAGGGGATTGCATCTTTACCCCAACCTTGCAGTTGTCATGTTTTATAAATTGGAACTCACCTCAGCCCAATGCTCTATCTTAGGCTGTGCCTTGGGCTAGGGTTAGGGTTAGGGTTATGCCTAGGGTTAGGGTTCCGAAAACCACAAGGCCCAGAGCTCCAGGGACAATGACAATGAGAGAGGCATGCCCAGGGGAGCAGAACATTATCCCAAACTTCCAGCCTTCGTGTTTCCTAATTGGAACTCGCCCCAGCCCAATGCTGAATCTTAGGCTGTGCCTTGGGCTAGGGTTAGGGTTAGGGTTATGCCTAGGGTTAGGGTTCAGAAAACCACAAGTCCCAGAGCTCCATGGACACTGACAGTGAGAAAGGCATGCCCAGGAGAGCACAACATTCCCCCAAAACTTTAGCCTTCGTTTTTCCTAATCGGAACTCACCTCAGCCCAATGCTGAATGTTAGGCTGCGGCTAGGGTTAGGGTTAGGGTTCCGCCTAGGGTTAGGGTTCTGAAAACCACAAGGCCCGGAGCTCCAGGGACAATGACAATGAGAAAGGCATGCCCAGGGGAGCACAACATTATCCCAAATTTCCAGCCTTCGTGTTTCCTAATTGGAACTCGCCTCAGCCCAATGCTTAATCTTAGGCTGTTCCTCGGGTTAGGAATAGGGTTAGGGTTCCGCCTAGGGTTAGGGTTCAGAAAACCACAAGGCCCGGAGCTCCAGGGACAATGACAATGAGAAAGGCATGCCCAGGGGAGCACAACATTACCCCAAACTTCCAGCCTTCGTGTTTCCTAATTGGAACTCGATTCAGCCAAATGCTGAATCTTAGGCTGTGCCTTGGGCTAGGGTTAGGGTTAGGGTTATGCCTAGGGTTAGGGTTCAGAAAACCACAAGGCCCAGAGCTCCATGGACACTGACAGTGAGAAAGGCATGCCCAGGAGAGCACAACATTCCCCCAAAACTTTAGCCTTCGTTTTTCCTAATCGGAACTCACCTCAGCCCAATGCTGAATGTTAGGCTGCGGCTAGGGTTAGGGTTAGGGTTACGCCTAGGGTTAGGGTTCAGAAAACCACAAAGCCCTGAGCTCCAGGGACAATGACAATGAGAAAGGCAGGCCCAGGGGAGCACAGCATTACCCCAAAATTTTAGCCTTCCTATTTCCTAATCGGAAATCACCTCAGCCCAATGCTCTTTCTTTGGCTGTGCTTTGGGCTAGGGTTAGGGTTAGGGTTTCGCCTAGGGTTAGGGTTCAGAAAAACACAAGGCCCAGAGCTTTAGGGACATTGACTATGAGAAAGGCACGCCAAGGGGAGGACCACATTGTCCCAAACTTGTAGCCTTCATGTTTTCCTAACCGGAACTCATCTCAGCCCAATGTTCTGTCTTTGGCTGCACCTAGGGTTAGGGTTAGGGTTCCGCCTAGGGTTAGGGTTCAGAAAACCACAAGGCCCAGAGCTCCAGGGACAATGACAATGAGAGAGGCATGCCCAGGGGAGCAGAACATTATCCCAAACTTCCAGCCTTCGTGTTTCCTAATTGGAACTCGCCCCAGCCCAATACTGAATCTTAGGCTGTGCCTTGGGCTAGGGTTAGGGTTAGGGTTATGCCTAGGGTTAGGGTTCAGAAAACCACAAGGCCCAGAGCTCCATGGACACTGACAGTGAGAAAGGCATGCCCAGGAGAGCACAACATTCCCCCAAAACTTTAGCCTTCGTTTTTCCTAATCGGAACTCACCTCAGCCCAATGCTGAATGTTAGGCTGCGGCTAGGGTTAGGGTTAGGGTTCCGCCTAGGGTTAGGGTTCTGAAAACCACAAGGCCCGGAGCTCCAGGGACAATGACAATGAGAAAGGCATGCCCAGGGGAGCACAACATTATCCCAAATTTCCAGCCTTCGTTTTTCCTAATTGGAACTCGCCTCAGCCCAATGCTTAATCTTAGGCTGTTCCTCGGGTTAGGAATAGGGTTAGGGTTCCGCCTAGGGTTAGGGTTCAGAAAACCACAAGGCCCGGAGCTCCAGGGACAATGACAATGAGAAAGGCATGCCCAGGGGAGCACAACATTACCCCAAACTTCCAGCCTTCGTGTTTCCTAATTGGAACTCGATTCAGCCAAATGCTGAATCTTAGTCTGTGCCTTGGGCTAGGGTTAGGGTTAGGGTTATGCCTAGGGTTAGGGTTCAGAAAACCACAAGGCCCAGAGCTCCATGGACACTGACAGTGAGAAAGGCATGCCCAGGAGAGCACAACATTCCCCCAAAACTTTAGCCTTCATTTTTCCTAATCGGAACTCACCTCAGCCCAATGCTGAATGTTAGGCTGCGGCTAGGGTTAGGGTTAGGGTTACGCCTAGGGTTAGGGTTCAGAAAACCACAAAGCCCTGAGCTCCAGGGACAATGACAATGAGAAAGGCAGGCCCAGGGGAGCACAGCATTACCCCAAAATTTTAGCCTTCCTATTTCCTAATCGGAAATCACCTCAGCCCAATGCTCTTTCTTTGGCTGTGCTTTGGGCTAGGGTTAGGGTTAGGGTTTCGCCTAGGGTTAGGGTTCAGAAAAACACAAGGCCCAGAGCTCCAGGGACATTGACTATGAGAAAGGCATGCCAAGGGGAGGACCGCATTGTCCCAAACTTGTAGCCTTCATGTTTTCCTAACCGGAACTCATCTCAGCCCAATGATCTGTCTTTGGCTGCACCTAGGGTTAGGGTTAGGGTTACACCTAGGGTTAGGGTTCAGAAAACCACAAGGCCCTGAGCTTCAGAGACAATGACAATGAGAAAGGCATGCCCAGGGGAGCGCAGCACTGTCCTAATATTACAGCTTTCCTATTTGCCCCATTGGAACTCACCTCAGCCCAATGCTGTTAATTAGCCTGAACCTAGTACTAGGGTTAGGGTTCCACCTAGGGTTAAGGTTAAGAAAACGAAAAGGCTTACAGCTATAGGGACACTGACAGCAAGAAAGGCATGCCTAGGGGACAGCATCTTTTCCCCAACCTTACAGCCTTCATGTTTTCCGAATCGGAACTCGCCTCAGCCCAATGCTGTATCTTAGGCTGCGCCTTGGGCTAGGTTTAGGGTTCGGGTTATGCCTAGGGTTAGGGTTCAGAAGACCACAAGGCCCAGATCTCCAGGGACAATGACAATGAGAGAGGCATGCCCAGGGGAGCACAATATTATCCCAAAACTTTAGCCTTCATTTTTCCTAATCGGAACTCGCCTCAGCCCAATGCTTAATCTTAGGCTGTTCCTCAGGTTAGGAGTAGGGTTAGGGTTTCACCTAGGGTTAGGGTTAAGAAAACCACAAGGCCAGATCTCCAGGGACATTGGCAGTGAGAAACGCACGCCAAGGGGAGGACCGCATTGTCCCAAACTTGTAGCCTTCATGTTTTCCTAACCGGAACTCATCTCAGCCCAATGTTCTGTCTTTGGCTGCACCTAGGGTTAGGGTTAGGGTTACGCCTAGGGTTAGGGTTCAGAAAACCACAAAGCCCTGAGCTCCAGGGACAATGACAATGAGAAAGGCAGGCCCAGGGGAGCACAGCATTACCCCAAAATTTTAGCCTTCCTATTTCCTAATCGGAAATCACCTCAGCCCAATGCTCTTTCTTTGGCTGTGCTTTGGGCTAGGGTTAGGGTTAGGGTTTCGCCTAGGGTTAGGGTTCAGAAAAACACAAGGCCCAGAGCTCCAGGGACATTGACTATGAGAAAGGCACGCCAAGGGGAGGACCGCATTGTCCCAAACTTGTAGCCTTCATGTTTTCCTAACCGGAACTCATCTCAGCCCAATGTTCTGTCTTTGGCTGCACCTAGGCTTAGGGTTAGGGTTCCGCCTAGGGTTAGGGTTCAGAAAACCACAAGGCCCAGAGCTCCAGGGACAATGACAATGAGAGAGGCATGCCCAGGGGAGCAGAACATTATCCCAAACTTCCAGCCTTCGTGTTTCCTAATTGGAACTCGCCCCAGCCCAATGCTGAATCTTAGGCTGTGCCTTGGGCTAGGGTTAGGGTTAGGGTTATGCCTAGGGTTAGGGTTCAGAAAACCACAAGGCCCAGAGCTCCATGGACACTGACAGTGAGAAAGGCATGCCCAGGAGAGCACAACATTCCCCCAAAACTTTAGCCTTCGTTTTTCCTAATTGGAACTCACCTCAGCCCAATGCTGAATGTTAGGCTGCGGCTAGGGTTAGGGTTAGGGTTCCGCCTAGGGTTAGGGTTCTGAAAACCACAAGGCCCGGAGCTCCAGGGACAATGACAATGAGAAAGGCATGCCCAGGGGAGCACAACATTATCCCAAATTTCCAGCCTTCATGTTTCCTAATTGGAACTCGCCTCAGCCCAATGCTTAATCTTAGGCTGTTCCTCGGGTTAGGAATAGGGTTAGGGTTCCGCCTAGGGTTAGGGTTCAGAAAACCACAAGGCCCGGAGCTCCAGGGACAATGACAATGAGAAAGGCATGCCCAGGGGAGCACAACATTACCCCAAACTTCCAGCCTTCGTGTTTCCTAATTGGAACTCGATTCAGCCAAATGCTGAATCTTAGGCTGTGCCTTGGGCTAGGGTTAGGGTTAGGGTTATGCCTAGGGTTAGGGTTCAGAAAACCACAAGGCCCAGAGCTCCATGGACACTGACAGTGAGAAAGGCATGCCCAGGAGAGCACAACATTCCCCCAAAACTTTAGCCTTCATTTTTCCTAATCGGAACTCACCTCAGCCCAATGCTGAATGTTAGGCTGCGGCTAGGGTTAGGGTTAGGGTTACGCCTAGGGTTAGGGTTCAGAAAACCACAAAGCCCTGAGCTCCAGGGACAATGACAATGAGAAAGGCAGGCCCAGGGGAGCACAGCATTACCCCAAAATTTTAGCCTTCGTATTTCCTAATCGTAAATCACCTCAGCCCAATGCTCTTTCTTTGGCTGTGCTTTGGGCTAGGGTTAGGGTTAGGGTTTCGCCTAGGGTTAGGGTTCAGAAAAACACAAGGCCCAGAGCTCCAGGGACATTGACTATGAGAAAGGCATGCCAAGGGGAGGACCGCATTGTCCCAAACTTGTAGCCTTCATGTTTTCCTAACCGGAACTCATCTCAGCCCAATGATCTGTCTTTGGCTGCACCTAGGGTTAGGGTTAGGGTTACACCTAGGGTTAGGGTTCAGAAAACCACAAGGCCCTGAGCTTCAGAGACAATGACAATGAGAAAGGCATGCCCAGGGGAGCGCAGCACTGTCCTAATATTACAGCTTTCCTATTTGCCCCATTGGAACTCACCTCAGCCCAATGCTGTTAATTAGCCTGAACCTAGTACTAGGGTTAGGGTTCCACCTAGGGTTAAGGTTAAGAAAACGAAAAGGCTTACAGCTATAGGGACACTGACAGCAAGAAAGGCATGCCTAGGGGACAGCATCTTTTCCCCAACCTTACAGCCTTCATGTTTTCCGAATCGGAACTCGCCTCAGCCCAATGCTGTATCTTAGGCTGCGCCTTGGGCTAGGTTTAGGGTTCGGGTTATGCCTAGGGTTAGGGTTCAGAAGACCACAAGGCCCAGATCTCCAGGGACAATGACAATGAGAGAGGCATGCCCAGGGGAGCACAATATTATCCCAAAACTTTAGCCTTCATTTTTCCTAATCGGAACTCGCCTCAGCCCAATGCTTAATCTTAGGCTGTTCCTCAGGTTAGGAGTAGGGTTAGGGTTTCACCTAGGGTTAGGGTTAAGAAAACCACAAGGCCAGATCTCCAGGGACATTGGCAGTGAGAAACGCACGCCAAGGGGAGGACCGCATTGTCCCAAACTTGTAGCCTTCATGTTTTCCTAACCGGAACTCATCTCAGCCCAATGTTCTGTCTTTGGCTGCACCTAGGGTTAGGGTTAGGGTTACGCCTAGGGTTAGGGTTCAGAAAACCACAAAGCCCTGAGCTCCAGGGACAATGACAATGAGAAAGGCAGGCCCAGGGGAGCACAGCATTACCCCAAAATTTTAGCCTTCCTATTTCCTAATCGGAAATCACCTCAGCCCAATGCTCTTTCTTTGGCTGTGCTTTGGGCTAGGGTTAGGGTTAGGGTTTCGCCTAGGGTTAGGGTTCAGAAAAACACAAGGCCCAGAGCTCCAGGGACATTGACTATGAGAAAGGCACGCCAAGGGGAGGACCGCATTGTCCCAAACTTGTAGCCTTCATGTTTTCCTAACCGGAACTCATCTCAGCCCAATGTTCTGTCTTTGGCTGCACCTAGGCTTAGGGTTAGGGTTCCGCCTAGGGTTAGGGTTCAGAAAACCACAAGGCCCAGAGCTCCAGGGACAATGACAATGAGAGAGGCATGCCCAGGGGAGCAGAACATTATCCCAAACTTCCAGCCTTCGTGTTTCCTAATTGGAACTCGCCCCAGCCCAATGCTGAATCTTAGGCTGTGCCTTGGGCTAGGGTTAGGGTTAGGGTTATGCCTAGGGTTAGGGTTCAGAAAACCACAAGGCCCAGAGCTCCATGGACACTGACAGTGAGAAAGGCATGCCCAGGAGAGCACAACATTCCCCCAAAACTTTAGCCTTCGTTTTTCCTAATTGGAACTCACCTCAGCCCAATGCTGAATGTTAGGCTGCGGCTAGGGTTAGGGTTAGGGTTCCGCCTAGGGTTAGGGTTCTGAAAACCACAAGGCCCGGAGCTCCAGGGACAATGACAATGAGAAAGGCATGCCCAGGGGAGCACAACATTATCCCAAATTTCCAGCCTTCATGTTTCCTAATTGGAACTCGCCTCAGCCCAATGCTTAATCTTAGGCTGTTCCTCGGGTTAGGAATAGGGTTAGGGTTCCGCCTAGGGTTAGGGTTCAGAAAACCACAAGGCCCGGAGCTCCAGGGACAATGACAATGAGAAAGGCATGCCCAGGGGAGCACAACATTACCCCAAACTTCCAGCCTTCGTGTTTCCTAATTGGAACTCGATTCAGCCAAATGCTGAATCTTAGGCTGTGCCTTGGGCTAGGGTTAGGGTTAGGGTTATGCCTAGGGTTAGGGTTCAGAAAACCACAAGGCCCAGAGCTCCATGGACACTGACAGTGAGAAAGGCATGCCCAGGAGAGCACAACATTCCCCCAAAACTTTAGCCTTCGTTTTTCCTAATCGGAACTCACCTCAGCCCAATGCTGAATGTTAGGCTGCGGCTAGGGTTTGGGTTAGGGTTACGCCTAGGGTTAGGGTTCAGAAAACCACAAAGCCCTGAGCTCCAGGGACAATGACAATGAGAAAGGCAGGCCCAGGGGAGCACAGCATTACCCCAAAATTTTAGCCTTCCTATTTCCTAATCGGAAATCACCTCAGCCCAATGCTCTTTCTTTGGCTGTGCTTTGGGCTAGGGTTAGGGTTAGGGTTTCGCCTAGGGTTAGGGTTCAGAAAAACACAAGGCCCAGAGCTCCAGGGACATTGACTATGAGAAAGGCATGCCCAGGGGAGGACCGCATTGTCCCAAACTTGTAGCCTTCATGTTTTCCTAACCGGAACTCATCTCAGCCCAATGTTCTGTCTTTGGCTGCACCTAGGCTTAGGGTTAGGGTTCCGCCTAGGGTTAGGGTTCAGAAAACCACAAGGCCCAGAGCTCCAGGGACAATGACAATGAGAGAGGCATGCCCAGGGGAGCAGAACATTATCCCAAACTTCCAGCCTTCGTGTTTCCTAATTGGAACTCGCCCCAGCCCAATACTGAATCTTAGGCTGTGCCTTGGGCTAGGGTTAGGGTTAGGGTTATGCCTAGGGTTAGGGTTCAGAAAACCACAAGGCCCAGAGCTCCATGGACACTGACAGTGAGAAAGGCATGCCCAGGAGAGCACAACATTCCCCCAAAACTTTAGCCTTCGTTTTTCCTAATCGGAACTCACCTCAGCCCAATGCTGAATGTTAGGCTGCGGCTAGGGTTAGGGTTAGGGTTCCGCCTAGGGTTAGGGTTCTGAAAACCACAAGGCCCGGAGCTCCAGGGACAATGACAATGAGAAAGGCATGCCCAGGGGAGCACAACATTATCCCAAATTTCCAGCCTTCGTTTTTCCTAATTGGAACTCGCCTCAGCCCAATGCTTAATCTTAGGCTGTTCCTCGGGTTAGGAATAGGGTTAGGGTTCCGCCTAGGGTTAGGGTTCAGAAAACCACAAGGCCCGGAGCTCCAGGGACAATGACAATGAGAAAGGCATGCCCAGGGGAGCACAACATTACCCCAAACTTCCAGCCTTCGTGTTTCCTAATTGGAACTCGATTCAGCCAAATGCTGAATCTTAGGCTGTGCCTTGGGCTAGGGTTAGGGTTAGGGTTATGCCTAGGGTTAGGGTTCAGAAAACCACAAGGCCCAGAGCTCCATGGACACTGACAGTGAGAAAGGCATGCCCAGGAGAGCACAACATTCCCCCAAAACTTTAGCCTTCATTTTTCCTAATCGGAACTCACCTCAGCCCAATGCTGAATGTTAGGCTGCGGCTAGGGTTAGGGTTAGGGTTACGCCTAGGGTTAGGGTTCAGAAAACCACAAAGCCCTGAGCTCCAGGGACAATGACAATGAGAAAGGCAGGCCCAGGGGAGCACAGCATTACCCCAAAATTTTAGCCTTCGTATTTCCTAATCGTAAATCACCTCAGCCCAATGCTCTTTCTTTGGCTGTGCTTTGGGCTAGGGTTAGGGTTAGGGTTTCGCCTAGGGTTAGGGTTCAGAAAAACACAAGGCCCAGAGCTCCAGGGACATTGACTATGAGAAAGGCATGCCAAGGGGAGGACCGCATTGTCCCAAACTTGTAGCCTTCATGTTTTCCTAACCGGAACTCATCTCAGCCCAATGATCTGTCTTTGGCTGCACCTAGGGTTAGGGTTAGGGTTACACCTAGGGTTAGGGTTCAGAAAACCACAAGGCCCTGAGCTTCAGAGACAATGACAATGAGAAAGGCATGCCCAGGGGAGCGCAGCACTGTCCTAATATTACAGCTTTCCTATTTGCCCCATTGGAACTCACCTCAGCCCAATGCTGTTAATTAGCCTGAACCTAGTACTAGGGTTAGGGTTCCACCTAGGGTTAAGGTTAAGAAAACGAAAAGGCTTACAGCTATAGGGACACTGACAGCAAGAAAGGCATGCCTAGGGGACAGCATCTTTTCCCCAACCTTACAGCCTTCATGTTTTCCGAATCGGAACTCGCCTCAGCCCAATGCTGTATCTTAGGCTGCGCCTTGGGCTAGGTTTAGGGTTCGGGTTATGCCTAGGGTTAGGGTTCAGAAGACCACAAGGCCCAGATCTCCAGGGACAATGACAATGAGAGAGGCATGCCCAGGGGAGCACAATATTATCCCAAAACTTTAGCCTTCATTTTTCCTAATCGGAACTCGCCTCAGCCCAATGCTTAATCTTAGGCTGTTCCTCAGGTTAGGAGTAGGGTTAGGGTTTCACCTAGGGTTAGGGTTAAGAAAACCACAAGGCCAGATCTCCAGGGACATTGGCAGTGAGAAACGCACGCCAAGGGGAGGACCGCATTGTCCCAAACTTGTAGCCTTCATGTTTTCCTAACCGGAACTCATCTCAGCCCAATGTTCTGTCTTTGGCTGCACCTAGGGTTAGGGTTAGGGTTACGCCTAGGGTTAGGGTTCAGAAAACCACAAAGCCCTGAGCTCCAGGGACAATGACAATGAGAAAGGCAGGCCCAGGGGAGCACAGCATTACCCCAAAATTTTAGCCTTCCTATTTCCTAATCGGAAATCACCTCAGCCCAATGCTCTTTCTTTGGCTGTGCTTTGGGCTAGGGTTAGGGTTAGGGTTTCGCCTAGGGTTAGGGTTCAGAAAAACACAAGGCCCAGAGCTCCAGGGACATTGACTATGAGAAAGGCACGCCAAGGGGAGGACCGCATTGTCCCAAACTTGTAGCCTTCATGTTTTCCTAACCGGAACTCATCTCAGCCCAATGTTCTGTCTTTGGCTGCACCTAGGCTTAGGGTTAGGGTTCCGCCTAGGGTTAGGGTTCAGAAAACCACAAGGCCCAGAGCTCCAGGGACAATGACAATGAGAGAGGCATGCCCAGGGGAGCAGAACATTATCCCAAACTTCCAGCCTTCGTGTTTCCTAATTGGAACTCGCCCCAGCCCAATGCTGAATCTTAGGCTGTGCCTTGGGCTAGGGTTAGGGTTAGGGTTATGCCTAGGGTTAGGGTTCAGAAAACCACAAGGCCCAGAGCTCCATGGACACTGACAGTGAGAAAGGCATGCCCAGGAGAGCACAACATTCCCCCAAAACTTTAGCCTTCGTTTTTCCTAATTGGAACTCACCTCAGCCCAATGCTGAATGTTAGGCTGCGGCTAGGGTTAGGGTTAGGGTTCCGCCTAGGGTTAGGGTTCTGAAAACCACAAGGCCCGGAGCTCCAGGGACAATGACAATGAGAAAGGCATGCCCAGGGGAGCACAACATTATCCCAAATTTCCAGCCTTCATGTTTCCTAATTGGAACTCGCCTCAGCCCAATGCTTAATCTTAGGCTGTTCCTCGGGTTAGGAATAGGGTTAGGGTTCCGCCTAGGGTTAGGGTTCAGAAAACCACAAGGCCCGGAGCTCCAGGGACAATGACAATGAGAAAGGCATGCCCAGGGGAGCACAACATTACCCCAAACTTCCAGCCTTCGTGTTTCCTAATTGGAACTCGATTCAGCCAAATGCTGAATCTTAGGCTGTGCCTTGGGCTAGGGTTAGGGTTAGGGTTATGCCTAGGGTTAGGGTTCAGAAAACCACAAGGCCCAGAGCTCCATGGACACTGACAGTGAGAAAGGCATGCCCAGGAGAGCACAACATTCCCCCAAAACTTTAGCCTTCGTTTTTCCTAATCGGAACTCACCTCAGCCCAATGCTGAATGTTAGGCTGCGGCTAGGGTTTGGGTTAGGGTTACGCCTAGGGTTAGGGTTCAGAAAACCACAAAGCCCTGAGCTCCAGGGACAATGACAATGAGAAAGGCAGGCCCAGGGGAGCACAGCATTACCCCAAAATTTTAGCCTTCCTATTTCCTAATCGGAAATCACCTCAGCCCAATGCTCTTTCTTTGGCTGTGCTTTGGGCTAGGGTTAGGGTTAGGGTTTCGCCTAGGGTTAGGGTTCAGAAAAACACAAGGCCCAGAGCTCCAGGGACATTGACTATGAGAAAGGCATGCCCAGGGGAGGACCGCATTGTCCCAAACTTGTAGCCTTCATGTTTTCCTAACCGGAACTCATCTCAGCCCAATGTTCTGTCTTTGGCTGCACCTAGGCTTAGGGTTAGGGTTCCGCCTAGGGTTAGGGTTCAGAAAACCACAAGGCCCAGAGCTCCAGGGACAATGACAATGAGAGAGGCATGCCCAGGGGAGCAGAACATTATCCCAAACTTCCAGCCTTCGTGTTTCCTAATTGGAACTCGCCCCAGCCCAATACTGAATCTTAGGCTGTGCCTTGGGCTAGGGTTAGGGTTAGGGTTATGCCTAGGGTTAGGGTTCAGAAAACCACAAGGCCCAGAGCTCCATGGACACTGACAGTGAGAAAGGCATGCCCAGGAGAGCACAACATTCCCCCAAAACTTTAGCCTTCGTTTTTCCTAATCGGAACTCACCTCAGCCCAATGCTGAATGTTAGGCTGCGGCTAGGGTTAGGGTTAGGGTTCCGCCTAGGGTTAGGGTTCTGAAAACCACAAGGCCCGGAGCTCCAGGGACAATGACAATGAGAAAGGCATGCCCAGGGGAGCACAACATTATCCCAAATTTCCAGCCTTCGTTTTTCCTAATTGGAACTCGCCTCAGCCCAATGCTTAATCTTAGGCTGTTCCTCGGGTTAGGAATAGGGTTAGGGTTCCGCCTAGGGTTAGGGTTCAGAAAACCACAAGGCCCGGAGCTCCAGGGACAATGACAATGAGAAAGGCATGCCCAGGGGAGCACAACATTACCCCAAACTTCCAGCCTTCGTGTTTCCTAATTGGAACTCGATTCAGCCAAATGCTGAATCTTAGGCTGTGCCTTGGGCTAGGGTTAGGGTTAGGGTTATGCCTAGGGTTAGGGTTCAGAAAACCACAAGGCCCAGAGCTCCATGGACACTGACAGTGAGAAAGGCATGCCCAGGAGAGCACAACATTCCCCCAAAACTTTAGCCTTCATTTTTCCTAATCGGAACTCACCTCAGCCCAATGCTGAATGTTAGGCTGCGGCTAGGGTTAGGGTTAGGGTTACGCCTAGGGTTAGGGTTCAGAAAACCACAAAGCCCTGAGCTCCAGGGACAATGACAATGAGAAAGGCAGGCCCAGGGGAGCACAGCATTACCCCAAAATTTTAGCCTTCGTATTTCCTAATCGTAAATCACCTCAGCCCAATGCTCTTTCTTTGGCTGTGCTTTGGGCTAGGGTTAGGGTTAGGGTTTCGCCTAGGGTTAGGGTTCAGAAAAACACAAGGCCCAGAGCTCCAGGGACATTGACTATGAGAAAGGCATGCCAAGGGGAGGACCGCATTGTCCCAAACTTGTAGCCTTCATGTTTTCCTAACCGGAACTCATCTCAGCCCAATGATCTGTCTTTGGCTGCACCTAGGGTTAGGGTTAGGGTTACACCTAGGGTTAGGGTTCAGAAAACCACAAGGCCCTGAGCTTCAGAGACAATGACAATGAGAAAGGCATGCCCAGGGGAGCGCAGCACTGTCCTAATATTACAGCTTTCCTATTTGCCCCATTGGAACTCACCTCAGCCCAATGCTGTTAATTAGCCTGAACCTAGTACTAGGGTTAGGGTTCCACCTAGGGTTAAGGTTAAGAAAACGAAAAGGCTTACAGCTATAGGGACACTGACAGAAAGAAAGGCATGCCTAGGGGACAGCATCTTTTCCCCAACCTTACAGCCTTCATGTTTTCCGAATCGGAACTCGCCTCAGCCCAATGCTGTATCTTAGGCTGCGCCTTGGGCTAGGTTTAGGGTTCGGGTTATGCCTAGGGTTAGGGTTCAGAAGACCACAAGGCCCAGATCTCCAGGGACAATGAAAATGAGAGAGGCATGCCCAGGGGAGCACAATATTATCCCAAAACTTTAGCCTTCATTTTTCCTAATCGGAACTCGCCTCAGCCCAATGCTTAATCTTAGGCTGTTCCTCAGGTTAGGAGTAGGGTTAGGGTTTCACCTAGGGTTAGGGTTAAGAAAACCACAAGGCCAGATCTCCAGGGACATTGGCAGTGAGAAACGCACGCCAAGGGGAGGACCGCATTGTCCCAAACTTGTAGCCTTCATGTTTTCCTAACCGGAACTCATCTCAGCCCAATGTTCTGTCTTTGGCTGCACCTAGGGTTAGGGTTAGGGTTACGCCTAGGGTTAGGGTTCAGAAAACCACAAAGCCCTGAGCTCCAGGGACGCTGACAATGAGAAAGGCATGCCAAGGGGATTGCATCTTTACCCCAACCTTGCAGTTGTCATGTTTTATAAATTGGAACTCACCTCAGCCCAATGCTCTATCTTAGGCTGTGCCTTGGGCTAGGGTTAGGGTCAGGGTTATGCCTAGGGTTAGGGTTCCGAAAACCACAAGGCCCAGAGCTCCAGGGACAATGACAATGAGAGAGGCATGCCCAGGGGAGCAGAACATTATCCCAAACTTCCAGCCTTCGTGTTTCCTAATTGGAACTCGCCCCAGCCCAATGCTGAATCTTAGGCTGTGCCTTGGGCTAGGGTTAGGGTTAGGGTTATGCCTAGGGTTAGGGTTCAGAAAACCACAAGTCCCAGAGCTCCATGGACACTGACAGTGAGAAAGGCATGCCCAGGAGAGCACAACATTCCCCCAAAACTTTAGCCTTCGTTTTTCCTAATCGGAACTCACCTCAGCCCAATGCTGAATGTTAGGCTGCGGCTAGGGTTAGGGTTAGGGTTCCGCCTAGGGTTAGGGTTCTGAAAACCACAAGGCCCGGAGCTCCAGGGACAATGACAATGAGAAAGGCATGCCCAGGGGAGCACAACATTATCCCAAATTTCCAGCCTTCGTGTTTCCTAATTGGAACTCGCCTCAGCCCAATGCTTAATCTTAGGCTGTTCCTCGGGTTAGGAATAGGGTTAGGGTTCCGCCTAGGGTTAGGGTTCAGAAAACCACAAGGCCCGGAGCTCCAGGGACAATGACAATGAGAAAGGCATGCCCAGGGGAGCACAACATTACCCCAAACTTCCAGCCTTCGTGTTTCCTAATTGGAACTCGATTCAGCCAAATGCTGAATCTTAGGCTGTGCCTTGGGCTAGGGTTAGGGTTAGGGTTATGCCTAGGGTTAGGGTTCAGAAAACCACAAGGCCCAGAGCTCCATGGACACTGACAGTGAGAAAGGCATGCCCAGGAGAGCACAACATTCCCCCAAAACTTTAGCCTTCGTTTTTCCTAATCGGAACTCACCTCAGCCCAATGCTGAATGTTAGGCTGCGGCTAGGGTTAGGGTTAGGGTTACGCCTAGGGTTAGGGTTCAGAAAACCACAAAGCCCTGAGCTCCAGGGACAATGACAATGAGAAAGGCAGGCCCAGGGGAGCACAGCATTACCCCAAAATTTTAGCCTTCCTATTTCCTAATCGGAAATCACCTCAGCCCAATGCTCTTTCTTTGGCTGTGCTTTGGGCTAGGGTTAGGGTTAGGGTTTCGCCTAGGGTTAGGGTTCAGAAAAACACAAGGCCCAGAGCTCCAGGGACATTGACAATGAGAAAGGCATGCCCAGGGGAGGACCGCATTGTCCCAAACTTGTAGCCTTCATGTTTTCCTAACCGGAACTCATCTCAGCCCAATGTTCTGTCTTTGGCTGCACCTAGGCTTAGGGTTAGGGTTCCGCCTAGGGTTAGGGTTCAGAAAACCACAAGGCCCAGAGCTCCAGGGACAATGACAATGAGAGAGGCATGCCCAGGGGAGCAGAACATTATCCCAAACTTCCAGCCTTCGTGTTTCCTAATTGGAACTCGCCCCAGCCCAATACTGAATCTTAGGCTGTGCCTTGGGCTAGGGTTAGGGTTAGGGTTATGCCTAGGGTTAGGGTTCAGAAAACCACAAGGCCCAGAGCTCCATGGACACTGACAGTGAGAAAGGCATGCCCAGGAGAGCACAACATTCCCCCAAAACTTTAGCCTTCGTTTTTCCTAATCGGAACTCACCTCAGCCCAATGCTGAATGTTAGGCTGCGGCTAGGGTTAGGGTTAGGGTTCCGCCTAGGGTTAGGGTTCTGAAAACCACAAGGCCCGGAGCTCCAGGGACAATGACAATGAGAAAGGCATGCCCAGGGGAGCACAACATTATCCCAAATTTCCAGCCTTCGTTTTTCCTAATTGGAACTCGCCTCAGCCCAATGCTTAATCTTAGGCTGTTCCTCGGGTTAGGAATAGGGTTAGGGTTCCGCCTAGGGTTAGGGTTCAGAAAACCACAAGGCCCGGAGCTCCAGGGACAATGACAATGAGAAAGGCATGCCCAGGGGAGCACAACATTACCCCAAACTTCCAGCCTTCGTGTTTCCTAATTGGAACTCGATTCAGCCAAATGCTGAATCTTAGGCTGTGCCTTGGGCTAGGGTTAGGGTTAGGGTTATGCCTAGGGTTAGGGTTCAGAAAACCACAAGGCCCAGAGCTCCATGGACACTGACAGTGAGAAAGGCATGCCCAGGAGAGCACAACATTCCCCCAAAACTTTAGCCTTCATTTTTCCTAATCGGAACTCACCTCAGCCCAATGCTGAATGTTAGGCTGCGGCTAGGGTTAGGGTTAGGGTTACGCCTAGGGTTAGGGTTCAGAAAACCACAAAGCCCTGAGCTCCAGGGACAATGACAATGAGAAAGGCAGGCCCAGGGGAGCACAGCATTACCCCAAAATTTTAGCCTTCGTATTTCCTAATCGTAAATCACCTCAGCCCAATGCTCTTTCTTTGGCTGTGCTTTGGGCTAGGGTTAGGGTTAGGGTTTCGCCTAGGGTTAGGGTTCAGAAAAACACAAGGCCCAGAGCTCCAGGGACATTGACTATGAGAAAGGCATGCCAAGGGGAGGACCGCATTGTCCCAAACTTGTAGCCTTCATGTTTTCCTAACCGGAACTCATCTCAGCCCAATGATCTGTCTTTGGCTGCACCTAGGGTTAGGGTTAGGGTTACACCTAGGGTTAGGGTTCAGAAAACCACAAGGCCCTGAGCTTCAGAGACAATGACAATGAGAAAGGCATGCCCAGGGGAGCGCAGCACTGTCCTAATATTACAGCTTTCCTATTTGCCCCATTGGAACTCACCTCAGCCCAATGCTGTTAATTAGCCTGAACCTAGTACTAGGGTTAGGGTTCCACCTAGGGTTAAGGTTAAGAAAACGAAAAGGCTTACAGCTATAGGGACACTGACAGAAAGAAAGGCATGCCTAGGGGACAGCATCTTTTCCCCAACCTTACAGCCTTCATGTTTTCCGAATCGGAACTCGCCTCAGCCCAATGCTGTATCTTAGGCTGCGCCTTGGGCTAGGTTTAGGGTTCGGGTTATGCCTAGGGTTAGGGTTCAGAAGACCACAAGGCCCAGATCTCCAGGGACAATGAAAATGAGAGAGGCATGCCCAGGGGAGCACAATATTATCCCAAAACTTTAGCCTTCATTTTTCCTAATCGGAACTCGCCTCAGCCCAATGCTTAATCTTAGGCTGTTCCTCAGGTTAGGAGTAGGGTTAGGGTTTCACCTAGGGTTAGGGTTAAGAAAACCACAAGGCCAGATCTCCAGGGACATTGGCAGTGAGAAACGCACGCCAAGGGGAGGACCGCATTGTCCCAAACTTGTAGCCTTCATGTTTTCCTAACCGGAACTCATCTCAGCCCAATGTTCTGTCTTTGGCTGCACCTAGGGTTAGGGTTAGGGTTACGCCTAGGGTTAGGGTTCAGAAAACCACAAAGCCCTGAGCTCCAGGGACGCTGACAATGAGAAAGGCATGCCAAGGGGATTGCATCTTTACCCCAACCTTGCAGTTGTCATGTTTTATAAATTGGAACTCACCTCAGCCCAATGCTCTATCTTAGGCTGTGCCTTGGGCTAGGGTTAGGGTCAGGGTTATGCCTAGGGTTAGGGTTCCGAAAACCACAAGGCCCAGAGCTCCAGGGACAATGACAATGAGAGAGGCATGCCCAGGGGAGCAGAACATTATCCCAAACTTCCAGCCTTCGTGTTTCCTAATTGGAACTCGCCCCAGCCCAATGCTGAATCTTAGGCTGTGCCTTGGGCTAGGGTTAGGGTTAGGGTTATGCCTAGGGTTAGGGTTCAGAAAACCACAAGTCCCAGAGCTCCATGGACACTGACAGTGAGAAAGGCATGCCCAGGAGAGCACAACATTCCCCCAAAACTTTAGCCTTCGTTTTTCCTAATCGGAACTCACCTCAGCCCAATGCTGAATGTTAGGCTGCGGCTAGGGTTAGGGTTAGGGTTCCGCCTAGGGTTAGGGTTCTGAAAACCACAAGGCCCGGAGCTCCAGGGACAATGACAATGAGAAAGGCATGCCCAGGGGAGCACAACATTATCCCAAATTTCCAGCCTTCGTGTTTCCTAATTGGAACTCGCCTCAGCCCAATGCTTAATCTTAGGCTGTTCCTCGGGTTAGGAATAGGGTTAGGGTTCCGCCTAGGGTTAGGGTTCAGAAAACCACAAGGCCCGGAGCTCCAGGGACAATGACAATGAGAAAGGCATGCCCAGGGGAGCACAACATTACCCCAAACTTCCAGCCTTCGTGTTTCCTAATTGGAACTCGATTCAGCCAAATGCTGAATCTTAGGCTGTGCCTTGGGCTAGGGTTAGGGTTAGGGTTATGCCTAGGGTTAGGGTTCAGAAAACCACAAGGCCCAGAGCTCCATGGACACTGACAGTGAGAAAGGCATGCCCAGGAGAGCACAACATTCCCCCAAAACTTTAGCCTTCGTTTTTCCTAATCGGAACTCACCTCAGCCCAATGCTGAATGTTAGGCTGCGGCTAGGGTTAGGGTTAGGGTTACGCCTAGGGTTAGGGTTCAGAAAACCACAAAGCCCTGAGCTCCAGGGACAATGACAATGAGAAAGGCAGGCCCAGGGGAGCACAGCATTACCCCAAAATTTTAGCCTTCCTATTTCCTAATCGGAAATCACCTCAGCCCAATGCTCTTTCTTTGGCTGTGCTTTGGGCTAGGGTTAGGGTTAGGGTTTCGCCTAGGGTTAGGGTTCAGAAAAACACAAGGCCCAGAGCTCCAGGGACATTGACTATGAGAAAGGCACGCCAAGGGGAGGACCGCATTGTCCCAAACTTGTAGCCTTCATGTTTTCCTAACCGGAACTCATCTCAGCCCAATGTTCTGTCTTTGGCTGCACCTAGGCTTAGGGTTAGGGTTCCGCCTAGGGTTAGGGTTCAGAAAACCACAAGGCCCAGAGCTCCAGGGACAATGACAATGAGAGAGGCATGCCCAGGGGAGCAGAACATTATCCCAAACTTCCAGCCTTCGTGTTTCCTAATTGGAACTCGCCCCAGCCCAATACTGAATCTTAGGCTGTGCCTTGGGCTAGGGTTAGGGTTAGGGTTATGCCTAGGGTTAGGGTTCAGAAAACCACAAGGCCCAGAGCTCCATGGACACTGACAGTGAGAAAGGCATGCCCAGGAGAGCACAACATTCCCCCAAAACTTTAGCCTTCGTTTTTCCTAATCGGAACTCACCTCAGCCCAATGCTGAATGTTAGGCTGCGGCTAGGGTTAGGGTTAGGGTTCCGCCTAGGGTTAGGGTTCTGAAAACCACAAGGCCCGGAGCTCCAGGGACAATGACAATGAGAAAGGCATGCCCAGGGGAGCACAACATTACCCCAAACTTCCAGCCTTCGTGTTTCCTAATTGGAACTCGATTCAGCCAAATGCTGAATCTTAGGCTGTGCCTTGGGCTAGGGTTAGGGTTAGGGTTATGCCTAGGGTTAGGGTTCAGAAAACCACAAGGCCCAGAGCTCCATGGACACTGACAGTGAGAAAGGCATGCCCAGGAGAGCACAACATTCCCCCAAAACTTTAGCCTTCATTTTTCCTAATCGGAACTCACCTCAGCCCAATGCTGAATGTTAGGCTGCGGCTAGGGTTAGGGTTAGGGTTACGCCTAGGGTTAGGGTTCAGAAAACCACAAAGCCCTGAGCTCCAGGGACAATGACAATGAGAAAGGCAGGCCCAGGGGAGCACAGCATTACCCCAAAATTTTAGCCTTCGTATTTCCTAATCGTAAATCACCTCAGCCCAATGCTCTTTCTTTGGCTGTGCTTTGGGCTAGGGTTAGGGTTAGGGTTTCGCCTAGGGTTAGGGTTCAGAAAAACACAAGGCCCAGAGCTCCAGGGACATTGACTATGAGAAAGGCATGCCAAGGGGAGGACCGCATTGTCCCAAACTTGTAGCCTTCATGTTTTCCTAACCGGAACTCATCTCAGCCCAATGATCTGTCTTTGGCTGCACCTAGGGTTAGGGTTAGGGTTACACCTAGGGTTAGGGTTCAGAAAACCACAAGGCCCTGAGCTTCAGAGACAATGACAATGAGAAAGGCATGCCCAGGGGAGCGCAGCACTGTCCTAATATTACAGCTTTCCTATTTGCCCCATTGGAACTCACCTCAGCCCAATGCTGTTAATTAGCCTGAACCTAGTACTAGGGTTAGGGTTCCACCTAGGGTTAAGGTTAAGAAAACGAAAAGGCTTACAGCTATAGGGACACTGACAGAGAGAAAGGCATGCCTAGGGGACAGCATCTTTTCCCCAACCTTACAGCCTTCATGTTTTCCGAATCGGAACTCGCCTCAGCCCAATGCTGTATCTTAGGCTGCGCCTTGGGCTAGGTTTAGGGTTCGGGTTATGCCTAGGGTTAGGGTTCAGAAGACCACAAGGCCCAGATCTCCAGGGACAATGACAATGAGAGAGGCATGCCCAGGGGAGCACAATATTATCCCAAAACTTTAGCCTTCATTTTTCCTAATCGGAACTCGCCTCAGCCCAATGCTTAATCTTAGGCTGTTCCTCAGGTTAGGAGTAGGGTTAGGGTTTCACCTAGGGTTAGGGTTAAGAAAACCACAAGGCCAGATCTCCAGGGACATTGGCAGTGAGAAACGCACGCCAAGGGGAGGACCGCATTGTCCCAAACTTGTAGCCTTCATGTTTTCCTAACCGGAACTCATCTCAGCCCAATGTTCTGTCTTTGGCTGCACCTAGGGTTAGGGTTAGGGTTACGCCTAGGGTTAGGGTTCAGAAAACCACAAAGCCCTGAGCTCCAGGGACGCTGACAATGAGAAAGGCATGCCAAGGGGATTGCATCTTTACCCCAACCTTGCAGTTGTCATGTTTTATAAATTGGAACTCACCTCAGCCCAATGCTCTATCTTAGGCTGTGCCTTGGGCTAGGGTTAGGGTTAGGGTTATGCCTAGGGTTAGGGTTCCGAAAACCACAAGGCCCAGAGCTCCAGGGACAATGACAATGAGAGAGGCATGCCCAGGGGAGCAGAACATTATCCCAAACTTCCAGCCTTCGTGTTTCCTAATTGGAACTCGCCCCAGCCCAATGCTGAATCTTAGGCTGTGCCTTGGGCTAGGGTTAGGGTTAGGGTTATGCCTAGGGTTAGGGTTCAGAAAACCACAAGGCCCAGAGCTCCATGGACACTGACAGTGAGAAAGGCATGCCCAGGAGAGCACAACATTCCCCCAAAACTTTAGCCTTCGTTTTTCCTAATCGGAACTCACCTCAGCCCAATGCTGAATGTTAGGCTGCGGCTAGGGTTAGGGTTAGGGTTCCGCCTAGGGTTAGGGTTCTGAAAACCACAAGGCCCGGAGCTCCAGGGACAATGACAATGAGAAAGGCATGCCCAGGGGAGCACAACATTATCCCAAATTTCCAGCCTTCGTGTTTCCTAATTGGAACTCGCCTCAGCCCAATGCTTAATCTTAGGCTGTTCCTCGGGTTAGGAATAGGGTTAGGGTTCCGCCTAGGGTTAGGGTTCAGAAAACCACAAGGCCCGGAGCTCCAGGGACAATGACAATGAGAAAGGCATGCCCAGGGGAGCACAACATTACCCCAAACTTCCAGCCTTCGTGTTTCCTAATTGGAACTCGATTCAGCCAAATGCTGAATCTTAGGCTGTGCCTTGGGCTAGGGTTAGGGTTAGGGTTATGCCTAGGGTTAGGGTTCAGAAAACCACAAGGCCCAGAGCTCCATGGACACTGACAGTGAGAAAGGCATGCCCAGGAGAGCACAACATTCCCCCAAAACTTTAGCCTTCGTTTTTCCTAATCGGAACTCACCTCAGCCCAATGCTGAATGTTAGGCTGCGGCTAGGGTTAGGGTTAGGGTTACGCCTAGGGTTAGGGTTCAGAAAACCACAAAGCCCTGAGCTCCAGGGACAATGACAATGAGAAAGGCAGGCCCAGGGGAGCACAGCATTACCCCAAAATTTTAGCCTTCCTATTTCCTAATCGGAAATCACCTCAGCCCAATGCTCTTTCTTTGGCTGTGCTTTGGGCTAGGGTTAGGGTTAGGGTTTCGCCTAGGGTTAGGGTTCAGAAAAACACAAGGCCCAGAGCTCCAGGGACATTGACTATGAGAAAGGCACGCCAAGGGGAGGACCGCATTGTCCCAAACTTGTAGCCTTCATGTTTTCCTAACCGGAACTCATCTCAGCCCAATGTTCTGTCTTTGGCTGCACCTAGGCTTAGGGTTAGGGTTCCGCCTAGGGTTAGGGTTCAGAAAACCACAAGGCCCAGAGCTCCAGGGACAATGACAATGAGAGAGGCATGCCCAGGGGAGCAGAACATTATCCCAAACTTCCAGCCTTCGTGTTTCCTAATTGGAACTCGCCCCAGCCCAATACTGAATCTTAGGCTGTGCCTTGGGCTAGGGTTAGGGTTAGGGTTATGCCTAGGGTTAGGGTTCAGAAAACCACAAGGCCCAGAGCTCCATGGACACTGACAGTGAGAAAGGCATGCCCAGGAGAGCACAACATTCCCCCAAAACTTTAGCCTTCGTTTTTCCTAATCGGAACTCACCTCAGCCCAATGCTGAATGTTAGGCTGCGGCTAGGGTTAGGGTTAGGGTTCCGCCTAGGGTTAGGGTTCTGAAAACCACAAGGCCCGGAGCTCCAGGGACAATGACAATGAGAAAGGCATGCCCAGGGGAGCACAACATTACCCCAAACTTCCAGCCTTCGTGTTTCCTAATTGGAACTCGATTCAGCCAAATGCTGAATCTTAGGCTGTGCCTTGGGCTAGGGTTAGGGTTAGGGTTATGCCTAGGGTTAGGGTTCAGAAAACCACAAGGCCCAGAGCTCCATGGACACTGACAGTGAGAAAGGCATGCCCAGGAGAGCACAACATTCCCCCAAAACTTTAGCCTTCGTTTTTCCTAATCGGAACTCACCTCAGCCCAATGCTGAATGTTAGGCTGCGGCTAGGGTTAGGGTTAGGGTTACGCCTAGGGTTAGGGTTCAGAAAACCACAAAGCCCTGAGCTCCAGGGACAATGACAATGAGAAAGGCAGGCCCAGGGGAGCACAGCATTACCCCAAAATTTTAGCCTTCGTATTTCCTAATCGTAAATCACCTCAGCCCAATGCTCTTTCTTTGGCTGTGCTTTGGGCTAGGGTTAGGGTTAGGGTTTCGCCTAGGGTTAGGGTTCAGAAAAACACAAGGCCCAGAGCTCCAGGGACATTGACTATGAGAAAGGCATGCCAAGGGGAGGACCGCATTGTCCCAAACTTGTAGCCTTCATGTTTTCCTAACCGGAACTCATCTCAGCCCAATGATCTGTCTTTGGCTGCACCTAGGGTTAGGGTTAGGGTTACACCTAGGGTTAGGGTTCAGAAAACCACAAGGCCCTGAGCTTCAGAGACAATGACAATGAGAAAGGCATGCCCAGGGGAGCGCAGCACTGTCCTAATATTACAGCTTTCCTATTTGCCCCATTGGAACTCACCTCAGCCCAATGCTGTTAATTAGCCTGAACCTAGTACTAGGGTTAGGGTTCCACCTAGGGTTAAGGTTAAGAAAACGAAAAGGCTTACAGCTATAGGGACACTGACAGAGAGAAAGGCATGCCTAGGGGACAGCATCTTTTCCCCAACCTTACAGCCTTCATGTTTTCCGAATCGGAACTCGCCTCAGCCCAATGCTGTATCTTAGGCTGCGCCTTGGGCTAGGTTTAGGGTTCGGGTTATGCCTAGGGTTAGGGTTCAGAAGACCACAAGGCCCAGATCTCCAGGGACAATGACAATGAGAGAGGCATGCCCAGGGGAGCACAATATTATCCCAAAACTTTAGCCTTCATTTTTCCTAATCGGAACTCGCCTCAGCCCAATGCTTAATCTTAGGCTGTTCCTCAGGTTAGGAGTAGGGTTAGGGTTTCACCTAGGGTTAGGGTTAAGAAAACCACAAGGCCAGATCTCCAGGGACATTGGCAGTGAGAAACGCACGCCAAGGGGAGGACCGCATTGTCCCAAACTTGTAGCCTTCATGTTTTCCTAACCGGAACTCATCTCAGCCCAATGTTCTGTCTTTGGCTGCACCTAGGGTTAGGGTTAGGGTTACGCCTAGGGTTAGGGTTCAGAAAACCACAAAGCCCTGAGCTCCAGGGACGCTGACAATGAGAAAGGCATGCCAAGGGGATTGCATCTTTAC
The DNA here is from genome assembly GCF_041296385.1 of Aphelocoma coerulescens. Lineage (NCBI taxonomy): Eukaryota > Metazoa > Chordata > Aves > Passeriformes > Corvidae > Aphelocoma > Aphelocoma coerulescens. Next base: position 96,891,628 of record NC_091015.1, on the reverse strand, counting down.
CCCAACCTTGCAGTTGTCATGTTTTATAAATTGGAACTCACCTCAGCCCAATGCTCTATCTTAGGCTGTGCCTTGGGCTAGGGTTAGGGTTAGGGTTATGCCTAGGGTTAGGGTTCCGAAAACCACAAGGCCCAGAGCTCCAGGGACAATGACAATGAGAGAGGCATGCCCAGGGGAGCAGAACATTATCCCAAACTTCCAGCCTTCGTGTTTCCTAATTGGAACTCGCCCCAGCCCAATGCTGAATCTTAGGCTGTGCCTTGGGCTAGGGTTAGGGTTAGGGTTATGCCTAGGGTTAGGGTTCAGAAAACCACAAGTCCCAGAGCTCCATGGACACTGACAGTGAGAAAGGCATGCCCAGGAGAGCACAACATTCCCCCAAAACTTTAGCCTTCGTTTTTCCTAATCGGAACTCACCTCAGCCCAATGCTGAATGTTAGGCTGCGGCTAGGGTTAGGGTTAGGGTTCCGCCTAGGGTTAGGGTTCTGAAAACCACAAGGCCCGGAGCTCCAGGGACAATGACAATGAGAAAGGCATGCCCAGGGGAGCACAACATTATCCCAAATTTCCAGCCTTCGTGTTTCCTAATTGGAACTCGCCTCAGCCCAATGCTTAATCTTAGGCTGTTCCTCGGGTTAGGAATAGGGTTAGGGTTCCGCCTAGGGTTAGGGTTCAGAAAACCACAAGGCCCGGAGCTCCAGGGACAATGACAATGAGAAAGGCATGCCCAGGGGAGCACAACATTACCCCAAACTTCCAGCCTTCGTGTTTCCTAATTGGAACTCGATTCAGCCAAATGCTGAATCTTAGGCTGTGCCTTGGGCTAGGGTTAGGGTTAGGGTTATGCCTAGGGTTAGGGTTCAGAAAACCACAAGGCCCAGAGCTCCATGGACACTGACAGTGAGAAAGGCATGCCCAGGAGAGCACAACATTCCCCCAAAACTTTAGCCTTCGTTTTTCCTAATCGGAACTCACCTCAGCCCAATGCTGAATGTTAGGCTGCGGCTAGGGTTAGGGTTAGGGTTACGCCTAGGGTTAGGGTTCAGAAAACCACAAAGCCCTGAGCTCCAGGGACAATGACAATGAGAAAGGCAGGCCCAGGGGAGCACAGCATTACCCCAAAATTTTAGCCTTCCTATTTCCTAATCGGAAATCACCTCAGCCCAATGCTCTTTCTTTGGCTGTGCTTTGGGCTAGGGTTAGGGTTAGGGTTTCGCCTAGGGTTAGGGTTCAGAAAAACACAAGGCCCAGAGCTCCAGGGACATTGACTATGAGAAAGGCATGCCAAGGGGAGGACCGCATTGTCCCAAACTTGTAGCCTTCATGTTTTCCTAACCGGAACTCATCTCAGCCCAATGTTCTGTCTTTGGCTGCACCTAGGCTTAGGGTTAGGGTTCCGCCTAGGGTTAGGGTTCAGAAAACCACAAGGCCCAGAGCTCCAGGGACAATGACAATGAGAGAGGCATGCCCAGGGGAGCAGAACATTATCCCAAACTTCCAGCCTTCGTGTTTCCTAATTGGAACTCGCCCCAGCCCAATACTGAATCTTAGGCTGTGCCTTGGGCTAGGGTTAGGGTTAGGGTTATGCCTAGGGTTAGGGTTCAGAAAACCACAAGTCCCAGAGCTCCATGGACACTGACAGTGAGAAAGGCATGCCCAGGAGAGCACAACATTCCCCCAAAACTTTAGCCTTCGTTTTTCCTAATCGGAACTCACCTCAGCCCAATGCTGAATGTTAGGCTGCGGCTAGGGTTAGGGTTAGGGTTCCGCCTAGGGTTAGGGTTCTGAAAACCACAAGGCCCGGAGCTCCAGGGACAATGACAATGAGAAAGGCATGCCCAGGGGAGCACAACATTATCCCAAATTTCCAGCCTTCGTGTTTCCTAATTGGAACTCGCCTCAGCCCAATGCTTAATCTTAGGCTGTTCCTCGGGTTAGGAATAGGGTTAGGGTTCCGCCTAGGGTTAGGGTTCAGAAAACCACAAGGCCCGGAGCTCCAGGGACAATGACAATGAGAAAGGCATGCCCAGGGGAGCACAACATTACCCCAAACTTCCAGCCTTCGTGTTTCCTAATTGGAACTCGATTCAGCCAAATGCTGAATCTTAGGCTGTGCCTTGGGCTAGGGTTAGGGTTAGGGTTATGCCTAGGGTTAGGGTTCAGAAAACCACAAGGCCCAGAGCTCCATGGACACTGACAGTGAGAAAGGCATGCCCAGGAGAGCACAACATTCCCCCAAAACTTTAGCCTTCGTTTTTCCTAATCGGAACTCACCTCAGCCCAATGCTGAATGTTAGGCTGCGGCTAGGGTTAGGGTTAGGGTTACGCCTAGGGTTAGGGTTCAGAAAACCACAAAGCCCTGAGCTCCAGGGACAATGACAATGAGAAAGGCAGGCCCAGGGGAGCACAGCATTACCCCAAAATTTTAGCCTTCCTATTTCCTAATCGTAAATCACCTCAGCCCAATGCTCTTTCTTTGGCTGTGCTTTGGGCTAGGGTTAGGGTTAGGGTTTCGCCTAGGGTTAGGGTTCAGAAAAACACAAGGCCCAGAGCTCCAGGGACATTGACTATGAGAAAGGCACGCCAAGGGGAGGACCGCATTGTCCCAAACTTGTAGCCTTCATGTTTTCCTAACCGGAACTCATCTCAGCCCAATGTTCTGTCTTTGGCTGCACCTAGGCTTAGGGTTAGGGTTCCGCCTAGGGTTAGGGTTCAGAAAACCACAAGGCCCAGAGCTCCAGGGACAATGACAATGAGAGAGGCATGCCCAGGGGAGCAGAACATTATCCCAAACTTCCAGCCTTCGTGTTTCCTAATTGGAACTCGCCCCAGCCCAATACTGAATCTTAGGCTGTGCCTTGGGCTAGGGTTAGGGTTAGGGTTATGCCTAGGGTTAGGGTTCAGAAAACCACAAGGCCCAGAGCTCCATGGACACTGACAGTGAGAAAGGCATGCCCAGGAGAGCACAACATTCCCCCAAAACTTTAGCCTTCGTTTTTCCTAATCGGAACTCACCTCAGCCCAATGCTGAATGTTAGGCTGCGGCTAGGGTTAGGGTTAGGGTTCCGCCTAGGGTTAGGGTTCTGAAAACCACAAGGCCCGGAGCTCCAGGGACAATGACAATGAGAAAGGCATGCCCAGGGGAGCACAACATTATCCCAAATTTCCAGCCTTCGTTTTTCCTAATTGGAACTCGCCTCAGCCCAATGCTTAATCTTAGGCTGTTCCTCGGGTTAGGAATAGGGTTAGGGTTCCGCCTAGGGTTAGGGTTCAGAAAACCACAAGGCCCGGAGCTCCAGGGACAATGACAATGAGAAAGGCATGCCCAGGGGAGCACAACATTACCCCAAACTTCCAGCCTTCGTGTTTCCTAATTGGAACTCGATTCAGCCAAATGCTGAATCTTAGGCTGTGCCTTGGGCTAGGGTTAGGGTTAGGGTTATGCCTAGGGTTAGGGTTCAGAAAACCACAAGGCCCAGAGCTCCATGGACACTGACAGTGAGAAAGGCATGCCCAGGAGAGCACAACATTCCCCCAAAACTTTAGCCTTCATTTTTCCTAATCGGAACTCACCTCAGCCCAATGCTGAATGTTAGGCTGCGGCTAGGGTTAGGGTTAGGGTTACGCCTAGGGTTAGGGTTCAGAAAACCACAAAGCCCTGAGCTCCAGGGACAATGACAATGAGAAAGGCAGGCCCAGGGGAGCACAGCATTACCCCAAAATTTTAGCCTTCGTATTTCCTAATCGTAAATCACCTCAGCCCAATGCTCTTTCTTTGGCTGTGCTTTGGGCTAGGGTTAGGGTTAGGGTTTCGCCTAGGGTTAGGGTTCAGAAAAACACAAGTCCCAGAGCTCCAGGGACATTGACTATGAGAAAGGCATGCCAAGGGGAGGACCGCATTGTCCCAAACTTGTAGCCTTCATGTTTTCCTAACCGGAACTCATCTCAGCCCAATGATCTGTCTTTGGCTGCACCTAGGGTTAGGGTTAGGGTTACACCTAGGGTTAGGGTTCAGAAAACCACAAGGCCCAGAGCTCCAGGGACAATGACAATGAGAGAGGCATGCCCAGGGGAGCAGAACATTATCCCAAACTTCCAGCCTTCGTGTTTCCTAATTGGAACTCGCCCCAGCCCAATGCTGAATCTTAGGCTGTGCCTTGGGCTAGGGTTAGGGTTAGGGTTATGCCTAGGGTTAGGGTTCAGAAAACCACAAGGCCCAGAGCTCCATGGACACTGACAGTGAGAAAGGCATGCCCAGGAGAGCACAACATTCCCCCAAAACTTTAGCCTTCGTTTTTCCTAATTGGAACTCACCTCAGCCCAATGCTGAATGTTAGGCTGCGGCTAGGGTTAGGGTTAGGGTTCCGCCTAGGGTTAGGGTTCTGAAAACCACAAGGCCCGGAGCTCCAGGGACAATGACAATGAGAAAGGCATGCCCAGGGGAGCACAACATTATCCCAAATTTCCAGCCTTCGTGTTTCCTAATTGGAACTCGCCTCAGCCCAATGCTTAATCTTAGGCTGTTCCTCGGGTTAGGAATAGGGTTAGGGTTCCGCCTAGGGTTAGGGTTCAGAAAACCACAAGGCCCGGAGCTCCAGGGACAATGACAATGAGAAAGGCATGCCCAGGGGAGCACAACATTACCCCAAACTTCCAGCCTTCGTGTTTCCTAATTGGAACTCGATTCAGCCAAATGCTGAATCTTAGGCTGTGCCTTGGGCTAGGGTTAGGGTTAGGGTTATGCCTAGGGTTAGGGTTCAGAAAACCACAAGGCCCAGAGCTCCATGGACACTGACAGTGAGAAAGGCATGCCCAGGAGAGCACAACATTCCCCCAAAACTTTAGCCTTCGTTTTTCCTAATCGGAACTCACCTCAGCCCAATGCTGAATGTTAGGCTGCGGCTAGGGTTTGGGTTAGGGTTACGCCTAGGGTTAGGGTTCAGAAAACCACAAAGCCCTGAGCTCCAGGGACAATGACAATGAGAAAGGCAGGCCCAGGGGAGCACAGCATTACCCCAAAATTTTAGCCTTCCTATTTCCTAATCGGAAATCACCTCAGCCCAATGCTCTTTCTTTGGCTGTGCTTTGGGCTAGGGTTAGGGTTAGGGTTTCGCCTAGGGTTAGGGTTCAGAAAAACACAAGGCCCAGAGCTCCAGGGACATTGACAATGAGAAAGGCATGCCCAGGGGAGGACCGCATTGTCCCAAACTTGTAGCCTTCATGTTTTCCTAACCGGAACTCATCTCAGCCCAATGTTCTGTCTTTGGCTGCACCTAGGCTTAGGGTTAGGGTTCCGCCTAGGGTTAGGGTTCAGAAAACCACAAGGCCCAGAGCTCCAGGGACAATGACAATGAGAGAGGCATGCCCAGGGGAGCAGAACATTATCCCAAACTTCCAGCCTTCGTGTTTCCTAATTGGAACTCGCCCCAGCCCAATACTGAATCTTAGGCTGTGCCTTGGGCTAGGGTTAGGGTTAGGGTTATGCCTAGGGTTAGGGTTCAGAAAACCACAAGGCCCAGAGCTCCATGGACACTGACAGTGAGAAAGGCATGCCCAGGAGAGCACAACATTCCCCCAAAACTTTAGCCTTCGTTTTTCCTAATCGGAACTCACCTCAGCCCAATGCTGAATGTTAGGCTGCGGCTAGGGTTAGGGTTAGGGTTCCGCCTAGGGTTAGGGTTCTGAAAACCACAAGGCCCGGAGCTCCAGGGACAATGACAATGAGAAAGGCATGCCCAGGGGAGCACAACATTATCCCAAATTTCCAGCCTTCGTTTTTCCTAATTGGAACTCGCCTCAGCCCAATGCTTAATCTTAGGCTGTTCCTCGGGTTAGGAATAGGGTTAGGGTTCCGCCTAGGGTTAGGGTTCAGAAAACCACAAGGCCCGGAGCTCCAGGGACAATGACAATGAGAAAGGCATGCCCAGGGGAGCACAACATTACCCCAAACTTCCAGCCTTCGTGTTTCCTAATTGGAACTCGATTCAGCCAAATGCTGAATCTTAGGCTGTGCCTTGGGCTAGGGTTAGGGTTAGGGTTATGCCTAGGGTTAGGGTTCAGAAAACCACAAGGCCCAGAGCTCCATGGACACTGACAGTGAGAAAGGCATGCCCAGGAGAGCACAACATTCCCCCAAAACTTTAGCCTTCATTTTTCCTAATCGGAACTCACCTCAGCCCAATGCTGAATGTTAGGCTGCGGCTAGGGTTAGGGTTAGGGTTACGCCTAGGGTTAGGGTTCAGAAAACCACAAAGCCCTGAGCTCCAGGGACAATGACAATGAGAAAGGCAGGCCCAGGGGAGCACAGCATTACCCCAAAATTTTAGCCTTCGTATTTCCTAATCGTAAATCACCTCAGCCCAATGCTCTTTCTTTGGCTGTGCTTTGGGCTAGGGTTAGGGTTAGGGTTTCGCCTAGGGTTAGGGTTCAGAAAAACACAAGGCCCAGAGCTCCAGGGACATTGACTATGAGAAAGGCATGCCAAGGGGAGGACCGCATTGTCCCAAACTTGTAGCCTTCATGTTTTCCTAACCGGAACTCATCTCAGCCCAATGATCTGTCTTTGGCTGCACCTAGGGTTAGGGTTAGGGTTACACCTAGGGTTAGGGTTCAGAAAACCACAAGGCCCTGAGCTTCAGAGACAATGACAATGAGAAAGGCATGCCCAGGGGAGCGCAGCACTGTCCTAATATTACAGCTTTCCTATTTGCCCCATTGGAACTCACCTCAGCCCAATGCTGTTAATTAGCCTGAACCTAGTACTAGGGTTAGGGTTCCACCTAGGGTTAAGGTTAAGAAAACGAAAAGGCTTACAGCTATAGGGACACTGACAGAAAGAAAGGCATGCCTAGGGGACAGCATCTTTTCCCCAACCTTACAGCCTTCATGTTTTCCGAATCGGAACTCGCCTCAGCCCAATGCTGTATCTTAGGCTGCGCCTTGGGCTAGGTTTAGGGTTCGGGTTATGCCTAGGGTTAGGGTTCAGAAGACCACAAGGCCCAGATCTCCAGGGACAATGACAATGAGAGAGGCATGCCCAGGGGAGCACAATATTATCCCAAAACTTTAGCCTTCATTTTTCCTAATCGGAACTCGCCTCAGCCCAATGCTTAATCTTAGGCTGTTCCTCAGGTTAGGAGTAGGGTTAGGGTTTCACCTAGGGTTAGGGTTAAGAAAACCACAAGGCCAGATCTCCAGGGACATTGGCAGTGAGAAACGCACGCCAAGGGGAGGACCGCATTGTCCCAAACTTGTAGCCTTCATGTTTTCCTAACCGGAACTCATCTCAGCCCAATGTTCTGTCTTTGGCTGCACCTAGGGTTAGGGTTAGGGTTACGCCTAGGGTTAGGGTTCAGAAAACCACAAAGCCCTGAGCTCCAGGGACGCTGACAATGAGAAAGGCATGCCAAGGGGATTGCATCTTTACCCCAACCTTGCAGTTGTCATGTTTTATAAATTGGAACTCACCTCAGCCCAATGCTCTATCTTAGGCTGTGCCTTGGGCTAGGGTTAGGGTTAGGGTTATGCCTAGGGTTAGGGTTCCGAAAACCACAAGGCCCAGAGCTCCAGGGACAATGACAATGAGAGAGGCATGCCCAGGGGAGCAGAACATTATCCCAAACTTCCAGCCTTCGTGTTTCCTAATTGGAACTCGCCCCAGCCCAATGCTGAATCTTAGGCTGTGCCTTGGGCTAGGGTTAGGGTTAGGGTTATGCCTAGGGTTAGGGTTCAGAAAACCACAAGTCCCAGAGCTCCATGGACACTGACAGTGAGAAAGGCATGCCCAGGAGAGCACAACATTCCCCCAAAACTTTAGCCTTCGTTTTTCCTAATCGGAACTCACCTCAGCCCAATGCTGAATGTTAGGCTGCGGCTAGGGTTAGGGTTAGGGTTCCGCCTAGGGTTAGGGTTCTGAAAACCACAAGGCCCGGAGCTCCAGGGACAATGACAATGAGAAAGGCATGCCCAGGGGAGCACAACATTATCCCAAATTTCCAGCCTTCGTGTTTCCTAATTGGAACTCGCCTCAGCCCAATGCTTAATCTTAGGCTGTTCCTCGGGTTAGGAATAGGGTTAGGGTTCCGCCTAGGGTTAGGGTTCAGAAAACCACAAGGCCCGGAGCTCCAGGGACAATGACAATGAGAAAGGCATGCCCAGGGGAGCACAACATTACCCCAAACTTCCAGCCTTCGTGTTTCCTAATTGGAACTCGATTCAGCCAAATGCTGAATCTTAGGCTGTGCCTTGGGCTAGGGTTAGGGTTAGGGTTATGCCTAGGGTTAGGGTTCAGAAAACCACAAGGCCCAGAGCTCCATGGACACTGACAGTGAGAAAGGCATGCCCAGGAGAGCACAACATTCCCCCAAAACTTTAGCCTTCGTTTTTCCTAATCGGAACTCACCTCAGCCCAATGCTGAATGTTAGGCTGCGGCTAGGGTTAGGGTTAGGGTTACGCCTAGGGTTAGGGTTCAGAAAACCACAAAGCCCTGAGCTCCAGGGACAATGACAATGAGAAAGGCAGGCCCAGGGGAGCACAGCATTACCCCAAAATTTTAGCCTTCCTATTTCCTAATCGGAAATCACCTCAGCCCAATGCTCTTTCTTTGGCTGTGCTTTGGGCTAGGGTTAGGGTTAGGGTTTCGCCTAGGGTTAGGGTTCAGAAAAACACAAGGCCCAGAGCTCCAGGGACATTGACTATGAGAAAGGCACGCCAAGGGGAGGACCGCATTGTCCCAAACTTGTAGCCTTCATGTTTTCCTAACCGGAACTCATCTCAGCCCAATGTTCTGTCTTTGGCTGCACCTAGGCTTAGGGTTAGGGTTCCGCCTAGGGTTAGGGTTCAGAAAACCACAAGGCCCAGAGCTCCAGGGACAATGACAATGAGAGAGGCATGCCCAGGGGAGCAGAACATTATCCCAAACTTCCAGCCTTCGTGTTTCCTAATTGGAACTCGCCCCAGCCCAATACTGAATCTTAGGCTGTGCCTTGGGCTAGGGTTAGGGTTAGGGTTATGCCTAGGGTTAGGGTTCAGAAAACCACAAGGCCCAGAGCTCCATGGACACTGACAGTGAGAAAGGCATGCCCAGGAGAGCACAACATTCCCCCAAAACTTTAGCCTTCGTTTTTCCTAATCGGAACTCACCTCAGCCCAATGCTGAATGTTAGGCTGCGGCTAGGGTTAGGGTTAGGGTTCCGCCTAGGGTTAGGGTTCTGAAAACCACAAGGCCCGGAGCTCCAGGGACAATGACAATGAGAAAGGCATGCCCAGGGGAGCACAACATTATCCCAAATTTCCAGCCTTCGTTTTTCCTAATTGGAACTCGCCTCAGCCCAATGCTTAATCTTAGGCTGTTCCTCGGGTTAGGAATAGGGTTAGGGTTCCGCCTAGGGTTAGGGTTCAGAAAACCACAAGGCCCGGAGCTCCAGGGACAATGACAATGAGAAAGGCATGCCCAGGGGAGCACAACATTACCCCAAACTTCCAGCCTTCGTGTTTCCTAATTGGAACTCGATTCAGCCAAATGCTGAATCTTAGGCTGTGCCTTGGGCTAGGGTTAGGGTTAGGGTTATGCCTAGGGTTAGGGTTCAGAAAACCACAAGGCCCAGAGCTCCATGGACACTGACAGTGAGAAAGGCATGCCCAGGAGAGCACAACATTCCCCCAAAACTTTAGCCTTCATTTTTCCTAATCGGAACTCACCTCAGCCCAATGCTGAATGTTAGGCTGCGGCTAGGGTTAGGGTTAGGGTTACGCCTAGGGTTAGGGTTCAGAAAACCACAAAGCCCTGAGCTCCAGGGACAATGACAATGAGAAAGGCAGGCCCAGGGGAGCACAGCATTACCCCAAAATTTTAGCCTTCGTATTTCCTAATCGTAAATCACCTCAGCCCAATGCTCTTTCTTTGGCTGTGCTTTGGGCTAGGGTTAGGGTTAGGGTTTCGCCTAGGGTTAGGGTTCAGAAAAACACAAGGCCCAGAGCTCCAGGGACATTGACTATGAGAAAGGCATGCCAAGGGGAGGACCGCATTGTCCCAAACTTGTAGCCTTCATGTTTTCCTAACCGGAACTCATCTCAGCCCAATGATCTGTCTTTGGCTGCACCTAGGGTTAGGGTTAGGGTTACACCTAGGGTTAGGGTTCAGAAAACCACAAGGCCCTGAGCTTCAGAGACAATGACAATGAGAAAGGCATGCCCAGGGGAGCGCAGCACTGTCCTAATATTACAGCTTTCCTATTTGCCCCATTGGAACTCACCTCAGCCCAATGCTGTTAATTAGCCTGAACCTAGTACTAGGGTTAGGGTTCCACCTAGGGTTAAGGTTAAGAAAACGAAAAGGCTTACAGCTATAGGGACACTGACAGCAAGAAAGGCATGCCTAGGGGACAGCATCTTTTCCCCAACCTTACAGCCTTCATGTTTTCCGAATCGGAACTCGCCTCAGCCCAATGCTGTATCTTAGGCTGCGCCTTGGGCTAGGTTTAGGGTTCGGGTTATGCCTAGGGTTAGGGTTCAGAAGACCACAAGGCCCAGATCTCCAGGGACAATGACAATGAGAGAGGCATGCCCAGGGGAGCACAATATTATCCCAAAACTTTAGCCTTCATTTTTCCTAATCGGAACTCACCTCAGCCCAATGCTGAATGTTAGGCTGCGGCTAGGGTTAGGGTTAGGGTTCCGCCTAGGGTTAGGGTTCAGAAAACCACAAGGCCCGGAGCTCCAGGGACAATGACAATGAGAAAGGCATGCCCAGGGGAGCACAACATTATCCCAAATTTCCAGCCTTCGTTTTTCCTAATTGGAACTCGCCTCAGCCCAATGCTTAATCTTAGGCTGTTCCTCAGGTTAGGAGTAGGGTTAGGGTTTCACCTAGGGTTAGGGTTAAGAAAACCACAAGGCCAGATCTCCAGGGACATTGGCAGTGAGAAACGCACGCCAAGGGGAGGACCGCATTGTCCCAAACTTGTAGCCTTCATGTTTTCCTAACCGGAACTCATCTCAGCCCAATGTTCTGTCTTTGGCTGCACCTAGGGTTAGGGTTAGGGTTACGCCTAGGGTTAGGGTTCAGAAAACCACAAAGCCCTGAGCTCCAGGGACAATGACAATGAGAAAGGCAGGCCCAGGGGAGCACAGCATTACCCCAAAATTTTAGCCTTCCCATTTCCTAATCGGAAATCACCTCAGCCCAATGCTCTTTCTTTGGCTGTGCTTTGGGCTAGGGTTAGGGTTAGGGTTTCGCCTAGGGTTAGGGTTCAGAAAAACACAAGGCCCAGAGCTCCAGGGACATTGACTATGAGAAAGGCACGCCAAGGGGAGGACCGCATTGTCCCAAACTTGTAGCCTTCATGTTTTCCTAACCGGAACTCATCTCAGCCCAATGTTCTGTCTTTGGCTGCACCTAGGCTTAGGGTTAGGGTTCCGCCTAGGGTTAGGGTTCAGAAAACCACAAGGCCCAGAGCTCCAGGGACAATGACAATGAGAGAGGCATGCCGAGGGGAGCAGAACATTATCCCAAACTTCCAGCCTTCGTGTTTCCTAATTGGAACTCGCCCCAGCCCAATGCTGAATCTTAGGCTGTGCCTTGGGCTAGGGTTAGGGTTAGGGTTATGCCTAGGGTTAGGGTTCAGAAAACCACAAGGCCCAGAGCTCCATGGACACTGACAGTGAGAAAGGCATGCCCAGGAGAGCACAACATTCCCCCAAAACTTTAGCCTTCGTTTTTCCTAATCGGAACTCACCTCAGCCCAATGCTGAATGTTAGGCTGCGGCTAGGGTTAGGGTTAGGGTTCCGCCTAGGGTTAGGGTTCTGAAAACCACAAGGCCCGGAGCTCCAGGGACAATGACAATGAGAAAGGCATGCCCAGGGGAGCACAACATTATCCCAAATTTCCAGCCTTCGTTTTTCCTAATTGGAACTCGCCTCAGCCCAATGCTTAATCTTAGGCTGTTCCTCGGGTTAGGAATAGGGTTAGGGTTCCGCCTAGGGTTAGGGTTCAGAAAACCACAAGGCCCGGAGCTCCAGGGACAATGACAATGAGAAAGGCATGCCCAGGGGAGCACAACATTACCCCAAACTTCCAGCCTTCGTGTTTCCTAATTGGAACTCGCCCCAGCCCAATGCTGAATCTTAGGCTGTGCCTTGGGCTAGGGTTAGGGTTAGGGTTATGCCTAGGGTTAGGGTTCAGAAAACCACAAGGCCCAGAGCTCCATGGACACTGACAGTGAGAAAGGCATGCCCAGGAGAGCACAACATTCCCCCAAAACTTTAGCCTTCGTTTTTCCTAATCGGAACTCACCTCAGCCCAATGCTGAATGTTAGGCTGCGGCTAGGGTTAGGGTTAGGGTTCCGCCTAGGGTTAGGGTTCTGAAAACCACAAGGCCCGGAGCTCCAGGGACAATGACAATGAGAAAGGCATGCCCAGGGGAGCACAACATTATCCCAAATTTCCAGCCTTCGTTTTTCCTAATTGGAACTCGCCTCAGCCCAATGCTTAATCTTAGGCTGTTCCTCGGGTTAGGAATAGGGTTAGGGTTCCGCCTAGGGTTAGGGTTCAGAAAACCACAAGGCCCGGAGCTCCAGGGACAATGACAATGAGAAAGGCATGCCCAGGGGAGCACAACATTGCCCCAAACTTCCAGCCTTCGTGTTTCCTAATTGGAACTCGATTCAGCCAAATGCTGAATCTTAGGCTGTGCCTTGGGCTAGGGTTAGGGTTAGGGTTATGCCTAGGGTTAGGGTTCAGAAAACCACAAGGCCCAGAGCTCCATGGACACTGACAGTGAGAAAGGCATGCCCAGGAGAGCACAACATTCCCCCAAAACTTTAGCCTTCATTTTTCCTAATCGGAACTCACCTCAGCCCAATGCTGAATGTTAGGCTGCGGCTAGGGTTAGGGTTAGGGTTCCGCCTAGGGTTAGGGTTCTGAAAACCACAAGGCCCGGAGCTCCAGGGACAATGACAATGAGAAAGGCATGCCCAGGGGAGCACAACATTACCCCAAACTTCCAGCCTTCGTGTTTCCTAATTGGAACTCGATTCAGCCAAATGCTGAATCTTAGGCTGTGCCTTGGGCTAGGGTTAGGGTTAGGGTTATGCCTAGGGTTAGGGTTCAGAAAACCACAAGGCCCAGAGCTCCATGGACACTGACAGTGAGAAAGGCATGCCCAGGAGAGCACAACATTCCCCCAAAACTTTAGCCTTCGTTTTTCCTAATCGGAACTCACCTCAGCCCAATGCTGAATGTTAGGCTGCGGCTAGGGTTAGGGTTAGGGTTCCGCCTAGGGTTAGGGTTCAGAAAACCACAAGGCCCGGAGCTCCAGGGACAATGACAATGAGAAAGGCATGCCCAGGGGAGCACAACATTACCCCAAACTTCCAGCCTTCGTGTTTCCTAATTGGAACTCGATTCAGCCAAATGCTGAATCTTAGGCTGTGCCTTGGGCTAGGGTTAGGGTTAGGGTTATGCCTAGGGTTAGGGTTCAGAAAACCACAAGGCCCAGAGCTCCATGGACACTGACAGTGAGAAAGGCATGCCCAGGAGAGCACAACATTCCCCCAAAACTTTAGCCTTCGTTTTTCCTAATCGGAACTCACCTCAGCCCAATGCTGAATGTTAGGCTGCGGCTAGGGTTAGGGTTAGGGTTACGCCTAGGGTTAGGGTTCAGAAAACCACAAAGCCCTGAGCTCCAGGGACAATGACAATGAGAAAGGCAGGCCCAGGGGAGCACAGCATTACCCCAAAATTTTAGCCTTCCTATTTCCTAATCGGAAATCACCTCAGCCCAATGCTCTTTCTTTGGCTGTGCTTTGGGCTAGGGTTAGGGTTAGGGTTTCGCCTAGGGTTAGGGTTCAGAAAAACACAAGGCCCAGAGCTCCAGGGACATTGACTATGAGAAAGGCACGCCAAGGGGAGGACCGCATTGTCCCAAACTTGTAGCCTTCATGTTTTCCTAACCGGAACTCATCTCAGCCCAATGTTCTGTCTTTGGCTGCACCTAGGCTTAGGGTTAGGGTTCCGCCTAGGGTTAGGGTTCAGAAAACCACAAGGCCCAGAGCTCCAGGGACAATGACAATGAGAGAGGCATGCCCAGGGGAGCAGAACATTATCCCAAACTTCCAGCCTTCGTGTTTCCTAATTGGAACTCGCCCCAGCCCAATACTGAATCTTAGGCTGTGCCTTGGGCTAGGGTTAGGGTTAGGGTTATGCCTAGGGTTAGGGTTCAGAAAACCACAAGGCCCAGAGCTCCATGGACACTGACAGTGAGAAAGGCATGCCCAGGAGAGCACAACATTCCCCCAAAACTTTAGCCTTCGTTTTTCCTAATCGGAACTCACCTCAGCCCAATGCTGAATGTTAGGCTGCGGCTAGGGTTAGGGTTAGGGTTCCGCCTAGGGTTAGGGTTCTGAAAACCACAAGGCCCGGAGCTCCAGGGACAATGACAATGAGAAAGGCATGCCCAGGGGAGCACAACATTATCCCAAATTTCCAGCCTTCGTTTTTCCTAATTGGAACTCGCCTCAGCCCAATGCTTAATCTTAGGCTGTTCCTCGGGTTAGGAATAGGGTTAGGGTTCCGCCTAGGGTTAGGGTTCAGAAAACCACAAGGCCCGGAGCTCCAGGGACAATGACAATGAGAAAGGCATGCCCAGGGGAGCACAACATTACCCCAAACTTCCAGCCTTCGTGTTTCCTAATTGGAACTCGATTCAGCCAAATGCTGAATCTTAGGCTGTGCCTTGGGCTAGGGTTAGGGTTAGGGTTATGCCTAGGGTTAGGGTTCAGAAAACCACAAGGCCCAGAGCTCCATGGACACTGACAGTGAGAAAGGCATGCCCAGGAGAGCACAACATTCCCCCAAAACTTTAGCCTTCATTTTTCCTAATCGGAACTCACCTCAGCCCAATGCTGAATGTTAGGCTGCGGCTAGGGTTAGGGTTAGGGTTACGCCTAGGGTTAGGGTTCAGAAAACCACAAAGCCCTGAGCTCCAGGGACAATGACAATGAGAAAGGCAGGCCCAGGGGAGCACAGCATTACCCCAAAATTTTAGCCTTCCTATTTCCTAATCGGAAATCACCTCAGCCCAATGCTCTTTCTTTGGCTGTGCTTTGGGCTAGGGTTAGGGTTAGGGTTTCGCCTAGGGTTAGGGTTCAGAAAAACACAAGGCCCAGAGCTCCAGGGACATTGACTATGAGAAAGGCATGCCAAGGGGAGGACCGCATTGTCCCAAACTTGTAGCCTTCATGTTTTCCTAACCGGAACTCATCTCAGCCCAATGATCTGTCTTTGGCTGCACCTAGGGTTAGGGTTAGGGTTACACCTAGGGTTAGGGTTCAGAAAACCACAAGGCCCTGAGCTTCAGAGACAATGACAATGAGAAAGGCATGCCCAGGGGAGCGCAGCACTGTCCTAATATTACAGCTTTCCTATTTGCCCCATTGGAACTCACCTCAGCCCAATGCTGTTAATTAGCCTGAACCTAGTACTAGGGTTAGGGTTCCACCTAGGGTTAAGGTTAAGAAAACGAAAAGGCTTACAGCTATAGGGACACTGACAGCAAGAAAGGCATGCCTAGGGGACAGCATCTTTTCCCCAACCTTACAGCCTTCATGTTTTCCGAATCGGAACTCGCCTCAGCCCAATGCTGTATCTTAGGCTGCGCCTTGGGCTAGGTTTAGGGTTCGGGTTATGCCTAGGGTTAGGGTTCAGAAGACCACAAGGCCCAGATCTCCAGGGACAATGACAATGAGAGAGGCATGCCCAGGGGAGCACAATATTATCCCAAAACTTTAGCCTTCATTTTTCCTAATCGGAACTCGCCTCAGCCCAATGCTTAATCTTAGGCTGTTCCTCAGGTTAGGAGTAGGGTTAGGGTTTCACCTAGGGTTAGGGTTAAGAAAACCACAAGGCCAGATCTCCAGGGACATTGGCAGTGAGAAACGCACGCCAAGGGGAGGACCGCATTGTCCCAAACTTGTAGCCTTCATGTTTTCCTAACCGGAACTCATCTCAGCCCAATGTTCTGTCTTTGGCTGCACCTAGGGTTAGGGTTAGGGTTACGCCTAGGGTTAGGGTTCAGAAAACCACAAAGCCCTGAGCTCCAGGGACAATGACAATGAGAAAGGCAGGCCCAGGGGAGCACAGCATTACCCCAAAATTTTAGCCTTCCCATTTCCTAATCGGAAATCACCTCAGCCCAATGCTCTTTCTTTGGCTGTGCTTTGGGCTAGGGTTAGGGTTAGGGTTTCGCCTAGGGTTAGGGTTCAGAAAAACACAAGGCCCAGAGCTCCAGGGACATTGACTATGAGAAAGGCACGCCAAGGGGAGGACCGCATTGTCCCAAACTTGTAGCCTTCATGTTTTCCTAACCGGAACTCATCTCAGCCCAATGTTCTGTCTTTGGCTGCACCTAGGCTTAGGGTTAGGGTTCCGCCTAGGGTTAGGGTTCAGAAAACCACAAGGCCCAGAGCTCCAGGGACAATGACAATGAGAGAGGCATGCCCAGGGGAGCAGAACATTATCCCAAACTTCCAGCCTTCGTGTTTCCTAATTGGAACTCGCCCCAGCCCAATGCTGAATCTTAGGCTGTGCCTTGGGCTAGGGTTAGGGTTAGGGTTATGCCTAGGGTTAGGGTTCAGAAAACCACAAGGCCCAGAGCTCCATGGACACTGACAGTGAGAAAGGCATGCCCAGGAGAGCACAACATTCCCCCAAAACTTTAGCCTTCGTTTTTCCTAATCGGAACTCACCTCAGCCCAATGCTGAATGTTAGGCTGCGGCTAGGGTTAGGGTTAGGGTTCCGCCTAGGGTTAGGGTTCTGAAAACCACAAGGCCCGGAGCTCCAGGGACAATGACAATGAGAAAGGCATGCCCAGGGGAGCACAACATTATCCCAAATTTCCAGCCTTCGTTTTTCCTAATTGGAACTCGCCTCAGCCCAATGCTTAATCTTAGGCTGTTCCTCGGGTTAGGAATAGGGTTAGGGTTCCGCCTAGGGTTAGGGTTCAGAAAACCACAAGGCCCGGAGCTCCAGGGACAATGACAATGAGAAAGGCATGCCCAGGGGAGCACAACATTACCCCAAACTTCCAGCCTTCGTGTTTCCTAATTGGAACTCGCCCCAGCCCAATGCTGAATCTTAGGCTGTGCCTTGGGCTAGGGTTAGGGTTAGGGTTATGCCTAGGGTTAGGGTTCAGAAAACCACAAGGCCCAGAGCTCCATGGACACTGACAGTGAGAAAGGCATGCCCAGGAGAGCACAACATTCCCCCAAAACTTTAGCCTTCGTTTTTCCTAATCGGAACTCACCTCAGCCCAATGCTGAATGTTAGGCTGCGGCTAGGGTTAGGGTTAGGGTTCCGCCTAGGGTTAGGGTTCTGAAAACCACAAGGCCCGGAGCTCCAGGGACAATGACAATGAGAAAGGCATGCCCAGGGGAGCACAACATTATCCCAAATTTCCAGCCTTCGTTTTTCCTAATTGGAACTCGCCTCAGCCCAATGCTTAATCTTAGGCTGTTCCTCGGGTTAGGAATAGGGTTAGGGTTCCGCCTAGGGTTAGGGTTCAGAAAACCACAAGGCCCGGAGCTCCAGGGACAATGACAATGAGAAAGGCATGCCCAGGGGAGCACAACATTGCCCCAAACTTCCAGCCTTCGTGTTTCCTAATTGGAACTCGATTCAGCCAAATGCTGAATCTTAGGCTGTGCCTTGGGCTAGGGTTAGGGTTAGGGTTATGCCTAGGGTTAGGGTTCAGAAAACCACAAGGCCCAGAGCTCCATGGACACTGACAGTGAGAAAGGCATGCCCAGGAGAGCACAACATTCCCCCAAAACTTTAGCCTTCATTTTTCCTAATCGGAACTCACCTCAGCCCAATGCTGAATGTTAGGCTGCGGCTAGGGTTAGGGTTAGGGTTCCGCCTAGGGTTAGGGTTCTGAAAACCACAAGGCCCGGAGCTCCAGGGACAATGACAATGAGAAAGGCATGCCCAGGGGAGCACAACATTACCCCAAACTTCCAGCCTTCGTGTTTCCTAATTGGAACTCGATTCAGCCAAATGCTGAATCTTAGGCTGTGCCTTGGGCTAGGGTTAGGGTTAGGGTTATGCCTAGGGTTAGGGTTCAGAAAACCACAAGGCCCAGAGCTCCATGGACACTGACAGTGAGAAAGGCATGCCCAGGAGAGCACAACATTCCCCCAAAACTTTAGCCTTCATTTTTCCTAATCGGAACTCACCTCAGCCCAATGCTGAATGTTAGGCTGCGGCTAGGGTTAGGGTTAGGGTTACGCCTAGGGTTAGGGTTCAGAAAACCACAAAGCCCTGAGCTCCAGGGACAATGACAATGAGAAAGGCAGGCCCAGGGGAGCACAGCATTACCCCAAAATTTTAGCCTTCGTATTTCCTAATCGTAAATCACCTCAGCCCAATGCTCTTTCTTTGGCTGTGCTTTGGGCTAGGGTTAGGGTTAGGGTTTCGCCTAGGGTTAGGGTTCAGAAAAACACAAGGCCCAGAGCTCCAGGGACATTGACTATGAGAAAGGCATGCCAAGGGGAGGACCGCATTGTCCCAAACTTGTAGCCTTCATGTTTTCCTAACCGGAACTCATCTCAGCCCAATGATCTGTCTTTGGCTGCACCTAGGGTTAGGGTTAGGGTTACACCTAGGGTTAGGGTTCAGAAAACCACAAGGCCCTGAGCTTCAGAGACAATGACAATGAGAAAGGCATGCCCAGGGGAGCGCAGCACTGTCCTAATATTACAGCTTTCCTATTTGCCCCATTGGAACTCACCTCAGCCCAATGCTGTTAATTAGCCTGAACCTAGTACTAGGGTTAGGGTTCCACCTAGGGTTAAGGTTAAGAAAACGAAAAGGCTTACAGCTATAGGGACACTGACAGAAAGAAAGGCATGCCTAGGGGACAGCATCTTTTCCCCAACCTTACAGCCTTCATGTTTTCCGAATCGGAACTCGCCTCAGCCCAATGCTGTATCTTAGGCTGCGCCTTGGGCTAGGTTTAGGGTTCGGGTTATGCCTAGGGTTAGGGTTCAGAAGACCACAAGTCCCAGAGCTCCATGGACACTGACAGTGAGAAAGGCATGCCCAGGAGAGCACAACATTCCCCCAAAACTTTAGCCTTCGTTTTTCCTAATCGGAACTCACCTCAGCCCAATGCTGAATGTTAGGCTGCGGCTAGGGTTAGGGTTAGGGTTCCGCCTAGGGTTAGGGTTCTGAAAACCACAAGGCCCGGAGCTCCAGGGACAATGACAATGAGAAAGGCATGCCCAGGGGAGCACAACATTATCCCAAATTTCCAGCCTTCGTGTTTCCTAATTGGAACTCGCCTCAGCCCAATGCTTAATCTTAGGCTGTTCCTCGGGTTAGGAATAGGGTTAGGGTTCCGCCTAGGGTTAGGGTTCAGAAAACCACAAGGCCCGGAGCTCCAGGGACAATGACAATGAGAAAGGCATGCCCAGGGGAGCACAACATTACCCCAAACTTCCAGCCTTCGTGTTTCCTAATTGGAACTCGATTCAGCCAAATGCTGAATCTTAGGCTGTGCCTTGGGCTAGGGTTAGGGTTAGGGTTATGCCTAGGGTTAGGGTTCAGAAAACCACAAGGCCCAGAGCTCCATGGACACTGACAGTGAGAAAGGCATGCCCAGGAGAGCACAACATTCCCCCAAAACTTTAGCCTTCGTTTTTCCTAATCGGAACTCACCTCAGCCCAATGCTGAATGTTAGGCTGCGGCTAGGGTTAGGGTTAGGGTTACGCCTAGGGTTAGGGTTCAGAAAACCACAAAGCCCTGAGCTCCAGGGACAATGACAATGAGAAAGGCAGGCCCAGGGGAGCACAGCATTACCCCAAAATTTTAGCCTTCCTATTTCCTAATCGGAAATCACCTCAGCCCAATGCTCTTTCTTTGGCTGTGCTTTGGGCTAGGGTTAGGGTTAGGGTTTCGCCTAGGGTTAGGGTTCAGAAAAACACAAGGCCCAGAGCTCCAGGGACATTGACTATGAGAAAGGCACGCCAAGGGGAGGACCGCATTGTCCCAAACTTGTAGCCTTCATGTTTTCCTAACCGGAACTCATCTCAGCCCAATGTTCTGTCTTTGGCTGCACCTAGGCTTAGGGTTAGGGTTCCGCCTAGGGTTAGGGTTCAGAAAACCACAAGGCCCAGAGCTCCAGGGACAATGACAATGAGAGAGGCATGCCCAGGGGAGCAGAACATTATCCCAAACTTCCAGCCTTCGTGTTTCCTAATTGGAACTCGCCCCAGCCCAATACTGAATCTTAGGCTGTGCCTTGGGCTAGGGTTAGGGTTAGGGTTATGCCTAGGGTTAGGGTTCAGAAAACCACAAGGCCCAGAGCTCCATGGACACTGACAGTGAGAAAGGCATGCCCAGGAGAGCACAACATTCCCCCAAAACTTTAGCCTTCGTTTTTCCTAATCGGAACTCACCTCAGCCCAATGCTGAATGTTAGGCTGCGGCTAGGGTTAGGGTTAGGGTGCCGCCTAGGGTTAGGGTTCTGAAAACCACAAGGCCCGGAGCTCCAGGGACAATGACAATGAGAAAGGCATGCCCAGGGGAGCACAACATTATCCCAAATTTCCAGCCTTCGTTTTTCCTAATTGGAACTCGCCTCAGCCCAATGCTTAATCTTAGGCTGTTCCTCGGGTTAGGAATAGGGTTAGGGTTCCGCCTAGGGTTAGGGTTCAGAAAACCACAAGGCCCGGAGCTCCAGGGACAATGACAATGAGAAAGGCATGCCCAGGGGAGCACAACATTACCCCAAACTTCCAGCCTTCGTGTTTCCTAATTGGAACTCGATTCAGCCAAATGCTGAATCTTAGGCTGTGCCTTGGGCTAGGGTTAGGGTTAGGGTTATGCCTAGGGTTAGGGTTCAGAAAACCACAAGGCCCAGAGCTCCATGGACACTGACAGTGAGAAAGGCATGCCCAGGAGAGCACAACATTCCCCCAAAACTTTAGCCTTCATTTTTCCTAATCGGAACTCACCTCAGCCCAATGCTGAATGTTAGGCTGCGGCTAGGGTTAGGGTTAGGGTTACGCCTAGGGTTAGGGTTCAGAAAACCACAAAGCCCTGAGCTCCAGGGACAATGACAATGAGAAAGGCAGGCCCAGGGGAGCACAGCATTACCCCAAAATTTTAGCCTTCGTATTTCCTAATCGTAAATCACCTCAGCCCAATGCTCTTTCTTTGGCTGTGCTTTGGGCTAGGGTTAGGGTTAGGGTTTCGCCTAGGGTTAGGGTTCAGAAAAACACAAGGCCCAGAGCTCCAGGGACATTGACTATGAGAAAGGCATGCCAAGGGGAGGACCGCATTGTCCCAAACTTGTAGCCTTCATGTTTTCCTAACCGGAACTCATCTCAGCCCAATGATCTGTCTTTGGCTGCACCTAGGGTTAGGGTTAGGGTTACACCTAGGGTTAGGGTTCAGAAAACCACAAGGCCCTGAGCTTCAGAGACAATGACAATGAGAAAGGCATGCCCAGGGGAGCGCAGCACTGTCCTAATATTACAGCTTTCCTATTTGCCCCATTGGAACTCACCTCAGCCCAATGCTGTTAATTAGCCTGAACCTAGTACTAGGGTTAGGGTTCCACCTAGGGTTAAGGTTAAGAAAACGAAAAGGCTTACAGCTATAGGGACACTGACAGCAAGAAAGGCATGCCTAGGGGACAGCATCTTTTCCCCAACCTTACAGCCTTCATGTTTTCCGAATCGGAACTCGCCTCAGCCCAATGCTGTATCTTAGGCTGCGCCTTGGGCTAGGTTTAGGGTTCGGGTTATGCCTAGGGTTAGGGTTCAGAAGACCACAAGGCCCAGATCTCCAGGGACAATGACAATGAGAGAGGCATGCCCAGGGGAGCACAATATTATCCCAAAACTTTAGCCTTCATTTTTCCTAATCGGAACTCGCCTCAGCCCAATGCTTAATCTTAGGCTGTTCCTCAGGTTAGGAGTAGGGTTAGGGTTTCACCTAGGGTTAGGGTTAAGAAAACCACAAGGCCAGATCTCCAGGGACATTGGCAGTGAGAAACGCACGCCAAGGGGAGGACCGCATTGTCCCAAACTTGTAGCCTTCATGTTTTCCTAACCGGAACTCATCTCAGCCCAATGTTCTGTCTTTGGCTGCACCTAGGGTTAGGGTTAGGGTTACGCCTAGGGTTAGGGTTCAGAAAACCACAAAGCCCTGAGCTCCAGGGACAATGACAATGAGAAAGGCAGGCCCAGGGGAGCACAGCATTACCCCAAAATTTTAGCCTTCCCATTTCCTAATCGGAAATCACCTCAGCCCAATGCTCTTTCTTTGGCTGTGCTTTGGGCTAGGGTTAGGGTTAGGGTTTCGCCTAGGGTTAGGGTTCAGAAAAACACAAGGCCCAGAGCTCCAGGGACATTGACTATGAGAAAGGCACGCCAAGGGGAGGACCGCATTGTCCCAAACTTGTAGCCTTCATGTTTTCCTAACCGGAACTCATCTCAGCCCAATGTTCTGTCTTTGGCTGCACCTAGGCTTAGGGTTAGGGTTCCGCCTAGGGTTAGGGTTCAGAAAACCACAAGGCCCAGAGCTCCAGGGACAATGACAATGAGAGAGGCATGCCCAGGGGAGCAGAACATTATCCCAAACTTCCAGCCTTCGTGTTTCCTAATTGGAACTCGCCCCAGCCCAATGCTGAATCTTAGGCTGTGCCTTGGGCTAGGGTTAGGGTTAGGGTTATGCCTAGGGTTAGGGTTCAGAAAACCACAAGGCCCAGAGCTCCATGGACACTGACAGTGAGAAAGGCATGCCCAGGAGAGCACAACATTCCCCCAAAACTTTAGCCTTCGTTTTTCCTAATCGGAACTCACCTCAGCCCAATGCTGAATGTTAGGCTGCGGCTAGGGTTAGGGTTAGGGTTCCGCCTAGGGTTAGGGTTCTGAAAACCACAAGGCCCGGAGCTCCAGGGACAATGACAATGAGAAAGGCATGCCCAGGGGAGCACAACATTATCCCAAATTTCCAGCCTTCGTTTTTCCTAATTGGAACTCGCCTCAGCCCAATGCTTAATCTTAGGCTGTTCCTCGGGTTAGGAATAGGGTTAGGGTTCCGCCTAGGGTTAGGGTTCAGAAAACCACAAGGCCCGGAGCTCCAGGGACAATGACAATGAGAAAGGCATGCCCAGGGGAGCACAACATTACCCCAAACTTCCAGCCTTCGTGTTTCCTAATTGGAACTCGCCCCAGCCCAATGCTGAATCTTAGGCTGTGCCTTGGGCTAGGGTTAGGGTTAGGGTTATGCCTAGGGTTAGGGTTCAGAAAACCACAAGGCCCAGAGCTCCATGGACACTGACAGTGAGAAAGGCATGCCCAGGAGAGCACAACATTCCCCCAAAACTTTAGCCTTCGTTTTTCCTAATCGGAACTCACCTCAGCCCAATGCTGAATGTTAGGCTGCGGCTAGGGTTAGGGTTAGGGTTCCGCCTAGGGTTAGGGTTCTGAAAACCACAAGGCCCGGAGCTCCAGGGACAATGACAATGAGAAAGGCATGCCCAGGGGAGCACAACATTATCCCAAATTTCCAGCCTTCGTTTTTCCTAATTGGAACTCGCCTCAGCCCAATGCTTAATCTTAGGCTGTTCCTCGGGTTAGGAATAGGGTTAGGGTTCCGCCTAGGGTTAGGGTTCAGAAAACCACAAGGCCCGGAGCTCCAGGGACAATGACAATGAGAAAGGCATGCCCAGGGGAGCACAACATTACCCCAAACTTCCAGCCTTCGTGTTTCCTAATTGGAACTCGATTCAGCCAAATGCTGAATCTTAGGCTGTGCCTTGGGCTAGGGTTAGGGTTAGGGTTATGCCTAGGGTTAGGGTTCAGAAAACCACAAGGCCCAGAGCTCCATGGACACTGACAGTGAGAAAGGCATGCCCAGGAGAGCACAACATTCCCCCAAAACTTTAGCCTTCATTTTTCCTAATCGGAACTCACCTCAGCCCAATGCTGAATGTTAGGCTGCGGCTAGGGTTAGGGTTAGGGTTCCGCCTAGGGTTAGGGTTCAGAAAACCACAAAGCCCTGAGCTCCAGGGACAATGACAATGAGAAAGGCAGGCCCAGGGGAGCACAGCATTACCCCAAAATTTTAGCCTTCGTATTTCCTAATCGTAAATCACCTCAGCCCAATGCTCTTTCTTTGGCTGTGCTTTGGGCTAGGGTTAGGGTTAGGGTTTCGCCTAGGGTTAGGGTTCAGAAAAACACAAGGCCCAGAGCTCCAGGGACATTGACTATGAGAAAGGCATGCCAAGGGGGGGACCGCATTGTCCCAAACTTGTAGCCTTCATGTTTTCCTAACCGGAACTCATCTCAGCCCAATGATCTGTCTTTGGCTGCACCTAGGGTTAGGGTTAGGGTTACACCTAGGGTTAGGGTTCAGAAAACCACAAGGCCCTGAGCTTCAGAGACAATGACAATGAGAAAGGCATGCCCAGGGGAGCGCAGCACTGTCCTAATATTACAGCTTTCCTATTTGCCCCATTGGAACTCACCTCAGCCCAATGCTGTTAATTAGCCTGAACCTAGTACTAGGGTTAGGGTTCCACCTAGGGTTAAGGTTAAGAAAACGAAAAGGCTTACAGCTATAGGGACACTGACAGCAAGAAAGGCATGCCTAGGGGACAGCATCTTTTCCCCAACCTTACAGCCTTCATGTTTTCCGAATCGGAACTCGCCTCAGCCCAATGCTGTATCTTAGGCTGCGCCTTGGGCTAGGTTTAGGGTTCGGGTTATGCCTAGGGTTAGGGTTCAGAAGACCACAAGGCCCAGATCTCCAGGGACAATGACAATGAGAGAGGCATGCCCAGGGGAGCACAATATTATCCCAAAACTTTAGCCTTCATTTTTCCTAATCGGAACTCGCCTCAGCCCAATGCTTAATCTTAGGCTGTTCCTCAGGTTAGGAGTAGGGTTAGGGTTTCACCTAGGGTTAGGGTTAAGAAAACCACAAGGCCAGATCTCCAGGGACATTGGCAGTGAGAAACGCACGCCAAGGGGAGGACCGCATTGTCCCAAACTTGTAGCCTTCATGTTTTCCTAACCGGAACTCATCTCAGCCCAATGTTCTGTCTTTGGCTGCACCTAGGCTTAGGGTTAGGGTTACGCCTAGGGTTAGGGTTCAGAAAACCACAAAGCCCTGAGCTCCAGGGACAATGACAATGAGAAAGGCAGGCCCAGGGGAGCACAGCATTACCCCAAAATTTTAGCCTTCCTATTTCCTAATCGGAAATCACCTCAGCCCAATGCTCTTTCTTTGGCTGTGCTTTGGGCTAGGGTTAGGGTTAGGGTTTCGCCTAGGGTTAGGGTTCAGAAAAACACAAGGCCCAGAGCTCCAGGGACATTGACTATGAGAAAGGCACGCCAAGGGGAGGACCGCATTGTCCCAAACTTGTAGCCTTCATGTTTTCCTAACCGGAACTCATCTCAGCCCAATGTTCTGTCTTTGGCTGCACCTAGGCTTAGGGTTAGGGTTCCGCCTAGGGTTAGGGTTCAGAAAACCACAAGGCCCGGAGCTCCAGGGACAATGACAATGAGAGAGGCATGCCCAGGGGAGCAGAACATTATCCCAAACTTCCAGCCTTCGTGTTTCCTAATTGGAACTCGCCCCAGCCCAATGCTGAATCTTAGGCTGTGCCTTGGGCTAGGGTTAGGGTTAGGGTTATGCCTAGGGTTAGGGTTCAGAAAACCACAAGGCCCAGAGCTCCATGGACACTGACAGTGAGAAAGGCATGCCCAGGAGAGCACAACATTCCCCCAAAACTTTAGCCTTCGTTTTTCCTAATCGGAACTCACCTCAGCCCAATGCTGAATGTTAGGCTGCGGCTAGGGTTAGGGTTAGGGTTCCGCCTAGGGTTAGGGTTCTGAAAACCACAAGGCCCGGAGCTCCAGGGACAATGACAATGAGAAAGGCATGCCCAGGGGAGCACAACATTATCCCAAATTTCCAGCCTTCGTTTTTCCTAATTGGAACTCGCCTCAGCCCAATGCTTAATCTTAGGCTGTTCCTCGGGTTAGGAATAGGGTTAGGGTTCCGCCTAGGGTTAGGGTTCAGAAAACCACAAGGCCCGGAGCTCCAGGGACAATGACAATGAGAAAGGCATGCCCAGGGGAGCACAACATTACCCCAAACTTCCAGCCTTCGTGTTTCCTAATTGGAACTCGCCCCAGCCCAATGCTGAATCTTAGGCTGTGCCTTGGGCTAGGGTTAGGGTTAGGGTTATGCCTAGGGTTAGGGTTCAGAAAACCACAAGGCCCAGAGCTCCATGGACACTGACAGTGAGAAAGGCATGCCCAGGAGAGCACAACATTCCCCCAAAACTTTAGCCTTCGTTTTTCCTAATCGGAACTCACCTCAGCCCAATGCTGAATGTTAGGCTGCGGCTAGGGTTAGGGTTAGGGTTCCGCCTAGGGTTAGGGTTCTGAAAACCACAAGGCCCGGAGCTCCAGGGACAATGACAATGAGAAAGGCATGCCCAGGGGAGCACAACATTATCCCAAATTTCCAGCCTTCGTTTTTCCTAATTGGAACTCGCCTCAGCCCAATGCTTAATCTTAGGCTGTTCCTCGGGTTAGGAATAGGGTTAGGGTTCCGCCTAGGGTTAGGGTTCAGAAAACCACAAGGCCCGGAGCTCCAGGGACAATGACAATGAGAAAGGCATGCCCAGGGGAGCACAACATTGCCCCAAACTTCCAGCCTTCGTGTTTCCTAATTGGAACTCGATTCAGCCAAATGCTGAATCTTAGGCTGTGCCTTGGGCTAGGGTTAGGGTTAGGGTTATGCCTAGGGTTAGGGTTCAGAAAACCACAAGGCCCAGAGCTCCATGGACACTGACAGTGAGAAAGGCATGCCCAGGAGAGCACAACATTCCCCCAAAACTTTAGCCTTCATTTTTCCTAATCGGAACTCACCTCAGCCCAATGCTGAATGTTAGGCTGCGGCTAGGGTTAGGGTTAGGGTTCCGCCTAGGGTTAGGGTTCTGAAAACCACAAGGCCCGGAGCTCCAGGGACAATGACAATGAGAAAGGCATGCCCAGGGGAGCACAACATTACCCCAAACTTCCAGCCTTCGTGTTTCCTAATTGGAACTCGATTCAGCCAAATGCTGAATCTTAGGCTGTGCCTTGGGCTAGGGTTAGGGTTAGGGTTATGCCTAGGGTTAGGGTTCAGAAAACCACAAGGCCCAGAGCTCCATGGACACTGACAGTGAGAAAGGCATGCCCAGGAGAGCACAACATTCCCCCAAAACTTTAGCCTTCGTTTTTCCTAATCGGAACTCACCTCAGCCCAATGCTGAATGTTAGGCTGCGGCTAGGGTTAGGGTTAGGGTTCCGCCTAGGGTTAGGGTTCAGAAAACCACAAGGCCCGGAGCTCCAGGGACAATGACAATGAGAAAGGCATGCCCAGGGGAGCACAACATTACCCCAAACTTCCAGCCTTCGTGTTTCCTAATTGGAACTCGATTCAGCCAAATGCTGAATCTTAGGCTGTGCCTTGGGCTAGGGTTAGGGTTAGGGTTATGCCTAGGGTTAGGGTTCAGAAAACCACAAGGCCCAGAGCTCCATGGACACTGACAGTGAGAAAGGCATGCCCAGGAGAGCACAACATTCCCCCAAAACTTTAGCCTTCGTTTTTCCTAATCGGAACTCACCTCAGCCCAATGCTGAATGTTAGGCTGCGGCTAGGGTTAGGGTTAGGGTTACGCCTAGGGTTAGGGTTCAGAAAACCACAAAGCCCTGAGCTCCAGGGACAATGACAATGAGAAAGGCAGGCCCAGGGGAGCACAGCATTACCCCAAAATTTTAGCCTTCCTATTTCCTAATCGGAAATCACCTCAGCCCAATGCTCTTTCTTTGGCTGTGCTTTGGGCTAGGGTTAGGGTTAGGGTTTCGCCTAGGGTTAGGGTTCAGAAAAACACAAGGCCCAGAGCTCCAGGGACATTGACTATGAGAAAGGCACGCCAAGGGGAGGACCGCATTGTCCCAAACTTGTAGCCTTCATGTTTTCCTAACCGGAACTCATCTCAGCCCAATGTTCTGTCTTTGGCTGCACCTAGGCTTAGGGTTAGGGTTCCGCCTAGGGTTAGGGTTCAGAAAACCACAAGGCCCAGAGCTCCAGGGACAATGACAATGAGAGAGGCATGCCCAGGGGAGCAGAACATTATCCCAAACTTCCAGCCTTCGTGTTTCCTAATTGGAACTCGCCCCAGCCCAATACTGAATCTTAGGCTGTGCCTTGGGCTAGGGTTAGGGTTAGGGTTATGCCTAGGGTTAGGGTTCAGAAAACCACAAGGCCCAGAGCTCCATGGACACTGACAGTGAGAAAGGCATGCCCAGGAGAGCACAACATTCCCCCAAAACTTTAGCCTTCGTTTTTCCTAATCGGAACTCACCTCAGCCCAATGCTGAATGTTAGGCTGCGGCTAGGGTTAGGGTTAGGGTTCCGCCTAGGGTTAGGGTTCTGAAAACCACAAGGCCCGGAGCTCCAGGGACAATGACAATGAGAAAGGCATGCCCAGGGGAGCACAACATTATCCCAAATTTCCAGCCTTCGTTTTTCCTAATTGGAACTCGCCTCAGCCCAATGCTTAATCTTAGGCTGTTCCTCGGGTTAGGAATAGGGTTAGGGTTCCGCCTAGGGTTAGGGTTCAGAAAACCACAAGGCCCGGAGCTCCAGGGACAATGACAATGAGAAAGGCATGCCCAGGGGAGCACAACATTACCCCAAACTTCCAGCCTTCGTGTTTCCTAATTGGAACTCGATTCAGCCAAATGCTGAATCTTAGGCTGTGCCTTGGGCTAGGGTTAGGGTTAGGGTTATGCCTAGGGTTAGGGTTCAGAAAACCACAAGGCCCAGAGCTCCATGGACACTGACAGTGAGAAAGGCATGCCCAGGAGAGCACAACATTCCCCCAAAACTTTAGCCTTCATTTTTCCTAATCGGAACTCACCTCAGCCCAATGCTGAATGTTAGGCTGCGGCTAGGGTTAGGGTTAGGGTTACGCCTAGGGTTAGGGTTCAGAAAACCACAAAGCCCTGAGCTCCAGGGACAATGACAATGAGAAAGGCAGGCCCAGGGGAGCACAGCATTACCCCAAAATTTTAGCCTTCCTATTTCCTAATCGGAAATCACCTCAGCCCAATGCTCTTTCTTTGGCTGTGCTTTGGGCTAGGGTTAGGGTTAGGGTTTCGCCTAGGGTTAGGGTTCAGAAAAACACAAGGCCCAGAGCTCCAGGGACATTGACTATGAGAAAGGCATGCCAAGGGGAGGACCGCATTGTCCCAAACTTGTAGCCTTCATGTTTTCCTAACCGGAACTCATCTCAGCCCAATGATCTGTCTTTGGCTGCACCTAGGGTTAGGGTTAGGGTTACACCTAGGGTTAGGGTTCAGAAAACCACAAGGCCCTGAGCTTCAGAGACAATGACAATGAGAAAGGCATGCCCAGGGGAGCGCAGCACTGTCCTAATATTACAGCTTTCCTATTTGCCCCATTGGAACTCACCTCAGCCCAATGCTGTTAATTAGCCTGAACCTAGTACTAGGGTTAGGGTTCCACCTAGGGTTAAGGTTAAGAAAACGAAAAGGCTTACAGCTATAGGGACACTGACAGCAAGAAAGGCATGCCTAGGGGACAGCATCTTTTCCCCAACCTTACAGCCTTCATGTTTTCCGAATCGGAACTCGCCTCAGCCCAATGCTGTATCTTAGGCTGCGCCTTGGGCTAGGTTTAGGGTTCGGGTTATGCCTAGGGTTAGGGTTCAGAAGACCACAAGGCCCAGATCTCCAGGGACAATGACAATGAGAGAGGCATGCCCAGGGGAGCACAATATTATCCCAAAACTTTAGCCTTCATTTTTCCTAATCGGAACTCGCCTCAGCCCAATGCTTAATCTTAGGCTGTTCCTCAGGTTAGGAGTAGGGTTAGGGTTTCACCTAGGGTTAGGGTTAAGAAAACCACAAGGCCAGATCTCCAGGGACATTGGCAGTGAGAAACGCACGCCAAGGGGAGGACCGCATTGTCCCAAACTTGTAGCCTTCATGTTTTCCTAACCGGAACTCATCTCAGCCCAATGTTCTGTCTTTGGCTGCACCTAGGGTTAGGGTTAGGGTTACGCCTAGGGTTAGGGTTCAGAAAACCACAAAGCCCTGAGCTCCAGGGACAATGACAATGAGAAAGGCAGGCCCAGGGGAGCACAGCATTACCCCAAAATTTTAGCCTTCCCATTTCCTAATCGGAAATCACCTCAGCCCAATGCTCTTTCTTTGGCTGTGCTTTGGGCTAGGGTTAGGGTTAGGGTTTCGCCTAGGGTTAGGGTTCAGAAAAACACAAGGCCCAGAGCTCCAGGGACATTGACTATGAGAAAGGCACGCCAAGGGGAGGACCGCATTGTCCCAAACTTGTAGCCTTCATGTTTTCCTAACCGGAACTCATCTCAGCCCAATGTTCTGTCTTTGGCTGCACCTAGGCTTAGGGTTAGGGTTCCGCCTAGGGTTAGGGTTCAGAAAACCACAAGGCCCAGAGCTCCAGGGACAATGACAATGAGAGAGGCATGCCCAGGGGAGCAGAACATTATCCCAAACTTCCAGCCTTCGTGTTTCCTAATTGGAACTCGCCCCAGCCCAATGCTGAATCTTAGGCTGTGCCTTGGGCTAGGGTTAGGGTTAGGGTTATGCCTAGGGTTAGGGTTCAGAAAACCACAAGGCCCAGAGCTCCATGGACACTGACAGTGAGAAAGGCATGCCCAGGAGAGCACAACATTCCCCCAAAACTTTAGCCTTCGTTTTTCCTAATCGGAACTCACCTCAGCCCAATGCTGAATGTTAGGCTGCGGCTAGGGTTAGGGTTAGGGTTCCGCCTAGGGTTAGGGTTCTGAAAACCACAAGGCCCGGAGCTCCAGGGACAATGACAATGAGAAAGGCATGCCCAGGGGAGCACAACATTATCCCAAATTTCCAGCCTTCGTTTTTCCTAATTGGAACTCGCCTCAGCCCAATGCTTAATCTTAGGCTGTTCCTCGGGTTAGGAATAGGGTTAGGGTTCCGCCTAGGGTTAGGGTTCAGAAAACCACAAGGCCCGGAGCTCCAGGGACAATGACAATGAGAAAGGCATGCCCAGGGGAGCACAACATTACCCCAAACTTCCAGCCTTCGTGTTTCCTAATTGGAACTCGCCCCAGCCCAATGCTGAATCTTAGGCTGTGCCTTGGGCTAGGGTTAGGGTTAGGGTTATGCCTAGGGTTAGGGTTCAGAAAACCACAAGGCCCAGAGCTCCATGGACACTGACAGTGAGAAAGGCATGCCCAGGAGAGCACAACATTCCCCCAAAACTT
The DNA here is from genome assembly GCF_041296385.1 of Aphelocoma coerulescens. NCBI lineage: Eukaryota > Metazoa > Chordata > Aves > Passeriformes > Corvidae > Aphelocoma > Aphelocoma coerulescens. Next base: position 96,860,254 of record NC_091015.1, on the reverse strand, counting down.
TAGCCTTCGTTTTTCCTAATCGGAACTCACCTCAGCCCAATGCTGAATGTTAGGCTGCGGCTAGGGTTAGGGTTAGGGTTCCGCCTAGGGTTAGGGTTCTGAAAACCACAAGGCCCGGAGCTCCAGGGACAATGACAATGAGAAAGGCATGCCCAGGGGAGCACAACATTATCCCAAATTTCCAGCCTTCGTTTTTCCTAATTGGAACTCGCCTCAGCCCAATGCTTAATCTTAGGCTGTTCCTCGGGTTAGGAATAGGGTTAGGGTTCCGCCTAGGGTTAGGGTTCAGAAAACCACAAGGCCCGGAGCTCCAGGGACAATGACAATGAGAAAGGCATGCCCAGGGGAGCACAACATTGCCCCAAACTTCCAGCCTTCGTGTTTCCTAATTGGAACTCGATTCAGCCAAATGCTGAATCTTAGGCTGTGCCTTGGGCTAGGGTTAGGGTTAGGGTTATGCCTAGGGTTAGGGTTCAGAAAACCACAAGGCCCAGAGCTCCATGGACACTGACAGTGAGAAAGGCATGCCCAGGAGAGCACAACATTCCCCCAAAACTTTAGCCTTCATTTTTCCTAATCGGAACTCACCTCAGCCCAATGCTGAATGTTAGGCTGCGGCTAGGGTTAGGGTTAGGGTTCCGCCTAGGGTTAGGGTTCTGAAAACCACAAGGCCCGGAGCTCCAGGGACAATGACAATGAGAAAGGCATGCCCAGGGGAGCACAACATTACCCCAAACTTCCAGCCTTCGTGTTTCCTAATTGGAACTCGATTCAGCCAAATGCTGAATCTTAGGCTGTGCCTTGGGCTAGGGTTAGGGTTAGGGTTATGCCTAGGGTTAGGGTTCAGAAAACCACAAGGCCCAGAGCTCCATGGACACTGACAGTGAGAAAGGCATGCCCAGGAGAGCACAACATTCCCCCAAAACTTTAGCCTTCATTTTTCCTAATCGGAACTCACCTCAGCCCAATGCTGAATGTTAGGCTGCGGCTAGGGTTAGGGTTAGGGTTACGCCTAGGGTTAGGGTTCAGAAAACCACAAAGCCCTGAGCTCCAGGGACAATGACAATGAGAAAGGCAGGCCCAGGGGAGCACAGCATTACCCCAAAATTTTAGCCTTCGTATTTCCTAATCGTAAATCACCTCAGCCCAATGCTCTTTCTTTGGCTGTGCTTTGGGCTAGGGTTAGGGTTAGGGTTTCGCCTAGGGTTAGGGTTCAGAAAAACACAAGGCCCAGAGCTCCAGGGACATTGACTATGAGAAAGGCATGCCAAGGGGAGGACCGCATTGTCCCAAACTTGTAGCCTTCATGTTTTCCTAACCGGAACTCATCTCAGCCCAATGATCTGTCTTTGGCTGCACCTAGGGTTAGGGTTAGGGTTACACCTAGGGTTAGGGTTCAGAAAACCACAAGGCCCTGAGCTTCAGAGACAATGACAATGAGAAAGGCATGCCCAGGGGAGCGCAGCACTGTCCTAATATTACAGCTTTCCTATTTGCCCCATTGGAACTCACCTCAGCCCAATGCTGTTAATTAGCCTGAACCTAGTACTAGGGTTAGGGTTCCACCTAGGGTTAAGGTTAAGAAAACGAAAAGGCTTACAGCTATAGGGACACTGACAGAAAGAAAGGCATGCCTAGGGGACAGCATCTTTTCCCCAACCTTACAGCCTTCATGTTTTCCGAATCGGAACTCGCCTCAGCCCAATGCTGTATCTTAGGCTGCGCCTTGGGCTAGGTTTAGGGTTCGGGTTATGCCTAGGGTTAGGGTTCAGAAGACCACAAGTCCCAGAGCTCCATGGACACTGACAGTGAGAAAGGCATGCCCAGGAGAGCACAACATTCCCCCAAAACTTTAGCCTTCGTTTTTCCTAATCGGAACTCACCTCAGCCCAATGCTGAATGTTAGGCTGCGGCTAGGGTTAGGGTTAGGGTTCCGCCTAGGGTTAGGGTTCTGAAAACCACAAGGCCCGGAGCTCCAGGGACAATGACAATGAGAAAGGCATGCCCAGGGGAGCACAACATTATCCCAAATTTCCAGCCTTCGTGTTTCCTAATTGGAACTCGCCTCAGCCCAATGCTTAATCTTAGGCTGTTCCTCGGGTTAGGAATAGGGTTAGGGTTCCGCCTAGGGTTAGGGTTCAGAAAACCACAAGGCCCGGAGCTCCAGGGACAATGACAATGAGAAAGGCATGCCCAGGGGAGCACAACATTACCCCAAACTTCCAGCCTTCGTGTTTCCTAATTGGAACTCGATTCAGCCAAATGCTGAATCTTAGGCTGTGCCTTGGGCTAGGGTTAGGGTTAGGGTTATGCCTAGGGTTAGGGTTCAGAAAACCACAAGGCCCAGAGCTCCATGGACACTGACAGTGAGAAAGGCATGCCCAGGAGAGCACAACATTCCCCCAAAACTTTAGCCTTCGTTTTTCCTAATCGGAACTCACCTCAGCCCAATGCTGAATGTTAGGCTGCGGCTAGGGTTAGGGTTAGGGTTACGCCTAGGGTTAGGGTTCAGAAAACCACAAAGCCCTGAGCTCCAGGGACAATGACAATGAGAAAGGCAGGCCCAGGGGAGCACAGCATTACCCCAAAATTTTAGCCTTCGTATTTCCTAATCGTAAATCACCTCAGCCCAATGCTCTTTCTTTGGCTGTGCTTTGGGCTAGGGTTAGGGTTAGGGTTTCGCCTAGGGTTAGGGTTCAGAAAAACACAAGGCCCAGAGCTCCAGGGACATTGACTATGAGAAAGGCATGCCAAGGGGAGGACCGCATTGTCCCAAACTTGTAGCCTTCATGTTTTCCTAACCGGAACTCATCTCAGCCCAATGATCTGTCTTTGGCTGCACCTAGGGTTAGGGTTAGGGTTACACCTAGGGTTAGGGTTCAGAAAACCACAAGGCCCTGAGCTTCAGAGACAATGACAATGAGAAAGGCATGCCCAGGGGAGCGCAGCACTGTCCTAATATTACAGCTTTCCTATTTGCCCCATTGGAACTCACCTCAGCCCAATGCTGTTAATTAGCCTGAACCTAGTACTAGGGTTAGGGTTCCACCTAGGGTTAAGGTTAAGAAAACGAAAAGGCTTACAGCTATAGGGACACTGACAGCAAGAAAGGCATGCCTAGGGGACAGCATCTTTTCCCCAACCTTACAGCCTTCATGTTTTCCGAATCGGAACTCGCCTCAGCCCAATGCTGTATCTTAGGCTGCGCCTTGGGCTAGGTTTAGGGTTCGGGTTATGCCTAGGGTTAGGGTTCAGAAGACCACAAGGCCCAGATCTCCAGGGACAATGACAATGAGAGAGGCATGCCCAGGGGAGCACAATATTATCCCAAAACTTTAGCCTTCATTTTTCCTAATCGGAACTCGCCTCAGCCCAATGCTTAATCTTAGGCTGTTCCTCAGGTTAGGAGTAGGGTTAGGGTTTCACCTAGGGTTAGGGTTAAGAAAACCACAAGGCCAGATCTCCAGGGACATTGGCAGTGAGAAACGCACGCCAAGGGGAGGACCGCATTGTCCCAAACTTGTAGCCTTCATGTTTTCCTAACCGGAACTCATCTCAGCCCAATGTTCTGTCTTTGGCTGCACCTAGGGTTAGGGTTAGGGTTACGCCTAGGGTTAGGGTTCAGAAAACCACAAAGCCCTGAGCTCCAGGGACAATGACAATGAGAAAGGCAGGCCCAGGGGAGCACAGCATTACCCCAAAATTTTAGCCTTCCCATTTCCTAATCGGAAATCACCTCAGCCCAATGCTCTTTCTTTGGCTGTGCTTTGGGCTAGGGTTAGGGTTAGGGTTTCGCCTAGGGTTAGGGTTCAGAAAAACACAAGGCCCAGAGCTCCAGGGACATTGACTATGAGAAAGGCACGCCAAGGGGAGGACCGCATTGTCCCAAACTTGTAGCCTTCATGTTTTCCTAACCGGAACTCATCTCAGCCCAATGTTCTGTCTTTGGCTGCACCTAGGCTTAGGGTTAGGGTTCCGCCTAGGGTTAGGGTTCAGAAAACCACAAGGCCCAGAGCTCCAGGGACAATGACAATGAGAGAGGCATGCCCAGGGGAGCAGAACATTATCCCAAACTTCCAGCCTTCGTGTTTCCTAATTGGAACTCGCCCCAGCCCAATGCTGAATCTTAGGCTGTGCCTTGGGCTAGGGTTAGGGTTAGGGTTATGCCTAGGGTTAGGGTTCAGAAAACCACAAGGCCCAGAGCTCCATGGACACTGACAGTGAGAAAGGCATGCCCAGGAGAGCACAACATTCCCCCAAAACTTTAGCCTTCGTTTTTCCTAATCGGAACTCACCTCAGCCCAATGCTGAATGTTAGGCTGCGGCTAGGGTTAGGGTTAGGGTTCCGCCTAGGGTTAGGGTTCTGAAAACCACAAGGCCCGGAGCTCCAGGGACAATGACAATGAGAAAGGCATGCCCAGGGGAGCACAACATTATCCCAAATTTCCAGCCTTCGTTTTTCCTAATTGGAACTCGCCTCAGCCCAATGCTTAATCTTAGGCTGTTCCTCGGGTTAGGAATAGGGTTAGGGTTCCGCCTAGGGTTAGGGTTCAGAAAACCACAAGGCCCGGAGCTCCAGGGACAATGACAATGAGAAAGGCATGCCCAGGGGAGCACAACATTACCCCAAACTTCCAGCCTTCGTGTTTCCTAATTGGAACTCGCCCCAGCCCAATGCTGAATCTTAGGCTGTGCCTTGGGCTAGGGTTAGGGTTAGGGTTATGCCTAGGGTTAGGGTTCAGAAAACCACAAGGCCCAGAGCTCCATGGACACTGACAGTGAGAAAGGCATGCCCAGGAGAGCACAACATTCCCCCAAAACTTTAGCCTTCGTTTTTCCTAATCGGAACTCACCTCAGCCCAATGCTGAATGTTAGGCTGCGGCTAGGGTTAGGGTTAGGGTTCCGCCTAGGGTTAGGGTTCTGAAAACCACAAGGCCCGGAGCTCCAGGGACAATGACAATGAGAAAGGCATGCCCAGGGGAGCACAACATTATCCCAAATTTCCAGCCTTCGTTTTTCCTAATTGGAACTCGCCTCAGCCCAATGCTTAATCTTAGGCTGTTCCTCGGGTTAGGAATAGGGTTAGGGTTCCGCCTAGGGTTAGGGTTCAGAAAACCACAAGGCCCGGAGCTCCAGGGACAATGACAATGAGAAAGGCATGCCCAGGGGAGCACAACATTACCCCAAACTTCCAGCCTTCGTGTTTCCTAATTGGAACTCGATTCAGCCAAATGCTGAATCTTAGGCTGTGCCTTGGGCTAGGGTTAGGGTTAGGGTTATGCCTAGGGTTAGGGTTCAGAAAACCACAAGGCCCAGAGCTCCATGGACACTGACAGTGAGAAAGGCATGCCCAGGAGAGCACAACATTCCCCCAAAACTTTAGCCTTCATTTTTCCTAATCGGAACTCACCTCAGCCCAATGCTGAATGTTAGGCTGCGGCTAGGGTTAGGGTTAGGGTTCCGCCTAGGGTTAGGGTTCAGAAAACCACAAAGCCCTGAGCTCCAGGGACAATGACAATGAGAAAGGCAGGCCCAGGGGAGCACAGCATTACCCCAAAATTTTAGCCTTCGTATTTCCTAATCGTAAATCACCTCAGCCCAATGCTCTTTCTTTGGCTGTGCTTTGGGCTAGGGTTAGGGTTAGGGTTTCGCCTAGGGTTAGGGTTCAGAAAAACACAAGGCCCAGAGCTCCAGGGACATTGACTATGAGAAAGGCATGCCAAGGGGGGGACCGCATTGTCCCAAACTTGTAGCCTTCATGTTTTCCTAACCGGAACTCATCTCAGCCCAATGATCTGTCTTTGGCTGCACCTAGGGTTAGGGTTAGGGTTACACCTAGGGTTAGGGTTCAGAAAACCACAAGGCCCTGAGCTTCAGAGACAATGACAATGAGAAAGGCATGCCCAGGGGAGCGCAGCACTGTCCTAATATTACAGCTTTCCTATTTGCCCCATTGGAACTCACCTCAGCCCAATGCTGTTAATTAGCCTGAACCTAGTACTAGGGTTAGGGTTCCACCTAGGGTTAAGGTTAAGAAAACGAAAAGGCTTACAGCTATAGGGACACTGACAGCAAGAAAGGCATGCCTAGGGGACAGCATCTTTTCCCCAACCTTACAGCCTTCATGTTTTCCGAATCGGAACTCGCCTCAGCCCAATGCTGTATCTTAGGCTGCGCCTTGGGCTAGGTTTAGGGTTCGGGTTATGCCTAGGGTTAGGGTTCAGAAGACCACAAGGCCCAGATCTCCAGGGACAATGACAATGAGAGAGGCATGCCCAGGGGAGCACAATATTATCCCAAAACTTTAGCCTTCATTTTTCCTAATCGGAACTCGCCTCAGCCCAATGCTTAATCTTAGGCTGTTCCTCAGGTTAGGAGTAGGGTTAGGGTTTCACCTAGGGTTAGGGTTAAGAAAACCACAAGGCCAGATCTCCAGGGACATTGGCAGTGAGAAACGCACGCCAAGGGGAGGACCGCATTGTCCCAAACTTGTAGCCTTCATGTTTTCCTAACCGGAACTCATCTCAGCCCAATGTTCTGTCTTTGGCTGCACCTAGGCTTAGGGTTAGGGTTACGCCTAGGGTTAGGGTTCAGAAAACCACAAAGCCCTGAGCTCCAGGGACAATGACAATGAGAAAGGCAGGCCCAGGGGAGCACAGCATTACCCCAAAATTTTAGCCTTCCTATTTCCTAATCGGAAATCACCTCAGCCCAATGCTCTTTCTTTGGCTGTGCTTTGGGCTAGGGTTAGGGTTAGGGTTTCGCCTAGGGTTAGGGTTCAGAAAAACACAAGGCCCAGAGCTCCAGGGACATTGACTATGAGAAAGGCACGCCAAGGGGAGGACCGCATTGTCCCAAACTTGTAGCCTTCATGTTTTCCTAACCGGAACTCATCTCAGCCCAATGTTCTGTCTTTGGCTGCACCTAGGCTTAGGGTTAGGGTTCCGCCTAGGGTTAGGGTTCAGAAAACCACAAGGCCCGGAGCTCCAGGGACAATGACAATGAGAGAGGCATGCCCAGGGGAGCAGAACATTATCCCAAACTTCCAGCCTTCGTGTTTCCTAATTGGAACTCGCCCCAGCCCAATGCTGAATCTTAGGCTGTGCCTTGGGCTAGGGTTAGGGTTAGGGTTATGCCTAGGGTTAGGGTTCAGAAAACCACAAGGCCCAGAGCTCCATGGACACTGACAGTGAGAAAGGCATGCCCAGGAGAGCACAACATTCCCCCAAAACTTTAGCCTTCGTTTTTCCTAATCGGAACTCACCTCAGCCCAATGCTGAATGTTAGGCTGCGGCTAGGGTTAGGGTTAGGGTTCCGCCTAGGGTTAGGGTTCTGAAAACCACAAGGCCCGGAGCTCCAGGGACAATGACAATGAGAAAGGCATGCCCAGGGGAGCACAAATTATCCCAAATCTCCAGCCTTCGTGTTTCCTAATTGGAACTCGCCTCAGCCCAATGCTTAATCTTAGGCTGTTCCTCGGGTTAGGAATAGGGTTAGGGTTCCGCCTAGGGTTAGGGTTCAGAAAACCACAAGGCCCGGAGCTCCAGGGACAATGACAATGAGAAAGGCATGCCCAGGGGAGCACAACATTACCCCAAACTTCCAGCCTTCGTGTTTCCTAATTGGAACTCGATTCAGCCAAATGCTGAATCTTAGGCTGTGCCTTGGGCTAGGGTTAGGGTTAGGGTTATGCCTAGGGTTAGGGTTCAGAAAACCACAAGGCCCAGAGCTCCATGGACACTGACAGTGAGAAAGGCATGCCCAGGAGAGCACAACATTCCCCCAAAATTTTAGCCTTCGTTTTTCCTAATCGGAACTCACCTCAGCCCAATGCTGAATGTTAGGCTGCGGCTAGGGTTTGGGTTAGGGTTACGCCTAGGGTTAGGGTTCAGAAAACCACAAAGCCCTGAGCTCCAGGGACAATGACAATGAGAAAGGCAGGCCCAGGGGAGCACAGCATTACCCCAAAATTTTAGCCTTCCTATTTCCTAATCGGAAATCACCTCAGCCCAATGCTCTTTCTTTGGCTGTGCTTTGGGCTAGGGTTAGGGTTAGGGTTTCGCCTAGGGTTAGGGTTCAGAAAAACACAAGGCCCAGAGCTCCAGGGACATTGACTATGAGAAAGGCATGCCAAGGGGAGGACCGCATTGTCCCAAACTTGTAGCCTTCATGTTTTCCTAACCGGAACTCATCTCAGCCCAATGATCTGTCTTTGGCTGCACCTAGGCTTAGGGTTAGGGTTCCGCCTAGGGTTAGGGTTCAGAAAACCACAAGGCCCAGAGCTCCAGGGACAATGACAATGAGAGAGGCATGCCCAGGGGAGCAGAACATTATCCCAAACTTCCAGCCTTCGTGTTTCCTAATTGGAACTCGCCCCAGCCCAATACTGAATCTTAGGCTGTGCCTTGGGCTAGGTGTAGGGTTAGGGTTATGCCTAGGGTTAGGGTTCAGAAAACCACAAGGCCCAGAGCTCCATGGACACTGACAGTGAGAAAGGCATGCCCAGGAGAGCACAACATTCCCCCAAAACTTTAGCCTTCGTTTTTCCTAATCGGAACTCACCTCAGCCCAATGCTGAATGTTAGGCTGCGGCTAGGGTTTGGGTTAGGGTTACGCCTAGGGTTAGGGTTCAGAAAACCACAAAGCCCTGAGCTCCAGGGACAATGACAATGAGAAAGGCAGGCCCAGGGGAGCACAGCATTGCCCCAAAATTTTAGCCTTCCTATTTCCTAATCGGAAATCACCTCAGCCCAATGCTCTTTCTTTGGCTGTGCTTTGGGCTAGGGTTAGGGTTAGGGTTTCGCCTAGGGTTAGGGTTCAGAAAAACACAAGGCCCAGAGCTCCAGGGACATTGACTATGAGAAAGGCATGCCAAGGGGAGGACCGCATTGTCCCAAACTTGTAGCCTTCATGTTTTCCTAACCGGAACTCATCTCAGCCCAATGTTCTGTCTTTGGCTGCACCTAGGCTTAGGGTTAGGGTTCCGCCTAGGGTTAGGGTTCAGAAAACCACAAGGCCCAGAGCTCCAGGGACAATGACAATGAGAGAGGCATGCCCAGGGGAGCAGAACATTATCCCAAACTTCCAGCCTTCGTGTTTCCTAATTGGAACTCGCCCCAGCCCAATACTGAATCTTAGGCTGTGCCTTGGGCTAGGGTTAGGGTTAGGGTTATGCCTAGGGTTAGGGTTCAGAAAACCACAAGGCCCAGAGCTCCATGGACACTGACAGTGAGAAAGGCATGCCCAGGAGAGCACAACATTCCCCCAAAACTTTAGCCTTCGTTTTTCCTAATCGGAACTCACCTCAGCCCAATGCTGAATGTTAGGCTGCGGCTAGGGTTAGGGTTAGGGTTCCGCCTAGGGTTAGGGTTCAGAAAACCACAAAGCCCTGAGCTCCAGGGACAATGACAATGAGAAAGGCAGGCCCAGGGGAGCACAGCATTACCCCAAAATTTTAGCCTTCGTATTTCCTAATCGGAAATCACCTCAGCCCAATGCTCTTTCTTTGGCTGTGCTTTGGGCTAGGGTTAGGGTTAGGGTTTCGCCTAGGGTTAGGGTTCAGAAAAACACAAGGCCCAGAGCTCCAGGGACATTGACTATGAGAAAGGCATGCCAAGGGGAGGACCGCATTGTCCCAAACTTGTAGCCTTCATGTTTTCCTAACCGGAACTCATCTCAGCCCAATGATCTGTCTTTGGCTGCACCTAGGGTTAGGGTTAGGGTTACACCTAGGGTTAGGGTTCAGAAAACCACAAGGCCCTGAGCTTCAGAGACAATGACAATGAGAAAGGCATGCCCAGGGGAGCGCAGCACTGTCCTAATATTACAGCTTTCCTATTTGCCCCATTGGAACTCACCTCAGCCCAATGCTGTTAATTAGCCTGAACCTAGTACTAGGGTTAGGGTTCCACCTAGGGTTAAGGTTAAGAAAACGAAAAGGCTTACAGCTATAGGGACACTGACAGCAAGAAAGGCATGCCTAGGGGACAGCATCTTTTCCCCAACCTTACAGCCTTCATGTTTTCCGAATCGGAACTCGCCTCAGCCCAATGCTGTATCTTAGGCTGCGCCTTGGGCTAGGTTTAGGGTTCGGGTTATGCCTAGGGTTAGGGTTCAGAAGACCACAAGGCCCAGATCTCCAGGGACAATGACAATGAGAGAGGCATGCCCAGGGGAGCACAATATTATCCCAAAACTTTAGCCTTCATTTTTCCTAATCGGAACTCGCCTCAGCCCAATGCTTAATCTTAGGCTGTTCCTCAGGTTAGGAGTAGGGTTAGGGTTTCACCTAGGGTTAGGGTTAAGAAAACCACAAGGCCAGATCTCCAGGGACATTGGCAGTGAGAAACGCACGCCAAGGGGAGGACCGCATTGTCCCAAACTTGTAGCCTTCATGTTTTCCTAACCGGAACTCATCTCAGCCCAATGTTCTGTCTTTGGCTGCACCTAGGCTTAGGGTTAGGGTTCCGCCTAGGGTTAGGGTTCAGAAAACCACAAGGCCCAGAGCTCCAGGGACAATGACAATGAGAGAGGCATGCCCAGGGGAGCAGAACATTATCCCAAACTTCCAGCCTTCGTGTTTCCTAATTGGAACTCGCCCCAGCCCAATACTGAATCTTAGGCTGTGCCTTGGGCTAGGGTTAGGGTTAGGGTTATGCCTAGGGTTAGGGTTCAGAAAACCACAAGGCCCAGAGCTCCATGGACACTGACAGTGAGAAAGGCATGCCCAGGAGAGCACAACATTCCCCCAAAACTTTAGCCTTCGTTTTTCCTAATCGGAACTCACCTCAGCCCAATGCTGAATGTTAGGCTGCGGCTAGGGTTAGGGTTAGGGTTCCGCCTAGGGTTAGGGTTCTGAAAACCACAAGGCCCGGAGCTCCAGGGACAATGACAATGAGAAAGGCATGCCCAGGGGAGCACAACATTATCCCAAATTTCCAGCCTTCGTTTTTCCTAATTGGAACTCGCCTCAGCCCAATGCTTAATCTTAGGCTGTTCCTCGGGTTAGGAATAGGGTTAGGGTTCCGCCTAGGGTTAGGGTTCAGAAAACCACAAGGCCCGGAGCTCCAGGGACAATGACAATGAGAAAGGCATGCCCAGGGGAGCACAACATTACCCCAAACTTCCAGCCTTCGTGTTTCCTAATTGGAACTCGATTCAGCCAAATGCTGAATCTTAGGCTGTGCCTTGGGCTAGGGTTAGGGTTAGGGTTATGCCTAGGGTTAGGGTTCAGAAAACCACAAGGCCCAGAGCTCCATGGACACTGACAGTGAGAAAGGCATGCCCAGGAGAGCACAACATTCCCCCAAAACTTTAGCCTTCATTTTTCCTAATCGGAACTCACCTCAGCCCAATGCTGAATGTTAGGCTGCGGCTAGGGTTAGGGTTAGGGTTCCGCCTAGGGTTAGGGTTCAGAAAACCACAAAGCCCTGAGCTCCAGGGACAATGACAATGAGAAAGGCAGGCCCAGGGGAGCACAGCATTACCCCAAAATTTTAGCCTTCGTATTTCCTAATCGTAAATCACCTCAGCCCAATGCTCTTTCTTTGGCTGTGCTTTGGGCTAGGGTTAGGGTTAGGGTTTCGCCTAGGGTTAGGGTTCAGAAAAACACAAGGCCCAGAGCTCCAGGGACATTGACTATGAGAAAGGCATGCCAAGGGGAGGACCGCATTGTCCCAAACTTGTAGCCTTCATGTTTTCCTAACCGGAACTCATCTCAGCCCAATGATCTGTCTTTGGCTGCACCTAGGGTTAGGGTTAGGGTTACACCTAGGGTTAGGGTTCAGAAAACCACAAGGCCCTGAGCTTCAGAGACAATGACAATGAGAAAGGCATGCCCAGGGGAGCGCAGCACTGTCCTAATATTACAGCTTTCCTATTTGCCCCATTGGAACTCACCTCAGCCCAATGCTGTTAATTAGCCTGAACCTAGTACTAGGGTTAGGGTTCCACCTAGGGTTAAGGTTAAGAAAACGAAAAGGCTTACAGCTATAGGGACACTGACAGCAAGAAAGGCATGCCTAGGGGACAGCATCTTTTCCCCAACCTTACAGCCTTCATGTTTTCCGAATCGGAACTCGCCTCAGCCCAATGCTGTATCTTAGGCTGCGCCTTGGGCTAGGTTTAGGGTTCGGGTTATGCCTAGGGTTAGGGTTCAGAAGACCACAAGGCCCAGATCTCCAGGGACAATGACAATGAGAGAGGCATGCCCAGGGGAGCACAATATTATCCCAAAACTTTAGCCTTCATTTTTCCTAATCGGAACTCGCCTCAGCCCAATGCTTAATCTTAGGCTGTTCCTCAGGTTAGGAGTAGGGTTAGGGTTTCACCTAGGGTTAGGGTTAAGAAAACCACAAGGCCAGATCTCCAGGGACATTGGCAGTGAGAAACGCACGCCAAGGGGAGGACCGCATTGTCCCAAACTTGTAGCCTTCATGTTTTCCTAACCGGAACTCATCTCAGCCCAATGTTCTGTCTTTGGCTGCACCTTGGGTTAGGGTTAGGGTTACGCCTAGGGTTAGGGTTCAGAAAACCACAAAGCCCTGAGCTCCAGGGACAATGACAATGAGAAAGGCAGGCCCAGGGGAGCACAGCATTACCCCAAAATTTTAGCCTTCCCATTTCCTAATCGGAAATCACCTCAGCCCAATGCTCTTTCTTTGGCTGTGCTTTGGGCTAGGGTTAGGGTTAGGGTTTCGCCTAGGGTTAGGGTTCAGAAAAACACAAGGCCCAGAGCTCCAGGGACATTGACTATGAGAAAGGCACGCCAAGGGGAGGACCGCATTGTCCCAAACTTGTAGCCTTCATGTTTTCCTAACCGGAACTCATCTCAGCCCAATGTTCTGTCTTTGGCTGCACCTAGGCTTAGGGTTAGGGTTCCGCCTAGGGTTAGGGTTCAGAAAACCACAAGGCCCAGAGCTCCAGGGACAATGACAATGAGAGAGGCATGCCCAGGGGAGCAGAACATTATCCCAAACTTCCAGCCTTCGTGTTTCCTAATTGGAACTCGCCCCAGCCCAATGCTGAATCTTAGGCTGTGCCTTGGGCTAGGGTTAGGGTTAGGGTTATGCCTAGGGTTAGGGTTCAGAAAACCACAAGGCCCAGAGCTCCATGGACACTGACAGTGAGAAAGGCATGCCCAGGAGAGCACAACATTCCCCCAAAACTTTAGCCTTCGTTTTTCCTAATCGGAACTCACCTCAGCCCAATGCTGAATGTTAGGCTGCGGCTAGGGTTAGGGTTAGGGTTCCGCCTAGGGTTAGGGTTCTGAAAACCACAAGGCCCGGAGCTCCAGGGACAATGACAATGAGAAAGGCATGCCCAGGGGAGCACAACATTATCCCAAATTTCCAGCCTTCGTTTTTCCTAATTGGAACTCGCCTCAGCCCAATGCTTAATCTTAGGCTGTTCCTCGGGTTAGGAATAGGGTTAGGGTTCCGCCTAGGGTTAGGGTTCAGAAAACCACAAGGCCCGGAGCTCCAGGGACAATGACAATGAGAAAGGCATGCCCAGGGGAGCACAACATTACCCCAAACTTCCAGCCTTCGTGTTTCCTAATTGGAACTCGCCCCAGCCCAATGCTGAATCTTAGGCTGTGCCTTGGGCTAGGGTTAGGGTTAGGGTTATGCCTAGGGTTAGGGTTCAGAAAACCACAAGGCCCAGAGCTCCATGGACACTGACAGTGAGAAAGGCATGCCCAGGAGAGCACAACATTCCCCCAAAACTTTAGCCTTCGTTTTTCCTAATCGGAACTCACCTCAGCCCAATGCTGAATGTTAGGCTGCGGCTAGGGTTAGGGTTAGGGTTCCGCCTAGGGTTAGGGTTCTGAAAACCACAAGGCCCGGAGCTCCAGGGACAATGACAATGAGAAAGGCATGCCCAGGGGAGCACAACATTATCCCAAATTTCCAGCCTTCGTTTTTCCTAATTGGAACTCGCCTCAGCCCAGTGCTTAATCTTAGGCTGTTCCTCGGGTTAGGAATAGGGTTAGGGTTCCGCCTAGGGTTAGGGTTCAGAAAACCACAAGGCCCGGAGCTCCAGGGACAATGACAATGAGAAAGGCATGCCCAGGGGAGCACAACATTACCCCAAACTTCCAGCCTTCGTGTTTCCTAATTGGAACTCGATTCAGCCAAATGCTGAATCTTAGGCTGTGCCTTGGGCTAGGGTTAGGGTTAGGGTTATGCCTAGGGTTAGGGTTCAGAAAACCACAAGGCCCAGAGCTCCATGGACACTGACAGTGAGAAAGGCATGCCCAGGAGAGCACAACATTCCCCCAAAACTTTAGCCTTCATTTTTCCTAATCGGAACTCACCTCAGCCCAATGCTGAATGTTAGGCTGCGGCTAGGGTTAGGGTTAGGGTTCCGCCTAGGGTTAGGGTTCAGAAAACCACAAAGCCCTGAGCTCCAGGGACAATGACAATGAGAAAGGCAGGCCCAGGGGAGCACAGCATTACCCCAAAATTTTAGCCTTCGTATTTCCTAATCGTAAATCACCTCAGCCCAATGCTCTTTCTTTGGCTGTGCTTTGGGCTAGGGTTAGGGTTAGGGTTTCGCCTAGGGTTAGGGTTCAGAAAAACACAAGGCCCAGAGCTCCAGGGACATTGACTATGAGAAAGGCATGCCAAGGGGGGGACCGCATTGTCCCAAACTTGTAGCCTTCATGTTTTCCTAACCGGAACTCATCTCAGCCCAATGATCTGTCTTTGGCTGCACCTAGGGTTAGGGTTAGGGTTACACCTAGGGTTAGGGTTCAGAAAACCACAAGGCCCTGAGCTTCAGAGACAATGACAATGAGAAAGGCATGCCCAGGTGAGCGCAGCACTGTCCTAATATTACAGCTTTCCTATTTGCCCCATTGGAACTCACCTCAGCCCAATGCTGTTAATTAGCCTGAACCTAGTACTAGGGTTAGGGTTCCACCTAGGGTTAAGGTTAAGAAAACGAAAAGGCTTACAGCTATAGGGACACTGACAGCAAGAAAGGCATGCCTAGGGGACAGCATCTTTTCCCCAACCTTACAGCCTTCATGTTTTCCGAATCGGAACTCGCCTCAGCCCAATGCTGTATCTTAGGCTGCGCCTTGGGCTAGGTTTAGGGTTCGGGTTATGCCTAGGGTTAGGGTTCAGAAGACCACAAGGCCCAGATCTCCAGGGACAATGACAATGAGAGAGGCATGCCCAGGGGAGCACAATATTATCCCAAAACTTTAGCCTTCATTTTTCCTAATCGGAACTCGCCTCAGCCCAATGCTTAATCTTAGGCTGTTCTTCAGGTTAGGAGTAGGGTTAGGGTTTCACCTAGGGTTAGGGTTAAGAAAACCACAAGGCCAGATCTCCAGGGACATTGGCAGTGAGAAACGCACGCCAAGGGGAGGACCGCATTGTCCCAAACTTGTAGCCTTCATGTTTTCCTAACCGGAACTCATCTCAGCCCAATGTTCTGTCTTTGGCTGCACCTAGGCTTAGGGTTAGGGTTACGCCTAGGGTTAGGGTTCTGAAAACCACAAAGCCCTGAGCTCCAGGGACAATGACAATGAGAAAGGCAGGCCCAGGGGAGCACAGCATTACCCCAAAATTTTAGCCTTCCTATTTCCTAATCGGAAATCACCTCAGCCCAATGCTCTTTCTTTGGCTGTGCTTTGGGCTAGGGTTAGGGTTAGGGTTTCGCCTAGGGTTAGGGTTCAGAAAAACACAAGGCCCAGAGCTCCAGGGACATTGACTATGAGAAAGGCACGCCAAGGGGAGGACCGCATTGTCCCAAACTTGTAGCCTTCATGTTTTCCTAACCGGAACTCATCTCAGCCCAATGTTCTGTCTTTGGCTGCACCTAGGCTTAGGGTTAGGGTTCCGCCTAGGGTTAGGGTTCAGAAAACCACAAGGCCCGGAGCTCCAGGGACAATGACAATGAGAGAGGCATGCCCAGGGGAGCAGAACATTATCCCAAACTTCCAGCCTTCGTGTTTCCTAATTGGAACTCGCCCCAGCCCAATGCTGAATCTTAGGCTGTGCCTTGGGCTAGGGTTAGGGTTAGGGTTATGCCTAGGGTTAGGGTTCAGAAAACCACAAGGCCCAGAGCTCCATGGACACTGACAGTGAGAAAGGCATGCCCAGGAGAGCACAACATTCCCCCAAAACTTTAGCCTTCGTTTTTCCTAATCGGAACTCACCTCAGCCCAATGCTGAATGTTAGGCTGCGGCTAGGGTTAGGGTTAGGGTTCCGCCTAGGGTTAGGGTTCTGAAAACCACAAGGCCCGGAGCTCCAGGGACAATGACAATGAGAAAGGCATGCCCAGGGGAGCACAAATTATCCCAAATTTCCAGCCTTCGTGTTTCCTAATTGGAACTCGCCTCAGCCCAATGCTTAATCTTAGGCTGTTCCTCGGGTTAGGAATAGGGTTAGGGTTCCGCCTAGGGTTAGGGTTCAGAAAACCACAAGGCCCGGAGCTCCAGGGACAATGACAATGAGAAAGGCATGCCCAGGGGAGCACAACATTACCCCAAACTTCCAGCCTTCGTGTTTCCTAATTGGAACTCGATTCAGCCAAATGCTGAATCTTAGGCTGTGCCTTGGGCTAGGGTTAGGGTTAGGGTTATGCCTAGGGTTAGGGTTCAGAAAACCACAAGGCCCAGAGCTCCATGGACACTGACAGTGAGAAAGGCATGCCCAGGAGAGCACAACATTCCCCCAAAATTTTAGCCTTCGTTTTTCCTAATCGGAACTCACCTCAGCCCAATGCTGAATGTTAGGCTGCGGCTAGGGTTAGGGTTAGGGTTACGCCTAGGGTTAGGGTTCAGAAAACCACAAAGCCCTGAGCTCCAGGGACAATGACAATGAGAAAGGCAGGCCCAGGGGAGCACAGCATTACCCCAAAATTTTAGCCTTCCTATTTCCTAATCGGAAATCACCTCAGCCCAATGCTCTTTCTTTGGCTGTGCTTTGGGCTAGGGTTAGGGTTAGGGTTTCGCCTAGGGTTAGGGTTCAGAAAAACACAAGGCCCAGAGCTCCAGGGACATTGACTATGAGAAAGGCATGCCAAGGGGAGGACCGCATTGTCCCAAACTTGTAGCCTTCATGTTTTCCTAACCGGAACTCATCTCAGCCCAATGTTCTGTCTTTGGCTGCACCTAGGCTTAGGGTTAGGGTTCCGCCTAGGGTTAGGGTTCAGAAAACCACAAGGCCCAGAGCTCCAGGGACAATGACAATGAGAGAGGCATGCCCAGGGGAGCAGAACATTATCCCAAACTTCCAGCCTTCGTGTTTCCTAATTGGAACTCGCCCCAGCCCAATACTGAATCTTAGGCTGTGCCTTGGGCTAGGGTTAGGGTTAGGGTTATGCCTAGGGTTAGGGTTCAGAAAACCACAAGGCCCAGAGCTCCATGGACACTGACAGTGAGAAAGGCATGCCCAGGAGAGCACAACATTCCCCCAAAACTTTAGCCTTCGTTTTTCCTAATCGGAACTCACCTCAGCCCAATGCTGAATGTTAGGCTGCGGCTAGGGTTTGGGTTAGGGTTACGCCTAGGGTTAGGGTTCAGAAAACCACAAAGCCCTGAGCTCCAGGGACAATGACAATGAGAAAGGCAGGCCCAGGGGAGCACAGCATTACCCCAAAATTTTAGCCTTCCTATTTCCTAATCGGAAATCACCTCAGCCCAATGCTCTTTCTTTGGCTGTGCTTTGGGCTAGGGTTAGGGTTAGGGTTTCGCCTAGGGTTAGGGTTAAGAAAACCACAAGGCCCAGAGCTCCAGGGACATTGACTATGAGAAAGGCATGCCAAGGGGAGGACCGCATTGTCCCAAACTTGTAGCCTTCATGTTTTCCTAACCGGAACTCATCTCAGCCCAATGTTCTGTCTTTGGCTGCACCTAGGCTTAGGGTTAGGGTTCCGCCTAGGGTTAGGGTTCAGAAAACCACAAGGCCCAGAGCTCCAGGGACAATGACAATGAGAGAGGCATGCCCAGGGGAGCAGAACATTATCCCAAACTTCCAGCCTTCGTGTTTCCTAATTGGAACTCGCCCCAGCCCAATACTGAATCTTAGGCTGTGCCTTGGGCTAGGGTTAGGGTTAGGGTTATGCCTAGGGTTAGGGTTCAGAAAACCACAAGGCCCAGAGCTCCATGGACACTGACAGTGAGAAAGGCATGCCCAGGAGAGCACAACATTCCCCCAAAACTTTAGCCTTCGTTTTTCCTAATCGGAACTCACCTCAGCCCAATGCTGAATGTTAGGCTGCGGCTAGGGTTAGGGTTAGGGTTCCGCCTAGGGTTAGGGTTCAGAAAACCACAAAGCCCTGAGCTCCAGGGACATTGACTATGAGAAAGGCATGCCAAGGGGGGGACCGCATTGTCCCAAACTTGTAGCCTTCATGTTTTCCTAATCGTAAATCACCTCAGCCCAATGCTCTTTCTTTGGCTGTGCTTTGGGCTAGGGTTAGGGTTAGGGTTTCGCCTAGGGTTAGGGTTCAGAAAAACACAAGGCCCAGAGCTCCAGGGACATTGACTATGAGAAAGGCATGCCAAGGGGAGGACCGCATTGTCCCAAACTTGTAGCCTTCATGTTTTCCTAACCGGAACTCATCTCAGCCCAATGATCTGTCTTTGGCTGCACCTAGGGTTAGGGTTAGGGTTACACCTAGGGTTAGGGTTCAGAAAACCACAAGGCCCTGAGCTTCAGAGACAATGACAATGAGAAAGGCATGCCCAGGGGAGCGCAGCACTGTCCTAATATTACAGCTTTCCTATTTGCCCCATTGGAACTCACCTCAGCCCAATGCTGTTAATTAGCCTGAACCTAGTACTAGGGTTAGGGTTCCACCTAGGGTTAAGGTTAAGAAAACGAAAAGGCTTACAGCTATAGGGACACTGACAGCAAGAAAGGCATGCCTAGGGGACAGCATCTTTTCCCCAACCTTACAGCCTTCATGTTTTCCGAATCGGAACTCGCCTCAGCCCAATGCTGTATCTTAGGCTGCGCCTTGGGCTAGGTTTAGGGTTCGGGTTATGCCTAGGGTTAGGGTTCAGAAGACCACAAGGCCCAGATCTCCAGGGACAATGACAATGAGAAAGGCAGGCCCAGGGGAGCACAATATTATCCCAAAACTTTAGCCTTCATTTTTCCTAATCGGAACTCGCCTCAGCCCAATGCTTAATCTTAGGCTGTTCCTCAGGTTAGGAGTAGGGTTAGGGTTTCACCTAGGGTTAGGGTTAAGAAAACCACAAGGCCAGATCTCCAGGGACATTGGCAGTGAGAAACGCACGCCAAGGGGAGGACCGCATTGTCCCAAACTTGTAGCCTTCATGTTTTCCTAACCGGAACTCATCTCAGCCCAATGTTCTGTCTTTGGCTGCACCTAGGGTTAGGGTTAGGGTTACGCCTAGGGTTAGGGTTCAGAAAACCACAAAGCCCTGAGCTCCAGGGACGCTGACAATGAGAAAGGCATGCCAAGGGGATTGCATCTTTACCCCAACCTTGCAGTTGTCATGTTTTATAAATTGGAACTCACCTCAGCCCAATGCTCTATCTTAGGCTGTGCCTTGGGCTAGGGTTAGGGTTAGGGTTATGCCTAGGGTTAGGGTTCAGAAAACCACAAGGCCCAGAGCTCCAGGGACAATGACAATGAGAGAGGCATGCCCAGGGGAGCAGAACATTATCCCAAACTTCCAGCCTTCGTGTTTCCTAATTGGAACTCGCCCCAGCCCAATGCTGAATCTTAGGCTGTGCCTTGGGCTAGGGTTAGGGTTAGGGTTATGCCTAGGGTTAGGGTTCAGAAAACCACAAGTCCCAGAGCTCCATGGACACTGACAGTGAGAAAGGCATGCCCAGGAGAGCACAACATTCCCCCAAAACTTTAGCCTTCGTTTTTCCTAATCGGAACTCACCTCAGCCCAGTGCTGAATGTTAGGCTGCGGCTAGGGTTAGGGTTAGGGTTCCGCCTAGGGTTAGGGTTCTGAAAACCACAAGGCCCGGAGCTCCAGGGACAATGACAATGAGAAAGGCATGCCCAGGGGAGCACAACATTATCCCAAATTTCCAGCCTTCGTGTTTCCTAATTGGAACTCGCCTCAGCCCAATGCTTAATCTTAGGCTGTTCCTCGGGTTAGGAATAGGGTTAGGGTTCCGCCTAGGGTTAGGGTTCAGAAAACCACAAGGCCCGGAGCTCCAGGGACAATGACAATGAGAAAGGCATGCCCAGGGGAGCACAACATTACCCCAAACTTCCAGCCTTCGTGTTTCCTAATTGGAACTCGATTCAGCCAAATGCTGAATCTTAGGCTGTGCCTTGGGCTAGGGTTAGGGTTAGGGTTATGCCTAGGGTTAGGGTTCAGAAAACCACAAGGCCCAGAGCTCCATGGACACTGACAGTGAGAAAGGCATGCCCAGGAGAGCACAACATTCCCCCAAAACTTTAGCCTTCGTTTTTCCTAATCGGAACTCACCTCAGCCCAATGCTGAATGTTAGGCTGCGGCTAGGGTTAGGGTTAGGGTTACGCCTAGGGTTAGGGTTCAGAAAACCACAAAGCCCTGAGCTCCAGGGACAATGACAATGAGAAAGGCAGGCCCAGGGGAGCACAGCATTACCCCAAAATTTTAGCCTTCCTATTTCCTAATCGGAAATCACCTCAGCCCAATGCTCTTTCTTTGGCTGTGCTTTGGGCTAGGGTTAGGGTTAGGGTTTCGCCTAGGGTTAGGGTTCAGAAAAACACAAGGCCCAGAGCTCCAGGGACATTGACTATGAGAAAGGCATGCCAAGGGGAGGACCGCATTGTCCCAAACTTGTAGCCTTCATGTTTTCCTAACCGGAACTCATCTCAGCCCAATGTTCTGTCTTTGGCTGCACCTAGGCTTAGGGTTAGGGTTCCGCCTAGGGTTAGGGTTCAGAAAACCACAAGGCCCAGAGCTCCAGGGACAATGACAATGAGAGAGGCATGCCCAGGGGAGCAGAACATTATCCCAAACTTCCAGCCTTCGTGTTTCCTAATTGGAACTCGCCCCAGCCCAATACTGAATCTTAGGCTGTGCCTTGGGCTAGGGTTAGGGTTAGGGTTATGCCTAGGGTTAGGGTTCAGAAAACCACAAGGCCCAGAGCTCCATGGACACTGACAGTGAGAAAGGCATGCCCAGGAGAGCACAACATTCCCCCAAAACTTTAGCCTTCGTTTTTCCTAATCGGAACTCACCTCAGCCCAATGCTGAATGTTAGGCTGCGGCTAGGGTTAGGGTTAGGGTTCCGCCTAGGGTTAGGGTTCAGAAAACCACAAAGCCCTGAGCTCCAGGGACAATGACAATGAGAAAGGCAGGCCCAGGGGAGCACCGCATTACCCCAAAATTTTAGCCTTCGTATTTCCTAATCGTAAATCACCTCAGCCCAATGCTCTTTCTTTGGCTGTGCTTTGGGCTAGGGTTAGGGTTAGGGTTTCGCCTAGGGTTAGGGTTCAGAAAAACACAAGGCCCAGAGCTCCAGGGACATTGACTATGAGAAAGGCATGCCAAGGGGAGGACCGCATTGTCCCAAACTTGTAGCCTTCATGTTTTCCTAACCGGAACTCATCTCAGCCCAATGATCTGTCTTTGGCTGCACCTAGGGTTAGGGTTAGGGTTACACCTAGGGTTAGGGTTCAGAAAACCACAAGGCCCTGAGCTTCAGAGACAATGACAATGAGAAAGGCATGCCCAGGGGAGCGCAGCACTGTCCTAATATTACAGCTTTCCTATTTGCCCCATTGGAACTCACCTCAGCCCAATGCTGTTAATTAGCCTGAACCTAGTACTAGGGTTAGGGTTCCACCTAGGGTTAAGGTTAAGAAAACGAAAAGGCTTACAGCTATAGGGACACTGACAGCAAGAAAGGCATGCCTAGGGGACAGCATCTTTTCCCCAACCTTACAGCCTTCATGTTTTCCGAATCGGAACTCGCCTCAGCCCAATGCTGTATCTTAGGCTGCGCCTTGGGCTAGGTTTAGGGTTCGGGTTATGCCTAGGGTTAGGGTTCAGAAGACCACAAGGCCCAGATCTCCAGGGACAATGACAATGAGAGAGGCATGCCCAGGGGAGCACAATATTATCCCAAAACTTTAGCCTTCATTTTTCCTAATCGGAACTCGCCTCAGCCCAATGCTTAATCTTAGGCTGTTCCTCAGGTTAGGAGTAGGGTTAGGGTTTCACCTAGGGTTAGGGTTAAGAAAACCACAAGGCCAGATCTCCAGGGACATTGGCAGTGAGAAACGCACGCCAAGGGGAGGACCGCATTGTCCCAAACTTGTAGCCTTCATGTTTTCCTAACCGGAACTCATCTCAGCCCAATGTTCTGTCTTTGGCTGCACCTAGGCTTAGGGTTAGGGTTACGCCTAGGGTTAGGGTTCAGAAAACCACAAAGCCCTGAGCTCCAGGGACAATGACAATGAGAAAGGCAGGCCCAGGGGAGCACAGCATTACCCCAAAATTTTAGCCTTCCTATTTCCTAATCGGAAATCACCTCAGCCCAATGCTCTTTCTTTGGCTGTGCTTTGGGCTAGGGTTAGGGTTAGGGTTTCGCCTAGGGTTAGGGTTCAGAAAAACACAAGGCCCAGAGCTCCAGGGACATTGACTATGAGAAAGGCACGCCAAGGGGAGGACCGCATTGTCCCAAACTTGTAGCCTTCATGTTTTCCTAACCGGAACTCATCTCAGCCCAATGTTCTGTCTTTGGCTGCACCTAGGCTTAGGGTTAGGGTTCCGCCTAGGGTTAGGGTTCAGAAAACCACAAGGCCCAGAGCTCCAGGGACAATGACAATGAGAGAGGCATGCCCAGGGGAGCAGAACATTATCCCAAACTTCCAGCCTTCGTGTTTCCTAATTGGAACTCGCCCCAGCCCAATGCTGAATCTTAGGCTGTGCCTTGGGCTAGGGTTAGGGTTAGGGTTATGCCTAGGGTTAGGGTTCAGAAAACCACAAGGCCCAGAGCTCCATGGACACTGACAGTGAGAAAGGCATGCCCAGGAGAGCACAACATTCCCCCAAAACTTTAGCCTTCGTTTTTCCTAATCGGAACTCACCTCAGCCCAATGCTGAATGTTAGGCTGCGGCTAGGGTTAGGGTTAGGGTTCCGCCTAGGGTTAGGGTTCTGAAAACCACAAGGCCCGGAGCTCCAGGGACAATGACAATGAGAAAGGCATGCCCAGGGGAGCACAACATTATCCCAAATTTCCAGCCTTCGTGTTTCCTAATTGGAACTCGCCTCAGCCCAATGCTTAATCTTAGGCTGTTCCTCGGGTTAGGAATAGGGTTAGGGTTCCGCCTAGGGTTAGGGTTCAGAAAACCACAAGGCCCGGAGCTCCAGGGACAATGACAATGAGAAAGGCATGCCCAGGGGAGCACAACATTACCCCAAACTTCCAGCCTTCGTGTTTCCTAATTGGAACTCGATTCAGCCAAATGCTGAATCTTAGGCTGTGCCTTGGGCTAGGGTTAGGGTTAGGGTTATGCCTAGGGTTAGGGTTCAGAAAACCACAAGGCCCAGAGCTCCATGGACACTGACAGTGAGAAAGGCATGCCCAGGAGAGCACAACATTCCCCCAAAACTTTAGCCTTCGTTTTTCCTAATCGGAACTCACCTCAGCCCAATGCTGAATGTTAGGCTGCGGCTAGGGTTAGGGTTAGGGTTCCGCCTAGGGTTAGGGTTCAGAAAACCACAAAGCCCTGAGCTCCAGGGACAATGACAATGAGAAAGGCAGGCCCAGGGGAGCACAGCATTACCCCAAAATTTTAGCCTTCCTATTTCCTAATCGGAAATCACCTCAGCCCAATGCTCTTTCTTTGGCTGTGCTTTGGGCTAGGGTTAGGGTTAGGGTTTCGCCTAGGGTTAGGGTTCAGAAAAACACAAGGCCCAGAGCTCCAGGGACATTGACAATGAGAAAGGCATGCCCAGGGGAGGACCGCATTGTCCCAAACTTGTAGCCTTCATGTTTTCCTAACCGGAACTCATCTCAGCCCAATGTTCTGTCTTTGGCTGCACCTAGGCTTAGGGTTAGGGTTCCGCCTAGGGTTAGGGTTCAGAAAACCACAAGGCCCAGAGCTCCAGGGACAATGACAATGAGAGAGGCATGCCCAGGGGAGCAGAACATTATCCCAAACTTCCAGCCTTCGTGTTTCCTAATTGGAACTCGCCCCAGCCCAATACTGAATCTTAGGCTGTGCCTTGGGCTAGGGTTAGGGTTAGGGTTATGCCTAGGGTTAGGGTTCAGAAAACCACAAGGCCCAGAGCTCCATGGACACTGACAGTGAGAAAGGCATGCCCAGGAGAGCACAACATTCCCCCAAAATTTTAGCCTTCGTTTTTCCTAATCGGAACTCACCTCAGCCCAATGCTGAATGTTAGGCTGCGGCTAGGGTTAGGGTTAGGGTTCCGCCTAGGGTTAGGGTTCTGAAAACCACAAGGCCCGGAGCTCCAGGGACAATGACAATGAGAAAGGCATGCCCAGGGGAGCACAACATTATCCCAAATTTCCAGCCTTCGTTTTTCCTAATTGGAACTCGCCTCAGCCCAATGCTTAATCTTAGGCTGTTCCTCGGGTTAGGAATAGGGTTAGGGTTCCGCCTAGGGTTAGGGTTCAGAAAACCACAAGGCCCGGAGCTCCAGGGACAATGACAATGAGAAAGGCATGCCCAGGGGAGCACAACATTACCCCAAACTTCCAGCCTTCGTGTTTCCTAATTGGAACTCGATTCAGCCAAATGCTGAATCTTAGGCTGTGCCTTGGGCTAGGGTTAGGGTTAGGGTTATGCCTAGGGTTAGGGTTCAGAAAACCACAAGGCCCAGAGCTCCATGGACACTGACAGTGAGAAAGGCATGCCCAGGAGAGCACAACATTCCCCCAAAACTTTAGCCTTCATTTTTCCTAATCGGAACTCACCTCAGCCCAATGCTGAATGTTAGGCTGCGGCTAGGGTTAGGGTTAGGGTTACGCCTAGGGTTAGGGTTCAGAAAACCACAAAGCCCTGAGCTCCAGGGACAATGACAATGAGAAAGGCAGGCCCAGGGGAGCACAGCATTACCCCAAAATTTTAGCCTTCCTATTTCCTAATCGGAAATCACCTCAGCCCAATGCTCTTTCTTTGGCTGTGCTTTGGGCTAGGGTTAGGGTTAGGGTTTCGCCTAGGGTTAGGGTTCAGAAAAACACAAGGCCCAGAGCTCCAGGGACATTGACTATGAGAAAGGCATGCCAAGGGGAGGACCGCATTGTCCCAAACTTGTAGCCTTCATGTTTTCCTAACCGGAACTCATCTCAGCCCAATGATCTGTCTTTGGCTGCACCTAGGGTTAGGGTTAGGGTTACACCTAGGGTTAGGGTTCAGAAAACCACAAGGCCCTGAGCTTCAGAGACAATGACAATGAGAAAGGCATGCCCAGGGGAGCGCAGCACTGTCCTAATATTACAGCTTTCCTATTTGCCCCATTGGAACTCACCTCAGCCCAATGCTGTTAATTAGCCTGAACCTAGTACTAGGGTTAGGGTTCCACCTAGGGTTAAGGTTAAGAAAACGAAAAGGCTTACAGCTATAGGGACACTGACAGCAAGAAAGGCATGCCTAGGGGACAGCATCTTTTCCCCAACCTTACAGCCTTCATGTTTTCCGAATCGGAACTCGCCTCAGCCCAATGCTGTATCTTAGGCTGCGCCTTGGGCTAGGTTTAGGGTTCGGGTTATGCCTAGGGTTAGGGTTCAGAAGACCACAAGGCCCAGATCTCCAGGGACAATGACAATGAGAGAGGCATGCCCAGGGGAGCACAATATTATCCCAAAACTTTAGCCTTCATTTTTCCTAATCGGAACTCGCCTCAGCCCAATGCTTAATCTTAGGCTGTTCCTCAGGTTAGGAGTAGGGTTAGGGTTTCACCTAGGGTTAGGGTTAAGAAAACCACAAGGCCAGATCTCCAGGGACATTGGCAGTGAGAAACGCACGCCAAGGGGAGGACCGCATTGTCCCAAACTTGTAGCCTTCATGTTTTCCTAACCGGAACTCATCTCAGCCCAATGTTCTGTCTTTGGCTGCACCTAGGGTTAGGGTTAGGGTTACGCCTAGGGTTAGGGTTCAGAAAACCACAAAGCCCTGAGCTCCAGGGACGCTGACAATGAGAAAGGCATGCCAAGGGGATTGCATCTTTACCCCAACCTTGCAGTTGTCATGTTTTATAAATTGGAACTCACCTCAGCCCAATGCTCTATCTTAGGCTGTGCCTTGGGCTAGGGTTAGGGTTAGGGTTATGCCTAGGGTTAGGGTTCCGAAAACCACAAGGCCCAGAGCTCCAGGGACAATGACAATGAGAGAGGCATGCCCAGGGGAGCAGAACATTATCCCAAACTTCCAGCCTTCGTGTTTCCTAATTGGAACTCGCCCCAGCCCAATGCTGAATCTTAGGCTGTGCCTTGGGCTAGGGTTAGGGTTAGGGTTATGCCTAGGGTTAGGGTTCAGAAAACCACAAGTCCCAGAGCTCCATGGACACTGACAGTGAGAAAGGCATGCCCAGGAGAGCACAACATTCCCCCAAAACTTTAGCCTTCGTTTTTCCTAATCGGAACTCACCTCAGCCCAATGCTGAATGTTAGGCTGCGGCTAGGGTTAGGGTTAGGGTTCCGCCTAGGGTTAGGGTTCTGAAAACCACAAGGCCCGGAGCTCCAGGGACAATGACAATGAGAAAGGCATGCCCAGGGGAGCACAACATTATCCCAAATTTCCAGCCTTCGTGTTTCCTAATTGGAACTCGCCTCAGCCCAATGCTTAATCTTAGGCTGTTCCTCGGGTTAGGAATAGGGTTAGGGTTCCGCCTAGGGTTAGGGTTCAGAAAACCACAAGGCCCGGAGCTCCAGGGACAATGACAATGAGAAAGGCATGCCCAGGGGAGCACAACATTACCCCAAACTTCCAGCCTTCGTGTTTCCTAATTGGAACTCGATTCAGCCAAATGCTGAATCTTAGGCTGTGCCTTGGGCTAGGGTTAGGGTTAGGGTTATGCCTAGGGTTAGGGTTCAGAAAACCACAAGGCCCAGAGCTCCATGGACACTGACAGTGAGAAAGGCATGCCCAGGAGAGCACAACATTCCCCCAAAACTTTAGCCTTCGTTTTTCCTAATCGGAACTCACCTCAGCCCAATGCTAAATGTTAGGCTGCGGCTAGGGTTAGGGTTAGGGTTACGCCTAGGGTTAGGGTTCAGAAAACCACAAAGCCCTGAGCTCCAGGGACAATGACAATGAGAAAGGCAGGCCCAGGGGAGCACAGCATTACCCCAAAATTTTAGCCTTCCTATTTCCTAATCGGAAATCACCTCAGCCCAATGCTCTTTCTTTGGCTGTGCTTTGGGCTAGGGTTAGGGTTAGGGTTTCGCCTAGGGTTAGGGTTCAGAAAAACACAAGGCCCAGAGCTCCAGGGACATTGACTATGAGAAAGGCACGCCAAGGGGAGGACCGCATTGTCCCAAACTTGTAGCCTTCATGTTTTCCTAACCGGAACTCATCTCAGCCCAATGTTCTGTCTTTGGCTGCACCTAGGCTTAGGGTTAGGGTTCCGCCTAGGGTTAGGGTTCAGAAAACCACAAGGCCCAGAGCTCCAGGGACAATGACAATGAGAGAGGCATGCCCAGGGGAGCAGAACATTATCCCAAACTTCCAGCCTTCGTGTTTCCTAATTGGAACTCGCCCCAGCCCAATACTGAATCTTAGGCTGTGCCTTGGGCTAGGGTTAGGGTTAGGGTTATGCCTAGGGTTAGGGTTCAGAAAACCACAAGGCCCAGAGCTCCATGGACACTGACAGTGAGAAAGGCATGCCCAGGAGAGCACAACATTCCCCCAAAATTTTAGCCTTCGTTTTTCCTAATCGGAACTCACCTCAGCCCAATGCTGAATGTTAGGCTGCGGCTAGGGTTAGGGTTAGGGTTCCGCCTAGGGTTAGGGTTCTGAAAACCACAAGGCCCGGAGCTCCAGGGACAATGACAATGAGAAAGGCATGCCCAGGGGAGCACAACATTATCCCAAATTTCCAGCCTTCGTTTTTCCTAATTGGAACTCGCCTCAGCCCAATGCTTAATCTTAGGCTGTTCCTCGGGTTAGGAATAGGGTTAGGGTTCCGCCTAGGGTTAGGGTTCAGAAAACCACAAGGCCCGGAGCTCCAGGGACAATGACAATGAGAAAGGCATGCCCAGGGGAGCACAACATTACCCCAAACTTCCAGCCTTCGTGTTTCCTAATTGGAACTCGATTCAGCCAAATGCTGAATCTTAGGCTGTGCCTTGGGCTAGGGTTAGGGTTAGGGTTATGCCTAGGGTTAGGGTTCAGAAAACCACAAGGCCCAGAGCTCCATGGACACTGACAGTGAGAAAGGCATGCCCAGGAGAGCACAACATTCCCCCAAAACTTTAGCCTTCATTTTTCCTAATCGGAACTCACCTCAGCCCAATGCTGAATGTTAGGCTGCGGCTAGGGTTAGGGTTAGGGTTACGCCTAGGGTTAGGGTTCAGAAAACCACAAAGCCCTGAGCTCCAGGGACAATGACAATGAGAAAGGCAGGCCCAGGGGAGCACAGCATTACCCCAAAATTTTAGCCTTCCTATTTCCTAATCGGAAATCACCTCAGCCCAATGCTCTTTCTTTGGCTGTGCTTTGGGCTAGGGTTAGGGTTAGGGTTTCGCCTAGGGTTAGGGTTCAGAAAAACACAAGGCCCAGAGCTCCAGGGACATTGACTATGAGAAAGGCATGCCAAGGGGAGGACCGCATTGTCCCAAACTTGTAGCCTTCATGTTTTCCTAACCGGAACTCATCTCAGCCCAATGATCTGTCTTTGGCTGCACCTAGGGTTAGGGTTAGGGTTACACCTAGGGTTAGGGTTCAGAAAACCACAAGGCCCTGAGCTTCAGAGACAATGACAATGAGAAAGGCATGCCCAGGGGAGCGCAGCACTGTCCTAATATTACAGCTTTCCTATTTGCCCCATTGGAACTCACCTCAGCCCAATGCTGTTAATTAGCCTGAACCTAGTACTAGGGTTAGGGTTCCACCTAGGGTTAAGGTTAAGAAAACGAAAAGGCTTACAGCTATAGGGACACTGACAGCAAGAAAGGCATGCCTAGGGGACAGCATCTTTTCCCCAACCTTACAGCCTTCATGTTTTCCGAATCGGAACTCGCCTCAGCCCAATGCTGTATCTTAGGCTGCGCCTTGGGCTAGGTTTAGGGTTCGGGTTATGCCTAGGGTTAGGGTTCAGAAGACCACAAGGCCCAGATCTCCAGGGACAATGACAATGAGAGAGGCATGCCCAGGGGAGCACAATATTATCCCAAAACTTTAGCCTTCATTTTTCCTAATCGGAACTCGCCTCAGCCCAATGCTTAATCTTAGGCTGTTCCTCAGGTTAGGAGTAGGGTTAGGGTTTCACCTAGGGTTAGGGTTAAGAAAACCACAAGGCCAGATCTCCAGGGACATTGGCAGTGAGAAACGCACGCCAAGGGGAGGACCGCATTGTCCCAAACTTGTAGCCTTCATGTTTTCCTAACCGGAACTCATCTCAGCCCAATGTTCTGTCTTTGGCTGCACCTAGGGTTAGGGTTAGGGTTACGCCTAGGGTTAGGGTTCAGAAAACCACAAAGCCCTGAGCTCCAGGGACGCTGACAATGAGAAAGGCATGCCAAGGGGATTGCATCTTTACCCCAACCTTGCAGTTGTCATGTTTTATAAATTGGAACTCACCTCAGCCCAATGCTCTATCTTAGGCTGTGCCTTGGGCTAGGGTTAGGGTTAGGGTTATGCCTAGGGTTAGGGTTCCGAAAACCACAAGGCCCAGAGCTCCAGGGACAATGACAATGAGAGAGGCATGCCCAGGGGAGCAGAACATTATCCCAAACTTCCAGCCTTCGTGTTTCCTAATTGGAACTCGCCCCAGCCCAATGCTGAATCTTAGGCTGTGCCTTGGGCTAGGGTTAGGGTTAGGGTTATGCCTAGGGTTAGGGTTCAGAAAACCACAAGTCCCAGAGCTCCATGGACACTGACAGTGAGAAAGGCATGCCCAGGAGAGCACAACATTCCCCCAAAACTTTAGCCTTCGTTTTTCCTAATCGGAACTCACCTCAGCCCAATGCTGAATGTTAGGCTGCGGCTAGGGTTAGGGTTAGGGTTCCGCCTAGGGTTAGGGTTCTGAAAACCACAAGGCCCGGAGCTCCAGGGACAATGACAATGAGAAAGGCATGCCCAGGGGAGCACAACATTATCCCAAATTTCCAGCCTTCGTGTTTCCTAATTGGAACTCGCCTCAGCCCAATGCTTAATCTTAGGCTGTTCCTCGGGTTAGGAATAGGGTTAGGGTTCCGCCTAGGGTTAGGGTTCAGAAAACCACAAGGCCCGGAGCTCCAGGGACAATGACAATGAGAAAGGCATGCCCAGGGGAGCACAACATTACCCCAAACTTCCAGCCTTCGTGTTTCCTAATTGGAACTCGATTCAGCCAAATGCTGAATCTTAGGCTGTGCCTTGGGCTAGGGTTAGGGTTAGGGTTATGCCTAGGGTTAGGGTTCAGAAAACCACAAGGCCCAGAGCTCCATGGACACTGACAGTGAGAAAGGCATGCCCAGGAGAGCACAACATTCCCCCAAAACTTTAGCCTTCGTTTTTCCTAATCGGAACTCACCTCAGCCCAATGCTAAATGTTAGGCTGCGGCTAGGGTTAGGGTTAGGGTTACGCCTAGGGTTAGGGTTCAGAAAACCACAAAGCCCTGAGCTCCAGGGACAATGACAATGAGAAAGGCAGGCCCAGGGGAGCACAGCATTACCCCAAAATTTTAGCCTTCCTATTTCCTAATCGGAAATCACCTCAGCCCAATGCTCTTTCTTTGGCTGTGCTTTGGGCTAGGGTTAGGGTTAGGGTTTCGCCTAGGGTTAGGGTTCAGAAAAACACAAGGCCCAGAGCTCCAGGGACATTGACTATGAGAAAGGCACGCCAAGGGGAGGACCGCATTGTCCCAAACTTGTAGCCTTCATGTTTTCCTAACCGGAACTCATCTCAGCCCAATGTTCTGTCTTTGGCTGCACCTAGGCTTAGGGTTAGGGTTCCGCCTAGGGTTAGGGTTCAGAAAACCACAAGGCCCAGAGCTCCAGGGACAATGACAATGAGAGAGGCATGCCCAGGGGAGCAGAACATTATCCCAAACTTCCAGCCTTCGTGTTTCCTAATTGGAACTCGCCCCAGCCCAATACTGAATCTTAGGCTGTGCCTTGGGCTAGGGTTAGGGTTAGGGTTATGCCTAGGGTTAGGGTTCAGAAAACCACAAGGCCCAGAGCTCCATGGACACTGACAGTGAGAAAGGCATGCCCAGGAGAGCACAACATTCCCCCAAAACTTTAGCCTTCGTTTTTCCTAATCGGAACTCACCTCAGCCCAATGCTGAATGTTAGGCTGCGGCTAGGGTTAGGGTTAGGGTTCCGCCTAGGGTTAGGGTTCTGAAAACCACAAGGCCCGGAGCTCCAGGGACAATGACAATGAGAAAGGCATGCCCAGGGGAGCACAACATTATCCCAAATTTCCAGCCTTCGTTTTTCCTAATTGGAACTCGCCTCAGCCCAATGCTTAATCTTAGGCTGTTCCTCGGGTTAGGAATAGGGTTAGGGTTCCGCCTAGGGTTAGGGTTCAGAAAACCACAAGGCCCGGAGCTCCAGGGACAATGACAATGAGAAAGGCATGCCCAGGGGAGCACAACATTACCCCAAACTTCCAGCCTTCGTGTTTCCTAATTGGAACTCGATTCAGCCAAATGCTGAATCTTAGGCTGTGCCTTGGGCTAGGGTTAGGGTTAGGGTTATGCCTAGGGTTAGGGTTCAGAAAACCACAAGGCCCAGAGCTCCATGGACACTGACAGTGAGAAAGGCATGCCCAGGAGAGCACAACATTCCCCCAAAACTTTAGCCTTCATTTTTCCTAATCGGAACTCACCTCAGCCCAATGCTGAATGTTAGGCTGCGGCTAGGGTTAGGGTTAGGGTTACGCCTAGGGTTAGGGTTCAGAAAACCACAAAGCCCTGAGCTCCAGGGACAATGACAATGAGAAAGGCAGGCCCAGGGGAGCACAGCATTACCCCAAAATTTTAGCCTTCGTATTTCCTAATCGTAAATCACCTCAGCCCAATGCTCTTTCTTTGGCTGTGCTTTGGGCTAGGGTTAGGGTTAGGGTTTCGCCTAGGGTTGGGGTTCAGAAAAACACAAGGCCCAGAGCTCCAGGGACATTGACTATGAGAAAGGCATGCCAAGGGGAGGACCGCATTGTCCCAAACTTGTAGCCTTCATGTTTTCCTAACCGGAACTCATCTCAGCCCAATGATCTGTCTTTGGCTGCACCTAGGGTTAGGGTTAGGGTTACACCTAGGGTTAGGGTTCAGAAAACCACAAGGCCCTGAGCTTCAGAGACAATGACAATGAGAAAGGCATGCCCAGGGGAGCGCAGCACTGTCCTAATATTACAGCTTTCCTATTTGCCCCATTGGAACTCACCTCAGCCCAATGCTGTTAATTAGCCTGAACCTAGTACTAGGGTTAGGGTTCCACCTAGGGTTAAGGTTAAGAAAACGAAAAGGCTTACAGCTATAGGGACACTGACAGCAAGAAAGGCATGCCTAGGGGACAGCATCTTTTCCCCAACCTTACAGCCTTCATGTTTTCCGAATCGGAACTCGCCTCAGCCCAATGCTGTATCTTAGGCTGCGCCTTGGGCTAGGTTTAGGGTTCGGGTTATGCCTAGGGTTAGGGTTCAGAAGACCACAAGGCCCAGATCTCCAGGGACAATGACAATGAGAGAGGCATGCCCAGGGGAGCACAATATTATCCCAAAACTTTAGCCTTCATTTTTCCTAATCGGAACTCGCCTCAGCCCAATGCTTAATCTTAGGCTGTTCCTCAGGTTAGGAGTAGGGTTAGGGTTTCACCTAGGGTTAGGGTTAAGAAAACCACAAGGCCAGATCTCCAGGGACATTGGCAGTGAGAAACGCACGCCAAGGGGAGGACCGCATTGTCCCAAACTTGTAGCCTTCATGTTTTCCTAACCGGAACTCATCTCAGCCCAATGTTCTGTCTTTGGCTGCACCTAGGGTTAGGGTTAGGGTTACGCCTAGGGTTAGGGTTCAGAAAACCACAAAGCCCTGCGCTCCAGGGACAATGACAATGAGAAAGGCAGGCCCAGGGGAGTACAGCATTACCCCAAAATTTTAGCCTTCCCATTTCCTAATCGGAAATCACCTCAGCCCAATGCTCTTTCTTTGGCTGTGCTTTGGGCTAGGGTTAGGGTTAGGGTTTCGCCTAGGGTTAGGGTTCAGAAAAACACAAGGCCCAGAGCTCCAGGGACATTGACTATGAGAAAGGCACGCCAAGGGGAGGACCGCATTGTCCCAAACTTGTAGCCTTCATGTTTTCCTAACCGGAACTCATCTCAGCCCAATGTTCTGTCTTTGGCTGCACCTAGGCTTAGGGTTAGGGTTCCGCCTAGGGTTAGGGTTCAGAAAACCACAAGGCCCAGAGCTCCAGGGACAATGACAATGAGAGAGGCATGCCCAGGGGAGCAGAACATTATCCCAAACTTCCAGCCTTCGTGTTTCCTAATTGGAACTCGCCCCAGCCCAATGCTGAATCTTAGGCTGTGCCTTGGGCTAGGGTTAGGGTTAGGGTTATGCCTAGGGTTAGGGTTCAGAAAACCACAAGGCCCAGAGCTCCATGGACACTGACAGTGAGAAAGGCATGCCCAGGAGAGCACAACATTCCCCCAAAACTTTAGCCTTCGTTTTTCCTAATCGGAACTCACCTCAGCCCAATGCTGAATGTTAGGCTGCGGCTAGGGTTAGGGTTAGGGTTCCGCCTAGGGTTAGGGTTCTGAAAACCACAAGGCCCGGAGCTCCAGGGACAATGACAATGAGAAAGGCATGCCCAGGGGAGCACAACATTATCCCAAATTTCCAGCCTTCGTGTTTCCTAATTGGAACTCGCCTCAGCCCAATGCTTAATCTTAGGCTGTTCCTCGGGTTAGGAATAGGGTTAGGGTTCCGCCTAGGGTTAGGGTTCAGAAAACCACAAGGCCCGGAGCTCCAGGGACAATGACAATGAGAAAGGCATGCCCAGGGGAGCACAACATTACCCCAAACTTCCAGCCTTCGTGTTTCCTAATTGGAACTCGATTCAGCCAAATGCTGAATCTTAGGCTGTGCCTTGGGCTAGGGTTAGGGTTAGGGTTATGCCTAGGGTTAGGGTTCAGAAAACCACAAGGCCCAGAGCTCCATGGACACTGACAGTGAGAAAGGCATGCCCAGGAGAGCACAACATTCCCCCAAAACTTTAGCCTTCGTTTTTCCTAATCGGAACTCACCTCAGCCCAATGCTGAATGTTAGGCTGCGGCTAGGGTTTGGGTTAGGGTTACGCCTAGGGTTAGGGTTCAGAAAACCACAAAGCCCTGAGCTCCAGGGACAATGACAATGAGAAAGGCAGGCCCAGGGGAGCACAGCATTACCCCAAAATTTTAGCCTTCCTATTTCCTAATCGGAAATCACCTCAGCCCAATGCTCTTTCTTTGGCTGTGCTTTGGGCTAGGGTTAGGGTTAGGGTTTCGCCTAGGGTTAGGGTTCAGAAAAACACAAGGCCCAGAGCTCCAGGGACATTGACAATGAGAAAGGCATGCCCAGGGGAGGACCGCATTGTCCCAAACTTGTAGCCTTCATGTTTTCCTAACCGGAACTCATCTCAGCCCAATGTTCTGTCTTTGGCTGCACCTAGGCTTAGGGTTAGGGTTCCGCCTAGGGTTAGGGTTCAGAAAACCACAAGGCCCAGAGCTCCAGGGACAATGACAATGAGAGAGGCATGCCCAGGGGAGCAGAACATTATCCCAAACTTCCAGCCTTCGTGTTTCCTAATTGGAACTCGCCCCAGCCCAATACTGAATCTTAGGCTGTGCCTTGGGCTAGGGTTAGGGTTAGGGTTATGCCTAGGGTTAGGGTTCAGAAAACCACAAGGCCCAGAGCTCCATGGACACTGACAGTGAGAAAGGCATGCCCAGGAGAGCACAACATTCCCCCAAAATTTTAGCCTTCGTTTTTCCTAATCGGAACTCACCTCAGCCCAATGCTGAATGTTAGGCTGCGGCTAGGGTTAGGGTTAGGGTTCCGCCTAGGGTTAGGGTTCTGAAAACCACAAGGCCCGGAGCTCCAGGGACAATGACAATGAGAAAGGCATGCCCAGGGGAGCACAACATTATCCCAAATTT
The DNA here is from genome assembly GCF_041296385.1 of Aphelocoma coerulescens. Lineage (NCBI taxonomy): Eukaryota > Metazoa > Chordata > Aves > Passeriformes > Corvidae > Aphelocoma > Aphelocoma coerulescens. The sequence continues at coordinate 96,825,001 of NC_091015.1, read as the reverse complement.
CCAGCCTTCGTTTTTCCTAATTGGAACTCGCCTCAGCCCAATGCTTAATCTTAGGCTGTTCCTCGGGTTAGGAATAGGGTTAGGGTTCCGCCTAGGGTTAGGGTTCAGAAAACCACAAGGCCCGGAGCTCCAGGGACAATGACAATGAGAAAGGCATGCCCAGGGGAGCACAACATTACCCCAAACTTCCAGCCTTCGTGTTTCCTAATTGGAACTCGATTCAGCCAAATGCTGAATCTTAGGCTGTGCCTTGGGCTAGGGTTAGGGTTAGGGTTATGCCTAGGGTTAGGGTTCAGAAAACCACAAGGCCCAGAGCTCCATGGACACTGACAGTGAGAAAGGCATGCCCAGGAGAGCACAACATTCCCCCAAAACTTTAGCCTTCATTTTTCCTAATCGGAACTCACCTCAGCCCAATGCTGAATGTTAGGCTGCGGCTAGGGTTAGGGTTAGGGTTACGCCTAGGGTTAGGGTTAGGGTTACGCCTAGGGTTAGGGTTCAGAAAACCACAAAGCCCTGAGCTCCAGGGACAATGACAATGAGAAAGGCAGGCCCAGGGGAGCACAGCATTACCCCAAAATTTTAGCCTTCGTATTTCCTAATCGTAAATCACCTCAGCCCAATGCTCTTTCTTTGGCTGTGCTTTGGGCTAGGGTTAGGGTTAGGGTTTCGCCTAGGGTTAGGGTTCAGAAAAACACAAGGCCCAGAGCTCCAGGGACATTGACTATGAGAAAGGCATGCCAAGGGGAGGACCGCATTGTCCCAAACTTGTAGCCTTCATGTTTTCCTAACCGGAACTCATCTCAGCCCAATGATCTGTCTTTGGCTGCACGTAGGGTTAGGGTTAGGGTTACACCTAGGGTTAGGGTTCAGAAAACCACAAGGCCCTGAGCTTCAGAGACAATGACAATGAGAAAGGCATGCCCAGGGGAGCGCAGCACTGTCCTAATATTACAGCTTTCCTATTTGCCCCATTGGAACTCACCTCAGCCCAATGCTGTTAATTAGCCTGAACCTAGTACTAGGGTTAGGGTTCCACCTAGGGTTAAGGTTAAGAAAACGAAAAGGCTTACAGCTATAGGGACACTGACAGAAAGAAAGGCATGCCTAGGGGACAGCATCTTTTCCCCAACCTTACAGCCTTCATGTTTTCCGAATCGGAACTCGCCTCAGCCCAATGCTGTATCTTAGGCTGCGCCTTGGGCTAGGTTTAGGGTTCGGGTTATGCCTAGGGTTAGGGTTCAGAAGACCACAAGGCCCAGATCTCCAGGGACAATGACAATGAGAGAGGCATGCCCAGGGGAGCACAATATTATCCCAAAACTTTAGCCTTCATTTTTCCTAATCGGAACTCGCCTCAGCCCAATGCTTAATCTTAGGCTGTTCCTCAGGTTAGGAGTAGGGTTAGGGTTTCACCTAGGGTTAGGGTTAAGAAAACCACAAGGCCAGATCTCCAGGGACATTGGCAGTGAGAAACGCACGCCAAGGGGAGGACCGCATTGTCCCAAACTTGTAGCCTTCATGTTTTCCTAACCGGAACTCATCTCAGCCCAATGTTCTGTCTTTGGCTGCACCTAGGGTTAGGGTTAGGGTTACGCCTAGGGTTAGGGTTCAGAAAACCACAAAGCCCTGCGCTCCAGGGACAATGACAATGAGAAAGGCAGGCCCAGGGGAGTACAGCATTACCCCAAAATTTTAGCCTTCCTATTTCCTAATCGGAAATCACCTCAGCCCAATGCTCTTTCTTTGGCTGTGCTTTGGGCTAGGGTTAGGGTTAGGGTTTCGCCTAGGGTTAGGGTTCAGAAAAACACAAGGCCCAGAGCTCCAGGGACATTGACTATGAGAAAGGCACGCCAAGGGGAGGACCGCATTGTCCCAAACTTGTAGCCTTCATGTTTTCCTAACCGGAACTCATCTCAGCCCAATGTTCTGTCTTTGGCTGCACCTAGGCTTAGGGTTAGGGTTCCGCCTAGGGTTAGGGTTCAGAAAACCACAAGGCCCAGAGCTCCAGGGACAATGACAATGAGAGAGGCATGCCCAGGGGAGCAGAACATTATCCCAAACTTCCAGCCTTCGTGTTTCCTAATTGGAACTCGCCCCAGCCCAATGCTGAATCTTAGGCTGTGCCTTGGGCTAGGGTTAGGGTTAGGGTTATGCCTAGGGTTAGGGTTCAGAAAACCACAAGGCCCAGAGCTCCATGGACACTGACAGTGAGAAAGGCATGCCCAGGAGAGCACAACATTCCCCCAAAACTTTAGCCTTCGTTTTTCCTAATCGGAACTCACCTCAGCCCAATGCTGAATGTTAGGCTGCGGCTAGGGTTAGGGTTAGGGTTCCGCCTAGGGTTAGGGTTCTGAAAACCACAAGGCCCGGAGCTCCAGGGACAATGACAATGAGAAAGGCATGCCCAGGGGAGCACAACATTATCCCAAATTTCCAGCCTTCGTGTTTCCTAATTGGAACTCGCCTCAGCCCAATGCTTAATCTTAGGCTGTTCCTCGGGTTAGGAATAGGGTTAGGGTTCCGCCTAGGGTTAGGGTTCAGAAAACCACAAGGCCCGGAGCTCCAGGGACAATGACAATGAGAAAGGCATGCCCAGGGGAGCACAACATTACCCCAAACTTCCAGCCTTCGTGTTTCCTAATTGGAACTCGATTCAGCCAAATGCTGAATCTTAGGCTGTGCCTTGGGCTAGGGTTAGGGTTAGGGTTATGCCTAGGGTTAGGGTTCAGAAAACCACAAGGCCCAGAGCTCCATGGACACTGACAGTGAGAAAGGCATGCCCAGGAGAGCACAACATTCCCCCAAAACTTTAGCCTTCGTTTTTCCTAATCGGAACTCACCTCAGCCCAATGCTGAATGTTAGGCTGCGGCTAGGGTTTGGGTTAGGGTTACGCCTAGGGTTAGGGTTCAGAAAACCACAAAGCCCTGAGCTCCAGGGACAATGACAATGAGAAAGGCAGGCCCAGGGGAGCACAGCATTACCCCAAAATTTTAGCCTTCCTATTTCCTAATCGGAAATCACCTCAGCCCAATGCTCTTTCTTTGGCTGTGCTTTGGGCTAGGGTTAGGGTTAGGGTTTCGCCTAGGGTTAGGGTTCAGAAAAACACAAGGCCCAGAGCTCCAGGGACATTGACAATGAGAAAGGCATGCCCAGGGGAGGACCGCATTGTCCCAAACTTGTAGCCTTCATGTTTTCCTAACCGGAACTCATCTCAGCCCAATGTTCTGTCTTTGGCTGCACCTAGGCTTAGGGTTAGGGTTCCGCCTAGGGTTAGGGTTCAGAAAACCACAAGGCCCAGAGCTCCAGGGACAATGACAATGAGAGAGGCATGCCCAGGGGAGCAGAACATTATCCCAAACTTCCAGCCTTCGTGTTTCCTAATTGGAACTCGCCCCAGCCCAATACTGAATCTTAGGCTGTGCCTTGGGCTAGGGTTAGGGTTAGGGTTATGCCTAGGGTTAGGGTTCAGAAAACCACAAGGCCCAGAGCTCCATGGACACTGACAGTGAGAAAGGCATGCCCAGGAGAGCACAACATTCCCCCAAAATTTTAGCCTTCGTTTTTCCTAATCGGAACTCACCTCAGCCCAATGCTGAATGTTAGGCTGCGGCTAGGGTTAGGGTTAGGGTTCCGCCTAGGGTTAGGGTTCTGAAAACCACAAGGCCCGGAGCTCCAGGGACAATGACAATGAGAAAGGCATGCCCAGGGGAGCACAACATTATCCCAAATTTCCAGCCTTCGTTTTTCCTAATTGGAACTCGCCTCAGCCCAATGCTTAATCTTAGGCTGTTCCTCGGGTTAGGAATAGGGTTAGGGTTCCGCCTAGGGTTAGGGTTCAGAAAACCACAAGGCCCGGAGCTCCAGGGACAATGACAATGAGAAAGGCATGCCCAGGGGAGCACAACATTACCCCAAACTTCCAGCCTTCGTGTTTCCTAATTGGAACTCGATTCAGCCAAATGCTGAATCTTAGGCTGTGCCTTGGGCTAGGGTTAGGGTTAGGGTTATGCCTAGGGTTAGGGTTCAGAAAACCACAAGGCCCAGAGCTCCATGGACACTGACAGTGAGAAAGGCATGCCCAGGAGAGCACAACATTCCCCCAAAACTTTAGCCTTCATTTTTCCTAATCGGAACTCACCTCAGCCCAATGCTGAATGTTAGGCTGCGGCTAGGGTTAGGGTTAGGGTTACGCCTAGGGTTAGGGTTAGGGTTACGCCTAGGGTTAGGGTTCAGAAAACCACAAAGCCCTGAGCTCCAGGGACAATGACAATGAGAAAGGCAGGCCCAGGGGAGCACAGCATTACCCCAAAATTTTAGCCTTCGTATTTCCTAATCGTAAATCACCTCAGCCCAATGCTCTTTCTTTGGCTGTGCTTTGGGCTAGGGTTAGGGTTAGGGTTTCGCCTAGGGTTAGGGTTCAGAAAAACACAAGGCCCAGAGCTCCAGGGACATTGACTATGAGAAAGGCATGCCAAGGGGAGGACCGCATTGTCCCAAACTTGTAGCCTTCATGTTTTCCTAACCGGAACTCATCTCAGCCCAATGATCTGTCTTTGGCTGCACCTAGGGTTAGGGTTAGGGTTACACCTAGGGTTAGGGTTCAGAAAACCACAAGGCCCTGAGCTTCAGAGACAATGACAATGAGAAAGGCATGCCCAGGGGAGCGCAGCACTGTCCTAATATTACAGCTTTCCTATTTGCCCCATTGGAACTCACCTCAGCCCAATGCTGTTAATTAGCCTGAACCTAGTACTAGGGTTAGGGTTCCACCTAGGGTTAAGGTTAAGAAAACGAAAAGGCTTACAGCTATAGGGACACTGACAGCAAGAAAGGCATGCCTAGGGGACAGCATCTTTTCCCCAACCTTACAGCCTTCATGTTTTCCGAATCGGAACTCGCCTCAGCCCAATGCTGTATCTTAGGCTGCGCCTTGGGCTAGGTTTAGGGTTCGGGTTATGCCTAGGGTTAGGGTTCAGAAGACCACAAGGCCCAGATCTCCAGGGACAATGACAATGAGAGAGGCATGCCCAGGGGAGCACAATATTATCCCAAAACTTTAGCCTTCATTTTTCCTAATCGGAACTCGCCTCAGCCCAATGCTTAATCTTAGGCTGTTCCTCAGGTTAGGAGTAGGGTTAGGGTTTCACCTAGGGTTAGGGTTAAGAAAACCACAAGGCCAGATCTCCAGGGACATTGGCAGTGAGAAACGCACGCCAAGGGGAGGACCGCATTGTCCCAAACTTGTAGCCTTCATGTTTTCCTAACCGGAACTCATCTCAGCCCAATGTTCTGTCTTTGGCTGCACCTAGGGTTAGGGTTAGGGTTACGCCTAGGGTTAGGGTTCAGAAAACCACAAAGCCCTGAGCTCCAGGGACGCTGACAATGAGAAAGGCATGCCAAGGGGATTGCATCTTTACCCCAACCTTGCAGTTGTCATGTTTTATAAATTGGAACTCACCTCAGCCCAATGCTCTATCTTAGGCTGTGCCTTGGGCTAGGGTTAGGGTTAGGGTTATGCCTAGGGTTAGGGTTCCGAAAACCACAAGGCCCAGAGCTCCAGGGACAATGACAATGAGAGAGGCATGCCCAGGGGAGCAGAACATTATCCCAAACTTCCAGCCTTCGTGTTTCCTAATTGGAACTCGCCCCAGCCCAATGCTGAATCTTAGGCTGTGCCTTGGGCTAGGGTTAGGGTTAGGGTTATGCCTAGGGTTAGGGTTCAGAAAACCACAAGTCCCAGAGCTCCATGGACACTGACAGTGAGAAAGGCATGCCCAGGAGAGCACAACATTCCCCCAAAACTTTAGCCTTCGTTTTTCCTAATCGGAACTCACCTCAGCCCAATGCTGAATGTTAGGCTGCGGCTAGGGTTAGGGTTAGGGTTCCGCCTAGGGTTAGGGTTCTGAAAACCACAAGGCCCGGAGCTCCAGGGACAATGACAATGAGAAAGGCATGCCCAGGGGAGCACAACATTATCCCAAATTTCCAGCCTTCGTGTTTCCTAATTGGAACTCGCCTCAGCCCAATGCTTAATCTTAGGCTGTTCCTCGGGTTAGGAATAGGGTTAGGGTTCCGCCTAGGGTTAGGGTTCAGAAAACCACAAGGCCCGGAGCTCCAGGGACAATGACAATGAGAAAGGCATGCCCAGGGGAGCACAACATTACCCCAAACTTCCAGCCTTCGTGTTTCCTAATTGGAACTCGATTCAGCCAAATGCTGAATCTTAGGCTGTGCCTTGGGCTAGGGTTAGGGTTAGGGTTATGCCTAGGGTTAGGGTTCAGAAAACCACAAGGCCCAGAGCTCCATGGACACTGACAGTGAGAAAGGCATGCCCAGGAGAGCACAACATTCCCCCAAAACTTTAGCCTTCGTTTTTCCTAATCGGAACTCACCTCAGCCCAATGCTGAATGTTAGGCTGCGGCTAGGGTTAGGGTTAGGGTTACGCCTAGGGTTAGGGTTCAGAAAACCACAAAGCCCTGAGCTCCAGGGACAATGACAATGAGAAAGGCAGGCCCAGGGGAGCACAGCATTACCCCAAAATTTTAGCCTTCCTATTTCCTAATCGGAAATCACCTCAGCCCAATGCTCTTTCTTTGGCTGTGCTTTGGGCTAGGGTTAGGGTTAGGGTTTCGCCTAGGGTTAGGGTTCAGAAAAACACAAGGCCCAGAGCTCCAGGGACATTGACTATGAGAAAGGCACGCCAAGGGGAGGACCGCATTGTCCCAAACTTGTAGCCTTCATGTTTTCCTAACCGGAACTCATCTCAGCCCAATGTTCTGTCTTTGGCTGCACCTAGGCTTAGGGTTAGGGTTCCGCCTAGGGTTAGGGTTCAGAAAACCACAAGGCCCAGAGCTCCAGGGACAATGACAATGAGAGAGGCATGCCCAGGGGAGCAGAACATTATCCCAAACTTCCAGCCTTCGTGTTTCCTAATTGGAACTCGCCCCAGCCCAATACTGAATCTTAGGCTGTGCCTTGGGCTAGGGTTAGGGTTAGGGTTATGCCTAGGGTTAGGGTTCAGAAAACCACAAGGCCCAGAGCTCCATGGACACTGACAGTGAGAAAGGCATGCCCAGGAGAGCACAACATTCCCCCAAAACTTTAGCCTTCGTTTTTCCTAATCGGAACTCACCTCAGCCCAATGCTGAATGTTAGGCTGCGGCTAGGGTTAGGGTTAGGGTTCCGCCTAGGGTTAGGGTTCTGAAAACCACAAGGCCCGGAGCTCCAGGGACAATGACAATGAGAAAGGCATGCCCAGGGGAGCACAACATTATCCCAAATTTCCAGCCTTCGTTTTTCCTAATTGGAACTCGCCTCAGCCCAATGCTTAATCTTAGGCTGTTCCTCGGGTTAGGAATAGGGTTAGGGTTCCGCCTAGGGTTAGGGTTCAGAAAACCACAAGGCCCGGAGCTCCAGGGACAATGACAATGAGAAAGGCATGCCCAGGGGAGCACAACATTACCCCAAACTTCCAGCCTTCGTGTTTCCTAATTGGAACTCGATTCAGCCAAATGCTGAATCTTAGGCTGTGCCTTGGGCTAGGGTTAGGGTTAGGGTTATGCCTAGGGTTAGGGTTCAGAAAACCACAAGGCCCAGAGCTCCATGGACACTGACAGTGAGAAAGGCATGCCCAGGAGAGCACAACATTCCCCCAAAACTTTAGCCTTCATTTTTCCTAATCGGAACTCACCTCAGCCCAATGCTGAATGTTAGGCTGCGGCTAGGGTTAGGGTTAGGGTTACGCCTAGGGTTAGGGTTCAGAAAACCACAAAGCCCTGAGCTCCAGGGACAATGACAATGAGAAAGGCAGGCCCAGGGGAGCACAGCATTACCCCAAAATTTTAGCCTTCGTATTTCCTAATCGTAAATCACCTCAGCCCAATGCTCTTTCTTTGGCTGTGCTTTGGGCTAGGGTTAGGGTTAGGGTTTCGCCTAGGGTTGGGGTTCAGAAAAACACAAGGCCCAGAGCTCCAGGGACATTGACTATGAGAAAGGCATGCCAAGGGGAGGACCGCATTGTCCCAAACTTGTAGCCTTCATGTTTTCCTAACCGGAACTCATCTCAGCCCAATGATCTGTCTTTGGCTGCACCTAGGGTTAGGGTTAGGGTTACACCTAGGGTTAGGGTTCAGAAAACCACAAGGCCCTGAGCTTCAGAGACAATGACAATGAGAAAGGCATGCCCAGGGGAGCGCAGCACTGTCCTAATATTACAGCTTTCCTATTTGCCCCATTGGAACTCACCTCAGCCCAATGCTGTTAATTAGCCTGAACCTAGTACTAGGGTTAGGGTTCCACCTAGGGTTAAGGTTAAGAAAACGAAAAGGCTTACAGCTATAGGGACACTGACAGCAAGAAAGGCATGCCTAGGGGACAGCATCTTTTCCCCAACCTTACAGCCTTCATGTTTTCCGAATCGGAACTCGCCTCAGCCCAATGCTGTATCTTAGGCTGCGCCTTGGGCTAGGTTTAGGGTTCGGGTTATGCCTAGGGTTAGGGTTCAGAAGACCACAAGGCCCAGATCTCCAGGGACAATGACAATGAGAGAGGCATGCCCAGGGGAGCACAATATTATCCCAAAACTTTAGCCTTCATTTTTCCTAATCGGAACTCGCCTCAGCCCAATGCTTAATCTTAGGCTGTTCCTCAGGTTAGGAGTAGGGTTAGGGTTTCACCTAGGGTTAGGGTTAAGAAAACCACAAGGCCAGATCTCCAGGGACATTGGCAGTGAGAAACGCACGCCAAGGGGAGGACCGCATTGTCCCAAACTTGTAGCCTTCATGTTTTCCTAACCGGAACTCATCTCAGCCCAATGTTCTGTCTTTGGCTGCACCTAGGGTTAGGGTTAGGGTTACGCCTAGGGTTAGGGTTCAGAAAACCACAAAGCCCTGCGCTCCAGGGACAATGACAATGAGAAAGGCAGGCCCAGGGGAGTACAGCATTACCCCAAAATTTTAGCCTTCCCATTTCCTAATCGGAAATCACCTCAGCCCAATGCTCTTTCTTTGGCTGTGCTTTGGGCTAGGGTTAGGGTTAGGGTTTCGCCTAGGGTTAGGGTTCAGAAAAACACAAGGCCCAGAGCTCCAGGGACATTGACTATGAGAAAGGCACGCCAAGGGGAGGACCGCATTGTCCCAAACTTGTAGCCTTCATGTTTTCCTAACCGGAACTCATCTCAGCCCAATGTTCTGTCTTTGGCTGCACCTAGGCTTAGGGTTAGGGTTCCGCCTAGGGTTAGGGTTCAGAAAACCACAAGGCCCAGAGCTCCAGGGACAATGACAATGAGAGAGGCATGCCCAGGGGAGCAGAACATTATCCCAAACTTCCAGCCTTCGTGTTTCCTAATTGGAACTCGCCCCAGCCCAATGCTGAATCTTAGGCTGTGCCTTGGGCTAGGGTTAGGGTTAGGGTTATGCCTAGGGTTAGGGTTCAGAAAACCACAAGGCCCAGAGCTCCATGGACACTGACAGTGAGAAAGGCATGCCCAGGAGAGCACAACATTCCCCCAAAACTTTAGCCTTCGTTTTTCCTAATCGGAACTCACCTCAGCCCAATGCTGAATGTTAGGCTGCGGCTAGGGTTAGGGTTAGGGTTCCGCCTAGGGTTAGGGTTCTGAAAACCACAAGGCCCGGAGCTCCAGGGACAATGACAATGAGAAAGGCATGCCCAGGGGAGCACAACATTATCCCAAATTTCCAGCCTTCGTGTTTCCTAATTGGAACTCGCCTCAGCCCAATGCTTAATCTTAGGCTGTTCCTCGGGTTAGGAATAGGGTTAGGGTTCCGCCTAGGGTTAGGGTTCAGAAAACCACAAGGCCCGGAGCTCCAGGGACAATGACAATGAGAAAGGCATGCCCAGGGGAGCACAACATTACCCCAAACTTCCAGCCTTCGTGTTTCCTAATTGGAACTCGATTCAGCCAAATGCTGAATCTTAGGCTGTGCCTTGGGCTAGGGTTAGGGTTAGGGTTATGCCTAGGGTTAGGGTTCAGAAAACCACAAGGCCCAGAGCTCCATGGACACTGACAGTGAGAAAGGCATGCCCAGGAGAGCACAACATTCCCCCAAAACTTTAGCCTTCGTTTTTCCTAATCGGAACTCACCTCAGCCCAATGCTGAATGTTAGGCTGCGGCTAGGGTTAGGGTTAGGGTTACGCCTAGGGTTAGGGTTCAGAAAACCACAAAGCCCTGAGCTCCAGGGACAATGACAATGAGAAAGGCAGGCCCAGGGGAGCACAGCATTACCCCAAAATTTTAGCCTTCCTATTTCCTAATCGGAAATCACCTCAGCCCAATGCTCTTTCTTTGGCTGTGCTTTGGGCTAGGGTTAGGGTTAGGGTTTCGCCTAGGGTTAGGGTTCAGAAAAACACAAGGCCCAGAGCTCCAGGGACATTGACTATGAGAAAGGCACGCCAAGGGGAGGACCGCATTGTCCCAAACTTGTAGCCTTCATGTTTTCCTAACCGGAACTCATCTCAGCCCAATGTTCTGTCTTTGGCTGCACCTAGGCTTAGGGTTAGGGTTCCGCCTAGGGTTAGGGTTCAGAAAACCACAAGGCCCAGAGCTCCAGGGACAATGACAATGAGAGAGGCATGCCCAGGGGAGCAGAACATTATCCCAAACTTCCAGCCTTCGTGTTTCCTAATTGGAACTCGCCCCAGCCCAATACTGAATCTTAGGCTGTGCCTTGGGCTAGGGTTAGGGTTAGGGTTATGCCTAGGGTTAGGGTTCAGAAAACCACAAGGCCCAGAGCTCCATGGACACTGACAGTGAGAAAGGCATGCCCAGGAGAGCACAACATTCCCCCAAAACTTTAGCCTTCGTTTTTCCTAATCGGAACTCACCTCAGCCCAATGCTGAATGTTAGGCTGCGGCTAGGGTTAGGGTTAGGGTTCCGCCTAGGGTTAGGGTTCTGAAAACCACAAGGCCCGGAGCTCCAGGGACAATGACAATGAGAAAGGCATGCCCAGGGGAGCACAACATTATCCCAAATTTCCAGCCTTCGTTTTTCCTAATTGGAACTCGCCTCAGCCCAATGCTTAATCTTAGGCTGTTCCTCGGGTTAGGAATAGGGTTAGGGTTCCGCCTAGGGTTAGGGTTCAGAAAACCACAAGGCCCGGAGCTCCAGGGACAATGACAATGAGAAAGGCATGCCCAGGGGAGCACAACATTACCCCAAACTTCCAGCCTTCGTGTTTCCTAATTGGAACTCGATTCAGCCAAATGCTGAATCTTAGGCTGTGCCTTGGGCTAGGGTTAGGGTTAGGGTTATGCCTAGGGTTAGGGTTCAGAAAACCACAAGGCCCAGAGCTCCATGGACACTGACAGTGAGAAAGGCATGCCCAGGAGAGCACAACATTCCCCCAAAACTTTAGCCTTCATTTTTCCTAATCGGAACTCACCTCAGCCCAATGCTGAATGTTAGGCTGCGGCTAGGGTTAGGGTTAGGGTTACGCCTAGGGTTAGGGTTCAGAAAACCACAAAGCCCTGAGCTCCAGGGACAATGACAATGAGAAAGGCAGGCCCAGGGGAGCACAGCATTACCCCAAAATTTTAGCCTTCCTATTTCCTAATCGTAAATCACCTCAGCCCAATGCTCTTTCTTTGGCTGTGCTTTGGGCTAGGGTTAGGGTTAGGGTTTCGCCTAGGGTTAGGGTTCAGAAAAACACAAGGCCCAGAGCTCCAGGGACATTGACTATGAGAAAGGCATGCCAAGGGGAGGACCGCATTGTCCCAAACTTGTAGCCTTCATGTTTTCCTAACCGGAACTCATCTCAGCCCAATGATCTGTCTTTGGCTGCACCTAGGGTTAGGGTTAGGGTTACACCTAGGGTTAGGGTTCAGAAAACCACAAGGCCCTGAGCTTCAGAGACAATGACAATGAGAAAGGCATGCCCAGGGGAGCGCAGCACTGTCCTAATATTACAGCTTTCCTATTTGCCCCATTGGAACTCACCTCAGCCCAATGCTGTTAATTAGCCTGAACCTAGTACTAGGGTTAGGGTTCCACCTAGGGTTAAGGTTAAGAAAACGAAAAGGCTTACAGCTATAGGGACACTGACAGCAAGAAAGGCATGCCTAGGGGACAGCATCTTTTCCCCAACCTTACAGCCTTCATGTTTTCCGAATCGGAACTCGCCTCAGCCCAATGCTGTATCTTAGGCTGCGCCTTGGGCTAGGTTTAGGGTTCGGGTTATGCCTAGGGTTAGGGTTCAGAAGACCACAAGGCCCAGATCTCCAGGGACAATGACAATGAGAGAGGCATGCCCAGGGGAGCACAATATTATCCCAAAACTTTAGCCTTCATTTTTCCTAATCGGAACTCGCCTCAGCCCAATGCTTAATCTTAGGCTGTTCCTCAGGTTAGGAGTAGGGTTAGGGTTTCACCTAGGGTTAGGGTTAAGAAAACCACAAGGCCAGATCTCCAGGGACATTGGCAGTGAGAAACGCACGCCAAGGGGAGGACCGCATTGTCCCAAACTTGTAGCCTTCATGTTTTCCTAACCGGAACTCATCTCAGCCCAATGTTCTGTCTTTGGCTGCACCTAGGGTTAGGGTTAGGGTTACGCCTAGGGTTAGGGTTCAGAAAACCACAAAGCCCTGCGCTCCAGGGACAATGACAATGAGAAAGGCAGGCCCAGGGGAGTACAGCATTACCCCAAAATTTTAGCCTTCCCATTTCCTAATCGGAAATCACCTCAGCCCAATGCTCTTTCTTTGGCTGTGCTTTGGGCTAGGGTTAGGGTTAGGGTTTCGCCTAGGGTTAGGGTTCAGAAAAACACAAGGCCCAGAGCTCCAGGGACATTGACTATGAGAAAGGCACGCCAAGGGGAGGACCGCATTGTCCCAAACTTGTAGCCTTCATGTTTTCCTAACCGGAACTCATCTCAGCCCAATGTTCTGTCTTTGGCTGCACCTAGGCTTAGGGTTAGGGTTCCGCCTAGGGTTAGGGTTCAGAAAACCACAAGGCCCAGAGCTCCAGGGACAATGACAATGAGAGAGGCATGCCCAGGGGAGCAGAACATTATCCCAAACTTCCAGCCTTCGTGTTTCCTAATTGGAACTCGCCCCAGCCCAATGCTGAATCTTAGGCTGTGCCTTGGGCTAGGGTTAGGGTTAGGGTTATGCCTAGGGTTAGGGTTCAGAAAACCACAAGGCCCAGAGCTCCATGGACACTGACAGTGAGAAAGGCATGCCCAGGAGAGCACAACATTCCCCCAAAACTTTAGCCTTCGTTTTTCCTAATCGGAACTCACCTCAGCCCAATGCTGAATGTTAGGCTGCGGCTAGGGTTAGGGTTAGGGTTCCGCCTAGGGTTAGGGTTCTGAAAACCACAAGGCCCGGAGCTCCAGGGACAATGACAATGAGAAAGGCATGCCCAGGGGAGCACAACATTATCCCAAATTTCCAGCCTTCGTGTTTCCTAATTGGAACTCGCCTCAGCCCAATGCTTAATCTTAGGCTGTTCCTCGGGTTAGGAATAGGGTTAGGGTTCCGCCTAGGGTTAGGGTTCAGAAAACCACAAGGCCCGGAGCTCCAGGGACAATGACAATGAGAAAGGCATGCCCAGGGGAGCACAACATTACCCCAAACTTCCAGCCTTCGTGTTTCCTAATTGGAACTCGATTCAGCCAAATGCTGAATCTTAGGCTGTGCCTTGGGCTAGGGTTAGGGTTAGGGTTATGCCTAGGGTTAGGGTTCAGAAAACCACAAGGCCCAGAGCTCCATGGACACTGACAGTGAGAAAGGCATGCCCAGGAGAGCACAACATTCCCCCAAAACTTTAGCCTTCGTTTTTCCTAATCGGAACTCACCTCAGCCCAATGCTGAATGTTAGGCTGCGGCTAGGGTTAGGGTTAGGGTTACGCCTAGGGTTAGGGTTCAGAAAACCACAAAGCCCTGAGCTCCAGGGACAATGACAATGAGAAAGGCAGGCCCAGGGGAGCACAGCATTACCCCAAAATTTTAGCCTTCCTATTTCCTAATCGGAAATCACCTCAGCCCAATGCTCTTTCTTTGGCTGTGCTTTGGGCTAGGGTTAGGGTTAGGGTTTCGCCTAGGGTTAGGGTTCAGAAAAACACAAGGCCCAGAGCTCCAGGGACATTGACTATGAGAAAGGCACGCCAAGGGGAGGACCGCATTGTCCCAAACTTGTAGCCTTCATGTTTTCCTAACCGGAACTCATCTCAGCCCAATGTTCTGTCTTTGGCTGCACCTAGGCTTAGGGTTAGGGTTCCGCCTAGGGTTAGGGTTCAGAAAACCACAAGGCCCAGAGCTCCAGGGACAATGACAATGAGAGAGGCATGCCCAGGGGAGCAGAACATTATCCCAAACTTCCAGCCTTCGTGTTTCCTAATTGGAACTCGCCCCAGCCCAATACTGAATCTTAGGCTGTGCCTTGGGCTAGGGTTAGGGTTAGGGTTATGCCTAGGGTTAGGGTTCAGAAAACCACAAGGCCCAGAGCTCCATGGACACTGACAGTGAGAAAGGCATGCCCAGGAGAGCACAACATTCCCCCAAAACTTTAGCCTTCGTTTTTCCTAATCGGAACTCACCTCAGCCCAATGCTGAATGTTAGGCTGCGGCTAGGGTTAGGGTTAGGGTTCCGCCTAGGGTTAGGGTTCTGAAAACCACAAGGCCCGGAGCTCCAGGGACAATGACAATGAGAAAGGCATGCCCAGGGGAGCACAACATTATCCCAAATTTCCAGCCTTCGTTTTTCCTAATTGGAACTCGCCTCAGCCCAATGCTTAATCTTAGGCTGTTCCTCGGGTTAGGAATAGGGTTAGGGTTCCGCCTAGGGTTAGGGTTCAGAAAACCACAAGGCCCGGAGCTCCAGGGACAATGACAATGAGAAAGGCATGCCCAGGGGAGCACAACATTACCCCAAACTTCCAGCCTTCGTGTTTCCTAATTGGAACTCGATTCAGCCAAATGCTGAATCTTAGGCTGTGCCTTGGGCTAGGGTTAGGGTTAGGGTTATGCCTAGGGTTAGGGTTCAGAAAACCACAAGGCCCAGAGCTCCATGGACACTGACAGTGAGAAAGGCATGCCCAGGAGAGCACAACATTCCCCCAAAACTTTAGCCTTCATTTTTCCTAATCGGAACTCACCTCAGCCCAATGCTGAATGTTAGGCTGCGGCTAGGGTTAGGGTTAGGGTTACGCCTAGGGTTAGGGTTCAGAAAACCACAAAGCCCTGAGCTCCAGGGACAATGACAATGAGAAAGGCAGGCCCAGGGGAGCACAGCATTACCCCAAAATTTTAGCCTTCGTATTTCCTAATCGTAAATCACCTCAGCCCAATGCTCTTTCTTTGGCTGTGCTTTGGGCTAGGGTTAGGGTTAGGGTTTCGCCTAGGGTTAGGGTTCAGAAAAACACAAGGCCCAGAGCTCCAGGGACATTGACTATGAGAAAGGCATGCCAAGGGGAGGACCGCATTGTCCCAAACTTGTAGCCTTCATGTTTTCCTAACCGGAACTCATCTCAGCCCAATGATCTGTCTTTGGCTGCACCTAGGGTTAGGGTTAGGGTTACACCTAGGGTTAGGGTTCAGAAAACCACAAGGCCCTGAGCTTCAGAGACAATGACAATGAGAAAGGCATGCCCAGGGGAGCGCAGCACTGTCCTAATATTACAGCTTTCCTATTTGCCCCATTGGAACTCACCTCAGCCCAATGCTGTTAATTAGCCTGAACCTAGTACTAGGGTTAGGGTTCCACCTAGGGTTAAGGTTAAGAAAACGAAAAGGCTTACAGCTATAGGGACACTGACAGCAAGAAAGGCATGCCTAGGGGACAGCATCTTTTCCCCAACCTTACAGCCTTCATGTTTTCCGAATCGGAACTCGCCTCAGCCCAATGCTGTATCTTAGGCTGCGCCTTGGGCTAGGTTTAGGGTTCGGGTTATGCCTAGGGTTAGGGTTCAGAAGACCACAAGGCCCAGATCTCCAGGGACAATGACAATGAGAGAGGCATGCCCAGGGGAGCACAATATTATCCCAAAACTTTAGCCTTCATTTTTCCTAATCGGAACTCGCCTCAGCCCAATGCTTAATCTTAGGCTGTTCCTCAGGTTAGGAGTAGGGTTAGGGTTTCACCTAGGGTTAGGGTTAAGAAAACCACAAGGCCAGATCTCCAGGGACATTGGCAGTGAGAAACGCACGCCAAGGGGAGGACCGCATTGTCCCAAACTTGTAGCCTTCATGTTTTCCTAACCGGAACTCATCTCAGCCCAATGTTCTGTCTTTGGCTGCACCTAGGGTTAGGGTTAGGGTTACGCCTAGGGTTAGGGTTCAGAAAACCACAAAGCCCTGAGCTCCAGGGACAATGACAATGAGAAAGGCAGGCCCAGGGGAGCACAGCATTACCCCAAAATTTTAGCCTTCCCATTTCCTAATCGGAAATCACCTCAGCCCAATGCTCTTTCTTTGGCTGTGCTTTGGGCTAGGGTTAGGGTTAGGGTTTCGCCTAGGGTTAGGGTTCAGAAAAACACAAGGCCCAGAGCTCCAGGGACATTGACTATGAGAAAGGCATGCCAAGGGGAGGACCGCATTGTCCCAAACTTGTAGCCTTCATGTTTTCCTAACCGGAACTCATCTCAGCCCAATGTTCTGTCTTTGGCTGCACCTAGGCTTAGGGTTAGGGTTCCGCCTAGGGTTAGGGTTCAGAAAACCACAAGGCCCAGAGCTCCAGGGACAATGACAATGAGAGAGGCATGCCCAGGGGAGCAGAACATTATCCCAAACTTCCAGCCTTCGTGTTTCCTAATTGGAACTCGCCCCAGCCCAATGCTGAATCTTAGGCTGTGCCTTGGGCTAGGGTTAGGGTTAGGGTTATGCCTAGGGTTAGGGTTCAGAAAACCACAAGGCCCAGAGCTCCATGGACACTGACAGTGAGAAAGGCATGCCCAGGAGAGCACAACATTCCCCCAAAACTTTAGCCTTCGTTTTTCCTAATCGGAACTCACCTCAGCCCAATGCTGAATGTTAGGCTGCGGCTAGGGTTAGGGTTAGGGTTCCGCCTAGGGTTAGGGTTCTGAAAACCACAAGGCCCGGAGCTCCAGGGACAATGACAATGAGAAAGGCATGCCCAGGGGAGCACAAATTATCCCAAATTTCCAGCCTTCGTGTTTCCTAATTGGAACTCGCCTCAGCCCAATGCTTAATCTTAGGCTGTTCCTCGGGTTAGGAATAGGGTTAGGGTTCCGCCTAGGGTTAGGGTTCAGAAAACCACAAGGCCCGGAGCTCCAGGGACAATGACAATGAGAAAGGCATGCCCAGGGGAGCACAACATTACCCCAAACTTCCAGCCTTCGTGTTTCCTAATTGGAACTCGATTCAGCCAAATGCTGAATCTTAGGCTGTGCCTTGGGCTAGGGTTAGGGTTAGGGTTATGCCTAGGGTTAGGGTTCAGAAAACCACAAGGCCCAGAGCTCCATGGACACTGACAGTGAGAAAGGCATGCCCAGGAGAGCACAACATTCCCCCAAAACTTTAGCCTTCGTTTTTCCTAATCGGAACTCACCTCAGCCCAATGCTGAATGTTAGGCTGCGGCTAGGGTTTGGGTTAGGGTTACGCCTAGGGTTAGGGTTCAGAAAACCACAAAGCCCTGAGCTCCAGGGACAATGACAATGAGAAAGGCAGGCCCAGGGGAGCACAGCATTACCCCAAAATTTTAGCCTTCGTATTTCCTAATCGTAAATCACCTCAGCCCAATGCTCTTTCTTTGGCTGTGCTTTGGGCTAGGGTTAGGGTTAGGGTTTCGCCTAGGGTTAGGGTTCAGAAAAACACAAGGCCCAGAGCTCCAGGGACATTGACTATGAGAAAGGCATGCCAAGGGGAGGACCGCATTGTCCCAAACTTGTAGCCTTCATGTTTTCCTAACCGGAACTCATCTCAGCCCAATGTTCTGTCTTTGGCTGCACCTAGGCTTAGGGTTAGGGTTCCGCCTAGGGTTAGGGTTCAGAAAACCACAAGGCCCAGAGCTCCAGGGACAATGACAATGAGAGAGGCATGCCCAGGGGAGCAGAACATTATCCCAAACTTCCAGCCTTCGTGTTTCCTAATTGGAACTCGCCCCAGCCCAATACTGAATCTTAGGCTGTGCCTTGGGCTAGGGTTAGGGTTAGGGTTATGCCTAGGGTTAGGGTTCAGAAAACCACAAGGCCCAGAGCTCCATGGACACTGACAGTGAGAAAGGCATGCCCAGGAGAGCACAACATTCCCCCAAAACTTTAGCCTTCGTTTTTCCTAATCGGAACTCACCTCAGCCCAATGCTGAATGTTAGGCTGCGGCTAGGGTTAGGGTTAGGGTTACGCCTAGGGTTAGGGTTCAGAAAACCACAAAGCCCTGAGCTCCAGGGACAATGACAATGAGAAAGGCAGGCCCAGGGGAGCACAGCATTACCCCAAAATTTTAGCCTTCCTATTTCCTAATCGGAAATCACCTCAGCCCAATGCTCTTTCTTTGGCTGTGCTTTGGGCTAGGGTTAGGGTTAGGGTTTCGCCTAGGGTTAGGGTTCAGAAAAACACAAGGCCCAGAGCTCCAGGGACATTGACTATGAGAAAGGCATGCCAAGGGGAGGACCGCATTGTCCCAAACTTGTAGCCTTCATGTTTTCCTAACCGGAACTCATCTCAGCCCAATGATCTGTCTTTGGCTGCACCTAGGGTTAGGGTTAGGGTTACACCTAGGGTTAGGGTTCAGAAAACCACAAGGCCCTGAGCTTCAGAGACAATGACAATGAGAAAGGCATGCCCAGGGGAGCGCAGCACTGTCCTAATATTACAGCTTTCCTATTTGCCCCATTGGAACTCACCTCAGCCCAATGCTGTTAATTAGCCTGAACCTAGTACTAGGGTTAGGGTTCCACCTAGGGTTAAGGTTAAGAAAACGAAAAGGCTTACAGCTATAGGGACACTGACAGCAAGAAAGGCATGCCTAGGGGACAGCATCTTTTCCCCAACCTTACAGCCTTCATGTTTTCCGAATCGGAACTCGCCTCAGCCCAATGCTGTATCTTAGGCTGCGCCTTGGGCTAGGTTTAGGGTTCGGGTTATGCCTAGGGTTAGGGTTCAGAAGACCACAAGGCCCAGATCTCCAGGGACAATGACAATGAGAGAGGCATGCCCAGGGGAGCACAATATTATCCCAAAACTTTAGCCTTCATTTTTCCTAATCGGAACTCGCCTCAGCCCAATGCTTAATCTTAGGCTGTTCCTCAGGTTAGGAGTAGGGTTAGGGTTTCACCTAGGGTTAGGGTTCAGAAAACCACAAGGCCAGATCTCCAGGGACATTGGCAGTGAGAAACGCACGCCAAGGGGAGGACCGCATTGTCCCAAACTTGTAGCCTTCATGTTTTCCTAACCGGAACTCATCTCAGCCCAATGTTCTGTCTTTGGCTGCACCTAGGGTTAGGGTTAGGGTTACGCCTAGGGTTAGGGTTCAGAAAACCACAAAGCCCTGAGCTCCAGGGACGCTGACAATGAGAAAGGCATGCCAAGGGGATTGCATCTTTACCCCAACCTTGCAGTTGTCATGTTTTATAAATTGGAACTCACCTCAGCCCAATGCTCTATCTTAGGCTGTGCCTTGGGCTAGGGTTAGGGTTAGGGTTATGCCTAGGGTTAGGGTTCCGAAAACCACAAGGCCCAGAGCTCCAGGGACAATGACAATGAGAGAGGCATGCCCAGGGGAGCAGAACATTATCCCAAACTTCCAGCCTTCGTGTTTCCTAATTGGAACTCGCCCCAGCCCAATGCTGAATCTTAGGCTGTGCCTTGGGCTAGGGTTAGGGTTAGGGTTATGCCTAGGGTTAGGGTTCAGAAAACCACAAGGCCCAGAGCTCCATGGACACTGACAGTGAGAAAGGCATGCCCAGGAGAGCACAACATTCCCCCAAAACTTTAGCCTTCGTTTTTCCTAATCGGAACTCACCTCAGCCCAATGCTGAATGTTAGGCTGCGGCTAGGGTTAGGGTTAGGGTTACGCCTAGGGTTAGGGTTCAGAAAACCACAAAGCCCTGAGCTCCAGGGACAATGACAATGAGAAAGGCAGGCCCAGGGGAGCACAGCATTACCCCAAAATTTTAGCCTTCCTATTTCCTAATCGGAAATCACCTCAGCCCAATGCTCTTTCTTTGGCTGTGCTTTGGGCTAGGGTTAGGGTTAGGGTTTCGCCTAGGGTTAGGGTTCAGAAAAACACAAGGCCCAGAGCTCCAGGGACATTGACTATGAGAAAGGCACGCCAAGGGGAGGACCGCATTGTCCCAAACTTGTAGCCTTCATGTTTTCCTAACCGGAACTCATCTCAGCCCAATGTTCTGTCTTTGGCTGCACCTAGGCTTAGGGTTAGGGTTCCGCCTAGGGTTAGGGTTCAGAAAACCACAAGGCCCAGAGCTCCAGGGACAATGACAATGAGAGAGGCATGCCCAGGGGAGCAGAACATTATCCCAAACTTCCAGCCTTCGTGTTTCCTAATTGGAACTCGCCCCAGCCCAATACTGAATCTTAGGCTGTGCCTTGGGCTAGGGTTAGGGTTAGGGTTATGCCTAGGGTTAGGGTTCAGAAAACCACAAGGCCCAGAGCTCCATGGACACTGACAGTGAGAAAGGCATGCCCAGGAGAGCACAACATTCCCCCAAAACTTTAGCCTTCGTTTTTCCTAATCGGAACTCACCTCAGCCCAATGCTGAATGTTAGGCTGCGGCTAGGGTTAGGGTTAGGGTTCCGCCTAGGGTTAGGGTTCTGAAAACCACAAGGCCCGGAGCTCCAGGGACAATGACAATGAGAAAGGCATGCCCAGGGGAGCACAACATTATCCCAAATTTCCAGCCTTCGTTTTTCCTAATTGGAACTCGCCTCAGCCCAATGCTTAATCTTAGGCTGTTCCTCGGGTTAGGAATAGGGTTAGGGTTCCGCCTAGGGTTAGGGTTCAGAAAACCACAAGGCCCGGAGCTCCAGGGACAATGACAATGAGAAAGGCATGCCCAGGGGAGCACAACATTACCCCAAACTTCCAGCCTTCGTGTTTCCTAATTGGAACTCGATTCAGCCAAATGCTGAATCTTAGGCTGTGCCTTGGGCTAGGGTTAGGGTTAGGGTTATGCCTAGGGTTAGGGTTCAGAAAACCACAAGGCCCAGAGCTCCATGGACACTGACAGTGAGAAAGGCATGCCCAGGAGAGCACAACATTCCCCCAAAACTTTAGCCTTCATTTTTCCTAATCGGAACTCACCTCAGCCCAATGCTGAATGTTAGGCTGCGGCTAGGGTTAGGGTTAGGGTTCCGCCTAGGGTTAGGGTTCAGAAAACCACAAAGCCCTGAGCTCCAGGGACAATGACAATGAGAAAGGCAGGCCCAGGGGAGCACAGCATTACCCCAAAATTTTAGCCTTCGTATTTCCTAATCGTAAATCACCTCAGCCCAATGCTCTTTCTTTGGCTGTGCTTTGGGCTAGGGTTAGGGTTAGGGTTTCGCCTAGGGTTAGGGTTCAGAAAAACACAAGGCCCAGAGCTCCAGGGACATTGACTATGAGAAAGGCATGCCAAGGGGAGGACCGCATTGTCCCAAACTTGTAGCCTTCATGTTTTCCTAACCGGAACTCATCTCAGCCCAATGATCTGTCTTTGGCTGCACCTAGGGTTAGGGTTAGGGTTACACCTAGGGTTAGGGTTCAGAAAACCACAAGGCCCTGAGCTTCAGAGACAATGACAATGAGAAAGGCATGCCCAGGGGAGCGCAGCACTGTCCTAATATTACAGCTTTCCTATTTGCCCCATTGGAACTCACCTCAGCCCAATGCTGTTAATTAGCCTGAACCTAGTACTAGGGTTAGGGTTCCACCTAGGGTTAAGGTTAAGAAAACGAAAAGGCTTACAGCTATAGGGACACTGACAGCAAGAAAGGCATGCCTAGGGGACAGCATCTTTTCCCCAACCTTACAGCCTTCATGTTTTCCGAATCGGAACTCGCCTCAGCCCAATGCTGTATCTTAGGCTGCGCCTTGGGCTAGGTTTAGGGTTCGGGTTATGCCTAGGGTTAGGGTTCAGAAGACCACAAGGCCCAGATCTCCAGGGACAATGACAATGAGAGAGGCATGCCCAGGGGAGCACAATATTATCCCAAAACTTTAGCCTTCATTTTTCCTAATCGGAACTCGCCTCAGCCCAATGCTTAATCTTAGGTTGTTCCTCAGGTTAGGAGTAGGGTTAGGGTTTCACCTAGGGTTAGGGTTAAGAAAACCACAAGGCCAGATCTCCAGGGACATTGGCAGTGAGAAACGCACGCCAAGGGGAGGACCGCATTGTCCCAAACTTGTAGCCTTCATGTTTTCCTAACCGGAACTCATCTCAGCCCAATGTTCTGTCTTTGGCTGCACCTAGGGTTAGGGTTAGGGTTACGCCTAGGGTTAGGGTTCAGAAAACCACAAAGCCCTGAGCTCCAGGGACAATGACAATGAGAAAGGCAGGCCCAGGGGAGCACAGCATTACCCCAAAATTTTAGCCTTCCTATTTCCTAATCGGAAATCACCTCAGCCCAATGCTCTTTCTTTGGCTGTGCTTTGGGCTAGGGTTAGGGTTAGGGTTTCGCCTAGGGTTAGGGTTCAGAAAAACACAAGGCCCAGAGCTCCAGGGACATTGACTATGAGAAAGGCATGCCAAGGGGAGGACCGCATTGTCCCAAACTTGTAGCCTTCATGTTTTCCTAACCGGAACTCATCTCAGCCCAATGTTCTGTCTTTGGCTGCACCTAGGCTTAGGGTTAGGGTTCCGCCTAGGGTTAGGGTTCAGAAAACCACAAGGCCCAGAGCTCCAGGGACAATGACAATGAGAGAGGCATGCCCAGGGGAGCAGAACATTATCCCAAACTTCCAGCCTTCGTGTTTCCTAATTGGAACTCGCCCCAGCCCAATGCTGAATCTTAGGCTGTGCCTTGGGCTAGGGTTAGGGTTAGGGTTATGCCTAGGGTTAGGGTTCAGAAAACCACAAGGCCCAGAGCTCCATGGACACTGACAGTGAGAAAGGCATGCCCTGGAGAGCACAACATTCCCCCAAAACTTTAGCCTTCGTTTTTCCTAATCGGAACTCACCTCAGCCCAATGCTGAATGTTAGGCTGCGGCTAGGGTTAGGGTTAGGGTTCCGCCTAGGGTTAGGGTTCTGAAAACCACAAGGCCCGGAGCTCCAGGGACAATGACAATGAGAAAGGCATGCCCAGGGGAGCACAACATTATCCCAAATTTCCAGCCTTCGTGTTTCCTAATTGGAACTCGCCTCAGCCCAATGCTTAATCTTAGGCTGTTCCTCGGGTTAGGAATAGGGTTAGGGTTCCGCCTAGGGTTAGGGTTCAGAAAACCACAAGGCCCGGAGCTCCAGGGACAATGACAATGAGAAAGGCATGCCCAGGGGAGCACAACATTACCCCAAACTTCCAGCCTTCGTGTTTCCTAATTGGAACTCGATTCAGCCAAATGCTGAATCTTAGGCTGTGCCTTGGGCTAGGGTTAGGGTTAGGGTTATGCCTAGGGTTAGGGTTCAGAAAACCACAAGGCCCAGAGCTCCATGGACACTGACAGTGAGAAAGGCATGCCCAGGAGAGCACAACATTCCCCCAAAACTTTAGCCTTCGTTTTTCCTAATCGGAACTCACCTCAGCCCAATGCTGAATGTTAGGCTGCGGCTAGGGTTTGGGTTAGGGTTACGCCTAGGGTTAGGGTTCAGAAAACCACAAAGCCCTGAGCTCCAGGGACAATGACAATGAGAAAGGCAGGCCCAGGGGAGCACAGCATTACCCCAAAATTTTAGCCTTCCTATTTCCTAATCGGAAATCACCTCAGCCCAATGCTCTTTCTTTGGCTGTGCTTTGGGCTAGGGTTAGGGTTAGGGTTTCGCCTAGGGTTAGGGTTCAGAAAAACACAAGGCCCAGAGCTCCAGGGACATTGACTATGAGAAAGGCATGCCAAGGGGAGGACCGCATTGTCCCAAACTTGTAGCCTTCATGTTTTCCTAACCGGAACTCATCTCAGCCCAATGTTCTGTCTTTGGCTGCACCTAGGCTTAGGGTTAGGGTTCCGCCTAGGGTTAGGGTTCAGAAAACCACAAGGCCCAGAGCTCCAGGGACAATGACAATGAGAGAGGCATGCCCAGGGGAGCAGAACATTATCCCAAACTTCCAGCCTTCGTGTTTCCTAATTGGAACTCGCCCCAGCCCAATACTGAATCTTAGGCTGTGCCTTGGGCTAGGGTTAGGGTTAGGGTTATGCCTAGGGTTAGGGTTCAGAAAACCACAAGGCCCAGAGCTCCATGGACACTGACAGTGAGAAAGGCATGCCCAGGAGAGCACAACATTCCCCCAAAATTTTAGCCTTCGTTTTTCCTAATCGGAACTCACCTCAGCCCAATGCTGAATGTTAGGCTGCGGCTAGGGTTAGGGTTAGGGTTCCGCCTAGGGTTAGGGTTCTGAAAACCACAAGGCCCGGAGCTCCAGGGACAATGACAATGAGAAAGGCATGCCCAGGGGAGCACAACATTATCCCAAATTTCCAGCCTTCGTGTTTCCTAATTGGAACTCGCCTCAGCCCAATGCTTAATCTTAGGCTGTTCCTCGGGTTAGGAATAGGGTTAGGGTTCCGCCTAGGGTTAGGGTTCAGAAAACCACAAGGCCCGGAGCTCCAGGGACAATGACAATGAGAAAGGCATGCCCAGGGGAGCACAACATTACCCCAAACTTCCAGCCTTCGTGTTTCCTAATTGGAACTCGATTCAGCCAAATGCTGAATCTTAGGCTGTGCCTTGGGCTAGGGTTAGGGTTAGGGTTATGCCTAGGGTTAGGGTTCAGAAAACCACAAGGCCCAGAGCTCCATGGACACTGACAGTGAGAAAGGCATGCCCAGGAGAGCACAACATTCCCCCAAAACTTTAGCCTTCGTTTTTCCTAATCGGAACTCACCTCAGCCCAATGCTGAATGTTAGGCTGCGGCTAGGGTTTGGGTTAGGGTTACGCCTAGGGTTAGGGTTCAGAAAACCACAAAGCCCTGAGCTCCAGGGACAATGACAATGAGAAAGGCAGGCCCAGGGGAGCACAGCATTACCCCAAAATTTTAGCCTTCCTATTTCCTAATCGGAAATCACCTCAGCCCAATGCTCTTTCTTTGGCTGTGCTTTGGGCTAGGGTTAGGGTTAGGGTTTCGCCTAGGGTTAGGGTTCAGAAAAACACAAGGCCCAGAGCTCCAGGGACATTGACTATGAGAAAGGCATGCCAAGGGGAGGACCGCATTGTCCCAAACTTGTAGCCTTCATGTTTTCCTAACCGGAACTCATCTCAGCCCAATGTTCTGTCTTTGGCTGCACCTAGGCTTAGGGTTAGGGTTCCGCCTAGGGTTAGGGTTCAGAAAACCACAAGGCCCAGAGCTCCAGGGACAATGACAATGAGAGAGGCATGCCCAGGGGAGCAGAACATTATCCCAAACTTCCAGCCTTCGTGTTTCCTAATTGGAACTCGCCCCAGCCCAATACTGAATCTTAGGCTGTGCCTTGGGCTAGGGTTAGGGTTAGGGTTATGCCTAGGGTTAGGGTTCAGAAAACCACAAGGCCCAGAGCTCCATGGACACTGACAGTGAGAAAGGCATGCCCAGGAGAGCACAACATTCCCCCAAAATTTTAGCCTTCGTTTTTCCTAATCGGAACTCACCTCAGCCCAATGCTGAATGTTAGGCTGCGGCTAGGGTTAGGGTTAGGGTTCCGCCTAGGGTTAGGGTTCTGAAAACCACAAGGCCCGGAGCTCCAGGGACAATGACAATGAGAAAGGCAGGCCCAGGGGAGCACAACATTATCCCAAATTTCCAGCCTTCGTTTTTCCTAATTGGAAATCACCTCAGCCCAATGCTCTTTCTTTGGCTGTGCTTTGGGCTAGGGTTAGGGTTAGGGTTTCGCCTAGGGTTAGGGTTCAGAAAAACACAAGGCCCAGAGCTCCAGGGACATTGACTATGAGAAAGGCACGCCAAGGGGAGGACCGCATTGTCCCAAACTTGTAGCCTTCATGTTTTCCTAACCGGAACTCATCTCAGCCCAATGTTCTGTCTTTGGCTGCACCTAGGCTTAGGGTTAGGGTTCCGCCTAGGGTTAGGGTTCAGAAAACCACAAGGCCCAGAGCTCCAGGGACAATGACAATGAGAGAGGCATGCCCAGGGGAGCAGAACATTATCCCAAACTTCCAGCCTTCGTGTTTCCTAATTGGAACTCGCCCCAGCCCAATACTGAATCTTAGGCTGTGCCTTGGGCTAGGGTTAGGGTTAGGGTTATGCCTAGGGTTAGGGTTCAGAAAACCACAAGGCCCAGAGCTCCATGGACACTGACAGTGAGAAAGGCATGCCCAGGAGAGCACAACATTCCCCCAAAACTTTAGCCTTCGTTTTTCCTAATCGGAACTCACCTCAGCCCAATGCTGAATGTTAGGCTGCGGCTAGGGTTAGGGTTAGGGTTCCGCCTAGGGTTAGGGTTCTGAAAACCACAAGGCCCGGAGCTCCAGGGACAATGACAATGAGAAAGGCATGCCCAGGGGAGCACAACATTATCCCAAATTTCCAGCCTTCGTTTTTCCTAATTGGAACTCGCCTCAGCCCAATGCTTAATCTTAGGCTGTTCCTCGGGTTAGGAATAGGGTTAGGGTTCCGCCTAGGGTTAGGGTTCAGAAAACCACAAGGCCCGGAGCTCCAGGGACAATGACAATGAGAAAGGCATGCCCAGGGGAGCACAACATTACCCCAAACTTCCAGCCTTCGTGTTTCCTAATTGGAACTCGATTCAGCCAAATGCTGAATCTTAGGCTGTGCCTTGGGCTAGGGTTAGGGTTAGGGTTATGCCTAGGGTTAGGGTTCAGAAAACCACAAGGCCCAGAGCTCCATGGACACTGACAGTGAGAAAGGCATGCCCAGGAGAGCACAACATTCCCCCAAAACTTTAGCCTTCATTTTTCCTAATCGGAACTCACCTCAGCCCAATGCTGAATGTTAGGCTGCGGCTAGGGTTAGGGTTAGGGTTCCGCCTAGGGTTAGGGTTCAGAAAACCACAAAGCCCTGAGCTCCAGGGACAATGACAATGAGAAAGGCAGGCCCAGGGGAGCACAGCATTACCCCAAAATTTTAGCCTTCGTATTTCCTAATCGTAAATCACCTCAGCCCAATGCTCTTTCTTTGGCTGTGCTTTGGGCTAGGGTTAGGGTTAGGGTTTCGCCTAGGGTTAGGGTTCAGAAAAACACAAGGCCCAGAGCTCCAGGGACATTGACTATGAGAAAGGCATGCCAAGGGGAGGACCGCATTGTCCCAAACTTGTAGCCTTCATGTTTTCCTAACCGGAACTCATCTCAGCCCAATGATCTGTCTTTGGCTGCACCTAGGGTTAGGGTTAGGGTTACACCTAGGGTTAGGGTTCAGAAAACCACAAGGCCCTGAGCTTCAGAGACAATGACAATGAGAAAGGCATGCCCAGGGGAGCGCAGCACTGTCCTAATATTACAGCTTTCCTATTTGCCCCATTGGAACTCACCTCAGCCCAATGCTGTTAATTAGCCTGAACCTAGTACTAGGGTTAGGGTTCCACCTAGGGTTAAGGTTAAGAAAACGAAAAGGCTTACAGCTATAGGGACACTGACAGCAAGAAAGGCATGCCTAGGGGACAGCATCTTTTCCCCAACCTTACAGCCTTCATGTTTTCCGAATCGGAACTCGCCTCAGCCCAATGCTGTATCTTAGGCTGCGCCTTGGGCTAGGTTTAGGGTTCGGGTTATGCCTAGGGTTAGGGTTCAGAAGACCACAAGGCCCAGATCTCCAGGGACAATGACAATGAGAGAGGCATGCCCAGGGGAGCACAATATTATCCCAAAACTTTAGCCTTCATTTTTCCTAATCGGAACTCGCCTCAGCCCAATGCTTAATCTTAGGCTGTTCCTCAGGTTAGGAGTAGGGTTAGGGTTTCACCTAGGGTTAGGGTTAAGAAAACCACAAGGCCAGATCTCCAGGGACATTGGCAGTGAGAAACGCACGCCAAGGGGAGGACCGCATTGTCCCAAACTTGTAGCCTTCATGTTTTCCTAACCGGAACTCATCTCAGCCCAATGTTCTGTCTTTGGCTGCACCTAGGGTTAGGGTTAGGGTTACGCCTAGGGTTAGGGTTCAGAAAACCACAAAGCCCTGCGCTCCAGGGACAATGACAATGAGAAAGGCAGGCCCAGGGGAGTACAGCATTACCCCAAAATTTTAGCCTTCCCATTTCCTAATCGGAAATCACCTCAGCCCAATGCTCTTTCTTTGGCTGTGCTTTGGGCTAGGGTTAGGGTTAGGGTTTCGCCTAGGGTTAGGGTTCAGAAAAACACAAGGCCCAGAGCTCCAGGGACATTGACTATGAGAAAGGCACGCCAAGGGGAGGACCGCATTGTCCCAAACTTGTAGCCTTCATGTTTTCCTAACCGGAACTCATCTCAGCCCAATGTTCTGTCTTTGGCTGCACCTAGGCTTAGGGTTAGGGTTCCGCCTAGGGTTAGGGTTCAGAAAACCACAAGGCCCAGAGCTCCAGGGACAATGACAATGAGAGAGGCATGCCCAGGGGAGCAGAACATTATCCCAAACTTCCAGCCTTCGTGTTTCCTAATTGGAACTCGCCCCAGCCCAATGCTGAATCTTAGGCTGTGCCTTGGGCTAGGGTTAGGGTTAGGGTTATGCCTAGGGTTAGGGTTCAGAAAACCACAAGGCCCAGAGCTCCATGGACACTGACAGTGAGAAAGGCATGCCCAGGAGAGCACAACATTCCCCCAAAACTTTAGCCTTCGTTTTTCCTAATCGGAACTCACCTCAGCCCAATGCTGAATGTTAGGCTGCGGCTAGGGTTAGGGTTAGGGTTCCGCCTAGGGTTAGGGTTCTGAAAACCACAAGGCCCGGAGCTCCAGGGACAATGACAATGAGAAAGGCATGCCCAGGGGAGCACAACATTATCCCAAATTTCCAGCCTTCGTGTTTCCTAATTGGAACTCGCCTCAGCCCAATGCTTAATCTTAGGCTGTTCCTCGGGTTAGGAATAGGGTTAGGGTTCCGCCTAGGGTTAGGGTTCAGAAAACCACAAGGCCCGGAGCTCCAGGGACAATGACAATGAGAAAGGCATGCCCAGGGGAGCACAACATTACCCCAAACTTCCAGCCTTCGTGTTTCCTAATTGGAACTCGATTCAGCCAAATGCTGAATCTTAGGCTGTGCCTTGGGCTAGGGTTAGGGTTAGGGTTATGCCTAGGGTTAGGGTTCAGAAAACCACAAGGCCCAGAGCTCCATGGACACTGACAGTGAGAAAGGCATGCCCAGGAGAGCACAACATTCCCCCAAAACTTTAGCCTTCGTTTTTCCTAATCGGAACTCACCTCAGCCCAATGCTGAATGTTAGGCTGCGGCTAGGGTTAGGATTAGGGTTCCGCCTAGGGTTAGGGTTCAGAAAACCACAAAGCCCTGAGCTCCAGGGACAATGACAATGAGAAAGGCAGGCCCAGGGGAGCACAGCATTACCCCAAAATTTTAGCCTTCCTATTTCCTAATCGGAAATCACCTCAGCCCAATGCTCTTTCTTTGGCTGTGCTTTGGGCTAGGGTTAGGGTTAGGGTTTCGCCTAGGGTTAGGGTTCAGAAAAACACAAGGCCCAGAGCTCCAGGGACATTGACTATGAGAAAGGCACGCCAAGGGGAGGACCGCATTGTCCCAAACTTGTAGCCTTCATGTTTTCCTAACCGGAACTCATCTCAGCCCAATGTTCTGTCTTTGGCTGCACCTAGGCTTAGGGTTAGGGTTCCGCCTAGGGTTAGGGTTCAGAAAACCACAAGGCCCAGAGCTCCAGGGACAATGACAATGAGAGAGGCATGCCCAGGGGAGCAGAACATTATCCCAAACTTCCAGCCTTCGTGTTTCCTAATTGGAACTCGCCCCAGCCCAATACTGAATCTTAGGCTGTGCCTTGGGCTAGGGTTAGGGTTAGGGTTATGCCTAGGGTTAGGGTTCAGAAAACCACAAGGCCCAGAGCTCCATGGACACTGACAGTGAGAAAGGCATGCCCAGGAGAGCACAACATTCCCCCAAAACTTTAGCCTTCGTTTTTCCTAATCGGAACTCACCTCAGCCCAATGCTGAATGTTAGGCTGCGGCTAGGGTTAGGGTTAGGGTTCCGCCTAGGGTTAGGGTTCTGAAAACCACAAGGCCCGGAGCTCCAGGGACAATGACAATGAGAAAGGCATGCCCAGGGGAGCACAACATTATCCCAAATTTCCAGCCTTCGTTTTTCCTAATTGGAACTCGCCTCAGCCCAATGCTTAATCTTAGGCTGTTCCTCGGGTTAGGAATAGGGTTAGGGTTCCGCCTAGGGTTAGGGTTCAGAAAACCACAAGGCCCGGAGCTCCAGGGACAATGACAATGAGAAAGGCATGCCCAGGGGAGCACAACATTACCCCAAACTTCCAGCCTTCGTGTTTCCTAATTGGAACTCGATTCAGCCAAATGCTGAATCTTAGGCTGTGCCTTGGGCTAGGGTTAGGGTTAGGGTTATGCCTAGGGTTAGGGTTCAGAAAACCACAAGGCCCAGAGCTCCATGGACACTGACAGTGAGAAAGGCATGCCCAGGAGAGCACAACATTCCCCCAAAACTTTAGCCTTCATTTTTCCTAATCGGAACTCACCTCAGCCCAATGCTGAATGTTAGGCTGCGGCTAGGGTTAGGGTTAGGGTTACGCCTAGGGTTAGGGTTCAGAAAACCACAAAGCCCTGAGCTCCAGGGACAATGACAATGAGAAAGGCAGGCCCAGGGGAGCACAGCATTACCCCAAAATTTTAGCCTTCGTATTTCCTAATCGTAAATCACCTCAGCCCAATGCTCTTTCTTTGGCTGTGCTTTGGGCTAGGGTTAGGGTTAGGGTTTCGCCTAGGGTTAGGGTTCAGAAAAACACAAGGCCCAGAGCTCCAGGGACATTGACTATGAGAAAGGCATGCCAAGGGGAGGACCGCATTGTCCCAAACTTGTAGCCTTCATGTTTTCCTAACCGGAACTCATCTCAGCCCAATGATCTGTCTTTGGCTGCACCTAGGGTTAGGGTTAGGGTTACACCTAGGGTTAGGGTTCAGAAAACCACAAGGCCCTGAGCTTCAGAGACAATGACAATGAGAAAGGCATGCCCAGGGGAGCGCAGCACTGTCCTAATATTACAGCTTTCCTATTTGCCCCATTGGAACTCACCTCAGCCCAATGCTGTTAATTAGCCTGAACCTAGTACTAGGGTTAGGGTTCCACCTAGGGTTAAGGTTAAGAAAACGAAAAGGCTTACAGCTATAGGGACACTGACAGCAAGAAAGGCATGCCTAGGGGACAGCATCTTTTCCCCAACCTTACAGCCTTCATGTTTTCCGAATCGGAACTCGCCTCAGCCCAATGCTGTATCTTAGGCTGCGCCTTGGGCTAGGTTTAGGGTTCGGGTTATGCCTAGGGTTAGGGTTCAGAAGACCACAAGGCCCAGATCTCCAGGGACAATGACAATGAGAGAGGCATGCCCAGGGGAGCACAATATTATCCCAAAACTTTAGCCTTCATTTTTCCTAATCGGAACTCGCCTCAGCCCAATGCTTAATCTTAGGCTGTTCCTCAGGTTAGGAGTAGGGTTAGGGTTTCACCTAGGGTTAGGGTTAAGAAAACCACAAGGCCAGATCTCCAGGGACATTGGCAGTGAGAAACGCACGCCAAGGGGAGGACCGCATTGTCCCAAACTTGTAGCCTTCATGTTTTCCTAACCGGAACTCATCTCAGCCCAATGTTCTGTCTTTGGCTGCACCTAGGGTTAGGGTTAGGGTTACGCCTAGGGTTAGGGTTCAGAAAACCACAAAGCCCTGAGCTCCAGGGACAATGACAATGAGAAAGGCAGGCCCAGGGGAGCACAGTATTACCCCAAAATTTTAGCCTTCCCATTTCCTAATCGGAAATCACCTCAGCCCAATGCTCTTTCTTTGGCTGTGCTTTGGGCTAGGGTTAGGGTTAGGGTTTCGCCTAGGGTTAGGGTTCAGAAAAACACAAGGCCCAGAGCTCCAGGGACATTGACTATGAGAAAGGCATGCCAAGGGGAGGACCGCATTGTCCCAAACTTGTAGCCTTCATGTTTTCCTAACCGGAACTCATCTCAGCCCAATGTTCTGTCTTTGGCTGCACCTAGGCTTAGGGTTAGGGTTCCGCCTAGGGTTAGGGTTCAGAAAACCACAAGGCCCAGAGCTCCAGGGACAATGACAATGAGAGAGGCATGCCCAGGGGAGCAGAACATTATCCCAAACTTCCAGCCTTCGTGTTTCCTAATTGGAACTCGCCCCAGCCCAATGCTGAATCTTAGGCTGTGCCTTGGGCTAGGGTTAGGGTTAGGGTTATGCCTAGGGTTAGGGTTCAGAAAACCACAAGGCCCAGAGCTCCATGGACACTGACAGTGAGAAAGGCATGCCCAGGAGAGCACAACATTCCCCCAAAACTTTAGCCTTCGTTTTTCCTAATCGGAACTCACCTCAGCCCAATGCTGAATGTTAGGCTGCGGCTAGGGTTAGGGTTAGGGTTCCGCCTAGGGTTAGGGTTCTGAAAACCACAAGGCCCGGAGCTCCAGGGACAATGACAATGAGAAAGGCATGCCCAGGGGAGCACAAATTATCCCAAATTTCCAGCCTTCGTGTTTCCTAATTGGAACTCGCCTCAGCCCAATGCTTAATCTTAGGCTGTTCCTCGGGTTAGGAATAGGGTTAGGGTTCCGCCTAGGGTTAGGGTTCAGAAAACCACAAGGCCCGGAGCTCCAGGGACAATGACAATGAGAAAGGCATGCCCAGGGGAGCACAACATTACCCCAAACTTCCAGCCTTCGTGTTTCCTAATTGGAACTCGATTCAGCCAAATGCTGAATCTTAGGCTGTGCCTTGGGCTAGGGTTAGGGTTAGGGTTATGCCTAGGGTTAGGGTTCAGAAAACCACAAGGCCCAGAGCTCCATGGACACTGACAGTGAGAAAGGCATGCCCAGGAGAGCACAACATTCCCCCAAAACTTTAGCCTTCGTTTTTCCTAATCGGAACTCACCTCAGCCCAATGCTGAATGTTAGGCTGCGGCTAGGGTTTGGGTTAGGGTTACGCCTAGGGTTAGGGTTCAGAAAACCACAAAGCCCTGAGCTCCAGGGACAATGACAATGAGAAAGGCAGGCCCAGGGGAGCACAGCATTACCCCAAAATTTTAGCCTTCGTATTTCCTAATCGTAAATCACCTCAGCCCAATGCTCTTTCTTTGGCTGTGCTTTGGGCTAGGGTTAGGGTTAGGGTTTCGCCTAGGGTTAGGGTTCAGAAAAACACAAGGCCCAGAGCTCCAGGGACATTGACTATGAGAAAGGCATGCCAAGGGGAGGACCGCATTGTCCCAAACTTGTAGCCTTCATGTTTTCCTAACCGGAACTCATCTCAGCCCAATGTTCTGTCTTTGGCTGCACCTAGGCTTAGGGTTAGGGTTCCGCCTAGGGTTAGGGTTCAGAAAACCACAAGGCCCAGAGCTCCAGGGACAATGACAATGAGAGAGGCATGCCCAGGGGAGCAGAACATTATCCCAAACTTCCAGCCTTCGTGTTTCCTAATTGGAACTCGCCCCAGCCCAATACTGAATCTTAGGCTGTGCCTTGGGCTAGGGTTAGGGTTAGGGTTATGCCTAGGGTTAGGGTTCAGAAAACCACAAGGCCCAGAGCTCCATGGACACTGACAGTGAGAAAGGCATGCCCAGGAGAGCACAACATTCCCCCAAAACTTTAGCCTTCGTTTTTCCTAATCGGAACTCACCTCAGCCCAATGCTGAATGTTAGGCTGCGGCTAGGGTTAGGGTTAGGGTTCCGCCTAGGGTTAGGGTTCAGAAAACCACAAAGCCCTGAGCTCCAGGGACAATGACAATGAGAAAGGCAGGCCCAGGGGAGCACAGCATTACCCCAAAATTTTAGCCTTCGTATTTCCTAATCGTAAATCACCTCAGCCCAATGCTCTTTCTTTGGCTGTGCTTTGGGCTAGGGTTAGGGTTAGGGTTTCGCCTAGGGTTAGGGTTCAGAAAAACACAAGGCCCAGAGCTCCAGGGACATTGACTATGAGAAAGGCATGCCAAGGGGAGGACCGCATTGTCCCAAACTTGTAGCCTTCATGTTTTCCTAACCGGAACTCATCTCAGCCCAATGATCTGTCTTTGGCTGCACCTAGGGTTAGGGTTAGGGTTACACCTAGGGTTAGGGTTCAGAAAACCACAAGGCCCTGAGCTTCAGAGACAATGACAATGAGAAAGGCATGCCCAGGGGAGCGCAGCACTGTCCTAATATTACAGCTTTCCTATTTGCCCCATTGGAACTCACCTCAGCCCAATGCTGTTAATTAGCCTGAACCTAGTACTAGGGTTAGGGTTCCACCTAGGGTTAAGGTTAAGAAAACGAAAAGGCTTACAGCTATAGGGACACTGACAGCAAGAAAGGCATGCCTAGGGGACAGCATCTTTTCCCCAACCTTACAGCCTTCATGTTTTCCGAATCGGAACTCGCCTCAGCCCAATGCTGTATCTTAGGCTGCGCCTTGGGCTAGGTTTAGGGTTCGGGTTATGCCTAGGGTTAGGGTTCAGAAGACCACAAGGCCCAGATCTCCAGGGACAATGACAATGAGAGAGGCATGCCCAGGGGAGCACAATATTATCCCAAAACTTTAGCCTTCATTTTTCCTAATCGGAACTCGCCTCAGCCCAATGCTTAATCTTAGGCTGTTCCTCAGGTTAGGAGTAGGGTTAGGGTTTCACCTAGGGTTAGGGTTCAGAAAACCACAAGGCCAGATCTCCAGGGACATTGGCAGTGAGAAACGCACGCCAAGGGGAGGACCGCATTGTCCCAAACTTGTAGCCTTCATGTTTTCCTAACCGGAACTCATCTCAGCCCAATGTTCTGTCTTTGGCTGCACCTAGGGTTAGGGTTAGGGTTACGCCTAGGGTTAGGGTTCAGAAAACCACAAAGCCCTGAGCTCCAGGGACGCTGACAATGAGAAAGGCATGCCAAGGGGATTGCATCTTTACCCCAACCTTGCAGTTGTCATGTTTTATAAATTGGAACTCACCTCAGCCCAATGCTCTATCTTAGGCTGTGCCTTGGGCTAGGGTTAGGGTTAGGGTTATGCCTAGGGTTAGGGTTCCGAAAACCACAAGGCCCAGAGCTCCAGGGACAATGACAATGAGAGAGGCATGCCCAGGGGAGCAGAACATTATCCCAAACTTCCAGCCTTCGTGTTTCCTAATTGGAACTCGCCCCAGCCCAATGCTGAATCTTAGGCTGTGCCTTGGGCTAGGGTTAGGGTTAGGGTTATGCCTAGGGTTAGGGTTCAGAAAACCACAAGGCCCAGAGCTCCATGGACACTGACAGTGAGAAAGGCATGCCCAGGAGAGCACAACATTCCCCCAAAACTTTAGCCTTCGTTTTTCCTAATCGGAACTCACCTCAGCCCAATGCTGAATGTTAGGCTGCGGCTAGGGTTAGGGTTAGGGTTACGCCTAGGGTTAGGGTTCAGAAAACCACAAAGCCCTGAGCTCCAGGGACAATGACAATGAGAAAGGCAGGCCCAGGGGAGCACAGCATTACCCCAAAATTTTAGCCTTCCTATTTCCTAATCGGAAATCACCTCAGCCCAATGCTCTTTCTTTGGCTGTGCTTTGGGCTAGGGTTAGGGTTAGGGTTTCGCCTAGGGTTAGGGTTCAGAAAAACACAAGGCCCAGAGCTCCAGGGACATTGACTATGAGAAAGGCACGCCAAGGGGAGGACCGCATTGTCCCAAACTTGTAGCCTTCATGTTTTCCTAACCGGAACTCATCTCAGCCCAATGTTCTGTCTTTGGCTGCACCTAGGCTTAGGGTTAGGGTTCCGCCTAGGGTTAGGGTTCAGAAAACCACAAGGCCCAGAGCTCCAGGGACAATGACAATGAGAGAGGCATGCCCAGGGGAGCAGAACATTATCCCAAACTTCCAGCCTTCGTGTTTCCTAATTGGAACTCGCCCCAGCCCAATACTGAATCTTAGGCTGTGCCTTGGGCTAGGGTTAGGGTTAGGGTTATGCCTAGGGTTAGGGTTCAGAAAACCACAAGGCCCAGAGCTCCATGGACACTGACAGTGAGAAAGGCATGCCCAGGAGAGCACAACATTCCCCCAAAACTTTAGCCTTCGTTTTTCCTAATCGGAACTCACCTCAGCCCAATGCTGAATGTTAGGCTGCGGCTAGGGTTAGGGTTAGGGTTCCGCCTAGGGTTAGGGTTCTGAAAACCACAAGGCCCGGAGCTCCAGGGACAATGACAATGAGAAAGGCATGCCCAGGGGAGCACAACATTATCCCAAATTTCCAGCCTTCGTTTTTCCTAATTGGAACTCGCCTCAGCCCAATGCTTAATCTTAGGCTGTTCCTCGGGTTAGGAATAGGGTTAGGGTTCCGCCTAGGGTTAGGGTTCAGAAAACCACAAGGCCCGGAGCTCCAGGGACAATGACAATGAGAAAGGCATGCCCAGGGGAGCACAACATTACCCCAAACTTCCAGCCTTCGTGTTTCCTAATTGGAACTCGATTCAGCCAAATGCTGAATCTTAGGCTGTGCCTTGGGCTAGGGTTAGGGTTAGGGTTATGCCTAGGGTTAGGGTTCAGAAAACCACAAGGCCCAGAGCTCCATGGACACTGACAGTGAGAAAGGCATGCCCAGGAGAGCACAACATTCCCCCAAAACTTTAGCCTTCATTTTTCCTAATCGGAACTCACCTCAGCCCAATGCTGAATGTTAGGCTGCGGCTAGGGTTAGGGTTAGGGTTCCGCCTAGGGTTAGGGTTCAGAAAACCACAAAGCCCTGAGCTCCAGGGACAATGACAATGAGAAAGGCAGGCCCAGGGGAGCACAGCATTACCCCAAAATTTTAGCCTTCGTATTTCCTAATCGTAAATCACCTCAGCCCAATGCTCTTTCTTTGGCTGTGCTTTGGGCTAGGGTTAGGGTTAGGGTTTCGCCTAGGGTTAGGGTTCAGAAAAACACAAGGCCCAGAGCTCCAGGGACATTGACTATGAGAAAGGCATGCCAAGGGGAGGACCGCATTGTCCCAAACTTGTAGCCTTCATGTTTTCCTAACCGGAACTCATCTCAGCCCAATGATCTGTCTTTGGCTGCACCTAGGGTTAGGGTTAGGGTTACACCTAGGGTTAGGGTTCAGAAAACCACAAGGCCCTGAGCTTCAGAGACAATGACAATGAGAAAGGCATGCCCAGGGGAGCGCAGCACTGTCCTAATATTACAGCTTTCCTATTTGCCCCATTGGAACTCACCTCAGCCCAATGCTGTTAATTAGCCTGAACCTAGTACTAGGGTTAGGGTTCCACCTAGGGTTAAGGTTAAGAAAACGAAAAGGCTTACAGCTATAGGGACACTGACAGCAAGAAAGGCATGCCTAGGGGACAGCATCTTTTCCCCAACCTTACAGCCTTCATGTTTTCCGAATCGGAACTCGCCTCAGCCCAATGCTGTATCTTAGGCTGCGCCTTGGGCTAGGTTTAGGGTTCGGGTTATGCCTAGGGTTAGGGTTCAGAAGACCACAAGGCCCAGATCTCCAGGGACAATGACAATGAGAGAGGCATGCCCAGGGGAGCACAATATTATCCCAAAACTTTAGCCTTCATTTTTCCTAATCGGAACTCGCCTCAGCCCAATGCTTAATCTTAGGCTGTTCCTCAGGTTAGGAGTAGGGTTAGGGTTTCACCTAGGGTTAGGGTTAAGAAAACCACAAGGCCAGATCTCCAGGGACATTGGCAGTGAGAAACGCACGCCAAGGGGAGGACCGCATTGTCCCAAACTTGTAGCCTTCATGTTTTCCTAACCGGAACTCATCTCAGCCCAATGTTCTGTCTTTGGCTGCACCTAGGGTTAGGGTTAGGGTTACGCCTAGGGTTAGGGTTCAGAAAACCACAAAGCCCTGAGCTCCAGGGACAATGACAATGAGAAAGGCAGGCCCAGGGGAGCACAGCATTACCCCAAAATTTTAGCCTTCCTATTTCCTAATCGGAAATCACCTCAGCCCAATGCTCTTTCTTTGGCTGTGCTTTGGGCTAGGGTTAGGGTTAGGGTTTCGCCTAGGGTTAGGGTTCAGAAAAACACAAGGCCCAGAGCTCCAGGGACATTGACTATGAGAAAGGCACGCCAAGGGGAGGACCGCATTGTCCCAAACTTGTAGCCTTCATGTTTTCCTAACCGGAACTCATCTCAGCCCAATGTTCTGTCTTTGGCTGCACCTAGGCTTAGGGTTAGGGTTCCGCCTAGGGTTAGGGTTCAGAAAACCACAAGGCCCAGAGCTCCAGGGACAATGACAATGAGAGAGGCATGCCCAGGGGAGCAGAACATTATCCCAAACTTCCAGCCTTCGTGTTTCCTAATTGGAACTCGCCCCAGCCCAATGCTGAATCTTAGGCTGTGCCTTGGGCTAGGGTTAGGGTTAGGGTTATGCCTAGGGTTAGGGTTCAGAAAACCACAAGGCCCAGAGCTCCATGGACACTGACAGTGAGAAAGGCATGCCCTGGAGAGCACAACATTCCCCCAAAACTTTAGCCTTCGTTTTTCCTAATCGGAACTCACCTCAGCCCAATGCTGAATGTTAGGCTGCGGCTAGGGTTAGGGTTAGGGTTCCGCCTAGGGTTAGGGTTCTGAAAACCACAAGGCCCGGAGCTCCAGGGACAATGACAATGAGAAAGGCATGCCCAG
The DNA here is from genome assembly GCF_041296385.1 of Aphelocoma coerulescens. Taxonomy (NCBI): domain Eukaryota; kingdom Metazoa; phylum Chordata; class Aves; order Passeriformes; family Corvidae; genus Aphelocoma; species Aphelocoma coerulescens. Next base: position 96,786,196 of record NC_091015.1, on the reverse strand, counting down.
GGGAGCACAACATTATCCCAAATTTCCAGCCTTCGTGTTTCCTAATTGGAACTCGCCTCAGCCCAATGCTTAATCTTAGGCTGTTCCTCGGGTTAGGAATAGGGTTAGGGTTCCGCCTAGGGTTAGGGTTCAGAAAACCACAAGGCCCGGAGCTCCAGGGACAATGACAATGAGAAAGGCATGCCCAGGGGAGCACAACATTACCCCAAACTTCCAGCCTTCGTGTTTCCTAATTGGAACTCGATTCAGCCAAATGCTGAATCTTAGGCTGTGCCTTGGGCTAGGGTTAGGGTTAGGGTTATGCCTAGGGTTAGGGTTCAGAAAACCACAAGGCCCAGAGCTCCATGGACACTGACAGTGAGAAAGGCATGCCCAGGAGAGCACAACATTCCCCCAAAACTTTAGCCTTCGTTTTTCCTAATCGGAACTCACCTCAGCCCAATGCTGAATGTTAGGCTGCGGCTAGGGTTTGGGTTAGGGTTACGCCTAGGGTTAGGGTTCAGAAAACCACAAAGCCCTGAGCTCCAGGGACAATGACAATGAGAAAGGCAGGCCCAGGGGAGCACAGCATTACCCCAAAATTTTAGCCTTCCTATTTCCTAATCGGAAATCACCTCAGCCCAATGCTCTTTCTTTGGCTGTGCTTTGGGCTAGGGTTAGGGTTAGGGTTTCGCCTAGGGTTAGGGTTCAGAAAAACACAAGGCCCAGAGCTCCAGGGACATTGACTATGAGAAAGGCATGCCAAGGGGAGGACCGCATTGTCCCAAACTTGTAGCCTTCATGTTTTCCTAACCGGAACTCATCTCAGCCCAATGTTCTGTCTTTGGCTGCACCTAGGCTTAGGGTTAGGGTTCCGCCTAGGGTTAGGGTTCAGAAAACCACAAGGCCCAGAGCTCCAGGGACAATGACAATGAGAGAGGCATGCCCAGGGGAGCAGAACATTATCCCAAACTTCCAGCCTTCGTGTTTCCTAATTGGAACTCGCCCCAGCCCAATACTGAATCTTAGGCTGTGCCTTGGGCTAGGGTTAGGGTTAGGGTTATGCCTAGGGTTAGGGTTCAGAAAACCACAAGGCCCAGAGCTCCATGGACACTGACAGTGAGAAAGGCATGCCCAGGAGAGCACAACATTCCCCCAAAATTTTAGCCTTCGTTTTTCCTAATCGGAACTCACCTCAGCCCAATGCTGAATGTTAGGCTGCGGCTAGGGTTAGGGTTAGGGTTACGCCTAGGGTTAGGGTTCAGAAAACCACAAAGCCCTGAGCTCCAGGGACAATGACAATGAGAAAGGCAGGCCCAGGGGAGCACAGCATTACCCCAAAATTTTAGCCTTCCTATTTCCTAATCGGAAATCACCTCAGCCCAATGCTCTTTCTTTGGCTGTGCTTTGGGCTAGGGTTAGGGTTAGGGTTTCGCCTAGGGTTAGGGTTCAGAAAAACACAAGGCCCAGAGCTCCAGGGACATTGACTATGAGAAAGGCATGCCAAGGGGAGGACCGCATTGTCCCAAACTTGTAGCCTTCATGTTTTCCTAACCGGAACTCATCTCAGCCCAATGTTCTGTCTTTGGCTGCACCTAGGCTTAGGGTTAGGGTTCCGCCTAGGGTTAGGGTTCAGAAAACCACAAGGCCCAGAGCTCCAGGGACAATGACAATGAGAGAGGCATGCCCAGGGGAGCAGAACATTATCCCAAACTTCCAGCCTTCGTGTTTCCTAATTGGAACTCGCCCCAGCCCAATACTGAATCTTAGGCTGTGCCTTGGGCTAGGGTTAGGGTTAGGGTTATGCCTAGGGTTAGGGTTCAGAAAACCACAAGGCCCAGAGCTCCATGGACACTGACAGTGAGAAAGGCATGCCCAGGAGAGCACAACATTCCCCCAAAATTTTAGCCTTCGTTTTTCCTAATCGGAACTCACCTCAGCCCAATGCTGAATGTTAGGCTGCGGCTAGGGTTAGGGTTAGGGTTCCGCCTAGGGTTAGGGTTCTGAAAACCACAAGGCCCGGAGCTCCAGGGACAATGACAATGAGAAAGGCAGGCCCAGGGGAGCACAACATTATCCCAAATTTCCAGCCTTCGTTTTTCCTAATTGGAAATCACCTCAGCCCAATGCTCTTTCTTTGGCTGTGCTTTGGGCTAGGGTTAGGGTTAGGGTTTCGCCTAGGGTTAGGGTTCAGAAAAACACAAGGCCCAGAGCTCCAGGGACATTGACTATGAGAAAGGCACGCCAAGGGGAGGACCGCATTGTCCCAAACTTGTAGCCTTCATGTTTTCCTAACCGGAACTCATCTCAGCCCAATGTTCTGTCTTTGGCTGCACCTAGGCTTAGGGTTAGGGTTCCGCCTAGGGTTAGGGTTCAGAAAACCACAAGGCCCAGAGCTCCAGGGACAATGACAATGAGAGAGGCATGCCCAGGGGAGCAGAACATTATCCCAAACTTCCAGCCTTCGTGTTTCCTAATTGGAACTCGCCCCAGCCCAATGCTGAATCTTAGGCTGTGCCTTGGGCTAGGGTTAGGGTTAGGGTTATGCCTAGGGTTAGGGTTCAGAAAACCACAAGGCCCAGAGCTCCATGGACACTGACAGTGAGAAAGGCATGCCCAGGAGAGCACAACATTCCCCCAAAACTTTAGCCTTCGTTTTTCCTAATCGGAACTCACCTCAGCCCAATGCTGAATGTTAGGCTGCGGCTAGGGTTAGGGTTAGGGTTCCGCCTAGGGTTAGGGTTCTGAAAACCACAAGGCCCGGAGCTCCAGGGACAATGACAATGAGAAAGGCATGCCCAGGGGAGCACAACATTATCCCAAATTTCCAGCCTTCGTTTTTCCTAATTGGAACTCGCCTCAGCCCAATGCTTAATCTTAGGCTGTTCCTCGGGTTAGGAATAGGGTTAGGGTTCCGCCTAGGGTTAGGGTTCAGAAAACCACAAGGCCCGGAGCTCCAGGGACAATGACAATGAGAAAGGCATGCCCAGGGGAGCACAACATTACCCCAAACTTCCAGCCTTCGTGTTTCCTAATTGGAACTCGATTCAGCCAAATGCTGAATCTTAGGCTGTGCCTTGGGCTAGGGTTAGGGTTAGGGTTATGCCTAGGGTTAGGGTTCAGAAAACCACAAGGCCCAGAGCTCCATGGACACTGACAGTGAGAAAGGCATGCCCAGGAGAGCACAACATTCCCCCAAAACTTTAGCCTTCATTTTTCCTAATCGGAACTCACCTCAGCCCAATGCTGAATGTTAGGCTGCGGCTAGGGTTAGGGTTAGGGTTCCGCCTAGGGTTAGGGTTCAGAAAACCACAAAGCCCTGAGCTCCAGGGACAATGACAATGAGAAAGGCAGGCCCAGGGGAGCACAGCATTACCCCAAAATTTTAGCCTTCGTATTTCCTAATTGTAAATCACCTCAGCCCAATGCTCTTTCTTTGGCTGTGCTTTGGGCTAGGGTTAGGGTTAGGGTTTCGCCTAGGGTTAGGGTTCAGAAAAACACAAGGCCCAGAGCTCCAGGGACATTGACTATGAGAAAGGCATGCCAAGGGGAGGACCGCATTGTCCCAAACTTGTAGCCTTCATGTTTTCCTAACCGGAACTCATCTCAGCCCAATGATCTGTCTTTGGCTGCACCTAGGGTTAGGGTTAGGGTTACACCTAGGGTTAGGGTTCAGAAAACCACAAGGCCCTGAGCTTCAGAGACAATGACAATGAGAAAGGCATGCCCAGGGGAGCGCAGCACTGTCCTAATATTACAGCTTTCCTATTTGCCCCATTGGAACTCACCTCAGCCCAATGCTGTTAATTAGCCTGAACCTAGTACTAGGGTTAGGGTTCCACCTAGGGTTAAGGTTAAGAAAACGAAAAGGCTTACAGCTATAGGGACACTGACAGCAAGAAAGGCATGCCTAGGGGACAGCATCTTTTCCCCAACCTTACAGCCTTCATGTTTTCCGAATCGGAACTCGCCTCAGCCCAATGCTGTATCTTAGGCTGCGCCTTGGGCTAGGTTTAGGGTTCGGGTTATGCCTAGGGTTAGGGTTCAGAAGACCACAAGGCCCAGATCTCCAGGGACAATGACAATGAGAGAGGCATGCCCAGGGGAGCACAATATTATCCCAAAACTTTAGCCTTCATTTTTCCTAATCGGAACTCTCCTCAGCCCAATGCTTAATCTTAGGCTGTTCCTCAGGTTAGGAGTAGGGTTAGGGTTTCACCTAGGGTTAGGGTTAAGAAAACCACAAGGCCAGATCTCCAGGGACATTGGCAGTGAGAAACGCACGCCAAGGGGAGGACCGCATTGTCCCAAACTTGTAGCCTTCATGTTTTCCTAACCGGAACTCATCTCAGCCCAATGTTCTGTCTTTGGCTGCACCTAGGGTTAGGGTTAGGGTTACGCCTAGGGTTAGGGTTCAGAAAACCACAAAGCCCTGAGCTCCAGGGACAATGACAATGAGAAAGGCAGGCCCAGGGGAGCACAGCATTACCCCAAAATTTTAGCCTTCCTATTTCCTAATCGGAAATCACCTCAGCCCAATGCTCTTTCTTTGGCTGTGCTTTGGGCTAGGGTTAGGGTTAGGGTTTCGCCTAGGGTTAGGGTTCAGAAAAACACAAGGCCCAGAGCTCCAGGGACATTGACTATGAGAAAGGCACGCCAAGGGGAGGACCGCATTGTCCCAAACTTGTAGCCTTCATGTTTTCCTAACCGGAACTCATCTCAGCCCAATGTTCTCTCTTTGGCTGCACCTAGGCTTAGGGTTAGGGTTCCGCCTAGGGTTAGGGTTCAGAAAACCACAAGGCCCAGAGCTCCAGGGACAATGACAATGAGAGAGGCATGCCCAGGGGAGCAGAACATTATCCCAAACTTCCAGCCTTCGTGTTTCCTAATTGGAACTCGCCCCAGCCCAATGCTGAATCTTAGGCTGTGCCTTGGGCTAGGGTTAGGGTTAGGGTTATGCCTAGGGTTAGGGTTCAGAAAACCACAAGGCCCAGAGCTCCATGGACACTGACAGTGAGAAAGGCATGCCCTGGAGAGCACAACATTCCCCCAAAACTTTAGCCTTCGTTTTTCCTAATCGGAACTCACCTCAGCCCAATGCTGAATGTTAGGCTGCGGCTAGGGTTAGGGTTAGGGTTCCGCCTAGGGTTAGGGTTCTGAAAACCACAAGGCCCGGAGCTCCAGGGACAATGACAATGAGAAAGGCAGGCCCAGGGGAGCACAACATTATCCCAAATTTCCAGCCTTCGTTTTTCCTAATTGGAAATCACCTCAGCCCAATGCTCTTTCTTTGGCTGTGCTTTGGGCTAGGGTTAGGGTTAGGGTTTCGCCTAGGGTTAGGGTTCAGAAAAACACAAGGCCCAGAGCTCCAGGGACATTGACTATGAGAAAGGCACGCCAAGGGGAGGACCGCATTGTCCCAAACTTGTAGCCTTCATGTTTTCCTAACCGGAACTCATCTCAGCCCAATGTTCTGTCTTTGGCTGCACCTAGGCTTAGGGTTAGGGTTCCGCCTAGGGTTAGGGTTCAGAAAACCACAAGGCCCAGAGCTCCAGGGACAATGACAATGAGAGAGGCATGCCCAGGGGAGCAGAACATTATCCCAAACTTCCAGCCTTCGTGTTTCCTAATTGGAACTCGCCCCAGCCCAATGCTGAATCTTAGGCTGTGCCTTGGGCTAGGGTTAGGGTTAGGGTTATGCCTAGGGTTAGGGTTCAGAAAACCACAAGGCCCAGAGCTCCATGGACACTGACAGTGAGAAAGGCATGCCCAGGAGAGCACAACATTCCCCCAAAACTTTAGCCTTCGTTTTTCCTAATCGGAACTCACCTCAGCCCAATGCTGAATGTTAGGCTGCGGCTAGGGTTAGGGTTAGGGTTCCGCCTAGGGTTAGGGTTCTGAAAACCACAAGGCCCGGAGCTCCAGGGACAATGACAATGAGAAAGGCATGCCCAGGGGAGCACAACATTATCCCAAATTTCCAGCCTTCGTTTTTCCTAATTGGAACTCGCCTCAGCCCAATGCTTAATCTTAGGCTGTTCCTCGGGTTAGGAATAGGGTTAGGGTTCCGCCTAGGGTTAGGGTTCAGAAAACCACAAGGCCCGGAGCTCCAGGGACAATGACAATGAGAAAGGCATGCCCAGGGGAGCACAACATTACCCCAAACTTCCAGCCTTCGTGTTTCCTAATTGGAACTCGATTCAGCCAAATGCTGAATCTTAGGCTGTGCCTTGGGCTAGGGTTAGGGTTAGGGTTATGCCTAGGGTTAGGGTTCAGAAAACCACAAGGCCCAGAGCTCCATGGACACTGACAGTGAGAAAGGCATGCCCAGGAGAGCACAACATTCCCCCAAAACTTTAGCCTTCATTTTTCCTAATCGGAACTCACCTCAGCCCAATGCTGAATGTTAGGCTGCGGCTAGGGTTAGGGTTAGGGTTCCGCCTAGGGTTAGGGTTCAGAAAACCACAAAGCCCTGAGCTCCAGGGACAATGACAATGAGAAAGGCAGGCCCAGGGGAGCACAGCATTACCCCAAAATTTTAGCCTTCGTATTTCCTAATTGTAAATCACCTCAGCCCAATGCTCTTTCTTTGGCTGTGCTTTGGGCTAGGGTTAGGGTTAGGGTTTCGCCTAGGGTTAGGGTTCAGAAAAACACAAGGCCCAGAGCTCCAGGGACATTGACTATGAGAAAGGCATGCCAAGGGGAGGACCGCATTGTCCCAAACTTGTAGCCTTCATGTTTTCCTAACCGGAACTCATCTCAGCCCAATGATCTGTCTTTGGCTGCACCTAGGGTTAGGGTTAGGGTTACACCTAGGGTTAGGGTTCAGAAAACCACAAGGCCCTGAGCTTCAGAGACAATGACAATGAGAAAGGCATGCCCAGGGGAGCGCAGCACTGTCCTAATATTACAGCTTTCCTATTTGCCCCATTGGAACTCACCTCAGCCCAATGCTGTTAATTAGCCTGAACCTAGTACTAGGGTTAGGGTTCCACCTAGGGTTAAGGTTAAGAAAACGAAAAGGCTTACAGCTATAGGGACACTGACAGCAAGAAAGGCATGCCTAGGGGACAGCATCTTTTCCCCAACCTTACAGCCTTCATGTTTTCCGAATCGGAACTCGCCTCAGCCCAATGCTGTATCTTAGGCTGCGCCTTGGGCTAGGTTTAGGGTTCGGGTTATGCCTAGGGTTAGGGTTCAGAAGACCACAAGGCCCAGATCTCCAGGGACAATGACAATGAGAGAGGCATGCCCAGGGGAGCACAATATTATCCCAAAACTTTAGCCTTCATTTTTCCTAATCGGAACTCTCCTCAGCCCAATGCTTAATCTTAGGCTGTTCCTCAGGTTAGGAGTAGGGTTAGGGTTTCACCTAGGGTTAGGGTTAAGAAAACCACAAGGCCAGATCTCCAGGGACATTGGCAGTGAGAAACGCACGCCAAGGGGAGGACCGCATTGTCCCAAACTTGTAGCCTTCATGTTTTCCTAACCGGAACTCATCTCAGCCCAATGTTCTGTCTTTGGCTGCACCTAGGGTTAGGGTTAGGGTTACGCCTAGGGTTAGGGTTCAGAAAACCACAAAGCCCTGAGCTCCAGGGACAATGACAATGAGAAAGGCAGGCCCAGGGGAGCACAGCATTACCCCAAAATTTTAGCCTTCCTATTTCCTAATCGGAAATCACCTCAGCCCAATGCTCTTTCTTTGGCTGTGCTTTGGGCTAGGGTTAGGGTTAGGGTTTCGCCTAGGGTTAGGGTTCAGAAAAACACAAGGCCCAGAGCTCCAGGGACATTGACTATGAGAAAGGCACGCCAAGGGGAGGACCGCATTGTCCCAAACTTGTAGCCTTCATGTTTTCCTAACCGGAACTCATCTCAGCCCAATGTTCTCTCTTTGGCTGCACCTAGGCTTAGGGTTAGGGTTCCGCCTAGGGTTAGGGTTCAGAAAACCACAAGGCCCAGAGCTCCAGGGACAATGACAATGAGAGAGGCATGCCCAGGGGAGCAGAACATTATCCCAAACTTCCAGCCTTCGTGTTTCCTAATTGGAACTCGCCCCAGCCCAATGCTGAATCTTAGGCTGTGCCTTGGGCTAGGGTTAGGGTTAGGGTTATGCCTAGGGTTAGGGTTCAGAAAACCACAAGGCCCAGAGCTCCATGGACACTGACAGTGAGAAAGGCATGCCCTGGAGAGCACAACATTCCCCCAAAACTTTAGCCTTCGTTTTTCCTAATCGGAACTCACCTCAGCCCAATGCTGAATGTTAGGCTGCGGCTAGGGTTAGGGTTAGGGTTCCGCCTAGGGTTAGGGTTCTGAAAACCACAAGGCCCGGAGCTCCAGGGACAATGACAATGAGAAAGGCATGCCCAGGGGAGCACAACATTATCCCAAATTTCCAGCCTTCGTGTTTCCTAATTGGAACTCGCCTCAGCCCAATGCTTAATCTTAGGCTGTTCCTCGGGTTAGGAATAGGGTTAGGGTTCCGCCTAGGGTTAGGGTTCAGAAAACCACAAGGCCCGGAGCTCCAGGGACAATGACAATGAGAAAGGCATGCCCAGGGGAGCACAACATTACCCCAAACTTCCAGCCTTCGTGTTTCCTAATTGGAACTCGATTCAGCCAAATGCTGAATCTTAGGCTGTGCCTTGGGCTAGGGTTAGGGTTAGGGTTATGCCTAGGGTTAGGGTTCAGAAAACCACAAGGCCCAGAGCTCCATGGACACTGACAGTGAGAAAGGCATGCCCAGGAGAGCACAACATTCCCCCAAAACTTTAGCCTTCGTTTTTCCTAATCGGAACTCACCTCAGCCCAATGCTGAATGTTAGGCTGCGGCTAGGGTTTGGGTTAGGGTTACGCCTAGGGTTAGGGTTCAGAAAACCACAAAGCCCTGAGCTCCAGGGACAATGACAATGAGAAAGGCAGGCCCAGGGGAGCACAGCATTACCCCAAAATTTTAGCCTTCCTATTTCCTAATCGGAAATCACCTCAGCCCAATGCTCTTTCTTTGGCTGTGCTTTGGGCTAGGGTTAGGGTTAGGGTTTCGCCTAGGGTTAGGGTTCAGAAAAACACAAGGCCCAGAGCTCCAGGGACATTGACTATGAGAAAGGCATGCCAAGGGGAGGACCGCATTGTCCCAAACTTGTAGCCTTCATGTTTTCCTAACCGGAACTCATCTCAGCCCAATGTTCTGTCTTTGGCTGCACCTAGGCTTAGGGTTAGGGTTCCGCCTAGGGTTAGGGTTCAGAAAACCACAAGGCCCAGAGCTCCAGGGACAATGACAATGAGAGAGGCATGCCCAGGGGAGCAGAACATTATCCCAAACTTCCAGCCTTCGTGTTTCCTAATTGGAACTCGCCCCAGCCCAATACTGAATCTTAGGCTGTGCCTTGGGCTAGGGTTAGGGTTAGGGTTATGCCTAGGGTTAGGGTTCAGAAAACCACAAGGCCCAGAGCTCCATGGACACTGACAGTGAGAAAGGCATGCCCAGGAGAGCACAACATTCCCCCAAAATTTTAGCCTTCGTTTTTCCTAATCGGAACTCACCTCAGCCCAATGCTGAATGTTAGGCTGCGGCTAGGGTTAGGGTTAGGGTTCCGCCTAGGGTTAGGGTTCTGAAAACCACAAGGCCCGGAGCTCCAGGGACAATGACAATGAGAAAGGCATGCCCAGGGGAGCACAACATTATCCCAAATTTCCAGCCTTCGTTTTTCCTAATTGGAACTCGCCTCAGCCCAATGCTTAATCTTAGGCTGTTCCTCGGGTTAGGAATAGGGTTAGGGTTCCGCCTAGGGTTAGGGTTCAGAAAACCACAAGGCCCGGAGCTCCAGGGACAATGACAATGAGAAAGGCATGCCCAGGGGAGCACAACATTACCCCAAACTTCCAGCCTTCGTGTTTCCTAATTGGAACTCGATTCAGCCAAATGCTGAATCTTAGGCTGTGCCTTGGGCTAGGGTTAGGGTTAGGGTTATGCCTAGGGTTAGGGTTCAGAAAACCACAAGGCCCAGAGCTCCATGGACACTGACAGTGAGAAAGGCATGCCCAGGAGAGCACAACATTCCCCCAAAACTTTAGCCTTCATTTTTCCTAATCGGAACTCACCTCAGCCCAATGCTGAATGTTAGGCTGCGGCTAGGGTTAGGGTTAGGGTTACGCCTAGGGTTAGGGTTCAGAAAACCACAAAGCCCTGAGCTCCAGGGACAATGACAATGAGAAAGGCAGGCCCAGGGGAGCACAGCATTACCCCAAAATTTTAGCCTTCGTATTTCCTAATCGTAAATCACCTCAGCCCAATGCTCTTTCTTTGGCTGTGCTTTGGGCTAGGGTTAGGGTTAGGGTTTCGCCTAGGGTTAGGGTTCAGAAAAACACAAGGCCCAGAGCTCCAGGGACATTGACTATGAGAAAGGCATGCCAAGGGGAGGACCGCATTGTCCCAAACTTGTAGCCTTCATGTTTTCCTAACCGGAACTCATCTCAGCCCAATGATCTGTCTTTGGCTGCACCTAGGGTTAGGGTTAGGGTTACACCTAGGGTTAGGGTTCAGAAAACCACAAGGCCCTGAGCTTCAGAGACAATGACAATGAGAAAGGCATGCCCAGGGGAGCGCAGCACTGTCCTAATATTACAGCTTTCCTATTTGCCCCATTGGAACTCACCTCAGCCCAATGCTGTTAATTAGCCTGAACCTAGTACTAGGGTTAGGGTTCCACCTAGGGTTAAGGTTAAGAAAACGAAAAGGCTTACAGCTATAGGGACACTGACAGAAAGAAAGGCATGCCTAGGGGACAGCATCTTTTCCCCAACCTTACAGCCTTCATGTTTTCCGAATCGGAACTCGCCTCAGCCCAATGCTGTATCTTAGGCTGCGCCTTGGGCTAGGTTTAGGGTTCGGGTTATGCCTAGGGTTAGGGTTCAGAAGACCACAAGGCCCAGATCTCCAGGGACAATGACAATGAGAGAGGCATGCCCAGGGGAGCACAATATTATCCCAAAACTTTAGCCTTCATTTTTCCTAATCGGAACTCGCCTCAGCCCAATGCTTAATCTTAGGCTGTTCCTCAGGTTAGGAGTAGGGTTAGGGTTTCACCTAGGGTTAGGGTTAAGAAAACCACAAGGCCAGATCTCCAGGGACATTGGCAGTGAGAAACGCACGCCAAGGGGAGGACCGCATTGTCCCAAACTTGTAGCCTTCATGTTTTCCTAACCGGAACTCATCTCAGCCCAATGTTCTGTCTTTGGCTGCACCTAGGGTTAGGGTTAGGGTTACGCCTAGGGTTAGGGTTCAGAAAACCACAAAGCCCTGAGCTCCAGGGACGCTGACAATGAGAAAGGCATGCCAAGGGGATTGCATCTTTACCCCAACCTTGCAGTTGTCATGTTTTATAAATTGGAACTCACCTCAGCCCAATGCTCTATCTTAGGCTGTGCCTTGGGCTAGGGTTAGGGTTAGGGTTATGCCTAGGGTTAGGGTTCCGAAAACCACAAGGCCCAGAGCTCCAGGGACAATGACAATGAGAGAGGCATGCCCAGGGGAGCAGAACATTATCCCAAACTTCCAGCCTTCGTGTTTCCTAATTGGAACTCGCCCCAGCCCAATGCTGAATCTTAGGCTGTGCCTTGGGCTAGGGTTAGGGTTAGGGTTATGCCTAGGGTTAGGGTTCAGAAAACCACAAGTCCCAGAGCTCCATGGACACTGACAGTGAGAAAGGCATGCCCAGGAGAGCACAACATTCCCCCAAAACTTTAGCCTTCGTTTTTCCTAATCGGAACTCACCTCAGCCCAATGCTGAATGTTAGGCTGCGGCTAGGGTTAGGGTTAGGGTTCCACCTAGGGTTAGGGTTCTGAAAACCACAAGGCCCGGAGCTCCAGGGACAATGACAATGAGAAAGGCATGCCCAGGGGAGCACAACATTATCCCAAATTTCCAGCCTTCGTGTTTCCTAATTGGAACTCGCCTCAGCCCAATGCTTAATCTTAGGCTGTTCCTCGGGTTAGGAATAGGGTTAGGGTTCCGCCTAGGGTTAGGGTTCAGAAAACCACAAGGCCCGGAGCTCCAGGGACAATGACAATGAGAAAGGCATGCCCAGGGGAGCACAACATTACCCCAAACTTCCAGCCTTCGTGTTTCCTAATTGGAACTCGATTCAGCCAAATGCTGAATCTTAGGCTGTGCCTTGGGCTAGGGTTAGGGTTAGGGTTATGCCTAGGGTTAGGGTTCAGAAAACCACAAGGCCCAGAGCTCCATGGACACTGACAGTGAGAAAGGCATGCCCAGGAGAGCACAACATTCCCCCAAAACTTTAGCCTTCGTTTTTCCTAATCGGAACTCACCTCAGCCCAATGCTGAATGTTAGGCTGCGGCTAGGGTTTGGGTTAGGGTTACGCCTAGGGTTAGGGTTCAGAAAACCACAAAGCCCTGAGCTCCAGGGACAATGACAATGAGAAAGGCAGGCCCAGGGGAGCACAGCATTACCCCAAAATTTTAGCCTTCCTATTTCCTAATCGGAAATCACCTCAGCCCAATGCTCTTTCTTTGGCTGTGCTTTGGGCTAGGGTTAGGGTTAGGGTTTCGCCTAGGGTTAGGGTTCAGAAAAACACAAGGCCCAGAGCTCCAGGGACATTGACTATGAGAAAGGCACGCCAAGGGGAGGACCGCATTGTCCCAAACTTGTAGCCTTCATGTTTTCCTAACCGGAACTCATCTCAGCCCAATGTTCTGTCTTTGGCTGCACCTAGGCTTAGGGTTAGGGTTCCGCCTAGGGTTAGGGTTCAGAAAACCACAAGGCCCAGAGCTCCAGGGACAATGACAATGAGAGAGGCATGCCCAGGGGAGCAGAACATTATCCCAAACTTCCAGCCTTCGTGTTTCCTAATTGGAACTCGCCCCAGCCCAATGCTGAATCTTAGGCTGTGCCTTGGGCTAGGGTTAGGGTTAGGGTTATGCCTAGGGTTAGGGTTCAGAAAACCACAAGGCCCAGAGCTCCATGGACACTGACAGTGAGAAAGGCATGCCCAGGAGAGCACAACATTCCCCCAAAACTTTAGCCTTCGTTTTTCCTAATCGGAACTCACCTCAGCCCAATGCTGAATGTTAGGCTGCGGCTAGGGTTAGGGTTAGGGTTCCGCCTAGGGTTAGGGTTCTGAAAACCACAAGGCCCGGAGCTCCAGGGACAATGACAATGAGAAAGGCATGCCCAGGGGAGCACAAATTATCCCAAATTTCCAGCCTTCGTGTTTCCTAATTGGAACTCGCCTCAGCCCAATGCTTAATCTTAGGCTGTTCCTCGGGTTAGGAATAGGGTTAGGGTTCCGCCTAGGGTTAGGGTTCAGAAAACCACAAGGCCCGGAGCTCCAGGGACAATGACAATGAGAAAGGCATGCCCAGGGGAGCACAACATTACCCCAAACTTCCAGCCTTCGTGTTTCCTAATTGGAACTCGATTCAGCCAAATGCTGAATCTTAGGCTGTGCCTTGGGCTAGGGTTAGGGTTAGGGTTATGCCTAGGGTTAGGGTTCAGAAAACCACAAGGCCCAGAGCTCCATGGACACTGACAGTGAGAAAGGCATGCCCAGGAGAGCACAACATTCCCCCAAAACTTTAGCCTTCGTTTTTCCTAATCGGAACTCACCTCAGCCCAATGCTGAATGTTAGGCTGCGGCTAGGGTTTGGGTTAGGGTTACGCCTAGGGTTAGGGTTCAGAAAACCACAAAGCCCTGAGCTCCAGGGACAATGACAATGAGAAAGGCAGGCCCAGGGGAGCACAGCATTACCCCAAAATTTTAGCCTTCCTATTTCCTAATCGGAAATCACCTCAGCCCAATGCTCTTTCTTTGGCTGTGCTTTGGGCTAGGGTTAGGGTTAGGGTTTCGCCTAGGGTTAGGGTTCAGAAAAACACAAGGCCCAGAGCTCCAGGGACATTGACTATGAGAAAGGCATGCCAAGGGGAGGACCGCATTGTCCCAAACTTGTAGCCTTCATGTTTTCCTAACCGGAACTCATCTCAGCCCAATGATCTGTCTTTGGCTGCACCTAGGGTTAGGGTTAGGGTTACACCTAGGGTTAGGGTTCAGAAAACCACAAGGCCCTGAGCTTCAGAGACAATGACAATGAGAAAGGCATGCCCAGGGGAGCGCAGCACTGTCCTAATATTACAGCTTTCCTATTTGCCCCATTGGAACTCACCTCAGCCCAATGCTGTTAATTAGCCTGAACCTAGTACTAGGGTTAGGGTTCCACCTAGGGTTAAGGTTAAGAAAACGAAAAGGCTTACAGCTATAGGGACACTGACAGAAAGAAAGGCATGCCTAGGGGACAGCATCTTTTCCCCAACCTTACAGCCTTCATGTTTTCCGAATCGGAACTCGCCTCAGCCCAATGCTGTATCTTAGGCTGCGCCTTGGGCTAGGTTTAGGGTTCGGGTTATGCCTAGGGTTAGGGTTCAGAAGACCACAAGGCCCAGATCTCCAGGGACAATGACAATGAGAGAGGCATGCCCAGGGGAGCACAATATTATCCCAAAACTTTAGCCTTCATTTTTCCTAATCGGAACTCGCCTCAGCCCAATGCTTAATCTTAGGCTGTTCCTCAGGTTAGGAGTAGGGTTAAGGTTTCACCTAGGGTTAGGGTTAAGAAAACCACAAGGCCAGATCTCCAGGGACATTGGCAGTGAGAAACGCACGCCAAGGGGAGGACCGCATTGTCCCAAACTTGTAGCCTTCATGTTTTCCTAACCGGAACTCATCTCAGCCCAATGTTCTGTCTTTGGCTGCACCTAGGGTTAGGGTTAGGGTTACGCCTAGGGTTAGGGTTCAGAAAACCACAAAGCCCTGAGCTCCAGGGACGCTGACAATGAGAAAGGCATGCCAAGGGGATTGCATCTTTACCCCAACCTTGCAGTTGTCATGTTTTATAAATTGGAACTCACCTCAGCCCAATGCTCTATCTTAGGCTGTGCCTTGGGCTAGGGTTAGGGTTAGGGTTATGCCTAGGGTTAGGGTTCCGAAAACCACAAGGCCCAGAGCTCCAGGGACAATGACAATGAGAGAGGCATGCCCAGGGGAGCAGAACATTATCCCAAACTTCCAGCCTTCGTGTTTCCTAATTGGAACTCGCCCCAGCCCAATGCTGAATCTTAGGCTGTGCCTTGGGCTAGGGTTAGGGTTAGGGTTATGCCTAGGGTTAGGGTTCAGAAAACCACAAGTCCCAGAGCTCCATGGACACTGACAGTGAGAAAGGCATGCCCAGGAGAGCACAACATTCCCCCAAAACTTTAGCCTTCGTTTTTCCTAATCGGAACTCACCTCAGCCCAATGCTGAATGTTAGGCTGCGGCTAGGGTTAGGGTTAGGGTTCCACCTAGGGTTAGGGTTCTGAAAACCACAAGGCCCGGAGCTCCAGGGACAATGACAATGAGAAAGGCATGCCCAGGGGAGCACAACATTATCCCAAATTTCCAGCCTTCGTGTTTCCTAATTGGAACTCGCCTCAGCCCAATGCTTAATCTTAGGCTGTTCCTCGGGTTAGGAATAGGGTTAGGGTTCCGCCTAGGGTTAGGGTTCAGAAAACCACAAGGCCCGGAGCTCCAGGGACAATGACAATGAGAAAGGCATGCCCAGGGGAGCACAACATTACCCCAAACTTCCAGCCTTCGTGTTTCCTAATTGGAACTCGATTCAGCCAAATGCTGAATCTTAGGCTGTGCCTTGGGCTAGGGTTAGGGTTAGGGTTATGCCTAGGGTTAGGGTTCAGAAAACCACAAGGCCCAGAGCTCCATGGACACTGACAGTGAGAAAGGCATGCCCAGGAGAGCACAACATTCCCCCAAAACTTTAGCCTTCGTTTTTCCTAATCGGAACTCACCTCAGCCCAATGCTGAATGTTAGGCTGCGGCTAGGGTTAGGGTTAGGGTTACGCCTAGGGTTAGGGTTCAGAAAACCACAAAGCCCTGAGCTCCAGGGACAATGACAATGAGAAAGGCAGGCCCAGGGGAGCACAGCATTACCCCAAAATTTTAGCCTTCCTATTTCCTAATCGGAAATCACCTCAGCCCAATGCTCTTTCTTTGGCTGTGCTTTGGGCTAGGGTTAGGGTTAGGGTTTCGCCTAGGGTTAGGGTTCAGAAAAACACAAGGCCCAGAGCTCCAGGGACATTGACTATGAGAAAGGCACGCCAAGGGGAGGACCGCATTGTCCCAAACTTGTAGCCTTCATGTTTTCCTAACCGGAACTCATCTCAGCCCAATGTTCTGTCTTTGGCTGCACCTAGGCTTAGGGTTAGGGTTCCGCCTAGGGTTAGGGTTCAGAAAACCACAAGGCCCAGAGCTCCAGGGACAATGACAATGAGAGAGGCATGCCCAGGGGAGCAGAACATTATCCCAAACTTCCAGCCTTCGTGTTTCCTAATTGGAACTCGCCCCAGCCCAATGCTGAATCTTAGGCTGTGCCTTGGGCTAGGGTTAGGGTTAGGGTTATGCCTAGGGTTAGGGTTCAGAAAACCACAAGGCCCAGAGCTCCATGGACACTGACAGTGAGAAAGGCATGCCCAGGAGAGCACAACATTCCCCCAAAACTTTAGCCTTCGTTTTTCCTAATCGGAACTCACCTCAGCCCAATGCTGAATGTTAGGCTGCGGCTAGGGTTAGGGTTAGGGTTCCGCCTAGGGTTAGGGTTCTGAAAACCACAAGGCCCGGAGCTCCAGGGACAATGACAATGAGAAAGGCATGCCCAGGGGAGCACAAATTATCCCAAATTTCCAGCCTTCGTGTTTCCTAATTGGAACTCGCCTCAGCCCAATGCTTAATCTTAGGCTGTTCCTCGGGTTAGGAATAGGGTTAGGGTTCCGCCTAGGGTTAGGGTTCAGAAAACCACAAGGCCCGGAGCTCCAGGGACAATGACAATGAGAAAGGCATGCCCAGGGGAGCACAACATTACCCCAAACTTCCAGCCTTCGTGTTTCCTAATTGGAACTCGATTCAGCCAAATGCTGAATCTTAGGCTGTGCCTTGGGCTAGGGTTAGGGTTAGGGTTATGCCTAGGGTTAGGGTTCAGAAAACCACAAGGCCCAGAGCTCCATGGACACTGACAGTGAGAAAGGCATGCCCAGGAGAGCACAACATTCCCCCAAAACTTTAGCCTTCGTTTTTCCTAATCGGAACTCACCTCAGCCCAATGCTGAATGTTAGGCTGCGGCTAGGGTTTGGGTTAGGGTTACGCCTAGGGTTAGGGTTCAGAAAACCACAAAGCCCTGAGCTCCAGGGACAATGACAATGAGAAAGGCAGGCCCAGGGGAGCACAGCATTACCCCAAAATTTTAGCCTTCCTATTTCCTAATCGGAAATCACCTCAGCCCAATGCTCTTTCTTTGGCTGTGCTTTGGGCTAGGGTTAGGGTTAGGGTTTCGCCTAGGGTTAGGGTTCAGAAAAACACAAGGCCCAGAGCTCCAGGGACATTGACTATGAGAAAGGCATGCCAAGGGGAGGACCGCATTGTCCCAAACTTGTAGCCTTCATGTTTTCCTAACCGGAACTCATCTCAGCCCAATGATCTGTCTTTGGCTGCACCTAGGGTTAGGGTTAGGGTTACACCTAGGGTTAGGGTTCAGAAAACCACAAGGCCCTGAGCTTCAGAGACAATGACAATGAGAAAGGCATGCCCAGGGGAGCGCAGCACTGTCCTAATATTACAGCTTTCCTATTTGCCCCATTGGAACTCACCTCAGCCCAATGCTGTTAATTAGCCTGAACCTAGTACTAGGGTTAGGGTTCCACCTAGGGTTAAGGTTAAGAAAACGAAAAGGCTTACAGCTATAGGGACACTGACAGAAAGAAAGGCATGCCTAGGGGACAGCATCTTTTCCCCAACCTTACAGCCTTCATGTTTTCCGAATCGGAACTCGCCTCAGCCCAATGCTGTATCTTAGGCTGCGCCTTGGGCTAGGTTTAGGGTTCGGGTTATGCCTAGGGTTAGGGTTCAGAAGACCACAAGGCCCAGATCTCCAGGGACAATGACAATGAGAGAGGCATGCCCAGGGGAGCACAATATTATCCCAAAACTTTAGCCTTCATTTTTCCTAATCGGAACTCGCCTCAGCCCAATGCTTAATCTTAGGCTGTTCCTCAGGTTAGGAGTAGGGTTAGGGTTTCACCTAGGGTTAGGGTTAAGAAAACCACAAGGCCAGATCTCCAGGGACATTGGCAGTGAGAAACGCACGCCAAGGGGAGGACCGCATTGTCCCAAACTTGTAGCCTTCATGTTTTCCTAACCGGAACTCATCTCAGCCCAATGTTCTGTCTTTGGCTGCACCTAGGGTTAGGGTTAGGGTTACGCCTAGGGTTAGGGTTCAGAAAACCACAAAGCCCTGAGCTCCAGGGACGCTGACAATGAGAAAGGCATGCCAAGGGGATTGCATCTTTACCCCAACCTTGCAGTTGTCATGTTTTATAAATTGGAACTCACCTCAGCCCAATGCTCTATCTTAGGCTGTGCCTTGGGCTAGGGTTAGGGTTAGGGTTATGCCTAGGGTTAGGGTTCCGAAAACCACAAGGCCCAGAGCTCCAGGGACAATGACAATGAGAGAGGCATGCCCAGGGGAGCAGAACATTATCCCAAACTTCCAGCCTTCGTGTTTCCTAATTGGAACTCGCCCCAGCCCAATGCTGAATCTTAGGCTGTGCCTTGGGCTAGGGTTAGGGTTAGGGTTATGCCTAGGGTTAGGGTTCAGAAAACCACAAGGCCCAGAGCTCCATGGACACTGACAGTGAGAAAGGCATGCCCAGGAGAGCACAACATTCCCCCAAAATTTTAGCCTTCGTTTTTCCTAATCGGAACTCACCTCAGCCCAATGCTGAATGTTAGGCTGCGGCTAGGGTTAGGGTTAGGGTTACGCCTAGGGTTAGGGTTCAGAAAACCACAAAGCCCTGAGCTCCAGGGACAATGACAATGAGAAAGGCAGGCCCAGGGGAGCACAGCATTACCCCAAAATTTTAGCCTTCCTATTTCCTAATCGGAAATCACCTCAGCCCAATGCTCTTTCTTTGGCTGTGCTTTGGGCTAGGGTTAGGGTTAGGGTTTCGCCTAGGGTTAGGGTTCAGAAAAACACAAGGCCCAGAGCTCCATGGACACTGACAGTGAGAAAGGCATGCCCAGGAGAGCACAACATTCCCCCAAAACTTTAGCCTTCGTTTTTCCTAATCGGAACTCACCTCAGCCCAATGCTGAATGTTAGGCTGCGGCTAGGGTTAGGGTTAGGGTTCCGCCTAGGGTTAGGGTTCTGAAAACCACAAGGCCCGGAGCTCCAGGGACAATGACAATGAGAAAGGCATGCCCAGGGGAGCACAAATTATCCCAAATTTCCAGCCTTCGTGTTTCCTAATTGGAACTCGCCTCAGCCCAATGCTTAATCTTAGGCTGTTCCTCGGGTTAGGAATAGGGTTAGGGTTCCGCCTAGGGTTAGGGTTCAGAAAACCACAAGGCCCGGAGCTCCAGGGACAATGACAATGAGAAAGGCATGCCCAGGGGAGCACAACATTACCCCAAACTTCCAGCCTTCGTGTTTCCTAATTGGAACTCGTTTCAGCCAAATGCTGAATCTTAGGCTGTGCCTTGGGCTAGGGTTAGGGTTAGGGTTATGCCTAGGGTTAGGGTTCAGAAAACCACAAGGCCCAGAGCTCCATGGACACTGACAGTGAGAAAGGCATGCCCAGGAGAGCACAACATTCCCCCAAAACTTTAGCCTTCGTTTTTCCTAATCGGAACTCACCTCAGCCCAATGCTGAATGTTAGGCTGCGGCTAGGGTTTGGGTTAGGGTTACGCCTAGGGTTAGGGTTCAGAAAACCACAAAGCCCTGAGCTCCAGGGACAATGACAATGAGAAAGGCAGGCCCAGGGGAGCACAGCATTACCCCAAAATTTTAGCCTTCCTATTTCCTAATCGGAAATCACCTCAGCCCAATGCTCTTTCTTTGGCTGTGCTTTGGGCTAGGGTTAGGGTTAGGGTTTCGCCTAGGGTTAGGGTTCAGAAAAACACAAGGCCCAGAGCTCCAGGGACATTGACTATGAGAAAGGCATGCCAAGGGGAGGACCGCATTGTCCCAAACTTGTAGCCTTCATGTTTTCCTAACCGGAACTCATCTCAGCCCAATGTTCTGTCTTTGGCTGCACCTAGGCTTAGGGTTAGGGTTCCGCCTAGGGTTAGGGTTCAGAAAACCACAAGGCCCAGAGCTCCAGGGACAATGACAATGAGAGAGGCATGCCCAGGGGAGCAGAACATTATCCCAAACTTCCAGCCTTCGTGTTTCCTAATTGGAACTCGCCCCAGCCCAATACTGAATCTTAGGCTGTGCCTTGGGCTAGGGTTAGGGTTAGGGTTATGCCTAGGGTTAGGGTTCAGAAAACCACAAGGCCCAGAGCTCCATGGACACTGACAGTGAGAAAGGCATGCCCAGGAGAGCACAACATTCCCCCAAAACTTTAGCCTTCGTTTTTCCTAATCGGAACTCACCTCAGCCCAATGCTGAATGTTAGGCTGCGGCTAGGGTTAGGGTTAGGGTTACGCCTAGGGTTAGGGTTCAGAAAACCACAAAGCCCTGAGCTCCAGGGACAATGACAATGAGAAAGGCAGGCCCAGGGGAGCACAGCATTACCCCAAAATTTTAGCCTTCGTATTTCCTAATCGTAAATCACCTCAGCCCAATGCTCTTTCTTTGGCTGTGCTTTGGGCTAGGGTTAGGGTTAGGGTTTCGCCTAGGGTTAGGGTTCAGAAAAACACAAGGCCCAGAGCTCCAGGGATATTGACTATGAGAAAGGCATGCCAAGGGGAGGACCGCATTGTCCCAAACTTGTAGCCTTCATGTTTTCCTAACCGGAACTCATCTCAGCCCAATGATCTGTCTTTGGCTGCACCTAGGGTTAGGGTTAGGGTTACACCTAGGGTTAGGGTTCAGAAAACCACAAGGCCCTGAGCTTCAGAGACAATGACAATGAGAAAGGCATGCCCAGGGGAGCGCAGCACTGTCCTAATATTACAGCTTTCCTATTTGCCCCATTGGAACTCACCTCAGCCCAATGCTGTTAATTAGCCTGAACCTAGTACTAGGGTTAGGGTTCCACCTAGGGTTAAGGTTAAGAAAACGAAAAGGCTTACAGCTATAGGGACACTGACAGCAAGAAAGGCATGCCTAGGGGACAGCATCTTTTCCCCAACCTTACAGCCTTCATGTTTTCCGAATCGGAACTCGCCTCAGCCCAATGCTGTATCTTAGGCTGCGCCTTGGGCTAGGTTTAGGGTTCGGGTTATGCCTAGGGTTAGGGTTCAGAAGACCACAAGGCCCAGATCTCCAGGGACAATGACAATGAGAGAGGCATGCCCAGGGGAGCACAATATTATCCCAAAACTTTAGCCTTCATTTTTCCTAATCGGAACTCGCCTCAGCCCAATGCTTAATCTTAGGCTGTTCCTCAGGTTAGGAGTAGGGTTAGGGTTTCACCTAGGGTTAGGGTTAAGAAAACCACAAGGCCAGATCTCCAGGGACATTGGCAGTGAGAAACGCACGCCAAGGGGAGGACCGCATTGTCCCAAACTTGTAGCCTTCATGTTTTCCTAACCGGAACTCATCTCAGCCCAATGTTCTGTCTTTGGCTGCACCTAGGGTTAGGGTTAGGGTTACGCCTAGGGTTAGGGTTCAGAAAACCACAAAGCCCTGAGCTCCAGGGACGCTGACAATGAGAAAGGCATGCCAAGGGGATTGCATCTTTACCCCAACCTTGCAGTTGTCATGTTTTATAAATTGGAACTCACCTCAGCCCAATGCTCTATCTTAGGCTGTGCCTTGGGCTAGGGTTAGGGTTAGGGTTATGCCTAGGGTTAGGGTTCCGAAAACCACAAGGCCCAGAGCTCCAGGGACAATGACAATGAGAGAGGCATGCCCAGGGGAGCAGAACATTATCCCAAACTTCCAGCCTTCGTGTTTCCTAATTGGAACTCGCCCCAGCCCAATGCTGAATCTTAGGCTGTGCCTTGGGCTAGGGTTAGGGTTAGGGTTATGCCTAGGGTTAGGGTTCAGAAAACCACAAGTCCCAGAGCTCCATGGACACTGACAGTGAGAAAGGCATGCCCAGGAGAGCACAACATTCCCCCAAAACTTTAGCCTTCGTTTTTCCTAATCGGAACTCACCTCAGCCCAATGCTGAATGTTAGGCTGCGGCTAGGGTTAGGGTTAGGGTTACGCCTAGGGTTAGGGTTCAGAAAACCACAAAGCCCTGAGCTCCAGGGACAATGACAATGAGAAAGGCAGGCCCAGGGGAGCACAGCATTACCCCAAAATTTTAGCCTTCGTATTTCCTAATCGTAAATCACCTCAGCCCAATGCTCTTTCTTTGGCTGTGCTTTGGGCTAGGGTTAGGGTTAGGGTTTCGCCTAGGGTTAGGGTTCAGAAAAACACAAGGCCCAGAGCTCCAGGGACATTGACTATGAGAAAGGCATGCCAAGGGGAGGACCGCATTGTCCCAAACTTGTAGCCTTCATGTTTTCCTAACCGGAACTCATCTCAGCCCAATGTTCTGTCTTTGGCTGCACCTAGGCTTAGGGTTAGGGTTCCGCCTAGGGTTAGGGTTCAGAAAACCACAAGGCCCAGAGCTCCAGGGACAATGACAATGAGAGAGGCATGCCCAGGGGAGCAGAACATTATCCCAAACTTCCAGCCTTCGTGTTTCCTAATTGGAACTCGCCCCAGCCCAATGCTGAATCTTAGGCTGTGCCTTGGGCTAGGGTTAGGGTTAGGGTTATGCCTAGGGTTAGGGTTCAGAAAACCACAAGGCCCAGAGCTCCATGGACACTGACAGTGAGAAAGGCATGCCCAGGAGAGCACAACATTCCCCCAAAACTTTAGCCTTCGTTTTTCCTAATCGGAACTCACCTCAGCCCAATGCTGAATGTTAGGCTGCGGCTAGGGTTAGGGTTAGGGTTCCGCCTAGGGTTAGGGTTCTGAAAACCACAAGGCCCGGAGCTCCAGGGACAATGACAATGAGAAAGGCATGCCCAGGGGAGCACAACATTATCCCAAATTTCCAGCCTTCGTGTTTCCTAATTGGAACTCGCCTCAGCCCAATGCTTAATCTTAGGCTGTTCCTCGGGTTAGGAATAGGGTTAGGGTTCCGCCTAGGGTTAGGGTTCAGAAAACCACAAAGCCCTGAGCTCCAGGGACAATGACAATGAGAAAGGCAGGCCCAGGGGAGCACAGCATTACCCCAAAATTTTAGCCTTCCTATTTCCTAATCGGAAATCACCTCAGCCCAATGCTCTTTCTTTGGCTGTGCTTTGGGCTAGGGTTAGGGTTAGGGTTTCGCCTAGGGTTAGGGTTCAGAAAAACACAAGGCCCAGAGCTCCAGGGACATTGACTATGAGAAAGGCATGCCAAGGGGAGGACCGCATTGTCCCAAACTTGTAGCCTTCATGTTTTCCTAACCGGAACTCATCTCAGCCCAATGTTCTGTCTTTGGCTGCACCTAGGCTTAGGGTTAGGGTTCCGCCTAGGGTTAGGGTTCAGAAAACCACAAGGCCCAGAGCTCCAGGGACAATGACAATGAGAGAGGCATGCCCAGGGGAGCAGAACATTATCCCAAACTTCCAGCCTTCGTGTTTCCTAATTGGAACTCGCCCCAGCCCAATACTGAATCTTAGGCTGTGCCTTGGGCTAGGGTTAGGGTTAGGGTTATGCCTAGGGTTAGGGTTCAGAAAACCACAAGGCCCAGAGCTCCATGGACACTGACAGTGAGAAAGGCATGCCCAGGAGAGCACAACATTCCCCCAAAATTTTAGCCTTCGTTTTTCCTAATCGGAACTCACCTCAGCCCAATGCTGAATGTTAGGCTGCGGCTAGGGTTAGGGTTAGGGTTCCGCCTAGGGTTAGGGTTCTGAAAACCACAAGGCCCGGAGCTCCAGGGACAATGACAATGAGAAAGGCATGCCCAGGGGAGCACAACATTATCCCAAATTTCCAGCCTTCGTTTTTCCTAATTGGAACTCGCCTCAGCCCAATGCTTAATCTTAGGCTGTTCCTCGGGTTAGGAATAGGGTTAGGGTTCCGCCTAGGGTTAGGGTTCAGAAAACCACAAGGCCCGGAGCTCCAGGGACAATGACAATGAGAAAGGCATGCCCAGGGGAGCACAACATTACCCCAAACTTCCAGCCTTCGTGTTTCCTAATTGGAACTCGATTCAGCCAAATGCTGAATCTTAGGCTGTGCCTTGGGCTAGGGTTAGGGTTAGGGTTATGCCTAGGGTTAGGGTTCAGAAAACCACAAGGCCCAGAGCTCCATGGACACTGACAGTGAGAAAGGCATGCCCAGGAGAGCACAACATTCCCCCAAAACTTTAGCCTTCATTTTTCCTAATCGGAACTCACCTCAGCCCAATGCTGAATGTTAGGCTGCGGCTAGGGTTAGGGTTAGGGTTACGCCTAGGGTTAGGGTTCAGAAAACCACAAAGCCCTGAGCTCCAGGGACAATGACAATGAGAAAGGCAGGCCCAGGGGAGCACAGCATTACCCCAAAATTTTAGCCTTCGTATTTCCTAATCGTAAATCACCTCAGCCCAATGCTCTTTCTTTGGCTGTGCTTTGGGCTAGGGTTAGGGTTAGGGTTTCGCCTAGGGTTAGGGTTCAGAAAAACACAAGGCCCAGAGCTCCAGGGACATTGACTATGAGAAAGGCATGCCAAGGGGAGGACCGCATTGTCCCAAACTTGTAGCCTTCATGTTTTCCTAACCGGAACTCATCTCAGCCCAATGATCTGTCTTTGGCTGCACCTAGGGTTAGGGTTAGGGTTACACCTAGGGTTAGGGTTCAGAAAACCACAAGGCCCTGAGCTTCAGAGACAATGACAATGAGAAAGGCATGCCCAGGGGAGCGCAGCACTGTCCTAATATTACAGCTTTCCTATTTGCCCCATTGGAACTCACCTCAGCCCAATGCTGTTAATTAGCCTGAACCTAGTACTAGGGTTAGGGTTCCACCTAGGGTTAAGGTTAAGAAAACGAAAAGGCTTACAGCTATAGGGACACTGACAGAAAGAAAGGCATGCCTAGGGGACAGCATCTTTTCCCCAACCTTACAGCCTTCATGTTTTCCGAATCGGAACTCGCCTCAGCCCAATGCTGTATCTTAGGCTGCGCCTTGGGCTAGGTTTAGGGTTCGGGTTATGCCTAGGGTTAGGGTTCAGAAGACCACAAGGCCCAGATCTCCAGGGACAATGACAATGAGAGAGGCATGCCCAGGGGAGCACAATATTATCCCAAAACTTTAGCCTTCATTTTTCCTAATCGGAACTCGCCTCAGCCCAATGCTTAATCTTAGGCTGTTCCTCAGGTTAGGAGTAGGGTTAGGGTTTCACCTAGGGTTAGGGTTAAGAAAACCACAAGGCCAGATCTCCAGGGACATTGGCAGTGAGAAACGCACGCCAAGGGGAGGACCGCATTGTCCCAAACTTGTAGCCTTCATGTTTTCCTAACCGGAACTCATCTCAGCCCAATGTTCTGTCTTTGGCTGCACCTAGGGTTAGGGTTAGGGTTACGCCTAGGGTTAGGGTTCAGAAAACCACAAAGCCCTGAGCTCCAGGGACGCTGACAATGAGAAAGGCATGCCAAGGGGATTGCATCTTTACCCCAACCTTGCAGTTGTCATGTTTTATAAATTGGAACTCACCTCAGCCCAATGCTCTATCTTAGGCTGTGCCTTGGGCTAGGGTTAGGGTTAGGGTTATGCCTAGGGTTAGGGTTCCGAAAACCACAAGGCCCAGAGCTCCAGGGACAATGACAATGAGAGAGGCATGCCCAGGGGAGCAGAACATTATCCCAAACTTCCAGCCTTCGTGTTTCCTAATTGGAACTCGCCCCAGCCCAATGCTGAATCTTTGGCTGTGCCTTGGGCTAGGGTTAGGGTTAGGGTTATGCCTAGGGTTAGGGTTCAGAAAACCACAAGTCCCAGAGCTCCATGGACACTGACAGTGAGAAAGGCATGCCCAGGAGAGCACAACATTCCCCCAAAACTTTAGCCTTCGTTTTTCCTAATCGGAACTCACCTCAGCCCAATGCTGAATGTTAGGCTGCGGCTAGGGTTAGGGTTAGGGTTCCGCCTAGGGTTAGGGTTCTGAAAACCACAAGGCCCGGAGCTCCAGGGACAATGACAATGAGAAAGGCATGCCCAGGGGAGCACAACATTATCCCAAATTTCCAGCCTTCGTTTTTCCTAATTGGAACTCGCCTCAGCCCAATGCTTAATCTTAGGCTGTTCCTCGGGTTAGGAATAGGGTTAGGGTTCCGCCTAGGGTTAGGGTTCAGAAAACCACAAGGCCCGGAGCTCCAGGGACAATGACAATGAGAAAGGCATGCCCAGGGGAGCACAACATTACCCCAAACTTCCAGCCTTCGTGTTTCCTAATTGGAACTCGATTCAGCCAAATGCTGAATCTTAGGCTGTGCCTTGGGCTAGGGTTAGGGTTAGGGTTATGCCTAGGGTTAGGGTTCAGAAAACCACAAGGCCCAGAGCTCCATGGACACTGACAGTGAGAAAGGCATGCCCAGGAGAGCACAACATTCCCCCAAAACTTTAGCCTTCATTTTTCCTAATCGGAACTCACCTCAGCCCAATGCTGAATGTTAGGCTGCGGCTAGGGTTAGGGTTAGGGTTACGCCTAGGGTTAGGGTTCAGAAAACCACAAAGCCCTGAGCTCCAGGGACAATGACAATGAGAAAGGCAGGCCCAGGGGAGCACAGCATTACCCCAAAATTTTAGCCTTCGTATTTCCTAATCGTAAATCACCTCAGCCCAATGCTCTTTCTTTGGCTGTGCTTTGGGCTAGGGTTAGGGTTAGGGTTTCGCCTAGGGTTAGGGTTCAGAAAAACACAAGGCCCAGAGCTCCAGGGACATTGACTATGAGAAAGGCATGCCAAGGGGAGGACCGCATTGTCCCAAACTTGTAGCCTTCATGTTTTCCTAACCGGAACTCATCTCAGCCCAATGATCTGTCTTTGGCTGCACCTAGGGTTAGGGTTAGGGTTACACCTAGGGTTAGGGTTCAGAAAACCACAAGGCCCTGAGCTTCAGAGACAATGACAATGAGAAAGGCATGCCCAGGGGAGCGCAGCACTGTCCTAATATTACAGCTTTCCTATTTGCCCCATTGGAACTCACCTCAGCCCAATGCTGTTAATTAGCCTGAACCTAGTACTAGGGTTAGGGTTCCACCTAGGGTTAAGGTTAAGAAAACGAAAAGGCTTACAGCTATAGGGACACTGACAGCAAGAAAGGCAGGCCTAGGGGACAGCATCTTTTCCCCAACCTTACAGCCTTCATGTTTTCCGAATCGGAACTCGCCTCAGCCCAATGCTTATCTTAGGCTGCGCCTTGGGCTAGGTTTAGGGTTCGGGTTATGCCTAGGGTTAGGGTTCAGAAGACCACAAGGCCCAGATCTCCAGGGACAATGACAATGAGAGAGGCATGCCCAGGGGAGCACAATATTATCCCAAAACTTTAGCCTTCATTTTTCCTAATCGGAACTCGCCTCAGCCCAATGCTTAATCTTAGGCTGTTCCTCAGGTTAGGAGTAGGGTTAGGGTTTCACCTAGGGTTAGGGTTAAGAAAACCACAAGGCCAGATCTCCAGGGACATTGGCAGTGAGAAACGCACGCCAAGGGGAGGACCGCATTGTCCCAAACTTGTAGCCTTCATGTTTTCCTAACCGGAACTCATCTCAGCCCAATGTTCTGTCTTTGGCTGCACCTAGGGTTAGGGTTAGGGTTACGCCTAGGGTTAGGGTTCAGAAAACCACAAAGCCCTGAGCTCCAGGGACGCTGACAATGAGAAAGGCATGCCAAGGGGATTGCATCTTTACCCCAACCTTGCAGTTGTCATGTTTTATAAATTGGAACTCACCTCAGCCCAATGCTCTATCTTAGGCTGTGCCTTGGGCTAGGGTTAGGGTTAGGGTTATGCCTAGGGTTAGGGTTCCGAAAACCACAAGGCCCAGAGCTCCAGGGACAATGACAATGAGAGAGGCATGCCCAGGGGAGCAGAACATTATCCCAAACTTCCAGCCTTCGTGTTTCCTAATTGGAACTCGCCCCAGCCCAATGCTGAATCTTTGGCTGTGCCTTGGGCTAGGGTTAGGGTTAGGGTTATGCCTAGGGTTAGGGTTCAGAAAACCACAAGTCCCAGAGCTCCATGGACACTGACAGTGAGAAAGGCATGCCCAGGAGAGCACAACATTCCCCCAAAACTTTAGCCTTCGTTTTTCCTAATCGGAACTCACCTCAGCCCAATGCTGAATGTTAGGCTGCGGCTAGGGTTAGGGTTAGGGTTCCGCCTAGGGTTAGGGTTCTGAAAACCACAAGGCCCGGAGCTCCAGGGACAATGACAATGAGAAAGGCATGCCCAGGGGAGCACAACATTATCCCAAATTTCCAGCCTTCGTTTTTCCTAATTGGAACTCGCCTCAGCCCAATGCTTAATCTTAGGCTGTTCCTCGGGTTAGGAATAGGGTTAGGGTTCCGCCTAGGGTTAGGGTTCAGAAAACCACAAGGCCCGGAGCTCCAGGGACAATGACAATGAGAAAGGCATGCCCAGGGGAGCACAACATTACCCCAAACTTCCAGCCTTCGTGTTTCCTAATTGGAACTCGATTCAGCCAAATGCTGAATCTTAGGCTGTGCCTTGGGCTAGGGTTAGGGTTAGGGTTATGCCTAGGGTTAGGGTTCAGAAAACCACAAGGCCCAGAGCTCCATGGACACTGACAGTGAGAAAGGCATGCCCAGGAGAGCACAACATTCCCCCAAAACTTTAGCCTTCATTTTTCCTAATCGGAACTCACCTCAGCCCAATGCTGAATGTTAGGCTGCGGCTAGGGTTAGGGTTAGGGTTACGCCTAGGGTTAGGGTTCAGAAAACCACAAAGCCCTGAGCTCCAGGGACAATGACAATGAGAAAGGCAGGCCCAGGGGAGCACAGCATTACCCCAAAATTTTAGCCTTCGTATTTCCTAATCGTAAATCACCTCAGCCCAATGCTCTTTCTTTGGCTGTGCTTTGGGCTAGGGTTAGGGTTAGGGTTTCGCCTAGGGTTAGGGTTCAGAAAAACACAAGGCCCAGAGCTCCAGGGACATTGACTATGAGAAAGGCATGCCAAGGGGAGGACCGCATTGTCCCAAACTTGTAGCCTTCATGTTTTCCTAACCGGAACTCATCTCAGCCCAATGATCTGTCTTTGGCTGCACCTAGGGTTAGGGTTAGGGTTACACCTAGGGTTAGGGTTCAGAAAACCACAAGGCCCTGAGCTTCAGAGACAATGACAATGAGAAAGGCATGCCCAGGGGAGCGCAGCACTGTCCTAATATTACAGCTTTCCTATTTGCCCCATTGGAACTCACCTCAGCCCAATGCTGTTAATTAGCCTGAACCTAGTACTAGGGTTAGGGTTCCACCTAGGGTTAAGGTTAAGAAAACGAAAAGGCTTACAGCTATAGGGACACTGACAGCAAGAAAGGCAGGCCTAGGGGACAGCATCTTTTCCCCAACCTTACAGCCTTCATGTTTTCCGAATCGGAACTCGCCTCAGCCCAATGCTTATCTTAGGCTGCGCCTTGGGCTAGGTTTAGGGTTCGGGTTATGCCTAGGGTTAGGGTTCAGAAGACCACAAGGCCCAGATCTCCAGGGACAATGACAATGAGAGAGGCATGCCCAGGGGAGCACAATATTATCCCAAAACTTTAGCCTTCATTTTTCCTAATCGGAACTCGCCTCAGCCCAATGCTTAATCTTAGGCTGTTCCTCAGGTTAGGAGTAGGGTTAGGGTTTCACCTAGGGTTAGGGTTAAGAAAACCACAAGGCCAGATCTCCAGGGACATTGGCAGTGAGAAACGCACGCCAAGGGGAGGACCGCATTGTCCCAAACTTGTAGCCTTCATGTTTTCCTAACCGGAACTCATCTCAGCCCAATGTTCTGTCTTTGGCTGCACCTAGGGTTAGGGTTAGGGTTACGCCTAGGGTTAGGGTTCAGAAAACCACAAAGCCCTGAGCTCCAGGGACAATGACAATGAGAAAGGCAGGCCCAGGGGAGCACAGCATTACCCCAAAATTTTAGCCTTCCTATTTCCTAATCGGAAATCACCTCAGCCCAATGCTCTTTCTTTGGCTGTGCTTTGGGCTAGGGTTAGGGTTAGGGTTTCGCCTAGGGTTAGGGTTCAGAAAAACACAAGGCCCAGAGCTCCAGGGACATTGACTATGAGAAAGGCACGCCAAGGGGAGGACCGCATTGTCCCAAACTTGTAGCCTTCATGTTTTCCTAACCGGAACTCATCTCAGCCCAATGTTCTGTCTTTGGCTGCACCTAGGCTTAGGGTTAGGGTTCCGCCTAGGGTTAGGGTTCAGAAAACCACAAGGCCCAGAGCTCCAGGGACAATGACAATGAGAGAGGCATGCCCAGGGGAGCAGAACATTATCCCAAACTTCCAGCCTTCGTGTTTCCTAATTGGAACTCGCCCCAGCCCAATGCTGAATCTTAGGCTGTGCCTTGGGCTAGGGTTAGGGTTAGGGTTATGCCTAGGGTTAGGGTTCAGAAAACCACAAGGCCCAGAGCTCCATGGACACTGACAGTGAGAAAGGCATGCCCAGGAGAGCACAACATTCCCCCAAAACTTTAGCCTTCGTTTTTCCTAATCGGAACTCACCTCAGCCCAATGCTGAATGTTAGGCTGCGGCTAGGGTTAGGGTTAGGGTTCCGCCTAGGGTTAGGGTTCAGAAAACCACAAGGCCCGGAGCTCCAGGGACAATGACAATGAGAAAGGCATGCCCAGGGGAGCACAAATTATCCCAAATTTCCAGCCTTCGTGTTTCCTAATTGGAACTCGCCTCAGCCCAATGCTTAATCTTAGGCTGTTCCTCGGGTTAGGAATAGGGTTAGGGTTCCGCCTAGGGTTAGGGTTCAGAAAACCACAAGGCCCGGAGCTCCAGGGACAATGACAATGAGAAAGGCATGCCCAGGGGAGCACAACATTACCCCAAACTTCCAGCCTTCGTGTTTCCTAATTGGAACTCGATTCAGCCAAATGCTGAATCTTAGGCTGTGCCTTGGGCTAGGGTTAGGGTTAGGGTTATGCCTAGGGTTAGGGTTCAGAAAACCACAAGGCCCAGAGCTCCATGGACACTGACAGTGAGAAAGGCATGCCCAGGAGAGCACAACATTCCCCCAAAACTTTAGCCTTCGTTTTTCCTAATCGGAACTCACCTCAGCCCAATGCTGAATGTTAGGCTGCGGCTAGGGTTTGGGTTAGGGTTACGCCTAGGGTTAGGGTTCAGAAAACCACAAAGCCCTGAGCTCCAGGGACAATGACAATGAGAAAGGCAGGCCCAGGGGAGCACAGCATTACCCCAAAATTTTAGCCTTCCTATTTCCTAATCGGAAATCACCTCAGCCCAATGCTCTTTCTTTGGCTGTGCTTTGGGCTAGGGTTAGGGTTAGGGTTTCGCCTAGGGTTAGGGTTCAGAAAAACACAAGGCCCAGAGCTCCAGGGACATTGACTATGAGAAAGGCATGCCAAGGGGAGGACCGCATTGTCCCAAACTTGTAGCCTTCATGTTTTCCTAACCGGAACTCATCTCAGCCCAATGTTCTGTCTTTGGCTGCACCTAGGCTTAGGGTTAGGGTTCCGCCTAGGGTTAGGGTTCAGAAAACCACAAGGCCCAGAGCTCCAGGGACAATGACAATGAGAGAGGCATGCCCAGGGGAGCAGAACATTATCCCAAACTTCCAGCCTTCGTGTTTCCTAATTGGAACTCGCCCCAGCCCAATACTGAATCTTAGGCTGTGCCTTGGGCTAGGGTTAGGGTTAGGGTTATGCCTAGGGTTAGGGTTCAGAAAACCACAAGGCCCAGAGCTCCATGGACACTGACAGTGAGAAAGGCATGCCCAGGAGAGCACAACATTCCCCCAAAACTTTAGCCTTCGTTTTTCCTAATCGGAACTCACCTCAGCCCAATGCTGAATGTTAGGCTGCGGCTAGGGTTAGGGTTAGGGTTACGCCTAGGGTTAGGGTTCAGAAAACCACAAAGCCCTGAGCTCCAGGGACAATGACAATGAGAAAGGCAGGCCCAGGGGAGCACAGCATTACCCCAAAATTTTAGCCTTCGTATTTCCTAATCGTAAATCACCTCAGCCCAATGCTCTTTCTTTGGCTGTGCTTTGGGCTAGGGTTAGGGTTAGGGTTTCGCCTAGGGTTAGGGTTCAGAAAAACACAAGGCCCAGAGCTCCAGGGACATTGACTATGAGAAAGGCATGCCAAGGGGAGGACCGCATTGTCCCAAACTTGTAGCCTTCATGTTTTCCTAACCGGAACTCATCTCAGCCCAATGATCTGTCTTTGGCTGCACCTAGGGTTAGGGTTAGGGTTACACCTAGGGTTAGGGTTCAGAAAACCACAAGGCCCTGAGCTTCAGAGACAATGACAATGAGAAAGGCATGCCCAGGGGAGCGCAGCACTGTCCTAATATTACAGCTTTCCTATTTGCCCCATTGGAACTCACCTCAGCCCAATGCTGTTAATTAGCCTGAACCTAGTACTAGGGTTAGGGTTCCACCTAGGGTTAAGGTTAAGAAAACGAAAAGGCTTACAGCTATAGGGACACTGACAGCAAGAAAGGCATGCCTAGGGGACAGCATCTTTTCCCCAACCTTACAGCCTTCATGTTTTCCGAATCGGAACTCGCCTCAGCCCAATGCTGTATCTTAGGCTGCGCCTTGGGCTAGGTTTAGGGTTCGGGTTATGCCTAGGGTTAGGGTTCAGAAGACCACAAGGCCCAGATCTCCAGGGACAATGACAATGAGAGAGGCATGCCCAGGGGAGCACAATATTATCCCAAAACTTTAGCCTTCATTTTTCCTAATCGGAACTCGCCTCAGCCCAATGCTTAATCTTAGGCTGTTCCTCAGGTTAGGAGTAGGGTTAGGGTTTCACCTAGGGTTAGGGTTAAGAAAACCACAAGGCCAGATCTCCAGGGACATTGGCAGTGAGAAACGCACGCCAAGGGGAGGACCGCATTGTCCCAAACTTGTAGCCTTCATGTTTTCCTAACCGGAACTCATCTCAGCCCAATGTTCTGTCTTTGGCTGCACCTAGGGTTAGGGTTAGGGTTACGCCTAGGGTTAGGGTTCAGAAAACCACAAAGCCCTGAGCTCCAGGGACG
The DNA here is from genome assembly GCF_041296385.1 of Aphelocoma coerulescens. Classification (NCBI taxonomy): domain Eukaryota; kingdom Metazoa; phylum Chordata; class Aves; order Passeriformes; family Corvidae; genus Aphelocoma; species Aphelocoma coerulescens. The sequence continues at coordinate 96,752,999 of NC_091015.1, read as the reverse complement.
CTGACAATGAGAAAGGCATGCCAAGGGGATTGCATCTTTACCCCAACCTTGCAGTTGTCATGTTTTATAAATTGGAACTCACCTCAGCCCAATGCTCTATCTTAGGCTGTGCCTTGGGCTAGGGTTAGGGTTAGGGTTATGCCTAGGGTTAGGGTTCCGAAAACCACAAGGCCCAGAGCTCCAGGGACAATGACAATGAGAGAGGCATGCCCAGGGGAGCAGAACATTATCCCAAACTTCCAGCCTTCGTGTTTCCTAATTGGAACTCGCCCCAGCCCAATGCTGAATCTTAGGCTGTGCCTTGGGCTAGGGTTAGGGTTAGGGTTATGCCTAGGGTTAGGGTTCAGAAAACCACAAGTCCCAGAGCTCCATGGACACTGACAGTGAGAAAGGCATGCCCAGGAGAGCACAACATTCCCCCAAAACTTTAGCCTTCGTTTTTCCTAATCGGAACTCACCTCAGCCCAATGCTGAATGTTAGGCTGCGGCTAGGGTTAGGGTTAGGGTTTCGCCTAGGGTTAGGGTTCAGAAAAACACAAGGCCCAGAGCTCCAGGGACATTGACTATGAGAAAGGCATGCCAAGGGGAGGACCGCATTGTCCCAAACTTGTAGCCTTCATGTTTTCCTAACCGGAACTCATCTCAGCCCAATGTTCTGTCTTTGGCTGCACCTAGGCTTAGGGTTAGGGTTCCGCCTAGGGTTAGGGTTCAGAAAACCACAAGGCCCAGAGCTCCAGGGACAATGACAATGAGAGAGGCATGCCCAGGGGAGCAGAACATTATCCCAAACTTCCAGCCTTCGTGTTTCCTAATTGGAACTCGCCCCAGCCCAATACTGAATCTTAGGCTGTGCCTTGGGCTAGGGTTAGGGTTAGGGTTATGCCTAGGGTTAGGGTTCAGAAAACCACAAGGCCCAGAGCTCCATGGACACTGACAGTGAGAAAGGCATGCCCAGGAGAGCACAACATTCCCCCAAAACTTTAGCCTTCGTTTTTCCTAATCGGAACTCACCTCAGCCCAATGCTGAATGTTAGGCTGCGGCTAGGGTTAGGGTTAGGGTTCCGCCTAGGGTTAGGGTTCTGAAAACCACAAGGCCCGGAGCTCCAGGGACAATGACAATGAGAAAGGCATGCCCAGGGGAGCACAACATTATCCCAAATTTCCAGCCTTCGTTTTTCCTAATTGGAACTCGCCTCAGCCCAATGCTTAATCTTAGGCTGTTCCTCGGGTTAGGAATAGGGTTAGGGTTCCGCCTAGGGTTAGGGTTCAGAAAACCACAAGGCCCGGAGCTCCAGGGACAATGACAATGAGAAAGGCATGCCCAGGGGAGCACAACATTACCCCAAACTTCCAGCCTTCGTGTTTCCTAATTGGAACTCGATTCAGCCAAATGCTGAATCTTAGGCTGTGCCTTGGGCTAGGGTTAGGGTTAGGGTTATGCCTAGGGTTAGGGTTCAGAAAACCACAAGGCCCAGAGCTCCATGGACACTGACAGTGAGAAAGGCATGCCCAGGAGAGCACAACATTCCCCCAAAACTTTAGCCTTCGTTTTTCCTAATCGGAACTCACCTCAGCCCAATGCTGAATGTTAGGCTGCGGCTAGGGTTTGGGTTAGGGTTACGCCTAGGGTTAGGGTTCAGAAAACCACAAAGCCCTGAGCTCCAGGGACAATGACAATGAGAAAGGCAGGCCCAGGGGAGCACAGCATTACCCCAAAATTTTAGCCTTCCTATTTCCTAATCGGAAATCACCTCAGCCCAATGCTCTTTCTTTGGCTGTGCTTTGGGCTAGGGTTAGGGTTAGGGTTTCGCCTAGGGTTAGGGTTCAGAAAAACACAAGGCCCAGAGCTCCAGGGACATTGACTATGAGAAAGGCATGCCAAGGGGAGGACCGCATTGTCCCAAACTTGTAGCCTTCACGTTTTCCTAACCGGAACTCATCTCAGCCCAATGTTCTGTCTTTGGCTGCACCTAGGGTTAGGGTTAGGGTTACACCTAGGGTTAGGGTTCAGAAAACCACAAGGCCCTGAGCTTCAGAGACAATGACAATGAGAAAGGCATGCCCAGGGGAGCGCAGCACTGTCCTAATATTACAGCTTTCCTATTTGCCCCATTGGAACTCACCTCAGCCCAATGCTGTTAATTAGCCTGAACCTAGTACTAGGGTTAGGGTTCCACCTAGGGTTAAGGTTAAGAAAACGAAAAGGCTTACAGCTATAGAGACACTGACAGAAAGAAAGGCATGCCTAGGGGACAGCATCTTTTCCCCAACCTTACAGCCTTCATGTTTTCCGAATCGGAACTCGCCTCAGCCCAATGCTGTATCTTAGGCTGCGCCTTGGGCTAGGTTTAGGGTTCGGGTTATGCCTAGGGTTAGGGTTCAGAAGACCACAAGGCCCAGATCTCCAGGGACAATGACAATGAGAGAGGCATGCCCAGGGGAGCACAATATTATCCCAAAACTTTAGCCTTCATTTTTCCTAATCGGAACTCGCCTCAGCCCAATGCTTAATCTTAGGCTGTTCCTCAGGTTAGGAGTAGGGTTAGGGTTTCACCTAGGGTTAGGGTTAAGAAAACCACAAGGCCAGATCTCCAGGGACATTGGCAGTGAGAAACGCACGCCAAGGGGAGGACCGCATTGTCCCAAACTTGTAGCCTTCATGTTTTCCTAACCGGAACTCATCTCAGCCCAATGTTCTGTCTTTGGCTGCACCTAGGGTTAGGGTTAGGGTTACGCCTAGGGTTAGGGTTCAGAAAACCACAAAGCCCTGAGCTCCAGGGACGCTGACAATGAGAAAGGCATGCCAAGGGGATTGCATCTTTACCCCAACCTTGCAGTTGTCATGTTTTATAAATTGGAACTCACCTCAGCCCAATGCTCTATCTTAGGCTGTGCCTTGGGCTAGGGTTAGGGTTAGGGTTATGCCTAGGGTTAGGGTTCCGAAAACCACAAGGCCCAGAGCTCCAGGGACAATGACAATGAGAGAGGCATGCCCAGGGGAGCAGAACATTATCCCAAACTTCCAGCCTTCGTGTTTCCTAATTGGAACTCGCCCCAGCCCAATGCTGAATCTTAGGCTGTGCCTTGGGCTAGGGTTAGGGTTAGGGTTATGCCTAGGGTTAGGGTTCAGAAAACCACAAGTCCCAGAGCTCCATGGACACTGACAGTGAGAAAGGCATGCCCAGGAGAGCACAACATTCCCCCAAAACTTTAGCCTTCGTTTTTCCTAATCGGAACTCACCTCAGCCCAATGCTGAATGTTAGGCTGCGGCTAGGGTTAGGGTTAGGGTTCCGCCTAGGGTTAGGGTTCTGAAAACCACAAGGCCCGGAGCTCCAGGGACAATGACAATGAGAAAGGCATGCCCAGGGGAGCACAACATTATCCCAAATTTCCAGCCTTCGTGTTTCCTAATTGGAACTCGCCTCAGCCCAATGCTTAATCTTAGGCTGTTCCTCGGGTTAGGAATAGGGTTAGGGTTCCGCCTAGGGTTAGGGTTCAGAAAACCACAAGGCCCGGAGCTCCAGGGACAATGACAATGAGAAAGGCATGCCCAGGGGAGCACAACATTACCCCAAACTTCCAGCCTTCGTGTTTCCTAATTGGAACTCGATTCAGCCAAATGCTGAATCTTAGGCTGTGCCTTGGGCTAGGGTTAGGGTTAGGGTTATGCCTAGGGTTAGGGTTCAGAAAACCACAAGGCCCAGAGCTCCATGGACACTGACAGTGAGAAAGGCATGCCCAGGAGAGCACAACATTCCCCCAAAACTTTAGCCTTCGTTTTTCCTAATCGGAACTCACCTCAGCCCAATGCTGAATGTTAGGCTGCGGCTAGGGTTTGGGTTAGGGTTACGCCTAGGGTTAGGGTTCAGAAAACCACAAAGCCCTGAGCTCCAGGGACAATGACAATGAGAAAGGCAGGCCCAGGGGAGCACAGCATTACCCCAAAATTTTAGCCTTCCTATTTCCTAATCGGAAATCACCTCAGCCCAATGCTCTTTCTTTGGCTGTGCTTTGGGCTAGGGTTAGGGTTAGGGTTTCGCCTAGGGTTAGGGTTCAGAAAAACACAAGGCCCAGAGCTCCAGGGACATTGACTATGAGAAAGGCATGCCAAGGGGAGGACCGCATTGTCCCAAACTTGTAGCCTTCATGTTTTCCTAACCGGAACTCATCTCAGCCCAATGTTCTGTCTTTGGCTGCACCTAGGCTTAGGGTTAGGGTTCCGCCTAGGGTTAGGGTTCAGAAAACCACAAGGCCCAGAGCTCCAGGGACAATGACAATGAGAGAGGCATGCCCAGGGGAGCAGAACATTATCCCAAACTTCCAGCCTTCGTGTTTCCTAATTGGAACTCGCCCCAGCCCAATACTGAATCTTAGGCTGTGCCTTGGGCTAGGGTTAGGGTTAGGGTTATGCCTAGGGTTAGGGTTCAGAAAACCACAAGTCCCAGAGCTCCATGGACACTGACAGTGAGAAAGGCATGCCCAGGAGAGCACAACATTCCCCCAAAACTTTAGCCTTCGTTTTTCCTAATCGGAACTCACCTCAGCCCAATGCTGAATGTTAGGCTGCGGCTAGGGTTAGGGTTAGGGTTACGCCTAGGGTTAGGGTTCAGAAAACCACAAAGCCCTGAGCTCCAGGGACAATGACAATGAGAAAGGCAGGCCCAGGGGAGCACAGCATTACCCCAAAATTTTAGCCTTCGTATTTCCTAATCGTAAATCACCTCAGCCCAATGCTCTTTCTTTGGCTGTGCTTTGGGCTAGGGTTAGGGTTAGGGTTTCGCCTAGGGTTAGGGTTCAGAAAAACACAAGGCCCAGAGCTCCAGGGACATTGACTATGAGAAAGGCATGCCAAGGGGAGGACCGCATTGTCCCAAACTTGTAGCCTTCATGTTTTCCTAACCGGAACTCATCTCAGCCCAATGATCTGTCTTTGGCTGCACCTAGGGTTAGGGTTAGGGTTACACCTAGGGTTAGGGTTCAGAAAACCACAAGGCCCTGAGCTTCAGAGACAATGACAATGAGAAAGGCATGCCCAGGGGAGCGCAGCACTGTCCTAATATTACAGCTTTCCTATTTGCCCCATTGGAACTCACCTCAGCCCAATGCTGTTAATTAGCCTGAACCTAGTACTAGGGTTAGGGTTCCACCTAGGGTTAAGGTTAAGAAAACGAAAAGGCTTACAGCTATAGGGACACTGACAGCAAGAAAGGCATGCCTAGGGGACAGCATCTTTTCCCCAACCTTACAGCCTTCATGTTTTCCGAATCGGAACTCGCCTCAGCCCAATGCTGTATCTTAGGCTGCGCCTTGGGCTAGGTTTAGGGTTCGGGTTATGCCTAGGGTTAGGGTTCAGAAGACCACAAGGCCCAGATCTCCAGGGACAATGACAATGAGAGAGGCATGCCCAGGGGAGCACAATATTATCCCAAAACTTTAGCCTTCATTTTTCCTAATCGGAACTCGCCTCAGCCCAATGCTTAATCTTAGGCTGTTCCTCAGGTTAGGAGTAGGGTTAGGGTTTCACCTAGGGTTAGGGTTAAGAAAACCACAAGGCCAGATCTCCAGGGACATTGGCAGTGAGAAACGCACGCCAAGGGGAGGACCGCATTGTCCCAAACTTGTAGCCTTCATGTTTTCCTAACCGGAACTCATCTCAGCCCAATGTTCTGTCTTTGGCTGCACCTAGGGTTAGGGTTAGGGTTACGCCTAGGGTTAGGGTTCAGAAAACCACAAAGCCCTGAGCTCCAGGGACGCTGACAATGAGAAAGGCATGCCAAGGGGATTGCATCTTTACCCCAACCTTGCAGTTGTCATGTTTTATAAATTGGAACTCACCTCAGCCCAATGCTCTATCTTAGGCTGTGCCTTGGGCTAGGGTTAGGGTTAGGGTTATGCCTAGGGTTAGGGTTCCGAAAACCACAAGGCCCAGAGCTCCAGGGACAATGACAATGAGAGAGGCATGCCCAGGGGAGCAGAACATTATCCCAAACTTCCAGCCTTCGTGTTTCCTAATTGGAACTCGCCCCAGCCCAATGCTGAATCTTAGGCTGTGCCTTGGGCTAGGGTTAGGGTTAGGGTTATGCCTAGGGTTAGGGTTCAGAAAACCACAAGTCCCAGAGCTCCATGGACACTGACAGTGAGAAAGGCATGCCCAGGAGAGCACAACATTCCCCCAAAACTTTAGCCTTCGTTTTTCCTAATCGGAACTCACCTCAGCCCAATGCTGAATGTTAGGCTGCGGCTAGGGTTAGGGTTAGGGTTACGCCTAGGGTTAGGGTTCAGAAAACCACAAAGCCCTGAGCTCCAGGGACAATGACAATGAGAAACGCAGGCCCAGGGGAGCACAGCATTACCCCAAAATTTTAGCCTTCCTATTTCCTAATCGGAAATCACCTCAGCCCAATGCTCTTTCTTTGGCTGTGCTTTGGGCTAGGGTTAGGGTTAGGGTTTCGCCTAGGGTTAGGGTTCAGAAAAACACAAGGCCCAGAGCTCCAGGGACATTGACTATGAGAAAGGCATGCCAAGGGGAGGACCGCATTGTCCCAAACTTGTAGCCTTCATGTTTTCCTAACCGGAACTCATCTCAGCCCAATGTTCTGTCTTTGGCTGCACCTAGGCTTAGGGTTAGGGTTCCGCCTAGGGTTAGGGTTCAGAAAACCACAAGGCCCAGAGCTCCAGGGACAATGACAATGAGAGAGGCATGCCCAGGGGAGCAGAACATTATCCCAAACTTCCAGCCTTCGTGTTTCCTAATTGGAACTCGCCCCAGCCCAATACTGAATCTTAGGCTGTGCCTTGGGCTAGGGTTAGTGTTAGGGTTATGCCTAGGGTTAGGGTTCAGAAAACCACAAGGCCCAGAGCTCCATGGACACTGACAGTGAGAAAGGCATGCCCAGGAGAGCACAACATTCCCCCAAAACTTTAGCCTTCGTTTTTCCTAATCGGAACTCACCTCAGCCCAATGCTGAATGTTAGGCTGCGGCTAGGGTTAGGGTTAGGGTTCCGCCTAGGGTTAGGGTTCTGAAAACCACAAGGCCCGGAGCTCCAGGGACAATGACAATGAGAAAGGCATGCCCAGGGGAGCACAACATTATCCCAAATTTCCAGCCTTCGTTTTTCCTAATTGGAACTCGCCTCAGCCCAATGCTTAATCTTAGGCTGTTCCTCGGGTTAGGAATAGGGTTAGGGTTCCGCCTAGGGTTAGGGTTCAGAAAACCACAAGGCCCGGAGCTCCAGGGACAATGACAATGAGAAAGGCATGCCCAGGGGAGCACAACATTACCCCAAACTTCCAGCCTTCGTGTTTCCTAATTGGAACTCGATTCAGCCAAATGCTGAATCTTAGGCTGTGCCTTGGGCTAGGGTTAGGGTTAGGGTTATGCCTAGGGTTAGGGTTCAGAAAACCACAAGGCCCAGAGCTCCATGGACACTGACAGTGAGAAAGGCATGCCCAGGAGAGCACAACATTCCCCCAAAACTTTAGCCTTCGTTTTTCCTAATCGGAACTCACCTCAGCCCAATGCTGAATGTTAGGCTGCGGCTAGGGTTTGGGTTAGGGTTACGCCTAGGGTTAGGGTTCAGAAAACCACAAAGCCCTGAGCTCCAGGGACAATGACAATGAGAAAGGCAGGCCCAGGGGAGCACAGCATTACCCCAAAATTTTAGCCTTCCTATTTCCTAATCGGAAATCACCTCAGCCCAATGCTCTTTCTTTGGCTGTGCTTTGGGCTAGGGTTAGGGTTAGGGTTTCGCCTAGGGTTAGGGTTCAGAAAAACACAAGGCCCAGAGCTCCAGGGACATTGACTATGAGAAAGGCATGCCAAGGGGAGGACCGCATTGTCCCAAACTTGTAGCCTTCACGTTTTCCTAACCGGAACTCATCTCAGCCCAATGTTCTGTCTTTGGCTGCACCTAGGGTTAGGGTTAGGGTTACACCTAGGGTTAGGGTTCAGAAAACCACAAGGCCCTGAGCTTCAGAGACAATGACAATGAGAAAGGCATGCCCAGGGGAGCGCAGCACTGTCCTAATATTACAGCTTTCCTATTTGCCCCATTGGAACTCACCTCAGCCCAATGCTGTTAATTAGCCTGAACCTAGTACTAGGGTTAGGGTTCCACCTAGGGTTAAGGTTAAGAAAACGAAAAGGCTTACAGCTATAGAGACACTGACAGAAAGAAAGGCATGCCTAGGGGACAGCATCTTTTCCCCAACCTTACAGCCTTCATGTTTTCCGAATCGGAACTCGCCTCAGCCCAATGCTGTATCTTAGGCTGCGCCTTGGGCTAGGTTTAGGGTTCGGGTTATGCCTAGGGTTAGGGTTCAGAAGACCACAAGGCCCAGATCTCCAGGGACAATGACAATGAGAGAGGCATGCCCAGGGGAGCACAATATTATCCCAAAACTTTAGCCTTCATTTTTCCTAATCGGAACTCGCCTCAGCCCAATGCTTAATCTTAGGCTGTTCCTCAGGTTAGGAGTAGGGTTAGGGTTTCACCTAGGGTTAGGGTTAAGAAAACCACAAGGCCAGATCTCCAGGGACATTGGCAGTGAGAAACGCACGCCAAGGGGAGGACCGCATTGTCCCAAACTTGTAGCCTTCATGTTTTCCTAACCGGAACTCATCTCAGCCCAATGTTCTGTCTTTGGCTGCACCTAGGGTTAGGGTTAGGGTTACGCCTAGGGTTAGGGTTCAGAAAACCACAAAGCCCTGAGCTCCAGGGACGCTGACAATGAGAAAGGCATGCCAAGGGGATTGCATCTTTACCCCAACCTTGCAGTTGTCATGTTTTATAAATTGGAACTCACCTCAGCCCAATGCTCTATCTTAGGCTGTGCCTTGGGCTAGGGTTAGGGTTAGGGTTATGCCTAGGGTTAGGGTTCCGAAAACCACAAGGCCCAGAGCTCCAGGGACAATGACAATGAGAGAGGCATGCCCAGGGGAGCAGAACATTATCCCAAACTTCCAGCCTTCGTGTTTCCTAATTGGAACTCGCCCCAGCCCAATGCTGAATCTTAGGCTGTGCCTTGGGCTAGGGTTAGGGTTAGGGTTATGCCTAGGGTTAGGGTTCAGAAAACCACAAGTCCCAGAGCTCCATGGACACTGACAGTGAGAAAGGCATGCCCAGGAGAGCACAACATTCCCCCAAAACTTTAGCCTTCGTTTTTCCTAATCGGAACTCACCTCAGCCCAATGCTGAATGTTAGGCTGCGGCTAGGGTTAGGGTTAGGGTTCCGCCTAGGGTTAGGGTTCTGAAAACCACAAGGCCCGGAGCTCCAGGGACAATGACAATGAGAAAGGCATGCCCAGGGGAGCACAACATTATCCCAAATTTCCAGCCTTCGTGTTTCCTAATTGGAACTCGCCTCAGCCCAATGCTTAATCTTAGGCTGTTCCTCGGGTTAGGAATAGGGTTAGGGTTCCGCCTAGGGTTAGGGTTCAGAAAACCACAAGGCCCGGAGCTCCAGGGACAATGACAATGAGAAAGGCATGCCCAGGGGAGCACAACATTACCCCAAACTTCCAGCCTTCGTGTTTCCTAATTGGAACTCGATTCAGCCAAATGCTGAATCTTAGGCTGTGCCTTGGGCTAGGGTTAGGGTTAGGGTTATGCCTAGGGTTAGGGTTCAGAAAACCACAAGGCCCAGAGCTCCATGGACACTGACAGTGAGAAAGGCATGCCCAGGAGAGCACAACATTCCCCCAAAACTTTAGCCTTCGTTTTTCCTAATCGGAACTCACCTCAGCCCAATGCTGAATGTTAGGCTGCGGCTAGGGTTAGGGTTAGGGTTACGCCTAGGGTTAGGGTTCAGAAAACCACAAAGCCCTGAGCTCCAGGGACAATGACAATGAGAAAGGCAGGCCCAGGGGAGCACAGCATTACCCCAAAATTTTAGCCTTCCTATTTCCTAATCGGAAATCACCTCAGCCCAATGCTCTTTCTTTGGCTGTGCTTTGGGCTAGGGTTAGGGTTAGGGTTTCGCCTAGGGTTAGGGTTCAGAAAAACACAAGGCCCAGATCTCCAGGGACATTGACTATGAGAAAGGCACGCCAAGGGGAGGACCGCATTGTCCCAAACTTGTAGCCTTCATGTTTTCCTAACCGGAACTCATCTCAGCCCAATGTTCTGTCTTTGGCTGCACCTAGGCTTAGGGTTAGGGTTCCGCCTAGGGTTAGGGTTCAGAAAACCACAAGGCCCTGAGCTTCAGAGACAATGACAATGAGAAAGGCATGCCCAGGGGAGCGCAGCACTGTCCTAATATTACAGCTTTCCTATTTGCCCCATTGGAACTCACCTCAGCCCAATGCTGTTAATTAGCCTGAACCTAGTACTAGGGTTAGGGTTCCACCTAGGGTTAAGGTTAAGAAAACGAAAAGGCTTACAGCTATAGAGACACTGACAGAAAGAAAGGCATGCCTAGGGGACAGCATCTTTTCCCCAACCTTACAGCCTTCATGTTTTCCGAATCGGAACTCGCCTCAGCCCAATGCTGTATCTTAGGCTGCGCCTTGGGCTAGGTTTAGGGTTCGGGTTATGCCTAGGGTTAGGGTTCAGAAGACCACAAGGCCCAGATCTCCAGGGACAATGACAATGAGAGAGGCATGCCCAGGGGAGCACAATATTATCCCAAAACTTTAGCCTTCATTTTTCCTAATCGGAACTCGCCTCAGCCCAATGCTTAATCTTAGGCTGTTCCTCAGGTTAGGAGTAGGGTTAGGGTTTCACCTAGGGTTAGGGTTAAGAAAACCACAAGGCCAGATCTCCAGGGACATTGGCAGTGAGAAACGCACGCCAAGGGGAGGACCGCATTGTCCCAAACTTGTAGCCTTCATGTTTTCCTAACCGGAACTCATCTCAGCCCAATGTTCTGTCTTTGGCTGCACCTAGGGTTAGGGTTAGGGTTACGCCTAGGGTTAGGGTTCAGAAAACCACAAAGCCCTGAGCTCCAGGGACGCTGACAATGAGAAAGGCATGCCAAGGGGATTGCATCTTTACCCCAACCTTGCAGTTGTCATGTTTTATAAATTGGAACTCACCTCAGCCCAATGCTCTATCTTAGGCTGTGCCTTGGGCTAGGGTTAGGGTTAGGGTTATGCCTAGGGTTAGGGTTCCGAAAACCACAAGGCCCAGAGCTCCAGGGACAATGACAATGAGAGAGGCATGCCCAGGGGAGCAGAACATTATCCCAAACTTCCAGCCTTCGTGTTTCCTAATTGGAACTCGCCCCAGCCCAATGCTGAATCTTAGGCTGTGCCTTGGGCTAGGGTTAGGGTTAGGGTTATGCCTAGGGTTAGGGTTCAGAAAACCACAAGTCCCAGAGCTCCATGGACACTGACAGTGAGAAAGGCATGCCCAGGAGAGCACAACATTCCCCCAAAACTTTAGCCTTCGTTTTTCCTAATCGGAACTCACCTCAGCCCAATGCTGAATGTTAGGCTGCGGCTAGGGTTAGGGTTAGGGTTCCGCCTAGGGTTAGGGTTCTGAAAACCACAAGGCCCGGAGCTCCAGGGACAATGACAATGAGAAAGGCATGCCCAGGGGAGCACAACATTATCCCAAATTTCCAGCCTTCGTGTTTCCTAATTGGAACTCGCCTCAGCCCAATGCTTAATCTTAGGCTGTTCCTCGGGTTAGGAATAGGGTTAGGGTTCCGCCTAGGGTTAGGGTTCAGAAAACCACAAGGCCCGGAGCTCCAGGGACAATGACAATGAGAAAGGCATGCCCAGGGGAGCACAACATTACCCCAAACTTCCAGCCTTCGTGTTTCCTAATTGGAACTCGATTCAGCCAAATGCTGAATCTTAGGCTGTGCCTTGGGCTAGGGTTAGGGTTAGGGTTATGCCTAGGGTTAGGGTTCAGAAAACCACAAGGCCCAGAGCTCCATGGACACTGACAGTGAGAAAGGCATGCCCAGGAGAGCACAACATTCCCCCAAAACTTTAGCCTTCGTTTTTCCTAATCGGAACTCACCTCAGCCCAATGCTGAATGTTAGGCTGCGGCTAGGGTTAGGGTTAGGGTTACGCCTAGGGTTAGGGTTCAGAAAACCACAAAGCCCTGAGCTCCAGGGACAATGACAATGAGAAAGGCAGGCCCAGGGGAGCACAGCATTACCCCAAAATTTTAGCCTTCCTATTTCCTAATCGGAAATCACCTCAGCCCAATGCTCTTTCTTTGGCTGTGCTTTGGGCTAGGGTTAGGGTTAGGGTTTCGCCTAGGGTTAGGGTTCAGAAAAACACAAGGCCCAGAGCTCCAGGGACATTGACTATGAGAAAGGCACGCCAAGGGGAGGACCGCATTGTCCCAAACTTGTAGCCTTCATGTTTTCCTAACCGGAACTCATCTCAGCCCAATGTTCTGTCTTTGGCTGCACCTAGGCTTAGGGTTAGGGTTCCGCCTAGGGTTAGGGTTCAGAAAACCACAAGGCCCTGAGCTTCAGAGACAATGACAATGAGAAAGGCATGCCCAGGGGAGCGCAGCACTGTCCTAATATTACAGCTTTCCTATTTGCCCCATTGGAACTCACCTCAGCCCAATGCTGTTAATTAGCCTGAACCTAGTACTAGGGTTAGGGTTCCACCTAGGGTTAAGGTTAAGAAAACGAAAAGGCTTACAGCTATAGAGACACTGACAGAAAGAAAGGCATGCCTAGGGGACAGCATCTTTTCCCCAACCTTACAGCCTTCATGTTTTCCGAATCGGAACTCGCCTCAGCCCAATGCTGTATCTTAGGCTGCGCCTTGGGCTAGGTTTAGGGTTCGGGTTATGCCTAGGGTTAGGGTTCAGAAGACCACAAGGCCCAGATCTCCAGGGACAATGACAATGAGAGAGGCATGCCCAGGGGAGCACAATATTATCCCAAAACTTTAGCCTTCATTTTTCCTAATCGGAACTCGCCTCAGCCCAATGCTTAATCTTAGGCTGTTCCTCAGGTTAGGAGTAGGGTTAGGGTTTCACCTAGGGTTAGGGTTAAGAAAACCACAAGGCCAGATCTCCAGGGACATTGGCAGTGAGAAACGCACGCCAAGGGGAGGACCGCATTGTCCCAAACTTGTAGCCTTCATGTTTTCCTAACCGGAACTCATCTCAGCCCAATGTTCTGTCTTTGGCTGCACCTAGGGTTAGGGTTAGGGTTACGCCTAGGGTTAGGGTTCAGAAAACCACAAAGCCCTGAGCTCCAGGGACGCTGACAATGAGAAAGGCATGCCAAGGGGATTGCATCTTTACCCCAACCTTGCAGTTGTCATGTTTTATAAATTGGAACTCACCTCAGCCCAATGCTCTATCTTAGGCTGTGCCTTGGGCTAGGGTTAGGGTTAGGGTTATGCCTAGGGTTAGGGTTCCGAAAACCACAAGGCCCAGAGCTCCAGGGACAATGACAATGAGAGAGGCATGCCCAGGGGAGCAGAACATTATCCCAAACTTCCAGCCTTCGTGTTTCCTAATTGGAACTCGCCCCAGCCCAATGCTGAATCTTAGGCTGTGCCTTGGGCTAGGGTTAGGGTTAGGGTTATGCCTAGGGTTAGGGTTCAGAAAACCACAAGTCCCAGAGCTCCATGGACACTGACAGTGAGAAAGGCATGCCCAGGAGAGCACAACATTCCCCCAAAACTTTAGCCTTCGTTTTTCCTAATCGGAACTCACCTCAGCCCAATGCTGAATGTTAGGCTGCGGCTAGGGTTAGGGTTAGGGTTCCGCCTAGGGTTAGGGTTCTGAAAACCACAAGGCCCGGAGCTCCAGGGACAATGACAATGAGAAAGGCATGCCCAGGGGAGCACAACATTATCCCAAATTTCCAGCCTTCGTGTTTCCTAATTGGAACTCGCCTCAGCCCAATGCTTAATCTTAGGCTGTTCCTCGGGTTAGGAATAGGGTTAGGGTTCCGCCTAGGGTTAGGGTTCAGAAAACCACAAGGCCCGGAGCTCCAGGGACAATGACAATGAGAAAGGCATGCCCAGGGGAGCACAACATTACCCCAAACTTCCAGCCTTCGTGTTTCCTAATTGGAACTCGATTCAGCCAAATGCTGAATCTTAGGCTGTGCCTTGGGCTAGGGTTAGGGTTAGGGTTATGCCTAGGGTTAGGGTTCAGAAAACCACAAGGCCCAGAGCTCCATGGACACTGACAGTGAGAAAGGCATGCCCAGGAGAGCACAACATTCCCCCAAAACTTTAGCCTTCGTTTTTCCTAATCGGAACTCACCTCAGCCCAATGCTGAATGTTAGGCTGCGGCTAGGGTTAGGGTTAGGGTTACGCCTAGGGTTAGGGTTCAGAAAACCACAAAGCCCTGAGCTCCAGGGACAATGACAATGAGAAAGGCAGGCCCAGGGGAGCACAGCATTACCCCAAAATTTTAGCCTTCCTATTTCCTAATCGGAAATCACCTCAGCCCAATGCTCTTTCTTTGGCTGTGCTTTGGGCTAGGGTTAGGGTTAGGGTTTCGCCTAGGGTTAGGGTTCAGAAAAACACAAGGCCCAGAGCTCCAGGGACATTGACTATGAGAAAGGCACGCCAAGGGGAGGACCGCATTGTCCCAAACTTGTAGCCTTCATGTTTTCCTAACCGGAACTCATCTCAGCCCAATGTTCTGTCTTTGGCTGCACCTAGGCTTAGGGTTAGGGTTCCGCCTAGGGTTAGGGTTCAGAAAACCACAAGGCCCAGAGCTCCAGGGACAATGACAATGAGAGAGGCATGCCCAGGGGAGCAGAACATTATCCCAAACTTCCAGCCTTCGTGTTTCCTAATTGGAACTCGCCCCAGCCCAATACTGAATCTTAGTCTGTGCCTTGGGCTAGGGTTAGGGTTAGGGTTATGCCTAGGGTTAGGGTTCAGAAAACCACAAGGCCCAGAGCTCCATGGACACTGACAGTGAGAAAGGCATGCCCAGGAGAGCACAACATTCCCCCAAAACTTTAGCCTTCGTTTTTCCTAATCGGAACTCACCTCAGCCCAATGCTGAATGTTAGGCTGCGGCTAGGGTTAGGGTTAGGGTTCCGCCTAGGGTTAGGGTTCTGAAAACCACAAGGCCCGGAGCTCCAGGGACAATGACAATGAGAAAGGCATGCCCAGGGGAGCACAACATTATCCCAAATTTCCAGCCTTCGTTTTTCCTAATTGGAACTCGCCTCAGCCCAATGCTTAATCTTAGGCTGTTCCTCGGGTTAGGAATAGGGTTAGGGTTCCGCCTAGGGTTAGGGTTCAGAAAACCACAAGGCCCGGAGCTCCAGGGACAATGACAATGAGAAAGGCATGCCCAGGGGAGCACAACATTACCCCAAACTTCCAGCCTTCGTGTTTCCTAATTGGAACTCGATTCAGCCAAATGCTGAATCTTAGGCTGTGCCTTGGGCTAGGGTTAGGGTTAGGGTTATGCCTAGGGTTAGGGTTCAGAAAACCACAAGGCCCAGAGCTCCATGGACACTGACAGTGAGAAAGGCATGCCCAGGAGAGCACAACATTCCCCCAAAACTTTAGCCTTCATTTTTCCTAATCGGAACTCACCTCAGCCCAATGCTGAATGTTAGGCTGCGGCTAGGGTTTGGGTTAGGGTTACGCCTAGGGTTAGGGTTCAGAAAACCACAAAGCCCTGAGCTCCAGGGACAATGACAATGAGAAAGGCAGGCCCAGGGGAGCACAGCATTACCCCAAAATTTTAGCCTTCCTATTTCCTAATCGGAAATCACCTCAGCCCAATGCTCTTTCTTTGGCTGTGCTTTGGGCTAGGGTTAGGGTTAGGGTTTCGCCTAGGGTTAGGGTTCAGAAAAACACAAGGCCCAGAGCTCCAGGGACATTGACTATGAGAAAGGCATGCCAAGGGGAGGACCGCATTGTCCCAAACTTGTAGCCTTCACGTTTTCCTAACCGGAACTCATCTCAGCCCAATGTTCTGTCTTTGGCTGCACCTAGGGTTAGGGTTAGGGTTACACCTAGGGTTAGGGTTCAGAAAACCACAAGGCCCTGAGCTTCAGAGACAATGACAATGAGAAAGGCATGCCCAGGGGAGCGCAGCACTGTCCTAATATTACAGCTTTCCTATTTGCCCCATTGGAACTCACCTCAGCCCAATGCTGTTAATTAGCCTGAACCTAGTACTAGGGTTAGGGTTCCACCTAGGGTTAAGGTTAAGAAAACGAAAAGGCTTACAGCTATAGGGACACTGACAGCCAGAAAGGCAGGCCTAGGGGACAGCATCTTTTCCCCAACCTTACAGCCTTCATGTTTTCCGAATCGGAACTCGCCTCAGCCCAATGCTTATCTTAGGCTGCGCCTTGGGCTAGGTTTAGGGTTCGGGTTATGCCTAGGGTTAGGGTTCAGAAGACCACAAGGCCCAGATCTCCAGGGACAATGACAATGAGAGAGGCATGCCCAGGGGAGCACAATATTATCCCAAAACTTTAGCCTTCATTTTTCCTAATCGGAACTCGCCTCAGCCCAATGCTTAATCTTAGGCTGTTCCTCAGGTTAGGAGTAGGGTTAGGGTTTCACCTAGGGTTAGGGTTAAGAAAACCACAAGGCCAGATCTCCAGGGACATTGGCAGTGAGAAACGCACGCCAAGGGGAGGACCGCATTGTCCCAAACTTGTAGCCTTCATGTTTTCCTAACCGGAACTCATCTCAGCCCAATGTTCTGTCTTTGGCTGCACCTAGGGTTAGGGTTAGGGTTACGCCTAGGGTTAGGGTTCAGAAAACCACAAAGCCCTGAGCTCCAGGGACAATGACAATGAGAAAGGCAGGCCCAGGGGAGCACAGCATTACCCCAAAATTTTAGCCTTCCTATTTCCTAATCGGAAATCACCTCAGCCCAATGCTCTTTCTTTGGCTGTGCTTTGGGCTAGGGTTAGGGTTAGGGTTTCGCCTAGGGTTAGGGTTCAGAAAAACACAAGGCCCAGAGCTCCAGGGACATTGACTATGAGAAAGGCACGCCAAGGGGAGGACCGCATTGTCCCAAACTTGTAGCCTTCATGTTTTCCTAACCGGAACTCATCTCAGCCCAATGTTCTGTCTTTGGCTGCACCTAGGCTTAGGGTTAGGGTTCCGCCTAGGGTTAGGGTTCAGAAAACCACAAGGCCCAGAGCTCCAGGGACAATGACAATGAGAGAGGCATGCCCAGGGGAGCAGAACATTATCCCAAACTTCCAGCCTTCGTGTTTCCTAATTGGAACTCGCCCCAGCCCAATGCTGAATCTTAGGCTGTGCCTTGGGCTAGGGTTAGGGTTAGGGTTATGCCTAGGGTTAGGGTTCAGAAAACCACAAGGCCCAGAGCTCCATGGACACTGACAGTGAGAAAGGCATGCCCAGGAGAGCACAACATTCCCCCAAAACTTTAGCCTTCGTTTTTCCTAATCGGAACTCACCTCAGCCCAATGCTGAATGTTAGGCTGCGGCTAGGGTTAGGGTTAGGGTTCCGCCTAGGGTTAGGGTTCTGAAAACCACAAGGCCCGGAGCTCCAGGGACAATGACAATGAGAAAGGCATGCCCAGGGGAGCACAAATTATCCCAAATTTCCAGCCTTCGTGTTTCCTAATTGGAACTCGCCTCAGCCCAATGCTTAATCTTAGGCTGTTCCTCGGGTTAGGAATAGGGTTAGGGTTCCGCCTAGGGTTAGGGTTCAGAAAACCACAAGGCCCGGAGCTCCAGGGACAATGACAATGAGAAAGGCATGCCCAGGGGAGCACAACATTACCCCAAACTTCCAGCCTTCGTGTTTCCTAATTGGAACTCGATTCAGCCAAATGCTGAATCTTAGGCTGTGCCTTGGGCTAGGGTTAGGGTTAGGGTTATGCCTAGGGTTAGGGTTCAGAAAACCACAAGGCCCAGAGCTCCATGGACACTGACAGTGAGAAAGGCATGCCCAGGAGAGCACAACATTCCCCCAAAACTTTAGCCTTCGTTTTTCCTAATCGGAACTCACCTCAGCCCAATGCTGAATGTTAGGCTGCGGCTAGGGTTTGGGTTCAGAAAACCACAAAGCCCTGAGCTCCAGGGACAATGACAATGAGAAAGGCAGGCCCAGGGGAGCACAGCATTACCCCAAAATTTTAGCCTTCCTATTTCCTAATCGGAAATCACCTCAGCCCAATGCTCTTTCTTTGGCTGTGCTTTGGGCTAGGGTTAGGGTTAGGGTTTCGCCTAGGGTTAGGGTTCAGAAAAACACAAGGCCCAGAGCTCCAGGGACATTGACTATGAGAAAGGCATGCCAAGGGGAGGACCGCATTGTCCCAAACTTGTAGCCTTCATGTTTTCCTAACCGGAACTCATCTCAGCCCAATGTTCTGTCTTTGGCTGCACCTAGGCTTAGGGTTAGGGTTCCGCCTAGGGTTAGGGTTCAGAAAACCACAAGGCCCAGAGCTCCAGGGACAATGACAATGAGAGAGGCATGCCCAGGGGAGCAGAACATTATCCCAAACTTCCAGCCTTCGTGTTTCCTAATTGGAACTCGCCCCAGCCCAATACTGAATCTTAGGCTGTGCCTTGGGCTAGGGTTAGGGTTAGGGTTATGCCTAGGGTTAGGGTTCAGAAAACCACAAGGCCCAGAGCTCCATGGACACTGACAGTGAGAAAGGCATGCCCAGGAGAGCACAACATTCCCCCAAAACTTTAGCCTTCGTTTTTCCTAATCGGAACTCACCTCAGCCCAATGCTGAATGTTAGGCTGCGGCTAGGGTTAGGGTTAGGGTTACGCCTAGGGTTAGGGTTCAGAAAACCACAAAGCCCTGAGCTCCAGGGACAATGACAATGAGAAAGGCAGGCCCAGGGGAGCACAGCATTACCCCAAAATTTTAGCCTTCCTATTTCCTAATCGGAAATCACCTCAGCCCAATGCTCTTTCTTTGGCTGTGCTTTGGGCTAGGGTTAGGGTTAGGGTTTCGCCTAGGGTTAGGGTTCAGAAAAACACAAGGCCCAGAGCTCCAGGGACATTGACTATGAGAAAGGCACGCCAAGGGGAGGACCGCATTGTCCCAAACTTGTAGCCTTCATGTTTTCCTAACCGGAACTCATCTCAGCCCAATGATCTGTCTTTGGCTGCACCTAGGGTTAGGGTTAGGGTTACACCTAGGGTTAGGGTTCAGAAAACCACAAGGCCCTGAGCTTCAGAGACAATGACAATGAGAAAGGCATGCCCAGGGGAGCGCAGCACTGTCCTAATATTACAGCTTTCCTATTTGCCCCATTGGAACTCACCTCAGCCCAATGCTGTTAATTAGCCTGAACCTAGTACTAGGGTTAGGGTTCCACCTAGGGTTAAGGTTAAGAAAACGAAAAGGCTTACAGCTATAGGGACACTGACAGCAAGAAAGGCATGCCTAGGGGACAGCATCTTTTCCCCAACCTTACAGCCTTCATGTTTTCCGAATCGGAACTCGCCTCAGCCCAATGCTGTATCTTAGGCTGCGCCTTGGGCTAGGTTTAGGGTTCGGGTTATGCCTAGGGTTAGGGTTCAGAAGACCACAAGGCCCAGATCTCCAGGGACAATGACAATGAGAGAGGCATGCCCAGGGGAGCACAATATTATCCCAAAACTTTAGCCTTCATTTTTCCTAATCGGAACTCGCCTCAGCCCAATGCTTAATCTTAGGCTGTTCCTCAGGTTAGGAGTAGGGTTAGGGTTTCACCTAGGGTTAGGGTTAAGAAAACCACAAGGCCAGATCTCCAGGGACATTGGCAGTGAGAAACGCACGCCAAGGGGAGGACCGCATTGTCCCAAACTTGTAGCCTTCATGTTTTCCTAACCGGAACTCATCTCAGCCCAATGTTCTGTCTTTGGCTGCACCTAGGGTTAGGGTTAGGGTTACGCCTAGGGTTAGGGTTCAGAAAACCACAAAGCCCTGAGCTCCAGGGACGCTGACAATGAGAAAGGCATGCCAAGGGGATTGCATCTTTACCCCAACCTTGCAGTTGTCATGTTTTATAAATTGGAACTCACCTCAGCCCAATGCTCTATCTTAGGCTGTGCCTTGGGCTAGGGTTAGGGTTAGGGTTATGCCTAGGGTTAGGGTTCCGAAAACCACAAGGCCCAGAGCTCCAGGGACAATGACAATGAGAGAGGCATGCCCAGGGGAGCAGAACATTATCCCAAACTTCCAGCCTTCGTGTTTCCTAATTGGAACTCGCCCCAGCCCAATGCTGAATCTTAGGCTGTGCCTTGGGCTAGGGTTAGGGTTAGGGTTATGCCTAGGGTTAGGGTTCAGAAAACCACAAGGCCCAGAGCTCCATGGACACTGACAGTGAGAAAGGCATGCCCAGGAGAGCACAACATTCCCCCAAAACTTTAGCCTTCGTTTTTCCTAATCGGAACTCACCTCAGCCCAATGCTGAATGTTAGGCTGCGGCTAGGGTTAGGGTTAGGGTTACGCCTAGGGTTAGGGTTCAGAAAACCACAAAGCCCTGAGCTCCAGGGACAATGACAATGAGAAAGGCAGGCCCAGGGGAGCACAGCATTACCCCAAAATTTTAGCCTTCCTATTTCCTAATCGGAAATCACCTCAGCCCAATGCTCTTTCTTTGGCTGTGCTTTGGGCTAGGGTTAGGGTTAGGGTTTCGCCTAGGGTTAGGGTTCAGAAAAACACAAGGCCCAGAGCTCCAGGGACATTGACTATGAGAAAGGCATGCCAAGGGGAGGACCGCATTGTCCCAAACTTGTAGCCTTCATGTTTTCCTAACCGGAACTCATCTCAGCCCAATGTTCTGTCTTTGGCTGCACCTAGGCTTAGGGTTAGGGTTCCGCCTAGGGTTAGGGTTCAGAAAACCACAAGGCCCAGAGCTCCAGGGACAATGACAATGAGAGAGGCATGCCCAGGGGAGCAGAACATTATCCCAAACTTCCAGCCTTCGTGTTTCCTAATTGGAACTCGCCCCAGCCCAATACTGAATCTTAGGCTGTGCCTTGGGCTAGGGTTAGGGTTAGGGTTATGCCTAGGGTTAGGGTTCAGAAAACCACAAGGCCCAGAGCTCCATGGACACTGACAGTGAGAAAGGCATGCCCAGGAGAGCACAACATTCCCCCAAAACTTTAGCCTTCGTTTTTCCTAATCGGAACTCACCTCAGCCCAATGCTGAATGTTAGGCTGCGGCTAGGGTTAGGGTTAGGGTTCCGCCTAGGGTTAGGGTTCTGAAAACCACAAGGCCCGGAGCTCCAGGGACAATGACAATGAGAAAGGCATGCCCAGGGGAGCACAACATTATCCCAAATTTCCAGCCTTCGTTTTTCCTAATTGGAACTCGCCTCAGCCCAATGCTTAATCTTAGGCTGTTCCTCGGGTTAGGAATAGGGTTAGGGTTCCGCCTAGGGTTAGGGTTCAGAAAACCACAAGGCCCGGAGCTCCAGGGACAATGACAATGAGAAAGGCATGCCCAGGGGAGCACAACATTACCCCAAACTTCCAGCCTTCGTGTTTCCTAATTGGAACTCGATTCAGCCAAATGCTGAATCTTAGGCTGTGCCTTGGGCTAGGGTTAGGGTTAGGGTTATGCCTAGGGTTAGGGTTCAGAAAACCACAAGGCCCAGAGCTCCATGGACACTGACCGTGAGAAAGGCATGCCCAGGAGAGCACAACATTCCCCCAAAACTTTAGCCTTCATTTTTCCTAATCGGAACTCACCTCAGCCCAATGCTGAATGTTAGGCTGCGGCTAGGGTTAGGGTTAGGGTTACGCCTAGGGTTAGGGTTCAGAAAACCACAAAGCCCTGAGCTCCAGGGACAATGACAATGAGAAAGGCAGGCCCAGGGGAGCACAGCATTACCCCAAAATTTTAGCCTTCGTATTTCCTAATCGTAAATCACCTCAGCCCAATGCTCTTTCTTTGGCTGTGCTTTGGGCTAGGGTTAGGGTTAGGGTTTCGCCTAGGGTTAGGGTTCAGAAAAACACAAGGCCCAGAGCTCCAGGGACATTGACTATGAGAAAGGCATGCCAAGGGGAGGACCGCATTGTCCCAAACTTGTAGCCTTCATGTTTTCCTAACCGGAACTCATCTCAGCCCAATGATCTGTCTTTGGCTGCACCTAGGGTTAGGGTTAGGGTTACACCTAGGGTTAGGGTTCAGAAAACCACAAGGCCCTGAGCTTCAGAGACAATGACAATGAGAAAGGCATGCCCAGGGGAGCGCAGCACTGTCCTAATATTACAGCTTTCCTATTTGCCCCATTGGAACTCACCTCAGCCCAATGCTGTTAATTAGCCTGAACCTAGTACTAGGGTTAGGGTTCCACCTAGGGTTAAGGTTAAGAAAACGAAAAGGCTTACAGCTATAGGGACACTGACAGCAAGAAAGGCATGCCTAGGGGACAGCATCTTTTCCCCAACCTTACAGCCTTCATGTTTTCCGAATCGGAACTCGCCTCAGCCCAATGCTGTATCTTAGGCTGCGCCTTGGGCTAGGTTTAGGGTTCGGGTTATGCCTAGGGTTAGGGTTCAGAAGACCACAAGGCCCAGATCTCCAGGGACAATGACAATGAGAGAGGCATGCCCAGGGGAGCACAATATTATCCCAAAACTTTAGCCTTCGTTTTTCCTAATCGGAACTCACCTCAGCCCAATGCTGAATGTTAGGCTGCGGCTAGGGTTAGGGTTAGGGTTACGCCTAGGGTTAGGGTTCAGAAAACCACAAAGCCCTGAGCTCCAGGGACAATGACAATGAGAAAGGCAGGCCCAGGGGAGCACAGCATTACCCCAAAATTTTAGCCTTCCTATTTCCTAATCGGAAATCACCTCAGCCCAATGCTCTTTCTTTGGCTGTGCTTTGGGCTAGGGTTAGGGTTAGGGTTTCGCCTAGGGTTAGGGTTCAGAAAAACACAAGGCCCAGAGCTCCAGGGACATTGACTATGAGAAAGGCACGCCAAGGGGAGGACCGCATTGTCCCAAACTTGTAGCCTTCATGTTTTCCTAACCGGAACTCATCTCAGCCCAATGATCTGTCTTTGGCTGCACCTAGGGTTAGGGTTAGGGTTACACCTAGGGTTAGGGTTCAGAAAACCACAAGGCCCTGAGCTTCAGAGACAATGACAATGAGAAAGGCATGCCCAGGGGAGCGCAGCACTGTCCTAATATTACAGCTTTCCTATTTGCCCCATTGGAACTCACCTCAGCCCAATGCTGTTAATTAGCCTGAACCTAGTACTAGGGTTAGGGTTCCACCTAGGGTTAAGGTTAAGAAAACGAAAAGGCTTACAGCTATAGGGACACTGACAGCAAGAAAGGCATGCCTAGGGGACAGCATCTTTTCCCCAACCTTACAGCCTTCATGTTTTCCGAATCGGAACTCGCCTCAGCCCAATGCTGTATCTTAGGCTGCGCCTTGGGCTAGGTTTAGGGTTCGGGTTATGCCTAGGGTTAGGGTTCAGAAGACCACAAGGCCCAGATCTCCAGGGACAATGACAATGAGAGAGGCATGCCCAGGGGAGCACAATATTATCCCAAAACTTTAGCCTTCATTTTTCCTAATCGGAACTCGCCTCAGCCCAATGCTTAATCTTAGGCTGTTCCTCAGGTTAGGAGTAGGGTTAGGGTTTCACCTAGGGTTAGGGTTAAGAAAACCACAAGGCCAGATCTCCAGGGACATTGGCAGTGAGAAACGCACGCCAAGGGGAGGACCGCATTGTCCCAAACTTGTAGCCTTCATGTTTTCCTAACCGGAACTCATCTCAGCCCAATGTTCTGTCTTTGGCTGCACCTAGGGTTAGGGTTAGGGTTACGCCTAGGGTTAGGGTTCAGAAAACCACAAAGCCCTGAGCTCCAGGGACGCTGACAATGAGAAAGGCATGCCAAGGGGATTGCATCTTTACCCCAACCTTGCAGTTGTCATGTTTTATAAATTGGAACTCACCTCAGCCCAATGCTCTATCTTAGGCTGTGCCTTGGGCTAGGGTTAGGGTTAGGGTTATGCCTAGGGTTAGGGTTCCGAAAACCACAAGGCCCAGAGCTCCAGGGACAATGACAATGAGAGAGGCATGCCCAGGGGAGCAGAACATTATCCCAAACTTCCAGCCTTCGTGTTTCCTAATTGGAACTCGCCCCAGCCCAATGCTGAATCTTAGGCTGTGCCTTGGGCTAGGGTTAGGGTTAGGGTTATGCCTAGGGTTAGGGTTCAGAAAACCACAAGTCCCAGAGCTCCATGGACACTGACAGTGAGAAAGGCATGCCCAGGAGAGCACAACATTCCCCCAAAACTTTAGCCTTCGTTTTTCCTAATCGGAACTCACCTCAGCCCAATGCTGAATGTTAGGCTGCGGCTAGGGTTAGGGTTAGGGTTACGCCTAGGGTTAGGGTTCAGAAAACCACAAAGCCCTGAGCTCCAGGGACAATGACAATGAGAAAGGCAGGCCCAGGGGAGCACAGCATTACCCCAAAATTTTAGCCTTCCTATTTCCTAATCGGAAATCACCTCAGCCCAATGCTCTTTCTTTGGCTGTGCTTTGGGCTAGGGTTAGGGTTAGGGTTTCGCCTAGGGTTAGGGTTCAGAAAAACACAAGGCCCAGAGCTCCAGGGACATTGACTATGAGAAAGGCATGCCAAGGGGAGGACCGCATTGTCCCAAACTTGTAGCCTTCATGTTTTCCTAACCGGAACTCATCTCAGCCCAATGTTCTGTCTTTGGCTGCACCTAGGCTTAGGGTTAGGGTTCCGCCTAGGGTTAGGGTTCAGAAAACCACAAGGCCCAGAGCTCCAGGGACAATGACAATGAGAGAGGCATGCCCAGGGGAGCAGAACATTATCCCAAACTTCCAGCCTTCGTGTTTCCTAATTGGAACTCGCCCCAGCCCAATACTGAATCTTAGGCTGTGCCTTGGGCTAGGGTTAGGGTTAGGGTTATGCCTAGGGTTAGGGTTCAGAAAACCACAAGGCCCAGAGCTCCATGGACACTGACAGTGAGAAAGGCATGCCCAGGAGAGCACAACATTCCCCCAAAACTTTAGCCTTCGTTTTTCCTAATCGGAACTCACCTCAGCCCAATGCTGAATGTTAGGCTGCGGCTAGGGTTAGGGTTAGGGTTCCGCCTAGGGTTAGGGTTCTGAAAACCACAAGGCCCGGAGCTCCAGGGACAATGACAATGAGAAAGGCATGCCCAGGGGAGCACAACATTATCCCAAATTTCCAGCCTTCGTTTTTCCTAATTGGAACTCGCCTCAGCCCAATGCTTAATCTTAGGCTGTTCCTCGGGTTAGGAATAGGGTTAGGGTTCCGCCTGGGGTTAGGGTTCAGAAAACCACAAGGCCCGGAGCTCCAGGGACAATGACAATGAGAAAGGCATGCCCAGGGGAGCACAACATTACCCCAAACTTCCAGCCTTCGTGTTTCCTAATTGGAACTCGATTCAGCCAAATGCTGAATCTTAGGCTGTGCCTTGGGCTAGGGTTAGGGTTAGGGTTATGCCTAGGGTTAGGGTTCAGAAAACCACAAGGCCCAGAGCTCCATGGACACTGACCGTGAGAAAGGCATGCCCAGGAGAGCACAACATTCCCCCAAAACTTTAGCCTTCATTTTTCCTAATCGGAACTCACCTCAGCCCAATGCTGAATGTTAGGCTGCGGCTAGGGTTAGGGTTAGGGTTACGCCTAGGGTTAGGGTTCAGAAAACCACAAAGCCCTGAGCTCCAGGGACAATGACAATGAGAAAGGCAGGCCCAGGGGAGCACAGCATTACCCCAAAATTTTAGCCTTCGTATTTCCTAATCGTAAATCACCTCAGCCCAATGCTCTTTCTTTGGCTGTGCTTTGGGCTAGGGTTAGGGTTAGGGTTTCGCCTAGGGTTAGGGTTCAGAAAAACACAAGGCCCAGAGCTCCAGGGACATTGACTATGAGAAAGGCATGCCAAGGGGAGGACCGCATTGTCCCAAACTTGTAGCCTTCATGTTTTCCTAACCGGAACTCATCTCAGCCCAATGATCTGTCTTTGGCTGCACCTAGGGTTAGGGTTAGGGTTACACCTAGGGTTAGGGTTCAGAAAACCACAAGGCCCTGAGCTTCAGAGACAATGACAATGAGAAAGGCATGCCCAGGGGAGCGCAGCACTGTCCTAATATTACAGCTTTCCTATTTGCCCCATTGGAACTCACCTCAGCCCAATGCTGTTAATTAGCCTGAACCTAGTACTAGGGTTAGGGTTCCACCTAGGGTTAAGGTTAAGAAAACGAAAAGGCTTACAGCTATAGGGACACTGACAGCAAGAAAGGCATGCCTAGGGGACAGCATCTTTTCCCCAACCTTACAGCCTTCATGTTTTCCGAATCGGAACTCGCCTCAGCCCAATGCTGTATCTTAGGCTGCGCCTTGGGCTAGGTTTAGGGTTCGGGTTATGCCTAGGGTTAGGGTTCAGAAGACCACAAGGCCCAGATCTCCAGGGACAATGACAATGAGAGAGGCATGCCCAGGGGAGCACAATATTATCCCAAAACTTTAGCCTTCATTTTTCCTAATCGGAACTCGCCTCAGCCCAATGCTTAATCTTAGGCTGTTCCTCAGGTTAGGAGTAGGGTTAGGGTTTCACCTAGGGTTAGGGTTAAGAAAACCACAAGGCCAGATCTCCAGGGACATTGGCAGTGAGAAACGCACGCCAAGGGGAGGACCGCATTGTCCCAAACTTGTAGCCTTCATGTTTTCCTAACCGGAACTCATCTCAGCCCAATGTTCTGTCTTTGGCTGCACCTAGGGTTAGGGTTAGGGTTACGCCTAGGGTTAGGGTTCAGAAAACCACAAAGCCCTGAGCTCCAGGGACAATGACAATGAGAAAGGCAGGCCCAGGGGAGCACAGCATTACCCCAAAATTTTAGCCTTCCTATTTCCTAATCGGAAATCACCTCAGCCCAATGCTCTTTCTTTGGCTGTGCTTTGGGCTAGGGTTAGGGTTAGGGTTTCGCCTAGGGTTAGGGTTCAGAAAAACACAAGGCCCAGAGCTCCAGGGACATTGACTATGAGAAAGGCACGCCAAGGGGAGGACCGCATTGTCCCAAACTTGTAGCCTTCATGTTTTCCTAACCGGAACTCATCTCAGCCCAATGTTCTGTCTTTGGCTGCACCTAGGCTTAGGGTTAGGGTTCCGCCTAGGGTTAGGGTTCTGAAAACCACAAGGCCCGGAGCTCCACGGACAATGACAATGAGAAAGGCATGCCCAGGGGAGCACAACATTATCCCAAATTTCCAGCCTTCGTGTTTCCTAATTGGAACTCGCCTCAGCCCAATGCTTAATCTTAGGCTGTTCCTCGGGTTAGGAATAGGGTTAGGGTTCCGCCTAGGGTTAGGGTTCAGAAAACCACAAGGCCCGGAGCTCCAGGGACAATGACAATGAGAAAGGCATGCCCAGGGGAGCACAACATTACCCCAAACTTCCAGCCTTCGTGTTTCCTAATTGGAACTCGATTCAGCCAAATGCTGAATCTTAGGCTGTGCCTTGGGCTAGGGTTAGGGTTAGGGTTATGCCTAGGGTTAGGGTTCAGAAAACCACAAGGCCCAGAGCTCCATGGACACTGACAGTGAGAAAGGCATGCCCAGGAGAGCACAACATTCCCCCAAAATTTTAGCCTTCGTTTTTCCTAATCGGAACTCACCTCAGCCCAATGCTGAATGTTAGGCTGCGGCTAGGGTTTGGGTTAGGGTTACGCCTAGGGTTAGGGTTCAGAAAACCACAAAGCCCTGAGCTCCAGGGACAATGACAATGAGAAAGGCAGGCCCAGGGGAGCACAGCATTACCCCAAAATTTTAGCCTTCCTATTTCCTAATCGGAAATCACCTCAGCCCAATGCTCTTTCTTTGGCTGTGCTTTGGGCTAGGGTTAGGGTTAGGGTTTCGCCTAGGGTTAGGGTTCAGAAAAACACAAGGCCCAGAGCTCCAGGGACATTGACTATGAGAAAGGCATGCCAAGGGGAGGACCGCATTGTCCCAAACTTGTAGCCTTCATGTTTTCCTAACCGGAACTCATCTCAGCCCAATGTTCTGTCTTTGGCTGCACCTAGGCTTAGGGTTAGGGTTCCGCCTAGGGTTAGGGTTCAGAAAACCACAAGGCCCAGAGCTCCAGGGACAATGACAATGAGAGAGGCATGCCCAGGGGAGCAGAACATTATCCCAAACTTCCAGCCTTCGTGTTTCCTAATTGGAACTCGCCCCAGCCCAATACTGAATCTTAGGCTGTGCCTTGGGCTAGGGTTAGGGTTAGGGTTATGCCTAGGGTTAGGGTTCAGAAAACCACAAGGCCCAGAGCTCCATGGACACTGACAGTGAGAAAGGCATGCCCAGGAGAGCACAACATTCCCCCAAAACTTTAGCCTTCGTTTTTCCTAATCGGAACTCACCTCAGCCCAATGCTGAATGTTAGGCTGCGGCTAGGGTTAGGGTTAGGGTTACGCCTAGGGTTAGGGTTCAGAAAACCACAAAGCCCTGAGCTCCAGGGACAATGACAATGAGAAAGGCAGGCCCAGGGGAGCACAGCATTACCCCAAAATTTTAGCCTTCCTATTTCCTAATCGGAAATCACCTCAGCCCAATGCTCTTTCTTTGGCTGTGCTTTGGGCTAGGGTTAGGGTTAGGGTTTCGCCTAGGGTTAGGGTTCAGAAAAACACAAGGCCCAGAGCTCCAGGGACATTGACTATGAGAAAGGCACGCCAAGGGGAGGACCGCATTGTCCCAAACTTGTAGCCTTCATGTTTTCCTAACCGGAACTCATCTCAGCCCAATGATCTGTCTTTGGCTGCACCTAGGGTTAGGGTTAGGGTTACACCTAGGGTTAGGGTTCAGAAAACCACAAGGCCCTGAGCTTCAGAGACAATGACAATGAGAAAGGCATGCCCAGGGGAGCGCAGCACTGTCCTAATATTACAGCTTTCCTATTTGCCCCATTGGAACTCACCTCAGCCCAATGCTGTTAATTAGCCTGAACCTAGTACTAGGGTTAGGGTTCCACCTAGGGTTAAGGTTAAGAAAACGAAAAGGCTTACAGCTATAGGGACACTGACAGCAAGAAAGGCATGCCTAGGGGACAGCATCTTTTCCCCAACCTTACAGCCTTCATGTTTTCCGAATCGGAACTCGCCTCAGCCCAATGCTGTATCTTAGGCTGCGCCTTGGGCTAGGTTTAGGGTTCGGGTTATGCCTAGGGTTAGGGTTCAGAAGACCACAAGGCCCAGATCTCCAGGGACAATGACAATGAGAGAGGCATGCCCAGGGGAGCACAATATTATCCCAAAACTTTAGCCTTCATTTTTCCTAATCGGAACTCGCCTCAGCCCAATGCTTAATCTTAGGCTGTTCCTCAGGTTAGGAGTAGGGTTAGGGTTTCACCTAGGGTTAGGGTTAAGAAAACCACAAGGCCAGATCTCCAGGGACATTGGCAGTGAGAAACGCACGCCAAGGGGAGGACCGCATTGTCCCAAACTTGTAGCCTTCATGTTTTCCTAACCGGAACTCATCTCAGCCCAATGTTCTGTCTTTGGCTGCACCTAGGGTTAGGGTTAGGGTTACGCCTAGGGTTAGGGTTCAGAAAACCACAAAGCCCTGAGCTCCAGGGACGCTGACAATGAGAAAGGCATGCCAAGGGGATTGCATCTTTACCCCAACCTTGCAGTTGTCATGTTTTATAAATTGGAACTCACCTCAGCCCAATGCTCTATCTTAGGCTGTGCCTTGGGCTAGGGTTAGGGTTAGGGTTATGCCTAGGGTTAGGGTTCCGAAAACCACAAGGCCCAGAGCTCCAGGGACAATGACAATGAGAGAGGCATGCCCAGGGGAGCAGAACATTATCCCAAACTTCCAGCCTTCGTGTTTCCTAATTGGAACTCGCCCCAGCCCAATGCTGAATCTTAGGCTGTGCCTTGGGCTAGGGTTAGGGTTAGGGTTATGCCTAGGGTTAGGGTTCAGAAAACCACAAGGCCCAGAGCTCCATGGACACTGACAGTGAGAAAGGCATGCCCAGGAGAGCACAACATTCCCCCAAAACTTTAGCCTTCGTTTTTCCTAATCGGAACTCACCTCAGCCCAATGCTGAATGTTAGGCTGCGGCTAGGGTTAGGGTTAGGGTTACGCCTAGGGTTAGGGTTCAGAAAACCACAAAGCCCTGAGCTCCAGGGACAATGACAATGAGAAAGGCAGGCCCAGGGGAGCACAGCATTACCCCAAAATTTTAGCCTTCCTATTTCCTAATCGGAAATCACCTCAGCCCAATGCTCTTTCTTTGGCTGTGCTTTGGGCTAGGGTTAGGGTTAGGGTTTCGCCTAGGGTTAGGGTTCAGAAAAACACAAGGCCCAGAGCTCCAGGGACATTGACTATGAGAAAGGCATGCCAAGGGGAGGACCGCATTGTCCCAAACTTGTAGCCTTCATGTTTTCCTAACCGGAACTCATCTCAGCCCAATGTTCTGTCTTTGGCTGCACCTAGGCTTAGGGTTAGGGTTCCGCCTAGGGTTAGGGTTCAGAAAACCACAAGGCCCAGAGCTCCAGGGACAATGACAATGAGAGAGGCATGCCCAGGGGAGCAGAACATTATCCCAAACTTCCAGCCTTCGTGTTTCCTAATTGGAACTCGCCCCAGCCCAATACTGAATCTTAGGCTGTGCCTTGGGCTAGGGTTAGGGTTAGGGTTATGCCTAGGGTTAGGGTTCAGAAAACCACAAGGCCCAGAGCTCCATGGACACTGACAGTGAGAAAGGCATGCCCAGGAGAGCACAACATTCCCCCAAAACTTTAGCCTTCGTTTTTCCTAATCGGAACTCACCTCAGCCCAATGCTGAATGTTAGGCTGCGGCTAGGGTTAGGGTTAGGGTTCCGCCTAGGGTTAGGGTTCTGAAAACCACAAGGCCCGGAGCTCCAGGGACAATGACAATGAGAAAGGCATGCCCAGGGGAGCACAACATTATCCCAAATTTCCAGCCTTCGTTTTTCCTAATTGGAACTCGCCTCAGCCCAATGCTTAATCTTAGGCTGTTCCTCGGGTTAGGAATAGGGTTAGGGTTCCGCCTAGGGTTAGGGTTCAGAAAACCACAAGGCCCGGAGCTCCAGGGACAATGACAATGAGAAAGGCATGCCCAGGGGAGCACAACATTACCCCAAACTTCCAGCCTTCGTGTTTCCTAATTGGAACTCGATTCAGCCAAATGCTGAATCTTAGGCTGTGCCTTGGGCTAGGGTTAGGGTTAGGGTTATGCCTAGGGTTAGGGTTCAGAAAACCACAAGGCCCAGAGCTCCATGGACACTGACCGTGAGAAAGGCATGCCCAGGAGAGCACAACATTCCCCCAAAACTTTAGCCTTCATTTTTCCTAATCGGAACTCACCTCAGCCCAATGCTGAATGTTAGGCTGCGGCTAGGGTTAGGGTTAGGGTTACGCCTAGGGTTAGGGTTCAGAAAACCACAAAGCCCTGAGCTCCAGGGACAATGACAATGAGAAAGGCAGGCCCAGGGGAGCACAGCATTACCCCAAAATTTTAGCCTTCGTATTTCCTAATCGTAAATCACCTCAGCCCAATGCTCTTTCTTTGGCTGTGCTTTGGGCTAGGGTTAGGGTTAGGGTTTCGCCTAGGGTTAGGGTTCAGAAAAACACAAGGCCCAGAGCTCCAGGGACATTGACTATGAGAAAGGCATGCCAAGGGGAGGACCGCATTGTCCCAAACTTGTAGCCTTCATGTTTTCCTAACCGGAACTCATCTCAGCCCAATGATCTGTCTTTGGCTGCACCTAGGGTTAGGGTTAGGGTTACACCTAGGGTTAGGGTTCAGAAAACCACAAGGCCCTGAGCTTCAGAGACAATGACAATGAGAAAGGCATGCCCAGGGGAGCGCAGCACTGTCCTAATATTACAGCTTTCCTATTTGCCCCATTGGAACTCACCTCAGCCCAATGCTGTTAATTAGCCTGAACCTAGTACTAGGGTTAGGGTTCCACCTAGGGTTAAGGTTAAGAAAACGAAAAGGCTTACAGCTATAGGGACACTGACAGCAAGAAAGGCATGCCTAGGGGACAGCATCTTTTCCCCAACCTTACAGCCTTCATGTTTTCCGAATCGGAACTCGCCTCAGCCCAATGCTGTATCTTAGGCTGCGCCTTGGGCTAGGTTTAGGGTTCGGGTTATGCCTAGGGTTAGGGTTCAGAAGACCACAAGGCCCAGATCTCCAGGGACAATGACAATGAGAGAGGCATGCCCAGGGGAGCACAATATTATCCCAAAACTTTAGCCTTCGTTTTTCCTAATCGGAACTCACCTCAGCCCAATGCTGAATGTTAGGCTGCGGCTAGGGTTAGGGTTAGGGTTACGCCTAGGGTTAGGGTTCAGAAAACCACAAAGCCCTGAGCTCCAGGGACAATGACAATGAGAAAGGCAGGCCCAGGGGAGCACAGCATTACCCCAAAATTTTAGCCTTCCTATTTCCTAATCGGAAATCACCTCAGCCCAATGCTCTTTCTTTGGCTGTGCTTTGGGCTAGGGTTAGGGTTAGGGTTTCGCCTAGGGTTAGGGTTCAGAAAAACACAAGGCCCAGAGCTCCAGGGACATTGACTATGAGAAAGGCACGCCAAGGGGAGGACCGCATTGTCCCAAACTTGTAGCCTTCATGTTTTCCTAACCGGAACTCATCTCAGCCCAATGATCTGTCTTTGGCTGCACCTAGGGTTAGGGTTAGGGTTACACCTAGGGTTAGGGTTCAGAAAACCACAAGGCCCTGAGCTTCAGAGACAATGACAATGAGAAAGGCATGCCCAGGGGAGCGCAGCACTGTCCTAATATTACAGCTTTCCTATTTGCCCCATTGGAACTCACCTCAGCCCAATGCTGTTAATTAGCCTGAACCTAGTACTAGGGTTAGGGTTCCACCTAGGGTTAAGGTTAAGAAAACGAAAAGGCTTACAGCTATAGGGACACTGACAGCAAGAAAGGCATGCCTAGGGGACAGCATCTTTTCCCCAACCTTACAGCCTTCATGTTTTCCGAATCGGAACTCGCCTCAGCCCAATGCTGTATCTTAGGCTGCGCCTTGGGCTAGGTTTAGGGTTCGGGTTATGCCTAGGGTTAGGGTTCAGAAGACCACAAGGCCCAGATCTCCAGGGACAATGACAATGAGAGAGGCATGCCCAGGGGAGCACAATATTATCCCAAAACTTTAGCCTTCATTTTTCCTAATCGGAACTCGCCTCAGCCCAATGCTTAATCTTAGGCTGTTCCTCAGGTTAGGAGTAGGGTTAGGGTTTCACCTAGGGTTAGGGTTAAGAAAACCACAAGGCCAGATCTCCAGGGACATTGGCAGTGAGAAACGCACGCCAAGGGGAGGACCGCATTGTCCCAAACTTGTAGCCTTCATGTTTTCCTAACCGGAACTCATCTCAGCCCAATGTTCTGTCTTTGGCTGCACCTAGGGTTAGGGTTAGGGTTACGCCTAGGGTTAGGGTTCAGAAAACCACAAAGCCCTGAGCTCCAGGGACGCTGACAATGAGAAAGGCATGCCAAGGGGATTGCATCTTTACCCCAACCTTGCAGTTGTCATGTTTTATAAATTGGAACTCACCTCAGCCCAATGCTCTATCTTAGGCTGTGCCTTGGGCTAGGGTTAGGGTTAGGGTTATGCCTAGGGTTAGGGTTCCGAAAACCACAAGGCCCAGAGCTCCAGGGACAATGACAATGAGAGAGGCATGCCCAGGGGAGCAGAACATTATCCCAAACTTCCAGCCTTCGTGTTTCCTAATTGGAACTCGCCCCAGCCCAATGCTGAATCTTAGGCTGTGCCTTGGGCTAGGGTTAGGGTTAGGGTTATGCCTAGGGTTAGGGTTCAGAAAACCACAAGTCCCAGAGCTCCATGGACACTGACAGTGAGAAAGGCATGCCCAGGAGAGCACAACATTCCCCCAAAACTTTAGCCTTCGTTTTTCCTAATCGGAACTCACCTCAGCCCAATGCTGAATGTTAGGCTGCGGCTAGGGTTAGGGTTAGGGTTACGCCTAGGGTTAGGGTTCAGAAAACCACAAAGCCCTGAGCTCCAGGGACAATGACAATGAGAAAGGCAGGCCCAGGGGAGCACAGCATTACCCCAAAATTTTAGCCTTCCTATTTCCTAATCGGAAATCACCTCAGCCCAATGCTCTTTCTTTGGCTGTGCTTTGGGCTAGGGTTAGGGTTAGGGTTTCGCCTAGGGTTAGGGTTCAGAAAAACACAAGGCCCAGAGCTCCAGGGACATTGACTATGAGAAAGGCATGCCAAGGGGAGGACCGCATTGTCCCAAACTTGTAGCCTTCATGTTTTCCTAACCGGAACTCATCTCAGCCCAATGTTCTGTCTTTGGCTGCACCTAGGCTTAGGGTTAGGGTTCCGCCTAGGGTTAGGGTTCAGAAAACCACAAGGCCCAGAGCTCCAGGGACAATGACAATGAGAGAGGCATGCCCAGGGGAGCAGAACATTATCCCAAACTTCCAGCCTTCGTGTTTCCTAATTGGAACTCGCCCCAGCCCAATACTGAATCTTAGGCTGTGCCTTGGGCTAGGGTTAGGGTTAGGGTTATGCCTAGGGTTAGGGTTCAGAAAACCACAAGGCCCAGAGCTCCATGGACACTGACAGTGAGAAAGGCATGCCCAGGAGAGCACAACATTCCCCCAAAACTTTAGCCTTCGTTTTTCCTAATCGGAACTCACCTCAGCCCAATGCTGAATGTTAGGCTGCGGCTAGGGTTAGGGTTAGGGTTCCGCCTAGGGTTAGGGTTCTGAAAACCACAAGGCCCGGAGCTCCAGGGACAATGACAATGAGAAAGGCATGCCCAGGGGAGCACAACATTATCCCAAATTTCCAGCCTTCGTGTTTCCTAATTGGAACTCGCCTCAGCCCAATGCTTAATCTTAGGCTGTTCCTCGGGTTAGGAATAGGGTTAGGGTTCCGCCTGGGGTTAGGGTTCAGAAAACCACAAGGCCCGGAGCTCCAGGGACAATGACAATGAGAAAGGCATGCCCAGGGGAGCACAACATTACCCCAAACTTCCAGCCTTCGTGTTTCCTAATTGGAACTCGATTCAGCCAAATGCTGAATCTTAGGCTGTGCCTTGGGCTAGGGTTAGGGTTAGGGTTATGCCTAGGGTTAGGGTTCAGAAAACCACAAGGCCCAGAGCTCCATGGACACTGACCGTGAGAAAGGCATGCCCAGGAGAGCACAACATTCCCCCAAAACTTTAGCCTTCATTTTTCCTAATCGGAACTCACCTCAGCCCAATGCTGAATGTTAGGCTGCGGCTAGGGTTAGGGTTAGGGTTACGCCTAGGGTTAGGGTTCAGAAAACCACAAAGCCCTGAGCTCCAGGGACAATGACAATGAGAAAGGCAGGCCCAGGGGAGCACAGCATTACCCCAAAATTTTAGCCTTCGTATTTCCTAATCGTAAATCACCTCAGCCCAATGCTCTTTCTTTGGCTGTGCTTTGGGCTAGGGTTAGGGTTAGGGTTTCGCCTAGGGTTAGGGTTCAGAAAAACACAAGGCCCAGAGCTCCAGGGACATTGACTATGAGAAAGGCATGCCAAGGGGAGGACCGCATTGTCCCAAACTTGTAGCCTTCATGTTTTCCTAACCGGAACTCATCTCAGCCCAATGATCTGTCTTTGGCTGCACCTAGGGTTAGGGTTAGGGTTACACCTAGGGTTAGGGTTCAGAAAACCACAAGGCCCTGAGCTTCAGAGACAATGACAATGAGAAAGGCATGCCCAGGGGAGCGCAGCACTGTCCTAATATTACAGCTTTCCTATTTGCCCCATTGGAACTCACCTCAGCCCAATGCTGTTAATTAGCCTGAACCTAGTACTAGGGTTAGGGTTCCACCTAGGGTTAAGGTTAAGAAAACGAAAAGGCTTACAGCTATAGGGACACTGACAGCAAGAAAGGCATGCCTAGGGGACAGCATCTTTTCCCCAACCTTACAGCCTTCATGTTTTCCGAATCGGAACTCGCCTCAGCCCAATGCTGTATCTTAGGCTGCGCCTTGGGCTAGGTTTAGGGTTCGGGTTATGCCTAGGGTTAGGGTTCAGAAGACCACAAGGCCCAGATCTCCAGGGACAATGACAATGAGAGAGGCATGCCCAGGGGAGCACAATATTATCCCAAAACTTTAGCCTTCATTTTTCCTAATCGGAACTCGCCTCAGCCCAATGCTTAATCTTAGGCTGTTCCTCAGGTTAGGAGTAGGGTTAGGGTTTCACCTAGGGTTAGGGTTAAGAAAACCACAAGGCCAGATCTCCAGGGACATTGGCAGTGAGAAACGCACGCCAAGGGGAGGACCGCATTGTCCCAAACTTGTAGCCTTCATGTTTTCCTAACCGGAACTCATCTCAGCCCAATGTTCTGTCTTTGGCTGCACCTAGGCTTAGGGTTAGGGTTACGCCTAGGGTTAGGGTTCAGAAAACCACAAAGCCCTGAGCTCCAGGGACAATGACAATGAGAAAGGCAGGCCCAGGGGAGCACAGCATTACCCCAAAATTTTAGCCTTCCTATTTCCTAATCGGAAATCACCTCAGCCCAATGCTCTTTCTTTGGCTGTGCTTTGGGCTAGGGTTAGGGTTAGGGTTTCGCCTAGGGTTAGGGTTCAGAAAAACACAAGGCCCAGAGCTCCAGGGACATTGACTATGAGAAAGGCACGCCAAGGGGAGGACCGCATTGTCCCAAACTTGTAGCCTTCATGTTTTCCTAACCGGAACTCATCTCAGCCCAATGTTCTGTCTTTGGCTGCACCTAGGCTTAGGGTTAGGGTTCCGCCTAGGGTTAGGGTTCTGAAAACCACAAGGCCCGGAGCTCCACGGACAATGACAATGAGAAAGGCATGCCCAGGGGAGCACAACATTATCCCAAATTTCCAGCCTTCGTGTTTCCTAATTGGAACTCGCCTCAGCCCAATGCTTAATCTTAGGCTGTTCCTCGGGTTAGGAATAGGGTTAGGGTTCCGCCTAGGGTTAGGGTTCAGAAAACCACAAGGCCCGGAGCTCCAGGGACAATGACAATGAGAAAGGCATGCCCAGGGGAGCACAACATTACCCCAAACTTCCAGCCTTCGTGTTTCCTAATTGGAACTCGATTCAGCCAAATGCTGAATCTTAGGCTGTGCCTTGGGCTAGGGTTAGGGTTAGGGTTATGCCTAGGGTTAGGGTTCAGAAAACCACAAGGCCCAGAGCTCCATGGACACTGACAGTGAGAAAGGCATGCCCAGGAGAGCACAACATTCCCCCAAAATTTTAGCCTTCGTTTTTCCTAATCGGAACTCACCTCAGCCCAATGCTGAATGTTAGGCTGCGGCTAGGGTTTGGGTTAGGGTTACGCCTAGGGTTAGGGTTCAGAAAACCACAAAGCCCTGAGCTCCAGGGACAATGACAATGAGAAAGGCAGGCCCAGGGGAGCACAGCATTACCCCAAAATTTTAGCCTTCCTATTTCCTAATCGGAAATCACCTCAGCCCAATGCTCTTTCTTTGGCTGTGCTTTGGGCTAGGGTTAGGGTTAGGGTTTCGCCTAGGGTTAGGGTTCAGAAAAACACAAGGCCCAGAGCTCCAGGGACATTGACTATGAGAAAGGCATGCCAAGGGGAGGACCGCATTGTCCCAAACTTGTAGCCTTCATGTTTTCCTAACCGGAACTCATCTCAGCCCAATGTTCTGTCTTTGGCTGCACCTAGGCTTAGGGTTAGGGTTCCGCCTAGGGTTAGGGTTCAGAAAACCACAAGGCCCAGAGCTCCAGGGACAATGACAATGAGAGAGGCATGCCCAGGGGAGCAGAACATTATCCCAAACTTCCAGCCTTCGTGTTTCCTAATTGGAACTCGCCCCAGCCCAATACTGAATCTTAGGCTGTGCCTTGGGCTAGGGTTAGGGTTAGGGTTATGCCTAGGGTTAGGGTTCAGAAAACCACAAGGCCCAGAGCTCCATGGACACTGACAGTGAGAAAGGCATGCCCAGGAGAGCACAACATTCCCCCAAAACTTTAGCCTTCGTTTTTCCTAATCGGAACTCACCTCAGCCCAATGCTGAATGTTAGGCTGCGGCTAGGGTTAGGGTTAGGGTTACGCCTAGGGTTAGGGTTCAGAAAACCACAAAGCCCTGAGCTCCAGGGACAATGACAATGAGAAAGGCAGGCCCAGGGGAGCACAGCATTACCCCAAAATTTTAGCCTTCCTATTTCCTAATCGGAAATCACCTCAGCCCAATGCTCTTTCTTTGGCTGTGCTTTGGGCTAGGGTTAGGGTTAGGGTTTCGCCTAGGGTTAGGGTTCAGAAAAACACAAGGCCCAGAGCTCCAGGGACATTGACTATGAGAAAGGCATGCCAAGGGGAGGACCGCATTGTCCCAAACTTGTAGCCTTCATGTTTTCCTAACCGGAACTCATCTCAGCCCAATGATCTGTCTTTGGCTGCACCTAGGGTTAGGGTTAGGGTTACACCTAGGGTTAGGGTTCAGAAAACCACAAGGCCCTGAGCTTCAGAGACAATGACAATGAGAAAGGCATGCCCAGGGGAGCGCAGCACTGTCCTAATATTACAGCTTTCCTATTTGCCCCATTGGAACTCACCTCAGCCCAATGCTGTTAATTAGCCTGAACCTAGTACTAGGGTTAGGGTTCCACCTAGGGTTAAGGTTAAGAAAACGAAAAGGCTTACAGCTATAGGGACACTGACAGCAAGAAAGGCATGCCTAGGGGACAGCATCTTTTCCCCAACCTTACAGCCTTCATGTTTTCCGAATCGGAACTCGCCTCAGCCCAATGCTGTATCTTAGGCTGCGCCTTGGGCTAGGTTTAGGGTTCGGGTTATGCCTAGGGTTAGGGTTCAGAAGACCACAAGGCCCAGATCTCCAGGGACAATGACAATGAGAGAGGCATGCCCAGGGGAGCACAATATTATCCCAAAACTTTAGCCTTCATTTTTCCTAATCGGAACTCGCCTCAGCCCAATGCTTAATCTTAGGCTGTTCCTCAGGTTAGGAGTAGGGTTAGGGTTTCACCTAGGGTTAGGGTTAAGAAAACCACAAGGCCAGATCTCCAGGGACATTGGCAGTGAGAAACGCACGCCAAGGGGAGGACCGCATTGTCCCAAACTTGTAGCCTTCATGTTTTCCTAACCGGAACTCATCTCAGCCCAATGTTCTGTCTTTGGCTGCACCTAGGGTTAGGGTTAGGGTTACGCCTAGGGTTAGGGTTCAGAAAACCACAAAGCCCTGAGCTCCAGGGACGCTGACAATGAGAAAGGCATGCCAAGGGGATTGCATCTTTACCCCAACCTTGCAGTTGTCATGTTTTATAAATTGGAACTCACCTCAGCCCAATGCTCTATCTTAGGCTGTGCCTTGGGCTAGGGTTAGGGTTAGGGTTATGCCTAGGGTTAGGGTTCCGAAAACCACAAGGCCCAGAGCTCCAGGGACAATGACAATGAGAGAGGCATGCCCAGGGGAGCAGAACATTATCCCAAACTTCCAGCCTTCGTGTTTCCTAATTGGAACTCGCCCCAGCCCAATGCTGAATCTTAGGCTGTGCCTTGGGCTAGGGTTAGGGTTAGGGTTATGCCTAGGGTTAGGGTTCAGAAAACCACAAGTCCCAGAGCTCCATGGACACTGACAGTGAGAAAGGCATGCCCAGGAGAGCACAACATTCCCCCAAAACTTTAGCCTTCGTTTTTCCTAATCGGAACTCACCTCAGCCCAATGCTGAATGTTAGGCTGCGGCTAGGGTTAGGGTTAGGGTTGCGCCTAGGGTTAGGGTTCAGAAAACCACAAAGCCCTGAGCTCCAGGGACAATGACAATGAGAAAGGCAGGCCCAGGGGAGCACAGCATTACCCCAAAATTTTAGCCTTCCTATTTCCTAATCGGAAATCACCTCAGCCCAATGCTCTTTCTTTGGCTGTGCTTTGGGCTAGGGTTAGGGTTAGGGTTTCGCCTAGGGTTAGGGTTCAGAAAAACACAAGGCCCAGAGCTCCAGGGACATTGACTATGAGAAAGGCATGCCAAGGGGAGGACCGCATTGTCCCAAACTTGTAGCCTTCATGTTTTCCTAACCGGAACTCATCTCAGCCCAATGTTCTGTCTTTGGCTGCACCTAGGCTTAGGGTTAGGGTTCCGCCTAGGGTTAGGGTTCAGAAAACCACAAGGCCCTGAGCTTCAGAGACAATGACAATGAGAAAGGCATGCCCAGGGGAGCGCAGCACTGTCCTAATATTACAGCTTTCCTATTTGCCCCATTGGAACTCACCTCAGCCCAATGCTGTTAATTAGCCTGAACCTAGTACTAGGGTTAGGGTTCCACCTAGGGTTAAGGTTAAGAAAACGAAAAGGCTTACAGCTATAGGGACACTGACAGCAAGAAAGGCATGCCTAGGGGACAGCATCTTTTCCCCAACCTTACAGCCTTCATGTTTTCCGAATCGGAACTCGCCTCAGCCCAATGCTGTATCTTAGGCTGCGCCTTGGGCTAGGTTTAGGGTTCGGGTTATGCCTAGGGTTAGGGTTCAGAAGACCACAAGGCCCAGATCTCCAGGGACAATGACAATGAGAGAGGCATGCCCAGGGGAGCACAATATTATCCCAAAACTTTAGCCTTCATTTTTCCTAATCGGAACTCGCCTCAGCCCAATGCTTAATCTTAGGCTGTTCCTCAGGTTAGGAGTAGGGTTAGGGTTTCACCTAGGGTTAGGGTTAAGAAAACCACAAGGCCAGATCTCCAGGGACATTGGCAGTGAGAAACGCACGCCAAGGGGAGGACCGCATTGTCCCAAACTTGTAGCCTTCATGTTTTCCTAACCGGAACTCATCTCAGCCCAATGTTCTGTCTTTGGCTGCACCTAGGGTTAGGGTTAGGGTTACGCCTAGGGTTAGGGTTCAGAAAACCACAAAGCCCTGAGCTCCAGGGACAATGACAATGAGAAAGGCAGGCCCAGGGGAGCACAGCATTACCCCAAAATTTTAGCCTTCCTATTTCCTAATCGGAAATCACCTCAGCCCAATGCTCTTTCTTTGGCTGTGCTTTGGGCTAGGGTTAGGGTTAGGGTTTCGCCTAGGGTTAGGGTTCAGAAAAACACAAGGCCCAGAGCTCCAGGGACATTGACTATGAGAAAGGCACGCCAAGGGGAGGACCGCATTGTCCCAAACTTGTAGCCTTCATGTTTTCCTAACCGGAACTCATCTCAGCCCAATGTTCTGTCTTTGGCTGCACCTAGGCTTAGGGTTAGGGTTCCGCCTAGGGTTAGGGTTCTGAAAACCACAAGGCCCGGAGCTCCACGGACAATGACAATGAGAAAGGCATGCCCAGGGGAGCACAACATTATCCCAAATTTCCAGCCTTCGTGTTTCCTAATTGGAACTCGCCTCAGCCCAATGCTTAATCTTAGGCTGTTCCTCGGGTTAGGAATAGGGTTAGGGTTCCGCCTAGGGTTAGGGTTCAGAAAACCACAAGGCCCGGAGCTCCAGGGACAATGACAATGAGAAAGGCATGCCCAGGGGAGCACAACATTACCCCAAACTTCCAGCCTTCGTGTTTCCTAATTGGAACTCGATTCAGCCAAATGCTGAATCTTAGGCTGTGCCTTGGGCTAGGGTTAGGGTTAGGGTTATGCCTAGGGTTAGGGTTCAGAAAACCACAAGGCCCAGAGCTCCATGGACACTGACAGTGAGAAAGGCATGCCCAGGAGAGCACAACATTCCCCCAAAATTTTAGCCTTCGTTTTTCCTAATCGGAACTCACCTCAGCCCAATGCTGAATGTTAGGCTGCGGCTAGGGTTTGGGTTAGGGTTACGCCTAGGGTTAGGGTTCAGAAAACCACAAAGCCCTGAGCTCCAGGGACAATGACAATGAGAAAGGCAGGCCCAGGGGAGCACAGCATTACCCCAAAATTTTAGCCTTCCTATTTCCTAATCGGAAATCACCTCAGCCCAATGCTCTTTCTTTGGCTGTGCTTTGGGCTAGGGTTAGGGTTAGGGTTTCGCCTAGGGTTAGGGTTCAGAAAAACACAAGGCCCAGAGCTCCAGGGACATTGACTATGAGAAAGGCATGCCAAGGGGAGGACCGCATTGTCCCAAACTTGTAGCCTTCATGTTTTCCTAACCGGAACTCATCTCAGCCCAATGTTCTGTCTTTGGCTGCACCTAGGCTTAGGGTTAGGGTTCCGCCTAGGGTTAGGGTTCAGAAAACCACAAGGCCCAGAGCTCCAGGGACAATGACAATGAGAGAGGCATGCCCAGGGGAGCAGAACATTATCCCAAACTTCCAGCCTTCGTGTTTCCTAATTGGAACTCGCCCCAGCCCAATACTGAATCTTAGGCTGTGCCTTGGGCTAGGGTTAGGGTTAGGGTTATGCCTAGGGTTAGGGTTCAGAAAACCACAAGGCCCAGAGCTCCATGGACACTGACAGTGAGAAAGGCATGCCCAGGAGAGCACAACATTCCCCCAAAACTTTAGCCTTCGTTTTTCCTAATCGGAACTCACCTCAGCCCAATGCTGAATGTTAGGCTGCGGCTAGGGTTAGGGTTAGGGTTACGCCTAGGGTTAGGGTTCAGAAAACCACAAAGCCCTGAGCTCCAGGGACAATGACAATGAGAAAGGCAGGCCCAGGGGAGCACAGCATTACCCCAAAATTTTAGCCTTCCTATTTCCTAATCGGAAATCACCTCAGCCCAATGCTCTTTCTTTGGCTGTGCTTTGGGCTAGGGTTAGGGTTAGGGTTTCGCCTAGGGTTAGGGTTCAGAAAAACACAAGGCCCAGAGCTCCAGGGACATTGACTATGAGAAAGGCATGCCAAGGGGAGGACCGCATTGTCCCAAACTTGTAGCCTTCATGTTTTCCTAACCGGAACTCATCTCAGCCCAATGATCTGTCTTTGGCTGCACCTAGGGTTAGGGTTAGGGTTACACCTAGGGTTAGGGTTCAGAAAACCACAAGGCCCTGAGCTTCAGAGACAATGACAATGAGAAAGGCATGCCCAGGGGAGCGCAGCACTGTCCTAATATTACAGCTTTCCTATTTGCCCCATTGGAACTCACCTCAGCCCAATGCTGTTAATTAGCCTGAACCTAGTACTAGGGTTAGGGTTCCACCTAGGGTTAAGGTTAAGAAAACGAAAAGGCTTACAGCTATAGGGACACTGACAGCAAGAAAGGCATGCCTAGGGGACAGCATCTTTTCCCCAACCTTACAGCCTTCATGTTTTCCGAATCGGAACTCGCCTCAGCCCAATGCTGTATCTTAGGCTGCGCCTTGGGCTAGGTTTAGGGTTCGGGTTATGCCTAGGGTTAGGGTTCAGAAGACCACAAGGCCCAGATCTCCAGGGACAATGACAATGAGAGAGGCATGCCCAGGGGAGCACAATATTATCCCAAAACTTTAGCCTTCATTTTTCCTAATCGGAACTCGCCTCAGCCCAATGCTTAATCTTAGGCTGTTCCTCAGGTTAGGAGTAGGGTTAGGGTTTCACCTAGGGTTAGGGTTAAGAAAACCACAAGGCCAGATCTCCAGGGACATTGGCAGTGAGAAACGCACGCCAAGGGGAGGACCGCATTGTCCCAAACTTGTAGCCTTCATGTTTTCCTAACCGGAACTCATCTCAGCCCAATGTTCTGTCTTTGGCTGCACCTAGGGTTAGGGTTAGGGTTACGCCTAGGGTTAGGGTTCAGAAAACCACAAAGCCCTGAGCTCCAGGGACGCTGACAATGAGAAAGGCATGCCAAGGGGATTGCATCTTTACCCCAACCTTGCAGTTGTCATGTTTTATAAATTGGAACTCACCTCAGCCCAATGCTCTATCTTAGGCTGTGCCTTGGGCTAGGGTTAGGGTTAGGGTTATGCCTAGGGTTAGGGTTCCGAAAACCACAAGGCCCAGAGCTCCAGGGACAATGACAATGAGAGAGGCATGCCCAGGGGAGCAGAACATTATCCCAAACTTCCAGCCTTCGTGTTTCCTAATTGGAACTCGCCCCAGCCCAATGCTGAATCTTAGGCTGTGCCTTGGGCTAGGGTTAGGGTTAGGGTTATGCCTAGGGTTAGGGTTCAGAAAACCACAAGTCCCAGAGCTCCATGGACACTGACAGTGAGAAAGGCATGCCCAGGAGAGCACAACATTCCCCCAAAACTTTAGCCTTCGTTTTTCCTAATCGGAACTCACCTCAGCCCAATGCTGAATGTTAGGCTGCGGCTAGGGTTAGGGTTAGGGTTACGCCTAGGGTTAGGGTTCAGAAAACCACAAAGCCCTGAGCTCCAGGGACAATGACAATGAGAAAGGCAGGCCCAGGGGAGCACAGCATTACCCCAAAATTTTAGCCTTCCTATTTCCTAATCGGAAATCACCTCAGCCCAATGCTCTTTCTTTGGCTGTGCTTTGGGCTAGGGTTAGGGTTAGGGTTTCGCCTAGGGTTAGGGTTCAGAAAAACACAAGGCCCAGAGCTCCAGGGACATTGACTATGAGAAAGGCAT
Source organism: Aphelocoma coerulescens (assembly GCF_041296385.1). Lineage (NCBI taxonomy): Eukaryota > Metazoa > Chordata > Aves > Passeriformes > Corvidae > Aphelocoma > Aphelocoma coerulescens. Next base: position 96,708,637 of record NC_091015.1, on the reverse strand, counting down.
GCCAAGGGGAGGACCGCATTGTCCCAAACTTGTAGCCTTCATGTTTTCCTAACCGGAACTCATCTCAGCCCAATGTTCTGTCTTTGGCTGCACCTAGGCTTAGGGTTAGGGTTCCGCCTAGGGTTAGGGTTCAGAAAACCACAAGGCCCAGAGCTCCAGGGACAATGACAATGAGAGAGGCATGCCCAGGGGAGCAGAACATTATCCCAAACTTCCAGCCTTCGTGTTTCCTAATTGGAACTCGCCCCAGCCCAATACTGAATCTTAGGCTGTGCCTTGGGCTAGGGTTAGGGTTAGGGTTATGCCTAGGGTTAGGGTTCAGAAAACCACAAGGCCCAGAGCTCCATGGACACTGACAGTGAGAAAGGCATGCCCAGGAGAGCACAACATTCCCCCAAAACTTTAGCCTTCGTTTTTCCTAATCGGAACTCACCTCAGCCCAATGCTGAATGTTAGGCTGCGGCTAGGGTTAGGGTTAGGGTTCCGCCTAGGGTTAGGGTTCTGAAAACCACAAGGCCCGGAGCTCCAGGGACAATGACAATGAGAAAGGCATGCCCAGGGGAGCACAACATTATCCCAAATTTCCAGCCTTCGTTTTTCCTAATTGGAACTCGCCTCAGCCCAATGCTTAATCTTAGGCTGTTCCTCGGGTTAGGAATAGGGTTAGGGTTCCGCCTAGGGTTAGGGTTCAGAAAACCACAAGGCCCGGAGCTCCAGGGACAATGACAATGAGAAAGGCATGCCCAGGGGAGCACAACATTACCCCAAACTTCCAGCCTTCGTGTTTCCTAATTGGAACTCGATTCAGCCAAATGCTGAATCTTAGGCTGTGCCTTGGGCTAGGGTTAGGGTTAGGGTTATGCCTAGGGTTAGGGTTCAGAAAACCACAAGGCCCAGAGCTCCATGGACACTGACAGTGAGAAAGGCATGCCCAGGAGAGCACAACATTCCCCCAAAACTTTAGCCTTCATTTTTCCTAATCGGAACTCACCTCAGCCCAATGCTGAATGTTAGGCTGCGGCTAGGGTTAGGGTTAGGGTTACGCCTAGGGTTAGGGTTCAGAAAACCACAAAGCCCTGAGCTCCAGGGACAATGACAATGAGAAAGGCAGGCCCAGGGGAGCACAGCATTACCCCAAAATTTTAGCCTTCCTATTTCCTAATCGTAAATCACCTCAGCCCAATGCTCTTTCTTTGGCTGTGCTTTGGGCTAGGGTTAGGGTTAGGGTTTCGCCTAGGGTTAGGGTTCAGAAAAACACAAGGCCCAGAGCTCCAGGGACATTGACTATGAGAAAGGCATGCCAAGGGGAGGACCGCATTGTCCCAAACTTGTAGCCTTCATGTTTTCCTAACCGGAACTCATCTCAGCCCAATGATCTGTCTTTGGCTGCACCTAGGGTTAGGGTTAGGGTTACACCTAGGGTTAGGGTTCAGAAAACCACAAGGCCCTGAGCTTCAGAGACAATGACAATGAGAAAGGCATGCCCAGGGGAGCGCAGCACTGTCCTAATATTACAGCTTTCCTATTTGCCCCATTGGAACTCACCTCAGCCCAATGCTGTTAATTAGCCTGAACCTAGTACTAGGGTTAGGGTTCCACCTAGGGTTAAGGTTAAGAAAACGAAAAGGCTTACAGCTATAGGGACACTGACAGCAAGAAAGGCATGCCTAGGGGACAGCATCTTTTCCCCAACCTTACAGCCTTCATGTTTTCCGAATCGGAACTCGCCTCAGCCCAATGCTGTATCTTAGGCTGCGCCTTGGGCTAGGTTTAGGGTTCGGGTTATGCCTAGGGTTAGGGTTCAGAAGACCACAAGGCCCAGATCTCCAGGGACAATGACAATGAGAGAGGCATGCCCAGGGGAGCACAATATTATCCCAAAACTTTAGCCTTCATTTTTCCTAATCGGAACTCGCCTCAGCCCAATGCTTAATCTTAGGCTGTTCCTCAGGTTAGGAGTAGGGTTAGGGTTTCACCTAGGGTTAGGGTTAAGAAAACCACAAGGCCAGATCTCCAGGGACATTGGCAGTGAGAAACGCACGCCAAGGGGAGGACCGCATTGTCCCAAACTTGTAGCCTTCATGTTTTCCTAACCGGAACTCATCTCAGCCCAATGTTCTGTCTTTGGCTGCACCTAGGGTTAGGGTTAGGGTTACGCCTAGGGTTAGGGTTCAGAAAACCACAAAGCCCTGAGCTCCAGGGACAATGACAATGAGAAAGGCAGGCCCAGGGGAGCACAGCATTACCCCAAAATTTTAGCCTTCCTATTTCCTAATCGGAAATCACCTCAGCCCAATGCTCTTTCTTTGGCTGTGCTTTGGGCTAGGGTTAGGGTTAGGGTTTCGCCTAGGGTTAGGGTTCAGAAAAACACAAGGCCCAGAGCTCCAGGGACATTGACTATGAGAAAGGCACGCCAAGGGGAGGACCGCATTGTCCCAAACTTGTAGCCTTCATGTTTTCCTAACCGGAACTCATCTCAGCCCAATGTTCTGTCTTTGGCTGCACCTAGGCTTAGGGTTAGGGTTCCGCCTAGGGTTAGGGTTCAGAAAACCACAAGGCCCAGAGCTCCAGGGACAATGACAATGAGAGAGGCATGCCCAGGGGAGCAGAACATTATCCCAAACTTCCAGCCTTCGTGTTTCCTAATTGGAACTCGCCCCAGCCCAATGCTGAATCTTAGGCTGTGCCTTGGGCTAGGGTTAGGGTTAGGGTTATGCCTAGGGTTAGGGTTCAGAAAACCACAAGGCCCAGAGCTCCATGGACACTGACAGTGAGAAAGGCATGCCCAGGAGAGCACAACATTCCCCCAAAACTTTAGCCTTCGTTTTTCCTAATCGGAACTCACCTCAGCCCAATGCTGAATGTTAGGCTGCGGCTAGGGTTAGGGTTAGGGTTCCGCCTAGGGTTAGGGTTCTGAAAACCACAAGGCCCGGAGCTCCACGGACAATGACAATGAGAAAGGCATGCCCAGGGGAGCACAACATTATCCCAAATTTCCAGCCTTCGTGTTTCCTAATTGGAACTCGCCTCAGCCCAATGCTTAATCTTAGGCTGTTCCTCGGGTTAGGAATAGGGTTAGGGTTCCGCCTAGGGTTAGGGTTCAGAAAACCACAAGGCCCGGAGCTCCAGGGACAATGACAATGAGAAAGGCATGCCCAGGGGAGCACAACATTACCCCAAACTTCCAGCCTTCGTGTTTCCTAATTGGAACTCGATTCAGCCAAATGCTGAATCTTAGGCTGTGCCTTGGGCTAGGGTTAGGGTTAGGGTTATGCCTAGGGTTAGGGTTCAGAAAACCACAAGGCCCAGAGCTCCATGGACACTGACAGTGAGAAAGGCATGCCCAGGAGAGCACAACATTCCCCCAAAATTTTAGCCTTCGTTTTTCCTAATCGGAACTCACCTCAGCCCAATGCTGAATGTTAGGCTGCGGCTAGGGTTTGGGTTAGGGTTACGCCTAGGGTTAGGGTTCAGAAAACCACAAAGCCCTGAGCTCCAGGGACAATGACAATGAGAAAGGCAGGCCCAGGGGAGCACAGCATTACCCCAAAATTTTAGCCTTCCTATTTCCTAATCGGAAATCACCTCAGCCCAATGCTCTTTCTTTGGCTGTGCTTTGGGCTAGGGTTAGGGTTAGGGTTTCGCCTAGGGTTAGGGTTCAGAAAAACACAAGGCCCAGAGCTCCAGGGACATTGACTATGAGAAAGGCATGCCAAGGGGAGGACCGCATTGTCCCAAACTTGTAGCCTTCATGTTTTCCTAACCGGAACTCATCTCAGCCCAATGTTCTGTCTTTGGCTGCACCTAGGCTTAGGGTTAGGGTTCCGCCTAGGGTTAGGGTTCAGAAAACCACAAGGCCCAGAGCTCCAGGGACAATGACAATGAGAGAGGCATGCCCAGGGGAGCAGAACATTATCCCAAACTTCCAGCCTTCGTGTTTCCTAATTGGAACTCGCCCCAGCCCAATACTGAATCTTAGGCTGTGCCTTGGGCTAGGGTTAGGGTTAGGGTTATGCCTAGGGTTAGGGTTCAGAAAACCACAAGGCCCAGAGCTCCATGGACACTGACAGTGAGAAAGGCATGCCCAGGAGAGCACAACATTCCCCCAAAACTTTAGCCTTCGTTTTTCCTAATCGGAACTCACCTCAGCCCAATGCTGAATGTTAGGCTGCGGCTAGGGTTAGGGTTAGGGTTACGCCTAGGGTTAGGGTTCAGAAAACCACAAAGCCCTGAGCTCCCGGGACAATGACAATGAGAAAGGCAGGCCCAGGGGAGCACAGCATTACCCCAAAATTTTAGCCTTCGTATTTCCTAATCGTAAATCACCTCAGCCCAATGCTCTTTCTTTGGCTGTGCTTTGGGCTAGGGTTAGGGTTAGGGTTTCGCCTAGGGTTAGGGTTCAGAAAAACACAAGGCCCAGAGCTCCAGGGACATTGACTATGAGAAAGGCATGCCAAGGGGAGGACCGCATTGTCCCAAACTTGTAGCCTTCATGTTTTCCTAACCGGAACTCATCTCAGCCCAATGATCTGTCTTTGGCTGCGGCTAGGGTTAGGGTTAGGGTTACACCTAGGGTTAGGGTTCAGAAAACCACAAGGCCCTGAGCTTCAGAGACAATGACAATGAGAAAGGCATGCCCAGGGGAGCGCAGCACTGTCCTAATATTACAGCTTTCCTATTTGCCCCATTGGAACTCACCTCAGCCCAATGCTGTTAATTAGCCTGAACCTAGTACTAGGGTTAGGGTTCCACCTAGGGTTAAGGTTAAGAAAACGAAAAGGCTTACAGCTATAGGGACACTGACAGCAAGAAAGGCATGCCTAGGGGACAGCATCTTTTCCCCAACCTTACAGCCTTCATGTTTTCCGAATCGGAACTCGCCTCAGCCCAATGCTGTATCTTAGGCTGCGCCTTGGGCTAGGTTTAGGGTTCGGGTTATGCCTAGGGTTAGGGTTCAGAAGACCACAAGGCCCAGATCTCCAGGGACAATGACAATGAGAGAGGCATGCCCAGGGGAGCACAATATTATCCCAAAACTTTAGCCTTCATTTTTCCTAATCGGAACTCGCCTCAGCCCAATGCTTAATCTTAGGCTGTTCCTCAGGTTAGGAGTAGGGTTAGGGTTTCACCTAGGGTTAGGGTTAAGAAAACCACAAGGCCAGATCTCCAGGGACATTGGCAGTGAGAAACGCACGCCAAGGGGAGGACCGCATTGTCCCAAACTTGTAGCCTTCATGTTTTCCTAACCGGAACTCATCTCAGCCCAATGTTCTGTCTTTGGCTGCACCTAGGGTTAGGGTTAGGGTTACGCCTAGGGTTAGGGTTCAGAAAACCACAAAGCCCTGAGCTCCAGGGACGCTGACAATGAGAAAGGCATGCCAAGGGGATTGCATCTTTACCCCAACCTTGCAGTTGTCATGTTTTATAAATTGGAACTCACCTCAGCCCAATGCTCTATCTTAGGCTGTGCCTTGGGCTAGGGTTAGGGTTAGGGTTATGCCTAGGGTTAGGGTTCAGAAAACCACAAGGCCCAGAGCTCCATGGACACTGACAGTGAGAAAGGCATGCCCAGGAGAGCACAACATTCCCCCAAAACTTTAGCCTTCGTTTTTCCTAATCGGAACTCACCTCAGCCCAATGCTGAATGTTAGGCTGCGGCTAGGGTTAGGGTTAGGGTTACGCCTAGGGTTAGGGTTCAGAAAACCACAAAGCCCTGAGCTCCAGGGACAATGACAATGAGAAAGGCAGGCCCAGGGGAGCACAGCATTACCCCAAAATTTTAGCCTTCGTATTTCCTAATCGTAAATCACCTCAGCCCAATGCTCTTTCTTTGGCTGTGCTTTGGGCTAGGGTTAGGGTTAGGGTTTCGCCTAGGGTTAGGGTTCAGAAAAACACAAGGCCCAGAGCTCCAGGGACATTGACTATGAGAAAGGCATGCCAAGGGGAGGACCGCATTGTCCCAAACTTGTAGCCTTCATGTTTTCCTAACCGGAACTCATCTCAGCCCAATGATCTGTCTTTGGCTGCGGCTAGGGTTAGGGTTAGGGTTACACCTAGGGTTAGGGTTCAGAAAACCACAAGGCCCTGAGCTTCAGAGACAATGACAATGAGAAAGGCATGCCCAGGGGAGCGCAGCACTGTCCTAATATTACAGCTTTCCTATTTGCCCCATTGGAACTCACCTCAGCCCAATGCTGTTAATTAGCCTGAACCTAGTACTAGGGTTAGGGTTCCACCTAGGGTTAAGGTTAAGAAAACGAAAAGGCTTACAGCTATAGGGACACTGACAGCAAGAAAGGCATGCCTAGGGGACAGCATCTTTTCCCCAACCTTACAGCCTTCATGTTTTCCGAATCGGAACTCGCCTCAGCCCAATGCTGTATCTTAGGCTGCGCCTTGGGCTAGGTTTAGGGTTCGGGTTATGCCTAGGGTTAGGGTTCAGAAGACCACAAGGCCCAGATCTCCAGGGACAATGACAATGAGAGAGGCATGCCCAGGGGAGCACAATATTATCCCAAAACTTTAGCCTTCATTTTTCCTAATCGGAACTCGCCTCAGCCCAATGCTTAATCTTAGGCTGTTCCTCAGGTTAGGAGTAGGGTTAGGGTTTCACCTAGGGTTAGGGTTAAGAAAACCACAAGGCCAGATCTCCAGGGACATTGGCAGTGAGAAACGCACGCCAAGGGGAGGACCGCATTGTCCCAAACTTGTAGCCTTCATGTTTTCCTAACCGGAACTCATCTCAGCCCAATGTTCTGTCTTTGGCTGCACCTAGGGTTAGGGTTAGGGTTACGCCTAGGGTTAGGGTTCAGAAAACCACAAAGCCCTGAGCTCCAGGGACGCTGACAATGAGAAAGGCATGCCAAGGGGATTGCATCTTTACCCCAACCTTGCAGTTGTCATGTTTTATAAATTGGAACTCACCTCAGCCCAATGCTCTATCTTAGGCTGTGCCTTGGGCTAGGGTTAGGGTTAGGGTTATGCCTAGGGTTAGGGTTCCGAAAACCACAAGGCCCAGAGCTCCAGGGACAATGACAATGAGAGAGGCATGCCCAGGGGAGCAGAACATTATCCCAAACTTCCAGCCTTCGTGTTTCCTAATTGGAACTCGCCCCAGCCCAATGCTGAATCTTAGGCTGTGCCTTGGGCTAGGGTTAGGGTTAGGGTTATGCCTAGGGTTAGGGTTCAGAAAACCACAAGTCCCAGAGCTCCATGGACACTGACAGTGAGAAAGGCATGCCCAGGAGAGCACAACATTCCCCCAAAACTTTAGCCTTCGTTTTTCCTAATCGGAACTCACCTCAGCCCAATGCTGAATGTTAGGCTGCGGCTAGGGTTAGGGTTAGGGTTACGCCTAGGGTTAGGGTTCAGAAAACCACAAAGCCCTGAGCTCCAGGGACAATGACAATGAGAAAGGCAGGCCCAGGGGAGCACAGCATTACCCCAAAATTTTAGCCTTCGTATTTCCTAATCGTAAATCACCTCAGCCCAATGCTCTTTCTTTGGCTGTGCTTTGGGCTAGGGTTAGGGTTAGGGTTTCGCCTAGGGTTAGGGTTCAGAAAAACACAAGGCCCAGAGCTCCAGGGACATTGACTATGAGAAAGGCATGCCAAGGGGAGGACCGCATTGTCCCAAACTTGTAGCCTTCATGTTTTCCTAACCGGAACTCATCTCAGCCCAATGATCTGTCTTTGGCTGCACCTAGGGTTAGGGTTAGGGTTACACCTAGGGTTAGGGTTCAGAAAACCACAAGGCCCTGAGCTTCAGAGACAATGACAATGAGAAAGGCATGCCCAGGGGAGCGCAGCACTGTCCTAATATTACAGCTTTCCTATTTGCCCCATTGGAACTCACCTCAGCCCAATGCTGTTAATTAGCCTGAACCTAGTACTAGGGTTAGGGTTCCACCTAGGGTTAAGGTTAAGAAAACGAAAAGGCTTACAGCTATAGGGACACTGACAGCAAGAAAGGCATGCCTAGGGGACAGCATCTTTTCCCCAACCTTACAGCCTTCATGTTTTCCGAATCGGAACTCGCCTCAGCCCAATGCTGTATCTTAGGCTGCGCCTTGGGCTAGGTTTAGGGTTCGGGTTATGCCTAGGGTTAGGGTTCAGAAGACCACAAGGCCCAGATCTCCAGGGACAATGACAATGAGAGAGGCATGCCCAGGGGAGCACAATATTATCCCAAAACTTTAGCCTTCATTTTTCCTAATCGGAACTCGCCTCAGCCCAATGCTTAATCTTAGGCTGTTCCTCAGGTTAGGAGTAGGGTTAGGGTTTCACCTAGGGTTAGGGTTAAGAAAACCACAAGGCCAGATCTCCAGGGACATTGGCAGTGAGAAACGCACGCCAAGGGGAGGACCGCATTGTCCCAAACTTGTAGCCTTCATGTTTTCCTAACCGGAACTCATCTCAGCCCAATGTTCTGTCTTTGGCTGCACCTAGGGTTAGGGTTAGGGTTACGCCTAGGGTTAGGGTTCAGAAAACCACAAAGCCCTGAGCTCCAGGGACGCTGACAATGAGAAAGGCATGCCAAGGGGATTGCATCTTTACCCCAACCTTGCAGTTGTCATGTTTTATAAATTGGAACTCACCTCAGCCCAATGCTCTATCTTAGGCTGTGCCTTGGGCTAGGGTTAGGGTTAGGGTTATGCCTAGGGTTAGGGTTCCGAAAACCACAAGGCCCAGAGCTCCAGGGACAATGACAATGAGAGAGGCATGCCCAGGGGAGCAGAACATTATCCCAAACTTCCAGCCTTCGTGTTTCCTAATTGGAACTCGCCCCAGCCCAATGCTGAATCTTAGGCTGTGCCTTGGGCTAGGGTTAGGGTTAGGGTTATGCCTAGGGTTAGGGTTCAGAAAACCACAAGTCCCAGAGCTCCATGGACACTGACAGTGAGAAAGGCATGCCCAGGAGAGCACAACATTCCCCCAAAACTTTAGCCTTCGTTTTTCCTAATCGGAACTCACCTCAGCCCAATGCTGAATGTTAGGCTGCGGCTAGGGTTAGGGTTAGGGTTCCGCCTAGGGTTAGGGTTCTGAAAACCACAAGGCCCAGAGCTCCAGGGACAATGACAATGAGAAAGGCATGCCCAGGGGAGCACAACATTATCCCAAATTTCCAGCCTTCGTGTTTCCTAATTGGAACTCGCCTCAGCCCAATGCTTAATCTTAGGCTGTTCCTCGGGTTAGGAATAGGGTTAGGGTTCCGCCTAGGGTTAGGGTTCAGAAAACCACAAGGCCCGGAGCTCCAGGGACAATGACAATGAGAAAGGCATGCCCAGGGGAGCACAACATTACCCCAAACTTCCAGCCTTCGTGTTTCCTAATTGGAACTCGATTCAGCCAAATGCTGAATCTTAGGCTGTGCCTTGGGCTAGGGTTAGGGTTAGGTTTATGCCTAGGGTTAGGGTTCAGAAAACCACAAGGCCCAGAGCTCCATGGACACTGACAGTGAGAAAGGCATGCCCAGGAGAGCACAACATTCCCCCAAAACTTTAGCCTTCGTTTTTCCTAATCGGAACTCACCTCAGCCCAATGCTGAATGTTAGGCTGCGGCTAGGGTTAGGGTTAGGGTTACGCCTAGGGTTAGGGTTCAGAAAACCACAAAGCCCTGAGCTCCAGGGACAATGACAATGAGAAAGGCAGGCCCAGGGGAGCACAGCATTACCCCAAAATTTTAGCCTTCCTATTTCCTAATCGGAAATCACCTCAGCCCAATGCTCTTTCTTTGGCTGTGCTTTGGGCTAGGGTTAGGGTTAGGGTTTCGCCTAGGGTTAGGGTTCAGAAAAACACAAGGCCCAGAGCTCCAGGGACATTGACTATGAGAAAGGCATGCCAAGGGGAGGACCGCATTGTCCCAAACTTGTAGCCTTCATGTTTTCCTAACCGGAACTCATCTCAGCCCAATGTTCTGTCTTTGGCTGCACCTAGGCTTAGGGTTAGGGTTCCGCCTAGGGTTAGGGTTCAGAAAACCACAAGGCCCAGAGCTCCAGGGACAATGACAATGAGAGAGGCATGCCCAGGGGAGCAGAACATTATCCCAAACTTCCAGCCTTCGTGTTTCCTAATTGGAACTCGCCCCAGCCCAATACTGAATCTTAGGCTGTGCCTTGGGCTAGGGTTAGGGTTAGGGTTATGCCTAGGGTTAGGGTTCAGAAAACCACAAGGCCCAGAGCTCCATGGACACTGACAGTGAGAAAGGCATGCCCAGGAGAGCACAACATTCCCCCAAAACTTTAGCCTTCGTTTTTCCTAATCGGAACTCACCTCAGCCCAATGCTGAATGTTAGGCTGCGGCTAGGGTTAGGGTTAGGGTTCCGCCTAGGGTTAGGGTTCTGAAAACCACAAGGCCCGGAGCTCCAGGGACAATGACAATGAGAAAGGCATGCCCAGGGGAGCACAACATTATCCCAAATTTCCAGCCTTCGTTTTTCCTAATTGGAACTCGCCTCAGCCCAATGCTTAATCTTAGGCTGTTCCTCGGGTTAGGAATAGGGTTAGGGTTCCGCCTAGGGTTAGGGTTCAGAAAACCACAAGGCCCGGAGCTCCAGGGACAATGACAATGAGAAAGGCATGCCCAGGGGAGCACAACATTACCCCAAACTTCCAGCCTTCGTGTTTCCTAATTGGAACTCGATTCAGCCAAATGCTGAATCTTAGGCTGTGCCTTGGGCTAGGGTTAGGGTTAGGGTTATGCCTAGGGTTAGGGTTCAGAAAACCACAAGGCCCAGAGCTCCATGGACACTGACAGTGAGAAAGGCATGCCCAGGAGAGCACAACATTCCCCCAAAACTTTAGCCTTCATTTTTCCTAATCGGAACTCACCTCAGCCCAATGCTGAATGTTAGGCTGCGGCTAGGGTTAGGGTTAGGGTTACGCCTAGGGTTAGGGTTCAGAAAACCACAAAGCCCTGAGCTCCAGGGACAATGACAATGAGAAAGGCAGGCCCAGGGGAGCACAGCATTACCCCAAAATTTTAGCCTTCGTATTTCCTAATCGTAAATCACCTCAGCCCAATGCTCTTTCTTTGGCTGTGCTTTGGGCTAGGGTTAGGGTTAGGGTTTCGCCTAGGGTTAGGGTTCAGAAAAACACAAGGCCCAGAGCTCCAGGGACATTGACTATGAGAAAGGCATGCCAAGGGGAGGACCGCATTGTCCCAAACTTGTAGCCTTCATGTTTTCCTAACCGGAACTCATCTCAGCCCAATGATCTGTCTTTGGCTGCACCTAGGGTTAGGGTTAGGGTTACACCTAGGGTTAGGGTTCAGAAAACCACAAGGCCCTGAGCTTCAGAGACAATGACAATGAGAAAGGCATGCCCAGGGGAGCGCAGCACTGTCCTAATATTACAGCTTTCCTATTTGCCCCATTGGAACTCACCTCAGCCCAATGCTGTTAATTAGCCTGAACCTAGTACTAGGGTTAGGGTTCCACCTAGGGTTAAGGTTAAGAAAACGAAAAGGCTTACAGCTATAGGGACACTGACAGCAAGAAAGGCATGCCTAGGGGACAGCATCTTTTCCCCAACCTTACAGCCTTCATGTTTTCCGAATCGGAACTCGCCTCAGCCCAATGCTGTATCTTAGGCTGCGCCTTGGGCTAGGTTTAGGGTTCGGGTTATGCCTAGGGTTAGGGTTCAGAAGACCACAAGGCCCAGATCTCCAGGGACAATGACAATGAGAGAGGCATGCCCAGGGGAGCACAATATTATCCCAAAACTTTAGCCTTCATTTTTCCTAATCGGAACTCGCCTCAGCCCAATGCTTAATCTTAGGCTGTTCCTCAGGTTAGGAGTAGGGTTAGGGTTTCACCTAGGGTTAGGGTTAAGAAAACCACAAGGCCAGATCTCCAGGGACATTGGCAGTGAGAAACGCACGCCAAGGGGAGGACCGCATTGTCCCAAACTTGTAGCCTTCATGTTTTCCTAACCGGAACTCATCTCAGCCCAATGTTCTGTCTTTGGCTGCACCTAGGGTTAGGGTTAGGGTTACGCCTAGGGTTAGGGTTCAGAAAACCACAAAGCCCTGAGCTCCAGGGACGCTGACAATGAGAAAGGCATGCCAAGGGGATTGCATCTTTACCCCAACCTTGCAGTTGTCATGTTTTATAAATTGGAACTCACCTCAGCCCAATGCTCTATCTTAGGCTGTGCCTTGGGCTAGGGTTAGGGTTAGGGTTATGCCTAGGGTTAGGGTTCCGAAAACCACAAGGCCCAGAGCTCCAGGGACAATGACAATGAGAGAGGCATGCCCAGGGGAGCAGAACATTATCCCAAACTTCCAGCCTTCGTGTTTCCTAATTGGAACTCGCCCCAGCCCAATGCTGAATCTTAGGCTGTGCCTTGGGCTAGGGTTAGGGTTAGGGTTATGCCTAGGGTTAGGGTTCAGAAAACCACAAGTCCCAGAGCTCCATGGACACTGACAGTGAGAAAGGCATGCCCAGGAGAGCACAACATTCCCCCAAAACTTTAGCCTTCGTTTTTCCTAATCGGAACTCACCTCAGCCCAATGCTGAATGTTAGGCTGCGGCTAGGGTTAGGGTTAGGGTTCCGCCTAGGGTTAGGGTTCTGAAAACCACAAGGCCCGGAGCTCCAGGGACAATGACAATGAGAAAGGCATGCCCAGGGGAGCACAACATTATCCCAAATTTCCAGCCTTCGTGTTTCCTAATTGGAACTCGCCTCAGCCCAATGCTTAATCTTAGGCTGTTCCTCGGGTTAGGAATAGGGTTAGGGTTCCGCCTAGGGTTAGGGTTCAGAAAACCACAAGGCCCGGAGCTCCAGGGACAATGACAATGAGAAAGGCATGCCCAGGGGAGCACAACATTACCCCAAACTTCCAGCCTTCGTGTTTCCTAATTGGAACTCGATTCAGCCAAATGCTGAATCTTAGGCTGTGCCTTGGGCTAGGGTTAGGGTTAGGGTTATGCCTAGGGTTAGGGTTCAGAAAACCACAAGGCCCAGAGCTCCATGGACACTGACAGTGAGAAAGGCATGCCCAGGAGAGCACAACATTCCCCCAAAACTTTAGCCTTCGTTTTTCCTAATCGGAACTCACCTCAGCCCAATGCTGAATGTTAGGCTGCGGCTAGGGTTAGGGTTAGGGTTACACCTAGGGTTAGGGTTCAGAAAACCACAAAGCCCTGAGCTCCAGGGACAATGACAATGAGAAAGGCATGCCCAGGGGAGCGCAGCACTGTCCTAATATTACAGCTTTCCTATTTGCCCCATTGGAACTCACCTCAGCCCAATGCTGTTAATTAGCCTGAACCTAGTACTAGGGTTAGGGTTCCACCTAGGGTTAAGGTTAAGAAAACGAAAAGGCTTACAGCTATAGGGACACTGACAGCAAGAAAGGCATGCCTAGGGGACAGCATCTTTTCCCCAACCTTACAGCCTTCATGTTTTCCGAATCGGAACTCGCCTCAGCCCAATGCTGTATCTTAGGCTGCGCCTTGGGCTAGGTTTAGGGTTCGGGTTATGCCTAGGGTTAGGGTTCAGAAGACCACAAGGCCCAGATCTCCAGGGACAATGACAATGAGAGAGGCATGCCCAGGGGAGCACAATATTATCCCAAAACTTTAGCCTTCATTTTTCCTAATCGGAACTCGCCTCAGCCCAATGCTTAATCTTAGGCTGTTCCTCAGGTTAGGAGTAGGGTTAGGGTTTCACCTAGGGTTAGGGTTAAGAAAACCACAAGGCCAGATCTCCAGGGACATTGGCAGTGAGAAACGCACGCCAAGGGGAGGACCGCATTGTCCCAAACTTGTAGCCTTCATGTTTTCCTAACCGGAACTCATCTCAGCCCAATGTTCTGTCTTTGGCTGCACCTAGGGTTAGGGTTAGGGTTACGCCTAGGGTTAGGGTTCAGAAAACCACAAAGCCCTGAGCTCCAGGGACGCTGACAATGAGAAAGGCATGCCAAGGGGATTGCATCTTTACCCCAACCTTGCAGTTGTCATGTTTTATAAATTGGAACTCACCTCAGCCCAATGCTCTATCTTAGGCTGTGCCTTGGGCTAGGGTTAGGGTTAGGGTTATGCCTAGGGTTAGGGTTCCGAAAACCACAAGGCCCAGAGCTCCAGGGACAATGACAATGAGAGAGGCATGCCCAGGGGAGCAGAACATTATCCCAAACTTCCAGCCTTCGTGTTTCCTAATTGGAACTCGCCCCAGCCCAATGCTGAATCTTAGGCTGTGCCTTGGGCTAGGGTTAGGGTTAGGGTTATGCCTAGGGTTAGGGTTCAGAAAACCACAAGTCCCAGAGCTCCATGGACACTGACAGTGAGAAAGGCATGCCCAGGAGAGCACAACATTCCCCCAAAACTTTAGCCTTCGTTTTTCCTAATCGGAACTCACCTCAGCCCAATGCTGAATGTTAGGCTGCGGCTAGGGTTAGGGTTAGGGTTCCGCCTAGGGTTAGGGTTCTGAAAACCACAAGGCCCGGAGCTCCAGGGACAATGACAATGAGAAAGGCATGCCCAGGGGAGCACAACATTATCCCAAATTTCCAGCCTTCGTGTTTCCTAATTGGAACTCGCCTCAGCCCAATGCTTAATCTTAGGCTGTTCCTCGGGTTAGGAATAGGGTTAGGGTTCCGCCTAGGGTTAGGGTTCAGAAAACCACAAGGCCCGGAGCTCCAGGGACAATGACAATGAGAAAGGCATGCCCAGGGGAGCACAACATTACCCCAAACTTCCAGCCTTCGTGTTTCCTAATTGGAACTCGATTCAGCCAAATGCTGAATCTTAGGCTGTGCCTTGGGCTAGGGTTAGGGTTAGGGTTATGCCTAGGGTTAGGGTTCAGAAAACCACAAGGCCCAGAGCTCCATGGACACTGACAGTGAGAAAGGCATGCCCAGGAGAGCACAACATTCCCCCAAAACTTTAGCCTTCGTTTTTCCTAATCGGAACTCACCTCAGCCCAATGCTGAATGTTAGGCTGCGGCTAGGGTTAGGGTTAGGGTTACGCCTAGGGTTAGGGTTCAGAAAACCACAAAGCCCTGAGCTCCAGGGACAATGACAATGAGAAAGGCAGGCCCAGGGGAGCACAGCATTACCCCAAAATTTTAGCCTTCCTATTTCCTAATCGGAAATCACCTCAGCCCAATGCTCTTTCTTTGGCTGTGCTTTGGGCTAGGGTTAGGGTTAGGGTTTCGCCTAGGGTTAGGGTTCAGAAAAACACAAGGCCCAGAGCTCCAGGGACATTGACTATGAGAAAGGCATGCCAAGGGGAGGACCGCATTGTCCCAAACTTGTAGCCTTCATGTTTTCCTAACCGGAACTCATCTCAGCCCAATGATCTGTCTTTGGCTGCACCTAGGGTTAGGGTTAGGGTTACGCCTAGGGTTAGGGTTCAGAAAACCACAAAGCCCTGAGCTCCAGGGACAATGACAATGAGAAAGGCAGGCCCAGGGGAGCACAGCATTACCCCAAAATTTTAGCCTTCGTATTTCCTAATCGGAAATCACCTCAGCCCAATGCTCTTTCTTTGGCTGTGCTTTGGGCTAGGGTTAGGGTTAGGGTTACGCCTAGGGTTAGGGTTCAGAAAAACACAAGGCCCAGAGCTCCAGGGACATTGACTATGAGAAAGGCACGCCAAGGGGAGGACCGCATTGTCCCAAACTTGTAGCCTTCATGTTTTCCTAACCGGAACTCATCTCAGCCCAATGATCTGTCTTTGGCTGCACCTAGGGTTAGGGTTAGGGTTACACCTCGGGTTAGGGTTCAGAAAACCACAAGGCCCTGAGCTTCAGAGACAATGACAATGAGAAAGGCATGCCCAGGGGAGCGCAGCACTGTCCTAATATTACAGCTTTCCTATTTGCCCCATTGGAACTCACCTCAGCCCAATGCTGTTAATTAGCCTGAACCTAGTACTAGGGTTAGGGTTCCACCTAGGGTTAAGGTTAAGAAAACGAAAAGGCTTACAGCTATAGGGACACTGACAGCAAGAAAGGCATGCCTAGGGGACAGCATCTTTTCCCCAACCTTACAGCCTTCATGTTTTCCGAATCGGAACTCGCCTCAGCCCAATGCTGTATCTTAGGCTGCGCCTTGGGCTAGGTTTAGGGTTCGGGTTATGCCTAGGGTTAGGGTTCAGAAGACCACAAGGCCCAGATCTCCAGGGACAATGACAATGAGAGAGGCATGCCCAGGGGAGCACAATATTATCCCAAAACTTTAGCCTTCATTTTTCCTAATCGGAACTCGCCTCAGCCCAATGCTTAATCTTAGGCTGTTCCTCAGGTTAGGAGTAGGGTTAGGGTTTCACCTAGGGTTAGGGTTAAGAAAACCACAAGGCCAGATCTCCAGGGACATTGGCAGTGAGAAACGCACGCCAAGGGGAGGACCGCATTGTCCCAAACTTGTAGCCTTCATGTTTTCCTAACCGGAACTCATCTCAGCCCAATGTTCTGTCTTTGGCTGCACCTAGGGTTAGGGTTAGGGTTCCGCCTAGGGTTAGGGTTCAGAAAACCACAAAGCCCTGAGCTCCAGGGACAATGACAATGAGAAAGGCATGCCCAGGGGAGCGCAGCACTGTCCTAATATTACAGCTTTCCTATTTGCCCCATTGGAACTCACCTCAGCCCAATGCTGTTAATTAGCCTGAACCTAGTACTAGGGTTAGGGTTCCACCTAGGGTTAAGGTTAAGAAAACGAAAAGGCTTACAGCTATAGGGACACTGACAGCAAGAAAGGCATGCCTAGGGGACAGCATCTTTTCCCCAACCTTACAGTCTTCATGTTTTCCGAATCGGAACTCGCCTCAGCCCAATGCTGTATCTTAGGCTGCGCCTTGGGCTAGGTTTAGGGTTCGGGTTATGCCTAGGGTTAGGGTTCAGAAGACCACAAGGCCCAGATCTCCAGGGACAATGACAATGAGAGAGGCATGCCCAGGGGAGCACAATATTATCCCAAAACTTTAGCCTTCATTTTTCCTAATCGGAACTCGCCTCAGCCCAATGCTTAATCTTAGGCTGTTCCTCAGGTTAGGAGTAGGGTTAGGGTTTCACCTAGGGTTAGGGTTAAGAAAACCACAAGGCCAGATCTCCAGGGACATTGGCAGTGAGAAACGCACGCCAAGGGGAGGACCGCATTGTCCCAAACTTGTAGCCTTCATGTTTTCCTAACCGGAACTCATCTCAGCCCAATGTTCTGTCTTTGGCTGCACCTAGGGTTAGGGTTAGGGTTACGCCTAGGGTTAGGGTTCAGAAAACCACAAAGCCCTGAGCTCCAGGGACGCTGACAATGAGAAAGGCATGCCAAGGGGATTGCATCTTTACCCCAACCTTGCAGTTGTCATGTTTTATAAATTGGAACTCACCTCAGCCCAATGCTCTATCTTAGGCTGTGCCTTGGGCTAGGGTTAGGGTTAGGGTTATGCCTAGGGTTAGGGTTCCGAAAACCACAAGGCCCAGAGCTCCAGGGACAATGACAATGAGAGAGGCATGCCCAGGGGAGCAGAACATTATCCCAAACTTCCAGCCTTCGTGTTTCCTAATTGGAACTCGCCCCAGCCCAATGCTGAATCTTAGGCTGTGCCTTGGGCTAGGGTTAGGGTTAGGGTTATGCCTAGGGTTAGGGTTCAGAAAACCACAAGTCCCAGAGCTCCATGGACACTGACAGTGAGAAAGGCATGCCCAGGAGAGCACAACATTCCCCCAAAACTTTAGCCTTCGTTTTTCCTAATCGGAACTCACCTCAGCCCAATGCTGAATGTTAGGCTGCGGCTAGGGTTAGGGTTAGGGTTCCGCCTAGGGTTAGGGTTCTGAAAACCACAAGGCCCGGAGCTCCAGGGACAATGACAATGAGAAAGGCATGCCCAGGGGAGCACAACATTATCCCAAATTTCCAGCCTTCGTGTTTCCTAATTGGAACTCGCCTCAGCCCAATGCTTAATCTTAGGCTGTTCCTCGGGTTAGGAATAGGGTTAGGGTTCCGCCTAGGGTTAGGGTTCAGAAAACCACAAGGCCCGGAGCTCCAGGGACAATGACAATGAGAAAGGCATGCCCAGGGGAGCACAACATTACCCCAAACTTCCAGCCTTCGTGTTTCCTAATTGGAACTCGATTCAGCCAAATGCTGAATCTTAGGCTGTGCCTTGGGCTAGGGTTAGGGTTAGGGTTATGCCTAGGGTTAGGGTTCAGAAAACCACAAGGCCCAGAGCTCCATGGACACTGACAGTGAGAAAGGCATGCCCAGGAGAGCACAACATTCCCCCAAAACTTTAGCCTTCGTTTTTCCTAATCGGAACTCACCTCAGCCCAATGCTGAATGTTAGGCTGCGGCTAGGGTTAGGGTTAGGGTTACGCCTAGGGTTAGGGTTCAGAAAACCACAAAGCCCTGAGCTCCAGGGACAATGACAATGAGAAAGGCAGGCCCAGGGGAGCACAGCATTACCCCAAAATTTTAGCCTTCCTATTTCCTAATCGGAAATCACCTCAGCCCAATGCTCTTTCTTTGGCTGTGCTTTGGGCTAGGGTTAGGGTTAGGGTTTCGCCTAGGGTTAGGGTTCAGAAAAACACAAGGCCCAGAGCTCCAGGGACATTGACTATGAGAAAGGCATGCCAAGGGGAGGACCGCATTGTCCCAAACTTGTAGCCTTCATGTTTTCCTAACCGGAACTCATCTCAGCCCAATGATCTGTCTTTGGCTGCACCTAGGGTTAGGGTTAGGGTTACGCCTAGGGTTAGGGTTCAGAAAACCACAAAGCCCTGAGCTCCAGGGACAATGACAATGAGAAAGGCAGGCCCAGGGGAGCACAGCATTACCCCAAAATTTTAGCCTTCGTATTTCCTAATCGGAAATCACCTCAGCCCAATGCTCTTTCTTTGGCTGTGCTTTGGGCTAGGGTTAGGGTTAGGGTTACGCCTAGGGTTAGGGTTCAGAAAAACACAAGGCCCAGAGCTCCAGGGACATTGACTATGAGAAAGGCACGCCAAGGGGAGGACCGCATTGTCCCAAACTTGTAGCCTTCATGTTTTCCTAACCGGAACTCATCTCAGCCCAATGATCTGTCTTTGGCTGCACCTAGGGTTAGGGTTAGGGTTACACCTAGGGTTAGGGTTCAGAAAACCACAAGGCCCTGAGCTTCAGAGACAATGACAATGAGAAAGGCATGCCCAGGGGAGCGCAGCACTGTCCTAATATTACAGCTTTCCTATTTGCCCCATTGGAACTCACCTCAGCCCAATGCTGTTAATTAGCCTGAACCTAGTACTAGGGTTAGGGTTCCACCTAGGGTTAAGGTTAAGAAAACGAAAAGGCTTACAGCTATAGGGACACTGACAGCAAGAAAGGCATGCCTAGGGGACAGCATCTTTTCCCCAACCTTACAGCCTTCATGTTTTCCGAATCGGAACTCGCCTCAGCCCAATGCTGTATCTTAGGCTGCGCCTTGGGCTAGGTTTAGGGTTCGGGTTATGCCTAGGGTTAGGGTTCAGAAGACCACAAGGCCCAGATCTCCAGGGACAATGACAATGAGAGAGGCATGCCCAGGGGAGCACAATATTATCCCAAAACTTTAGCCTTCATTTTTCCTAATCGGAACTCGCCTCAGCCCAATGCTTAATCTTAGGCTGTTCCTCAGGTTAGGAGTAGGGTTAGGGTTTCACCTAGGGTTAGGGTTAAGAAAACCACAAGGCCAGATCTCCAGGGACATTGGCAGTGAGAAACGCACGCCAAGGGGAGGACCGCATTGTCCCAAACTTGTAGCCTTCATGTTTTCCTAACCGGAACTCATCTCAGCCCAATGTTCTGTCTTTGGCTGCACCTAGGGTTAGGGTTAGGGTTCCGCCTAGGGTTAGGGTTCAGAAAACCACAAAGCCCTGAGCTCCAGGGACAATGACAATGAGAAAGGCAGGCCCAGGGGAGCACAGCATTACCCC
This sequence comes from Aphelocoma coerulescens, assembly GCF_041296385.1. Taxonomy (NCBI): domain Eukaryota; kingdom Metazoa; phylum Chordata; class Aves; order Passeriformes; family Corvidae; genus Aphelocoma; species Aphelocoma coerulescens. The sequence goes on along the minus strand of NC_091015.1, from coordinate 96,688,747 downwards.
AAAATTTTAGCCTTCCTATTTCCTAATCGGAAATCACCTCAGCCCAATGCTCTTTCTTTGGCTGTGCTTTGGGCTAGGGTTAGGGTTAGGGTTTCGCCTAGGGTTAGGGTTCAGAAAAACACAAGGCCCAGAGCTCCAGGGACATTGACTATGAGAAAGGCACGCCAAGGGGAGGACCGCATTGTCCCAAACTTGTAGCCTTCATGTTTTCCTAACCGGAACTCATCTCAGCCCAATGTTCTGTCTTTGGCTGCACCTAGGCTTAGGGTTAGGGTTCCGCCTAGGGTTAGGGTTCAGAAAACCACAAGGCCCAGAGCTCCAGGGACAATGACAATGAGAGAGGCATGCCCAGGGGAGCAGAACATTATCCCAAACTTCCAGCCTTCGTGTTTCCTAATTGGAACTCGCCCCAGCCCAATGCTGAATCTTAGGCTGTGCCTTGGGCTAGGGTTAGGGTTAGGGTTATGCCTAGGGTTAGGGTTCAGAAAACCACAAGGCCCAGAGCTCCATGGACACTGACAGTGAGAAAGGCATGCCCAGGAGAGCACAACATTCCCCCAAAACTTTAGCCTTCGTTTTTCCTAATCGGAACTCACCTCAGCCCAATGCTGAATGTTAGGCTGCGGCTAGGGTTAGGGTTAGGGTTCCGCCTAGGGTTAGGGTTCTGAAAACCACAAGGCCCGGAGCTCCAGGGACAATGACAATGAGAAAGGCATGCCCAGGGGAGCACAAATTATCCCAAATTTCCAGCCTTCGTGTTTCCTAATTGGAACTCGCCTCAGCCCAATGCTTAATCTTAGGCTGTTCCTCGGGTTAGGAATAGGGTTAGGGTTCCGCCTAGGGTTAGGGTTCAGAAAACCACAAGGCCCGGAGCTCCAGGGACAATGACAATGAGAAAGGCATGCCCAGGGGAGCACAACATTACCCCAAACTTCCAGCCTTCGTGTTTCCTAATTGGAACTCGATTCAGCCAAATGCTGAATCTTAGGCTGTGCCTTGGGCTAGGGTTAGGGTTAGGGTTATGCCTAGGGTTAGGGTTCAGAAAACCACAAGGCCCAGAGCTCCATGGACACTGACAGTGAGAAAGGCATGCCCAGGAGAGCACAACATTCCCCCAAAATTTTAGCCTTCGTTTTTCCTAATCGGAACTCACCTCAGCCCAATGCTGAATGTTAGGCTGCGGCTAGGGTTTGGGTTAGGGTTACGCCTAGGGTTAGGGTTCAGAAAACCACAAAGCCCTGAGCTCCAGGGACAATGACAATGAGAAAGGCAGGCCCAGGGGAGCACAGCATTACCCCAAAATTTTAGCCTTCCTATTTCCTAATCGGAAATCACCTCAGCCCAATGCTCTTTCTTTGGCTGTGCTTTGGGCTAGGGTTAGGGTTAGGGTTTCGCCTAGGGTTAGGGTTCAGAAAAACACAAGGCCCAGAGCTCCAGGGACATTGACTATGAGAAAGGCATGCCAAGGGGAGGACCGCATTGTCCCAAACTTGTAGCCTTCATGTTTTCCTAACCGGAACTCATCTCAGCCCAATGTTCTGTCTTTGGCTGCACCTAGGCTTAGGGTTAGGGTTCCGCCTAGGGTTAGGGTTCAGAAAACCACAAGGCCCAGAGCTCCAGGGACAATGACAATGAGAGAGGCATGCCCAGGGGAGCAGAACATTATCCCAAACTTCCAGCCTTCGTGTTTCCTAATTGGAACTCGCCCCAGCCCAATACTGAATCTTAGGCTGTGCCTTGGGCTAGGGTTAGGGTTAGGGTTATGCCTAGGGTTAGGGTTCAGAAAACCACAAGGCCCAGAGCTCCATGGACACTGACAGTGAGAAAGGCATGCCCAGGAGAGCACAACATTCCCCCAAAACTTTAGCCTTCGTTTTTCCTAATCGGAACTCACCTCAGCCCAATGCTGAATGTTAGGCTGCGGCTAGGGTTAGGGTTAGGGTTACGCCTAGGGTTAGGGTTCAGAAAACCACAAAGCCCTGAGCTCCAGGGACAATGACAATGAGAAAGGCATGCCCAGGGGAGCACAACATTATCCCAAATTTCCAGCCTTCGTTTTTCCTAATTGGAACTCGCCTCAGCCCAATGCTTAATCTTAGGCTGTTCCTCGGGTTAGGAATAGGGTTAGGGTTCCGCCTAGGGTTAGGGTTCAGAAAACCACAAGGCCCGGAGCTCCAGGGACAATGACAATGAGAAAGGCATGCCCAGGGGAGCACAACATTACCCCAAACTTCCAGCCTTCGTGTTTCCTAATTGGAACTCGATTCAGCCAAATGCTGAATCTTAGGCTGTGCCTTGGGCTAGGGTTAGGGTTAGGGTTATGCCTAGGGTTAGGGTTCAGAAAACCACAAGGCCCAGAGCTCCATGGACACTGACAGTGAGAAAGGCATGCCCAGGAGAGCACAACATTCCCCCAAAACTTTAGCCTTCATTTTTCCTAATCGGAACTCACCTCAGCCCAATGCTGAATGTTAGGCTGCGGCTAGGGTTAGGGTTAGGGTTACGCCTAGGGTTAGGGTTCAGAAAACCACAAAGCCCTGAGCTCCAGGGACAATGACAATGAGAAAGGCAGGCCCAGGGGAGCACAGCATTACCCCAAAATTTTAGCCTTCGTATTTCCTAATCGTAAATCACCTCAGCCCAATGCTCTTTCTTTGGCTGTGCTTTGGGCTAGGGTTAGGGTTAGGGTTTCGCCTAGGGTTAGGGTTCAGAAAAACACAAGGCCCAGAGCTCCAGGGACATTGACTATGAGAAAGGCATGCCAAGGGGAGGACCGCATTGTCCCAAACTTGTAGCCTTCATGTTTTCCTAACCGGAACTCATCTCAGCCCAATGATCTGTCTTTGGCTGCACCTAGGGTTAGGGTTAGGGTTACACCTAGGGTTAGGGTTCAGAAAACCACAAGGCCCTGAGCTTCAGAGACAATGACAATGAGAAAGGCATGCCCAGGGGAGCGCAGCACTGTCCTAATATTACAGCTTTCCTATTTGCCCCATTGGAACTCACCTCAGCCCAATGCTGTTAATTAGCCTGAACCTAGTACTAGGGTTAGGGTTCCACCTAGGGTTAAGGTTAAGAAAACGAAAAGGCTTACAGCTATAGGGACACTGACAGCAAGAAAGGCATGCCTAGGGGACAGCATCTTTTCCCCAACCTTACAGCCTTCATGTTTTCCGAATCGGAACTCGCCTCAGCCCAATGCTGTATCTTAGGCTGCGCCTTGGGCTAGGTTTAGGGTTCGGGTTATGCCTAGGGTTAGGGTTCAGAAGACCACAAGGCCCAGATCTCCAGGGACAATGACAATGAGAGAGGCATGCCCAGGGGAGCACAATATTATCCCAAAACTTTAGCCTTCATTTTTCCTAATCGGAACTCGCCTCAGCCCAATGCTTAATCTTAGGCTGTTCCTCAGGTTAGGAGTAGGGTTAGGGTTTCACCTAGGGTTAGGGTTAAGAAAACCACAAGGCCAGATCTCCAGGGACATTGGCAGTGAGAAACGCACGCCAAGGGGAGGACCGCATTGTCCCAAACTTGTAGCCTTCATGTTTTCCTAACCGGAACTCATCTCAGCCCAATGTTCTGTCTTTGGCTGCACCTAGGGTTAGGGTTAGGGTTACGCCTAGGGTTAGGGTTCAGAAAACCACAAAGCCCTGAGCTCCAGGGACGCTGACAATGAGAAAGGCATGCCAAGGGGATTGCATCTTTACCCCAACCTTGCAGTTGTCATGTTTTATAAATTGGAACTCACCTCAGCCCAATGCTCTATCTTAGGCTGTGCCTTGGGCTAGGGTTAGGGTTAGGGTTATGCCTAGGGTTAGGGTTCCGAAAACCACAAGGCCCAGAGCTCCAGGGACAATGACAATGAGAGAGGCATGCCCAGGGGAGCAGAACATTATCCCAAACTTCCAGCCTTCGTGTTTCCTAATTGGAACTCGCCCCAGCCCAATACTGAATCTTAGGCTGTGCCTTGGGCTAGGGTTAGGGTTAGGGTTATGCCTAGGGTTAGGGTTCAGAAAACCACAAGTCCCAGAGCTCCATGGACACTGACAGTGAGAAAGGCATGCCCAGGAGAGCACAACATTCCCCCAAAACTTTAGCCTTCGTTTTTCCTAATCGGAACTCACCTCAGCCCAATGCTGAATGTTAGGCTGCGGCTAGGGTTAGGGTTAGGGTTCCGCCTAGGGTTAGGGTTCTGAAAACCACAAGGCCCGGAGCTCCAGGGACAATGACAATGAGAAAGGCATGCCCAGGGGAGCACAACATTATCCCAAATTTCCAGCCTTCGTGTTTCCTAATTGGAACTCGCCTCAGCCCAATGCTTAATCTTAGGCTGTTCCTCGGGTTAGGAATAGGGTTAGGGTTCCGCCTAGGGTTAGGGTTCAGAAAACCACAAGGCCCGGAGCTCCAGGGACAATGACAATGAGAAAGGCATGCCCAGGGGAGCACAACATTACCCCAAACTTCCAGCCTTCGTGTTTCCTAATTGGAACTCGATTCAGCCAAATGCTGAATCTTAGGCTGTGCCTTGGGCTAGGGTTAGGGTTAGGGTTATGCCTAGGGTTAGGGTTCAGAAAACCACAAGGCCCAGAGCTCCATGGACACTGACAGTGAGAAAGGCATGCCCAGGAGAGCACAACATTCCCCCAAAACTTTAGCCTTCGTTTTTCCTAATCGGAACTCACCTCAGCCCAATGCTGAATGTTAGGCTGCGGCTAGGGTTAGGGTTAGGGTTACACCTAGGGTTAGGGTTCAGAAAACCACAAAGCCCTGAGCTCCAGGGACAATGACAATGAGAAAGGCATGCCCAGGGGAGCGCAGCACTGTCCTAATATTACAGCTTTCCTATTTGCCCCATTGGAACTCACCTCAGCCCAATGCTGTTAATTAGCCTGAACCTAGTACTAGGGTTAGGGTTCCACCTAGGGTTAAGGTTAAGAAAACGAAAAGGCTTACAGCTATAGGGACACTGACAGCAAGAAAGGCATGCCTAGGGGACAGCATCTTTTCCCCAACCTTACAGCCTTCATGTTTTCCGAATCGGAACTCGCCTCAGCCCAATGCTGTATCTTAGGCTGCGCCTTGGGCTAGGTTTAGGGTTCGGGTTATGCCTAGGGTTAGGGTTCAGAAGACCACAAGGCCCAGATCTCCAGGGACAATGACAATGAGAGAGGCATGCCCAGGGGAGCACAATATTATCCCAAAACTTTAGCCTTCATTTTTCCTAATCGGAACTCGCCTCAGCCCAATGCTTAATCTTAGGCTGTTCCTCAGGTTAGGAGTAGGGTTAGGGTTTCACCTAGGGTTAGGGTTAAGAAAACCACAAGGCCAGATCTCCAGGGACATTGGCAGTGAGAAACGCACGCCAAGGGGAGGACCGCATTGTCCCAAACTTGTAGCCTTCATGTTTTCCTAACCGGAACTCATCTCAGCCCAATGTTCTGTCTTTGGCTGCACCTAGGGTTAGGGTTAGGGTTACGCCTAGGGTTAGGGTTCAGAAAACCACAAAGCCCTGAGCTCCAGGGACGCTGACAATGAGAAAGGCATGCCAAGGGGATTGCATCTTTACCCCAACCTTGCAGTTGTCATGTTTTATAAATTGGAACTCACCTCAGCCCAATGCTCTATCTTAGGCTGTGCCTTGGGCTAGGGTTAGGGTTAGGGTTATGCCTAGGGTTAGGGTTCCGAAAACCACAAGGCCCAGAGCTCCAGGGACAATGACAATGAGAGAGGCATGCCCAGGGGAGCAGAACATTATCCCAAACTTCCAGCCTTCGTGTTTCCTAATTGGAACTCGCCCCAGCCCAATGCTGAATCTTAGGCTGTGCCTTGGGCTAGGGTTAGGGTTAGGGTTATGCCTAGGGTTAGGGTTCAGAAAACCACAAGTCCCAGAGCTCCATGGACACTGACAGTGAGAAAGGCATGCCCAGGAGAGCACAACATTCCCCCAAAACTTTAGCCTTCGTTTTTCCTAATCGGAACTCACCTCAGCCCAATGCTGAATGTTAGGCTGCGGCTAGGGTTAGGGTTAGGGTTCCGCCTAGGGTTAGGGTTCTGAAAACCACAAGGCCCGGAGCTCCAGGGACAATGACAATGAGAAAGGCATGCCCAGGGGAGCACAACATTATCCCAAATTTCCAGCCTTCGTGTTTCCTAATTGGAACTCGCCTCAGCCCAATGCTTAATCTTAGGCTGTTCCTCGGGTTAGGAATAGGGTTAGGGTTCCGCCTAGGGTTAGGGTTCAGAAAACCACAAGGCCCGGAGCTCCAGGGACAATGACAATGAGAAAGGCATGCCCAGGGGAGCACAACATTACCCCAAACTTCCAGCCTTCGTGTTTCCTAATTGGAACTCGATTCAGCCAAATGCTGAATCTTAGGCTGTGCCTTGGGCTAGGGTTAGGGTTAGGGTTATGCCTAGGGTTAGGGTTCAGAAAACCACAAGGCCCAGAGCTCCATGGACACTGACAGTGAGAAAGGCATGCCCAGGAGAGCACAACATTCCCCCAAAACTTTAGCCTTCGTTTTTCCTAATCGGAACTCACCTCAGCCCAATGCTGAATGTTAGGCTGCGGCTAGGGTTAGGGTTAGGGTTACGCCTAGGGTTAGGGTTCAGAAAACCACAAAGCCCTGAGCTCCAGGGACAATGACAATGAGAAAGGCAGGCCCAGGGGAGCACAGCATTACCCCAAAATTTTAGCCTTCCTATTTCCTAATCGGAAATCACCTCAGCCCAATGCTCTTTCTTTGGCTGTGCTTTGGGCTAGGGTTAGGGTTAGGGTTTCGCCTAGGGTTAGGGTTCAGAAAAACACAAGGCCCAGAGCTCCAGGGACATTGACTATGAGAAAGGCATGCCAAGGGGAGGACCGCATTGTCCCAAACTTGTAGCCTTCATGTTTTCCTAACCGGAACTCATCTCAGCCCAATGATCTGTCTTTGGCTGCACCTAGGGTTAGGGTTAGGGTTACGCCTAGGGTTAGGGTTCAGAAAACCACAAAGCCCTGAGCTCCAGGGACAATGACAATGAGAAAGGCAGGCCCAGGGGAGCACAGCATTACCCCAAAATTTTAGCCTTCGTATTTCCTAATCGGAAATCACCTCAGCCCAATGCTCTTTCTTTGGCTGTGCTTTGGGCTAGGGTTAGGGTTAGGGTTACGCCTAGGGTTAGGGTTCAGAAAAACACAAGGCCCAGAGCTCCAGGGACATTGACTATGAGAAAGGCACGCCAAGGGGAGGACCGCATTGTCCCAAACTTGTAGCCTTCATGTTTTCCTAACCGGAACTCATCTCAGCCCAATGATCTGTCTTTGGCTGCACCTAGGGTTAGGGTTAGGGTTACACCTAGGGTTAGGGTTCAGAAAACCACAAGGCCCTGAGCTTCAGAGACAATGACAATGAGAAAGGCATGCCCAGGGGAGCGCAGCACTGTCCTAATATTACAGCTTTCCTATTTGCCCCATTGGAACTCACCTCAGCCCAATGCTGTTAATTAGCCTGAACCTAGTACTAGGGTTAGGGTTCCACCTAGGGTTAAGGTTAAGAAAACGAAAAGGCTTACAGCTATAGGGACACTGACAGCAAGAAAGGCATGCCTAGGGGACAGCATCTTTTCCCCAACCTTACAGCCTTCATGTTTTCCGAATCGGAACTCGCCTCAGCCCAATGCTGTATCTTAGGCTGCGCCTTGGGCTAGGTTTAGGGTTCGGGTTATGCCTAGGGTTAGGGTTCAGAAGACCACAAGGCCCAGATCTCCAGGGACAATGACAATGAGAGAGGCATGCCCAGGGGAGCACAATATTATCCCAAAACTTTAGCCTTCATTTTTCCTAATCGGAACTCGCCTCAGCCCAATGCTTAATCTTAGGCTGTTCCTCAGGTTAGGAGTAGGGTTAGGGTTTCACCTAGGGTTAGGGTTAAGAAAACCACAAGGCCAGATCTCCAGGGACATTGGCAGTGAGAAACGCACGCCAAGGGGAGGACCGCATTGTCCCAAACTTGTAGCCTTCATGTTTTCCTAACCGGAACTCATCTCAGCCCAATGTTCTGTCTTTGGCTGCACCTAGGGTTAGGGTTAGGGTTACGCCTAGGGTTAGGGTTCAGAAAACCACAAAGCCCTGAGCTCCAGGGACAATGACAATGAGAAAGGCATGCCCAGGGGAGCGCAGCACTGTCCTAATATTACAGCTTTCCTATTTGCCCCATTGGAACTCACCTCAGCCCAATGCTGTTAATTAGCCTGAACCTAGTACTAGGGTTAGGGTTCCACCTAGGGTTAAGGTTAAGAAAACGAAAAGGCTTACAGCTATAGGGACACTGACAGCAAGAAAGGCATGCCTAGGGGACAGCATCTTTTCCCCAACCTTACAGCCTTCATGTTTTCCGAATCGGAACTCGCCTCAGCCCAATGCTGTATCTTAGGCTGCGCCTTGGGCTAGGTTTAGGGTTCGGGTTATGCCTAGGGTTAGGGTTCAGAAGACCACAAGGCCCAGATCTCCAGGGACAATGACAATGAGAGAGGCATGCCCAGGGGAGCACAATATTATCCCAAAACTTTAGCCTTCATTTTTCCTAATCGGAACTCGCCTCAGCCCAATGCTTAATCTTAGGCTGTTCCTCAGGTTAGGAGTAGGGTTAGGGTTTCACCTAGGGTTAGGGTTAAGAAAACCACAAGGCCAGATCTCCAGGGACATTGGCAGTGAGAAACGCACGCCAAGGGGAGGACCGCATTGTCCCAAACTTGTAGCCTTCATGTTTTCCTAACCGGAACTCATCTCAGCCCAATGTTCTGTCTTTGGCTGCACCTAGGGTTAGGGTTAGGGTTACGCCTAGGGTTAGGGTTCAGAAAACCACAAAGCCCTGAGCTCCAGGGACGCTGACAATGAGAAAGGCATGCCAAGGGGATTGCATCTTTACCCCAACCTTGCAGTTGTCATGTTTTATAAATTGGAACTCACCTCAGCCCAATGCTCTATCTTAGGCTGTGCCTTGGGCTAGGGTTAGGGTTAGGGTTATGCCTAGGGTTAGGGTTCCGAAAACCACAAGGCCCAGAGCTCCAGGGACAATGACAATGAGAGAGGCATGCCCAGGGGAGCAGAACATTATCCCAAACTTCCAGCCTTCGTGTTTCCTAATTGGAACTCGCCCCAGCCCAATGCTGAATCTTAGGCTGTGCCTTGGGCTAGGGTTAGGGTTAGGGTTATGCCTAGGGTTAGGGTTCAGAAAACCACAAGTCCCAGAGCTCCATGGACACTGACAGTGAGAAAGGCATGCCCAGGAGAGCACAACATTCCCCCAAAACTTTAGCCTTCGTTTTTCCTAATCGGAACTCACCTCAGCCCAATGCTGAATGTTAGGCTGCGGCTAGGGTTAGGGTTAGGGTTCCGCCTAGGGTTAGGGTTCTGAAAACCACAAGGCCCGGAGCTCCAGGGACAATGACAATGAGAAAGGCATGCCCAGGGGAGCACAACATTATCCCAAATTTCCAGCCTTCGTGTTTCCTAATTGGAACTCGCCTCAGCCCAATGCTTAATCTTAGGCTGTTCCTCGGGTTAGGAATAGGGTTAGGGTTCCGCCTAGGGTTAGGGTTCAGAAAACCACAAGGCCCGGAGCTCCAGGGACAATGACAATGAGAAAGGCATGCCCAGGGGAGCACAACATTACCCCAAACTTCCAGCCTTCGTGTTTCCTAATTGGAACTCGATTCAGCCAAATGCTGAATCTTAGGCTGTGCCTTGGGCTAGGGTTAGGGTTAGGGTTATGCCTAGGGTTAGGGTTCAGAAAACCACAAGGCCCAGAGCTCCATGGACACTGACAGTGAGAAAGGCATGCCCAGGAGAGCACAACATTCCCCCAAAACTTTAGCCTTCGTTTTTCCTAATCGGAACTCACCTCAGCCCAATGCTGAATGTTAGGCTGCGGCTAGGGTTAGGGTTAGGGTTACGCCTAGGGTTAGGGTTCAGAAAACCACAAAGCCCTGAGCTCCAGGGACAATGACAATGAGAAAGGCAGGCCCAGGGGAGCACAGCATTACCCCAAAATTTTAGCCTTCCTATTTCCTAATCGGAAATCACCTCAGCCCAATGCTCTTTCTTTGGCTGTGCTTTGGGCTAGGGTTAGGGTTAGGGTTTCGCCTAGGGTTAGGGTTCAGAAAAACACAAGGCCCAGAGCTCCAGGGACATTGACTATGAGAAAGGCATGCCAAGGGGAGGACCGCATTGTCCCAAACTTGTAGCCTTCATGTTTTCCTAACCGGAACTCATCTCAGCCCAATGATCTGTCTTTGGCTGCACCTAGGGTTAGGGTTAGGGTTACGCCTAGGGTTAGGGTTCAGAAAACCACAAAGCCCTGAGCTCCAGGGACAATGACAATGAGAAAGGCAGGCCCAGGGGAGCACAGCATTACCCCAAAATTTTAGCCTTCGTATTTCCTAATCGGAAATCACCTCAGCCCAATGCTCTTTCTTTGGCTGTGCTTTGGGCTAGGGTTAGGGTTAGGGTTACGCCTAGGGTTAGGGTTCAGAAAAACACAAGGCCCAGAGCTCCAGGGACATTGACTATGAGAAAGGCATGCCAAGGGGAGGACCGCATTGTCCCAAACTTGTAGCCTTCATGTTTTCCTAACCGGAACTCATCTCAGCCCAATGATCTGTCTTTGGCTGCACCTAGGGTTAGGGTTAGGGTTACACCTAGGGTTAGGGTTCAGAAAACCACAAGGCCCTGAGCTTCAGAGACAATGACAATGAGAAAGGCATGCCCAGGGGAGCGCAGCACTGTCCTAATATTACAGCTTTCCTATTTGCCCCATTGGAACTCACCTCAGCCCAATGCTGTTAATTAGCCTGAACCTAGTACTAGGGTTAGGGTTCCACCTAGGGTTAAGGTTAAGAAAACGAAAAGGCTTACAGCTATAGGGACACTGACAGCAAGAAAGGCATGCCTAGGGGACAGCATCTTTTCCCCAACCTTACAGCCTTCATGTTTTCCGAATCGGAACTCGCCTCAGCCCAATGCTGTATCTTAGGCTGCGCCTTGGGCTAGGTTTAGGGTTCGGGTTATGCCTAGGGTTAGGGTTCAGAAGACCACAAGGCCCAGATCTCCAGGGACAATGACAATGAGAGAGGCATGCCCAGGGGAGCACAATATTATCCCAAAACTTTAGCCTTCATTTTTCCTAATCGGAACTCGCCTCAGCCCAATGCTTAATCTTAGGCTGTTCCTCAGGTTAGGAGTAGGGTTAGGGTTTCACCTAGGGTTAGGGTTAAGAAAACCACAAGGCCAGATCTCCAGGGACATTGGCAGTGAGAAACGCACGCCAAGGGGAGGACCGCATTGTCCCAAACTTGTAGCCTTCATGTTTTCCTAACCGGAACTCATCTCAGCCCAATGTTCTGTCTTTGGCTGCACCTAGGGTTAGGGTTAGGGTTCCGCCTAGGGTTAGGGTTCAGAAAACCACAAGGCCCTGAGCTCCAGGGACAATGACAATGAGAAAGGCAGGCCCAGGGGAGCACAGCATTACCCCAAAATTTTAGCCTTCCTATTTCCTAATCGGAAATCACCTCAGCCCAATGCTCTTTCTTTGGCTGTGCTTTGGGCTAGGGTTAGGGTTAGGGTTTCGCCTAGGGTTAGGGTTCAGAAAAACACAAGGCCCAGAGCTCCAGGGACATTGACTATGAGAAAGGCACGCCAAGGGGAGGACCGCATTGTCCCAAACTTGTAGCCTTCATGTTTTCCTAACCGGAACTCATCTCAGCCCAATGTTCTGTCTTTGGCTGCACCTAGGCTTAGGGTTAGGGTTCCGCCTAGGGTTAGGGTTCAGAAAACCACAAGGCCCAGAGCTCCAGGGACAATGACAATGAGAGAGGCATGCCCAGGGGAGCAGAACATTATCCCAAACTTCCAGCCTTCGTGTTTCCTAATTGGAACTCGCCCCAGCCCAATGCTGAATCTTAGGCTGTGCCTTGGGCTAGGGTTAGGGTTAGGGTTATGCCTAGGGTTAGGGTTCAGAAAACCACAAGGCCCAGAGCTCCATGGACACTGACAGTGAGAAAGGCATGCCCAGGAGAGCACAACATTCCCCCAAAACTTTAGCCTTCGTTTTTCCTAATCGGAACTCACCTCAGCCCAATGCTGAATGTTAGGCTGCGGCTAGGGTTAGGGTTAGGGTTCCGCCTAGGGTTAGGGTTCTGAAAACCACAAGGCCCGGAGCTCCAGGGACAATGACAATGAGAAAGGCATGCCCAGGGGAGCACAAATTATCCCAAATTTCCAGCCTTCGTGTTTCCTAATTGGAACTCGCCTCAGCCCAATGCTTAATCTTAGGCTGTTCCTCGGGTTAGGAATAGGGTTAGGGTTCCGCCTAGGGTTAGGGTTCAGAAAACCACAAGGCCCGGAGCTCCAGGGACAATGACAATGAGAAAGGCATGCCCAGGGGAGCACAACATTACCCCAAACTTCCAGCCTTCGTGTTTCCTAATTGGAACTCGATTCAGCCAAATGCTGAATCTTAGGCTGTGCCTTGGGCTAGGGTTAGGGTTAGGGTTATGCCTAGGGTTAGGGTTCAGAAAACCACAAGGCCCAGAGCTCCATGGACACTGACAGTGAGAAAGGCATGCCCAGGAGAGCACAACATTCCCCCAAAATTTTAGCCTTCGTTTTTCCTAATCGGAACTCACCTCAGCCCAATGCTGAATGTTAGGCTGCGGCTAGGGTTTGGGTTAGGGTTACGCCTAGGGTTAGGGTTCAGAAAACCACAAAGCCCTGAGCTCCAGGGACAATGACAATGAGAAAGGCAGGCCCAGGGGAGCACAGCATTACCCCAAAATTTTAGCCTTCCTATTTCCTAATCGGAAATCACCTCAGCCCAATGCTCTTTCTTTGGCTGTGCTTTGGGCTAGGGTTAGGGTTAGGGTTTCGCCTAGGGTTAGGGTTCAGAAAAACACAAGGCCCAGAGCTCCAGGGACATTGACTATGAGAAAGGCATGCCAAGGGGAGGACCGCATTGTCCCAAACTTGTAGCCTTCATGTTTTCCTAACCGGAACTCATCTCAGCCCAATGTTCTGTCTTTGGCTGCACCTAGGCTTAGGGTTAGGGTTCCGCCTAGGGTTAGGGTTCAGAAAACCACAAGGCCCAGAGCTCCAGGGACAATGACAATGAGAGAGGCATGCCCAGGGGAGCAGAACATTATCCCAAACTTCCAGCCTTCGTGTTTCCTAATTGGAACTCGCCCCAGCCCAATACTGAATCTTAGGCTGTGCCTTGGGCTAGGGTTAGGGTTAGGGTTATGCCTAGGGTTAGGGTTCAGAAAACCACAAGGCCCAGAGCTCCATGGACACTGACAGTGAGAAAGGCATGCCCAGGAGAGCACAACATTCCCCCAAAACTTTAGCCTTCGTTTTTCCTAATCGGAACTCACCTCAGCCCAATGCTGAATGTTAGGCTGCGGCTAGGGTTAGGGTTAGGGTTACGCCTAGGGTTAGGGTTCAGAAAACCACAAAGCCCTGAGCTCCAGGGACAATGACAATGAGAAAGGCAGGCCCAGGGGAGCACAGCATTACCCCAAAATTTTAGCCTTCGTATTTCCTAATCGTAAATCACCTCAGCCCAATGCTCTTTCTTTGGCTGTGCTTTGGGCTAGGGTTAGGGTTAGGGTTTCGCCTAGGGTTAGGGTTCAGAAAAACACAAGGCCCAGAGCTCCAGGGACATTGACTATGAGAAAGGCATGCCAAGGGGAGGACCGCATTGTCCCAAACTTGTAGCCTTCATGTTTTCCTAACCGGAACTCATCTCAGCCCAATGATCTGTCTTTGGCTGCACCTAGGGTTAGGGTTAGGGTTACACCTAGGGTTAGGGTTCAGAAAACCACAAGGCCCTGAGCTTCAGAGACAATGACAATGAGAAAGGCATGCCCAGGGGAGCGCAGCACTGTCCTAATATTACAGCTTTCCTATTTGCCCCATTGGAACTCACCTCAGCCCAATGCTGTTAATTAGCCTGAACCTAGTACTAGGGTTAGGGTTCCACCTAGGGTTAAGGTTAAGAAAACGAAAAGGCTTACAGCTATAGGGACACTGACAGCAAGAAAGGCATGCCTAGGGGACAGCATCTTTTCCCCAACCTTACAGCCTTCATGTTTTCCGAATCGGAACTCGCCTCAGCCCAATGCTGTATCTTAGGCTGCGCCTTGGGCTAGGTTTAGGGTTCGGGTTATGCCTAGGGTTAGGGTTCAGAAGACCACAAGGCCCAGATCTCCAGGGACAATGACAATGAGAGAGGCATGCCCAGGGGAGCACAATATTATCCCAAAACTTTAGCCTTCATTTTTCCTAATCGGAACTCGCCTCAGCCCAATGCTTAATCTTAGGCTGTTCCTCAGGTTAGGAGTAGGGTTAGGGTTTCACCTAGGGTTAGGGTTAAGAAAACCACAAGGCCAGATCTCCAGGGACATTGGCAGTGAGAAACGCACGCCAAGGGGAGGACCGCATTGTCCCAAACTTGTAGCCTTCATGTTTTCCTAACCGGAACTCATCTCAGCCCAATGTTCTGTCTTTGGCTGCACCTAGGGTTAGGGTTAGGGTTACGCCTAGGGTTAGGGTTCAGAAAACCACAAAGCCCTGAGCTCCAGGGACGCTGACAATGAGAAAGGCATGCCAAGGGGATTGCATCTTTACCCCAACCTTGCAGTTGTCATGTTTTATAAATTGGAACTCACCTCAGCCCAATGCCCTATCTTAGGCTGTGCCTTGGGCTAGGGTTAGGGTTAGGGTTATGCCTAGGGTTAGGGTTCAGAAAACCACAAGGCCCAGAGCTCCAGGGACAATGACAATGAGAGAGGCATGCCCAGGGGAGCAGAACATTATCCCAAACTTCCAGCCTTCGTGTTTCCTAATTGGAACTCGCCCCAGCCCAATGCTGAATCTTAGGCTGTGCCTTGGGCTAGGGTTAGGGTTAGGGTTATGCCTAGGGTTAGGGTTCAGAAAACCACAAGTCCCAGAGCTCCATGGACACTGACAGTGAGAAAGGCATGCCCAGGAGAGCACAACATTCCCCCAAAACTTTAGCCTTCGTTTTTCCTAATCGGAACTCACCTCAGCCCAATGCTGAATGTTAGGCTGCGGCTAGGGTTAGGGTTAGGGTTCCGCCTAGGGTTAGGGTTCTGAAAACCACAAGGCCCGGAGCTCCAGGGACAATGACAATGAGAAAGGCATGCCCAGGGGAGCACAACATTATCCCAAATTTCCAGCCTTCGTGTTTCCTAATTGGAACTCGCCTCAGCCCAATGCTTAATCTTAGGCTGTTCCTCGGGTTAGGAATAGGGTTAGGGTTCCGCCTAGGGTTAGGGTTCAGAAAACCACAAGGTCCGGAGCTCCAGGGACAATGACAATGAGAAAGGCATGCCCAGGGGAGCACAACATTACCCCAAACTTCCAGCCTTCGTGTTTCCTAATTGGAACTCGATTCAGCCAAATGCTGAATCTTAGGCTGTGCCTTGGGCTAGGGTTAGGGTTAGGGTTATGCCTAGGGTTAGGGTTCAGAAAACCACAAGGCCCAGAGCTCCATGGACACTGACAGTGAGAAAGGCATGCCCAGGAGAGCACAACATTCCCCCAAAACTTTAGCCTTCGTTTTTCCTAATCGGAACTCACCTCAGCCCAATGCTGAATGTTAGGCTGCGGCTAGGGTTAGGGTTAGGGTTACGCCTAGGGTTAGGGTTCAGAAAACCACAAAGCCCTGAGCTCCAGGGACAATGACAATGAGAAAGGCAGGCCCAGGGGAGCACAGCATTACCCCAAAATTTTAGCCTTCGTATTTCCTAATCGTAAATCACCTCAGCCCAATGCTCTTTCTTTGGCTGTGCTTTGGGCTAGGGTTAGGGTTAGGGTTTCGCCTAGGGTTAGGGTTCAGAAAAACACAAGGCCCAGAGCTCCAGGGACATTGACTATGAGAAAGGCATGCCAAGGGGAGGACCGCATTGTCCCAAACTTGTAGCCTTCATGTTTTCCTAACCGGAACTCATCTCAGCCCAATGATCTGTCTTTGGCTGCACCTAGGGTTAGGGTTAGGGTTACACCTAGGGTTAGGGTTCAGAAAACCACAAGGCCCTGAGCTTCAGAGACAATGACAATGAGAAAGGCATGCCCAGGGGAGCGCAGCACTGTCCTAATATTACAGCTTTCCTATTTGCCCCATTGGAACTCACCTCAGCCCAATGCTGTTAATTAGCCTGAACCTAGTACTAGGGTTAGGGTTCCACCTAGGGTTAAGGTTAAGAAAACGAAAAGGCTTACAGCTATAGGGACACTGACAGCAAGAAAGGCATGCCTAGGGGACAGCATCTTTTCCCCAACCTTACAGCCTTCATGTTTTCCGAATCGGAACTCGCCTCAGCCCAATGCTGTATCTTAGGCTGCGCCTTGGGCTAGGTTTAGGGTTCGGGTTATGCCTAGGGTTAGGGTTCAGAAGACCACAAGGCCCAGATCTCCAGGGACAATGACAATGAGAGAGGCATGCCCAGGGGAGCACAATATTATCCCAAAACTTTAGCCTTCATTTTTCCTAATCGGAACTCGCCTCAGCCCAATGCTTAATCTTAGGCTGTTCCTCAGGTTAGGAGTAGGGTTAGGGTTTCACCTAGGGTTAGGGTTAAGAAAACCACAAGGCCAGATCTCCAGGGACATTGGCAGTGAGAAACGCACGCCAAGGGGAGGACCGCATTGTCCCAAACTTGTAGCCTTCATGTTTTCCTAACCGGAACTCATCTCAGCCCAATGTTCTGTCTTTGGCTGCACCTAGGGTTAGGGTTAGGGTTACGCCTAGGGTTAGGGTTCAGAAAACCACAAAGCCCTGAGCTCCAGGGACGCTGACAATGAGAAAGGCATGCCAAGGGGATTGCATCTTTACCCCAACCTTGCAGTTGTCATGTTTTATAAATTGGAACTCACCTCAGCCCAATGCTCTATCTTAGGCTGTGCCTTGGGCTAGGGTTAGGGTTAGGGTTATGCCTAGGGTTAGGGTTCCGAAAACCACAAGGCCCAGAGCTCCAGGGACAATGACAATGAGAGAGGCATGCCCAGGGGAGCAGAACATTATCCCAAACTTCCAGCCTTCGTGTTTCCTAATTGGAACTCGCCCCAGCCCAATGCTGAATCTTAGGCTGTGCCTTGGGCTAGGGTTAGGGTTAGGGTTCCGCCTAGGGTTAGGGTTCAGAAAACCACAAGGCCCAGAGCTCCATGGACACTGACAGTGAGAAAGGCATGCCCAGGAGAGCACAACATTCCCCCAAAACTTTAGCCTTCGTTTTTCCTAATCGGAACTCACCTCAGCCCAATGCTGAATGTTAGGCTGCGGCTAGGGTTTGGGTTAGGGTTACGCCTAGGGTTAGGGTTCAGAAAACCACAAAGCCCTGAGCTCCAGGGACAATGACAATGAGAAAGGCAGGCCCAGGGGAGCACAGCATTACCCCAAAATTTTAGCCTTCCTATTTCCTAATCGGAAATCACCTCAGCCCAATGCTCTTTCTTTGGCTGTGCTTTGGGCTAGGGTTAGGGTTAGGGTTTCGCCTAGGGTTAGGGTTCAGAAAAACACAAGGCCCAGAGCTCCAGGGACATTGACTATGAGAAAGGCACGCCAAGGGGAGGACCGCATTGTCCCAAACTTGTAGCCTTCATGTTTTCCTAACCGGAACTCATCTCAGCCCAATGTTCTGTCTTTGGCTGCACCTAGGCTTAGGGTTAGGGTTCCGCCTAGGGTTAGGGTTCAGAAAACCACAAGGCCCAGAGCTCCAGGGACAATGACAATGAGAGAGGCATGCCCAGGGGAGCAGAACATTATCCCAAACTTCCAGCCTTCGTGTTTCCTAATTGGAACTCGCCCCAGCCCAATACTGAATCTTAGGCTGTGCCTTGGGCTAGGGTTAGGGTTAGGGTTATGCCTAGGGTTAGGGTTCAGAAAACCACAAGGCCCAGAGCTCCATGGACACTGACAGTGAGAAAGGCATGCCCAGGAGAGCACAACATTCCCCCAAAACTTTAGCCTTCGTTTTTCCTAATCGGAACTCACCTCAGCCCAATGCTGAATGTTAGGCTGCGGCTAGGGTTAGGGTTAGGGTTCCGCCTAGGGTTAGGGTTCTGAAAACCACAAGGCCCGGAGCTCCAGGGACAATGACAATGAGAAAGGCATGCCCAGGGGAGCACAACATTACCCCAAACTTCCAGCCTTCGTGTTTCCTAATTGGAACTCGATTCAGCCAAATGCTGAATCTTAGGCTGTGCCTTGGGCTAGGGTTAGGGTTAGGGTTATGCCTAGGGTTAGGGTTCAGAAAACCACAAGGCCCAGAGCTCCATGGACACTGACAGTGAGAAAGGCATGCCCAGGAGAGCACAACATTCCCCCAAAACTTTAGCCTTCATTTTTCCTAATCGGAACTCACCTCAGCCCAATGCTGAATGTTAGGCTGCGGCTAGGGTTAGGGTTAGGGTTACGCCTAGGGTTAGGGTTCAGAAAACCACAAAGCCCTGAGCTCCAGGGACAATGACAATGAGAAAGGCAGGCCCAGGGGAGCACAGCATTACCCCAAAATTTTAGCCTTCGTATTTCCTAATCGTAAATCACCTCAGCCCAATGCTCTTTCTTTGGCTGTGCTTTGGGCTAGGGTTAGGGTTAGGGTTTCGCCTAGGGTTAGGGTTCAGAAAAACACAAGGCCCAGAGCTCCAGGGACATTGACTATGAGAAAGGCATGCCAAGGGGAGGACCGCATTGTCCCAAACTTGTAGCCTTCATGTTTTCCTAACCGGAACTCATCTCAGCCCAATGATCTGTCTTTGGCTGCACCTAGGGTTAGGGTTAGGGTTACACCTAGGGTTAGGGTTCAGAAAACCACAAGGCCCTGAGCTTCAGAGACAATGACAATGAGAAAGGCATGCCCAGGGGAGCGCAGCACTGTCCTAATATTACAGCTTTCCTATTTGCCCCATTGGAACTCACCTCAGCCCAATGCTGTTAATTAGCCTGAACCTAGTACTAGGGTTAGGGTTCCACCTAGGGTTAAGGTTAGGAAAACGAAAAGGCTTACAGCTATAGGGACACTGACAGCAAGAAAGGCATGCCTAGGGGACAGCATCTTTTCCCCAACCTTACAGCCTTCATGTTTTCCGAATCGGAACTCGCCTCAGCCCAATGCTGTATCTTAGGCTGCGCCTTGGGCTAGGTTTAGGGTTCGGGTTATGCCTAGGGTTAGGGTTCAGAAGACCACAAGGCCCAGATCTCCAGGGACAATGACAATGAGAGAGGCATGCCCAGGGGAGCACAATATTATCCCAAAACTTTAGCCTTCATTTTTCCTAATCGGAACTCGCCTCAGCCCAATGCTTAATCTTAGGCTGTTCCTCAGGTTAGGAGTAGGGTTAGGGTTTCACCTAGGGTTAGGGTTAAGAAAACCACAAGGCCAGATCTCCAGGGACATTGGCAGTGAGAAACGCACGCCAAGGGGAGGACCGCATTGTCCCAAACTTGTAGCCTTCATGTTTTCCTAACCGGAACTCATCTCAGCCCAATGTTCTGTCTTTGGCTGCACCTAGGGTTAGGGTTAGGGTTACGCCTAGGGTTAGGGTTCAGAAAACCACAAAGCCCTGAGCTCCAGGGACAATGACAATGAGAAAGGCAGGCCCAGGGGAGCACAGCATTACCCCAAAATTTTAGCCTTCCTATTTCCTAATCGGAAATCACCTCAGCCCAATGCTCTTTCTTTGGCTGTGCTTTGGGCTAGGGTTAGGGTTAGGGTTTCGCCTAGGGTTAGGGTTCAGAAAAACACAAGGCCCAGAGCTCCAGGGACATTGACTATGAGAAAGGCACGCCAAGGGGAGGACCGCATTGTCCCAAACTTGTAGCCTTCATGTTTTCCTAACCGGAACTCATCTCAGCCCAATGTTCTGTCTTTGGCTGCACCTAGGCTTAGGGTTAGGGTTCCGCCTAGGGTTAGGGTTCAGAAAACCACAAGGCCCAGAGCTCCAGGGACAATGACAATGAGAGAGGCATGCCCAGGGGAGCAGAACATTATCCCAAACTTCCAGCCTTCGTGTTTCCTAATTGGAACTCGCCCCAGCCCAATACTGAATCTTAGGCTGTGCCTTGGGCTAGGGTTAGGGTTAGGGTTATGCCTAGGGTTAGGGTTCAGAAAACCACAAGGCCCAGAGCTCCATGGACACTGACAGTGAGAAAGGCATGCCCAGGAGAGCACAACATTCCCCCAAAACTTTAGCCTTCGTTTTTCCTAATCGGAACTCACCTCAGCCCAATGCTGAATGTTAGGCTGCGGCTAGGGTTAGGGTTAGGGTTCCGCCTAGGGTTAGGGTTCTGAAAACCACAAGGCCCGGAGCTCCAGGGACAATGACAATGAGAAAGGCATGCCCAGGGGAGCACAAATTATCCCAAATTTCCAGCCTTCGTGTTTCCTAATTGGAACTCGCCTCAGCCCAATGCTTAATCTTAGGCTGTTCCTCGGGTTAGGAATAGGGTTAGGGTTCCGCCTAGGGTTAGGGTTCAGAAAACCACAAGGCCCGGAGCTCCAGGGACAATGACAATGAGAAAGGCATGCCCAGGGGAGCACAACATTACCCCAAACTTCCAGCCTTCGTGTTTCCTAATTGGAACTCGATTCAGCCAAATGCTGAATCTTAGGCTGTGCCTTGGGCTAGGGTTAGGGTTAGGGTTATGCCTAGGGTTAGGGTTCAGAAAACCACAAGGCCCAGAGCTCCATGGACACTGACAGTGAGAAAGGCATGCCCAGGAGAGCACAACATTACCCCAAAATTTTAGCCTTCCTATTTCCTAATCGGAAATCACCTCAGCCCAATGCTCTTTCTTTGGCTGTGCTTTGGGCTAGGGTTAGGGTTAGGGTTTCGCCTAGGGTTAGGGTTCAGAAAAACACAAGGCCCAGAGCTCCAGGGACATTGACTATGAGAAAGGCATGCCAAGGGGAGGACCGCATTGTCCCAAACTTGTAGCCTTCATGTTTTCCTAACCGGAACTCATCTCAGCCCAATGTTCTGTCTTTGGCTGCACCTAGGCTTAGGGTTAGGGTTCCGCCTAGGGTTAGGGTTCAGAAAACCACAAGGCCCAGAGCTCCAGGGACAATGACAATGAGAGAGGCATGCCCAGGGGAGCAGAACATTATCCCAAACTTCCAGCCTTCGTGTTTCCTAATTGGAACTCGCCCCAGCCCAATGCTGAATCTTAGGCTGTGCCTTGGGCTAGGGTTAGGGTTAGGGTTCCGCCTAGGGTTAGGGTTCAGAAAACCACAAGGCCCAGAGCTCCATGGACACTGACAGTGAGAAAGGCATGCCCAGGAGAGCACAACATTCCCCCAAAACTTTAGCCTTCGTTTTTCCTAATCGGAACTCACCTCAGCCCAATGCTGAATGTTAGGCTGCGGCTAGGGTTTGGGTTAGGGTTACGCCTAGGGTTAGGGTTCAGAAAACCACAAAGCCCTGAGCTCCAGGGACAATGACAATGAGAAAGGCAGGCCCAGGGGAGCACAGCATTACCCCAAAATTTTAGCCTTCCTATTTCCTAATCGGAAATCACCTCAGCCCAATGCTCTTTCTTTGGCTGTGCTTTGGGCTAGGGTTAGGGTTAGGGTTTCGCCTAGGGTTAGGGTTCAGAAAAACACAAGGCCCAGAGCTCCAGGGACATTGACTATGAGAAAGGCACGCCAAGGGGAGGACCGCATTGTCCCAAACTTGTAGCCTTCATGTTTTCCTAACCGGAACTCATCTCAGCCCAATGTTCTGTCTTTGGCTGCACCTAGGCTTAGGGTTAGGGTTCCGCCTAGGGTTAGGGTTCAGAAAACCACAAGGCCCAGAGCTCCAGGGACAATGACAATGAGAGAGGCATGCCCAGGGGAGCAGAACATTATCCCAAACTTCCAGCCTTCGTGTTTCCTAATTGGAACTCGCCCCAGCCCAATACTGAATCTTAGGCTGTGCCTTGGGCTAGGGTTAGGGTTAGGGTTATGCCTAGGGTTAGGGTTCAGAAAACCACAAGGCCCAGAGCTCCATGGACACTGACAGTGAGAAAGGCATGCCCAGGAGAGCACAACATTCCCCCAAAACTTTAGCCTTCGTTTTTCCTAATCGGAACTCACCTCAGCCCAATGCTGAATGTTAGGCTGCGGCTAGGGTTAGGGTTAGGGTTCCGCCTAGGGTTAGGGTTCTGAAAACCACAAGGCCCGGAGCTCCAGGGACAATGACAATGAGAAAGGCATGCCCAGGGGAGCACAACATTATCCCAAATTTCCAGCCTTCGTTTTTCCTAATTGGAACTCGCCTCAGCCCAATGCTTAATCTTAGGCTGTTCCTCGGGTTAGGAATAGGGTTAGGGTTCCGCCTAGGGTTAGGGTTCAGAAAACCACAAGGCCCGGAGCTCCAGGGACAATGACAATGAGAAAGGCATGCCCAGGGGAGCACAACATTACCCCAAACTTCCAGCCTTCGTGTTTCCTAATTGGAACTCGATTCAGCCAAATGCTGAATCTTAGGCTGTGCCTTGGGCTAGGGTTAGGGTTAGGGTTATGCCTAGGGTTAGGGTTCAGAAAACCACAAGGCCCAGAGCTCCATGGACACTGACAGTGAGAAAGGCATGCCCAGGAGAGCACAACATTCCCCCAAAACTTTAGCCTTCATTTTTCCTAATCGGAACTCACCTCAGCCCAATGCTGAATGTTAGGCTGCGGCTAGGGTTAGGGTTAGGGTTACGCCTAGGGTTAGGGTTCAGAAAACCACAAAGCCCTGAGCTCCAGGGACAATGACAATGAGAAAGGCAGGCCCAGGGGAGCACAGCATTACCCCAAAATTTTAGCCTTCGTATTTCCTAATCGTAAATCACCTCAGCCCAATGCTCTTTCTTTGGCTGTGCTTTGGGCTAGGGTTAGGGTTAGGGTTTCGCCTAGGGTTAGGGTTCAGAAAAACACAAGGCCCAGAGCTCCAGGGACATTGACTATGAGAAAGGCATGCCAAGGGGAGGACCGCATTGTCCCAAACTTGTAGCCTTCATGTTTTCCTAACCGGAACTCATCTCAGCCCAATGATCTGTCTTTGGCTGCACCTAGGGTTAGGGTTAGGGTTACACCTAGGGTTAGGGTTCAGAAAACCACAAGGCCCTGAGCTTCAGAGACAATGACAATGAGAAAGGCATGCCCAGGGGAGCGCAGCACTGTCCTAATATTACAGCTTTCCTATTTGCCCCATTGGAACTCACCTCAGCCCAATGCTGTTAATTAGCCTGAACCTAGTACTAGGGTTAGGGTTCCACCTAGGGTTAAGGTTAAGAAAACGAAAAGGCTTACAGCTATAGGGACACTGACAGCAAGAAAGGCATGCCTAGGGGACAGCATCTTTTCCCCAACCTTACAGCCTTCATGTTTTCCGAATCGGAACTCGCCTCAGCCCAATGCTGTATCTTAGGCTGCGCCTTGGGCTAGGTTTAGGGTTCGGGTTATGCCTAGGGTTAGGGTTCAGAAGACCACAAGGCCCAGATCTCCAGGGACAATGACAATGAGAGAGGCATGCCCAGGGGAGCACAATATTATCCCAAAACTTTAGCCTTCATTTTTCCTAATCGGAACTCGCCTCAGCCCAATGCTTAATCTTAGGCTGTTCCTCAGGTTAGGAGTAGGGTTAGGGTTTCACCTAGGGTTAGGGTTAAGAAAACCACAAGGCCAGATCTCCAGGGACATTGGCAGTGAGAAACGCACGCCAAGGGGAGGACCGCATTGTCCCAAACTTGTAGCCTTCATGTTTTCCTAACCGGAACTCATCTCAGCCCAATGTTCTGTCTTTGGCTGCACCTAGGGTTAGGGTTAGGGTTACGCCTAGGGTTAGGGTTCAGAAAACCACAAAGCCCTGAGCTCCAGGGACAATGACAATGAGAAAGGCAGGCCCAGGGGAGCACAGCATTACCCCAAAATTTTAGCCTTCCTATTTCCTAATCGGAAATCACCTCAGCCCAATGCTCTTTCTTTGGCTGTGCTTTGGGCTAGGGTTAGGGTTAGGGTTTCGCCTAGGGTTAGGGTTCAGAAAAACACAAGGCCCAGAGCTCCAGGGACATTGACTATGAGAAAGGCACGCCAAGGGGAGGACCGCATTGTCCCAAACTTGTAGCCTTCATGTTTTCCTAACCGGAACTCATCTCAGCCCAATGTTCTGTCTTTGGCTGCACCTAGGCTTAGGGTTAGGGTTCCGCCTAGGGTTAGGGTTCAGAAAACCACAAGGCCCAGAGCTCCAGGGACAATGACAATGAGAGAGGCATGCCCAGGGGAGCAGAACATTATCCCAAACTTCCAGCCTTCGTGTTTCCTAATTGGAACTCGCCCCAGCCCAATGCTGAATCTTAGGCTGTGCCTTGGGCTAGGGTTAGGGTTAGGGTTATGCCTAGGGTTAGGGTTCAGAAAACCACAAGGCCCAGAGCTCCATGGACACTGACAGTGAGAAAGGCATGCCCAGGAGAGCACAACATTCCCCCAAAACTTTAGCCTTCGTTTTTCCTAATCGGAACTCACCTCAGCCCAATGCTGAATGTTAGGCTGCGGCTAGGGTTAGGGTTAGGGTTCCGCCTAGGGTTAGGGTTCTGAAAACCACAAGGCCCGGAGCTCCAGGGACAATGACAATGAGAAAGGCATGCCCAGGGGAGCACAAATTATCCCAAATTTCCAGCCTTCGTGTTTCCTAATTGGAACTCGCCTCAGCCCAATGCTTAATCTTAGGCTGTTCCTCGGGTTAGGAATAGGGTTAGGGTTCCGCCTAGGGTTAGGGTTCAGAAAAACACAAGGCCCAGAGCTCCATGGACACTGACAGTGAGAAAGGCATGCCCAGGAGAGCACAACATTCCCCCAAAACTTTAGCCTTCGTTTTTCCTAATCGGAACTCACCTCAGCCCAATGCTGAATGTTAGGCTGCGGCTAGGGTTTGGGTTAGGGTTACGCCTAGGGTTAGGGTTCAGAAAACCACAAAGCCCTGAGCTCCAGGGACAATGACAATGAGAAAGGCAGGCCCAGGGGAGCACAGCATTACCCCAAAATTTTAGCCTTCCTATTTCCTAATCGGAAATCACCTCAGCCCAATGCTCTTTCTTTGGCTGTGCTTTGGGCTAGGGTTAGGGTTAGGGTTTCGCCTAGGGTTAGGGTTCAGAAAAACACAAGGCCCAGAGCTCCAGGGACATTGACTATGAGAAAGGCACGCCAAGGGGAGGACCGCATTGTCCCAAACTTGTAGCCTTCATGTTTTCCTAACCGGAACTCATCTCAGCCCAATGTTCTGTCTTTGGCTGCACCTAGGCTTAGGGTTAGGGTTCCGCCTAGGGTTAGGGTTCAGAAAACCACAAGGCCCAGAGCTCCAGGGACAATGACAATGAGAGAGGCATGCCCAGGGGAGCAGAACATTATCCCAAACTTCCAGCCTTCGTGTTTCCTAATTGGAACTCGCCCCAGCCCAATACTGAATCTTAGGCTGTGCCTTGGGCTAGGGTTAGGGTTAGGGTTATGCCTAGGGTTAGGGTTCAGAAAACCACAAGGCCCAGAGCTCCATGGACACTGACAGTGAGAAAGGCATGCCCAGGAGAGCACAACATTCCCCCAAAACTTTAGCCTTCGTTTTTCCTAATCGGAACTCACCTCAGCCCAATGCTGAATGTTAGGCTGCGGCTAGGGTTAGGGTTAGGGTTCCGCCTAGGGTTAGGGTTCTGAAAACCACAAGGCCCGGAGCTCCAGGGACAATGACAATGAGAAAGGCATGCCCAGGGGAGCACAACATTATCCCAAATTTCCAGCCTTCGTTTTTCCTAATTGGAACTCGCCTCAGCCCAATGCTTAATCTTAGGCTGTTCCTCGGGTTAGGAATAGGGTTAGGGTTCCGCCTAGGGTTAGGGTTCAGAAAACCACAAGGCCCGGAGCTCCAGGGACAATGACAATGAGAAAGGCATGCCCAGGGGAGCACAACATTACCCCAAACTTCCAGCCTTCGTGTTTCCTAATTGGAACTCGATTCAGCCAAATGCTGAATCTTAGGCTGTGCCTTGGGCTAGGGTTAGGGTTAGGGTTATGCCTAGGGTTAGGGTTCAGAAAACCACAAGGCCCAGAGCTCCATGGACACTGACAGTGAGAAAGGCATGCCCAGGAGAGCACAACATTCCCCCAAAACTTTAGCCTTCATTTTTCCTAATCGGAACTCACCTCAGCCCAATGCTGAATGTTAGGCTGCGGCTAGGGTTAGGGTTAGGGTTACGCCTAGGGTTAGGGTTCAGAAAACCACAAAGCCCTGAGCTCCAGGGACAATGACAATGAGAAAGGCAGGCCCAGGGGAGCACAGCATTACCCCAAAATTTTAGCCTTCGTATTTCCTAATCGTAAATCACCTCAGCCCAATGCTCTTTCTTTGGCTGTGCTTTGGGCTAGGGTTAGGGTTAGGGTTTCGCCTAGGGTTAGGGTTCAGAAAAACACAAGGCCCAGAGCTCCAGGGACATTGACTATGAGAAAGGCATGCCAAGGGGAGGACCGCATTGTCCCAAACTTGTAGCCTTCATGTTTTCCTAACCGGAACTCATCTCAGCCCAATGATCTGTCTTTGGCTGCACCTAGGGTTAGGGTTAGGGTTACACCTAGGGTTAGGGTTCAGAAAACCACAAGGCCCTGAGCTTCAGAGACAATGACAATGAGAAAGGCATGCCCAGGGGAGCGCAGCACTGTCCTAATATTACAGCTTTCCTATTTGCCCCATTGGAACTCACCTCAGCCCAATGCTGTTAATTAGCCTGAACCTAGTACTAGGGTTAGGGTTCCACCTAGGGTTAAGGTTAAGAAAACGAAAAGGCTTACAGCTATAGGGACACTGACAGCAAGAAAGGCATGCCTAGGGGACAGCATCTTTTCCCCAACCTTACAGCCTTCATGTTTTCCGAATCGGAACTCGCCTCAGCCCAATGCTGTATCTTAGGCTGCGCCTTGGGCTAGGTTTAGGGTTCGGGTTATGCCTAGGGTTAGGGTTCAGAAGACCACAAGGCCCAGATCTCCAGGGACAATGACAATGAGAGAGGCATGCCCAGGGGAGCACAATATTATCCCAAAACTTTAGCCTTCATTTTTCCTAATCGGAACTCGCCTCAGCCCAATGCTTAATCTTAGGCTGTTCCTCAGGTTAGGAGTAGGGTTAGGGTTTCACCTAGGGTTAGGGTTAAGAAAACCACAAGGCCAGATCTCCAGGGACATTGGCAGTGAGAAACGCACGCCAAGGGGAGGACCGCATTGTCCCAAACTTGTAGCCTTCATGTTTTCCGAACCGGAACTCATGTCAGCCCAATGTTCTGTCTTTGGCTGCACCTAGGGTTAGGGTTAGGGTTACGCCTAGGGTTAGGGTTCAGAAAACCACAAAGCCCTGAGCTCCAGGGACAATGACAATGAGAAAGGCAGGCCCAGGGGAGCACAGCATTACCCCAAAATTTTAGCCTTCCTATTTCCTAATCGGAAATCACCTCAGCCCAATGCTCTTTCTTTGGCTGTGCTTTGGGCTAGGGTTAGGGTTAGGGTTTCGCCTAGGGTTAGGGTTCAGAAAAACACAAGGCCCAGAGCTCCAGGGACATTGACTATGAGAAAGGCACGCCAAGGGGAGGACCGCATTGTCCCAAACTTGTAGCCTTCATGTTTTCCTAACCGGAACTCATCTCAGCCCAATGTTCTGTCTTTGGCTGCACCTAGGCTTAGGGTTAGGGTTCCGCCTAGGGTTAGGGTTCAGAAAACCACAAGGCCCAGAGCTCCAGGGACAATGACAATGAGAGAGGCATGCCCAGGGGAGCAGAACATTATCCCAAACTTCCAGCCTTCGTGTTTCCTAATTGGAACTCGCCCCAGCCCAATGCTGAATCTTAGGCTGTGCCTTGGGCTAGGGTTAGGGTTAGGGTTATGCCTAGGGTTAGGGTTCAGAAAACCACAAGGCCCAGAGCTCCATGGACACTGACAGTGAGAAAGGCATGCCCAGGAGAGCACAACATTCCCCCAAAACTTTAGCCTTCGTTTTTCCTAATCGGAACTCACCTCAGCCCAATGCTGAATGTTAGGCTGCGGCTAGGGTTAGGGTTAGGGTTCCGCCTAGGGTTAGGGTTCTGAAAACCACAAGGCCCGGAGCTCCAGGGACAATGACAATGAGAAAGGCATGCCCAGGGGAGCACAACATTATCCCAAATTTCCAGCCTTCGTGTTTCCTAATTGGAACTCGCCTCAGCCCAATGCTTAATCTTAGGCTGTTCCTCGGGTTAGGAATAGGGTTAGGGTTCCGCCTAGGGTTAGGGTTCAGAAAACCACAAGGCCCGGAGCTCCAGGGACAATGACAATGAGAAAGGCATGCCCAGGGGAGCACAACATTACCCCAAACTTCCAGCCTTCGTGTTTCCTAATTGGAACTCGATTCAGCCAAATGCTGAATCTTAGGCTGTGCCTTGGGCTAGGGTTAGGGTTAGGGTTATGCCTAGGGTTAGGGTTCAGAAAACCACAAGGCCCAGAGCTCCATGGACACTGACAGTGAGAAAGGCATGCCCAGGAGAGCACAACATTCCCCCAAAACTTTAGCCTTCGTTTTTCCTAATCGGAACTCACCTCAGCCCAATGCTGAATGTTAGGCTGCGGCTAGGGTTTGGGTT
This sequence comes from Aphelocoma coerulescens, assembly GCF_041296385.1. NCBI lineage: Eukaryota > Metazoa > Chordata > Aves > Passeriformes > Corvidae > Aphelocoma > Aphelocoma coerulescens. The sequence continues at coordinate 96,660,080 of NC_091015.1, read as the reverse complement.
AGGGTTACGCCTAGGGTTAGGGTTCAGAAAACCACAAAGCCCTGAGCTCCAGGGACAATGACAATGAGAAAGGCAGGCCCAGGGGAGCACAGCATTACCCCAAAATTTTAGCCTTCCTATTTCCTAATCGGAAATCACCTCAGCCCAATGCTCTTTCTTTGGCTGTGCTTTGGGCTAGGGTTAGGGTTAGGGTTTCGCCTAGGGTTAGGGTTCAGAAAAACACAAGGCCCAGAGCTCCAGGGACATTGACTATGAGAAAGGCATGCCAAGGGGAGGACCGCATTGTCCCAAACTTGTAGCCTTCATGTTTTCCTAACCGGAACTCATCTCAGCCCAATGTTCTGTCTTTGGCTGCACCTAGGCTTAGGGTTAGGGTTCCGCCTAGGGTTAGGGTTCAGAAAACCACAAGGCCCAGAGCTCCAGGGACAATGACAATGAGAGAGGCATGCCCAGGGGAGCAGAACATTATCCCAAACTTCCAGCCTTCGTGTTTCCTAATTGGAACTCGCCCCAGCCCAATACTGAATCTTAGGCTGTGCCTTGGGCTAGGGTTAGGGTTAGGGTTATGCCTAGGGTTAGGGTTCAGAAAACCACAAGGCCCAGAGCTCCATGGACACTGACAGTGAGAAAGGCATGCCCAGGAGAGCACAACATTCCCCCAAAACTTTAGCCTTCGTTTTTCCTAATCGGAACTCACCTCAGCCCAATGCTGAATGTTAGGCTGCGGCTAGGGTTAGGGTTAGGGTTACGCCTAGGGTTAGGGTTCAGAAAACCACAAAGCCCTGAGCTCCAGGGACAATGACAATGAGAAAGGCAGGCCCAGGGGAGCACAGCATTACCCCAAAATTTTAGCCTTCGTATTTCCTAATCGTAAATCACCTCAGCCCAATGCTCTTTCTTTGGCTGTGCTTTGGGCTAGGGTTAGGGTTAGGGTTTCGCCTAGGGTTAGGGTTCAGAAAAACACAAGGCCCAGAGCTCCAGGGACATTGACTATGAGAAAGGCATGCCAAGGGGAGGACCGCATTGTCCCAAACTTGTAGCCTTCATGTTTTCCTAACCGGAACTCATCTCAGCCCAATGATCTGTCTTTGGCTGCACCTAGGGTTAGGGTTAGGGTTACACCTAGGGTTAGGGTTCAGAAAACCACAAGGCCCTGAGCTTCAGAGACAATGACAATGAGAAAGGCATGCCCAGGGGAGCGCAGCACTGTCCTAATATTACAGCTTTCCTATTTGCCCCATTGGAACTCACCTCAGCCCAATGCTGTTAATTAGCCTGAACCTAGTACTAGGGTTAGGGTTCCACCTAGGGTTAAGGTTAAGAAAACGAAAAGGCTTACAGCTATAGGGACACTGACAGCAAGAAAGGCATGCCTAGGGGACAGCATCTTTTCCCCAACCTTACAGCCTTCATGTTTTCCGAATCGGAACTCGCCTCAGCCCAATGCTGTATCTTAGGCTGCGCCTTGGGCTAGGTTTAGGGTTCGGGTTATGCCTAGGGTTAGGGTTCAGAAGACCACAAGGCCCAGATCTCCAGGGACAATGACAATGAGAGAGGCATGCCCAGGGGAGCACAATATTATCCCAAAACTTTAGCCTTCATTTTTCCTAATCGGAACTCGCCTCAGCCCAATGCTTAATCTTAGGCTGTTCCTCAGGTTAGGAGTAGGGTTAGGGTTTCACCTAGGGTTAGGGTTAAGAAAACCACAAGGCCAGATCTCCAGGGACATTGGCAGTGAGAAACGCACGCCAAGGGGAGGACCGCATTGTCCCAAACTTGTAGCCTTCATGTTTTCCTAACCGGAACTCATCTCAGCCCAATGTTCTGTCTTTGGCTGCACCTAGGGTTAGGGTTAGGGTTACGCCTAGGGTTAGGGTTCAGAAAACCACAAAGCCCTGAGCTCCAGGGACGCTGACAATGAGAAAGGCATGCCAAGGGGATTGCATCTTTACCCCAACCTTGCAGTTGTCATGTTTTATAAATTGGAACTCACCTCAGCCCAATGCTCTATCTTAGGCTGTGCCTTGGGCTAGGGTTAGGGTTAGGGTTATGCCTAGGGTTAGGGTTCCGAAAACCACAAGGCCCAGAGCTCCAGGGACAATGACAATGAGAGAGGCATGCCCAGGGGAGCAGAACATTATCCCAAACTTCCAGCCTTCGTGTTTCCTAATTGGAACTCGCCCCAGCCCAATGCTGAATCTTAGGCTGTGCCTTGGGCTAGGGTTAGGGTTAGGGTTATGCCTAGGGTTAGGGTTCAGAAAACCACAAGGCCCAGAGCTCCATGGACACTGACAGTGAGAAAGGCATGCCCAGGAGAGCACAACATTCCCCCAAAACTTTAGCCTTCGTTTTTCCTAATCGGAACTCACCTCAGCCCAATGCTGAATGTTAGGCTGCGGCTAGGGTTAGGGTTAGGGTTACGCCTAGGGTTAGGGTTCAGAAAACCACAAAGCCCTGAGCTCCAGGGACAATGACAATGAGAAAGGCAGGCCCAGGGGAGCACAGCATTACCCCAAAATTTTAGCCTTCCTATTTCCTAATCGTAAATCACCTCAGCCCAATGCTCTTTCTTTGGCTGTGCTTTGGGCTAGGGTTAGGGTTAGGGTTTCGCCTAGGGTTAGGGTTCAGAAAAACACAAGGCCCAGAGCTCCAGGGACATTGACTATGAGAAAGGCATGCCAAGGGGAGGACCGCATTGTCCCAAACTTGTAGCCTTCATGTTTTCCTAACCGGAACTCATCTCAGCCCAATGTTCTGTCTTTGGCTGCACCTAGGCTTAGGGTTAGGGTTCCGCCTAGGGTTAGGGTTCAGAAAACCACAAGGCCCAGAGCTCCAGGGACAATGACAATGAGAGAGGCATGCCCAGGGGAGCAGAACATTATCCCAAACTTCCAGCCTTCGTGTTTCCTAATTGGAACTCGCCCCAGCCCAATACTGAATCTTAGGCTGTGCCTTGGGCTAGGGTTAGGGTTAGGGTTATGCCTAGGGTTAGGGTTCAGAAAACCACAAGGCCCAGAGCTCCATGGACACTGACAGTGAGAAAGGCATGCCCAGGAGAGCACAACATTCCCCCAAAACTTTAGCCTTCGTTTTTCCTAATCGGAACTCACCTCAGCCCAATGCTGAATGTTAGGCTGCGGCTAGGGTTAGGGTTAGGGTTCCGCCTAGGGTTAGGGTTCTGAAAACCACAAGGCCCGGAGCTCCAGGGACAATGACAATGAGAAAGGCATGCCCAGGGGAGCACAACATTATCCCAAATTTCCAGCCTTCGTTTTTCCTAATTGGAACTCGCCTCAGCCCAATGCTTAATCTTAGGCTGTTCCTCGGGTTAGGAATAGGGTTAGGGTTTCACCTAGGGTTAGGGTTCAGAAAACCACAAGGCCCGGAGCTCCAGGGACAATGACAATGAGAAAGGCATGCCCAGGGGAGCACAACATTACCCCAAACTTCCAGCCTTCGTGTTTCCTAATTGGAACTCGATTCAGCCAAATGCTGAATCTTAGGCTGTGCCTTGGGCTAGGGTTAGGGTTAGGGTTATGCCTAGGGTTAGGGTTCAGAAAACCACAAGGCCCAGAGCTCCATGGACACTGACAGTGAGAAAGGCATGCCCAGGAGAGCACAACATTCCCCCAAAACTTTAGCCTTCATTTTTCCTAATCGGAACTCACCTCAGCCCAATGCTGAATGTTAGGCTGCGGCTAGGGTTAGGGTTAGGGTTACGCCTAGGGTTAGGGTTCAGAAAACCACAAAGCCCTGAGCTCCAGGGACAATGACAATGAGAAAGGCAGGCCCAGGGGAGCACAGCATTACCCCAAAATTTTAGCCTTCGTATTTCCTAATCGTAAATCACCTCAGCCCAATGCTCTTTCTTTGGCTGTGCTTTGGGCTAGGGTTAGGGTTAGGGTTTCGCCTAGGGTTAGGGTTCAGAAAAACACAAGGCCCAGAGCTCCAGGGACATTGACTATGAGAAAGGCATGCCAAGGGGAGGACCGCATTGTCCCAAACTTGTAGCCTTCATGTTTTCCTAACCGGAACTCATCTCAGCCCAATGATCTGTCTTTGGCTGCACCTAGGGTTAGGGTTAGGGTTACACCTAGGGTTAGGGTTCAGAAAACCACAAGGCCCTGAGCTTCAGAGACAATGACAATGAGAAAGGCATGCCCAGGGGAGCGCAGCACTGTCCTAATATTACAGCTTTCCTATTTGCCCCATTGGAACTCACCTCAGCCCAATGCTGTTAATTAGCCTGAACCTAGTACTAGGGTTAGGGTTCCACCTAGGGTTAAGGTTAAGAAAACGAAAAGGCTTACAGCTATAGGGACACTGACAGCAAGAAAGGCATGCCTAGGGGACAGCATCTTTTCCCCAACCTTACAGCCTTCATGTTTTCCGAATCGGAACTCGCCTCAGCCCAATGCTGTATCTTAGGCTGCGCCTTGGGCTAGGTTTAGGGTTCGGGTTATGCCTAGGGTTAGGGTTCAGAAGACCACAAGGCCCAGATCTCCAGGGACAATGACAATGAGAGAGGCATGCCCAGGGGAGCACAATATTATCCCAAAACTTTAGCCTTCATTTTTCCTAATCGGAACTCGCCTCAGCCCAATGCTTAATCTTAGGCTGTTCCTCAGGTTAGGAGTAGGGTTAGGGTTTCACCTAGGGTTAGGGTTAAGAAAACCACAAGGCCAGATCTCCAGGGACATTGGCAGTGAGAAACGCACGCCAAGGGGAGGACCGCATTGTCCCAAACTTGTAGCCTTCATGTTTTCCTAACCGGAACTCATCTCAGCCCAATGTTCTGTCTTTGGCTGCACCTAGGGTTAGGGTTAGGGTTACGCCTAGGGTTAGGGTTCAGAAAACCACAAAGCCCTGAGCTCCAGGGACAATGACAATGAGAAAGGCAGGCCCAGGGGAGCACAGCATTACCCCAAAATTTTAGCCTTCGTATTTCCTAATCGTAAATCACCTCAGCCCAATGCTCTTTCTTTGGCTGTGCTTTGGGCTAGGGTTAGGGTTAGGGTTTCGCCTAGGGTTAGGGTTCAGAAAAACACAAGGCCCAGAGCTCCAGGGACATTGACTATGAGAAAGGCATGCCAAGGGGAGGACCGCATTGTCCCAAACTTGTAGCCTTCATGTTTTCCTAACCGGAACTCATCTCAGCCCAATGATCTGTCTTTGGCTGCACCTAGGGTTAGGGTTAGGGTTACACCTAGGGTTAGGGTTCAGAAAACCACAAGGCCCTGAGCTTCAGAGACAATGACAATGAGAAAGGCATGCCCAGGGGAGCGCAGCACTGTCCTAATATTACAGCTTTCCTATTTGCCCCATTGGAACTCACCTCAGCCCAATGCTGTTAATTAGCCTGAACCTAGTACTAGGGTTAGGGTTCCACCTAGGGTTAAGGTTAAGAAAACGAAAAGGCTTACAGCTATAGGGACACTGACAGCAAGAAAGGCATGCCTAGGGGACAGCATCTTTTCCCCAACCTTACAGCCTTCATGTTTTCCGAATCGGAACTCGCCTCAGCCCAATGCTGTATCTTAGGCTGCGCCTTGGGCTAGGTTTAGGGTTCGGGTTATGCCTAGGGTTAGGGTTCAGAAGACCACAAGGCCCAGATCTCCAGGGACAATGACAATGAGAGAGGCATGCCCAGGGGAGCACAATATTATCCCAAAACTTTAGCCTTCATTTTTCCTAATCGGAACTCGCCTCAGCCCAATGCTTAATCTTAGGCTGTTCCTCAGGTTAGGAGTAGGGTTAGGGTTTCACCTAGGGTTAGGGTTAAGAAAACCACAAGGCCAGATCTCCAGGGACATTGGCAGTGAGAAACGCACGCCAAGGGGAGGACCGCATTGTCCCAAACTTGTAGCCTTCATGTTTTCCTAACCGGAACTCATCTCAGCCCAATGTTCTGTCTTTGGCTGCACCTAGGGTTAGGGTTAGGGTTACGCCTAGGGTTAGGGTTCAGAAAACCACAAAGCCCTGAGCTCCAGGGACAATGACAATGAGAAAGGCAGGCCCAGGGGAGCACAGCATTACCCCAAAATTTTAGCCTTCCTATTTCCTAATCGGAAATCACCTCAGCCCAATGCTCTTTCTTTGGCTGTGCTTTGGGCTAGGGTTAGGGTTAGGGTTTCGCCTAGGGTTAGGGTTCAGAAAAACACAAGGCCCAGAGCTCCAGGGACATTGACTATGAGAAAGGCACGCCAAGGGGAGGACCGCATTGTCCCAAACTTGTAGCCTTCATGTTTTCCTAACCGGAACTCATCTCAGCCCAATGTTCTGTCTTTGGCTGCACCTAGGCTTAGGGTTAGGGTTCCGCCTAGGGTTAGGGTTCAGAAAACCACAAGGCCCAGAGCTCCAGGGACAATGACAATGAGAGAGGCATGCCCAGGGGAGCAGAACATTATCCCAAACTTCCAGCCTTCGTGTTTCCTAATTGGAACTCGCCCCAGCCCAATGCTGAATCTTAGGCTGTGCCTTGGGCTAGGGTTAGGGTTAGGGTTATGCCTAGGGTTAGGGTTCAGAAAACCACAAGGCCCAGAGCTCCATGGACACTGACAGTGAGAAAGGCATGCCCAGGAGAGCACAACATTCCCCCAAAATTTTAGCCTTCGTTTTTCCTAATCGGAACTCACCTCAGCCCAATGCTGAATGTTAGGCTGCGGCTAGGGTTTGGGTTAGGGTTACGCCTAGGGTTAGGGTTCAGAAAACCACAAAGCCCTGAGCTCCAGGGACAATGACAATGAGAAAGGCAGGCCCAGGGGAGCACAGCATTACCCCAAAATTTTAGCCTTCCTATTTCCTAATCGGAAATCACCTCAGCCCAATGCTCTTTCTTTGGCTGTGCTTTGGGCTAGGGTTAGGGTTAGGGTTTCGCCTAGGGTTAGGGTTCAGAAAAACACAAGGCCCAGAGCTCCAGGGACATTGACTATGAGAAAGGCATGCCAAGGGGAGGACCGCATTGTCCCAAACTTGTAGCCTTCATGTTTTCCTAACCGGAACTCATCTCAGCCCAATGTTCTGTCTTTGGCTGCACCTAGGCTTAGGGTTAGGGTTCCGCCTAGGGTTAGGGTTCAGAAAACCACAAGGCCCAGAGCTCCAGGGACAATGACAATGAGAGAGGCATGCCCAGGGGAGCAGAACATTATCCCAAACTTCCAGCCTTCGTGTTTCCTAATTGGAACTCGCCCCAGCCCAATACTGAATCTTAGGCTGTGCCTTGGGCTAGGGTTAGGGTTAGGGTTATGCCTAGGGTTAGGGTTCAGAAAACCACAAGGCCCAGAGCTCCATGGACACTGACAGTGAGAAAGGCATGCCCAGGAGAGCACAACATTCCCCCAAAACTTTAGCCTTCGTTTTTCCTAATCGGAACTCACCTCAGCCCAATGCTGAATGTTAGGCTGCGGCTAGGGTTAGGGTTAGGGTTACGCCTAGGGTTAGGGTTCAGAAAACCACAAAGCCCTGAGCTCCAGGGACAATGACAATGAGAAAGGCAGGCCCAGGGGAGCACAGCATTACCCCAAAATTTTAGCCTTCGTATTTCCTAATCGTAAATCACCTCAGCCCAATGCTCTTTCTTTGGCTGTGCTTTGGGCTAGGGTTAGGGTTAGGGTTTCGCCTAGGGTTAGGGTTCAGAAAAACACAAGGCCCAGAGCTCCAGGGACATTGACTATGAGAAAGGCATGCCAAGGGGAGGACCGCATTGTCCCAAACTTGTAGCCTTCATGTTTTCCTAACCGGAACTCATCTCAGCCCAATGATCTGTCTTTGGCTGCACCTAGGGTTAGGGTTAGGGTTACACCTAGGGTTAGGGTTCAGAAAACCACAAGGCCCTGAGCTTCAGAGACAATGACAATGAGAAAGGCATGCCCAGGGGAGCGCAGCACTGTCCTAATATTACAGCTTTCCTATTTGCCCCATTGGAACTCACCTCAGCCCAATGCTGTTAATTAGCCTGAACCTAGTACTAGGGTTAGGGTTCCACCTAGGGTTAAGGTTAAGAAAACGAAAAGGCTTACAGCTATAGGGACACTGACAGCAAGAAAGGCATGCCTAGGGGACAGCATCTTTTCCCCAACCTTACAGCCTTCATGTTTTCCGAATCGGAACTCGCCTCAGCCCAATGCTGTATCTTAGGCTGCGCCTTGGGCTAGGTTTAGGGTTCGGGTTATGCCTAGGGTTAGGGTTCAGAAGACCACAAGGCCCAGATCTCCAGGGACAATGACAATGAGAGAGGCATGCCCAGGGGAGCACAATATTATCCCAAAACTTTAGCCTTCATTTTTCCTAATCGGAACTCGCCTCAGCCCAATGCTTAATCTTAGGCTGTTCCTCAGGTTAGGAGTAGGGTTAGGGTTTCACCTAGGGTTAGGGTTAAGAAAACCACAAGGCCAGATCTCCAGGGACATTGGCAGTGAGAAACGCACGCCAAGGGGAGGACCGCATTGTCCCAAACTTGTAGCCTTCATGTTTTCCTAACCGGAACTCATCTCAGCCCAATGTTCTGTCTTTGGCTGCACCTAGGCTTAGGGTTAGGGTTACGCCTAGGGTTAGGGTTCAGAAAACCACAAAGCCCTGAGCTCCAGGGACGCTGACAATGAGAAAGGCATGCCAAGGGGATTGCATCTTTACCCCAACCTTGCAGTTGTCATGTTTTATAAATTGGAACTCACCTCAGCCCAATGCTCTATCTTAGGCTGTGCCTTGGGCTAGGGTTAGGGTTAGGGTTATGCCTAGGGTTAGGGTTCCGAAAACCACAAGGCCCAGAGCTCCAGGGACAATGACAATGAGAGAGGCATGCCCAGGGGAGCAGAACATTATCCCAAACTTCCAGCCTTCGTGTTTCCTAATTGGAACTCGCCCCAGCCCAATGCTGAATCTTAGGCTGTGCCTTGGGCTAGGGTTAGGGTTAGGGTTATGCCTAGGGTTAGGGTTCAGAAAACCACAAGTCCCAGAGCTCCATGGACACTGACAGTGAGAAAGGCATGCCCAGGAGAGCACAACATTCCCCCAAAACTTTAGCCTTCGTTTTTCCTAATCGGAACTCACCTCAGCCCAATGCTGAATGTTAGGCTGCGGCTAGGGTTAGGGTTAGGGTTACGCCTAGGGTTAGGGTTCAGAAAACCACAAAGCCCTGAGCTCCAGGGACAATGACAATGAGAAAGGCAGGCCCAGGGGAGCACAGCATTACCCCAAAATTTTAGCCTTCCTATTTCCTAATCGGAAATCACCTCAGCCCAATGCTCTTTCTTTGGCTGTGCTTTGGGCTAGGGTTAGGGTTAGGGTTTCGCCTAGGGTTAGGGTTCAGAAAAACACAAGGCCCAGAGCTCCAGGGACATTGACTATGAGAAAGGCATGCCAAGGGGAGGACCGCATTGTCCCAAACTTGTAGCCTTCATGTTTTCCTAACCGGAACTCATCTCAGCCCAATGTTCTGTCTTTGGCTGCACCTAGGCTTAGGGTTAGGGTTCCGCCTAGGGTTAGGGTTCAGAAAACCACAAGGCCCAGAGCTCCAGGGACAATGACAATGAGAGAGGCATGCCCAGGGGAGCAGAACATTATCCCAAACTTCCAGCCTTCGTGTTTCCTAATTGGAACTCGCCCCAGCCCAATACTGAATCTTAGGCTGTGCCTTGGGCTAGGGTTAGGGTTAGGGTTATGCCTAGGGTTAGGGTTCAGAAAACCACAAGGCCCAGAGCTCCATGGACACTGACAGTGAGAAAGGCATGCCCAGGAGAGCACAACATTCCCCCAAAACTTTAGCCTTCGTTTTTCCTAATCGGAACTCACCTCAGCCCAATGCTGAATGTTAGGCTGCGGCTAGGGTTAGGGTTAGGGTTCCGCCTAGGGTTAGGGTTCTGAAAACCACAAGGCCCGGAGCTCCAGGGACAATGACAATGAGAAAGGCATGCCCAGGGGAGCACAACATTATCCCAAATTTCCAGCCTTCGTTTTTCCTAATTGGAACTCGCCTCAGCCCAATGCTTAATCTTAGGCTGTTCCTCGGGTTAGGAATAGGGTTAGGGTTTCACCTAGGGTTAGGGTTCAGAAAACCACAAGGCCCGGAGCTCCAGGGACAATGACAATGAGAAAGGCATGCCCAGGGGAGCACAACATTACCCCAAACTTCCAGCCTTCGTGTTTCCTAATTGGAACTCGATTCAGCCAAATGCTGAATCTTAGGCTGTGCCTTGGGCTAGGGTTAGGGTTAGGGTTATGCCTAGGGTTAGGGTTCAGAAAACCACAAGGCCCAGAGCTCCATGGACACTGACAGTGAGAAAGGCATGCCCAGGAGAGCACAACATTCCCCCAAAACTTTAGCCTTCATTTTTCCTAATCGGAACTCACCTCAGCCCAATGCTGAATGTTAGGCTGCGGCTAGGGTTAGGGTTAGGGTTACGCCTAGGGTTAGGGTTCAGAAAACCACAAAGCCCTGAGCTCCAGGGACAATGACAATGAGAAAGGCAGGCCCAGGGGAGCACAGCATTACCCCAAAATTTTAGCCTTCGTATTTCCTAATCGGAAATCACCTCAGCCCAATGCTCTTTCTTTGGCTGTGCTTTGGGCTAGGGTTAGGGTTAGGGTTTCGCCTAGGGTTAGGGTTCAGAAAAACACAAGGCCCAGAGCTCCAGGGACATTGACTATGAGAAAGGCATGCCAAGGGGAGGACCGCATTGTCCCAAACTTGTAGCCTTCATGTTTTCCTAACCGGAACTCATCTCAGCCCAATGATCTGTCTTTGGCTGCACCTAGGGTTAGGGTTAGGGTTACACCTAGGGTTAGGGTTCAGAAAACCACAAGGCCCTGAGCTTCAGAGACAATGACAATGAGAAAGGCATGCCCAGGGGAGCGCAGCACTGTCCTAATATTACAGCTTTCCTATTTGCCCCATTGGAACTCACCTCAGCCCAATGCTGTTAATTAGCCTGAACCTAGTACTAGGGTTAGGGTTCCACCTAGGGTTAAGGTTAAGAAAACGAAAAGGCTTACAGCTATAGGGACACTGACAGCAAGAAAGGCATGCCTAGGGGACAGCATCTTTTCCCCAACCTTACAGCCTTCATGTTTTCCGAATCGGAACTCGCCTCAGCCCAATGCTGTATCTTAGGCTGCGCCTTGGGCTAGGTTTAGGGTTCGGGTTATGCCTAGGGTTAGGGTTCAGAAGACCACAAGGCCCAGATCTCCAGGGACAATGACAATGAGAGAGGCATGCCCAGGGGAGCACAATATTATCCCAAAACTTTAGCCTTCATTTTTCCTAATCGGAACTCGCCTCAGCCCAATGCTTAATCTTAGGCTGTTCCTCAGGTTAGGAGTAGGGTTAGGGTTTCACCTAGGGTTAGGGTTAAGAAAACCACAAGGCCAGATCTCCAGGGACATTGGCAGTGAGAAACGCACGCCAAGGGGAGGACCGCATTGTCCCAAACTTGTAGCCTTCATGTTTTCCTAACCGGAACTCATCTCAGCCCAATGTTCTGTCTTTGGCTGCACCTAGGGTTAGGGTTAGGGTTACGCCTAGGGTTAGGGTTCAGAAAACCACAAAGCCCTGAGCTCCAGGGACAATGACAATGAGAAAGGCAGGCCCAGGGGAGCACAGCATTACCCCAAAATTTTAGCCTTCCTATTTCCTAATCGGAAATCACCTCAGCCCAATGCTCTTTCTTTGGCTGTGCTTTGGGCTAGGGTTAGGGTTAGGGTTTCGCCTAGGGTTAGGGTTCAGAAAAACACAAGGCCCAGAGCTCCAGGGACATTGACTATGAGAAAGGCACGCCAAGGGGAGGACCGCATTGTCCCAAACTTGTAGCCTTCATGTTTTCCTAACCGGAACTCATCTCAGCCCAATGTTCTGTCTTTGGCTGCACCTAGGCTTAGGGTTAGGGTTCCGCCTAGGGTTAGGGTTCAGAAAACCACAAGGCCCAGAGCTCCAGGGACAATGACAATGAGAGAGGCATGCCCAGGGGAGCAGAACATTATCCCAAACTTCCAGCCTTCGTGTTTCCTAATTGGAACTCGCCCCAGCCCAATGCTGAATCTTAGGCTGTGCCTTGGGCTAGGGTTAGGGTTAGGGTTATGCCTAGGGTTAGGGTTCAGAAAACCACAAGGCCCAGAGCTCCATGGACACTGACAGTGAGAAAGGCATGCCCAGGAGAGCACAACATTCCCCCAAAACTTTAGCCTTCGTTTTTCCTAATCGGAACTCACCTCAGCCCAATGCTGAATGTTAGGCTGCGGCTAGGGTTAGGGTTAGGGTTCCGCCTAGGGTTAGGGTTCTGAAAACCACAAGGCCCGGAGCTCCAGGGACAATGACAATGAGAAAGGCATGCCCAGGGGAGCACAACATTACCCCAAACTTCCAGCCTTCGTGTTTCCTAATTGGAACTCGATTCAGCCAAATGCTGAATCTTAGGCTGTGCCTTGGGCTAGGGTTAGGGTTATGCCTAGGGTTAGGGTTCAGAAAACCACAAGGCCCAGAGCTCCATGGACACTGACAGTGAGAAAGGCATGCCCAGGAGAGCACAACATTCCCCCAAAATTTTAGCCTTCGTTTTTCCTAATCGGAACTCACCTCAGCCCAATGCTGAATGTTAGGCTGCGGCTAGGGTTTGGGTTAGGGTTACGCCTAGGGTTAGGGTTCAGAAAACCACAAAGCCCTGAGCTCCAGGGACAATGACAATGAGAAAGGCAGGCCCAGGGGAGCACAGCATTACCCCAAAATTTTAGCCTTCCTATTTCCTAATCGTAAATCACCTCAGCCCAATGCTCTTTCTTTGGCTGTGCTTTGGGCTAGGGTTAGGGTTAGGGTTTCGCCTAGGGTTAGGGTTCAGAAAAACACAAGGCCCAGAGCTCCAGGGACATTGACTATGAGAAAGGCATGCCAAGGGGAGGACCGCATTGTCCCAAACTTGTAGCCTTCATGTTTTCCTAACCGGAACTCATCTCAGCCCAATGATCTGTCTTTGGCTGCACCTAGGGTTAGGGTTAGGGTTACACCTAGGGTTAGGGTTCAGAAAACCACAAGGCCCTGAGCTTCAGAGACAATGACAATGAGAAAGGCATGCCCAGGGGAGCGCAGCACTGTCCTAATATTACAGCTTTCCTATTTGCCCCATTGGAACTCACCTCAGCCCAATGCTGTTAATTAGCCTGAACCTAGTACTAGGGTTAGGGTTCCACCTAGGGTTAAGGTTAAGAAAACGAAAAGGCTTACAGCTATAGGGACACTGACAGCAAGAAAGGCATGCCTAGGGGACAGCATCTTTTCCCCAACCTTACAGCCTTCATGTTTTCCGAATCGGAACTCGCCTCAGCCCAATGCTGTATCTTAGGCTGCGCCTTGGGCTAGGTTTAGGGTTCGGGTTATGCCTAGGGTTAGGGTTCAGAAGACCACAAGGCCCAGATCTCCAGGGACAATGACAATGAGAGAGGCATGCCCAGGGGAGCACAATATTATCCCAAAACTTTAGCCTTCATTTTTCCTAATCGGAACTCGCCTCAGCCCAATGCTTAATCTTAGGCTGTTCCTCAGGTTAGGAGTAGGGTTAGGGTTTCACCTAGGGTTAGGGTTAAGAAAACCACAAGGCCAGATCTCCAGGGACATTGGCAGTGAGAAACGCACGCCAAGGGGAGGACCGCATTGTCCCAAACTTGTAGCCTTCATGTTTTCCTAACCGGAACTCATCTCAGCCCAATGTTCTGTCTTTGGCTGCACCTAGGGTTAGGGTTAGGGTTACGCCTAGGGTTAGGGTTCAGAAAACCACAAAGCCCTGAGCTCCAGGGACAATGACAATGAGAAAGGCAGGCCCAGGGGAGCACAGCATTACCCCAAAATTTTAGCCTTCCTATTTCCTAATCGGAAATCACCTCAGCCCAATGCTCTTTCTTTGGCTGTGCTTTGGGCTAGGGTTAGGGTTAGGGTTTCGCCTAGGGTTAGGGTTCAGAAAAACACAAGGCCCAGAGCTCCAGGGACATTGACTATGAGAAAGGCACGCCAAGGGGAGGACCGCATTGTCCCAAACTTGTAGCCTTCATGTTTTCCTAACCGGAACTCATCTCAGCCCAATGTTCTGTCTTTGGCTGCACCTAGGCTTAGGGTTAGGGTTCCGCCTAGGGTTAGGGTTCAGAAAACCACAAGGCCCAGAGCTCCAGGGACAATGACAATGAGAGAGGCATGCCCAGGGGAGCAGAACATTATCCCAAACTTCCAGCCTTCGTGTTTCCTAATTGGAACTCGCCCCAGCCCAATGCTGAATCTTAGGCTGTGCCTTGGGCTAGGGTTAGGGTTAGGGTTATGCCTAGGGTTAGGGTTCAGAAAACCACAAGGCCCAGAGCTCCATGGACACTGACAGTGAGAAAGGCATGCCCAGGAGAGCACAACATTCCCCCAAAACTTTAGCCTTCGTTTTTCCTAATCGGAACTCACCTCAGCCCAATGCTGAATGTTAGGCTGCGGCTAGGGTTAGGGTTAGGGTTCCGCCTAGGGTTAGGGTTCTGAAAACCACAAGGCCCGGAGCTCCAGGGACAATGACAATGAGAAAGGCATGCCCAGGGGAGCACAAATTATCCCAAATTTCCAGCCTTCGTGTTTCCTAATTGGAACTCGCCTCAGCCCAATGCTTAATCTTAGGCTGTTCCTCGGGTTAGGAATAGGGTTAGGGTTCCGCCTAGGGTTAGGGTTCAGAAAACCACAAGGCCCGGAGCTCCAGGGACAATGACAATGAGAAAGGCATGCCCAGGGGAGCACAACATTACCCCAAACTTCCAGCCTTCGTGTTTCCTAATTGGAACTCGATTCAGCCAAATGCTGAATCTTAGGCTGTGCCTTGGGCTAGGGTTAGGGTTAGGGTTATGCCTAGGGTTAGGGTTCAGAAAACCACAAGGCCCAGAGCTCCATGGACACTGACAGTGAGAAAGGCATGCCCAGGAGAGCACAACATTCCCCCAAAATTTTAGCCTTCGTTTTTCCTAATCGGAACTCACCTCAGCCCAATGCTGAATGTTAGGCTGCGGCTAGGGTTTGGGTTAGGGTTACGCCTAGGGTTAGGGTTCAGAAAACCACAAAGCCCTGAGCTCCAGGGACAATGACAATGAGAAAGGCAGGCCCAGGGGAGCACAGCATTACCCCAAAATTTTAGCCTTCCTATTTCCTAATCGTAAATCACCTCAGCCCAATGCTCTTTCTTTGGCTGTGCTTTGGGCTAGGGTTAGGGTTAGGGTTTCGCCTAGGGTTAGGGTTCAGAAAAACACAAGGCCCAGAGCTCCAGGGACATTGACTATGAGAAAGGCATGCCAAGGGGAGGACCGCATTGTCCCAAACTTGTAGCCTTCATGTTTTCCTAACCGGAACTCAGCCCAATGTTCTGTCTTTGGCTGCACCTAGGCTTAGGGTTAGGGTTCCGCCTAGGGTTAGGGTTCAGAAAACCACAAGGCCCAGAGCTCCAGGGACAATGACAATGAGAGAGGCATGCCCAGGGGAGCAGAACATTATCCCAAACTTCCAGCCTTCGTGTTTCCTAATTGGAACTCGCCCCAGCCCAATACTGAATCTTAGGCTGTGCCTTGGGCTAGGGTTAGGGTTAGGGTTATGCCTAGGGTTAGGGTTCAGAAAACCACAAGGCCCAGAGCTCCATGGACACTGACAGTGAGAAAGGCATGCCCAGGAGAGCACAACATTCCCCCAAAACTTTAGCCTTCGTTTTTCCTAATCGGAACTCACCTCAGCCCAATGCTGAATGTTAGGCTGCGGCTAGGGTTAGGGTTAGGGTTACGCCTAGGGTTAGGGTTCAGAAAACCACAAAGCCCTGAGCTCCAGGGACAATGACAATGAGAAAGGCAGGCCCAGGGGAGCACAGCATTACCCCAAAATTTTAGCCTTCGTATTTCCTAATCGTAAATCACCTCAGCCCAATGCTCTTTCTTTGGCTGTGCTTTGGGCTAGGGTTAGGGTTAGGGTTTCGCCTAGGGTTAGGGTTCAGAAAAACACAAGGCCCAGAGCTCCAGGGACATTGACTATGAGAAAGGCATGCCAAGGGGAGGACCGCATTGTCCCAAACTTGTAGCCTTCATGTTTTCCCATCCGGAACTCATCTCAGCCCAATGATCTGTCTTTGGCTGCACCTAGGGTTAGGGTTAGGGTTACACCTAGGGTTAGGGTTCAGAAAACCACAAGGCCCTGAGCTTCAGAGACAATGACAATGAGAAAGGCATGCCCAGGGGAGCGCAGCACTGTCCTAATATTACAGCTTTCCTATTTGCCCCATTGGAACTCACCTCAGCCCAATGCTGTTAATTAGCCTGAACCTAGTACTAGGGTTAGGGTTCCACCTAGGGTTAAGGTTAAGAAAACGAAAAGGCTTACAGCTATAGGGACACTGACAGCAAGAAAGGCATGCCTAGGGGACAGCATCTTTTCCCCAACCTTACAGCCTTCATGTTTTCCGAATCGGAACTCGCCTCAGCCCAATGCTGTATCTTAGGCTGCGCCTTGGGCTAGGTTTAGGGTTCGGGTTATGCCTAGGGTTAGGGTTCAGAAGACCACAAGGCCCAGATCTCCAGGGACAATGACAATGAGAGAGGCATGCCCAGGGGAGCACAATATTATCCCAAAACTTTAGCCTTCATTTTTCCTAATCGGAACTCGCCTCAGCCCAATGCTTAATCTTAGGCTGTTCCTCAGGTTAGGAGTAGGGTTAGGGTTTCACCTAGGGTTAGGGTTAAGAAAACCACAAGGCCAGATCTCCAGGGACATTGGCAGTGAGAAACGCACGCCAAGGGGAGGACCGCATTGTCCCAAACTTGTAGCCTTCATGTTTTCCTAACCGGAACTCATCTCAGCCCAATGTTCTGTCTTTGGCTGCACCTAGGGTTAGGGTTAGGGTTACGCCTAGGGTTAGGGTTCAGAAAACCACAAAGCCCTGAGCTCCAGGGACGCTGACAATGAGAAAGGCATGCCAAGGGGATTGCATCTTTACCCCAACCTTGCAGTTGTCATGTTTTATAAATTGGAACTCACCTCAGCCCAATGCTCTATCTTAGGCTGTGCCTTGGGCTAGGGTTAGGGTTAGGGTTATGCCTAGGGTTAGGGTTCCGAAAACCACAAGGCCCAGAGCTCCAGGGACAATGACAATGAGAGAGGCATGCCCAGGGGAGCAGAACATTATCCCAAACTTCCAGCCTTCGTGTTTCCTAATTGGAACTCGCCCCAGCCCAATGCTGAATCTTAGGCTGTGCCTTGGGCTAGGGTTAGGGTTAGGGTTATGCCTAGGGTTAGGGTTCAGAAAACCACAAGTCCCAGAGCTCCATGGACACTGACAGTGAGAAAGGCATGCCCAGGAGAGCACAACATTCCCCCAAAACTTTAGCCTTCGTTTTTCCTAATCGGAACTCACCTCAGCCCAATGCTGAATGTTAGGCTGCGGCTAGGGTTAGGGTTAGGGTTCCGCCTAGGGTTAGGGTTCTGAAAACCACAAGGCCCGGAGCTCCAGGGACAATGACAATGAGAAAGGCATGCCCAGGGGAGCACAAATTATCCCAAATTTCCAGCCTTCGTGTTTCCTAATTGGAACTCGCCTCAGCCCAATGCTTAATCTTAGGCTGTTCCTCGGGTTAGGAATAGGGTTAGGGTTCCGCCTAGGGTTAGGGTTCAGAAAACCACAAGGCCCGGAGCTCCAGGGACAATGACAATGAGAAAGGCATGCCCAGGGGAGCACAACATTACCCCAAACTTCCAGCCTTCGTGTTTCCTAATTGGAACTCGATTCAGCCAAATGCTGAATCTTAGGCTGTGCCTTGGGCTAGGGTTAGGGTTAGGGTTATGCCTAGGGTTAGGGTTCAGAAAACCACAAGGCCCAGAGCTCCATGGACACTGACAGTGAGAAAGGCATGCCCAGGAGAGCACAACATTCCCCCAAAACTTTAGCCTTCGTTTTTCCTAATCGGAACTCACCTCAGCCCAATGCTGAATGTTAGGCTGCGGCTAGGGTTTGGGTTAGGGTTACGCCTAGGGTTAGGGTTCAGAAAACCACAAAGCCCTGAGCTCCAGGGACAATGACAATGAGAAAGGCAGGCCCAGGGGAGCACAGCATTACCCCAAAATTTTAGCCTTCCTATTTCCTAATCGGAAATCACCTCAGCCCAATGCTCTTTCTTTGGCTGTGCTTTGGGCTAGGGTTAGGGTTAGGGTTTCGCCTAGGGTTAGGGTTCAGAAAAACACAAGGCCCAGAGCTCCAGGGACATTGACTATGAGAAAGGCATGCCAAGGGGAGGACCGCATTGTCCCAAACTTGTAGCCTTCATGTTTTCCTAACCGGAACTCATCTCAGCCCAATGTTCTGTCTTGGCTGCACCTAGGCTTAGGGTTAGGGTTCCGCCTAGGGTTAGGGTTCAGAAAACCACAAGGCCCAGAGCTCCAGGGACAATGACAATGAGAGAGGCATGCCCAGGGGAGCACAACATTATCCCAAACTTCCAGCCTTCGTGTTTCCTAATTGGAACTCGCCCCAGCCCAATACTGAATCTTAGGCTGTGCCTTGGGCTAGGGTTAGGGTTAGGGTTATGCCTAGGGTTAGGGTTCAGAAAACCACAAGGCCCAGAGCTCCATGGACACTGACAGTGAGAAAGGCATGCCCAGGAGAGCACAACATTCCCCCAAAACTTTAGCCTTCGTTTTTCCTAATCGGAACTCACCTCAGCCCAATGCTGAATGTTAGGCTGCGGCTAGGGTTAGGGTTAGGGTTACGCCTAGGGTTAGGGTTCAGAAAACCACAAAGCCCTGAGCTCCAGGGACAATGACAATGAGAAAGGCAGGCCCAGGGGAGCACAGCATTACCCCAAAATTTTAGCCTTCGTATTTCCTAATCGTAAATCACCTCAGCCCAATGCTCTTTCTTTGGCTGTGCTTTGGGCTAGGGTTAGGGTTAGGGTTTCGCCTAGGGTTAGGGTTCAGAAAAACACAAGGCCCAGAGCTCCAGGGACATTGACTATGAGAAAGGCATGCCAAGGGGAGGACCGCATTGTCCCAAACTTGTAGCCTTCATGTTTTCCTAACCGGAACTCATCTCAGCCCAATGATCTGTCTTTGGCTGCACCTAGGGTTAGGGTTAGGGTTACACCTAGGGTTAGGGTTCAGAAAACCACAAGGCCCTGAGCTTCAGAGACAATGACAATGAGAAAGGCATGCCCAGGGGAGCGCAGCACTGTCCTAATATTACAGCTTTCCTATTTGCCCCATTGGAACTCACCTCAGCCCAATGCTGTTAATTAGCCTGAACCTAGTACTAGGGTTAGGGTTCCACCTAGGGTTAAGGTTAAGAAAACGAAAAGGCTTACAGCTATAGGGACACTGACAGCAAGAAAGGCATGCCTAGGGGACAGCATCTTTTCCCCAACCTTACAGCCTTCATGTTTTCCGAATCGGAACTCGCCTCAGCCCAATGCTGTATCTTAGGCTGCGCCTTGGGCTAGGTTTAGGGTTCGGGTTATGCCTAGGGTTAGGGTTCAGAAGACCACAAGGCCCAGATCTCCAGGGACAATGACAATGAGAGAGGCATGCCCAGGGGAGCACAATATTATCCCAAAACTTTAGCCTTCATTTTTCCTAATCGGAACTCGCCTCAGCCCAATGCTTAATCTTAGGCTGTTCCTCAGGTTAGGAGTAGGGTTAGGGTTTCACCTAGGGTTAGGGTTAAGAAAACCACAAGGCCAGATCTCCAGGGACATTGGCAGTGAGAAACGCACGCCAAGGGGAGGACCGCATTGTCCCAAACTTGTAGCCTTCATGTTTTCCTAACCGGAACTCATCTCAGCCCAATGTTCTGTCTTTGGCTGCACCTAGGGTTAGGGTTAGGGTTACGCCTAGGGTTAGGGTTCAGAAAACCACAAAGCCCTGAGCTCCAGGGACGCTGACAATGAGAAAGGCATGCCAAGGGGATTGCATCTTTACCCCAACCTTGCAGTTGTCATGTTTTATAAATTGGAACTCACCTCAGCCCAATGCTCTATCTTAGGCTGTGCCTTGGGCTAGGGTTAGGGTTAGGGTTATGCCTAGGGTTAGGGTTCCGAAAACCACAAGGCCCAGAGCTCCAGGGACAATGACAATGAGAGAGGCATGCCCAGGGGAGCAGAACATTATCCCAAACTTCCAGCCTTCGTGTTTCCTAATTGGAACTCGCCCCAGCCCAATGCTGAATCTTAGGCTGTGCCTTGGGCTAGGGTTAGGGTTAGGGTTATGCCTAGGGTTAGGGTTCAGAAAACCACAAGTCCCAGAGCTCCATGGACACTGACAGTGAGAAAGGCATGCCCAGGAGAGCACAACATTCCCCCAAAACTTTAGCCTTCGTTTTTCCTAATCGGAACTCACCTCAGCCCAATGCTGAATGTTAGGCTGCGGCTAGGGTTAGGGTTAGGGTTACGCCTAGGGTTAGGGTTCAGAAAACCACAAAGCCCTGAGCTCCAGGGACAATGACAATGAGAAAGGCAGGCCCAGGGGAGCACAGCATTACCCCAAAATTTTAGCCTTCCTATTTCCTAATCGGAAATCACCTCAGCCCAATGCTCTTTCTTTGGCTGTGCTTTGGGCTAGGGTTAGGGTTAGGGTTTCGCCTAGGGTTAGGGTTCAGAAAAACACAAGGCCCAGAGCTCCAGGGACATTGACTATGAGAAAGGCATGCCAAGGGGAGGACCGCATTGTCCCAAACTTGTAGCCTTCATGTTTTCCTAACCGGAACTCATCTCAGCCCAATGTTCTGTCTTTGGCTGCACCTAGGCTTAGGGTTAGGGTTCCGCCTAGGGTTAGGGTTCAGAAAACCACAAGGCCCAGAGCTCCAGGGACAATGACAATGAGAGAGGCATGCCCAGGGGAGCAGAACATTATCCCAAACTTCCAGCCTTCGTGTTTCCTAATTGGAACTCGCCCCAGCCCAATACTGAATCTTAGGCTGTGCCTTGGGCTAGGGTTAGGGTTAGGGGTATGCCTAGGGTTAGGGTTCAGAAAACCACAAGGCCCAGAGCTCCATGGACACTGACAGTGAGAAAGGCATGCCCAGGAGAGCACAACATTCCCCCAAAACTTTAGCCTTCGTTTTTCCTAATCGGAACTCACCTCAGCCCAATGCTGAATGTTAGGCTGCGGCTAGGGTTAGGGTTAGGGTTCCGCCTAGGGTTAGGGTTCTGAAAACCACAAGGCCCGGAGCTCCCGGGACAATGACAATGAGAAAGGCATGCCCAGGGGAGCACAACATTATCCCAAATTTCCAGCCTTCGTTTTTCCTAATTGGAACTCGCCTCAGCCCAATGCTTAATCTTAGGCTGTTCCTCGGGTTAGGAATAGGGTTAGGGTTCCGCCTAGGGTTAGGGTTCAGAAAACCACAAGGCCCGGAGCTCCAGGGACAATGACAATGAGAAAGGCATGCCCAGGGGAGCACAACATTACCCCAAACTTCCAGCCTTCGTGTTTCCTAATTGGAACTCGATTCAGCCAAATGCTGAATCTTAGGCTGTGCCTTGGGCTAGGGTTAGGGTTAGGGTTATGCCTAGGGTTAGGGTTCAGAAAACCACAAGGCCCAGAGCTCCATGGACACTGACAGTGAGAAAGGCATGCCCAGGAGAGCACAACATTCCCCCAAAACTTTAGCCTTCATTTTTCCTAATCGGAACTCACCTCAGCCCAATGCTGAATGTTAGGCTGCGGCTAGGGTTAGGGTTAGGGTTACGCCTAGGGTTAGGGTTCAGAAAACCACAAAGCCCTGAGCTCCAGGGACAATGACAATGAGAAAGGCAGGCCCAGGGGAGCACAGCATTACCCCAAAATTTTAGCCTTCGTATTTCCTAATCGTAAATCACCTCAGCCCAATGCTCTTTCTTTGGCTGTGCTTTGGGCTAGGGTTAGGGTTAGGGTTTCGCCTAGGGTTAGGGTTCAGAAAAACACAAGGCCCAGAGCTCCAGGGACATTGACTATGAGAAAGGCATGCCAAGGGGAGGACCGCATTGTCCCAAACTTGTAGCCTTCATGTTTTCCTAACCGGAACTCATCTCAGCCCAATGATCTGTCTTTGGCTGCACCTAGGGTTAGGGTTAGGGTTACACCTAGGGTTAGGGTTGAGAAAACCACAAGGCCCTGAGCTTCAGAGACAATGACAATGAGAAAGGCATGCCCAGGGGAGCGCAGCACTGTCCTAATATTACAGCTTTCCTATTTGCCCCATTGGAACTCACCTCAGCCCAATGCTGTTAATTAGCCTGAACCTAGTACTAGGGTTAGGGTTCCACCTAGGGTTAAGGTTAAGAAAACGAAAAGGCTTACAGCTATAGGGACACTGACAGCAAGAAAGGCATGCCTAGGGGACAGCATCTTTTCCCCAACCTTACAGCCTTCATGTTTTCCGAATCGGAACTCGCCTCAGCCCAATGCTGTATCTTAGGCTGCGCCTTGGGCTAGGTTTAGGGTTCGGGTTATGCCTAGGGTTAGGGTTCAGAAGACCACAAGGCCCAGATCTCCAGGGACAATGACAATGAGAGAGGCATGCCCAGGGGAGCACAATATTATCCCAAAACTTTAGCCTTCATTTTTCCTAATCGGAACTCGCCTCAGCCCAATGCTTAATCTTAGGCTGTTCCTCAGGTTAGGAGTAGGGTTAGGGTTTCACCTAGGGTTAGGGTTAAGAAAACCACAAGGCCAGATCTCCAGGGACATTGGCAGTGAGAAACGCACGCCAAGGGGAGGACCGCATTGTCCCAAACTTGTAGCCTTCATGTTTTCCTAACCGGAACTCATCTCAGCCCAATGTTCTGTCTTTGGCTGCACCTAGGGTTAGGGTTAGGGTTACGCCTAGGGTTAGGGTTCAGAAAACCACAAAGCCCTGAGCTCCAGGGACAATGACAATGAGAAAGGCAGGCCCAGGGGAGCACAGCATTACCCCAAAATTTTAGCCTTCCTATTTCCTAATCGGAAATCACCTCAGCCCAATGCTCTTTCTTTGGCTGTGCTTTGGGCTAGGGTTAGGGTTAGGGTTTCGCCTAGGGTTAGGGTTCAGAAAAACACAAGGCCCAGAGCTCCAGGGACATTGACTATGAGAAAGGCACGCCAAGGGGAGGACCGCATTGTCCCAAACTTGTAGCCTTCATGTTTTCCTAACCGGAACTCATCTCAGCCCAATGTTCTGTCTTTGGCTGCACCTAGGCTTAGGGTTAGGGTTCCGCCTAGGGTTAGGGTTCAGAAAACCACAAGGCCCAGAGCTCCAGGGACAATGACAATGAGAGAGGCATGCCCAGGGGAGCAGAACATTATCCCAAACTTCCAGCCTTCGTGTTTCCTAATTGGAACTCGCCCCAGCCCAATGCTGAATCTTAGGCTGTGCCTTGGGCTAGGGTTAGGGTTAGGGTTATGCCTAGGGTTAGGGTTCAGAAAACCACAAGGCCCAGAGCTCCATGGACACTGACAGTGAGAAAGGCATGCCCAGGAGAGCACAACATTCCCCCAAAACTTTAGCCTTCGTTTTTCCTAATCGGAACTCACCTCAGCCCAATGCTGAATGTTAGGCTGCGGCTAGGGTTAGGGTTAGGGTTCCGCCTAGGGTTAGGGTTCTGAAAACCACAAGGCCCGGAGCTCCAGGGACAATGACAATGAGAAAGGCATGCCCAGGGGAGCACAAATTATCCCAAATTTCCAGCCTTCCTGTTTCCTAATTGGAACTCGCCTCAGCCCAATGCTTAATCTTAGGCTGTTCCTCGGGTTAGGAATAGGGTTAGGGTTCCGCCTAGGGTTAGGGTTCAGAAAACCACAAGGCCCGGAGCTCCAGGGACAATGACAATGAGAAAGGCATGCCCAGGGGAGCACAACATTACCCCAAACTTCCAGCCTTCGTGTTTCCTAATTGGAACTCGATTCAGCCAAATGCTGAATCTTAGGCTGTGCCTTGGGCTAGGGTTAGGGTTAGGGTTATGCCTAGGGTTAGGGTTCAGAAAACCACAAGGCCCAGAGCTCCATGGACACTGACAGTGAGAAAGGCATGCCCAGGAGAGCACAACATTCCCCCAAAATTTTAGCCTTCGTTTTTCCTAATCGGAACTCACCTCAGCCCAATGCTGAATGTTAGGCTGCGGCTAGGGTTTGGGTTAGGGTTACGCCTAGGGTTAGGGTTCAGAAAACCACAAAGCCCTGAGCTCCAGGGACAATGACAATGAGAAAGGCAGGCCCAGGGGAGCACAGCATTACCCCAAAATTTTAGCCTTCCTATTTCCTAATCGGAAATCACCTCAGCCCAATGCTCTTTCTTTGGCTGTGCTTTGGGCTAGGGTTAGGGTTAGGGTTTCGCCTAGGGTTAGGGTTCAGAAAAACACAAGGCCCAGAGCTCCAGGGACATTGACTATGAGAAAGGCATGCCAAGGGGAGGACCGCATTGTCCCAAACTTGTAGCCTTCATGTTTTCCTAACCGGAACTCATCTCAGCCCAATGTTCTGTCTTTGGCTGCACCTAGGCTTAGGGTTAGGGTTCCGCCTAGGGTTAGGGTTCAGAAAACCACAAGGCCCAGAGCTCCAGGGACAATGACAATGAGAGAGGCATGCCCAGGGGAGCAGAACATTATCCCAAACTTCCAGCCTTCGTGTTTCCTAATTGGAACTCGCCCCAGCCCAATACTGAATCTTAGGCTGTGCCTTGGGCTAGGGTTAGGGTTAGGGTTATGCCTAGGGTTAGGGTTCAGAAAACCACAAGGCCCAGAGCTCCATGGACACTGACAGTGAGAAAGGCATGCCCAGGAGAGCACAACATTCCCCCAAAACTTTAGCCTTCGTTTTTCCTAATCGGAACTCACCTCAGCCCAATGCTGAATGTTAGGCTGCGGCTAGGGTTAGGGTTAGGGTTACGCCTAGGGTTAGGGTTCAGAAAACCACAAAGCCCTGAGCTCCAGGGACAATGACAATGAGAAAGGCAGGCCCAGGGGAGCACAGCATTACCCCAAAATTTTAGCCTTCGTATTTCCTAATCGTAAATCACCTCAGCCCAATGCTCTTTCTTTGGCTGTGCTTTGGGCTAGGGTTAGGGTTAGGGTTTCGCCTAGGGTTAGGGTTCAGAAAAACACAAGGCCCAGAGCTCCAGGGACATTGACTATGAGAAAGGCATGCCAAGGGGAGGACCGCATTGTCCCAAACTTGTAGCCTTCATGTTTTCCTAACCGGAACTCATCTCAGCCCAATGATCTGTCTTTGGCTGCACCTAGGGTTAGGGTTAGGGTTACACCTAGGGTTAGGGTTCAGAAAACCACAAGGCCCTGAGCTTCAGAGACAATGACAATGAGAAAGGCATGCCCAGGGGAGTGCAGCACTGTCCTAATATTACAGCTTTCCTATTTGCCCCATTGGAACTCACCTCAGCCCAATGCTGTTAATTAGCCTGAACCTAGTACTAGGGTTAGGGTTCCACCTAGGGTTAAGGTTAAGAAAACGAAAAGGCTTACAGCTATAGGGACACTGACAGCAAGAAAGGCATGCCTAGGGGACAGCATCTTTTCCCCAACCTTACAGCCTTCATGTTTTCCGAATCGGAACTCGCCTCAGCCCAATGCTGTATCTTAGGCTGCGCCTTGGGCTAGGTTTAGGGTTCGGGTTATGCCTAGGGTTAGGGTTCAGAAGACCACAAGGCCCAGATCTCCAGGGACAATGACAATGAGAGAGGCATGCCCAGGGGAGCACAATATTATCCCAAAACTTTAGCCTTCATTTTTCCTAATCGGAACTCGCCTCAGCCCAATGCTTAATCTTAGGCTGTTCCTCAGGTTAGGAGTAGGGTTAGGGTTTCACCTAGGGTTAGGGTTAAGAAAACCACAAGGCCAGATCTCCAGGGACATTGGCAGTGAGAAACGCACGCCAAGGGGAGGACCGCATTGTCCCAAACTTGTAGCCTTCATGTTTTCCTAACCGGAACTCATCTCAGCCCAATGTTCTGTCTTTGGCTGCACCTAGGGTTAGGGTTAGGGTTACGCCTAGGGTTAGGGTTCAGAAAACCACAAAGCCCTGAGCTCCAGGGACGCTGACAATGAGAAAGGCATGCCAAGGGGATTGCATCTTTACCCCAACCTTGCAGTTGTCATGTTTTATAAATTGGAACTCACCTCAGCCCAATGCTCTATCTTAGGCTGTGCCTTGGGCTAGGGTTAGGGTTAGGGTTATGCCTAGGGTTAGGGTTCCGAAAACCACAAGGCCCAGAGCTCCAGGGACAATGACAATGAGAGAGGCATGCCCAGGGGAGCAGAACATTATCCCAAACTTCCAGCCTTCGTGTTTCCTAATTGGAACTCGCCCCAGCCCAATGCTGAATCTTAGGCTGTGCCTTGGGCTAGGGTTAGGGTTAGGGTTATGCCTAGGGTTAGGGTTCAGAAAACCACAAGGCCCAGAGCTCCATGGACACTGACAGTGAGAAAGGCATGCCCAGGAGAGCACAACATTCCCCCAAAATTTTAGCCTTCGTTTTTCCTAATCGGAACTCACCTCAGCCCAATGCTGAATGTTAGGCTGCGGCTAGGGTTAGGGTTAGGGTTACGCCTAGGGTTAGGGTTCAGAAAACCACAAAGCCCTGAGCTCCAGGGACAATGACAATGAGAAAGGCAGGCCCAGGGGAGCACAGCATTACCCCAAAATTTTAGCCTTCCTATTTCCTAATCGGAAATCACCTCAGCCCAATGCTCTTTCTTTGGCTGTGCTTTGGGCTAGGGTTAGGGTTAGGGTTTCGCCTAGGGTTAGGGTTCAGAAAAACACAAGGCCCAGAGCTCCAGGGACATTGACTATGAGAAAGGCATGCCAAGGGGAGGACCGCATTGTCCCAAACTTGTAGCCTTCATGTTTTCC
Organism: Aphelocoma coerulescens; assembly: GCF_041296385.1. Taxonomy (NCBI): domain Eukaryota; kingdom Metazoa; phylum Chordata; class Aves; order Passeriformes; family Corvidae; genus Aphelocoma; species Aphelocoma coerulescens. The sequence continues at coordinate 96,633,247 of NC_091015.1, read as the reverse complement.
TAACCGGAACTCATCTCAGCCCAATGTTCTGTCTTTGGCTGCACCTAGGCTTAGGGTTAGGGTTCCGCCTAGGGTTAGGGTTCAGAAAACCACAAGGCCCAGAGCTCCAGGGACAATGACAATGAGAGAGGCATGCCCAGGGGAGCAGAACATTATCCCAAACTTCCAGCCTTCGTGTTTCCTAATTGGAACTCGCCCCAGCCCAATACTGAATCTTAGGCTGTGCCTTGGGCTAGGGTTAGGGTTAGGGTTATGCCTAGGGTTAGGGTTCAGAAAACCACAAGGCCCAGAGCTCCATGGACACTGACAGTGAGAAAGGCATGCCCAGGAGAGCACAACATTCCCCCAAAACTTTAGCCTTCGTTTTTCCTAATCGGAACTCACCTCAGCCCAATGCTGAATGTTAGGCTGCGGCTAGGGTTAGGGTTAGGGTTCCGCCTAGGGTTAGGGTTCTGAAAACCACAAGGCCCGGAGCTCCAGGGACAATGACAATGAGAAAGGCATGCCCAGGGGAGCACAACATTATCCCAAATTTCCAGCCTTCGTTTTTCCTAATTGGAACTCGCCTCAGCCCAATGCTTAATCTTAGGCTGTTCCTCGGGTTAGGAATAGGGTTAGGGTTTCACCTAGGGTTAGGGTTCAGAAAACCACAAGGCCCGGAGCTCCAGGGACAATGACAATGAGAAAGGCATGCCCAGGGGAGCACAACATTACCCCAAACTTCCAGCCTTCGTGTTTCCTAATTGGAACTCGATTCAGCCAAATGCTGAATCTTAGGCTGTGCCTTGGGCTAGGGTTAGGGTTAGGGTTATGCCTAGGGTTAGGGTTCAGAAAACCACAAGGCCCAGAGCTCCATGGACACTGACAGTGAGAAAGGCATGCCCAGGAGAGCACAACATTCCCCCAAAACTTTAGCCTTCATTTTTCCTAATCGGAACTCACCTCAGCCCAATGCTGAATGTTAGGCTGCGGCTAGGGTTAGGGTTAGGGTTACGCCTAGGGTTAGGGTTCAGAAAACCACAAAGCCCTGAGCTCCAGGGACAATGACAATGAGAAAGGCAGGCCCAGGGGAGCACAGCATTACCCCAAAATTTTAGCCTTCGTATTTCCTAATCGGAAATCACCTCAGCCCAATGCTCTTTCTTTGGCTGTGCTTTGGGCTAGGGTTAGGGTTAGGGTTTCGCCTAGGGTTAGGGTTCAGAAAAACACAAGGCCCAGAGCTCCAGGGACATTGACTATGAGAAAGGCATGCCAAGGGGAGGACCGCATTGTCCCAAACTTGTAGCCTTCATGTTTTCCTAACCGGAACTCATCTCAGCCCAATGATCTGTCTTTGGCTGCACCTAGGGTTAGGGTTAGGGTTACACCTAGGGTTAGGGTTCAGAAAACCACAAGGCCCTGAGCTTCAGAGACAATGACAATGAGAAAGGCATGCCCAGGGGAGCGCAGCACTGTCCTAATATTACAGCTTTCCTATTTGCCCCATTGGAACTCACCTCAGCCCAATGCTGTTAATTAGCCTGAACCTAGTACTAGGGTTAGGGTTCCACCTAGGGTTAAGGTTAAGAAAACGAAAAGGCTTACAGCTATAGGGACACTGACAGCAAGAAAGGCATGCCTAGGGGACAGCATCTTTTCCCCAACCTTACAGCCTTCATGTTTTCCGAATCGGAACTCGCCTCAGCCCAATGCTGTATCTTAGGCTGCGCCTTGGGCTAGGTTTAGGGTTCGGGTTATGCCTAGGGTTAGGGTTCAGAAGACCACAAGGCCCAGATCTCCAGGGACAATGACAATGAGAGAGGCATGCCCAGGGGAGCACAATATTATCCCAAAACTTTAGCCTTCATTTTTCCTAATCGGAACTCGCCTCAGCCCAATGCTTAATCTTAGGCTGTTCCTCAGGTTAGGAGTAGGGTTAGGGTTTCACCTAGGGTTAGGGTTAAGAAAACCACAAGGCCAGATCTCCAGGGACATTGGCAGTGAGAAACGCACGCCAAGGGGAGGACCGCATTGTCCCAAACTTGTAGCCTTCATGTTTTCCTAACCGGAACTCATCTCAGCCCAATGTTCTGTCTTTGGCTGCACCTAGGGTTAGGGTTAGGGTTACGCCTAGGGTTAGGGTTCAGAAAACCACAAAGCCCTGAGCTCCAGGGACAATGACAATGAGAAAGGCAGGCCCAGGGGAGCACAGCATTACCCCAAAATTTTAGCCTTCCTATTTCCTAATCGGAAATCACCTCAGCCCAATGCTCTTTCTTTGGCTGTGCTTTGGGCTAGGGTTAGGGTTAGGGTTTCGCCTAGGGTTAGGGTTCAGAAAAACACAAGGCCCAGAGCTCCAGGGACATTGACTATGAGAAAGGCACGCCAAGGGGAGGACCGCATTGTCCCAAACTTGTAGCCTTCATGTTTTCCTAACCGGAACTCATCTCAGCCCAATGTTCTGTCTTTGGCTGCACCTAGGCTTAGGGTTAGGGTTACGCCTAGGGTTAGGGTTCAGAAAACCACAAGGCCCAGAGCTCCAGGGACAATGACAATGAGAGAGGCATGCCCAGGGGAGCAGAACATTATCCCAAACTTCCAGCCTTCGTGTTTCCTAATTGGAACTCGCCCCAGCCCAATACTGAATCTTAGGCTGTGCCTTGGGCTAGGGTTAGGGTTAGGGTTATGCCTAGGGTTAGGGTTCAGAAAACCACAAGTCCCAGAGCTCCATGGACACTGACAGTGAGAAAGGCATGCCCAGGAGAGCACAACATTCCCCCAAAACTTTAGCCTTCGTTTTTCCTAATCGGAACTCACCTCAGCCCAATGCTGAATGTTAGGCTGCGGCTAGGGTTAGGGTTAGGGTTCCGCCTAGGGTTAGGGTTCTGAAAACCACAAGGCCCGGAGCTCCAGGGACAATGACAATGAGAAAGGCATGCCCAGGGGAGCACAACATTACCCCAAACTTCCAGCCTTCGTGTTTCCTAATTGGAACTCGATTCAGCCAAATGCTGAATCTTAGGCTGTGCCTTGGGCTAGGGTTAGGGTTATGCCTAGGGTTAGGGTTCAGAAAACCACAAGGCCCAGAGCTCCATGGACACTGACAGTGAGAAAGGCATGCCCAGGAGAGCACAACATTCCCCCAAAATTTTAGCCTTCGTTTTTCCTAATCGGAACTCACCTCAGCCCAATGCTGAATGTTAGGCTGCGGCTAGGGTTTGGGTTAGGGTTACGCCTAGGGTTAGGGTTCAGAAAACCACAAAGCCCTGAGCTCCAGGGACAATGACAATGAGAAAGGCAGGCCCAGGGGAGCACAGCATTACCCCAAAATTTTAGCCTTCCTATTTCCTAATCGTAAATCACCTCAGCCCAATGCTCTTTCTTTGGCTGTGCTTTGGGCTAGGGTTAGGGTTAGGGTTTCGCCTAGGGTTAGGGTTCAGAAAAACACAAGGCCCAGAGCTCCAGGGACATTGACTATGAGAAAGGCATGCCAAGGGGAGGACCGCATTGTCCCAAACTTGTAGCCTTCATGTTTTCCTAACCGGAACTCATCTCAGCCCAATGATCTGTCTTTGGCTGCACCTAGGGTTAGGGTTAGGGTTACACCTAGGGTTAGGGTTCAGAAAACCACAAGGCCCTGAGCTTCAGAGACAATGACAATGAGAAAGGCATGCCCAGGGGAGCGCAGCACTGTCCTAATATTACAGCTTTCCTATTTGCCCCATTGGAACTCACCTCAGCCCAATGCTGTTAATTAGCCTGAACCTAGTACTAGGGTTAGGGTTCCACCTAGGGTTAAGGTTAAGAAAACGAAAAGGCTTACAGCTATAGGGACACTGACAGCAAGAAAGGCATGCCTAGGGGACAGCATCTTTTCCCCAACCTTACAGCCTTCATGTTTTCCGAATCGGAACTCGCCTCAGCCCAATGCTGTATCTTAGGCTGCGCCTTGGGCTAGGTTTAGGGTTCGGGTTATGCCTAGGGTTAGGGTTCAGAAGACCACAAGGCCCAGATCTCCAGGGACAATGACAATGAGAGAGGCATGCCCAGGGGAGCACAATATTATCCCAAAACTTTAGCCTTCATTTTTCCTAATCGGAACTCGCCTCAGCCCAATGCTTAATCTTAGGCTGTTCCTCAGGTTAGGAGTAGGGTTAGGGTTTCACCTAGGGTTAGGGTTAAGAAAACCACAAGGCCAGATCTCCAGGGACATTGGCAGTGAGAAACGCACGCCAAGGGGAGGACCGCATTGTCCCAAACTTGTAGCCTTCATGTTTTCCTAACCGGAACTCATCTCAGCCCAATGTTCTGTCTTTGGCTGCACCTAGGGTTAGGGTTAGGGTTACGCCTAGGGTTAGGGTTCAGAAAACCACAAAGCCCTGAGCTCCAGGGACAATGACAATGAGAAAGGCAGGCCCAGGGGAGCACAGCATTACCCCAAAATTTTAGCCTTCCTATTTCCTAATCGGAAATCACCTCAGCCCAATGCTCTTTCTTTGGCTGTGCTTTGGGCTAGGGTTAGGGTTAGGGTTTCGCCTAGGGTTAGGGTTCAGAAAAACACAAGGCCCAGAGCTCCAGGGACATTGACTATGAGAAAGGCACGCCAAGGGGAGGACCGCATTGTCCCAAACTTGTAGCCTTCATGTTTTCCTAACCGGAACTCATCTCAGCCCAATGTTCTGTCTTTGGCTGCACCTAGGCTTAGGGTTAGGGTTCCGCCTAGGGTTAGGGTTCAGAAAACCACAAGGCCCAGAGCTCCAGGGACAATGACAATGAGAGAGGCATGCCCAGGGGAGCAGAACATTATCCCAAACTTCCAGCCTTCGTGTTTCCTAATTGGAACTCGCCCCAGCCCAATGCTGAATCTTAGGCTGTGCCTTGGGCTAGGGTTAGGGTTAGGGTTATGCCTAGGGTTAGGGTTCAGAAAACCACAAGGCCCAGAGCTCCATGGACACTGACAGTGAGAAAGGCATGCCCAGGAGAGCACAACATTCCCCCAAAACTTTAGCCTTCGTTTTTCCTAATCGGAACTCACCTCAGCCCAATGCTGAATGTTAGGCTGCGGCTAGGGTTAGGGTTAGGGTTCCGCCTAGGGTTAGGGTTCTGAAAACCACAAGGCCCGGAGCTCCAGGGACAATGACAATGAGAAAGGCATGCCCAGGGGAGCACAAATTATCCCAAATTTCCAGCCTTCGTGTTTCCTAATTGGAACTCGCCTCAGCCCAATGCTTAATCTTAGGCTGTTCCTCGGGTTAGGAATAGGGTTAGGGTTCCGCCTAGGGTTAGGGTTCAGAAAACCACAAGGCCCGGAGCTCCAGGGACAATGACAATGAGAAAGGCATGCCCAGGGGAGCACAACATTACCCCAAACTTCCAGCCTTCGTGTTTCCTAATTGGAACTCGATTCAGCCAAATGCTGAATCTTAGGCTGTGCCTTGGGCTAGGGTTAGGGTTAGGGTTATGCCTAGGGTTAGGGTTCAGAAAACCACAAGGCCCAGAGCTCCATGGACACTGACAGTGAGAAAGGCATGCCCAGGAGAGCACAACATTCCCCCAAAATTTTAGCCTTCGTTTTTCCTAATCGGAACTCACCTCAGCCCAATGCTGAATGTTAGGCTGCGGCTAGGGTTTGGGTTAGGGTTACGCCTAGGGTTAGGGTTCAGAAAACCACAAAGCCCTGAGCTCCAGGGACAATGACAATGAGAAAGGCAGGCCCAGGGGAGCACAGCATTACCCCAAAATTTTAGCCTTCCTATTTCCTAATCGTAAATCACCTCAGCCCAATGCTCTTTCTTTGGCTGTGCTTTGGGCTAGGGTTAGGGTTAGGGTTTCGCCTAGGGTTAGGGTTCAGAAAAACACAAGGCCCAGAGCTCCAGGGACATTGACTATGAGAAAGGCATGCCAAGGGGAGGACCGCATTGTCCCAAACTTGTAGCCTTCATGTTTTCCTAACCGGAACTCATCTCAGCCCAATGTTCTGTCTTTGGCTGCACCTAGGCTTAGGGTTAGGGTTCCGCCTAGGGTTAGGGTTCAGAAAACCACAAGGCCCAGAGCTCCAGGGACAATGACAATGAGAGAGGCATGCCCAGGGGAGCAGAACATTATCCCAAACTTCCAGCCTTCGTGTTTCCTAATTGGAACTCGCCCCAGCCCAATACTGAATCTTAGGCTGTGCCTTGGGCTAGGGTTAGGGTTAGGGTTATGCCTAGGGTTAGGGTTCAGAAAACCACAAGGCCCAGAGCTCCATGGACACTGACAGTGAGAAAGGCATGCCCAGGAGAGCACAACATTCCCCCAAAACTTTAGCCTTCGTTTTTCCTAATCGGAACTCACCTCAGCCCAATGCTGAATGTTAGGCTGCGGCTAGGGTTAGGGTTAGGGTTACGCCTAGGGTTAGGGTTCAGAAAACCACAAAGCCCTGAGCTCCAGGGACAATGACAATGAGAAAGGCAGGCCCAGGGGAGCACAGCATTACCCCAAAATTTTAGCCTTCGTATTTCCTAATCGTAAATCACCTCAGCCCAATGCTCTTTCTTTGGCTGTGCTTTGGGCTAGGGTTAGGGTTAGGGTTTCGCCTAGGGTTAGGGTTCAGAAAAACACAAGGCCCAGAGCTCCAGGGACATTGACTATGAGAAAGGCATGCCAAGGGGAGGACCGCATTGTCCCAAACTTGTAGCCTTCATGTTTTCCCATCCGGAACTCATCTCAGCCCAATGATCTGTCTTTGGCTGCACCTAGGGTTAGGGTTAGGGTTACACCTAGGGTTAGGGTTCAGAAAACCACAAGGCCCTGAGCTTCAGAGACAATGACAATGAGAAAGGCATGCCCAGGGGAGCGCAGCACTGTCCTAATATTACAGCTTTCCTATTTGCCCCATTGGAACTCACCTCAGCCCAATGCTGTTAATTAGCCTGAACCTAGTACTAGGGTTAGGGTTCCACCTAGGGTTAAGGTTAAGAAAACGAAAAGGCTTACAGCTATAGGGACACTGACAGCAAGAAAGGCATGCCTAGGGGACAGCATCTTTTCCCCAACCTTACAGCCTTCATGTTTTCCGAATCGGAACTCGCCTCAGCCCAATGCTGTATCTTAGGCTGCGCCTTGGGCTAGGTTTAGGGTTCGGGTTATGCCTAGGGTTAGGGTTCAGAAGACCACAAGGCCCAGATCTCCAGGGACAATGACAATGAGAGAGGCATGCCCAGGGGAGCACAATATTATCCCAAAACTTTAGCCTTCATTTTTCCTAATCGGAACTCGCCTCAGCCCAATGCTTAATCTTAGGCTGTTCCTCAGGTTAGGAGTAGGGTTAGGGTTTCACCTAGGGTTAGGGTTAAGAAAACCACAAGGCCAGATCTCCAGGGACATTGGCAGTGAGAAACGCACGCCAAGGGGAGGACCGCATTGTCCCAAACTTGTAGCCTTCATGTTTTCCTAACCGGAACTCATCTCAGCCCAATGTTCTGTCTTTGGCTGCACCTAGGGTTAGGGTTAGGGTTACGCCTAGGGTTAGGGTTCAGAAAACCACAAAGCCCTGAGCTCCAGGGACGCTGACAATGAGAAAGGCATGCCAAGGGGATTGCATCTTTACCCCAACCTTGCAGTTGTCATGTTTTATAAATTGGAACTCACCTCAGCCCAATGCTCTATCTTAGGCTGTGCCTTGGGCTAGGGTTAGGGTTAGGGTTATGCCTAGGGTTAGGGTTCCGAAAACCACAAGGCCCAGAGCTCCAGGGACAATGACAATGAGAGAGGCATGCCCAGGGGAGCAGAACATTATCCCAAACTTCCAGCCTTCGTGTTTCCTAATTGGAACTCGCCCCAGCCCAATGCTGAATCTTAGGCTGTGCCTTGGGCTAGGGTTAGGGTTAGGGTTATGCCTAGGGTTAGGGTTCAGAAAACCACAAGTCCCAGAGCTCCATGGACACTGACAGTGAGAAAGGCATGCCCAGGAGAGCACAACATTCCCCCAAAACTTTAGCCTTCGTTTTTCCTAATCGGAACTCACCTCAGCCCAATGCTGAATGTTAGGCTGCGGCTAGGGTTAGGGTTAGGGTTCCGCCTAGGGTTAGGGTTCTGAAAACCACAAGGCCCGGAGCTCCAGGGACAATGACAATGAGAAAGGCATGCCCAGGGGAGCACAAATTATCCCAAATTTCCAGCCTTCGTGTTTCCTAATTGGAACTCGCCTCAGCCCAATGCTTAATCTTAGGCTGTTCCTCGGGTTAGGAATAGGGTTAGGGTTCCGCCTAGGGTTAGGGTTCAGAAAACCACAAGGCCCGGAGCTCCAGGGACAATGACAATGAGAAAGGCATGCCCAGGGGAGCACAACATTACCCCAAACTTCCAGCCTTCGTGTTTCCTAATTGGAACTCGATTCAGCCAAATGCTGAATCTTAGGCTGTGCCTTGGGCTAGGGTTAGGGTTAGGGTTATGCCTAGGGTTAGGGTTCAGAAAACCACAAGGCCCAGAGCTCCATGGACACTGACAGTGAGAAAGGCATGCCCAGGAGAGCACAACATTCCCCCAAAACTTTAGCCTTCGTTTTTCCTAATCGGAACTCACCTCAGCCCAATGCTGAATGTTAGGCTGCGGCTAGGGTTTGGGTTAGGGTTACGCCTAGGGTTAGGGTTCAGAAAACCACAAAGCCCTGAGCTCCAGGGACAATGACAATGAGAAAGGCAGGCCCAGGGGAGCACAGCATTACCCCAAAATTTTAGCCTTCCTATTTCCTAATCGGAAATCACCTCAGCCCAATGCTCTTTCTTTGGCTGTGCTTTGGGCTAGGGTTAGGGTTAGGGTTTCGCCTAGGGTTAGGGTTCAGAAAAACACAAGGCCCAGAGCTCCAGGGACATTGACTATGAGAAAGGCATGCCAAGGGGAGGACCGCATTGTCCCAAACTTGTAGCCTTCATGTTTTCCTAACCGGAACTCATCTCAGCCCAATGTTCTGTCTTTGGCTGCACCTAGGCTTAGGGTTAGGGTTCCGCCTAGGGTTAGGGTTCAGAAAACCACAAGGCCCAGAGCTCCAGGGACAATGACAATGAGAGAGGCATGCCCAGGGGAGCAGAACATTATCCCAAACTTCCAGCCTTCGTGTTTCCTAATTGGAACTCGCCCCAGCCCAATACTGAATCTTAGGCTGTGCCTTGGGCTAGGGTTAGGGTTAGGGTTATGCCTAGGGTTAGGGTTCAGAAAACCACAAGTCCCAGAGCTCCATGGACACTGACAGTGAGAAAGGCATGCCCAGGAGAGCACAACATTCCCCCAAAACTTTAGCCTTCGTTTTTCCTAATCGGAACTCACCTCAGCCCAATGCTGAATGTTAGGCTGCGGCTAGGGTTAGGGTTAGGGTTACGCCTAGGGTTAGGGTTCAGAAAACCACAAAGCCCTGAGCTCCAGGGACAATGACAATGAGAAAGGCAGGCCCAGGGGAGCACAGCATTACCCCAAAATTTTAGCCTTCCTATTTCCTAATCGGAAATCACCTCAGCCCAATGCTCTTTCTTTGGCTGTGCTTTGGGCTAGGGTTAGGGTTAGGGTTTCGCCTAGGGTTAGGGTTCAGAAAAACACAAGGCCCAGAGCTCCAGGGACATTGACTATGAGAAAGGCATGCCAAGGGGAGGACCGCATTGTCCCAAACTTGTAGCCTTCATGTTTTCCTAACCGGAACTCATCTCAGCCCAATGTTCTGTCTTTGGCTGCACCTAGGCTTAGGGTTAGGGTTCCGCCTAGGGTTAGGGTTCAGAAAACCACAAGGCCCAGAGCTCCAGGGACAATGACAATGAGAGAGGCATGCCCAGGGGAGCAGAACATTATCCCAAACTTCCAGCCTTCGTGTTTCCTAATTGGAACTCGCCCCAGCCCAATACTGAATCTTAGGCTGTGCCTTGGGCTAGGGTTAGGGTTAGGGTTCCGCCTAGGGTTAGGGTTCAGAAAACCACAAGGCCCAGAGCTCCATGGACACTGACAGTGAGAAAGGCATGCCCAGGAGAGCACAACATTCCCCCAAAACTTTAGCCTTCGTTTTTCCTAATCGGAACTCACCTCAGCCCAATGCTGAATGTTAGGCTGCGGCTAGGGTTAGGGTTAGGGTTCCGCCTAGGGTTAGGGTTCTGAAAACCACAAGGCCCGGAGCTCCCGGGACAATGACAATGAGAAAGGCATGCCCAGGGGAGCACAACATTATCCCAAATTTCCAGCCTTCGTTTTTCCTAATTGGAACTCGCCTCAGCCCAATGCTTAATCTTAGGCTGTTCCTCGGGTTAGGAATAGGGTTAGGGTTCCGCCTAGGGTTAGGGTTCAGAAAACCACAAGGCCCGGAGCTCCAGGGACAATGACAATGAGAAAGGCATGCCCAGGGGAGCACAACATTACCCCAAACTTCCAGCCTTCGTGTTTCCTAATTGGAACTCGATTCAGCCAAATGCTGAATCTTAGGCTGTGCCTTGGGCTAGGGTTAGGGTTAGGGTTATGCCTAGGGTTAGGGTTCAGAAAACCACAAGGCCCAGAGCTCCATGGACACTGACAGTGAGAAAGGCATGCCCAGGAGAGCACAACATTCCCCCAAAACTTTAGCCTTCATTTTTCCTAATCGGAACTCACCTCAGCCCAATGCTGAATGTTAGGCTGCGGCTAGGGTTAGGGTTAGGGTTACGCCTAGGGTTAGGGTTCAGAAAACCACAAAGCCCTGAGCTCCAGGGACAATGACAATGAGAAAGGCAGGCCCAGGGGAGCACAGCATTACCCCAAAATTTTAGCCTTCGTATTTCCTAATCGTAAATCACCTCAGCCCAATGCTCTTTCTTTGGCTGTGCTTTGGGCTAGGGTTAGGGTTAGGGTTTCGCCTAGGGTTAGGGTTCAGAAAAACACAAGGCCCAGAGCTCCAGGGACATTGACTATGAGAAAGGCATGCCAAGGGGAGGACCGCATTGTCCCAAACTTGTAGCCTTCATGTTTTCCTAACCGGAACTCATCTCAGCCCAATGATCTGTCTTTGGCTGCACCTAGGGTTAGGGTTAGGGTTACACCTAGGGTTAGGGTTCAGAAAACCACAAGGCCCTGAGCTTCAGAGACAATGACAATGAGAAAGGCATGCCCAGGGGAGCGCAGCACTGTCCTAATATTACAGCTTTCCTATTTGCCCCATTGGAACTCACCTCAGCCCAATGCTGTTAATTAGCCTGAACCTAGTACTAGGGTTAGGGTTCCACCTAGGGTTAAGGTTAAGAAAACGAAAAGGCTTACAGCTATAGGGACACTGACAGCAAGAAAGGCATGCCTAGGGGACAGCATCTTTTCCCCAACCTTACAGCCTTCATGTTTTCCGAATCGGAACTCGCCTCAGCCCAATGCTGTATCTTAGGCTGCGCCTTGGGCTAGGTTTAGGGTTCGGGTTATGCCTAGGGTTAGGGTTCAGAAGACCACAAGGCCCAGATCTCCAGGGACAATGACAATGAGAGAGGCATGCCCAGGGGAGCACAATATTATCCCAAAACTTTAGCCTTCATTTTTCCTAATCGGAACTCGCCTCAGCCCAATGCTTAATCTTAGGCTGTTCCTCAGGTTAGGAGTAGGGTTAGGGTTTCACCTAGGGTTAGGGTTAAGAAAACCACAAGGCCAGATCTCCAGGGACATTGGCAGTGAGAAACGCACGCCAAGGGGAGGACCGCATTGTCCCAAACTTGTAGCCTTCATGTTTTCCTAACCGGAACTCATCTCAGCCCAATGTTCTGTCTTTGGCTGCACCTAGGGTTAGGGTTAGGGTTACGCCTAGGGTTAGGGTTCAGAAAACCACAAAGCCCTGAGCTCCAGGGACAATGACAATGAGAAAGGCAGGCCCAGGGGAGCACAGCATTACCCCAAAATTTTAGCCTTCCTATTTCCTAATCGGAAATCACCTCAGCCCAATGCTCTTTCTTTGGCTGTGCTTTGGGCTAGGGTTAGGGTTAGGGTTTCGCCTAGGGTTAGGGTTCAGAAAAACACAAGGCCCAGAGCTCCAGGGACATTGACTATGAGAAAGGCACGCCAAGGGGAGGACCGCATTGTCCCAAACTTGTAGCCTTCATGTTTTCCTAACCGGAACTCATCTCAGCCCAATGTTCTGTCTTTGGCTGCACCTAGGCTTAGGGTTAGGGTTCCGCCTAGGGTTAGGGTTCAGAAAACCACAAGGCCCAGAGCTCCAGGGACAATGACAATGAGAGAGGCATGCCCAGGGGAGCAGAACATTATCCCAAACTTCCAGCCTTCGTGTTTCCTAATTGGAACTCGCCCCAGCCCAATGCTGAATCTTAGGCTGTGCCTTGGGCTAGGGTTAGGGTTAGGGTTATGCCTAGGGTTAGGGTTCAGAAAACCACAAGGCCCAGAGCTCCATGGACACTGACAGTGAGAAAGGCATGCCCAGGAGAGCACAACATTCCCCCAAAACTTTAGCCTTCGTTTTTCCTAATCGGAACTCACCTCAGCCCAATGCTGAATGTTAGGCTGCGGCTAGGGTTAGGGTTAGGGTTCCGCCTAGGGTTAGGGTTCTGAAAACCACAAGGCCCGGAGCTCCAGGGACAATGACAATGAGAAAGGCATGCCCAGGGGAGCACAAATTATCCCAAATTTCCAGCCTTCCTGTTTCCTAATTGGAACTCGCCTCAGCCCAATGCTTAATCTTAGGCTGTTCCTCGGGTTAGGAATAGGGTTAGGGTTCCGCCTAGGGTTAGGGTTCAGAAAACCACAAGGCCCGGAGCTCCAGGGACAATGACAATGAGAAAGGCATGCCCAGGGGAGCACAACATTACCCCAAACTTCCAGCCTTCGTGTTTCCTAATTGGAACTCGATTCAGCCAAATGCTGAATCTTAGGCTGTGCCTTGGGCTAGGGTTAGGGTTAGGGTTATGCCTAGGGTTAGGGTTCAGAAAACCACAAGGCCCAGAGCTCCATGGACACTGACAGTGAGAAAGGCATGCCCAGGAGAGCACAACATTCCCCCAAAATTTTAGCCTTCGTTTTTCCTAATCGGAACTCACCTCAGCCCAATGCTGAATGTTAGGCTGCGGCTAGGGTTTGGGTTAGGGTTACGCCTAGGGTTAGGGTTCAGAAAACCACAAAGCCCTGAGCTCCAGGGACAATGACAATGAGAAAGGCAGGCCCAGGGGAGCACAGCATTACCCCAAAATTTTAGCCTTCCTATTTCCTAATCGGAAATCACCTCAGCCCAATGCTCTTTCTTTGGCTGTGCTTTGGGCTAGGGTTAGGGTTAGGGTTTCGCCTAGGGTTAGGGTTCAGAAAAACACAAGGCCCAGAGCTCCAGGGACATTGACTATGAGAAAGGCATGCCAAGGGGAGGACCGCATTGTCCCAAACTTGTAGCCTTCATGTTTTCCTAACCGGAACTCATCTCAGCCCAATGTTCTGTCTTTGGCTGCACCTAGGCTTAGGGTTAGGGTTCCGCCTAGGGTTAGGGTTCAGAAAACCACAAGGCCCAGAGCTCCAGGGACAATGACAATGAGAGAGGCATGCCCAGGGGAGCAGAACATTATCCCAAACTTCCAGCCTTCGTGTTTCCTAATTGGAACTCGCCCCAGCCCAATACTGAATCTTAGGCTGTGCCTTGGGCTAGGGTTAGGGTTAGGGTTATGCCTAGGGTTAGGGTTCAGAAAACCACAAGGCCCAGAGCTCCATGGACACTGACAGTGAGAAAGGCATGCCCAGGAGAGCACAACATTCCCCCAAAACTTTAGCCTTCGTTTTTCCTAATCGGAACTCACCTCAGCCCAATGCTGAATGTTAGGCTGCGGCTAGGGTTAGGGTTAGGGTTACGCCTAGGGTTAGGGTTCAGAAAACCACAAAGCCCTGAGCTCCAGGGACAATGACAATGAGAAAGGCAGGCCCAGGGGAGCACAGCATTACCCCAAAATTTTAGCCTTCGTATTTCCTAATCGTAAATCACCTCAGCCCAATGCTCTTTCTTTGGCTGTGCTTTGGGCTAGGGTTAGGGTTAGGGTTTCGCCTAGGGTTAGGGTTCAGAAAAACACAAGGCCCAGAGCTCCAGGGACATTGACTATGAGAAAGGCATGCCAAGGGGAGGACCGCATTGTCCCAAACTTGTAGCCTTCATGTTTTCCTAACCGGAACTCATCTCAGCCCAATGATCTGTCTTTGGCTGCACCTAGGGTTAGGGTTAGGGTTACACCTAGGGTTAGGGTTCAGAAAACCACAAGGCCCTGAGCTTCAGAGACAATGACAATGAGAAAGGCATGCCCAGGGGAGCGCAGCACTGTCCTAATATTACAGCTTTCCTATTTGCCCCATTGGAACTCACCTCAGCCCAATGCTGTTAATTAGCCTGAACCTAGTACTAGGGTTAGGGTTCCACCTAGGGTTAAGGTTAAGAAAACGAAAAGGCTTACAGCTATAGGGACACTGACAGCAAGAAAGGCATGCCTAGGGGACAGCATCTTTTCCCCAACCTTACAGCCTTCATGTTTTCCGAATCGGAACTCGCCTCAGCCCAATGCTGTATCTTAGGCTGCGCCTTGGGCTAGGTTTAGGGTTCGGGTTATGCCTAGGGTTAGGGTTCAGAAGACCACAAGGCCCAGATCTCCAGGGACAATGACAATGAGAGAGGCATGCCCAGGGGAGCACAATATTATCCCAAAACTTTAGCCTTCATTTTTCCTAATCGGAACTCGCCTCAGCCCAATGCTTAATCTTAGGCTGTTCCTCAGGTTAGGAGTAGGGTTAGGGTTTCACCTAGGGTTAGGGTTAAGAAAACCACAAGGCCAGATCTCCAGGGACATTGGCAGTGAGAAACGCACGCCAAGGGGAGGACCGCATTGTCCCAAACTTGTAGCCTTCATGTTTTCCTAACCGGAACTCATCTCAGCCCAATGTTCTGTCTTTGGCTGCACCTAGGGTTAGGGTTAGGGTTACGCCTAGGGTTAGGGTTCAGAAAACCACAAAGCCCTGAGCTCCAGGGACGCTGACAATGAGAAAGGCATGCCAAGGGGATTGCATCTTTACCCCAACCTTGCAGTTGTCATGTTTTATAAATTGGAACTCACCTCAGCCCAATGCTCTATCTTAGGCTGTGCCTTGGGCTAGGGTTAGGGTTAGGGTTATGCCTAGGGTTAGGGTTCCGAAAACCACAAGGCCCAGAGCTCCAGGGACAATGACAATGAGAGAGGCATGCCCAGGGGAGCAGAACATTATCCCAAACTTCCAGCCTTCGTGTTTCCTAATTGGAACTCGCCCCAGCCCAATGCTGAATCTTAGGCTGTGCCTTGGGCTAGGGTTAGGGTTAGGGTTATGCCTAGGGTTAGGGTTCAGAAAACCACAAGGCCCAGAGCTCCATGGACACTGACAGTGAGAAAGGCATGCCCAGGAGAGCACAACATTCCCCCAAAATTTTAGCCTTCGTTTTTCCTAATCGGAACTCACCTCAGCCCAATGCTGAATGTTAGGCTGCGGCTAGGGTTAGGGTTAGGGTTACGCCTAGGGTTAGGGTTCAGAAAACCACAAAGCCCTGAGCTCCAGGGACAATGACAATGAGAAAGGCAGGCCCAGGGGAGCACAGCATTACCCCAAAATTTTAGCCTTCCTATTTCCTAATCGGAAATCACCTCAGCCCAATGCTCTTTCTTTGGCTGTGCTTTGGGCTAGGGTTAGGGTTAGGGTTTCGCCTAGGGTTAGGGTTCAGAAAAACACAAGGCCCAGAGCTCCAGGGACATTGACTATGAGAAAGGCATGCCAAGGGGAGGACCGCATTGTCCCAAACTTGTAGCCTTCATGTTTTCCTAACCGGAACTCATCTCAGCCCAATGTTCTGTCTTTGGCTGCACCTAGGCTTAGGGTTAGGGTTCCGCCTAGGGTTAGGGTTCAGAAAACCACAAGGCCCAGAGCTCCAGGGACAATGACAATGAGAGAGGCATGCCCAGGGGAGCAGAACATTATCCCAAACTTCCAGCCTTCGTGTTTCCTAATTGGAACTCGCCCCAGCCCAATACTGAATCTTAGGCTGTGCCTTGGGCTAGGGTTAGGGTTAGGGTTATGCCTAGGGTTAGGGTTCAGAAAACCACAAGGCCCAGAGCTCCATGGACACTGACAGTGAGAAAGGCATGCCCAGGAGAGCACAACATTCCCCCAAAACTTTAGCCTTCGTTTTTCCTAATCGGAACTCACCTCAGCCCAATGCTGAATGTTAGGCTGCGGCTAGGGTTAGGGTTAGGGTTCCGCCTAGGGTTAGGGTTCTGAAAACCACAAGGCCCGGAGCTCCCGGGACAATGACAATGAGAAAGGCATGCCCAGGGGAGCACAACATTATCCCAAATTTCCAGCCTTCGTTTTTCCTAATTGGAACTCGCCTCAGCCCAATGCTTAATCTTAGGCTGTTCCTCGGGTTAGGAATAGGGTTAGGGTTCCGCCTAGGGTTAGGGTTCAGAAAACCACAAGGCCCGGAGCTCCAGGGACAATGACAATGAGAAAGGCATGCCCAGGGGAGCACAACATTACCCCAAACTTCCAGCCTTCGTGTTTCCTAATTGGAACTCGATTCAGCCAAATGCTGAATCTTAGGCTGTGCCTTGGGCTAGGGTTAGGGTTAGGGTTATGCCTAGGGTTAGGGTTCAGAAAACCACAAGGCCCAGAGCTCCATGGACACTGACAGTGAGAAAGGCATGCCCAGGAGAGCACAACATTCCCCCAAAACTTTAGCCTTCATTTTTCCTAATCGGAACTCACCTCAGCCCAATGCTGAATGTTAGGCTGCGGCTAGGGTTAGGGTTAGGGTTACGCCTAGGGTTAGGGTTCAGAAAACCACAAAGCCCTGAGCTCCAGGGACAATGACAATGAGAAAGGCAGGCCCAGGGGAGCACAGCATTACCCCAAAATTTTAGCCTTCGTATTTCCTAATCGTAAATCACCTCAGCCCAATGCTCTTTCTTTGGCTGTGCTTTGGGCTAGGGTTAGGGTTAGGGTTTCGCCTAGGGTTAGGGTTCAGAAAAACACAAGGCCCAGAGCTCCAGGGACATTGACTATGAGAAAGGCATGCCAAGGGGAGGACCGCATTGTCCCAAACTTGTAGCCTTCATGTTTTCCTAACCGGAACTCATCTCAGCCCAATGATCTGTCTTTGGCTGCACCTAGGGTTAGGGTTAGGGTTACACCTAGGGTTAGGGTTCAGAAAACCACAAGGCCCTGAGCTTCAGAGACAATGACAATGAGAAAGGCATGCCCAGGGGAGCGCAGCACTGTCCTAATATTACAGCTTTCCTATTTGCCCCATTGGAACTCACCTCAGCCCAATGCTGTTAATTAGCCTGAACCTAGTACTAGGGTTAGGGTTCCACCTAGGGTTAAGGTTAAGAAAACGAAAAGGCTTACAGCTATAGGGACACTGACAGCAAGAAAGGCATGCCTAGGGGACAGCATCTTTTCCCCAACCTTACAGCCTTCATGTTTTCCGAATCGGAACTCGCCTCAGCCCAATGCTGTATCTTAGGCTGCGCCTTGGGCTAGGTTTAGGGTTCGGGTTATGCCTAGGGTTAGGGTTCAGAAGACCACAAGGCCCAGATCTCCAGGGACAATGACAATGAGAGAGGCATGCCCAGGGGAGCACAATATTATCCCAAAACTTTAGCCTTCATTTTTCCTAATCGGAACTCGCCTCAGCCCAATGCTTAATCTTAGGCTGTTCCTCAGGTTAGGAGTAGGGTTAGGGTTTCACCTAGGGTTAGGGTTAAGAAAACCACAAGGCCAGATCTCCAGGGACATTGGCAGTGAGAAACGCACGCCAAGGGGAGGACCGCATTGTCCCAAACTTGTAGCCTTCATGTTTTCCTAACCGGAACTCATCTCAGCCCAATGTTCTGTCTTTGGCTGCACCTAGGGTTAGGGTTAGGGTTACGCCTAGGGTTAGGGTTCAGAAAACCACAAAGCCCTGAGCTCCAGGGACAATGACAATGAGAAAGGCAGGCCCAGGGGAGCACAGCATTACCCCAAAATTTTAGCCTTCCTATTTCCTAATCGGAAATCACCTCAGCCCAATGCTCTTTCTTTGGCTGTGCTTTGGGCTAGGGTTAGGGTTAGGGTTTCGCCTAGGGTTAGGGTTCAGAAAAACACAAGGCCCAGAGCTCCAGGGACATTGACTATGAGAAAGGCACGCCAAGGGGAGGACCGCATTGTCCCAAACTTGTAGCCTTCATGTTTTCCTAACCGGAACTCATCTCAGCCCAATGTTCTGTCTTTGGCTGCACCTAGGCTTAGGGTTAGGGTTCCGCCTAGGGTTAGGGTTCAGAAAACCACAAGGCCCAGAGCTCCAGGGACAATGACAATGAGAGAGGCATGCCCAGGGGAGCAGAACATTATCCCAAACTTCCAGCCTTCGTGTTTCCTAATTGGAACTCGCCCCAGCCCAATGCTGAATCTTAGGCTGTGCCTTGGGCTAGGGTTAGGGTTAGGGTTATGCCTAGGGTTAGGGTTCAGAAAACCACAAGGCCCAGAGCTCCATGGACACTGACAGTGAGAAAGGCATGCCCAGGAGAGCACAACATTCCCCCAAAACTTTAGCCTTCGTTTTTCCTAATCGGAACTCACCTCAGCCCAATGCTGAATGTTAGGCTGCGGCTAGGGTTAGGGTTAGGGTTACGCCTAGGGTTAGGGTTCAGAAAACCACAAAGCCCTGAGCTCCAGGGACAATGACAATGAGAAAGGCAGGCCCAGGGGAGCACAGCATTACCCCAAAATTTTAGCCTTCCTATTTCCTAATCGGAAATCACCTCAGCCCAATGCTCTTTCTTTGGCTGTGCTTTGGGCTAGGGTTAGGGTTAGGGTTTCGCCTAGGGTTAGGGTTCAGAAAAACACAAGGCCCAGAGCTCCAGGGACATTGACTATGAGAAAGGCATGCCAAGGGGAGGACCGCATTGTCCCAAACTTGTAGCCTTCATGTTTTCCTAACCGGAACTCATCTCAGCCCAATGTTCTGTCTTTGGCTGCACCTAGGCTTAGGGTTAGGGTTCCGCCTAGGGTTAGGGTTCAGAAAACCACAAGGCCCAGAGCTCCAGGGACAATGACAATGAGAGAGGCATGCCCAGGGGAGCAGAACATTATCCCAAACTTCCAGCCTTCGTGTTTCCTAATTGGAACTCGCCCCAGCCCAATACTGAATCTTAGGCTGTGCCTTGGGCTAGGGTTAGGGTTAGGGTTATGCCTAGGGTTAGGGTTCAGAAAACCACAAGGCCCAGAGCTCCATGGACACTGACAGTGAGAAAGGCATGCCCAGGAGAGCACAACATTCCCCCAAAACTTTAGCCTTCGTTTTTCCTAATCGGAACTCACCTCAGCCCAATGCTGAATGTTAGGCTGCGGCTAGGGTTAGGGTTAGGGTTACGCCTAGGGTTAGGGTTCAGAAAACCACAAAGCCCTGAGCTCCAGGGACAATGACAATGAGAAAGGCAGGCCCAGGGGAGCACAGCATTACCCCAAAATTTTAGCCTTCGTATTTCCTAATCGTAAATCACCTCAGCCCAATGCTCTTTCTTTGGCTGTGCTTTGGGCTAGGGTTAGGGTTAGGGTTTCGCCTAGGGTTAGGGTTCAGAAAAACACAAGGCCCAGAGCTCCAGGGACATTGACTATGAGAAAGGCATGCCAAGGGGAGGACCGCATTGTCCCAAACTTGTAGCCTTCATGTTTTCCTAACCGGAACTCATCTCAGCCCAATGATCTGTCTTTGGCTGCACCTAGGGTTAGGGTTAGGGTTACACCTAGGGTTAGGGTTCAGAAAACCACAAGGCCCTGAGCTTCAGAGACAATGACAATGAGAAAGGCATGCCCAGGGGAGCGCAGCACTGTCCTAATATTACAGCTTTCCTATTTGCCCCATTGGAACTCACCTCAGCCCAATGCTGTTAATTAGCCTGAACCTAGTACTAGGGTTAGGGTTCCACCTAGGGTTAAGGTTAAGAAAACGAAAAGGCTTACAGCTATAGGGACACTGACAGCAAGAAAGGCATGCCTAGGGGACAGCATCTTTTCCCCAACCTTACAGCCTTCATGTTTTCCGAATCGGAACTCGCCTCAGCCCAATGCTGTATCTTAGGCTGCGCCTTGGGCTAGGTTTAGGGTTCGGGTTATGCCTAGGGTTAGGGTTCAGAAGACCACAAGGCCCAGATCTCCAGGGACAATGACAATGAGAGAGGCATGCCCAGGGGAGCACAATATTATCCCAAAACTTTAGCCTTCATTTTTCCTAATCGGAACTCGCCTCAGCCCAATGCTTAATCTTAGGCTGTTCCTCAGGTTAGGAGTAGGGTTAGGGTTTCACCTAGGGTTAGGGTTAAGAAAACCACAAGGCCAGATCTCCAGGGACATTGGCAGTGAGAAACACACGCCAAGGGGAGGACCGCATTGTCCCAAACTTGTAGCCTTCATGTTTTCCTAACCGGAACTCATCTCAGCCCAATGTTCTGTCTTTGGCTGCACCTAGGGTTAGGGTTAGGGTTACGCCTAGGGTTAGGGTTCAGAAAACCACAAAGCCCTGAGCTCCAGGGACGCTGACAATGAGAAAGGCATGCCAAGGGGATTGCATCTTTACCCCAACCTTGCAGTTGTCATGTTTTATAAATTGGAACTCACCTCAGCCCAATGCTCTATCTTAGGCTGTGCCTTGGGCTAGGGTTAGGGTTAGGGTTATGCCTAGGGTTAGGGTTCCGAAAACCACAAGGCCCAGAGCTCCAGGGACAATGACAATGAGAGAGGCATGCCCAGGGGAGCAGAACATTATCCCAAACTTCCAGCCTTCGTGTTTCCTAATTGGAACTCGCCCCAGCCCAATGCTGAATCTTAGGCTGTGCCTTGGGCTAGGGTTAGGGTTAGGGTTATGCCTAGGGTTAGGGTTCAGAAAACCACAAGGCCCAGAGCTCCATGGACACTGACAGTGAGAAAGGCATGCCCAGGAGAGCACAACATTCCCCCAAAATTTTAGCCTTCGTTTTTCCTAATCGGAACTCACCTCAGCCCAATGCTGAATGTTAGGCTGCGGCTAGGGTTAGGGTTAGGGTTACGCCTAGGGTTAGGGTTCAGAAAACCACAAAGCCCTGAGCTCCAGGGACAATGACAATGAGAAAGGCAGGCCCAGGGGAGCACAGCATTACCCCAAAATTTTAGCCTTCCTATTTCCTAATCGGAAATCACCTCAGCCCAATGCTCTTTCTTTGGCTGTGCTTTGGGCTAGGGTTAGGGTTAGGGTTTCGCCTAGGGTTAGGGTTCAGAAAAACACAAGGCCCAGAGCTCCAGGGACATTGACTATGAGAAAGGCATGCCAAGGGGAGGACCGCATTGTCCCAAACTTGTAGCCTTCATGTTTTCCTAACCGGAACTCATCTCAGCCCAATGTTCTGTCTTTGGCTGCACCTAGGCTTAGGGTTAGGGTTCCGCCTAGGGTTAGGGTTCAGAAAACCACAAGGCCCAGAGCTCCAGGGACAATGACAATGAGAGAGGCATGCCCAGGGGAGCAGAACATTATCCCAAACTTCCAGCCTTCGTGTTTCCTAATTGGAACTCGCCCCAGCCCAATACTGAATCTTAGGCTGTGCCTTGGGCTAGGGTTAGGGTTAGGGTTATGCCTAGGGTTAGGGTTCAGAAAACCACAAGGCCCAGAGCTCCATGGACACTGACAGTGAGAAAGGCATGCCCAGGAGAGCACAACATTCCCCCAAAACTTTAGCCTTCGTTTTTCCTAATCGGAACTCACCTCAGCCCAATGCTGAATGTTAGGCTGCGGCTAGGGTTAGGGTTAGGGTTACGCCTAGGGTTAGGGTTCAGAAAACCACAAAGCCCTGAGCTCCAGGGACAATGACAATGAGAAAGGCAGGCCCAGGGGAGCACAGCATTACCCCAAAATTTTAGCCTTCGTATTTCCTAATCGTAAATCACCTCAGCCCAATGCTCTTTCTTTGGCTGTGCTTTGGGCTAGGGTTAGGGTTAGGGTTTCGCCTAGGGTTAGGGTTCAGAAAAACACAAGGCCCAGAGCTCCAGGGACATTGACTATGAGAAAGGCATGCCAAGGGGAGGACCGCATTGTCCCAAACTTGTAGCCTTCATGTTTTCCTAACCGGAACTCATCTCAGCCCAATGATCTGTCTTTGGCTGCACCTAGGGTTAGGGTTAGGGTTACACCTAGGGTTAGGGTTCAGAAAACCACAAGGCCCTGAGCTTCAGAGACAATGACAATGAGAAAGGCATGCCCAGGGGAGCGCAGCACTGTCCTAATATTACAGCTTTCCTATTTGCCCCATTGGAACTCACCTCAGCCCAATGCTGTTAATTAGCCTGAACCTAGTACTAGGGTTAGGGTTCCACCTAGGGTTAAGGTTAAGAAAACGAAAAGGCTTACAGCTATAGGGACACTGACAGCAAGAAAGGCATGCCTAGGGGACAGCATCTTTTCCCCAACCTTACAGCCTTCATGTTTTCCGAATCGGAACTCGCCTCAGCCCAATGCTGTATCTTAGGCTGCGCCTTGGGCTAGGTTTAGGGTTCGGGTTATGCCTAGGGTTAGGGTTCAGAAGACCACAAGGCCCAGATCTCCAGGGACAATGACAATGAGAGAGGCATGCCCAGGGGAGCACAATATTATCCCAAAACTTTAGCCTTCATTTTTCCTAATCGGAACTCGCCTCAGCCCAATGCTTAATCTTAGGCTGTTCCTCAGGTTAGGAGTAGGGTTAGGGTTTCACCTAGGGTTAGGGTTAAGAAAACCACAAGGCCAGATCTCCAGGGACATTGGCAGTGAGAAACGCACGCCAAGGGGAGGACCGCATTGTCCCAAACTTGTAGCCTTCATGTTTTCCTAACCGGAACTCATCTCAGCCCAATGTTCTGTCTTTGGCTGCACCTAGGGTTAGGGTTAGGGTTACGCCTAGGGTTAGGGTTCAGAAAACCACAAAGCCCTGAGCTCCAGGGACGCTGACAATGAGAAAGGCATGCCAAGGGGATTGCATCTTTACCCCAACCTTGCAGTTGTCATGTTTTATAAATTGGAACTCACCTCAGCCCAATGCTCTATCTTAGGCTGTGCCTTGGGCTAGGGTTAGGGTTAGGGTTATGCCTAGGGTTAGGGTTCCGAAAACCACAAGGCCCAGAGCTCCAGGGACAATGACAATGAGAGAGGCATGCCCAGGGGAGCAGAACATTATCCCAAACTTCCAGCCTTCGTGTTTCCTAATTGGAACTCGCCCCAGCCCAATGCTGAATCTTAGGCTGTGCCTTGGGCTAGGGTTAGGGTTAGGGTTATGCCTAGGGTTAGGGTTCAGAAAACCACAAGGCCCAGAGCTCCATGGACACTGACAGTGAGAAAGGCATGCCCAGGAGAGCACAACATTCCCCCAAAATTTTAGCCTTCGTTTTTCCTAATCGGAACTCACCTCAGCCCAATGCTGAATGTTAGGCTGCGGCTAGGGTTAGGGTTAGGGTTACGCCTAGGGTTAGGGTTCAGAAAACCACAAAGCCCTGAGCTCCAGGGACAATGACAATGAGAAAGGCAGGCCCAGGGGAGCACAGCATTACCCCAAAATTTTAGCCTTCGTATTTCCTAATCGTAAATCACCTCAGCCCAATGCTCTTTCTTTGGCTGTGCTTTGGGCTAGGGTTAGGGTTAGGGTTTCGCCTAGGGTTAGGGTTCAGAAAAACACAAGGCCCAGAGCTCCAGGGACATTGACTATGAGAAAGGCATGCCAAGGGGAGGACCGCATTGTCCCAAACTTGTAGCCTTCATGTTTTCCTAACCGGAACTCATCTCAGCCCAATGATCTGTCTTTGGCTGCACCTAGGGTTAGGGTTAGGGTTACACCTAGGGTTAGGGTTCAGAAAACCACAAGGCCCTGAGCTTCAGAGACAATGACAATGAGAAAGGCATGCCCAGGGGAGCGCAGCACTGTCCTAATATTACAGCTTTCCTATTTGCCCCATTGGAACTCACCTCAGCCCAATGCTGTTAATTAGCCTGAACCTAGTACTAGGGTTAGGGTTCCACCTAGGGTTAAGGTTAAGAAAACGAAAAGGCTTACAGCTATAGGGACACTGACAGCAAGAAAGGCATGCCTAGGGGACAGCATCTTTTCCCCAACCTTACAGCCTTCATGTTTTCCGAATCGGAACTCGCCTCAGCCCAATGCTGTATCTTAGGCTGCGCCTTGGGCTAGGTTTAGGGTTCGGGTTATGCCTAGGGTTAGGGTTCAGAAGACCACAAGGCCCAGATCTCCAGGGACAATGACAATGAGAGAGGCATGCCCAGGGGAGCACAATATTATCCCAAAACTTTAGCCTTCATTTTTCCTAATCGGAACTCGCCTCAGCCCAATGCTTAATCTTAGGCTGTTCCTCAGGTTAGGAGTAGGGTTAGGGTTTCACCTAGGGTTAGGGTTAAGAAAACCACAAGGCCAGATCTCCAGGGACATTGGCAGTGAGAAACGCACGCCAAGGGGAGGACCGCATTGTCCCAAACTTGTAGCCTTCATGTTTTCCTAACCGGAACTCATCTCAGCCCAATGTTCTGTCTTTGGCTGCACCTAGGGTTAGGGTTAGGGTTACGCCTAGGGTTAGGGTTCAGAAAACCACAAAGCCCTGAGCTCCAGGGACAATGACAATGAGAAAGGCAGGCCCAGGGGAGCACAGCATTACCCCAAAATTTTAGCCTTCCTATTTCCTAATCGGAAATCACCTCAGCCCAATGCTCTTTCTTTGGCTGTGCTTTGGGCTAGGGTTAGGGTTAGGGTTTCGCCTAGGGTTAGGGTTCAGAAAAACACAAGGCCCAGAGCTCCAGGGACATTGACTATGAGAAAGGCACGCCAAGGGGAGGACCGCATTGTCCCAAACTTGTAGCCTTCATGTTTTCCTAACCGGAACTCATCTCAGCCCAATGTTCTGTCTTTGGCTGCACCTAGGCTTAGGGTTAGGGTTCCGCCTAGGGTTAGGGTTCAGAAAACCACAAGGCCCAGAGCTCCAGGGACAATGACAATGAGAGAGGCATGCCCAGGGGAGCAGAACATTATCCCAAACTTCCAGCCTTCGTGTTTCCTAATTGGAACTCGCCCCAGCCCAATGCTGAATCTTAGGCTGTGCCTTGGGCTAGGGTTAGGGTTAGGGTTATGCCTAGGGTTAGGGTTCAGAAAACCACAAGGCCCAGAGCTCCATGGACACTGACAGTGAGAAAGGCATGCCCAGGAGAGCACAACATTCCCCCAAAACTTTAGCCTTCGTTTTTCCTAATCGGAACTCACCTCAGCCCAATGCTGAATGTTAGGCTGCGGCTAGGGTTAGGGTTAGGGTTACGCCTAGGGTTAGGGTTCAGAAAACCACAAAGCCCTGAGCTCCAGGGACAATGACAATGAGAAAGGCAGGCCCAGGGGAGCACAGCATTACCCCAAAATTTTAGCCTTCCTATTTCCTAATCGGAAATCACCTCAGCCCAATGCTCTTTCTTTGGCTGTGCTTTGGGCTAGGGTTAGGGTTAGGGTTTCGCCTAGGGTTAGGGTTCAGAAAAACACAAGGCCCAGAGCTCCAGGGACATTGACTATGAGAAAGGCATGCCAAGGGGAGGACCGCATTGTCCCAAACTTGTAGCCTTCATGTTTTCCTAACCGGAACTCATCTCAGCCCAATGTTCTGTCTTTGGCTGCACCTAGGCTTAGGGTTAGGGTTCCGCCTAGGGTTAGGGTTCAGAAAACCACAAGGCCCAGAGCTCCAGGGACAATGACAATGAGAGAGGCATGCCCAGGGGAGCAGAACATTATCCCAAACTTCCAGCCTTCGTGTTTCCTAATTGGAACTCGCCCCAGCCCAATACTGAATCTTAGGCTGTGCCTTGGGCTAGGGTTAGGGTTAGGGTTATGCCTAGGGTTAGGGTTCAGAAAACCACAAGGCCCAGAGCTCCATGGACACTGACAGTGAGAAAGGCATGCCCAGGAGAGCACAACATTCCCCCAAAACTTTAGCCTTCGTTTTTCCTAATCGGAACTCACCTCAGCCCAATGCTGAATGTTAGGCTGCGGCTAGGGTTAGGGTTAGGGTTACGCCTAGGGTTAGGGTTCAGAAAACCACAAAGCCCTGAGCTCCAGGGACAATGACAATGAGAAAGGCAGGCCCAGGGGAGCACAGCATTACCCCAAAATTTTAGCCTTCGTATTTCCTAATCGTAAATCACCTCAGCCCAATGCTCTTTCTTTGGCTGTGCTTTGGGCTAGGGTTAGGGTTAGGGTTTCGCCTAGGGTTAGGGTTCAGAAAAACACAAGGCCCAGAGCTCCAGGGACATTGACTATGAGAAAGGCATGCCAAGGGGAGGACCGCATTGTCCCAAACTTGTAGCCTTCATGTTTTCCTAACCGGAACTCATCTCAGCCCAATGATCTGTCTTTGGCTGCACCTAGGGTTAGGGTTAGGGTTACACCTAGGGTTAGGGTTCAGAAAACCACAAGGCCCTGAGCTTCAGAGACAATGACAATGAGAAAGGCATGCCCAGGGGAGCGCAGCACTGTCCTAATATTACAGCTTTCCTATTTGCCCCATTGGAACTCACCTCAGCCCAATGCTGTTAATTAGCCTGAACCTAGTACTAGGGTTAGGGTTCCACCTAGGGTTAAGGTTAAGAAAACGAAAAGGCTTACAGCTATAGGGACACTGACAGCAAGAAAGGCATGCCTAGGGGACAGCATCTTTTCCCCAACCTTACAGCCTTCATGTTTTCCGAATCGGAACTCGCCTCAGCCCAATGCTGTATCTTAGGCTGCGCCTTGGGCTAGGTTTAGGGTTCGGGTTATGCCTAGGGTTAGGGTTCAGAAGACCACAAGGCCCAGATCTCCAGGGACAATGACAATGAGAGAGGCATGCCCAGGGGAGCACAATATTATCCCAAAACTTTAGCCTTCATTTTTCCTAATCGGAACTCGCCTCAGCCCAATGCTTAATCTTAGGCTGTTCCTCAGGTTAGGAGTAGGGTTAGGGTTTCACCTAGGGTTAGGGTTAAGAAAACCACAAGGCCAGATCTCCAGGGACATTGGCAGTGAGAAACGCACGCCAAGGGGAGGACCGCATTGTCCCAAACTTGTAGCCTTCATGTTTTCCTAACCGGAACTCATCTCAGCCCAATGTTCTGTCTTTGGCTGCACCTAGGGTTAGGGTTAGGGTTACGCCTAGGGTTAGGGTTCAGAAAACCACAAAGCCCTGAGCTCCAGGGACGCTGACAATGAGAAAGGCATGCCAAGGGGATTGCATCTTTACCCCAACCTTGCAGTTGTCATGTTTTATAAATTGGAACTCACCTCAGCCCAATGCTCTATCTTAGGCTGTGCCTTGGGCTAGGGTTAGGGTTAGGGTTATGCCTAGGGTTAGGGTTCCGAAAACCACAAGGCCCAGAGCTCCAGGGACAATGACAATGAGAGAGGCATGCCCAGGGGAGCAGAACATTATCCCAAACTTCCAGCCTTCGTGTTTCCTAATTGGAACTCGCCCCAGCCCAATGCTGAATCTTAGGCTGTGCCTTGGGCTAGGGTTAGGGTTAGGGTTATGCCTAGGGTTAGGGTTCAGAAAACCACAAGGCCCAGAGCTCCATGGACACTGACAGTGAGAAAGGCATGCCCAGGAGAGCACAACATTCCCCCAAAATTTTAGCCTTCGTTTTTCCTAATCGGAACTCACCTCAGCCCAATGCTGAATGTTAGGCTGCGGCTAGGGTTAGGGTTAGGGTTACGCCTAGGGTTAGGGTTCAGAAAACCACAAAGCCCTGAGCTCCAGGGACAATGACAATGAGAAAGGCAGGCCCAGGGGAGCACAGCATTACCCCAAAATTTTAGCCTTCCTATTTCCTAATCGGAAATCACCTCAGCCCAATGCTCTTTCTTTGGCTGTGCTTTGGGCTAGGGTTAGGGTTAGGGTTTCGCCTAGGGTTAGGGTTCAGAAAAACACAAGGCCCAGAGCTCCAGGGACATTGACTATGAGAAAGGCATGCCAAGGGGAGGACCGCATTGTCCCAAACTTGTAGCCTTCATGTTTTCCTAACCGGAACTCATCTCAGCCCAATGTTCTGTCTTTGGCTGCACCTAGGCTTAGGGTTAGGGTTCCGCCTAGGGTTAGGGTTCAGAAAACCACAAGGCCCAGAGCTCCAGGGACAATGACAATGAGAGAGGCATGCCCAGGGGAGCAGAACATTATCCCAAACTTCCAGCCTTCGTGTTTCCTAATTGGAACTCGCCCCAGCCCAATACTGAATCTTAGGCTGTGCCTTGGGCTAGGGTTAGGGTTAGGGTTATGCCTAGGGTTAGGGTTCAGAAAACCACAAGGCCCAGAGCTCCATGGACACTGACAGTGAGAAAGGCATGCCCAGGAGAGCACAACATTCCCCCAAAACTTTAGCCTTCGTTTTTCCTAATCGGAACTCACCTCAGCCCAATGCTGAATGTTAGGCTGCGGCTAGGGTTAGGGTTAGGGTTACGCCTAGGGTTAGGGTTCAGAAAACCACAAAGCCCTGAGCTCCAGGGACAATGACAATGAGAAAGGCAGGCCCAGGGGAGCACAGCATTACCCCAAAATTTTAGCCTTCGTATTTCCTAATCGTAAATCACCTCAGCCCAATGCTCTTTCTTTGGCTGTGCTTTGGGCTAGGGTTAGGGTTAGGGTTTCGCCTAGGGTTAGGGTTCAGAAAAACACAAGGCCCAGAGCTCCAGGGACATTGACTATGAGAAAGGCATGCCAAGGGGAGGACCGCATTGTCCCAAACTTGTAGCCTTCATGTTTTCCTAACCGGAACTCATCTCAGCCCAATGATCTGTCTTTGGCTGCACCTAGGGTTAGGGTTAGGGTTACACCTAGGGTTAGGGTTCAGAAAACCACAAGGCCCTGAGCTTCAGAGACAATGACAATGAGAAAGGCATGCCCAGGGGAGCGCAGCACTGTCCTAATATTACAGCTTTCCTATTTGCCCCATTGGAACTCACCTCAGCCCAATGCTGTTAATTAGCCTGAACCTAGTACTAGGGTTAGGGTTCCACCTAGGGTTAAGGTTAAGAAAACGAAAAGGCTTACAGCTATAGGGACACTGACAGCAAGAAAGGCATGCCTAGGGGACAGCATCTTTTCCCCAACCTTACAGCCTTCATGTTTTCCGAATCGGAACTCGCCTCAGCCCAATGCTGTATCTTAGGCTGCGCCTTGGGCTAGGTTTAGGGTTCGGGTTATGCCTAGGGTTAGGGTTCAGAAGACCACAAGGCCCAGATCTCCAGGGACAATGACAATGAGAGAGGCATGCCCAGGGGAGCACAATATTATCCCAAAACTTTAGCCTTCATTTTTCCTAATCGGAACTCGCCTCAGCCCAATGCTTAATCTTAGGCTGTTCCTCAGGTTAGGAGTAGGGTTAGGGTTTCACCTAGGGTTAGGGTTAAGAAAACCACAAGGCCAGATCTCCAGGGACATTGGCAGTGAGAAACGCACGCCAAGGGGAGGACCGCATTGTCCCAAACTTGTAGCCTTCATGTTTTCCTAACCGGAACTCATCTCAGCCCAATGTTCTGTCTTTGGCTGCACCTAGGGTTAGGGTTAGGGTTACGCCTAGGGTTAGGGTTCAGAAAACCACAAAGCCCTGAGCTCCAGGGACGCTGACAATGAGAAAGGCATGCCAAGGGGATTGCATCTTTACCCCAACCTTGCAGTTGTCATGTTTTATAAATTGGAACTCACCTCAGCCCAATGCTCTATCTTAGGCTGTGCCTTGGGCTAGGGTTAGGGTTAGGGTTATGCCTAGGGTTAGGGTTCCGAAAACCACAAGGCCCAGAGCTCCAGGGACAATGACAATGAGAGAGGCATGCCCAGGGGAGCAGAACATTATCCCAAACTTCCAGCCTTCGTGTTTCCTAATTGGAACTCGCCCCAGCCCAATGCTGAATCTTAGGCTGTGCCTTGGGCTAGGGTTAGGGTTAGGGTTATGCCTAGGGTTAGGGTTCAGAAAACCACAAGGCCCAGAGCTCCATGGACACTGACAGTGAGAAAGGCATGCCCAGGAGAGCACAACATTCCCCCAAAATTTTAGCCTTCGTTTTTCCTAATCGGAACTCACCTCAGCCCAATGCTGAATGTTAGGCTGCGGCTAGGGTTAGGGTTAGGGTTACGCCTAGGGTTAGGGTTCAGAAAACCACAAAGCCCTGAGCTCCAGGGACAATGACAATGAGAAAGGCAGGCCCAGGGGAGCACAGCATTACCCCAAAATTTTAGCCTTCCTATTTCCTAATCGGAAATCACCTCAGCCCAATGCTCTTTCTTTGGCTGTGCTTTGGGCTAGGGTTAGGGTTAGGGTTTCGCCTAGGGTTAGGGTTCAGAAAAACACAAGGCCCAGAGCTCCAGGGACATTGACTATGAGAAAGGCATGCCAAGGGGAGGACCGCATTGTCCCAAACTTGTAGCCTTCATGTTTTCCTAACCGGAACTCATCTCAGCCCAATGTTCTGTCTTTGGCTGCACCTAGGCTTAGGGTTAGGGTTACACCTAGGGTTAGGGTTCAGAAAACCACAAGGCCCAGAGCTCCAGGGACAATGACAATGAGAGAGGCATGCCCAGGGGAGCAGAACATTATCCCAAACTTCCAGCCTTCGTGTTTCCTAATTGGAACTCGCCCCAGCCCAATACTGAATCTTAGGCTGTGCCTTGGGCTAGGGTTAGGGTTAGGGTTATGCCTAGGGTTAGGGTTCAGAAAACCACAAGGCCCAGAGCTCCATGGACACTGACAGTGAGAAAGGCATGCCCAGGAGAGCACAACATTCCCCCAAAACTTTAGCCTTCGTTTTTCCTAATCGGAACTCACCTCAGCCCAATGCTGAATGTTAGGCTGCGGCTAGGGTTAGGGTTAGGGTTCCGCCTAGGGTTAGGGTTCTGAAAACCACAAGGCCCGGAGCTCCCGGGACAATGACAATGAGAAAGGCATGCCCAGGGGAGCACAACATTATCCCAAATTTCCAGCCTTCGTTTTTCCTAATTGGAACTCGCCTCAGCCCAATGCTTAATCTTAGGCTGTTCCTCGGGTTAGGAATAGGGTTAGGGTTCCGCCTAGGGTTAGGGTTCAGAAAACCACAAGGCCCGGAGCTCCAGGGACAATGACAATGAGAAAGGCATGCCCAGGGGAGCACAACATTACCCCAAACTTCCAGCCTTCGTGTTTCCTAATTGGAACTCGATTCAGCCAAATGCTGAATCTTAGGCTGTGCCTTGGGCTAGGGTTAGGGTTAGGGTTATGCCTAGGGTTAGGGTTCAGAAAACCACAAGGCCCAGAGCTCCATGGACACTGACAGTGGGAAAGGCATGCCCAGGAGAGCACAACATTCCCCCAAAACTTTAGCCTTCATTTTTCCTAATCGGAACTCACCTCAGCCCAATGCTGAATGTTAGGCTGCGGCTAGGGTTAGGGTTAGGGTTACGCCTAGGGTTAGGGTTCAGAAAACCACAAAGCCCTGAGCTCCAGGGACAATGACAATGAGAAAGGCAGGCCCAGGGGAGCACAGCATTACCCCAAAATTTTAGCCTTCCTATTTCCTAATCGGAAATCACCTCAGCCCAATGCTCTTTCTTTGGCTGTGCTTTGGGCTAGGGTTAGGGTTAGGGTTTCGCCTAGGGTTAGGGTTCAGAAAAACACAAGGCCCAGAGCTCCAGGGACATTGACTATGAGAAAGGCATGCCAAGGGGAGGACCGCATTGTCCCAAACTTGTAGCCTTCATGTTTTCCTAACCGGAACTCATCTCAGCCCAATGATCTGTCTTTGGCTGCACCTAGGGTTAGGGTTAGGGTTACACCTAGGGTTAGGGTTCAGAAAACCACAAGGCCCTGAGCTTCAGAGACAATGACAATGAGAAAGGCATGCCCAGGGGAGCGCAGCACTGTCCTAATATTACAGCTTTCCTATTTGCCCCATTGGAACTCACCTCAGCCCAATGCTGTTAATTAGCCTGAACCTAGTACTAGGGTTAGGGTTCCACCTAGGGTTAAGGTTAAGAAAACGAAAAGGCTTACAGCTATAGGGACACTGACAGCAAGAAAGGCATGCCTAGGGGACAGCATCTTTTCCCCAACCTTACAGCCTTCATGTTTTCCGAATCGGAACTCGCCTCAGCCCAATGCTGTAGCTTAGGCTGCGCCTTGGGCTAGGTTTAGGGTTCGGGTTATGCCTAGGGTTAGGGTTCAGAAGACCACAAGGCCCAGATCTCCAGGGACAATGACAATGAGAGAGGCATGCCCAGGGGAGCACAATATTATCCCAAAACTTTAGCCTTCATTTTTCCTAATCGGAACTCGCCTCAGCCCAATGCTTAATCTTAGGCTGTTCCTCAGGTTAGGAGTA
The DNA here is from genome assembly GCF_041296385.1 of Aphelocoma coerulescens. Lineage (NCBI taxonomy): Eukaryota > Metazoa > Chordata > Aves > Passeriformes > Corvidae > Aphelocoma > Aphelocoma coerulescens. Next base: position 96,600,914 of record NC_091015.1, on the reverse strand, counting down.
GGGTTAGGGTTTCACCTAGGGTTAGGGTTAAGAAAACCACAAGGCCAGATCTCCAGGGACATTGGCAGTGAGAAACGCACGCCAAGGGGAGGACCGCATTGTCCCAAACTTGTAGCCTTCATGTTTTCCTAACCGGAACTCATCTCAGCCCAATGTTCTGTCTTTGGCTGCACCTAGGGTTAGGGTTAGGGTTACGCCTAGGGTTAGGGTTCAGAAAACCACAAAGCCCTGAGCTCCAGGGACAATGACAATGAGAAAGGCAGGCCCAGGGGAGCACAGCATTACCCCAAAATTTTAGCCTTCCTATTTCCTAATCGGAAATCACCTCAGCCCAATGCTCTTTCTTTGGCTGTGCTTTGGGCTAGGGTTAGGGTTAGGGTTTCGCCTAGGGTTAGGGTTCAGAAAAACACAAGGCCCAGAGCTCCAGGGACATTGACTATGAGAAAGGCACGCCAAGGGGAGGACCGCATTGTCCCAAACTTGTAGCCTTCATGTTTTCCTAACCGGAACTCATCTCAGCCCAATGTTCTGTCTTTGGCTGCACCTAGGCTTAGGGTTAGGGTTCCGCCTAGGGTTAGGGTTCAGAAAACCACAAGGCCCAGAGCTCCAGGGACAATGACAATGAGAGAGGCATGCCCAGGGGAGCAGAACATTATCCCAAACTTCCAGCCTTCGTGTTTCCTAATTGGAACTCGCCCCAGCCCAATGCTGAATCTTAGGCTGTGCCTTGGGCTAGGGTTAGGGTTAGGGTTATGCCTAGGGTTAGGGTTCAGAAAACCACAAGGCCCAGAGCTCCATGGACACTGACAGTGAGAAAGGCATGCCCAGGAGAGCACAACATTCCCCCAAAACTTTAGCCTTCGTTTTTCCTAATCGGAACTCACCTCAGCCCAATGCTGAATGTTAGGCTGCGGCTAGGGTTAGGGTTAGGGTTCCGCCTAGGGTTAGGGTTCTGAAAACCACAAGGCCCGGAGCTCCAGGGACAATGACAATGAGAAAGGCATGCCCAGGGGAGCACAAATTATCCCAAATTTCCAGCCTTCGTGTTTCCTAATTGGAACTCGCCTCAGCCCAATGCTTAATCTTAGGCTGTTCCTCGGGTTAGGAATAGGGTTAGGGTTCCGCCTAGGGTTAGGGTTCAGAAAACCACAAGGCCCGGAGCTCCAGGGACAATGACAATGAGAAAGGCATGCCCAGGGGAGCACAACATTACCCCAAACTTCCAGCCTTCGTGTTTCCTAATTGGAACTCGATTCAGCCAAATGCTGAATCTTAGGCTGTGCCTTGGGCTCGGGTTAGGGTTAGGGTTATGCCTAGGGTTAGGGTTCAGAAAACCACAAGGCCCAGAGCTCCATGGACACTGACAGTGAGAAAGGCATGCCCAGGAGAGCACAACATTCCCCCAAAATTTTAGCCTTCGTTTTTCCTAATCGGAACTCACCTCAGCCCAATGCTGAATGTTAGGCTGCGGCTAGGGTTTGGGTTAGGGTTACGCCTAGGGTTAGGGTTCAGAAAACCACAAAGCCCTGAGCTCCAGGGACAATGACAATGAGAAAGGCAGGCCCAGGGGAGCACAGCATTACCCCAAAATTTTAGCCTTCCTATTTCCTAATCGGAAATCACCTCAGCCCAATGCTCTTTCTTTGGCTGTGCTTTGGGCTAGGGTTAGGGTTAGGGTTTCGCCTAGGGTTAGGGTTCAGAAAAACACAAGGCCCAGAGCTCCAGGGACATTGACTATGAGAAAGGCATGCCAAGGGGAGGACCGCATTGTCCCAAACTTGTAGCCTTCATGTTTTCCTAACCGGAACTCATCTCAGCCCAATGTTCTGTCTTTGGCTGCACCTAGGCTTAGGGTTAGGGTTCCGCCTAGGGTTAGGGTTCAGAAAACCACAAAGCCCTGAGCTCCAGGGACAATGACAATGAGAAAGGCATGCCCAGGGGAGCGCAGCACTGTCCTAATATTACAGCTTTCCTATTTGCCCCATTGGAACTCACCTCAGCCCAATGCTGTTAATTAGCCTGAACCTAGTACTAGGGTTAGGGTTCCACCTAGGGTTAAGGTTAAGAAAACGAAAAGGCTTACAGCTATAGGGACACTGACAGCAAGAAAGGCATGCCTAGGGGACAGCATCTTTTCCCCAACCTTACAGCCTTCATGTTTTCCGAATCGGAACTCGCCTCAGCCCAATGCTGTATCTTAGGCTGCGCCTTGGGCTAGGTTTAGGGTTCGGGTTATGCCTAGGGTTAGGGTTCAGAAGACCACAAGGCCCAGATCTCCAGGGACAATGACAATGAGAGAGGCATGCCCAGGGGAGCACAATATTATCCCAAAACTTTAGCCTTCATTTTTCCTAATCGGAACTCGCCTCAGCCCAATGCTTAATCTTAGGCTGTTCCTCAGGTTAGGAGTAGGGTTAGGGTTTCACCTAGGGTTAGGGTTAAGAAAACCACAAGGCCAGATCTCCAGGGACATTGGCAGTGAGAAACGCACGCCAAGGGGAGGACCAAACTTGTAGCCTTCATGTTTTCCTAACCGGAACTCATCTCAGCCCAATGTTCTGTCTTTGGCTGCACCTAGGGTTAGGGTTAGGGTTACGCCTAGGGTTAGGGTTCAGAAAACCACAAAGCCCTGAGCTCCAGGGACGCTGACAATGAGAAAGGCATGCCAAGGGGATTGCATCTTTACCCCAACCTTGCAGTTGTCATGTTTTATAAATTGGAACTCACCTCAGCCCAATGCTCTATCTTAGGCTGTGCCTTGGGCTAGGGTTAGGGTTAGGGTTATGCCTAGGGTTAGGGTTCCGAAAACCACAAGGCCCAGAGCTCCAGGGACAATGACAATGAGAGAGGCATGCCCAGGGGAGCAGAACATTATCCCAAACTTCCAGCCTTCGTGTTTCCTAATTGGAACTCGCCCCAGCCCAATGCTGAATCTTAGGCTGTGCCTTGGGCTAGGGTTAGGGTTAGGGTTATGCCTAGGGTTAGGGTTCAGAAAACCACAAGTCCCAGAGCTCCATGGACACTGACAGTGAGAAAGGCATGCCCAGGAGAGCACAACATTCCCCCAAAATTTTAGCCTTCGTTTTTCCTAATCGGAACTCACCTCAGCCCAATGCTGAATGTTAGGCTGCGGCTAGGGTTAGGGTTAGGGTTACGCCTAGGGTTAGGGTTCAGAAAACCACAAAGCCCTGAGCTCCAGGGACAATGACAATGAGAAAGGCAGGCCCAGGGGAGCACAGCATTACCCCAAAATTTTAGCCTTCCTATTTCCTAATCGGAAATCACCTCAGCCCAATGCTCTTTCTTTGGCTGTGCTTTGGGCTAGGGTTAGGGTTAGGGTTTCGCCTAGGGTTAGGGTTCAGAAAAACACAAGGCCCAGAGCTCCAGGGACATTGACTATGAGAAAGGCATGCCAAGGGGAGGACCGCATTGTCCCAAACTTGTAGCCTTCATGTTTTCCTAACCGGAACTCATCTCAGCCCAATGTTCTGTCTTTGGCTGCACCTAGGCTTAGGGTTAGGGTTCCGCCTAGGGTTAGGGTTCAGAAAACCACAAGGCCCAGAGCTCCAGGGACAATGACAATGAGAGAGGCATGCCCAGGGGAGCAGAACATTATCCCAAACTTCCAGCCTTCGTGTTTCCTAATTGGAACTCGCCCCAGCCCAATACTGAATCTTAGGCTGTGCCTTGGGCTAGGGTTAGGGTTAGGGTTATGCCTAGGGTTAGGGTTCAGAAAACCACAAGGCCCAGAGCTCCATGGACACTGACAGTGAGAAAGGCATGCCCAGGAGAGCACAACATTCCCCCAAAACTTTAGCCTTCGTTTTTCCTAATCGGAACTCACCTCAGCCCAATGCTGAATGTTAGGCTGCGGCTAGGGTTAGGGTTAGGGTTACGCCTAGGGTTAGGGTTCAGAAAACCACAAAGCCCTGAGCTCCAGGGACAATGACAATGAGAAAGGCAGGCCCAGGGGAGCACAGCATTACCCCAAAATTTTAGCCTTCGTATTTCCTAATCGTAAATCACCTCAGCCCAATGCTCTTTCTTTGGCTGTGCTTTGGGCTAGGGTTAGGGTTAGGGTTTCGCCTAGGGTTAGGGTTCAGAAAAACACAAGGCCCAGAGCTCCAGGGACATTGACTATGAGAAAGGCATGCCAAGGGGAGGACCGCATTGTCCCAAACTTGTAGCCTTCATGTTTTCCTAACCGGAACTCATCTCAGCCCAATGATCTGTCTTTGGCTGCACCTAGGGTTAGGGTTAGGGTTACACCTAGGGTTAGGGTTCAGAAAACCACAAGGCCCTGAGCTTCAGAGACAATGACAATGAGAAAGGCATGCCCAGGGGAGCGCAGCACTGTCCTAATATTACAGCTTTCCTATTTGCCCCATTGGAACTCACCTCAGCCCAATGCTGTTAATTAGCCTGAACCTAGTACTAGGGTTAGGGTTCCACCTAGGGTTAAGGTTAAGAAAACGAAAAGGCTTACAGCTATAGGGACACTGACAGCAAGAAAGGCATGCCTAGGGGACAGCATCTTTTCCCCAACCTTACAGCCTTCATGTTTTCCGAATCGGAACTCGCCTCAGCCCAATGCTGTATCTTAGGCTGCGCCTTGGGCTAGGTTTAGGGTTCGGGTTATGCCTAGGGTTAGGGTTCAGAAGACCACAAGGCCCAGATCTCCAGGGACAATGACAATGAGAGAGGCATGCCCAGGGGAGCACAATATTATCCCAAAACTTTAGCCTTCATTTTTCCTAATCGGAACTCGCCTCAGCCCAATGCTTAATCTTAGGCTGTTCCTCAGGTTAGGAGTAGGGTTAGGGTTTCACCTAGGGTTAGGGTTAAGAAAACCACAAGGCCAGATCTCCAGGGACATTGGCAGTGAGAAACGCACGCCAAGGGGAGGACCGCATTGTCCCAAACTTGTAGCCTTCATGTTTTCCTAACCGGAACTCATCTCAGCCCAATGTTCTGTCTTTGGCTGCACCTAGGGTTAGGGTTAGGGTTACGCCTAGGGTTAGGGTTCAGAAAACCACAAAGCCCTGAGCTCCAGGGACGCTGACAATGAGAAAGGCATGCCAAGGGGATTGCATCTTTACCCCAACCTTGCAGTTGTCATGTTTTATAAATTGGAACTCACCTCAGCCCAATGCTCTATCTTAGGCTGTGCCTTGGGCTAGGGTTAGGGTTAGGGTTATGCCTAGGGTTAGGGTTCCGAAAACCACAAGGCCCAGAGCTCCAGGGACAATGACAATGAGAGAGGCATGCCCAGGGGAGCAGAACATTATCCCAAACTTCCAGCCTTCGTGTTTCCTAATTGGAACTCGCCCCAGCCCAATGCTGAATCTTAGGCTGTGCCTTGGGCTAGGGTTAGGGTTAGGGTTATGCCTAGGGTTAGGGTTCAGAAAACCACAAGGCCCAGAGCTCCATGGACACTGACAGTGAGAAAGGCATGCCCAGGAGAGCACAACATTCCCCCAAAATTTTAGCCTTCGTTTTTCCTAATCGGAACTCACCTCAGCCCAATGCTGAATGTTAGGCTGCGGCTAGGGTTAGGGTTAGGGTTACGCCTAGGGTTAGGGTTCAGAAAACCACAAAGCCCTGAGCTCCAGGGACAATGACAATGAGAAAGGCAGGCCCAGGGGAGCACAGCATTACCCCAAAATTTTAGCCTTCCTATTTCCTAATCGGAAATCACCTCAGCCCAATGCTCTTTCTTTGGCTGTGCTTTGGGCTAGGGTTAGGGTTAGGGTTTCGCCTAGGGTTAGGGTTCAGAAAAACACAAGGCCCAGAGCTCCAGGGACATTGACTATGAGAAAGGCATGCCAAGGGGAGGACCGCATTGTCCCAAACTTGTAGCCTTCATGTTTTCCTAACCGGAACTCATCTCAGCCCAATGTTCTGTCTTTGGCTGCACCTAGGCTTAGGGTTAGGGTTCCGCCTAGGGTTAGGGTTCAGAAAACCACAAGGCCCAGAGCTCCAGGGACAATGACAATGAGAGAGGCATGCCCAGGGGAGCAGAACATTATCCCAAACTTCCAGCCTTCGTGTTTCCTAATTGGAACTCGCCCCAGCCCAATACTGAATCTTAGGCTGTGCCTTGGGCTAGGGTTAGGGTTAGGGTTATGCCTAGGGTTAGGGTTCAGAAAACCACAAGGCCCAGAGCTCCATGGACACTGACAGTGAGAAAGGCATGCCCAGGAGAGCACAACATTCCCCCAAAACTTTAGCCTTCGTTTTTCCTAATCGGAACTCACCTCAGCCCAATGCTGAATGTTAGGCTGCGGCTAGGGTTAGGGTTAGGGTTCCGCCTAGGGTTAGGGTTCTGAAAACCACAAGGCCCGGAGCTCCCGGGACAATGACAATGAGAAAGGCATGCCCAGGGGAGCACAACATTATCCCAAATTTCCAGCCTTCGTTTTTCCTAATTGGAACTCGCCTCAGCCCAATGCTTAATCTTAGGCTGTTCCTCGGGTTAGGAATAGGGTTAGGGTTCCGCCTAGGGTTAGGGTTCAGAAAACCACAAGGCCCGGAGCTCCAGGGACAATGACAATGAGAAAGGCATGCCCAGGGGAGCACAACATTACCCCAAACTTCCAGCCTTCGTGTTTCCTAATTGGAACTCGATTCAGCCAAATGCTGAATCTTAGGCTGTGCCTTGGGCTAGGGTTAGGGTTAGGGTTATGCCTAGGGTTAGGGTTCAGAAAACCACAAGGCCCAGAGCTCCATGGACACTGACAGTGGGAAAGGCATGCCCAGGAGAGCACAACATTCCCCCAAAACTTTAGCCTTCATTTTTCCTAATCGGAACTCACCTCAGCCCAATGCTGAATGTTAGGCTGCGGCTAGGGTTAGGGTTAGGGTTACGCCTAGGGTTAGGGTTCAGAAAACCACAAAGCCCTGAGCTCCAGGGACAATGACAATGAGAAAGGCAGGCCCAGGGGAGCACAGCATTACCCCAAAATTTTAGCCTTCCTATTTCCTAATCGGAAATCACCTCAGCCCAATGCTCTTTCTTTGGCTGTGCTTTGGGCTAGGGTTAGGGTTAGGGTTTCGCCTAGGGTTAGGGTTCAGAAAAACACAAGGCCCAGAGCTCCAGGGACATTGACTATGAGAAAGGCATGCCAAGGGGAGGACCGCATTGTCCCAAACTTGTAGCCTTCATGTTTTCCTAACCGGAACTCATCTCAGCCCAATGATCTGTCTTTGGCTGCACCTAGGGTTAGGGTTAGGGTTACACCTAGGGTTAGGGTTCAGAAAACCACAAGGCCCTGAGCTTCAGAGACAATGACAATGAGAAAGGCATGCCCAGGGGAGCGCAGCACTGTCCTAATATTACAGCTTTCCTATTTGCCCCATTGGAACTCACCTCAGCCCAATGCTGTTAATTAGCCTGAACCTAGTACTAGGGTTAGGGTTCCACCTAGGGTTAAGGTTAAGAAAACGAAAAGGCTTACAGCTATAGGGACACTGACAGCAAGAAAGGCATGCCTAGGGGACAGCATCTTTTCCCCAACCTTACAGCCTTCATGTTTTCCGAATCGGAACTCGCCTCAGCCCAATGCTGTAGCTTAGGCTGCGCCTTGGGCTAGGTTTAGGGTTCGGGTTATGCCTAGGGTTAGGGTTCAGAAGACCACAAGGCCCAGATCTCCAGGGACAATGACAATGAGAGAGGCATGCCCAGGGGAGCACAATATTATCCCAAAACTTTAGCCTTCATTTTTCCTAATCGGAACTCGCCTCAGCCCAATGCTTAATCTTAGGCTGTTCCTCAGGTTAGGAGTAGGGTTAGGGTTTCACCTAGGGTTAGGGTTAAGAAAACCACAAGGCCAGATCTCCAGGGACATTGGCAGTGAGAAACGCACGCCAAGGGGAGGACCGCATTGTCCCAAACTTGTAGCCTTCATGTTTTCCTAACCGGAACTCATCTCAGCCCAATGTTCTGTCTTTGGCTGCACCTAGGGTTAGGGTTAGGGTTACGCCTAGGGTTAGGGTTCAGAAAACCACAAAGCCCTGAGCTCCAGGGACAATGACAATGAGAAAGGCAGGCCCAGGGGAGCACAGCATTACCCCAAAATTTTAGCCTTCCTATTTCCTAATCGGAAATCACCTCAGCCCAATGCTCTTTCTTTGGCTGTGCTTTGGGCTAGGGTTAGGGTTAGGGTTTCGCCTAGGGTTAGGGTTCAGAAAAACACAAGGCCCAGAGCTCCAGGGACATTGACTATGAGAAAGGCACGCCAAGGGGAGGACCGCATTGTCCCAAACTTGTAGCCTTCATGTTTTCCTAACCGGAACTCATCTCAGCCCAATGTTCTGTCTTTGGCTGCACCTAGGCTTAGGGTTAGGGTTCCGCCTAGGGTTAGGGTTCAGAAAACCACAAGGCCCAGAGCTCCAGGGACAATGACAATGAGAGAGGCATGCCCAGGGGAGCAGAACATTATCCCAAACTTCCAGCCTTCGTGTTTCCTAATTGGAACTCGCCCCAGCCCAATGCTGAATCTTAGGCTGTGCCTTGGGCTAGGGTTAGGGTTAGGGTTATGCCTAGGGTTAGGGTTCAGAAAACCACAAGGCCCAGAGCTCCATGGACACTGACAGTGAGAAAGGCATGCCCAGGAGAGCACAACATTCCCCCAAAACTTTAGCCTTCGTTTTTCCTAATCGGAACTCACCTCAGCCCAATGCTGAATGTTAGGCTGCGGCTAGGGTTAGGGTTAGGGTTCCGCCTAGGGTTAGGGTTCTGAAAACCACAAGGCCCGGAGCTCCAGGGACAATGACAATGAGAAAGGCATGCCCAGGGGAGCACAAATTATCCCAAATTTCCAGCCTTCGTGTTTCCTAATTGGAACTCGCCTCAGCCCAATGCTTAATCTTAGGCTGTTCCTCGGGTTAGGAATAGGGTTAGGGTTCCGCCTAGGGTTAGGGTTCAGAAAACCACAAGGCCCGGAGCTCCAGGGACAATGACAATGAGAAAGGCATGCCCAGGGGAGCACAACATTACCCCAAACTTCCAGCCTTCGTGTTTCCTAATTGGAACTCGATTCAGCCAAATGCTGAATCTTAGGCTGTGCCTTGGGCTAGGGTTAGGGTTAGGGTTATGCCTAGGGTTAGGGTTCAGAAAACCACAAGGCCCAGAGCTCCATGGACACTGACAGTGAGAAAGGCATGCCCAGGAGAGCACAACATTCCCCCAAAATTTTAGCCTTCGTTTTTCCTAATCGGAACTCACCTCAGCCCAATGCTGAATGTTAGGCTGCGGCTAGGGTTTGGGTTAGGGTTACGCCTAGGGTTAGGGTTCAGAAAACCACAAAGCCCTGAGCTCCAGGGACAATGACAATGAGGAAGGCAGGCCCAGGGGAGCACAGCATTACCCCAAAATTTTAGCCTTCCTATTTCCTAATCGGAAATCACCTCAGCCCAATGCTCTTTCTTTGGCTGTGCTTTGGGCTAGGGTTAGGGTTAGGGTTTCGCCTAGGGTTAGGGTTCAGAAAAACACAAGGCCCAGAGCTCCAGGGACATTGACTATGAGAAAGGCATGCCAAGGGGAGGACCGCATTGTCCCAAACTTGTAGCCTTCATGTTTTCCTAACCGGAACTCATCTCAGCCCAATGTTCTGTCTTTGGCTGCACCTAGGCTTAGGGTTAGGGTTCCGCCTAGGGTTAGGGTTCAGAAAACCACAAAGCCCTGAGCTCCAGGGACAATGACAATGAGAAAGGCATGCCCAGGGGAGCGCAGCACTGTCCTAATATTACAGCTTTCCTATTTGCCCCATTGGAACTCACCTCAGCCCAATGCTGTTAATTAGCCTGAACCTAGTACTAGGGTTAGGGTTCCACCTAGGGTTAAGGTTAAGAAAACGAAAAGGCTTACAGCTATAGGGACACTGACAGCAAGAAAGGCATGCCTAGGGGACAGCATCTTTTCCCCAACCTTACAGCCTTCATGTTTTCCGAATCGGAACTCGCCTCAGCCCAATGCTGTATCTTAGGCTGCGCCTTGGGCTAGGTTTAGGGTTCGGGTTATGCCTAGGGTTAGGGTTCAGAAGACCACAAGGCCCAGATCTCCAGGGACAATGACAATGAGAGAGGCATGCCCAGGGGAGCACAATATTATCCCAAAACTTTAGCCTTCATTTTTCCTAATCGGAACTCGCCTCAGCCCAATGCTTAATCTTAGGCTGTTCCTCAGGTTAGGAGTAGGGTTAGGGTTTCACCTAGGGTTAGGGTTAAGAAAACCACAAGGCCAGATCTCCAGGGACATTGGCAGTGAGAAACGCACGCCAAGGGGAGGACCGCATTGTCCCAAACTTGTAGCCTTCATGTTTTCCTAACCGGAACTCATCTCAGCCCAATGTTCTGTCTTTGGCTGCACCTAGGGTTAGGGTTAGGGTTACGCCTAGGGTTAGGGTTCAGAAAACCACAAAGCCCTGAGCTCCAGGGACGCTGACAATGAGAAAGGCATGCCAAGGGGATTGCATCTTTACCCCAACCTTGCAGTTGTCATGTTTTATAAATTGGAACTCACCTCAGCCCAATGCTCTATCTTAGGCTGTGCCTTGGGCTAGGGTTAGGGTTAGGGTTATGCCTAGGGTTAGGGTTCCGAAAACCACAAGGCCCAGAGCTCCAGGGACAATGACAATGAGAGAGGCATGCCCAGGGGAGCAGAACATTATCCCAAACTTCCAGCCTTCGTGTTTCCTAATTGGAACTCGCCCCAGCCCAATGCTGAATCTTAGGCTGTGCCTTGGGCTAGGGTTAGGGTTAGGGTTATGCCTAGGGTTAGGGTTCAGAAAACCACAAGGCCCAGAGCTCCATGGACACTGACAGTGAGAAAGGCATGCCCAGGAGAGCACAACATTCCCCCAAAACTTTAGCCTTCGTTTTTCCTAATCGGAACTCACCTCAGCCCAATGCTGAATGTTAGGCTGCGGCTAGGGTTAGGGTTAGGGTTACGCCTAGGGTTAGGGTTCAGAAAACCACAAAGCCCTGAGCTCCAGGGACAATGACAATGAGAAAGGCAGGCCCAGGGGAGCACAGCATTACCCCAAAATTTTAGCCTTCCTATTTCCTAATCGGAAATCACCTCAGCCCAATGCTCTTTCTTTGGCTGTGCTTTGGGCTAGGGTTAGGGTTAGGGTTTCGCCTAGGGTTAGGGTTCAGAAAAACACAAGGCCCAGAGCTCCAGGGACATTGACTATGAGAAAGGCATGCCAAGGGGAGGACCGCATTGTCCCAAACTTGTAGCCTTCATGTTTTCCTAACCGGAACTCATCTCAGCCCAATGTTCTGTCTTTGGCTGCACCTAGGCTTAGGGTTAGGGTTCCGCCTAGGGTTAGGGTTCAGAAAACCACAAGGCCCAGAGCTCCAGGGACAATGACAATGAGAGAGGCATGCCCAGGGGAGCAGAACATTATCCCAAACTTCCAGCCTTCGTGTTTCCTAATTGGAACTCGCCCCAGCCCAATACTGAATCTTAGGCTGTGCCTTGGGCTAGGGTTAGGGTTAGGGGTATGCCTAGGGTTAGGGTTCAGAAAACCACAAGGCCCAGAGCTCCATGGACACTGACAGTGAGAAAGGCATGCCCAGGAGAGCACAACATTCCCCCAAAACTTTAGCCTTCGTTTTTCCTAATCGGAACTCACCTCAGCCCAATGCTGAATGTTAGGCTGCGGCTAGGGTTAGGGTTAGGGTTCCGCCTAGGGTTAGGGTTCTGAAAACCACAAGGCCCGGAGCTCCCGGGACAATGACAATGAGAAAGGCATGCCCAGGGGAGCACAACATTATCCCAAATTTCCAGCCTTCGTTTTTCCTAATTGGAACTCGCCTCAGCCCAATGCTTAATCTTAGGCTGTTCCTCGGGTTAGGAATAGGGTTAGGGTTCCGCCTAGGGTTAGGGTTCAGAAAACCACAAGGCCCGGAGCTCCAGGGACAATGACAATGAGAAAGGCATGCCCAGGGGAGCACAACATTACCCCAAACTTCCAGCCTTCGTGTTTCCTAATTGGAACTCGATTCAGCCAAATGCTGAATCTTAGGCTGTGCCTTGGGCTAGGGTTAGGGTTAGGGTTATGCCTAGGGTTAGGGTTCAGAAAACCACAAGGCCCAGAGCTCCATGGACACTGACAGTGAGAAAGGCATGCCCAGGAGAGCACAACATTCCCCCAAAACTTTAGCCTTCATTTTTCCTAATCGGAACTCACCTCAGCCCAATGCTGAATGTTAGGCTGCGGCTAGGGTTAGGGTTAGGGTTACGCCTAGGGTTAGGGTTCAGAAAACCACAAAGCCCTGAGCTCCAGGGACAATGACAATGAGAAAGGCAGGCCCAGGGGAGCACAGCATTACCCCAAAATTTTAGCCTTCGTATTTCCTAATCGTAAATCACCTCAGCCCAATGCTCTTTCTTTGGCTGTGCTTTGGGCTAGGGTTAGGGTTAGGGTTTCGCCTAGGGTTAGGGTTCAGAAAAACACAAGGCCCAGAGCTCCAGGGACATTGACTATGAGAAAGGCATGCCAAGGGGAGGACCGCATTGTCCCAAACTTGTAGCCTTCATGTTTTCCTAACCGGAACTCATCTCAGCCCAATGATCTGTCTTTGGCTGCACCTAGGGTTAGGGTTAGGGTTACACCTAGGGTTAGGGTTCAGAAAACCACAAGGCCCTGAGCTTCAGAGACAATGACAATGAGAAAGGCATGCCCAGGGGAGCGCAGCACTGTCCTAATATTACAGCTTTCCTATTTGCCCCATTGGAACTCACCTCAGCCCAATGCTGTTAATTAGCCTGAACCTAGTACTAGGGTTAGGGTTCCACCTAGGGTTAAGGTTAAGAAAACGAAAAGGCTTACAGCTATAGGGACACTGACAGCAAGAAAGGCATGCCTAGGGGACAGCATCTTTTCCCCAACCTTACAGCCTTCATGTTTTCCGAATCGGAACTCGCCTCAGCCCAATGCTGTATCTTAGGCTGCGCCTTGGGCTAGGTTTAGGGTTCGGGTTATGCCTAGGGTTAGGGTTCAGAAGACCACAAGGCCCAGATCTCCAGGGACAATGACAATGAGAGAGGCATGCCCAGGGGAGCACAATATTATCCCAAAACTTTAGCCTTCATTTTTCCTAATCGGAACTCGCCTCAGCCCAATGCTTAATCTTAGGCTGTTCCTCAGGTTAGGAGTAGGGTTAGGGTTTCACCTAGGGTTAGGGTTAAGAAAACCACAAGGCCAGATCTCCAGGGACATTGGCAGTGAGAAACGCACGCCAAGGGGAGGACCGCATTGTCCCAAACTTGTAGCCTTCATGTTTTCCTAACCGGAACTCATCTCAGCCCAATGTTCTGTCTTTGGCTGCACCTAGGGTTAGGGTTAGGGTTACGCCTAGGGTTAGGGTTCAGAAAACCACAAAGCCCTGAGCTCCAGGGACAATGACAATGAGAAAGGCAGGCCCAGGGGAGCACAGCATTACCCCAAAATTTTAGCCTTCCTATTTCCTAATCGGAAATCACCTCAGCCCAATGCTCTTTCTTTGGCTGTGCTTTGGGCTAGGGTTAGGGTTAGGGTTTCGCCTAGGGTTAGGGTTCAGAAAAACACAAGGCCCAGAGCTCCAGGGACATTGACTATGAGAAAGGCACGCCAAGGGGAGGACCGCATTGTCCCAAACTTGTAGCCTTCATGTTTTCCTAACCGGAACTCATCTCAGCCCAATGTTCTGTCTTTGGCTGCACCTAGGCTTAGGGTTAGGGTTCCGCCTAGGGTTAGGGTTCAGAAAACCACAAGGCCCAGAGCTCCAGGGACAATGACAATGAGAGAGGCATGCCCAGGGGAGCAGAACATTATCCCAAACTTCCAGCCTTCGTGTTTCCTAATTGGAACTCGCCCCAGCCCAATGCTGAATCTTAGGCTGTGCCTTGGGCTAGGGTTAGGGTTAGGGTTATGCCTAGGGTTAGGGTTCAGAAAACCACAAGGCCCAGAGCTCCATGGACACTGACAGTGAGAAAGGCATGCCCAGGAGAGCACAACATTCCCCCAAAACTTTAGCCTTCGTTTTTCCTAATCGGAACTCACCTCAGCCCAATGCTGAATGTTAGGCTGCGGCTAGGGTTGGGGTTAGGGTTCCGCCTAGGGTTAGGGTTCTGAAAACCACAAGGCCCGGAGCTCCAGGGACAATGACAATGAGAAAGGCATGCCCAGGGGAGCACAAATTATCCCAAATTTCCAGCCTTCGTGTTTCCTAATTGGAACTCGCCTCAGCCCAATGCTTAATCTTAGGCTGTTCCTCGGGTTAGGAATAGGGTTAGGGTTCCGCCTAGGGTTAGGGTTCAGAAAACCACAAGGCCCGGAGCTCCAGGGACAATGACAATGAGAAAGGCATGCCCAGGGGAGCACAACATTACCCCAAACTTCCAGCCTTCGTGTTTCCTAATTGGAACTCGATTCAGCCAAATGCTGAATCTTAGGCTGTGCCTTGGGCTAGGGTTAGGGTTAGGGTTATGCCTAGGGTTAGGGTTCAGAAAACCACAAGGCCCAGAGCTCCATGGACACTGACAGTGAGAAAGGCATGCCCAGGAGAGCACAACATTCCCCCAAAATTTTAGCCTTCGTTTTTCCTAATCGGAACTCACCTCAGCCCAATGCTGAATGTTAGGCTGCGGCTAGGGTTTGGGTTAGGGTTACGCCTAGGGTTAGGGTTCAGAAAACCACAAAGCCCTGAGCTCCAGGGACAATGACAATGAGAAAGGCAGGCCCAGGGGAGCACAGCATTACCCCAAAATTTTAGCCTTCCTATTTCCTAATCGGAAATCACCTCAGCCCAATGCTCTTTCTTTGGCTGTGCTTTGGGCTAGGGTTAGGGTTAGGGTTTCGCCTAGGGTTAGGGTTCAGAAAAACACAAGGCCCAGAGCTCCAGGGACATTGACTATGAGAAAGGCATGCCAAGGGGAGGACCGCATTGTCCCAAACTTGTAGCCTTCATGTTTTCCTAACCGGAACTCATCTCAGCCCAATGTTCTGTCTTTGGCTGCACCTAGGCTTAGGGTTAGGGTTCCGCCTAGGGTTAGGGTTCAGAAAACCACAAGGCCCAGAGCTCCAGGGACAATGACAATGAGAGAGGCATGCCCAGGGGAGCAGAACATTATCCCAAACTTCCAGCCTTCGTGTTTCCTAATTGGAACTCGCCCCAGCCCAATACTGAATCTTAGGCTGTGCCTTGGGCTAGGGTTAGGGTTAGGGTTATGCCTAGGGTTAGGGTTCAGAAAACCACAAGGCCCAGAGCTCCATGGACACTGACAGTGAGAAAGGCATGCCCAGGAGAGCACAACATTCCCCCAAAACTTTAGCCTTCGTTTTTCCTAATCGGAACTCACCTCAGCCCAATGCTGAATGTTAGGCTGCGGCTAGGGTTAGGGTTAGGGTTACGCCTAGGGTTAGGGTTCAGAAAACCACAAAGCCCTGAGCTCCAGGGACAATGACAATGAGAAAGGCAGGCCCAGGGGAGCACAGCATTACCCCAAAATTTTAGCCTTCGTATTTCCTAATCGTAAATCACCTCAGCCCAATGCTCTTTCTTTGACTGTGCTTTGGGCTAGGGTTAGGGTTAGGGTTTCGCCTAGGGTTAGGGTTCAGAAAAACACAAGGCCCAGAGCTCCAGGGACATTGACTATGAGAAAGGCATGCCAAGGGGAGGACCGCATTGTCCCAAACTTGTAGCCTTCATGTTTTCCTAACCGGAACTCATCTCAGCCCAATGATCTGTCTTTGGCTGCACCTAGGGTTAGGGTTAGGGTTACACCTAGGGTTAGGGTTCAGAAAACCACAAGGCCCTGAGCTTCAGAGACAATGACAATGAGAAAGGCATGCCCAGGGGAGCGCAGCACTGTCCTAATATTACAGCTTTCCTATTTGCCCCATTGGAACTCACCTCAGCCCAATGCTGTTAATTAGCCTGAACCTAGTACTAGGGTTAGGGTTCCACCTAGGGTTAAGGTTAAGAAAACGAAAAGGCTTACAGCTATAGGGACACTGACAGCAAGAAAGGCATGCCTAGGGGACAGCATCTTTTCCCCAACCTTACAGCCTTCATGTTTTCCGAATCGGAACTCGCCTCAGCCCAATGCTGTATCTTAGGCTGCGCCTTGGGCTAGGTTTAGGGTTCGGGTTATGCCTAGGGTTAGGGTTCAGAAGACCACAAGGCCCAGATCTCCAGGGACAATGACAATGAGAGAGGCATGCCCAGGGGAGCACAATATTATCCCAAAACTTTAGCCTTCATTTTTCCTAATCGGAACTCGCCTCAGCCCAATGCTTAATCTTAGGCTGTTCCTCAGGTTAGGAGTAGGGTTAGGGTTTCACCTAGGGTTAGGGTTAAGAAAACCACAAGGCCAGATCTCCAGGGACATTGGCAGTGAGAAACGCACGCCAAGGGGAGGACCGCATTGTCCCAAACTTGTAGCCTTCATGTTTTCCTAACCGGAACTCATCTCAGCCCAATGTTCTGTCTTTGGCTGCACCTAGGGTTAGGGTTAGGGTTACGCCTAGGGTTAGGGTTCAGAAAACCACAAAGCCCTGAGCTCCAGGGACGCTGACAATGAGAAAGGCATGCCAAGGGGATTGCATCTTTACCCCAACCTTGCAGTTGTCATGTTTTATAAATTGGAACTCACCTCAGCCCAATGCTCTATCTTAGGCTGTGCCTTGGGCTAGGGTTAGGGTTAGGGTTATGCCTAGGGTTAGGGTTCCGAAAACCACAAGGCCCAGAGCTCCAGGGACAATGACAATGAGAGAGGCATGCCCAGGGGAGCAGAACATTATCCCAAACTTCCAGCCTTCGTGTTTCCTAATTGGAACTCGCCCCAGCCCAATGCTGAATCTTAGGCTGTGCCTTGGGCTAGGGTTAGGGTTAGGGTTATGCCTAGGGTTAGGGTTCAGAAAACCACAAGTCCCAGAGCTCCATGGACACTGACAGTGAGAAAGGCATGCCCAGGAGAGCACAACATTCCCCCAAAACTTTAGCCTTCGTTTTTCCTAATCGGAACTCACCTCAGCCCAATGCTGAATGTTAGGCTGCGGCTAGGGTTAGGGTTAGGGTTCCGCCTAGGGTTAGGGTTCTGAAAACCACAAGGCCCGGAGCTCCAGGGACAATGACAATGAGAAAGGCATGCCCAGGGGAGCACAAATTATCCCAAATTTCCAGCCTTCGTGTTTCCTAATTGGAACTCGCCTCAGCCCAATGCTTAATCTTAGGCTGTTCCTCGGGTTAGGAATAGGGTTAGGGTTCCGCCTAGGGTTAGGGTTCAGAAAACCACAAGGCCCGGAGCTCCAGGGACAATGACAATGAGAAAGGCATGCCCAGGGGAGCACAACATTACCCCAAACTTCCAGCCTTCGTGTTTCCTAATTGGAACTCGATTCAGCCAAATGCTGAATCTTAGGCTGTGCCTTGGGCTAGGGTTAGGGTTAGGGTTATGCCTAGGGTTAGGGTTCAGAAAACCACAAGGCCCAGAGCTCCATGGACACTGACAGTGAGAAAGGCATGCCCAGGAGAGCACAACATTCCCCCAAAACTTTAGCCTTCGTTTTTCCTAATCGGAACTCACCTCAGCCCAATGCTGAATGTTAGGCTGCGGCTAGGGTTTGGGTTAGGGTTACGCCTAGGGTTAGGGTTCAGAAAACCACAAAGCCCTGAGCTCCAGGGACAATGACAATGAGAAAGGCAGGCCCAGGGGAGCACAGCATTACCCCAAAATTTTAGCCTTCCTATTTCCTAATCGGAAATCACCTCAGCCCAATGCTCTTTCTTTGGCTGTGCTTTGGGCTAGGGTTAGGGTTAGGGTTTCGCCTAGGGTTAGGGTTCAGAAAAACACAAGGCCCAGAGCTCCAGGGACATTGACTATGAGAAAGGCATGCCAAGGGGAGGACCGCATTGTCCCAAACTTGTAGCCTTCATGTTTTCCTAACCGGAACTCATCTCAGCCCAATGTTCTGTCTTTGGCTGCACCTAGGCTTAGGGTTAGGGTTCCGCCTAGGGTTAGGGTTCAGAAAACCACAAGGCCCAGAGCTCCAGGGACAATGACAATGAGAGAGGCATGCCCAGGGGAGCAGAACATTATCCCAAACTTCCAGCCTTCGTGTTTCCTAATTGGAACTCGCCCCAGCCCAATACTGAATCTTAGGCTGTGCCTTGGGCTAGGGTTAGGGTTAGGGTTATGCCTAGGGTTAGGGTTCAGAAAACCACAAGGCCCAGAGCTCCATGGACACTGACAGTGAGAAAGGCATGCCCAGGAGAGCACAACATTCCCCCAAAACTTTAGCCTTCGTTTTTCCTAATCGGAACTCACCTCAGCCCAATGCTGAATGTTAGGCTGCGGCTAGGGTTAGGGTTAGGGTTACGCCTAGGGTTAGGGTTCAGAAAACCACAAAGCCCTGAGCTCCAGGGACAATGACAATGAGAAAGGCAGGCCCAGGGGAGCACAGCATTACCCCAAAATTTTAGCCTTCCTATTTCCTAATCGGAAATCACCTCAGCCCAATGCTCTTTCTTTGGCTGTGCTTTGGGCTAGGGTTAGGGTTAGGGTTTCGCCTAGGGTTAGGGTTCAGAAAAACACAAGGCCCAGAGCTCCAGGGACATTGACTATGAGAAAGGCATGCCAAGGGGAGGACCGCATTGTCCCAAACTTGTAGCCTTCATGTTTTCCTAACCGGAACTCATCTCAGCCCAATGATCTGTCTTTGGCTGCACCTAGGGTTAGGGTTAGGGTTACACCTAGGGTTAGGGTTCAGAAAACCACAAGGCCCTGAGCTTCAGAGACAATGACAATGAGAAAGGCATGCCCAGGGGAGCGCAGCACTGTCCTAATATTACAGCTTTCCTATTTGCCCCATTGGAACTCACCTCAGCCCAATGCTGTTAATTAGCCTGAACCTAGTACTAGGGTTAGGGTTCCACCTAGGGTTAAGGTTAAGAAAACGAAAAGGCTTACAGCTATAGGGACACTGACAGCAAGAAAGGCATGCCTAGGGGACAGCATCTTTTCCCCAACCTTACAGCCTTCATGTTTTCCGAATCGGAACTCGCCTCAGCCCAATGCTGTATCTTAGGCTGCGCCTTGGGCTAGGTTTAGGGTTCGGGTTATGCCTAGGGTTAGGGTTCAGAAGACCACAAGGCCCAGATCTCCAGGGACAATGACAATGAGAGAGGCATGCCCAGGGGAGCACAATATTATCCCAAAACTTTAGCCTTCATTTTTCCTAATCGGAACTCGCCTCAGCCCAATGCTTAATCTTAGGCTGTTCCTCAGGTTAGGAGTAGGGTTAGGGTTTCACCTAGGGTTAGGGTTAAGAAAACCACAAGGCCAGATCTCCAGGGACATTGGCAGTGAGAAACGCACGCCAAGGGGAGGACCGCATTGTCCCAAACTTGTAGCCTTCATGTTTTCCTAACCGGAACTCATCTCAGCCCAATGTTCTGTCTTTGGCTGCACCTAGGGTTAGGGTTAGGGTTACGCCTAGGGTTAGGGTTCAGAAAACCACAAAGCCCTGAGCTCCAGGGACGCTGACAATGAGAAAGGCATGCCAAGGGGATTGCATCTTTACCCCAACCTTGCAGTTGTCATGTTTTATAAATTGGAACTCACCTCAGCCCAATGCTCTATCTTAGGCTGTGCCTTGGGCTAGGGTTAGGGTTAGGGTTATGCCTAGGGTTAGGGTTCCGAAAACCACAAGGCCCAGAGCTCCAGGGACAATGACAATGAGAGAGGCATGCCCAGGGGAGCAGAACATTATCCCAAACTTCCAGCCTTCGTGTTTCCTAATTGGAACTCGCCCCAGCCCAATGCTGAATCTTAGGCTGTGCCTTGGGCTAGGGTTAGGGTTTGGGTTATGCCTAGGGTTAGGGTTCAGAAAACCACAAGTCCCAGAGCTCCATGGACACTGACAGTGAGAAAGGCATGCCCAGGAGAGCACAACATTCCCCCAAAACTTTAGCCTTCGTTTTTCCTAATCGGAACTCACCTCAGCCCAATGCTGAATGTTAGGCTGCGGCTAGGGTTAGGGTTAGGGTTACGCCTAGGGTTAGGGTTCAGAAAACCACAAAGCCCTGAGCTCCAGGGACAATGACAATGAGAAAGGCAGGCCCAGGGGAGCACAGCATTACCCCAAAATTTTAGCCTTCCTATTTCCTAATCGGAAATCACCTCAGCCCAATGCTCTTTCTTTGGCTGTGCTTTGGGCTAGGGTTAGGGTTAGGGTTTCGCCTAGGGTTAGGGTTCAGAAAAACACAAGGCCCAGAGCTCCAGGGACATTGACTATGAGAAAGGCATGCCAAGGGGAGGACCGCATTGTCCCAAACTTGTAGCCTTCATGTTTTCCTAACCGGAACTCATCTCAGCCCAATGTTCTGTCTTTGGCTGCACCTAGGCTTAGGGTTAGGGTTCCGCCTAGGGTTAGGGTTCAGAAAACCACAAGGCCCAGAGCTCCAGGGACAATGACAATGAGAGAGGCATGCCCAGGGGAGCAGAACATTATCCCAAACTTCCAGCCTTCGTGTTTCCTAATTGGAACTCGCCCCAGCCCAATACTGAATCTTAGGCTGTGCCTTGGGCTAGGGTTAGGGTTAGGGGTATGCCTAGGGTTAGGGTTCAGAAAACCACAAGGCCCAGAGCTCCATGGACACTGACAGTGAGAAAGGCATGCCCAGGAGAGCACAACATTCCCCCAAAACTTTAGCCTTCGTTTTTCCTAATCGGAACTCACCTCAGCCCAATGCTGAATGTTAGGCTGCGGCTAGGGTTAGGGTTAGGGTTCCGCCTAGGGTTAGGGTTCTGAAAACCACAAGGCCCGGAGCTCCCGGGACAATGACAATGAGAAAGGCATGCCCAGGGGAGCACAACATTATCCCAAATTTCCAGCCTTCGTTTTTCCTAATTGGAACTCGCCTCAGCCCAATGCTTAATCTTAGGCTGTTCCTCGGGTTAGGAATAGGGTTAGGGTTCCGCCTAGGGTTAGGGTTCAGAAAACCACAAGGCCCGGAGCTCCAGGGACAATGACAATGAGAAAGGCATGCCCAGGGGAGCACAACATTACCCCAAACTTCCAGCCTTCGTGTTTCCTAATTGGAACTCGATTCAGCCAAATGCTGAATCTTAGGCTGTGCCTTGGGCTAGGGTTAGGGTTAGGGTTATGCCTAGGGTTAGGGTTCAGAAAACCACAAGGCCCAGAGCTCCATGGACACTGACAGTGAGAAAGGCATGCCCAGGAGAGCACAACATTCCCCCAAAACTTTAGCCTTCATTTTTCCTAATCGGAACTCACCTCAGCCCAATGCTGAATGTTAGGCTGCGGCTAGGGTTAGGGTTAGGGTTACGCCTAGGGTTAGGGTTCAGAAAACCACAAAGCCCTGAGCTCCAGGGACAATGACAATGAGAAAGGCAGGCCCAGGGGAGCACAGCATTACCCCAAAATTTTAGCCTTCGTATTTCCTAATCGTAAATCACCTCAGCCCAATGCTCTTTCTTTGGCTGTGCTTTGGGCTAGGGTTAGGGTTAGGGTTTCGCCTAGGGTTAGGGTTCAGAAAAACACAAGGCCCAGAGCTCCAGGGACATTGACTATGAGAAAGGCATGCCAAGGGGAGGACCGCATTGTCCCAAACTTGTAGCCTTCATGTTTTCCTAACCGGAACTCATCTCAGCCCAATGATCTGTCTTTGGCTGCACCTAGGGTTAGGGTTAGGGTTACACCTAGGGTTAGGGTTCAGAAAACCACAAGGCCCTGAGCTTCAGAGACAATGACAATGAGAAAGGCATGCCCAGGGGAGCGCAGCACTGTCCTAATATTACAGCTTTCCTATTTGCCCCATTGGAACTCACCTCAGCCCAATGCTGTTAATTAGCCTGAACCTAGTACTAGGGTTAGGGTTCCACCTAGGGTTAAGGTTAAGAAAACGAAAAGGCTTACAGCTATAGGGACACTGACAGCAAGAAAGGCATGCCTAGGGGACAGCATCTTTTCCCCAACCTTACAGCCTTCATGTTTTCCGAATCGGAACTCGCCTCAGCCCAATGCTGTATCTTAGGCTGCGCCTTGGGCTAGGTTTAGGGTTCGGGTTATGCCTAGGGTTAGGGTTCAGAAGACCACAAGGCCCAGATCTCCAGGGACAATGACAATGAGAGAGGCATGCCCAGGGGAGCACAATATTATCCCAAAACTTTAGCCTTCATTTTTCCTAATCGGAACTCGCCTCAGCCCAATGCTTAATCTTAGGCTGTTCCTCAGGTTAGGAGTAGGGTTAGGGTTTCACCTAGGGTTAGGGTTAAGAAAACCACAAGGCCAGATCTCCAGGGACATTGGCAGTGAGAAACGCACGCCAAGGGGAGGACCGCATTGTCCCAAACTTGTAGCCTTCATGTTTTCCTAACCGGAACTCATCTCAGCCCAATGTTCTGTCTTTGGCTGCACCTAGGGTTAGGGTTAGGGTTACGCCTAGGGTTAGGGTTCAGAAAACCACAAAGCCCTGAGCTCCAGGGACAATGACAATGAGAAAGGCAGGCCCAGGGGAGCACAGCATTACCCCAAAATTTTAGCCTTCCTATTTCCTAATCGGAAATCACCTCAGCCCAATGCTCTTTCTTTGGCTGTGCTTTGGGCTAGGGTTAGGGTTAGGGTTTCGCCTAGGGTTAGGGTTCAGAAAAACACAAGGCCCAGAGCTCCAGGGACATTGACTATGAGAAAGGCATGCCAAGGGGAGGACCGCATTGTCCCAAACTTGTAGCCTTCATGTTTTCCTAACCGGAACTCATCTCAGCCCAATGTTCTGTCTTTGGCTGCACCTAGGCTTAGGGTTAGGGTTCCGCCTAGGGTTAGGGTTCAGAAAACCACAAGGCCCAGAGCTCCAGGGACAATGACAATGAGAGAGGCATGCCCAGGGGAGCAGAACATTATCCCAAACTTCCAGCCTTCGTGTTTCCTAATTGGAACTCGCCCCAGCCCAATACTGAATCTTAGGCTGTGCCTTGGGCTAGGGTTAGGGTTAGGGTTATGCCTAGGGTTAGGGTTCAGAAAACCACAAGGCCCAGAGCTCCATGGACACTGACAGTGAGAAAGGCATGCCCAGGAGAGCACAACATTCCCCCAAAACTTTAGCCTTCGTTTTTCCTAATCGGAACTCACCTCAGCCCAATGCTGAATGTTAGGCTGCGGCTAGGGTTAGGGTTAGGGTTACGCCTAGGGTTAGGGTTCAGAAAACCACAAAGCCCTGAGCTCCAGGGACAATGACAATGAGAAAGGCAGGCCCAGGGGAGCACAGCATTACCCCAAAATTTTAGCCTTCGTATTTCCTAATCGGAAATCACCTCAGCCCAATGCTCTTTCTTTGGCTGTGCTTTGGGCTAGGGTTAGGGTTAGGGTTTCGCCTAGGGTTAGGGTTCAGAAAAACACAAGGCCCAGAGCTCCAGGGACATTGACTATGAGAAAGGCATGCCAAGGGGAGGACCGCATTGTCCCAAACTTGTAGCCTTCATGTTTTCCTAACCGGAACTCATCTCAGCCCAATGTTCTGTCTTTGGCTGCACCTAGGCTTAGGGTTAGGGTTCCGCCTAGGGTTAGGGTTCAGAACACCACAAGGCCCAGAGCTCCAGGGACAATGACAATGAGAGAGGCATGCCCAGGGGAGCAGAACATTATCCCAAACTTCCAGCCTTCGTGTTTCCTAATTGGAACTCGCCCCAGCCCAATACTGAATCTTAGGCTGTGCCTTGGGCTAGGGTTAGGGTTAGGGTTATGCCTAGGGTTAGGGTTCAGAAAACCACAAGGCCCAGAGCTCCATGGACACTGACAGTGAGAAAGGCATGCCCAGGAGAGCACAACATTCCCCCAAAACTTTAGCCTTCGTTTTTCCTAATCGGAACTCACCTCAGCCCAATGCTGAATGTTAGGCTGCGGCTAGGGTTAGGGTTAGGGTTACGCCTAGGGTTAGGGTTCAGAAAACCACAAAGCCCTGAGCTCCAGGGACAATGACAATGAGAAAGGCAGGCCCAGGGGAGCACAGCATTACCCCAAAATTTTAGCCTTCGTATTTCCTAATCGTAAATCACCTCAGCCCAATGCTCTTTCTTTGGCTGTGCTTTGGGCTAGGGTTAGGGTTAGGGTTTCGCCTAGGGTTAGGGTTCAGAAAAACACAAGGCCCAGAGCTCCAGGGACATTGACTATGAGAAAGGCATGCCAAGGGGAGGACCGCATTGTCCCAAACTTGTAGCCTTCATGTTTTCCTAACCGGAACTCATCTCAGCCCAATGATCTGTCTTTGGCTGCACCTAGGGTTAGGGTTAGGGTTACACCTAGGGTTAGGGTTCAGAAAACCACAAGGCCCTGAGCTTCAGAGACAATGACAATGAGAAAGGCATGCCCAGGGGAGCGCAGCACTGTCCTAATATTACAGCTTTCCTATTTGCCCCATTGGAACTCACCTCAGCCCAATGCTGTTAATTAGCCTGAACCTAGTACTAGGGTTAGGGTTCCACCTAGGGTTAAGGTTAAGAAAACGAAAAGGCTTACAGCTATAGGGACACTGACAGCAAGAAAGGCATGCCTAGGGGACAGCATCTTTTCCCCAACCTTACAGCCTTCATGTTTTCCGAATCGGAACTCGCCTCAGCCCAATGCTGTATCTTAGGCTGCGCCTTGGGCTAGGTTTAGGGTTCGGGTTATGCCTAGGGTTAGGGTTCAGAAGACCACAAGGCCCAGATCTCCAGGGACAATGACAATGAGAGAGGCATGCCCAGGGGAGCACAATATTATCCCAAAACTTTAGCCTTCATTTTTCCTAATCGGAACTCGCCTCAGCCCAATGCTTAATCTTAGGCTGTTCCTCAGGTTAGGAGTAGGGTTAGGGTTTCACCTAGGGTTAGGGTTAAGAAAACCACAAGGCCAGATCTCCAGGGACATTGGCAGTGAGAAACGCACGCCAAGGGGAGGACCGCATTGTCCCAAACTTGTAGCCTTCATGTTTTCCTAACCGGAACTCATCTCAGCCCAATGTTCTGTCTTTGGCTGCACCTAGGGTTAGGGTTAGGGTTACGCCTAGGGTTAGGGTTCAGAAAACCACAAAGCCCTGAGCTCCAGGGACGCTGACAATGAGAAAGGCATGCCAAGGGGATTGCATCTTTACCCCAACCTTGCAGTTGTCATGTTTTATAAATTGGAACTCACCTCAGCCCAATGCTCTATCTTAGGCTGTGCCTTGGGCTAGGGTTAGGGTTAGGGTTATGCCTAGGGTTAGGGTTCCGAAAACCACAAGGCCCAGAGCTCCAGGGACAATGACAATGAGAGAGGCATGCCCAGGGGAGCAGAACATTATCCCAAACTTCCAGCCTTCGTGTTTCCTAATTGGAACTCGCCCCAGCCCAATGCTGAATCTTAGGCTGTGCCTTGGGCTAGGGTTAGGGTTTGGGTTATGCCTAGGGTTAGGGTTCAGAAAACCACAAGGCCCAGAGCTCCATGGACACTGACAGTGAGAAAGGCATGCCCAGGAGAGCACAACATTCCCCCAAAATTTTAGCCTTCGTTTTTCCTAATCGGAACTCACCTCAGCCCAATGCTGAATGTTAGGCTGCGGCTAGGGTTAGGGTTAGGGTTACGCCTAGGGTTAGGGTTCAGAAAACCACAAAGCCCTGAGCTCCAGGGACAATGACAATGAGAAAGGCAGGCCCAGGGGAGCACAGCATTACCCCAAAATTTTAGCCTTCCTATTTCCTAATCGGAAATCACCTCAGCCCAATGCTCTTTCTTTGGCTGTGCTTTGGGCTAGGGTTAGGGTTAGGGTTTCGCCTAGGGTTAGGGTTCAGAAAAACACAAGGCCCAGAGCTCCAGGGACATTGACTATGAGAAAGGCATGCCAAGGGGAGGACCGCATTGTCCCAAACTTGTAGCCTTCATGTTTTCCTAACCGGAACTCATCTCAGCCCAATGTTCTGTCTTTGGCTGCACCTAGGCTTAGGGTTAGGGTTCCGCCTAGGGTTAGGGTTCAGAAAACCACAAGGCCCAGAGCTCCAGGGACAATGACAATGAGAGAGGCATGCCCAGGGGAGCAGAACATTATCCCAAACTTCCAGCCTTCGTGTTTCCTAATTGGAACTCGCCCCAGCCCAATACTGAATCTTAGGCTGTGCCTTGGGCTAGGGTTAGGGTTAGGGTTATGCCTAGGGTTAGGGTTCAGAAAACCACAAGGCCCAGAGCTCCATGGACACTGACAGTGAGAAAGGCATGCCCAGGAGAGCACAACATTCCCCCAAAACTTTAGCCTTCGTTTTTCCTAATCGGAACTCACCTCAGCCCAATGCTGAATGTTAGGCTGCGGCTAGGGTTAGGGTTAGGGTTCCGCCTAGGGTTAGGGTTCTGAAAACCACAAGGCCCGGAGCTCCCGGGACAATGACAATGAGAAAGGCATGCCCAGGGGAGCACAACATTATCCCAAATTTCCAGCCTTCGTTTTTCCTAATTGGAACTCGCCTCAGCCCAATGCTTAATCTTAGGCTGTTCCTCGGGTTAGGAATAGGGTTAGGGTTCCGCCTAGGGTTAGGGTTCAGAAAACCACAAGGCCCGGAGCTCCAGGGACAATGACAATGAGAAAGGCATGCCCAGGGGAGCACAACATTACCCCAAACTTCCAGCCTTCGTGTTTCCTAATTGGAACTCGATTCAGCCAAATGCTGAATCTTAGGCTGTGCCTTGGGCTAGGGTTAGGGTTAGGGTTATGCCTAGGGTTAGGGTTCAGAAAACCACAAGGCCCAGAGCTCCATGGACACTGACAGTGAGAAAGGCATGCCCAGGAGAGCACAACATTCCCCCAAAACTTTAGCCTTCATTTTTCCTAATCGGAACTCACCTCAGCCCAATGCTGAATGTTAGGCTGCGGCTAGGGTTAGGGTTAGGGTTACGCCTAGGGTTAGGGTTCAGAAAACCACAAAGCCCTGAGCTCCAGGGACAATGACAATGAGAAAGGCAGGCCCAGGGGAGCACAGCATTACCCCAAAATTTTAGCCTTCGTATTTCCTAATCGTAAATCACCTCAGCCCAATGCTCTTTCTTTGGCTGTGCTTTGGGCTAGGGTTAGGGTTAGGGTTTCGCCTAGGGTTAGGGTTCAGAAAAACACAAGGCCCAGAGCTCCAGGGACATTGACTATGAGAAAGGCATGCCAAGGGGAGGACCGCATTGTCCCAAACTTGTAGCCTTCATGTTTTCCTAACCGGAACTCATCTCAGCCCAATGATCTGTCTTTGGCTGCACCTAGGGTTAGGGTTAGGGTTACACCTAGGGTTAGGGTTCAGAAAACCACAAGGCCCTGAGCTTCAGAGACAATGACAATGAGAAAGGCATGCCCAGGGGAGCGCAGCACTGTCCTAATATTACAGCTTTCCTATTTGCCCCATTGGAACTCACCTCAGCCCAATGCTGTTAATTAGCCTGAACCTAGTACTAGGGTTAGGGTTCCACCTAGGGTTAAGGTTAAGAAAACGAAAAGGCTTACAGCTATAGGGACACTGACAGCAAGAAAGGCATGCCTAGGGGACAGCATCTTTTCCCCAACCTTACAGCCTTCATGTTTTCCGAATCGGAACTCGCCTCAGCCCAATGCTGTATCTTAGGCTGCGCCTTGGGCTAGGTTTAGGGTTCGGGTTATGCCTAGGGTTAGGGTTCAGAAGACCACAAGGCCCAGATCTCCAGGGACAATGACAATGAGAGAGGCATGCCCAGGGGAGCACAATATTATCCCAAAACTTTAGCCTTCATTTTTCCTAATCGGAACTCGCCTCAGCCCAATGCTTAATCTTAGGCTGTTCCTCAGGTTAGGAGTAGGGTTAGGGTTTCACCTAGGGTTAGGGTTAAGAAAACCACAAGGCCAGATCTCCAGGGACATTGGCAGTGAGAAACGCACGCCAAGGGGAGGACCGCATTGTCCCAAACTTGTAGCCTTCATGTTTTCCTAACCGGAACTCATCTCAGCCCAATGTTCTGTCTTTGGCTGCACCTAGGGTTAGGGTTAGGGTTACGCCTAGGGTTAGGGTTCAGAAAACCACAAAGCCCTGAGCTCCAGGGACGCTGACAATGAGAAAGGCATGCCAAGGGGATTGCATCTTTACCCCAACCTTGCAGTTGTCATGTTTTATAAATTGGAACTCACCTCAGCCCAATGCTCTATCTTAGGCTGTGCCTTGGGCTAGGGTTAGGGTTAGGGTTATGCCTAGGGTTAGGGTTCCGAAAACCACAAGGCCCAGAGCTCCAGGGACAATGACAATGAGAGAGGCATGCCCAGGGGAGCAGAACATTATCCCAAACTTCCAGCCTTCGTGTTTCCTAATTGGAACTCGCCCCAGCCCAATGCTGAATCTTAGGCTGTGCCTTGGGCTAGGGTTAGGGTTAGGGTTATGCCTAGGGTTAGGGTTCAGAAAACCACAAGGCCCAGAGCTCCATGGACACTGACAGTGAGAAAGGCATGCCCAGGAGAGCACAACATTCCCCCAAAATTTTAGCCTTCGTTTTTCCTAATCGGAACTCACCTCAGCCCAATGCTGAATGTTAGGCTGCGGCTAGGGTTAGGGTTAGGGTTACGCCTAGGGTTAGGGTTCAGAAAACCACAAAGCCCTGAGCTCCAGGGACAATGACAATGAGAAAGGCAGGCCCAGGGGAGCACAGCATTACCCCAAAATTTTAGCCTTCCTATTTCCTAATCGGAAATCACCTCAGCCCAATGCTCTTTCTTTGGCTGTGCTTTGGGCTAGGGTTAGGGTTAGGGTTTCGCCTAGGGTTAGGGTTCAGAAAAACACAAGGCCCAGAGCTCCAGGGACATTGACTATGAGAAAGGCATGCCAAGGGGAGGACCGCATTGTCCCAAACTTGTAGCCTTCATGTTTTCCTAACCGGAACTCATCTCAGCCCAATGTTCTGTCTTTGGCTGCACCTAGGCTTAGGGTTAGGGTTCCGCCTAGGGTTAGGGTTCAGAAAACCACAAGGCCCAGAGCTCCAGGGACAATGACAATGAGAGAGGCATGCCCAGGGGAGCAGAACATTATCCCAAACTTCCAGCCTTCGTGTTTCCTAATTGGAACTCGCCCCAGCCCAATACTGAATCTTAGGCTGTGCCTTGGGCTAGGGTTAGGGTTAGGGTTATGCCTAGGGTTAGGGTTCAGAAAACCACAAGGCCCAGAGCTCCATGGACACTGACAGTGAGAAAGGCATGCCCAGGAGAGCACAACATTCCCCCAAAACTTTAGCCTTCGTTTTTCCTAATCGGAACTCACCTCAGCCCAATGCTGAATGTTAGGCTGCGGCTAGGGTTAGGGTTAGGGTTCCGCCTAGGGTTAGGGTTCTGAAAACCACAAGGCCCGGAGCTCCCGGGACAATGACAATGAGAAAGGCATGCCCAGGGGAGCACAACATTATCCCAAATTTCCAGCCTTCGTTTTTCCTAATTGGAACTCGCCTCAGCCCAATGCTTAATCTTAGGCTGTTCCTCGGGTTAGGAATAGGGTTAGGGTTCCGCCTAGGGTTAGGGTTCAGAAAACCACAAGGCCCGGAGCTCCAGGGACAATGACAATGAGAAAGGCATGCCCAGGGGAGCACAACATTACCCCAAACTTCCAGCCTTCGTGTTTCCTAATTGGAACTCGATTCAGCCAAATGCTGAATCTTAGGCTGTGCCTTGGGCTAGGGTTAGGGTTAGGGTTATGCCTAGGGTTAGGGTTCAGAAAACCACAAGGCCCAGAGCTCCATGGACACTGACAGTGAGAAAGGCATGCCCAGGAGAGCACAACATTCCCCCAAAACTTTAGCCTTCATTTTTCCTAATCGGAACTCACCTCAGCCCAATGCTGAATGTTAGGCTGCGGCTAGGGTTAGGGTTAGGGTTACGCCTAGGGTTAGGGTTCAGAAAACCACAAAGCCCTGAGCTCCAGGGACAATGACAATGAGAAAGGCAGGCCCAGGGGAGCACAGCATTACCCCAAAATTTTAGCCTTCCTATTTCCTAATCGGAAATCACCTCAGCCCAATGCTCTTTCTTTGGCTGTGCTTTGGGCTAGGGTTAGGGTTAGGGTTTCGCCTAGGGTTAGGGTTCAGAAAAACACAAGGCCCAGAGCTCCAGGGACATTGACTATGAGAAAGGCATGCCAAGGGGAGGACCGCATTGTCCCAAACTTGTAGCCTTCATGTTTTCCTAACCGGAACTCATCTCAGCCCAATGATCTGTCTTTGGCTGCACCTAGGGTTAGGGTTAGGGTTACACCTAGGGTTAGGGTTCAGAAAACCACAAGGCCCTGAGCTTCAGAGACAATGACAATGAGAAAGGCATGCCCAGGGGAGCGCAGCACTGTCCTAATATTACAGCTTTCCTATTTGCCCCATTGGAACTCACCTCAGCCCAATGCTGTTAATTAGCCTGAACCTAGTACTAGGGTTAGGGTTCCACCTAGGGTTAAGGTTAAGAAAACGAAAAGGCTTACAGCTATAGGGACACTGACAGCAAGAAAGGCATGCCTAGGGGACAGCATCTTTTCCCCAACCTTACAGCCTTCATGTTTTCCGAATCGGAACTCGCCTCAGCCCAATGCTGTATCTTAGGCTGCGCCTTGGGCTAGGTTTAGGGTTCGGGTTATGCCTAGGGTTAGGGTTCAGAAGACCACAAGGCCCAGATCTCCAGGGACAATGACAATGAGAGAGGCATGCCCAGGGGAGCACAATATTATCCCAAAACTTTAGCCTTCATTTTTCCTAATCGGAACTCGCCTCAGCCCAATGCTTAATCTTAGGCTGTTCCTCAGGTTAGGAGTAGGGTTAGGGTTTCACCTAGGGTTAGGGTTAAGAAAACCACAAGGCCAGATCTCCAGGGACATTGGCAGTGAGAAACGCACGCCAAGGGGAGGACCGCATTGTCCCAAACTTGTAGCCTTCATGTTTTCCTAACCGGAACTCATCTCAGCCCAATGTTCTGTCTTTGGCTGCACCTAGGGTTAGGGTTAGGGTTACGCCTAGGGTTAGGGTTCAGAAAACCACAAAGCCCTGAGCTCCAGGGACAATGACAATGAGAAAGGCAGGCCCAGGGGAGCACAGCATTACCCCAAAATTTTAGCCTTCCTATTTCCTAATCGGAAATCACCTCAGCCCAATGCTCTTTCTTTGGCTGTGCTTTGGGCTAGGGTTAGGGTTAGGGTTTCGCCTAGGGTTAGGGTTCAGAAAAACACAAGGCCCAGAGCTCCAGGGACATTGACTATGAGAAAGGCACGCCAAGGGGAGGACCGCATTGTCCCAAACTTGTAGCCTTCATGTTTTCCTAACCGGAACTCATCTCAGCCCAATGTTCTGTCTTTGGCTGCACCTAGGCTTAGGGTTAGGGTTCCGCCTAGGGTTAGGGTTCAGAAAACCACAAGGCCCAGAGCTCCAGGGACAATGACAATGAGAGAGGCATGCCCAGGGGAGCAGAACATTATCCCAAACTTCCAGCCTTCGTGTTTCCTAATTGGAACTCGCCCCAGCCCAATGCTGAATCTTAGGCTGTGCCTTGGGCTAGGGTTAGGGTTAGGGTTATGCCTAGGGTTAGGGTTCAGAAAACCACAAGGCCCAGAGCTCCATGGACACTGACAGTGAGAAAGGCATGCCCAGGAGAGCACAACATTCCCCCAAAACTTTAGCCTTCGTTTTTCCTAATCGGAACTCACCTCAGCCCAATGCTGAATGTTAGGCTGCGGCTAGGGTTAGGGTTAGGGTTCCGCCTAGGGTTAGGGTTCTGAAAACCACAAGGCCCGGAGCTCCAGGGACAATGACAATGAGAAAGGCATGCCCAGGGGAGCACAAATTATCCCAAATTTCCAGCCTTCGTGTTTCCTAATTGGAACTCGCCTCAGCCCAATGCTTAATCTTAGGCTGTTCCTCGGGTTAGGAATAGGGTTAGGGTTCCGCCTAGGGTTAGGGTTCAGAAAACCACAAGGCCCGGAGCTCCAGGGACAATGACAATGAGAAAGGCATGCCCAGGGGAGCACAACATTACCCCAAACTTCCAGCCTTCGTGTTTCCTAATTGGAACTCGATTCAGCCAAATGCTGAATCTTAGGCTGTGCCTTGGGCTAGGGTTAGGGTTAGGGTTATGCCTAGGGTTAGGGTTCAGAAAACCACAAGGCCCAGAGCTCCATGGACACTGACAGTGAGAAAGGCATGCCCAGGAGAGCACAACATTCCCCCAAAATTTTAGCCTTCGTTTTTCCTAATCGGAACTCACCTCAGCCCAATGCTGAATGTTAGGCTGCGGCTAGGGTTTGGGTTAGGGTTACGCCTAGGGTTAGGGTTCAGAAAACCACAAAGCCCTGAGCTCCAGGGACAATGACAATGAGAAAGGCAGGCCCAGGGGAGCACAGCATTACCCCAAAATTTTAGCCTTCCTATTTCCTAATCGGAAATCACCTCAGCCCAATGCTCTTTCTTTGGCTGTGCTTTGGGCTAGGGTTAGGGTTAGGGTTTCGCCTAGGGTTAGGGTTCAGAAAAACACAAGGCCCAGAGCTCCAGGGACATTGACTATGAGAAAGGCATGCCAAGGGGAGGACCGCATTGTCCCAAACTTGTAGCCTTCATGTTTTCCTAACCGGAACTCATCTCAGCCCAATGTTCTGTCTTTGGCTGCACCTAGGCTTAGGGTTAGGGTTCCGCCTAGGGTTAGGGTTCAGAAAACCACAAAGCCCTGAGCTCCAGGGACAATGACAATGAGAAAGGCATGCCCAGGGGAGCGCAGCACTGTCCTAATATTACAGCTTTCCTATTTGCCCCATTGGAACTCACCTCAGCCCAATGCTGTTAATTAGCCTGAACCTAGTACTAGGGTTAGGGTTCCACCTAGGGTTAAGGTTAAGAAAACGAAAAGGCTTACAGCTATAGGGACACTGACAGCAAGAAAGGCATGCCTAGGGGACAGCATCTTTTCCCCAACCTTACAGCCTTCATGTTTTCCGAATCGGAACTCGCCTCAGCCCAATGCTGTATCTTAGGCTGCGCCTTGGGCTAGGTTTAGGGTTCGGGTTATGCCTAGGGTTAGGGTTCAGAAGACCACAAGGCCCAGATCTCCAGGGACAATGACAATGAGAGAGGCATGCCCAGGGGAGCACAATATTATCCCAAAACTTTAGCCTTCATTTTTCCTAATCGGAACTCGCCTCAGCCCAATGCTTAATCTTAGGCTGTTCCTCAGGTTAGGAGTAGGGTTAGGGTTTCACCTAGGGTTAGGGTTAAGAAAACCACAAGGCCAGATCTCCAGGGACATTGGCAGTGAGAAACGCACGCCAAGGGGAGGACCGCATTGTCCCAAACTTGTAGCCTTCATGTTTTCCTAACCGGAACTCATCTCAGCCCAATGTTCTGTCTTTGGCTGCACCTAGGCTTAGGGTTAGGGTTACGCCTAGGGTTAGGGTTCAGAAAACCACAAAGCCCTGAGCTCCAGGGACGCTGACAATGAGAAAGGCATGCCAAGGGGATTGCATCTTTACCCCAACCTTGCAGTTGTCATGTTTTATAAATTGGAACTCACCTCAGCCCAATGCTCTATCTTAGGCTGTGCCTTGGGCTAGGGTTAGGGTTAGGGTTATGCCTAGGGTTAGGGTTCCGAAAACCACAAGGCCCAGAGCTCCAGGGACAATGACAATGAGAGAGGCATGCCCAGGGGAGCAGAACATTATCCCAAACTTCCAGCCTTCGTGTTTCCTAATTGGAACTCGCCCCAGCCCAATGCTGAATCTTAGGCTGTGCCTTGGGCTAGGGTTAGGGTTAGGGTTATGCCTAGGGTTAGGGTTCAGAAAACCACAAGTCCCAGAGCTCCATGGACACTGACAGTGAGAAAGGCATGCCCAGGAGAGCACAACATTCCCCCAAAACTTTAGCCTTCGTTTTTCCTAATCGGAACTCACCTCAGCCCAATGCTGAATGTTAGGCTGCGGCTAGGGTTAGGGTTAGGGTTACGCCTAGGGTTAGGGTTCAGAAAACCACAAAGCCCTGAGCTCCAGGGACAATGACAATGAGAAAGGCATGCCCAGGGGAGCACAGCATTACCCCAAAATTTTAGCCTTCCTATTTCCTAATCGGAAATCACCTCAGCCCAATGCTCTTTCTTTGGCTGTGCTTTGGGCTAGGGTTAGGGTTAGGGTTTCGCCTAGGGTTAGGGTTCAGAAAAACACAAGGCCCAGAGCTCCAGGGACATTGACTATGAGAAAGGCATGCCAAGGGGAGGACCGCATTGTCCCAAACTTGTAGCCTTCATGTTTTCCTAACCGGAACTCATCTCAGCCCAATGTTCTGTCTTTGGCTGCACCTAGGCTTAGGGTTAGGGTTCCGCCTAGGGTTAGGGTTCAGAAAACCACAAGGCCCAGAGCTCCAGGGACAATGACAATGAGAGAGGCATGCCCAGGGGAGCAGAACATTATCCCAAACTTCCAGCCTTCGTGTTTCCTAATTGGAACTCGCCCCAGCCCAATACTGAATCTTAGGCTGTGCCTTGGGCTAGGGTTAGGGTTAGGGGTATGCCTAGGGTTAGGGTTCAGAAAACCACAAGGCCCAGAGCTCCATGGACACTGACAGTGAGAAAGGCATGCCCAGGAGAGCACAACATTCCCCCAAAACTTTAGCCTTCGTTTTTCCTAATCGGAACTCACCTCAGCCCAATGCTGAATGTTAGGCTGCGGCTAGGGTTAGGGTTAGGGTTCCGCCTAGGGTTAGGGTTCTGAAAACCACAAGGCCCGGAGCTCCCGGGACAATGACAATGAGAAAGGCATGCCCAGGGGAGCACAACATTATCCCAAATTTCCAGCCTTCGTTTTTCCTAATTGGAACTCGCCTCAGCCCAATGCTTAATCTTAGGCTGTTCCTCGGGTTAGGAATAGGGTTAGGGTTCCGCCTAGGGTTAGGGTTCAGAAAACCACAAGGCCCGGAGCTCCAGGGACAATGACAATGAGAAAGGCATGCCCAGGGGAGCACAACATTACCCCAAACTTCCAGCCTTCGTGTTTCCTAATTGGAACTCGATTCAGCCAAATGCTGAATCTTAGGCTGTGCCTTGGGCTAGGGTTAGGGTTAGGGTTATGCCTAGGGTTAGGGTTCAGAAAACCACAAGGCCCAGAGCTCCATGGACACTGACAGTGAGAAAGGCATGCCCAGGAGAGCACAACATTCCCCCAAAACTTTAGCCTTCATTTTTCCTAATCGGAACTCACCTCAGCCCAATGCTGAATGTTAGGCTGCGGCTAGGGTTAGGGTTAGGGTTACGCCTAGGGTTAGGGTTCAGAAAACCACAAAGCCCTGAGCTCCAGGGACAATGACAATGAGAAAGGCAGGCCCAGGGGAGCACAGCATTACCCCAAAATTTTAGCCTTCCTATTTCCTAATCGTAAATCACCTCAGCCCAATGCTCTTTCTTTGGCTGTGCTTTGGGCTAGGGTTAGGGTTAGGGTTTCGCCTAGGGTTAGGGTTCAGAAAAACACAAGGCCCAGAGCTCCAGGGACATTGACTATGAGAAAGGCATGCCAAGGGGAGGACCGCATTGTCCCAAACTTGTAGCCTTCATGTTTTCCTAACCGGAACTCATCTCAGCCCAATGATCTGTCTTTGGCTGCACCTAGGGTTAGGGTTAGGGTTACACCTAGGGTTAGGGTTCAGAAAACCACAAGGCCCTGAGCTTCAGAGACAATGACAATGAGAAAGGCATGCCCAGGGGAGCGCAGCACTGTCCTAATATTACAGCTTTCCTATTTGCCCCATTGGAACTCACCTCAGCCCAATGCTGTTAATTAGCCTGAACCTAGTACTAGGGTTAGGGTTCCACCTAGGGTTAAGGTTAAGAAAACGAAAAGGCTTACAGCTATAGGGACACTGACAGCAAGAAAGGCATGCCTAGGGGACAGCATCTTTTCCCCAACCTTACAGCCTTCATGTTTTCCGAATCGGAACTCGCCTCAGCCCAATGCTGTATCTTAGGCTGCGCCTTGGGCTAGGTTTAGGGTTCGGGTTATGCCTAGGGTTAGGGTTCAGAAGACCACAAGGCCCAGATCTCCAGGGACAATGACAATGAGAGAGGCATGCCCAGGGGAGCACAATATTATCCCAAAACTTTAGCCTTCATTTTTCCTAATCGGAACTCGCCTCAGCCCAATGCTTAATCTTAGGCTGTTCCTCAGGTTAGGAGTAGGGTTAGGGTTTCACCTAGGGTTAGGGTTAAGAAAACCACAAGGCCAGATCTCCAGGGACATTGGCAGTGAGAAACGCACGCCAAGGGGAGGACCGCATTGTCCCAAACTTGTAGCCTTCATGTTTTCCTAACCGGAACTCATCTCAGCCCAATGTTCTGTCTTTGGCTGCACCTAGGCTTAGGGTTAGGGTTACGCCTAGGGTTAGGGTTCAGAAAACCACAAAGCCCTGAGCTCCAGGGACAATGACAATGAGAAAGGCAGGCCCAGGGGAGCACAGCATTACCCCAAAATTTTAGCCTTCCTATTTCCTAATCGGAAATCACCTCAGCCCAATGCTCTTTCTTTGGCTGTGCTTTGGGCTAGGGTTAGGGTTAGGGTTTCGCCTAGGGTTAGGGTTCAGAAAAACACAAGGCCCAGAGCTCCAGGGACATTGACTATGAGAAAGGCACGCCAAGGGGAGGACCGCATTGTCCCAAACTTGTAGCCTTCATGTTTTCCTAACCGGAACTCATCTCAGCCCAATGTTCTGTCTTTGGCTGCACCTAGGCTTAGGGTTAGGGTTCCGCCTAGGGTTAGGGTTCAGAAAACCACAAGGCCCAGAGCTCCAGGGACAATGACAATGAGAGAGGCATGCCCAGGGGAGCAGAACATTATCCCAAACTTCCAGCCTTCGTGTTTCCTAATTGGAACTCGCCCCAGCCCAATGCTGAATCTTAGGCTGTGCCTTGGGCTAGGGTTAGGGTTAGGGTTATGCCTAGGGTTAGGGTTCAGAAAACCACAAGGCCCAGAGCTCCATGGACACTGACAGTGAGAAAGGCATGCCCAGGAGAGCACAACATTCCCCCAAAACTTTAGCCTTCGTTTTTCCTAATCGGAACTCACCTCAGCCCAATGCTGAATGTTAGGCTGCGGCTAGGGTTAGGGTTAGGGTTCCGCCTAGGGTTAGGGTTCTGAAAACCACAAGGCCCGGAGCTCCAGGGACAATGACAATGAGAAAGGCATGCCCAGGGGAGCACAAATTATCCCAAATTTCCAGCCTTCGTGTTTCCTAATTGGAACTCGCCTCAGCCCAATGCTTAATCTTAGGCTGTTCCTCGGGTTAGGAATAGGGTTAGGGTTCCGCCTAGGGTTAGGGTTCAGAAAACCACAAGGCCCGGAGCTCCAGGGACAATGACAATGAGAAAGGCATGCCCAGGGGAGCACAACATTACCCCAAACTTCCAGCCTTCGTGTTTCCTAATTGGAACTCGATTCAGCCAAATGCTGAATCTTAGGCTGTGCCTTGGGCTAGGGTTAGGGTTAGGGTTATGCCTAGGGTTAGGGTTCAGAAAACCACAAGGCCCAGAGCTCCATGGACACTGACAGTGAGAAAGGCATGCCCAGGAGAGCACAACATTCCCCCAAAATTTTAGCCTTCGTTTTTCCTAATCGGAACTCACCTCAGCCCAATGCTGAATGTTAGGCTGCGGCTAGGGTTTGGGTTAGGGTTACGCCTAGGGTTAGGGTTCAGAAAACCACAAAGCCCTGAGCTCCAGGGACAATGACAATGAGAAAGGCAGGCCCAGGGGAGCACAGCATTACCCCAAAATTTTAGCCTTCCTATTTCCTAATCGGAAATCACCTCAGCCCAATGCTCTTTCTTTGGCTGTGCTTTGGGCTAGGGTTAGGGTTAGGGTTTCGCCTAGGGTTAGGGTTCAGAAAAACACAAGGCCCAGAGCTCCAGGGACATTGACTATGAGAAAGGCATGCCAAGGGGAGGACCGCATTGTCCCAAACTTGTAGCCTTCATGTTTTCCTAACCGGAACTCATCTCAGCCCAATGTTCTGTCTTTGGCTGCACCTAGGCTTAGGGTTAGGGTTCCGCCTAGGGTTAGGGTTCAGAAAACCACAAAGCCCTGAGCTCCAGGGACAATGACAATGAGAAAGGCATGCCCAGGGGAGCGCAGCACTGTCCTAATATTACAGCTTTCCTATTTGCCCCATTGGAACTCACCTCAGCCCAATGCTGTTAATTAGCCTGAACCTAGTACTAGGGTTAGGGTTCCACCTAGGGTTAAGGTTAAGAAAACGAAAAGGCTTACAGCTATAGGGACACTGACAGCAAGAAAGGCATGCCTAGGGGACAGCATCTTTTCCCCAACCTTACAGCCTTCATGTTTTCCGAATCGGAACTCGCCTCAGCCCAATGCTGTATCTTAGGCTGCGCCTTGGGCTAGGTTTAGGGTTCGGGTTATGCCTAGGGTTAGGGTTCAGAAGACCACAAGGCCCAGATCTCCAGGGACAATGACAATGAGAGAGGCATGCCCAGGGGAGCACAATATTATCCCAAAACTTTAGCCTTCATTTTTCCTAATCGGAACTCGCCTCAGCCCAATGCTTAATCTTAGGCTGTTCCTCAGGTTAGGAGTAGGGTTAGGGTTTCACCTAGGGTTAGGGTTAAGAAAACCACAAGGCCAGATCTCCAGGGACATTGGCAGTGAGAAACGCACGCCAAGGGGAGGACCGCATTGTCCCAAACTTGTAGCCTTCATGTTTTCCTAACCGGAACTCATCTCAGCCCAATGTTCTGTCTTTGGCTGCACCTAGGGTTAGGGTTAGGGTTACGCCTAGGGTTAGGGTTCAGAAAACCACAAAGCCCTGAGCTCCAGGGACGCTGACAATGAGAAAGGCATGCCAAGGGGATTGCATCTTTACCCCAACCTTGCAGTTGTCATGTTTTATAAATTGGAACTCACCTCAGCCCAATGCTCTATCTTAGGCTGTGCCTTGGGCTAGGGTTAGGGTTAGGGTTATGCCTAGGGTTAGGGTTCCGAAAACCACAAGGCCCAGAGCTCCAGGGACAATGACAATGAGAGAGGCATGCCCAGGGGAGCAGAACATTATCCCAAACTTCCAGCCTTCGTGTTTCCTAATTGGAACTCGCCCCAGCCCAATGCTGAATCTTAGGCTGTGCCTTGGGCTAGGGTTAGGGTTAGGGTTATGCCTAGGGTTAGGGTTCAGAAAACCACAAGGCCCAGAGCTCCATGGACACTGACAGTGAGAAAGGCATGCCCAGGAGAGCACAACATTCCCCCAAAACTTTAGCCTTCGTTTTTCCTAATCGGAACTCACCTCAGCCCAATGCTGAATGTTAGGCTGCGGCTAGGGTTAGGGTTAGGGTTACGCCTAGGGTTAGGGTTCAGAAAACCACAAAGCCCTGAGCTCCAGGGACAATGACAATGAGAAAGGCAGGCCCAGGGGAGCACAGCATTACCCCAAAATTTTAGCCTTCCTATTTCCTAATCGGAAATCACCTCAGCCCAATGCTCTTTCTTTGGCTGTGCTTTGGGCTAGGGTTAGGGTTAGGGTTTCGCCTAGGGTTAGGGTTCAGAAAAACACAAGGCCCAGAGCTCCAGGGACATTGACTATGAGAAAGGCATGCCAAGGGGAGGACCGCATTGTCCCAAACTTGTAGCCTTCATGTTTTCCTAACCGGAACTCATCTCAGCCCAATGTTCTGTCTTTGGCTGCACCTAGGCTTAGGGTTAGGGTTCCGCCTAGGGTTAGGGTTCAGAAAACCACAAGGCCCAGAGCTCCAGGGACAATGACAATGAGAGAGGCATGCCCAGGGGAGCAGAACATTATCCCAAACTTCCAGCCTTCGTGTTTCCTAATTGGAACTCGCCCCAGCCCAATACTGAATCTTAGGCTGTGCCTTGGGCTAGGGTTAGGGTTAGGGGTATGCCTAGGGTTAGGGTTCAGAAAACCACAAGGCCCAGAGCTCCATGGACACTGACAGTGAGAAAGGCATGCCCAGGAGAGCACAACATTCCCCCAAAACTTTAGCCTTCGTTTTTCCTAATCGGAACTCACCTCAGCCCAATGCTGAATGTTAGGCTGCGGCTAGGGTTAGGGTTAGGGTTCCGCCTAGGGTTAGGGTTCTGAAAACCACAAGGCCCGGAGCTCCCGGGACAATGACAATGAGAAAGGCATGCCCAGGGGAGCACAACATTATCCCAAATTTCCAGCCTTCGTTTTTCCTAATTGGAACTCGCCTCAGCCCAATGCTTAATCTTAGGCTGTTCCTCGGGTTAGGAATAGGGTTAGGGTTCTGCCTAGGGTTAGGGTTCAGAAAACCACAAGGCCCGGAGCTCCAGGGACAATGACAATGAGAAAGGCATGCCCAGGGGAGCACAACATTACCCCAAACTTCCAGCCTTCGTGTTTCCTAATTGGAACTCGATTCAGCCAAATGCTGAATCTTAGGCTGTGCCTTGGGCTAGGGTTAGGGTTAGGGTTATGCCTAGGGTTAGGGTTCAGAAAACCACAAGGCCCAGAGCTCCATGGACACTGACAGTGAGAAAGGCATGCCCAGGAGAGCACAACATTCCCCCAAAACTTTAGCCTTCATTTTTCCTAATCGGAACTCACCTCAGCCCAATGCTGAATGTTAGGCTGCGGCTAGGGTTAGGGTTAGGGTTACGCCTAGGGTTAGGGTTCAGAAAACCACAAAGCCCTGAGCTCCAGGGACAATGACAATGAGAAAGGCAGGCCCAGGGGAGCACAGCATTACCCCAAAATTTTAGCCTTCCTATTTCCTAATCGGAAATCACCTCAGCCC
The DNA here is from genome assembly GCF_041296385.1 of Aphelocoma coerulescens. NCBI lineage: Eukaryota > Metazoa > Chordata > Aves > Passeriformes > Corvidae > Aphelocoma > Aphelocoma coerulescens. The sequence goes on along the minus strand of NC_091015.1, from coordinate 96,560,133 downwards.
AATGCTCTTTCTTTGGCTGTGCTTTGGGCTAGGGTTAGGGTTAGGGTTTCGCCTAGGGTTAGGGTTCAGAAAAACACAAGGCCCAGAGCTCCAGGGACATTGACTATGAGAAAGGCATGCCAAGGGGAGGACCGCATTGTCCCAAACTTGTAGCCTTCATGTTTTCCTAACCGGAACTCATCTCAGCCCAATGATCTGTCTTTGGCTGCACCTAGGGTTAGGGTTAGGGTTACACCTAGGGTTAGGGTTCAGAAAACCACAAGGCCCTGAGCTTCAGAGACAATGACAATGAGAAAGGCATGCCCAGGGGAGCGCAGCACTGTCCTAATATTACAGCTTTCCTATTTGCCCCATTGGAACTCACCTCAGCCCAATGCTGTTAATTAGCCTGAACCTAGTACTAGGGTTAGGGTTCCACCTAGGGTTAAGGTTAAGAAAACGAAAAGGCTTACAGCTATAGGGACACTGACAGCAAGAAAGGCATGCCTAGGGGACAGCATCTTTTCCCCAACCTTACAGCCTTCATGTTTTCCGAATCGGAACTCGCCTCAGCCCAATGCTGTATCTTAGGCTGCGCCTTGGGCTAGGTTTAGGGTTCGGGTTATGCCTAGGGTTAGGGTTCAGAAGACCACAAGGCCCAGATCTCCAGGGACAATGACAATGAGAGAGGCATGCCCAGGGGAGCACAATATTATCCCAAAACTTTAGCCTTCATTTTTCCTAATCGGAACTCGCCTCAGCCCAATGCTTAATCTTAGGCTGTTCCTCAGGTTAGGAGTAGGGTTAGGGTTTCACCTAGGGTTAGGGTTAAGAAAACCACAAGGCCAGATCTCCAGGGACATTGGCAGTGAGAAACGCACGCCAAGGGGAGGACCGCATTGTCCCAAACTTGTAGCCTTCATGTTTTCCTAACCGGAACTCATCTCAGCCCAATGTTCTGTCTTTGGCTGCACCTAGGGTTAGGGTTAGGGTTACGCCTAGGGTTAGGGTTCAGAAAACCACAAAGCCCTGAGCTCCAGGGACAATGACAATGAGAAAGGCAGGCCCAGGGGAGCACAGCATTACCCCAAAATTTTAGCCTTCCTATTTCCTAATCGGAAATCACCTCAGCCCAATGCTCTTTCTTTGGCTGTGCTTTGGGCTAGGGTTAGGGTTAGGGTTTCGCCTAGGGTTAGGGTTCAGAAAAACACAAGGCCCAGAGCTCCAGGGACATTGACTATGAGAAAGGCATGCCAAGGGGAGGACCGCATTGTCCCAAACTTGTAGCCTTCATGTTTTCCTAACCGGAACTCATCTCAGCCCAATGTTCTGTCTTTGGCTGCACCTAGGCTTAGGGTTAGGGTTCCGCCTAGGGTTAGGGTTCAGAAAACCACAAGGCCCAGAGCTCCAGGGACAATGACAATGAGAGAGGCATGCCCAGGGGAGCAGAACATTATCCCAAACTTCCAGCCTTCGTGTTTCCTAATTGGAACTCGCCCCAGCCCAATACTGAATCTTAGGCTGTGCCTTGGGCTAGGGTTAGGGTTAGGGTTATGCCTAGGGTTAGGGTTCAGAAAACCACAAGGCCCAGAGCTCCATGGACACTGACAGTGAGAAAGGCATGCCCAGGAGAGCACAACATTCCCCCAAAACTTTAGCCTTCGTTTTTCCTAATCGGAACTCACCTCAGCCCAATGCTGAATGTTAGGCTGCGGCTAGGGTTAGGGTTAGGGTTACGCCTAGGGTTAGGGTTCAGAAAACCACAAAGCCCTGAGCTCCAGGGACAATGACAATGAGAAAGGCAGGCCCAGGGGAGCACAGCATTACCCCAAAATTTTAGCCTTCGTATTTCCTAATCGGAAATCACCTCAGCCCAATGCTCTTTCTTTGGCTGTGCTTTGGGCTAGGGTTAGGGTTAGGGTTTCGCCTAGGGTTAGGGTTCAGAAAAACACAAGGCCCAGAGCTCCAGGGACATTGACTATGAGAAAGGCATGCCAAGGGGAGGACCGCATTGTCCCAAACTTGTAGCCTTCATGTTTTCCTAACCGGAACTCATCTCAGCCCAATGTTCTGTCTTTGGCTGCACCTAGGCTTAGGGTTAGGGTTCCGCCTAGGGTTAGGGTTCAGAAAACCACAAGGCCCAGAGCTCCAGGGACAATGACAATGAGAGAGGCATGCCCAGGGGAGCAGAACATTATCCCAAACTTCCAGCCTTCGTGTTTCCTAATTGGAACTCGCCCCAGCCCAATACTGAATCTTAGGCTGTGCCTTGGGCTAGGGTTAGGGTTAGGGTTATGCCTAGGGTTAGGGTTCAGAAAACCACAAGGCCCAGAGCTCCATGGACACTGACAGTGAGAAAGGCATGCCCAGGAGAGCACAACATTCCCCCAAAACTTTAGCCTTCGTTTTTCCTAATCGGAACTCACCTCAGCCCAATGCTGAATGTTAGGCTGCGGCTAGGGTTAGGGTTAGGGTTACGCCTAGGGTTAGGGTTCAGAAAACCACAAAGCCCTGAGCTCCAGGGACAATGACAATGAGAAAGGCAGGCCCAGGGGAGCACAGCATTACCCCAAAATTTTAGCCTTCGTATTTCCTAATCGTAAATCACCTCAGCCCAATGCTCTTTCTTTGGCTGTGCTTTGGGCTAGGGTTAGGGTTAGGGTTTCGCCTAGGGTTAGGGTTCAGAAAAACACAAGGCCCAGAGCTCCAGGGACATTGACTATGAGAAAGGCATGCCAAGGGGAGGACCGCATTGTCCCAAACTTGTAGCCTTCATGTTTTCCTAACCGGAACTCATCTCAGCCCAATGATCTGTCTTTGGCTGCACCTAGGGTTAGGGTTAGGGTTACACCTAGGGTTAGGGTTCAGAAAACCACAAGGCCCTGAGCTTCAGAGACAATGACAATGAGAAAGGCATGCCCAGGGGAGCGCAGCACTGTCCTAATATTACAGCTTTCCTATTTGCCCCATTGGAACTCACCTCAGCCCAATGCTGTTAATTAGCCTGAACCTAGTACTAGGGTTAGGGTTCCACCTAGGGTTAAGGTTAAGAAAACGAAAAGGCTTACAGCTATAGGGACACTGACAGCAAGAAAGGCATGCCTAGGGGACAGCATCTTTTCCCCAACCTTACAGCCTTCATGTTTTCCGAATCGGAACTCGCCTCAGCCCAATGCTGTATCTTAGGCTGCGCCTTGGGCTAGGTTTAGGGTTCGGGTTATGCCTAGGGTTAGGGTTCAGAAGACCACAAGGCCCAGATCTCCAGGGACAATGACAATGAGAGAGGCATGCCCAGGGGAGCACAATATTATCCCAAAACTTTAGCCTTCATTTTTCCTAATCGGAACTCGCCTCAGCCCAATGCTTAATCTTAGGCTGTTCCTCAGGTTAGGAGTAGGGTTAGGGTTTCACCTAGGGTTAGGGTTAAGAAAACCACAAGGCCAGATCTCCAGGGACATTGGCAGTGAGAAACGCACGCCAAGGGGAGGACCGCATTGTCCCAAACTTGTAGCCTTCATGTTTTCCTAACCGGAACTCATCTCAGCCCAATGTTCTGTCTTTGGCTGCACCTAGGGTTAGGGTTAGGGTTACGCCTAGGGTTAGGGTTCAGAAAACCACAAAGCCCTGAGCTCCAGGGACGCTGACAATGAGAAAGGCATGCCAAGGGGATTGCATCTTTACCCCAACCTTGCAGTTGTCATGTTTTATAAATTGGAACTCACCTCAGCCCAATGCTCTATCTTAGGCTGTGCCTTGGGCTAGGGTTAGGGTTAGGGTTATGCCTAGGGTTAGGGTTCCGAAAACCACAAGGCCCAGAGCTCCAGGGACAATGACAATGAGAGAGGCATGCCCAGGGGAGCAGAACATTATCCCAAACTTCCAGCCTTCGTGTTTCCTAATTGGAACTCGCCCCAGCCCAATGCTGAATCTTAGGCTGTGCCTTGGGCTAGGGTTAGGGTTAGGGTTATGCCTAGGGTTAGGGTTCAGAAAACCACAAGGCCCAGAGCTCCATGGACACTGACAGTGAGAAAGGCATGCCCAGGAGAGCACAACATTCCCCCAAAATTTTAGCCTTCGTTTTTCCTAATCGGAACTCACCTCAGCCCAATGCTGAATGTTAGGCTGCGGCTAGGGTTAGGGTTAGGGTTACGCCTAGGGTTAGGGTTCAGAAAACCACAAAGCCCTGAGCTCCAGGGACAATGACAATGAGAAAGGCAGGCCCAGGGGAGCACAGCATTACCCCAAAATTTTAGCCTTCCTATTTCCTAATCGGAAATCACCTCAGCCCAATGCTCTTTCTTTGGCTGTGCTTTGGGCTAGGGTTAGGGTTAGGGTTTCGCCTAGGGTTAGGGTTCAGAAAAACACAAGGCCCAGAGCTCCAGGGACATTGACTATGAGAAAGGCATGCCAAGGGGAGGACCGCATTGTCCCAAACTTGTAGCCTTCATGTTTTCCTAACCGGAACTCATCTCAGCCCAATGTTCTGTCTTTGGCTGCACCTAGGCTTAGGGTTAGGGTTCCGCCTAGGGTTAGGGTTCAGAAAACCACAAGGCCCAGAGCTCCAGGGACAATGACAATGAGAGAGGCATGCCCAGGGGAGCAGAACATTATCCCAAACTTCCAGCCTTCGTGTTTCCTAATTGGAACTCGCCCCAGCCCAATACTGAATCTTAGGCTGTGCCTTGGGCTAGGGTTAGGGTTAGGGTTATGCCTAGGGTTAGGGTTCAGAAAACCACAAGGCCCAGAGCTCCATGGACACTGACAGTGAGAAAGGCATGCCCAGGAGAGCACAACATTCCCCCAAAACTTTAGCCTTCGTTTTTCCTAATCGGAACTCACCTCAGCCCAATGCTGAATGTTAGGCTGCGGCTAGGGTTAGGGTTAGGGTTCCGCCTAGGGTTAGGGTTCTGAAAACCACAAGGCCCGGAGCTCCCGGGACAATGACAATGAGAAAGGCATGCCCAGGGGAGCACAACATTATCCCAAATTTCCAGCCTTCGTTTTTCCTAATTGGAACTCGCCCCAGCCCAATACTGAATCTTAGGCTGTGCCTTGGGCTAGGGTTAGGGTTAGGGTTATGCCTAGGGTTAGGGTTCAGAAAACCACAAGGCCCAGAGCTCCATGGACACTGACAGTGAGAAAGGCATGCCCAGGAGAGCACAACATTCCCCCAAAACTTTAGCCTTCGTTTTTCCTAATCGGAACTCACCTCAGCCCAATGCTGAATGTTAGGCTGCGGCTAGGGTTAGGGTTAGGGTTCCGCCTAGGGTTAGGGTTCTGAAAACCACAAGGCCCGGAGCTCCAGGGACAATGACAATGAGAAAGGCATGCCCAGGGGAGCACAACATTATCCCAAATTTCCAGCCTTCGTTTTTCCTAATTGGAACTCGCCTCAGCCCAATGCTTAATCTTAGGCTGTTCCTCGGGTTAGGAATAGGGTTAGGGTTCCGCCTAGGGTTAGGGTTCAGAAAACCACAAGGCCCGGAGCTCCAGGGACAATGACAATGAGAAAGGCATGCCCAGGGGAGCACAACATTACCCCAAACTTCCAGCCTTCGTGTTTCCTAATTGGAACTCGATTCAGCCAAATGCTGAATCTTAGGCTGTGCCTTGGGCTAGGGTTAGGGTTAGGGTTATGCCTAGGGTTAGGGTTCAGAAAACCACAAGGCCCAGAGCTCCATGGACACTGACAGTGAGAAAGGCATGCCCAGGAGAGCACAACATTCCCCCAAAACTTTAGCCTTCATTTTTCCTAATCGGAACTCACCTCAGCCCAATGCTGAATGTTAGGCTGCGGCTAGGGTTAGGGTTAGGGTTACGCCTAGGGTTAGGGTTCAGAAAACCACAAAGCCCTGAGCTCCAGGGACAATGACAATGAGAAAGGCAGGCCCAGGGGAGCACAGCATTACCCCAAAATTTTAGCCTTCCTATTTCCTAATCGTAAATCACCTCAGCCCAATGCTCTTTCTTTGGCTGTGCTTTGGGCTAGGGTTAGGGTTAGGGTTTCGCCTAGGGTTAGGGTTCAGAAAAACACAAGGCCCAGAGCTCCAGGGACATTGACTATGAGAAAGGCATGCCAAGGGGAGGACCGCATTGTCCCAAACTTGTAGCCTTCATGTTTTCCTAACCGGAACTCATCTCAGCCCAATGATCTGTCTTTGGCTGCACCTAGGGTTAGGGTTAGGGTTACACCTAGGGTTAGGGTTCAGAAAACCACAAGGCCCTGAGCTTCAGAGACAATGACAATGAGAAAGGCATGCCCAGGGGAGCGCAGCACTGTCCTAATATTACAGCTTTCCTATTTGCCCCATTGGAACTCACCTCAGCCCAATGCTGTTAATTAGCCTGAACCTAGTACTAGGGTTAGGGTTCCACCTAGGGTTAAGGTTAAGAAAACGAAAAGGCTTACAGCTATAGGGACACTGACAGCAAGAAAGGCATGCCTAGGGGACAGCATCTTTTCCCCAACCTTACAGCCTTCATGTTTTCCGAATCGGAACTCGCCTCAGCCCAATGCTGTATCTTAGGCTGCGCCTTGGGCTAGGTTTAGGGTTCGGGTTATGCCTAGGGTTAGGGTTCAGAAGACCACAAGGCCCAGATCTCCAGGGACAATGACAATGAGAGAGGCATGCCCAGGGGAGCACAATATTATCCCAAAACTTTAGCCTTCATTTTTCCTAATCGGAACTCGCCTCAGCCCAATGCTTAATCTTAGGCTGTTCCTCAGGTTAGGAGTAGGGTTAGGGTTTCACCTAGGGTTAGGGTTAAGAAAACCACAAGGCCAGATCTCCAGGGACATTGGCAGTGAGAAACGCACGCCAAGGGGAGGACCGCATTGTCCCAAACTTGTAGCCTTCATGTTTTCCTAACCGGAACTCATCTCAGCCCAATGTTCTGTCTTTGGCTGCACCTAGGGTTAGGGTTAGGGTTACGCCTAGGGTTAGGGTTCAGAAAACCACAAAGCCCTGAGCTCCAGGGACAATGACAATGAGAAAGGCAGGCCCAGGGGAGCACAGCATTACCCCAAAATTTTAGCCTTCCTATTTCCTAATCGGAAATCACCTCAGCCCAATGCTCTTTCTTTGGCTGTGCTTTGGGCTAGGGTTAGGGTTAGGGTTTCGCCTAGGGTTAGGGTTCAGAAAAACACAAGGCCCAGAGCTCCAGGGACATTGACTATGAGAAAGGCACGCCAAGGGGAGGACCGCATTGTCCCAAACTTGTAGCCTTCATGTTTTCCTAACCGGAACTCATCTCAGCCCAATGTTCTGTCTTTGGCTGCACCTAGGCTTAGGGTTAGGGTTCCGCCTAGGGTTAGGGTTCAGAAAACCACAAGGCCCAGAGCTCCAGGGACAATGACAATGAGAGAGGCATGCCCAGGGGAGCAGAACATTATCCCAAACTTCCAGCCTTCGTGTTTCCTAATTGGAACTCGCCCCAGCCCAATGCTGAATCTTAGGCTGTGCCTTGGGCTAGGGTTAGGGTTAGGGTTATGCCTAGGGTTAGGGTTCAGAAAACCACAAGGCCCAGAGCTCCATGGACACTGACAGTGAGAAAGGCATGCCCAGGAGAGCACAACATTCCCCCAAAACTTTAGCCTTCGTTTTTCCTAATCGGAACTCACCTCAGCCCAATGCTGAATGTTAGGCTGCGGCTAGGGTTAGGGTTAGGGTTCCGCCTAGGGTTAGGGTTCTGAAAACCACAAGGCCCGGAGCTCCAGGGACAATGACAATGAGAAAGGCATGCCCAGGGGAGCACAAATTATCCCAAATTTCCAGCCTTCGTGTTTCCTAATTGGAACTCGCCTCAGCCCAATGCTTAATCTTAGGCTGTTCCTCGGGTTAGGAATAGGGTTAGGGTTCCGCCTAGGGTTAGGGTTCAGAAAACCACAAGGCCCGGAGCTCCAGGGACAATGACAATGAGAAAGGCATGCCCAGGGGAGCACAACATTACCCCAAACTTCCAGCCTTCGTGTTTCCTAATTGGAACTCGATTCAGCCAAATGCTGAATCTTAGGCTGTGCCTTGGGCTAGGGTTAGGGTTAGGGTTATGCCTAGGGTTAGGGTTCAGAAAACCACAAGGCCCAGAGCTCCATGGACACTGACAGTGAGAAAGGCATGCCCAGGAGAGCACAACATTCCCCCAAAATTTTAGCCTTCGTTTTTCCTAATCGGAACTCACCTCAGCCCAATGCTGAATGTTAGGCTGCGGCTAGGGTTTGGGTTAGGGTTACGCCTAGGGTTAGGGTTCAGAAAACCACAAAGCCCTGAGCTCCAGGGACAATGACAATGAGAAAGGCAGGCCCAGGGGAGCACAGCATTACCCCAAAATTTTAGCCTTCCTATTTCCTAATCGGAAATCACCTCAGCCCAATGCTCTTTCTTTGGCTGTGCTTTGGGCTAGGGTTAGGGTTAGGGTTTCGCCTAGGGTTAGGGTTCAGAAAAACACAAGGCCCAGAGCTCCAGGGACATTGACTATGAGAAAGGCATGCCAAGGGGAGGACCGCATTGTCCCAAACTTGTAGCCTTCATGTTTTCCTAACCGGAACTCATCTCAGCCCAATGTTCTGTCTTTGGCTGCACCTAGGCTTAGGGTTAGGGTTCCGCCTAGGGTTAGGGTTCAGAAAACCACAAAGCCCTGAGCTCCAGGGACAATGACAATGAGAAAGGCATGCCCAGGGGAGCGCAGCACTGTCCTAATATTACAGCTTTCCTATTTGCCCCATTGGAACTCACCTCAGCCCAATGCTGTTAATTAGCCTGAACCTAGTACTAGGGTTAGGGTTCCACCTAGGGTTAAGGTTAAGAAAACGAAAAGGCTTACAGCTATAGGGACACTGACAGCAAGAAAGGCATGCCTAGGGGACAGCATCTTTTCCCCAACCTTACAGCCTTCATGTTTTCCGAATCGGAACTCGCCTCAGCCCAATGCTGTATCTTAGGCTGCGCCTTGGGCTAGGTTTAGGGTTCGGGTTATGCCTAGGGTTAGGGTTCAGAAGACCACAAGGCCCAGATCTCCAGGGACAATGACAATGAGAGAGGCATGCCCAGGGGAGCACAATATTATCCCAAAACTTTAGCCTTCATTTTTCCTAATCGGAACTCGCCTCAGCCCAATGCTTAATCTTAGGCTGTTCCTCAGGTTAGGAGTAGGGTTAGGGTTTCACCTAGGGTTAGGGTTAAGAAAACCACAAGGCCAGATCTCCAGGGACATTGGCAGTGAGAAACGCACGCCAAGGGGAGGACCGCATTGTCCCAAACTTGTAGCCTTCATGTTTTCCTAACCGGAACTCATCTCAGCCCAATGTTCTGTCTTTGGCTGCACCTAGGGTTAGGGTTAGGGTTACGCCTAGGGTTAGGGTTCAGAAAACCACAAAGCCCTGAGCTCCAGGGACGCTGACAATGAGAAAGGCATGCCAAGGGGATTGCATCTTTACCCCAACCTTGCAGTTGTCATGTTTTATAAATTGGAACTCACCTCAGCCCAATGCTCTATCTTAGGCTGTGCCTTGGGCTAGGGTTAGGGTTAGGGTTATGCCTAGGGTTAGGGTTCCGAAAACCACAAGGCCCAGAGCTCCAGGGACAATGACAATGAGAGAGGCATGCCCAGGGGAGCAGAACATTATCCCAAACTTCCAGCCTTCGTGTTTCCTAATTGGAACTCGCCCCAGCCCAATGCTGAATCTTAGGCTGTGCCTTGGGCTAGGGTTAGGGTTAGGGTTATGCCTAGGGTTAGGGTTCAGAAAACCACAAGTCCCAGAGCTCCATGGACACTGACAGTGAGAAAGGCATGCCCAGGAGAGCACAACATTCCCCCAAAACTTTAGCCTTCGTTTTTCCTAATCGGAACTCACCTCAGCCCAATGCTGAATGTTAGGCTGCGGCTAGGGTTAGGGTTAGGGTTACGCCTAGGGTTAGGGTTCAGAAAACCACAAAGCCCTGAGCTCCAGGGACAATGACAATGAGAAAGGCAGGCCCAGGGGAGCACAGCATTACCCCAAAATTTTAGCCTTCCTATTTCCTAATCGGAAATCACCTCAGCCCAATGCTCTTTCTTTGGCTGTGCTTTGGGCTAGGGTTAGGGTTAGGGTTTCGCCTAGGGTTAGGGTTCAGAAAAACACAAGGCCCAGAGCTCCAGGGACATTGACTATGAGAAAGGCATGCCAAGGGGAGGACCGCATTGTCCCAAACTTGTAGCCTTCATGTTTTCCTAACCGGAACTCATCTCAGCCCAATGTTCTGTCTTTGGCTGCACCTAGGCTTAGGGTTAGGGTTCCGCCTAGGGTTAGGGTTCAGAAAACCACAAGGCCCAGAGCTCCAGGGACAATGACAATGAGAGAGGCATGCCCAGGGGAGCAGAACATTATCCCAAACTTCCAGCCTTCGTGTTTCCTAATTGGAACTCGCCCCAGCCCAATACTGAATCTTAGGCTGTGCCTTGGGCTAGGGTTAGGGTTAGGGGTATGCCTAGGGTTAGGGTTCAGAAAACCACAAGGCCCAGAGCTCCATGGACACTGACAGTGAGAAAGGCATGCCCAGGAGAGCACAACATTCCCCCAAAACTTTAGCCTTCGTTTTTCCTAATCGGAACTCACCTCAGCCCAATGCTGAATGTTAGGCTGCGGCTAGGGTTAGGGTTAGGGTTCCGCCTAGGGTTAGGGTTCTGAAAACCACAAGGCCCGGAGCTCCCGGGACAATGACAATGAGAAAGGCATGCCCAGGGGAGCACAACATTATCCCAAATTTCCAGCCTTCGTTTTTCCTAATTGGAACTCGCCTCAGCCCAATGCTTAATCTTAGGCTGTTCCTCGGGTTAGGAATAGGGTTAGGGTTCCGCCTAGGGTTAGGGTTCAGAAAACCACAAGGCCCGGAGCTCCAGGGACAATGACAATGAGAAAGGCATGCCCAGGGGAGCACAACATTACCCCAAACTTCCAGCCTTCGTGTTTCCTAATTGGAACTCGATTCAGCCAAATGCTGAATCTTAGGCTGTGCCTTGGGCTAGGGTTAGGGTTAGGGTTATGCCTAGGGTTAGGGTTCAGAAAACCACAAGGCCCAGAGCTCCATGGACACTGACAGTGAGAAAGGCATGCCCAGGAGAGCACAACATTCCCCCAAAACTTTAGCCTTCATTTTTCCTAATCGGAACTCACCTCAGCCCAATGCTGAATGTTAGGCTGCGGCTAGGGTTAGGGTTAGGGTTACGCCTAGGGTTAGGGTTCAGAAAACCACAAAGCCCTGAGCTCCAGGGACAATGACAATGAGAAAGGCAGGCCCAGGGGAGCACAGCATTACCCCAAAATTTTAGCCTTCCTATTTCCTAATCGTAAATCACCTCAGCCCAATGCTCTTTCTTTGGCTGTGCTTTGGGCTAGGGTTAGGGTTAGGGTTTCGCCTAGGGTTAGGGTTCAGAAAAACACAAGGCCCAGAGCTCCAGGGACATTGACTATGAGAAAGGCATGCCAAGGGGAGGACCGCATTGTCCCAAACTTGTAGCCTTCATGTTTTCCTAACCGGAACTCATCTCAGCCCAATGATCTGTCTTTGGCTGCACCTAGGGTTAGGGTTAGGGTTACACCTAGGGTTAGGGTTCAGAAAACCACAAGGCCCTGAGCTTCAGAGACAATGACAATGAGAAAGGCATGCCCAGGGGAGCGCAGCACTGTCCTAATATTACAGCTTTCCTATTTGCCCCATTGGAACTCACCTCAGCCCAATGCTGTTAATTAGCCTGAACCTAGTACTAGGGTTAGGGTTCCACCTAGGGTTAAGGTTAAGAAAACGAAAAGGCTTACAGCTATAGGGACACTGACAGCAAGAAAGGCATGCCTAGGGGACAGCATCTTTTCCCCAACCTTACAGCCTTCATGTTTTCCGAATCGGAACTCGCCTCAGCCCAATGCTGTATCTTAGGCTGCGCCTTGGGCTAGGTTTAGGGTTCGGGTTATGCCTAGGGTTAGGGTTCAGAAGACCACAAGGCCCAGATCTCCAGGGACAATGACAATGAGAGAGGCATGCCCAGGGGAGCACAATATTATCCCAAAACTTTAGCCTTCATTTTTCCTAATCGGAACTCGCCTCAGCCCAATGCTTAATCTTAGGCTGTTCCTCAGGTTAGGAGTAGGGTTAGGGTTTCACCTAGGGTTAGGGTTAAGAAAACCACAAGGCCAGATCTCCAGGGACATTGGCAGTGAGAAACGCACGCCAAGGGGAGGACCGCATTGTCCCAAACTTGTAGCCTTCATGTTTTCCTAACCGGAACTCATCTCAGCCCAATGTTCTGTCTTTGGCTGCACCTAGGCTTAGGGTTAGGGTTACGCCTAGGGTTAGGGTTCAGAAAACCACAAAGCCCTGAGCTCCAGGGACAATGACAATGAGAAAGGCAGGCCCAGGGGAGCACAGCATTACCCCAAAATTTTAGCCTTCCTATTTCCTAATCGGAAATCACCTCAGCCCAATGCTCTTTCTTTGGCTGTGCTTTGGGCTAGGGTTAGGGTTAGGGTTTCGCCTAGGGTTAGGGTTCAGAAAAACACAAGGCCCAGAGCTCCAGGGACATTGACTATGAGAAAGGCACGCCAAGGGGAGGACCGCATTGTCCCAAACTTGTAGCCTTCATGTTTTCCTAACCGGAACTCATCTCAGCCCAATGTTCTGTCTTTGGCTGCACCTAGGCTTAGGGTTAGGGTTCCGCCTAGGGTTAGGGTTCAGAAAACCACAAGGCCCAGAGCTCCAGGGACAATGACAATGAGAGAGGCATGCCCAGGGGAGCAGAACATTATCCCAAACTTCCAGCCTTCGTGTTTCCTAATTGGAACTCGCCCCAGCCCAATGCTGAATCTTAGGCTGTGCCTTGGGCTAGGGTTAGGGTTAGGGTTATGCCTAGGGTTAGGGTTCAGAAAACCACAAGGCCCAGAGCTCCATGGACACTGACAGTGAGAAAGGCATGCCCAGGAGAGCACAACATTCCCCCAAAACTTTAGCCTTCGTTTTTCCTAATCGGAACTCACCTCAGCCCAATGCTGAATGTTAGGCTGCGGCTAGGGTTAGGGTTAGGGTTCCGCCTAGGGTTAGGGTTCTGAAAACCACAAGGCCCGGAGCTCCAGGGACAATGACAATGAGAAAGGCATGCCCAGGGGAGCACAAATTATCCCAAATTTCCAGCCTTCGTGTTTCCTAATTGGAACTCGCCTCAGCCCAATGCTTAATCTTAGGCTGTTCCTCGGGTTAGGAATAGGGTTAGGGTTCCGCCTAGGGTTAGGGTTCAGAAAACCACAAGGCCCGGAGCTCCAGGGACAATGACAATGAGAAAGGCATGCCCAGGGGAGCACAACATTACCCCAAACTTCCAGCCTTCGTGTTTCCTAATTGGAACTCGATTCAGCCAAATGCTGAATCTTAGGCTGTGCCTTGGGCTAGGGTTAGGGTTAGGGTTATGCCTAGGGTTAGGGTTCAGAAAACCACAAGGCCCAGAGCTCCATGGACACTGACAGTGAGAAAGGCATGCCCAGGAGAGCACAACATTCCCCCAAAATTTTAGCCTTCGTTTTTCCTAATCGGAACTCACCTCAGCCCAATGCTGAATGTTAGGCTGCGGCTAGGGTTTGGGTTAGGGTTACGCCTAGGGTTAGGGTTCAGAAAACCACAAAGCCCTGAGCTCCAGGGACAATGACAATGAGAAAGGCAGGCCCAGGGGAGCACAGCATTACCCCAAAATTTTAGCCTTCCTATTTCCTAATCGGAAATCACCTCAGCCCAATGCTCTTTCTTTGGCTGTGCTTTGGGCTAGGGTTAGGGTTAGGGTTTCGCCTAGGGTTAGGGTTCAGAAAAACACAAGGCCCAGAGCTCCAGGGACATTGACTATGAGAAAGGCATGCCAAGGGGAGGACCGCATTGTCCCAAACTTGTAGCCTTCATGTTTTCCTAACCGGAACTCATCTCAGCCCAATGTTCTGTCTTTGGCTGCACCTAGGCTTAGGGTTAGGGTTCCGCCTAGGGTTAGGGTTCAGAAAACCACAAAGCCCTGAGCTCCAGGGACAATGACAATGAGAAAGGCATGCCCAGGGGAGCGCAGCACTGTCCTAATATTACAGCTTTCCTATTTGCCCCATTGGAACTCACCTCAGCCCAATGCTGTTAATTAGCCTGAACCTAGTACTAGGGTTAGGGTTCCACCTAGGGTTAAGGTTAAGAAAACGAAAAGGCTTACAGCTATAGGGACACTGACAGCAAGAAAGGCATGCCTAGGGGACAGCATCTTTTCCCCAACCTTACAGCCTTCATGTTTTCCGAATCGGAACTCGCCTCAGCCCAATGCTGTATCTTAGGCTGCGCCTTGGGCTAGGTTTAGGGTTCGGGTTATGCCTAGGGTTAGGGTTCAGAAGACCACAAGGCCCAGATCTCCAGGGACAATGACAATGAGAGAGGCATGCCCAGGGGAGCACAATATTATCCCAAAACTTTAGCCTTCATTTTTCCTAATCGGAACTCGCCTCAGCCCAATGCTTAATCTTAGGCTGTTCCTCAGGTTAGGAGTAGGGTTAGGGTTTCACCTAGGGTTAGGGTTAAGAAAACCACAAGGCCAGATCTCCAGGGACATTGGCAGTGAGAAACGCACGCCAAGGGGAGGACCGCATTGTCCCAAACTTGTAGCCTTCATGTTTTCCTAACCGGAACTCATCTCAGCCCAATGTTCTGTCTTTGGCTGCACCTAGGGTTAGGGTTAGGGTTACGCCTAGGGTTAGGGTTCAGAAAACCACAAAGCCCTGAGCTCCAGGGACGCTGACAATGAGAAAGGCATGCCAAGGGGATTGCATCTTTACCCCAACCTTGCAGTTGTCATGTTTTATAAATTGGAACTCACCTCAGCCCAATGCTCTATCTTAGGCTGTGCCTTGGGCTAGGGTTAGGGTTAGGGTTATGCCTAGGGTTAGGGTTCCGAAAACCACAAGGCCCAGAGCTCCAGGGACAATGACAATGAGAGAGGCATGCCCAGGGGAGCAGAACATTATCCCAAACTTCCAGCCTTCGTGTTTCCTAATTGGAACTCGCCCCAGCCCAATGCTGAATCTTAGGCTGTGCCTTGGGCTAGGGTTAGGGTTAGGGTTATGCCTAGGGTTAGGGTTCAGAAAACCACAAGTCCCAGAGCTCCATGGACACTGACAGTGAGAAAGGCATGCCCAGGAGAGCACAACATTCCCCCAAAACTTTAGCCTTCGTTTTTCCTAATCGGAACTCACCTCAGCCCAATGCTGAATGTTAGGCTGCGGCTAGGGTTAGGGTTAGGGTTACGCCTAGGGTTAGGGTTCAGAAAACCACAAAGCCCTGAGCTCCAGGGACAATGACAATGAGAAAGGCAGGCCCAGGGGAGCACAGCATTACCCCAAAATTTTAGCCTTCCTATTTCCTAATCGGAAATCACCTCAGCCCAATGCTCTTTCTTTGGCTGTGCTTTGGGCTAGGGTTAGGGTTAGGGTTTCGCCTAGGGTTAGGGTTCAGAAAAACACAAGGCCCAGAGCTCCAGGGACATTGACTATGAGAAAGGCATGCCAAGGGGAGGACCGCATTGTCCCAAACTTGTAGCCTTCATGTTTTCCTAACCGGAACTCATCTCAGCCCAATGTTCTGTCTTTGGCTGCACCTAGGCTTAGGGTTAGGGTTCCGCCTAGGGTTAGGGTTCAGAAAACCACAAGGCCCAGAGCTCCAGGGACAATGACAATGAGAGAGGCATGCCCAGGGGAGCAGAACATTATCCCAAACTTCCAGCCTTCGTGTTTCCTAATTGGAACTCGCCCCAGCCCAATACTGAATCTTAGGCTGTGCCTTGGGCTAGGGTTAGGGTTAGGGGTATGCCTAGGGTTAGGGTTCAGAAAACCACAAGGCCCAGAGCTCCATGGACACTGACAGTGAGAAAGGCATGCCCAGGAGAGCACAACATTCCCCCAAAACTTTAGCCTTCGTTTTTCCTAATCGGAACTCACCTCAGCCCAATGCTGAATGTTAGGCTGCGGCTAGGGTTAGGGTTAGGGTTCCGCCTAGGGTTAGGGTTCTGAAAACCACAAGGCCCGGAGCTCCCGGGACAATGACAATGAGAAAGGCATGCCCAGGGGAGCACAACATTATCCCAAATTTCCAGCCTTCGTTTTTCCTAATTGGAACTCGCCTCAGCCCAATGCTTAATCTTAGGCTGTTCCTCGGGTTAGGAATAGGGTTAGGGTTCCGCCTAGGGTTAGGGTTCAGAAAACCACAAGGCCCGGAGCTCCAGGGACAATGACAATGAGAAAGGCATGCCCAGGGGAGCACAACATTACCCCAAACTTCCAGCCTTCGTGTTTCCTAATTGGAACTCGATTCAGCCAAATGCTGAATCTTAGGCTGTGCCTTGGGCTAGGGTTAGGGTTAGGGTTATGCCTAGGGTTAGGGTTCAGAAAACCACAAGGCCCAGAGCTCCATGGACACTGACAGTGAGAAAGGCATGCCCAGGAGAGCACAACATTCCCCCAAAACTTTAGCCTTCATTTTTCCTAATCGGAACTCACCTCAGCCCAATGCTGAATGTTAGGCTGCGGCTAGGGTTAGGGTTAGGGTTACGCCTAGGGTTAGGGTTCAGAAAACCACAAAGCCCTGAGCTCCAGGGACAATGACAATGAGAAAGGCAGGCCCAGGGGAGCACAGCATTACCCCAAAATTTTAGCCTTCCTATTTCCTAATCGTAAATCACCTCAGCCCAATGCTCTTTCTTTGGCTGTGCTTTGGGCTAGGGTTAGGGTTAGGGTTTCGCCTAGGGTTAGGGTTCAGAAAAACACAAGGCCCAGAGCTCCAGGGACATTGACTATGAGAAAGGCATGCCAAGGGGAGGACCGCATTGTCCCAAACTTGTAGCCTTCATGTTTTCCTAACCGGAACTCATCTCAGCCCAATGATCTGTCTTTGGCTGCACCTAGGGTTAGGGTTAGGGTTACACCTAGGGTTAGGGTTCAGAAAACCACAAGGCCCTGAGCTTCAGAGACAATGACAATGAGAAAGGCATGCCCAGGGGAGCGCAGCACTGTCCTAATATTACAGCTTTCCTATTTGCCCCATTGGAACTCACCTCAGCCCAATGCTGTTAATTAGCCTGAACCTAGTACTAGGGTTAGGGTTCCACCTAGGGTTAAGGTTAAGAAAACGAAAAGGCTTACAGCTATAGGGACACTGACAGCAAGAAAGGCATGCCTAGGGGACAGCATCTTTTCCCCAACCTTACAGCCTTCATGTTTTCCGAATCGGAACTCGCCTCAGCCCAATGCTGTATCTTAGGCTGCGCCTTGGGCTAGGTTTAGGGTTCGGGTTATGCCTAGGGTTAGGGTTCAGAAGACCACAAGGCCCAGATCTCCAGGGACAATGACAATGAGAGAGGCATGCCCAGGGGAGCACAATATTATCCCAAAACTTTAGCCTTCATTTTTCCTAATCGGAACTCGCCTCAGCCCAATGCTTAATCTTAGGCTGTTCCTCAGGTTAGGAGTAGGGTTAGGGTTTCACCTAGGGTTAGGGTTAAGAAAACCACAAGGCCAGATCTCCAGGGACATTGGCAGTGAGAAACGCACGCCAAGGGGAGGACCGCATTGTCCCAAACTTGTAGCCTTCATGTTTTCCTAACCGGAACTCATCTCAGCCCAATGTTCTGTCTTTGGCTGCACCTAGGGTTAGGGTTAGGGTTACGCCTAGGGTTAGGGTTCAGAAAACCACAAAGCCCTGAGCTCCAGGGACAATGACAATGAGAAAGGCAGGCCCAGGGGAGCACAGCATTACCCCAAAATTTTAGCCTTCCTATTTCCTAATCGGAAATCACCTCAGCCCAATGCTCTTTCTTTGGCTGTGCTTTGGGCTAGGGTTAGGGTTAGGGTTTCACCTAGGGTTAGGGTTCAGAAAAACACAAGGCCCAGAGCTCCAGGGACATTGACTATGAGAAAGGCACGCCAAGGGGAGGACCGCATTGTCCCAAACTTGTAGCCTTCATGTTTTCCTAACCGGAACTCATCTCAGCCCAATGTTCTGTCTTTGGCTGCACCTAGGCTTAGGGTTAGGGTTCCGCCTAGGGTTAGGGTTCAGAAAACCACAAGGCCCAGAGCTCCAGGGACAATGACAATGAGAGAGGCATGCCCAGGGGAGCAGAACATTATCCCAAACTTCCAGCCTTCGTGTTTCCTAATTGGAACTCGCCCCAGCCCAATGCTGAATCTTAGGCTGTGCCTTGGGCTAGGGTTAGGGTTAGGGTTATGCCTAGGGTTAGGGTTCAGAAAACCACAAGGCCCAGAGCTCCATGGACACTGACAGTGAGAAAGGCATGCCCAGGAGAGCACAACATTCCCCCAAAACTTTAGCCTTCGTTTTTCCTAATCGGAACTCACCTCAGCCCAATGCTGAATGTTAGGCTGCGGCTAGGGTTAGGGTTAGGGTTCCGCCTAGGGTTAGGGTTCTGAAAACCACAAGGCCCGGAGCTCCAGGGACAATGACAATGAGAAAGGCATGCCCAGGGGAGCACAAATTATCCCAAATTTCCAGCCTTCGTGTTTCCTAATTGGAACTCGCCTCAGCCCAATGCTTAATCTTAGGCTGTTCCTCGGGTTAGGAATAGGGTTAGGGTTCCGCCTAGGGTTAGGGTTCAGAAAACCACAAGGCCCGGAGCTCCAGGGACAATGACAATGAGAAAGGCATGCCCAGGGGAGCAGAACATTACCCCAAACTTCCAGCCTTCGTGTTTCCTAATTGGAACTCGATTCAGCCAAATGCTGAATCTTAGGCTGTGCCTTGGGCTAGGGTTAGGGTTAGGGTTATGCCTAGGGTTAGGGTTCAGAAAACCACAAGGCCCAGAGCTCCATGGACACTGACAGTGAGAAAGGCATGCCCAGGAGAGCACAACATTCCCCCAAAATTTTAGCCTTCGTTTTTCCTAATCGGAACTCACCTCAGCCCAATGCTGAATGTTAGGCTGCGGCTAGGGTTTGGGTTAGGGTTACGCCTAGGGTTAGGGTTCAGAAAACCACAAAGCCCTGAGCTCCAGGGACAATGACAATGAGAAAGGCAGGCCCAGGGGAGCACAGCATTACCCCAAAATTTTAGCCTTCCTATTTCCTAATCGGAAATCACCTCAGCCCAATGCTCTTTCTTTGGCTGTGCTTTGGGCTAGGGTTAGGGTTAGGGTTTCGCCTAGGGTTAGGGTTCAGAAAAACACAAGGCCCAGAGCTCCAGGGACATTGACTATGAGAAAGGCATGCCAAGGGGAGGACCGCATTGTCCCAAACTTGTAGCCTTCATGTTTTCCTAACCGGAACTCATCTCAGCCCAATGTTCTGTCTTTGGCTGCACCTAGGCTTAGGGTTAGGGTTCCGCCTAGGGTTAGGGTTCAGAAAACCACAAGGCCCAGAGCTCCAGGGACAATGACAATGAGAGAGGCATGCCCAGGGGAGCAGAACATTATCCCAAACTTCCAGCCTTCGTGTTTCCTAATTGGAACTCGCCCCAGCCCAATACTGAATCTTAGGCTGTGCCTTGGGCTAGGGTTAGGGTTAGGGTTATGCCTAGGGTTAGGGTTCAGAAAACCACAAGGCCCAGAGCTCCATGGACACTGACAGTGAGAAAGGCATGCCCAGGAGAGCACAACATTCCCCCAAAACTTTAGCCTTCGTTTTTCCTAATCGGAACTCACCTCAGCCCAATGCTGAATGTTAGGCTGCGGCTAGGGTTAGGGTTAGGGTTACGCCTAGGGTTAGGGTTCAGAAAACCACAAAGCCCTGAGCTCCAGGGACAATGACAATGAGAAAGGCAGGCCCAGGGGAGCACAGCATTACCCCAAAATTTTAGCCTTCGTATTTCCTAATCGGAAATCACCTCAGCCCAATGCTCTTTCTTTGGCTGTGCTTTGGGCTAGGGTTAGGGTTAGGGTTTCGCCTAGGGTTAGGGTTCAGAAAAACACAAGGCCCAGAGCTCCAGGGACATTGACTATGAGAAAGGCATGCCAAGGGGAGGACCGCATTGTCCCAAACTTGTAGCCTTCATGTTTTCCTAACCGGAACTCATCTCAGCCCAATGATCTGTCTTTGGCTGCACCTAGGGTTAGGGTTAGGGTTACACCTAGGGTTAGGGTTCAGAAAACCACAAGGCCCTGAGCTTCAGAGACAATGACAATGAGAAAGGCATGCCCAGGGGAGCGCAGCACTGTCCTAATATTACAGCTTTCCTATTTGCCCCATTGGAACTCACCTCAGCCCAATGCTGTTAATTAGCCTGAACCTAGTACTAGGGTTAGGGTTCCACCTAGGGTTAAGGTTAAGAAAACGAAAAGGCTTACAGCTATAGGGACACTGACAGCAAGAAAGGCATGCCTAGGGGACAGCATCTTTTCCCCAACCTTACAGCCTTCATGTTTTCCGAATCGGAACTCGCCTCAGCCCAATGCTGTATCTTAGGCTGCGCCTTGGGCTAGGTTTAGGGTTCGGGTTATGCCTAGGGTTAGGGTTCAGAAGACCACAAGGCCCAGATCTCCAGGGACAATGACAATGAGAGAGGCATGCCCAGGGGAGCACAATATTATCCCAAAACTTTAGCCTTCATTTTTCCTAATCGGAACTCGCCTCAGCCCAATGCTTAATCTTAGGCTGTTCCTCAGGTTAGGAGTAGGGTTAGGGTTTCACCTAGGGTTAGGGTTAAGAAAACCACAAGGCCAGATCTCCAGGGACATTGGCAGTGAGAAACGCACGCCAAGGGGAGGACCGCATTGTCCCAAACTTGTAGCCTTCATGTTTTCCTAACCGGAACTCATCTCAGCCCAATGTTCTGTCTTTGGCTGCACCTAGGGTTAGGGTTAGGGTTACGCCTAGGGTTAGGGTTCAGAAAACCACAAAGCCCTGAGCTCCAGGGACGCTGACAATGAGAAAGGCATGCCAAGGGGATTGCATCTTTACCCCAACCTTGCAGTTGTCATGTTTTATAAATTGGAACTCACCTCAGCCCAATGCTCTATCTTAGGCTGTGCCTTGGGCTAGGGTTAGGGTTAGGGTTATGCCTAGGGTTAGGGTTCCGAAAACCACAAGGCCCAGAGCTCCAGGGACAATGACAATGAGAGAGGCATGCCCAGGGGAGCAGAACATTATCCCAAACTTCCAGCCTTCGTGTTTCCTAATTGGAACTCGCCCCAGCCCAATGCTGAATCTTAGGCTGTGCCTTGGGCTAGGGTTAGGGTTAGGGTTATGCCTAGGGTTAGGGTTCAGAAAACCACAAGTCCCAGAGCTCCATGGACACTGACAGTGAGAAAGGCATGCCCAGGAGAGCACAACATTCCCCCAAAACTTTAGCCTTCGTTTTTCCTAATCGGAACTCACCTCAGCCCAATGCTGAATGTTAGGCTGCGGCTAGGGTTAGGGTTAGGGTTCCGCCTAGGGTTAGGGTTCTGAAAACCACAAGGCCCGGAGCTCCAGGGACAATGACAATGAGAAAGGCATGCCCAGGGGAGCACAAATTATCCCAAATTTCCAGCCTTCGTGTTTCCTAATTGGAACTCGCCTCAGCCCAATGCTTAATCTTAGGCTGTTCCTCGGGTTAGGAATAGGGTTAGGGTTCCGCCTAGGGTTAGGGTTCAGAAAACCACAAGGCCCGGAGCTCCAGGGACAATGACAATGAGAAAGGCATGCCCAGGGGAGCACAACATTACCCCAAACTTCCAGCCTTCGTGTTTCCTAATTGGAACTCGATTCAGCCAAATGCTGAATCTTAGGCTGTGCCTTGGGCTAGGGTTAGGGTTAGGGTTATGCCTAGGGTTAGGGTTCAGAAAACCACAAGGCCCAGAGCTCCATGGACACTGACAGTGAGAAAGGCATGCCCAGGAGAGCACAACATTCCCCCAAAACTTTAGCCTTCGTTTTTCCTAATCGGAACTCACCTCAGCCCAATGCTGAATGTTAGGCTGCGGCTAGGGTTTGGGTTAGGGTTACGCCTAGGGTTAGGGTTCAGAAAACCACAAAGCCCTGAGCTCCAGGGACAATGACAATGAGAAAGGCAGGCCCAGGGGAGCACAGCATTACCCCAAAATTTTAGCCTTCCTATTTCCTAATCGGAAATCACCTCAGCCCAATGCTCTTTCTTTGGCTGTGCTTTGGGCTAGGGTTAGGGTTAGGGTTTCGCCTAGGGTTAGGGTTCAGAAAAACACAAGGCCCAGAGCTCCAGGGACATTGACTATGAGAAAGGCATGCCAAGGGGAGGACCGCATTGTCCCAAACTTGTAGCCTTCATGTTTTCCTAACCGGAACTCATCTCAGCCCAATGTTCTGTCTTTGGCTGCACCTAGGCTTAGGGTTAGGGTTCCGCCTAGGGTTAGGGTTCAGAAAACCACAAGGCCCAGAGCTCCAGGGACAATGACAATGAGAGAGGCATGCCCAGGGGAGCAGAACATTATCCCAAACTTCCAGCCTTCGTGTTTCCTAATTGGAACTCGCCCCAGCCCAATACTGAATCTTAGGCTGTGCCTTGGGCTAGGGTTAGGGTTAGGGTTATGCCTAGGGTTAGGGTTCAGAAAACCACAAAGCCCTGAGCTCCAGGGACAATGACAATGAGAAAGGCAGGCCCAGGGGAGCACAGCATTACCCCAAAATTTTAGCCTTCCTATTTCCTAATCGGAAATCACCTCAGCCCAATGCTCTTTCTTTGGCTGTGCTTTGGGCTAGGGTTAGGGTTAGGGTTTCGCCTAGGGTTAGGGTTCAGAAAAACACAAGGCCCAGAGCTCCAGGGACATTGACTATGAGAAAGGCATGCCAAGGGGAGGACCGCATTGTCCCAAACTTGTAGCCTTCATGTTTTCCTAACCGGAACTCATCTCAGCCCAATGATCTGTCTTTGGCTGCACCTAGGGTTAGGGTTAGGGTTACACCTAGGGTTAGGGTTCAGAAAACCACAAGGCCCTGAGCTTCAGAGACAATGACAATGAGAAAGGCATGCCCAGGGGAGCGCAGCACTGTCCTAATATTACAGCTTTCCTATTTGCCCCATTGGAACTCACCTCAGCCCAATGCTGTTAATTAGCCTGAACCTAGTACTAGGGTTAGGGTTCCACCTAGGGTTAAGGTTAAGAAAACGAAAAGGCTTACAGCTATAGGGACACTGACAGCAAGAAAGGCATGCCTAGGGGACAGCATCTTTTCCCCAACCTTACAGCCTTCATGTTTTCCGAATCGGAACTCGCCTCAGCCCAATGCTGTATCTTAGGCTGCGCCTTGGGCTAGGTTTAGGGTTCGGGTTATGCCTAGGGTTAGGGTTCAGAAGACCACAAGGCCCAGATCTCCAGGGACAATGACAATGAGAGAGGCATGCCCAGGGGAGCACAATATTATCCCAAAACTTTAGCCTTCATTTTTCCTAATCGGAACTCGCCTCAGCCCAATGCTTAATCTTAGGCTGTTCCTCAGGTTAGGAGTAGGGTTAGGGTTTCACCTAGGGTTAGGGTTAAGAAAACCACAAGGCCAGATCTCCAGGGACATTGGCAGTGAGAAACGCACGCCAAGGGGAGGACCGCATTGTCCCAAACTTGTAGCCTTCATGTTTTCCTAACCGGAACTCATCTCAGCCCAATGTTCTGTCTTTGGCTGCACCTAGGGTTAGGGTTAGGGTTACGCCTAGGGTTAGGGTTCAGAAAACCACAAAGCCCTGAGCTCCAGGGACGCTGACAATGAGAAAGGCATGCCAAGGGGATTGCATCTTTACCCCAACCTTGCAGTTGTCATGTTTTATAAATTGGAACTCACCTCAGCCCAATGCTCTATCTTAGGCTGTGCCTTGGGCTAGGGTTAGGGTTAGGGTTATGCCTAGGGTTAGGGTTCCGAAAACCACAAGGCCCAGAGCTCCAGGGACAATGACAATGAGAGAGGCATGCCCAGGGGAGCAGAACATTATCCCAAACTTCCAGCCTTCGTGTTTCCTAATTGGAACTCGCCCCAGCCCAATGCTGAATCTTAGGCTGTGCCTTGGGCTAGGGTTAGGGTTAGGGTTATGCCTAGGGTTAGGGTTCAGAAAACCACAAGTCCCAGAGCTCCATGGACACTGACAGTGAGAAAGGCATGCCCAGGAGAGCACAACATTCCCCCAAAACTTTAGCCTTCGTTTTTCCTAATCGGAACTCACCTCAGCCCAATGCTGAATGTTAGGCTGCGGCTAGGGTTAGGGTTAGGGTTACGCCTAGGGTTAGGGTTCAGAAAACCACAAAGCCCTGAGCTCCAGGGACAATGACAATGAGAAAGGCAGGCCCAGGGGAGCACAGCATTACCCCAAAATTTTAGCCTTCCTATTTCCTAATCGGAAATCACCTCAGCCCAATGCTCTTTCTTTGGCTGTGCTTTGGGCTAGGGTTAGGGTTAGGGTTTCGCCTAGGGTTAGGGTTCAGAAAAACACAAGGCCCAGAGCTCCAGGGACATTGACTATGAGAAAGGCATGCCAAGGGGAGGACCGCATTGTCCCAAACTTGTAGCCTTCATGTTTTCCTAACCGGAACTCATCTCAGCCCAATGTTCTGTCTTTGGCTGCACCTAGGCTTAGGGTTAGGGTTCCGCCTAGGGTTAGGGTTCAGAAAACCACAAGGCCCAGAGCTCCAGGGACAATGACAATGAGAGAGGCATGCCCAGGGGAGCAGAACATTATCCCAAACTTCCAGCCTTCGTGTTTCCTAATTGGAACTCGCCCCAGCCCAATACTGAATCTTAGGCTGTGCCTTGGGCTAGGGTTAGGGTTAGGGGTATGCCTAGGGTTAGGGTTCAGAAAACCACAAGGCCCAGAGCTCCATGGACACTGACAGTGAGAAAGGCATGCCCAGGAGAGCACAACATTCCCCCAAAACTTTAGCCTTCGTTTTTCCTAATCGGAACTCACCTCAGCCCAATGCTGAATGTTAGGCTGCGGCTAGGGTTAGGGTTAGGGTTCCGCCTAGGGTTAGGGTTCTGAAAACCACAAGGCCCAGAGCTCCCGGGACAATGACAATGAGAAAGGCATGCCCAGGGGAGCACAACATTATCCCAAATTTCCAGCCTTCGTTTTTCCTAATTGGAACTCGCCTCAGCCCAATGCTTAATCTTAGGCTGTTCCTCGGGTTAGGAATAGGGTTAGGGTTCCGCCTAGGGTTAGGGTTCAGAAAACCACAAGGCCCGGAGCTCCAGGGACAATGACAATGAGAAAGGCATGCCCAGGGGAGCACAACATTACCCCAAACTTCCAGCCTTCGTGTTTCCTAATTGGAACTCGATTCAGCCAAATGCTGAATCTTAGGCTGTGCCTTGGGCTAGGGTTAGGGTTAGGGTTATGCCTAGGGTTAGGGTTCAGAAAACCACAAGGCCCAGAGCTCCATGGACACTGACAGTGAGAAAGGCATGCCCAGGAGAGCACAACATTCCCCCAAAACTTTAGCCTTCATTTTTCCTAATCGGAACTCACCTCAGCCCAATGCTGAATGTTAGGCTGCGGCTAGGGTTAGGGTTAGGGTTACGCCTAGGGTTAGGGTTCAGAAAACCACAAAGCCCTGAGCTCCAGGGACAATGACAATGAGAAAGGCAGGCCCAGGGGAGCACAGCATTACCCCAAAATTTTAGCCTTCGTATTTCCTAATCGTAAATCACCTCAGCCCAATGCTCTTTCTTTGGCTGTGCTTTGGGCTAGGGTTAGGGTTAGGGTTTCGCCTAGGGTTAGGGTTCAGAAAAACACAAGGCCCAGAGCTCCAGGGACATTGACTATGAGAAAGGCATGCCAAGGGGAGGACCGCATTGTCCCAAACTTGTAGCCTTCATGTTTTCCTAACCGGAACTCATCTCAGCCCAATGATCTGTCTTTGGCTGCACCTAGGGTTAGGGTTAGGGTTACACCTAGGGTTAGGGTTCAGAAAACCACAAGGCCCTGAGCTTCAGAGACAATGACAATGAGAAAGGCATGCCCAGGGGAGCGCAGCACTGTCCTAATATTACAGCTTTCCTATTTGCCCCATTGGAACTCACCTCAGCCCAATGCTGTTAATTAGCCTGAACCTAGTACTAGGGTTAGGGTTCCACCTAGGGTTAAGGTTAAGAAAACGAAAAGGCTTACAGCTATAGGGACACTGACAGCAAGAAAGGCATGCCTAGGGGACAGCATCTTTTCCCCAACCTTACAGCCTTCATGTTTTCCGAATCGGAACTCGCCTCAGCCCAATGCTGTATCTTAGGCTGCGCCTTGGGCTAGGTTTAGGGTTCGGGTTATGCCTAGGGTTAGGGTTCAGAAGACCACAAGGCCCAGATCTCCAGGGACAATGACAATGAGAGAGGCATGCCCAGGGGAGCACAATATTATCCCAAAACTTTAGCCTTCATTTTTCCTAATCGGAACTCGCCTCAGCCCAATGCTTAATCTTAGGCTGTTCCTCAGGTTAGGAGTAGGGTTAGGGTTTCACCTAGGGTTAGGGTTAAGAAAACCACAAGGCCAGATCTCCAGGGACATTGGCAGTGAGAAACGCACGCCAAGGGGAGGACCGCATTGTCCCAAACTTGTAGCCTTCATGTTTTCCTAACCGGAACTCATCTCAGCCCAATGTTCTGTCTTTGGCTGCACCTAGGGTTAGGGTTAGGGTTACGCCTAGGGTTAGGGTTCAGAAAACCACAAAGCCCTGAGCTCCAGGGACAATGACAATGAGAAAGGCAGGCCCAGGGGAGCACAGCATTACCCCAAAATTTTAGCCTTCCTATTTCCTAATCGGAAATCACCTCAGCCCAATGCTCTTTCTTTGGCTGTGCTTTGGGCTAGGGTTAGGGTTAGGGTTTCGCCTAGGGTTAGGGTTCAGAAAAACACAAGGCCCAGAGCTCCAGGGACATTGACTATGAGAAAGGCATGCCAAGGGGAGGACCGCATTGTCCCAAACTTGTAGCCTTCATGTTTTCCTAACCGGA
Organism: Aphelocoma coerulescens; assembly: GCF_041296385.1. Classification (NCBI taxonomy): domain Eukaryota; kingdom Metazoa; phylum Chordata; class Aves; order Passeriformes; family Corvidae; genus Aphelocoma; species Aphelocoma coerulescens. The sequence continues at coordinate 96,533,234 of NC_091015.1, read as the reverse complement.
ACTCATCTCAGCCCAATGTTCTGTCTTTGGCTGCACCTAGGCTTAGGGTTAGGGTTCCGCCTAGGGTTAGGGTTCAGAAAACCACAAGGCCCAGAGCTCCAGGGACAATGACAATGAGAGAGGCATGCCCAGGGGAGCAGAACATTATCCCAAACTTCCAGCCTTCGTGTTTCCTAATTGGAACTCGCCCCAGCCCAATACTGAATCTTAGGCTGTGCCTTGGGCTAGGGTTAGGGTTAGGGGTATGCCTAGGGTTAGGGTTCAGAAAACCACAAGGCCCAGAGCTCCATGGACACTGACAGTGAGAAAGGCATGCCCAGGAGAGCACAACATTCCCCCAAAACTTTAGCCTTCGTTTTTCCTAATCGGAACTCACCTCAGCCCAATGCTGAATGTTAGGCTGCGGCTAGGGTTAGGGTTAGGGTTCCGCCTAGGGTTAGGGTTCTGAAAACCACAAGGCCCGGAGCTCCCGGGACAATGACAATGAGAAAGGCATGCCCAGGGGAGCACAACATTATCCCAAATTTCCAGCCTTCGTTTTTCCTAATTGGAACTCGCCTCAGCCCAATGCTTAATCTTAGGCTGTTCCTCGGGTTAGGAATAGGGTTAGGGTTCCGCCTAGGGTTAGGGTTCAGAAAACCACAAGGCCCGGAGCTCCAGGGACAATGACAATGAGAAAGGCATGCCCAGGGGAGCACAACATTACCCCAAACTTCCAGCCTTCGTGTTTCCTAATTGGAACTCGATTCAGCCAAATGCTGAATCTTAGGCTGTGCCTTGGGCTAGGGTTAGGGTTAGGGTTATGCCTAGGGTTAGGGTTCAGAAAACCACAAGGCCCAGAGCTCCATGGACACTGACAGTGAGAAAGGCATGCCCAGGAGAGCACAACATTCCCCCAAAACTTTAGCCTTCATTTTTCCTAATCGGAACTCACCTCAGCCCAATGCTGAATGTTAGGCTGCGGCTAGGGTTAGGGTTAGGGTTACGCCTAGGGTTAGGGTTCAGAAAACCACAAAGCCCTGAGCTCCAGGGACAATGACAATGAGAAAGGCAGGCCCAGGGGAGCACAGCATTACCCCAAAATTTTAGCCTTCCTATTTCCTAATCGTAAATCACCTCAGCCCAATGCTCTTTCTTTGGCTGTGCTTTGGGCTAGGGTTAGGGTTAGGGTTTCGCCTAGGGTTAGGGTTCAGAAAAACACAAGGCCCAGAGCTCCAGGGACATTGACTATGAGAAAGGCATGCCAAGGGGAGGACCGCATTGTCCCAAACTTGTAGCCTTCATGTTTTCCTAACCGGAACTCATCTCAGCCCAATGATCTGTCTTTGGCTGCACCTAGGGTTAGGGTTAGGGTTACACCTAGGGTTAGGGTTCAGAAAACCACAAGGCCCTGAGCTTCAGAGACAATGACAATGAGAAAGGCATGCCCAGGGGAGCGCAGCACTGTCCTAATATTACAGCTTTCCTATTTGCCCCATTGGAACTCACCTCAGCCCAATGCTGTTAATTAGCCTGAACCTAGTACTAGGGTTAGGGTTCCACCTAGGGTTAAGGTTAAGAAAACGAAAAGGCTTACAGCTATAGGGACACTGACAGCAAGAAAGGCATGCCTAGGGGACAGCATCTTTTCCCCAACCTTACAGCCTTCATGTTTTCCGAATCGGAACTCGCCTCAGCCCAATGCTGTATCTTAGGCTGCGCCTTGGGCTAGGTTTAGGGTTCGGGTTATGCCTAGGGTTAGGGTTCAGAAGACCACAAGGCCCAGATCTCCAGGGACAATGACAATGAGAGAGGCATGCCCAGGGGAGCACAATATTATCCCAAAACTTTAGCCTTCATTTTTCCTAATCGGAACTCGCCTCAGCCCAATGCTTAATCTTAGGCTGTTCCTCAGGTTAGGAGTAGGGTTAGGGTTTCACCTAGGGTTAGGGTTAAGAAAACCACAAGGCCAGATCTCCAGGGACATTGGCAGTGAGAAACGCACGCCAAGGGGAGGACCGCATTGTCCCAAACTTGTAGCCTTCATGTTTTCCTAACCGGAACTCATCTCAGCCCAATGTTCTGTCTTTGGCTGCACCTAGGCTTAGGGTTAGGGTTACGCCTAGGGTTAGGGTTCAGAAAACCACAAAGCCCTGAGCTCCAGGGACAATGACAATGAGAAAGGCAGGCCCAGGGGAGCACAGCATTACCCCAAAATTTTAGCCTTCCTATTTCCTAATCGGAAATCACCTCAGCCCAATGCTCTTTCTTTGGCTGTGCTTTGGGCTAGGGTTAGGGTTAGGGTTTCGCCTAGGGTTAGGGTTCAGAAAAACACAAGGCCCAGAGCTCCAGGGACATTGACTATGAGAAAGGCACGCCAAGGGGAGGACCGCATTGTCCCAAACTTGTAGCCTTCATGTTTTCCTAACCGGAACTCATCTCAGCCCAATGTTCTGTCTTTGGCTGCACCTAGGCTTAGGGTTAGGGTTCCGCCTAGGGTTAGGGTTCAGAAAACCACAAGGCCCAGAGCTCCAGGGACAATGACAATGAGAGAGGCATGCCCAGGGGAGCAGAACATTATCCCAAACTTCCAGCCTTCGTGTTTCCTAATTGGAACTCGCCCCAGCCCAATGCTGAATCTTAGGCTGTGCCTTGGGCTAGGGTTAGGGTTAGGGTTATGCCTAGGGTTAGGGTTCAGAAAACCACAAGGCCCAGAGCTCCATGGACACTGACAGTGAGAAAGGCATGCCCAGGAGAGCACAACATTCCCCCAAAACTTTAGCCTTCGTTTTTCCTAATCGGAACTCACCTCAGCCCAATGCTGAATGTTAGGCTGCGGCTAGGGTTAGGGTTAGGGTTCCGCCTAGGGTTAGGGTTCTGAAAACCACAAGGCCCGGAGCTCCAGGGACAATGACAATGAGAAAGGCATGCCCAGGGGAGCACAAATTATCCCAAATTTCCAGCCTTCGTGTTTCCTAATTGGAACTCGCCTCAGCCCAATGCTTAATCTTAGGCTGTTCCTCGGGTTAGGAATAGGGTTAGGGTTCCGCCTAGGGTTAGGGTTCAGAAAACCACAAGGCCCGGAGCTCCAGGGACAATGACAATGAGAAAGGCATGCCCAGGGGAGCACAACATTACCCCAAACTTCCAGCCTTCGTGTTTCCTAATTGGAACTCGATTCAGCCAAATGCTGAATCTTAGGCTGTGCCTTGGGCTAGGGTTAGGGTTAGGGTTATGCCTAGGGTTAGGGTTCAGAAAACCACAAGGCCCAGAGCTCCATGGACACTGACAGTGAGAAAGGCATGCCCAGGAGAGCACAACATTCCCCCAAAATTTTAGCCTTCGTTTTTCCTAATCGGAACTCACCTCAGCCCAATGCTGAATGTTAGGCTGCGGCTAGGGTTTGGGTTAGGGTTACGCCTAGGGTTAGGGTTCAGAAAACCACAAAGCCCTGAGCTCCAGGGACAATGACAATGAGAAAGGCAGGCCCAGGGGAGCACAGCATTACCCCAAAATTTTAGCCTTCCTATTTCCTAATCGGAAATCACCTCAGCCCAATGCTCTTTCTTTGGCTGTGCTTTGGGCTAGGGTTAGGGTTAGGGTTTCGCCTAGGGTTAGGGTTCAGAAAAACACAAGGCCCAGAGCTCCAGGGACATTGACTATGAGAAAGGCATGCCAAGGGGAGGACCGCATTGTCCCAAACTTGTAGCCTTCATGTTTTCCTAACCGGAACTCATCTCAGCCCAATGTTCTGTCTTTGGCTGCACCTAGGCTTAGGGTTAGGGTTCCGCCTAGGGTTAGGGTTCAGAAAACCACAAAGCCCTGAGCTCCAGGGACAATGACAATGAGAAAGGCATGCCCAGGGGAGCGCAGCACTGTCCTAATATTACAGCTTTCCTATTTGCCCCATTGGAACTCACCTCAGCCCAATGCTGTTAATTAGCCTGAACCTAGTACTAGGGTTAGGGTTCCACCTAGGGTTAAGGTTAAGAAAACGAAAAGGCTTACAGCTATAGGGACACTGACAGCAAGAAAGGCATGCCTAGGGGACAGCATCTTTTCCCCAACCTTACAGCCTTCATGTTTTCCGAATCGGAACTCGCCTCAGCCCAATGCTGTATCTTAGGCTGCGCCTTGGGCTAGGTTTAGGGTTCGGGTTATGCCTAGGGTTAGGGTTCAGAAGACCACAAGGCCCAGATCTCCAGGGACAATGACAATGAGAGAGGCATGCCCAGGGGAGCACAATATTATCCCAAAACTTTAGCCTTCATTTTTCCTAATCGGAACTCGCCTCAGCCCAATGCTTAATCTTAGGCTGTTCCTCAGGTTAGGAGTAGGGTTAGGGTTTCACCTAGGGTTAGGGTTAAGAAAACCACAAGGCCAGATCTCCAGGGACATTGGCAGTGAGAAACGCACGCCAAGGGGAGGACCGCATTGTCCCAAACTTGTAGCCTTCATGTTTTCCTAACCGGAACTCATCTCAGCCCAATGTTCTGTCTTTGGCTGCACCTAGGGTTAGGGTTAGGGTTACGCCTAGGGTTAGGGTTCAGAAAACCACAAAGCCCTGAGCTCCAGGGACGCTGACAATGAGAAAGGCATGCCAAGGGGATTGCATCTTTACCCCAACCTTGCAGTTGTCATGTTTTATAAATTGGAACTCACCTCAGCCCAATGCTCTATCTTAGGCTGTGCCTTGGGCTAGGGTTAGGGTTAGGGTTATGCCTAGGGTTAGGGTTCCGAAAACCACAAGGCCCAGAGCTCCAGGGACAATGACAATGAGAGAGGCATGCCCAGGGGAGCAGAACATTATCCCAAACTTCCAGCCTTCGTGTTTCCTAATTGGAACTCGCCCCAGCCCAATGCTGAATCTTAGGCTGTGCCTTGGGCTAGGGTTAGGGTTAGGGTTATGCCTAGGGTTAGGGTTCAGAAAACCACAAGTCCCAGAGCTCCATGGACACTGACAGTGAGAAAGGCATGCCCAGGAGAGCACAACATTCCCCCAAAACTTTAGCCTTCGTTTTTCCTAATCGGAACTCACCTCAGCCCAATGCTGAATGTTAGGCTGCGGCTAGGGTTAGGGTTAGGGTTACGCCTAGGGTTAGGGTTCAGAAAACCACAAAGCCCTGAGCTCCAGGGACAATGACAATGAGAAAGGCAGGCCCAGGGGAGCACAGCATTACCCCAAAATTTTAGCCTTCCTATTTCCTAATCGGAAATCACCTCAGCCCAATGCTCTTTCTTTGGCTGTGCTTTGGGCTAGGGTTAGGGTTAGGGTTTCGCCTAGGGTTAGGGTTCAGAAAAACACAAGGCCCAGAGCTCCAGGGACATTGACTATGAGAAAGGCATGCCAAGGGGAGGACCGCATTGTCCCAAACTTGTAGCCTTCATGTTTTCCTAACCGGAACTCATCTCAGCCCAATGTTCTGTCTTTGGCTGCACCTAGGCTTAGGGTTAGGGTTCCGCCTAGGGTTAGGGTTCAGAAAACCACAAGGCCCAGAGCTCCAGGGACAATGACAATGAGAGAGGCATGCCCAGGGGAGCAGAACATTATCCCAAACTTCCAGCCTTCGTGTTTCCTAATTGGAACTCGCCCCAGCCCAATACTGAATCTTAGGCTGTGCCTTGGGCTAGGGTTAGGGTTAGGGGTATGCCTAGGGTTAGGGTTCAGAAAACCACAAGGCCCAGAGCTCCATGGACACTGACAGTGAGAAAGGCATGCCCAGGAGAGCACAACATTCCCCCAAAACTTTAGCCTTCGTTTTTCCTAATCGGAACTCACCTCAGCCCAATGCTGAATGTTAGGCTGCGGCTAGGGTTAGGGTTAGGGTTCCGCCTAGGGTTAGGGTTCTGAAAACCACAAGGCCCGGAGCTCCCGGGACAATGACAATGAGAAAGGCATGCCCAGGGGAGCACAACATTATCCCAAATTTCCAGCCTTCGTTTTTCCTAATTGGAACTCGCCTCAGCCCAATGCTTAATCTTAGGCTGTTCCTCGGGTTAGGAATAGGGTTAGGGTTCCGCCTAGGGTTAGGGTTCAGAAAACCACAAGGCCCGGAGCTCCAGGGACAATGACAATGAGAAAGGCATGCCCAGGGGAGCACAACATTACCCCAAACTTCCAGCCTTCGTGTTTCCTAATTGGAACTCGATTCAGCCAAATGCTGAATCTTAGGCTGTGCCTTGGGCTAGGGTTAGGGTTAGGGTTATGCCTAGGGTTAGGGTTCAGAAAACCACAAGGCCCAGAGCTCCATGGACACTGACAGTGAGAAAGGCATGCCCAGGAGAGCACAACATTCCCCCAAAACTTTAGCCTTCATTTTTCCTAATCGGAACTCACCTCAGCCCAATGCTGAATGTTAGGCTGCGGCTAGGGTTAGGGTTAGGGTTACGCCTAGGGTTAGGGTTCAGAAAACCACAAAGCCCTGAGCTCCAGGGACAATGACAATGAGAAAGGCAGGCCCAGGGGAGCACAGCATTACCCCAAAATTTTAGCCTTCCTATTTCCTAATCGTAAATCACCTCAGCCCAATGCTCTTTCTTTGGCTGTGCTTTGGGCTAGGGTTAGGGTTAGGGTTTCGCCTAGGGTTAGGGTTCAGAAAAACACAAGGCCCAGAGCTCCAGGGACATTGACTATGAGAAAGGCATGCCAAGGGGAGGACCGCATTGTCCCAAACTTGTAGCCTTCATGTTTTCCTAACCGGAACTCATCTCAGCCCAATGATCTGTCTTTGGCTGCACCTAGGGTTAGGGTTAGGGTTACACCTAGGGTTAGGGTTCAGAAAACCACAAGGCCCTGAGCTTCAGAGACAATGACAATGAGAAAGGCATGCCCAGGGGAGCGCAGCACTGTCCTAATATTACAGCTTTCCTATTTGCCCCATTGGAACTCACCTCAGCCCAATGCTGTTAATTAGCCTGAACCTAGTACTAGGGTTAGGGTTCCACCTAGGGTTAAGGTTAAGAAAACGAAAAGGCTTACAGCTATAGGGACACTGACAGCAAGAAAGGCATGCCTAGGGGACAGCATCTTTTCCCCAACCTTACAGCCTTCATGTTTTCCGAATCGGAACTCGCCTCAGCCCAATGCTGTATCTTAGGCTGCGCCTTGGGCTAGGTTTAGGGTTCGGGTTATGCCTAGGGTTAGGGTTCAGAAGACCACAAGGCCCAGATCTCCAGGGACAATGACAATGAGAGAGGCATGCCCAGGGGAGCACAATATTATCCCAAAACTTTAGCCTTCATTTTTCCTAATCGGAACTCGCCTCAGCCCAATGCTTAATCTTAGGCTGTTCCTCAGGTTAGGAGTAGGGTTAGGGTTTCACCTAGGGTTAGGGTTAAGAAAACCACAAGGCCAGATCTCCAGGGACATTGGCAGTGAGAAACGCACGCCAAGGGGAGGACCGCATTGTCCCAAACTTGTAGCCTTCATGTTTTCCTAACCGGAACTCATCTCAGCCCAATGTTCTGTCTTTGGCTGCACCTAGGGTTAGGGTTAGGGTTACGCCTAGGGTTAGGGTTCAGAAAACCACAAAGCCCTGAGCTCCAGGGACAATGACAATGAGAAAGGCAGGCCCAGGGGAGCACAGCATTACCCCAAAATTTTAGCCTTCCTATTTCCTAATCGGAAATCACCTCAGCCCAATGCTCTTTCTTTGGCTGTGCTTTGGGCTAGGGTTAGGGTTAGGGTTTCACCTAGGGTTAGGGTTCAGAAAAACACAAGGCCCAGAGCTCCAGGGACATTGACTATGAGAAAGGCACGCCAAGGGGAGGACCGCATTGTCCCAAACTTGTAGCCTTCATGTTTTCCTAACCGGAACTCATCTCAGCCCAATGTTCTGTCTTTGGCTGCACCTAGGCTTAGGGTTAGGGTTCCGCCTAGGGTTAGGGTTCAGAAAACCACAAGGCCCAGAGCTCCAGGGACAATGACAATGAGAGAGGCATGCCCAGGGGAGCAGAACATTATCCCAAACTTCCAGCCTTCGTGTTTCCTAATTGGAACTCGCCCCAGCCCAATGCTGAATCTTAGGCTGTGCCTTGGGCTAGGGTTAGGGTTAGGGTTATGCCTAGGGTTAGGGTTCAGAAAACCACAAGGCCCAGAGCTCCATGGACACTGACAGTGAGAAAGGCATGCCCAGGAGAGCACAACATTCCCCCAAAACTTTAGCCTTCGTTTTTCCTAATCGGAACTCACCTCAGCCCAATGCTGAATGTTAGGCTGCGGCTAGGGTTAGGGTTAGGGTTCCGCCTAGGGTTAGGGTTCTGAAAACCACAAGGCCCGGAGCTCCAGGGACAATGACAATGAGAAAGGCATGCCCAGGGGAGCACAAATTATCCCAAATTTCCAGCCTTCGTGTTTCCTAATTGGAACTCGCCTCAGCCCAATGCTTAATCTTAGGCTGTTCCTCGGGTTAGGAATAGGGTTAGGGTTCCGCCTAGGGTTAGGGTTCAGAAAACCACAAGGCCCGGAGCTCCAGGGACAATGACAATGAGAAAGGCATGCCCAGGGGAGCAGAACATTACCCCAAACTTCCAGCCTTCGTGTTTCCTAATTGGAACTCGATTCAGCCAAATGCTGAATCTTAGGCTGTGCCTTGGGCTAGGGTTAGGGTTAGGGTTATGCCTAGGGTTAGGGTTCAGAAAACCACAAGGCCCAGAGCTCCATGGACACTGACAGTGAGAAAGGCATGCCCAGGAGAGCACAACATTCCCCCAAAATTTTAGCCTTCGTTTTTCCTAATCGGAACTCACCTCAGCCCAATGCTGAATGTTAGGCTGCGGCTAGGGTTTGGGTTAGGGTTACGCCTAGGGTTAGGGTTCAGAAAACCACAAAGCCCTGAGCTCCAGGGACAATGACAATGAGAAAGGCAGGCCCAGGGGAGCACAGCATTACCCCAAAATTTTAGCCTTCCTATTTCCTAATCGGAAATCACCTCAGCCCAATGCTCTTTCTTTGGCTGTGCTTTGGGCTAGGGTTAGGGTTAGGGTTTCGCCTAGGGTTAGGGTTCAGAAAAACACAAGGCCCAGAGCTCCAGGGACATTGACTATGAGAAAGGCATGCCAAGGGGAGGACCGCATTGTCCCAAACTTGTAGCCTTCATGTTTTCCTAACCGGAACTCATCTCAGCCCAATGTTCTGTCTTTGGCTGCACCTAGGCTTAGGGTTAGGGTTCCGCCTAGGGTTAGGGTTCAGAAAACCACAAGGCCCAGAGCTCCAGGGACAATGACAATGAGAGAGGCATGCCCAGGGGAGCAGAACATTATCCCAAACTTCCAGCCTTCGTGTTTCCTAATTGGAACTCGCCCCAGCCCAATACTGAATCTTAGGCTGTGCCTTGGGCTAGGGTTAGGGTTAGGGTTATGCCTAGGGTTAGGGTTCAGAAAACCACAAGGCCCAGAGCTCCATGGACACTGACAGTGAGAAAGGCATGCCCAGGAGAGCACAACATTCCCCCAAAACTTTAGCCTTCGTTTTTCCTAATCGGAACTCACCTCAGCCCAATGCTGAATGTTAGGCTGCGGCTAGGGTTAGGGTTAGGGTTACGCCTAGGGTTAGGGTTCAGAAAACCACAAAGCCCTGAGCTCCAGGGACAATGACAATGAGAAAGGCAGGCCCAGGGGAGCACAGCATTACCCCAAAATTTTAGCCTTCGTATTTCCTAATCGTAAATCACCTCAGCCCAATGCTCTTTCTTTGGCTGTGCTTTGGGCTAGGGTTAGGGTTAGGGTTTCGCCTAGGGTTAGGGTTCAGAAAAACACAAGGCCCAGAGCTCCAGGGACATTGACTATGAGAAAGGCATGCCAAGGGGAGGACCGCATTGTCCCAAACTTGTAGCCTTCATGTTTTCCTAACCGGAACTCATCTCAGCCCAATGATCTGTCTTTGGCTGCACCTAGGGTTAGGGTTAGGGTTACACCTAGGGTTAGGGTTCAGAAAACCACAAGGCCCTGAGCTTCAGAGACAATGACAATGAGAAAGGCATGCCCAGGGGAGCGCAGCACTGTCCTAATATTACAGCTTTCCTATTTGCCCCATTGGAACTCACCTCAGCCCAATGCTGTTAATTAGCCTGAACCTAGTACTAGGGTTAGGGTTCCACCTAGGGTTAAGGTTAAGAAAACGAAAAGGCTTACAGCTATAGGGACACTGACAGCAAGAAAGGCATGCCTAGGGGACAGCATCTTTTCCCCAACCTTACAGCCTTCATGTTTTCCGAATCGGAACTCGCCTCAGCCCAATGCTGTATCTTAGGCTGCGCCTTGGGCTAGGTTTAGGGTTCGGGTTATGCCTAGGGTTAGGGTTCAGAAGACCACAAGGCCCAGATCTCCAGGGACAATGACAATGAGAGAGGCATGCCCAGGGGAGCACAATATTATCCCAAAACTTTAGCCTTCATTTTTCCTAATCGGAACTCGCCTCAGCCCAATGCTTAATCTTAGGCTGTTCCTCAGGTTAGGAGTAGGGTTAGGGTTTCACCTAGGGTTAGGGTTAAGAAAACCACAAGGCCAGATCTCCAGGGACATTGGCAGTGAGAAACGCACGCCAAGGGGAGGACCGCATTGTCCCAAACTTGTAGCCTTCATGTTTTCCTAACCGGAACTCATCTCAGCCCAATGTTCTGTCTTTGGCTGCACCTAGGGTTAGGGTTAGGGTTACGCCTAGGGTTAGGGTTCAGAAAACCACAAAGCCCTGAGCTCCAGGGACAATGACAATGAGAAAGGCAGGCCCAGGGGAGCACAGCATTACCCCAAAATTTTAGCCTTCCTATTTCCTAATCGGAAATCACCTCAGCCCAATGCTCTTTCTTTGGCTGTGCTTTGGGCTAGGGTTAGGGTTAGGGTTTCGCCTAGGGTTAGGGTTCAGAAAAACACAAGGCCCAGAGCTCCAGGGACATTGACTATGAGAAAGGCACGCCAAGGGGAGGACCGCATTGTCCCAAACTTGTAGCCTTCATGTTTTCCTAACCGGAACTCATCTCAGCCCAATGTTCTGTCTTTGGCTGCACCTAGGCTTAGGGTTAGGGTTCCGCCTAGGGTTAGGGTTCAGAAAACCACAAGGCCCAGAGCTCCAGGGACAATGACAATGAGAGAGGCATGCCCAGGGGAGCAGAACATTATCCCAAACTTCCAGCCTTCGTGTTTCCTAATTGGAACTCGCCCCAGCCCAATGCTGAATCTTAGGCTGTGCCTTGGGCTAGGGTTAGGGTTAGGGTTATGCCTAGGGTTAGGGTTCAGAAAACCACAAGTCCCAGAGCTCCATGGACACTGACAGTGAGAAAGGCATGCCCAGGAGAGCACAACATTCCCCCAAAACTTTAGCCTTCGTTTTTCCTAATCGGAACTCACCTCAGCCCAATGCTGAATGTTAGGCTGCGGCTAGGGTTAGGGTTAGGGTTCCGCCTAGGGTTAGGGTTCTGAAAACCACAAGGCCCGGAGCTCCAGGGACAATGACAATGAGAAAGGCATGCCCAGGGGAGCACAAATTATCCCAAATTTCCAGCCTTCGTGTTTCCTAATTGGAACTCGCCTCAGCCCAATGCTTAATCTTAGGCTGTTCCTCGGGTTAGGAATAGGGTTAGGGTTCCGCCTAGGGTTAGGGTTCAGAAAACCACAAGGCCCGGAGCTCCAGGGACAATGACAATGAGAAAGGCATGCCCAGGGGAGCACAACATTACCCCAAACTTCCAGCCTTCGTGTTTCCTAATTGGAACTCGATTCAGCCAAATGCTGAATCTTAGGCTGTGCCTTGGGCTAGGGTTAGGGTTAGGGTTATGCCTAGGGTTAGGGTTCAGAAAACCACAAGGCCCAGAGCTCCATGGACACTGACAGTGAGAAAGGCATGCCCAGGAGAGCACAACATTCCCCCAAAATTTTAGCCTTCGTTTTTCCTAATCGGAACTCACCTCAGCCCAATGCTGAATGTTAGGCTGCGGCTAGGGTTTGGGTTAGGGTTACGCCTAGGGTTAGGGTTCAGAAAACCACAAAGCCCTGAGCTCCAGGGACAATGACAATGAGAAAGGCAGGCCCAGGGGAGCACAGCATTACCCCAAAATTTTAGCCTTCCTATTTCCTAATCGGAAATCACCTCAGCCCAATGCTCTTTCTTTGGCTGTGCTTTGGGCTAGGGTTAGGGTTAGGGTTTCGCCTAGGGTTAGGGTTCAGAAAAACACAAGGCCCAGAGCTCCAGGGACATTGACTATGAGAAAGGCATGCCAAGGGGAGGACCGCATTGTCCCAAACTTGTAGCCTTCATGTTTTCCTAACCGGAACTCATCTCAGCCCAATGTTCTGTCTTTGGCTGCACCTAGGCTTAGGGTTAGGGTTCCGCCTAGGGTTAGGGTTCAGAAAACCACAAGGCCCAGAGCTCCAGGGACAATGACAATGAGAGAGGCATGCCCAGGGGAGCAGAACATTATCCCAAACTTCCAGCCTTCGTGTTTCCTAATTGGAACTCGCCCCAGCCCAATACTGAATCTTAGGCTGTGCCTTGGGCTAGGGTTAGGGTTAGGGTTATGCCTAGGGTTAGGGTTCAGAAAACCACAAGGCCCAGAGCTCCATGGACACTGACAGTGAGAAAGGCATGCCCAGGAGAGCACAACATTCCCCCAAAACTTTAGCCTTCGTTTTTCCTAATCGGAACTCACCTCAGCCCAATGCTGAATGTTAGGCTGCGGCTAGGGTTAGGGTTAGGGTTACGCCTAGGGTTAGGGTTCAGAAAACCACAAAGCCCTGAGCTCCAGGGACAATGACAATGAGAAAGGCAGGCCCAGGGGAGCACAGCATTACCCCAAAATTTTAGCCTTCGTATTTCCTAATCGTAAATCACCTCAGCCCAATGCTCTTTCTTTGGCTGTGCTTTGGGCTAGGGTTAGGGTTAGGGTTTCGCCTAGGGTTAGGGTTCAGAAAAACACAAGGCCCAGAGCTCCAGGGACATTGACTATGAGAAAGGCATGCCAAGGGGAGGACCGCATTGTCCCAAACTTGTAGCCTTCATGTTTTCCTAACCGGAACTCATCTCAGCCCAATGATCTGTCTTTGGCTGCACCTAGGGTTAGGGTTAGGGTTACACCTAGGGTTAGGGTTCAGAAAACCACAAGGCCCTGAGCTTCAGAGACAATGACAATGAGAAAGGCATGCCCAGGGGAGCGCAGCACTGTCCTAATATTACAGCTTTCCTATTTGCCCCATTGGAACTCACCTCAGCCCAATGCTGTTAATTAGCCTGAACCTAGTACTAGGGTTAGGGTTCCACCTAGGGTTAAGGTTAAGAAAACGAAAAGGCTTACAGCTATAGGGACACTGACAGCAAGAAAGGCATGCCTAGGGGACAGCATCTTTTCCCCAACCTTACAGCCTTCATGTTTTCCGAATCGGAACTCGCCTCAGCCCAATGCTGTATCTTAGGCTGCGCCTTGGGCTAGGTTTAGGGTTCGGGTTATGCCTAGGGTTAGGGTTCAGAAGACCACAAGGCCCAGATCTCCAGGGACAATGACAATGAGAGAGGCATGCCCAGGGGAGCACAATATTATCCCAAAACTTTAGCCTTCATTTTTCCTAATCGGAACTCGCCTCAGCCCAATGCTTAATCTTAGGCTGTTCCTCAGGTTAGGAGTAGGGTTAGGGTTTCACCTAGGGTTAGGGTTAAGAAAACCACAAGGCCAGATCTCCAGGGACATTGGCAGTGAGAAACGCACGCCAAGGGGAGGACCGCATTGTCCCAAACTTGTAGCCTTCATGTTTTCCTAACCGGAACTCATCTCAGCCCAATGTTCTGTCTTTGGCTGCACCTAGGGTTAGGGTTAGGGTTACGCCTAGGGTTAGGGTTCAGAAAACCACAAAGCCCTGAGCTCCAGGGACGCTGACAATGAGAAAGGCATGCCAAGGGGATTGCATCTTTACCCCAACCTTGCAGTTGTCATGTTTTATAAATTGGAACTCACCTCAGCCCAATGCTCTATCTTAGGCTGTGCCTTGGGCTAGGGTTAGGGTTAGGGTTATGCCTAGGGTTAGGGTTCCGAAAACCACAAGGCCCAGAGCTCCAGGGACAATGACAATGAGAGAGGCATGCCCAGGGGAGCAGAACATTATCCCAAACTTCCAGCCTTCGTGTTTCCTAATTGGAACTCGCCCCAGCCCAATGCTGAATCTTAGGCTGTGCCTTGGGCTAGGGTTAGGGTTAGGGTTATGCCTAGGGTTAGGGTTCAGAAAACCACAAGGCCCAGAGCTCCATGGACACTGACAGTGAGAAAGGCATGCCCAGGAGAGCACAACATTCCCCCAAAATTTTAGCCTTCGTTTTTCCTAATCGGAACTCACCTCAGCCCAATGCTGAATGTTAGGCTGCGGCTAGGGTTAGGGTTAGGGTTACGCCTAGGGTTAGGGTTCAGAAAACCACAAAGCCCTGAGCTCCAGGGACAATGACAATGAGAAAGGCAGGCCCAGGGGAGCACAGCATTACCCCAAAATTTTAGCCTTCCTATTTCCTAATCGGAAATCACCTCAGCCCAATGCTCTTTCTTTGGCTGTGCTTTGGGCTAGGGTTAGGGTTAGGGTTTCGCCTAGGGTTAGGGTTCAGAAAAACACAAGGCCCAGAGCTCCAGGGACATTGACTATGAGAAAGGCATGCCAAGGGGAGGACCGCATTGTCCCAAACTTGTAGCCTTCATGTTTTCCTAACCGGAACTCATCTCAGCCCAATGTTCTGTCTTTGGCTGCACCTAGGCTTAGGGTTAGGGTTCCGCCTAGGGTTAGGGTTCAGAAAACCACAAGGCCCAGAGCTCCAGGGACAATGACAATGAGAGAGGCATGCCCAGGGGAGCAGAACATTATCCCAAACTTCCAGCCTTCGTGTTTCCTAATTGGAACTCGCCCCAGCCCAATACTGAATCTTAGGCTGTGCCTTGGGCTAGGGTTAGGGTTAGGGTTATGCCTAGGGTTAGGGTTCAGAAAACCACAAGGCCCAGAGCTCCATGGACACTGACAGTGAGAAAGGCATGCCCAGGAGAGCACAACATTCCCCCAAAACTTTAGCCTTCGTTTTTCCTAATCGGAACTCACCTCAGCCCAATGCTGAATGTTAGGCTGCGGCTAGGGTTAGGGTTAGGGTTCCGCCTAGGGTTAGGGTTCTGAAAACCACAAGGCCCGGAGCTCCCGGGACAATGACAATGAGAAAGGCATGCCCAGGGGAGCACAACATTATCCCAAATTTCCAGCCTTCGTTTTTCCTAATTGGAACTCGCCTCAGCCCAATGCTTAATCTTAGGCTGTTCCTCGGGTTAGGAATAGGGTTAGGGTTCCGCCTAGGGTTAGGGTTCAGAAAACCACAAGGCCCGGAGCTCCAGGGACAATGACAATGAGAAAGGCATGCCCAGGGGAGCACAACATTACCCCAAACTTCCAGCCTTCGTGTTTCCTAATTGGAACTCGATTCAGCCAAATGCTGAATCTTAGGCTGTGCCTTGGGCTAGGGTTAGGGTTAGGGTTATGCCTAGGGTTAGGGTTCAGAAAACCACAAGGCCCAGAGCTCCATGGACACTGACAGTGAGAAAGGCATGCCCAGGAGAGCACAACATTCCCCCAAAACTTTAGCCTTCATTTTTCCTAATCGGAACTCACCTCAGCCCAATGCTGAATGTTAGGCTGCGGCTAGGGTTAGGGTTAGGGTTACGCCTAGGGTTAGGGTTCAGAAAACCACAAAGCCCTGAGCTCCAGGGACAATGACAATGAGAAAGGCAGGCCCAGGGGAGCACAGCATTACCCCAAAATTTTAGCCTTCCTATTTCCTAATCGGAAATCACCTCAGCCCAATGCTCTTTCTTTGGCTGTGCTTTGGGCTAGGGTTAGGGTTAGGGTTTCGCCTAGGGTTAGGGTTCAGAAAAACACAAGGCCCAGAGCTCCAGGGACATTGACTATGAGAAAGGCATGCCAAGGGGAGGACCGCATTGTCCCAAACTTGTAGCCTTCATGTTTTCCTAACCGGAACTCATCTCAGCCCAATGATCTGTCTTTGGCTGCACCTAGGGTTAGGGTTAGGGTTACACCTAGGGTTAGGGTTCAGAAAACCACAAGGCCCTGAGCTTCAGAGACAATGACAATGAGAAAGGCATGCCCAGGGGAGCGCAGCACTGTCCTAATATTACAGCTTTCCTATTTGCCCCATTGGAACTCACCTCAGCCCAATGCTGTTAATTAGCCTGAACCTAGTACTAGGGTTAGGGTTCCACCTAGGGTTAAGGTTAAGAAAACGAAAAGGCTTACAGCTATAGGGACACTGACAGCAAGAAAGGCATGCCTAGGGGACAGCATCTTTTCCCCAACCTTACAGCCTTCATGTTTTCCGAATCGGAACTCGCCTCAGCCCAATGCTGTATCTTAGGCTGCGCCTTGGGCTAGGTTTAGGGTTCGGGTTATGCCTAGGGTTAGGGTTCAGAAGACCACAAGGCCCAGATCTCCAGGGACAATGACAATGAGAGAGGCATGCCCAGGGGAGCACAATATTATCCCAAAACTTTAGCCTTCATTTTTCCTAATCGGAACTCGCCTCAGCCCAATGCTTAATCTTAGGCTGTTCCTCAGGTTAGGAGTAGGGTTAGGGTTTCACCTAGGGTTAGGGTTAAGAAAACCACAAGGCCAGATCTCCAGGGACATTGGCAGTGAGAAACGCACGCCAAGGGGAGGACCGCATTGTCCCAAACTTGTAGCCTTCATGTTTTCCTAACCGGAACTCATCTCAGCCCAATGTTCTGTCTTTGGCTGCACCTAGGGTTAGGGTTAGGGTTACGCCTAGGGTTAGGGTTCAGAAAACCACAAAGCCCTGAGCTCCAGGGACAATGACAATGAGAAAGGCAGGCCCAGGGGAGCACAGCATTACCCCAAAATTTTAGCCTTCCTATTTCCTAATCGGAAATCACCTCAGCCCAATGCTCTTTCTTTGGCTGTGCTTTGGGCTAGGGTTAGGGTTAGGGTTTCGCCTAGGGTTAGGGTTCAGAAAAACACAAGGCCCAGAGCTCCAGGGACATTGACTATGAGAAAGGCACGCCAAGGGGAGGACCGCATTGTCCCAAACTTGTAGCCTTCATGTTTTCCTAACCGGAACTCATCTCAGCCCAATGTTCTGTCTTTGGCTGCACCTAGGCTTAGGGTTAGGGTTCCGCCTAGGGTTAGGGTTCAGAAAACCACAAGGCCCAGAGCTCCAGGGACAATGACAATGAGAGAGGCATGCCCAGGGGAGCAGAACATTATCCCAAACTTCCAGCCTTCGTGTTTCCTAATTGGAACTCGCCCCAGCCCAATGCTGAATCTTAGGCTGTGCCTTGGGCTAGGGTTAGGGTTAGGGTTATGCCTAGGGTTAGGGTTCAGAAAACCACAAGGCCCAGAGCTCCATGGACACTGACAGTGAGAAAGGCATGCCCAGGAGAGCACAACATTCCCCCAAAACTTTAGCCTTCGTTTTTCCTAATCGGAACTCACCTCAGCCCAATGCTGAATGTTAGGCTGCGGCTAGGGTTTGGGTTAGGGTTACGCCTAGGGTTAGGGTTCAGAAAACCACAAAGCCCTGAGCTCCAGGGACAATGACAATGAGAAAGGCAGGCCCAGGGGAGCACAGCATTACCCCAAAATTTTAGCCTTCCTATTTCCTAATCGGAAATCACCTCAGCCCAATGCTCTTTCTTTGGCTGTGCTTTGGGCTAGGGTTAGGGTTAGGGTTTCGCCTAGGGTTAGGGTTCAGAAAAACACAAGGCCCAGAGCTCCAGGGACATTGACTATGAGAAAGGCATGCCAAGGGGAGGACCGCATTGTCCCAAACTTGTAGCCTTCATGTTTTCCTAACCGGAACTCATCTCAGCCCAATGTTCTGTCTTTGGCTGCACCTAGGCTTAGGGTTAGGGTTCCGCCTAGGGTTAGGGTTCAGAAAACCACAAGGCCCAGAGCTCCAGGGACAATGACAATGAGAGAGGCATGCCCAGGGGAGCAGAACATTATCCCAAACTTCCAGCCTTCGTGTTTCCTAATTGGAACTCGCCCCAGCCCAATACTGAATCTTAGGCTGTGCCTTGGGCTAGGGTTAGGGTTAGGGTTATGCCTAGGGTTAGGGTTCAGAAAACCACAAGGCCCAGAGCTCCATGGACACTGACAGTGAGAAAGGCATGCCCAGGAGAGCACAACATTCCCCCAAAACTTTAGCCTTCGTTTTTCCTAATCGGAACTCACCTCAGCCCAATGCTGAATGTTAGGCTGCGGCTAGGGTTAGGGTTAGGGTTACGCCTAGGGTTAGGGTTCAGAAAACCACAAAGCCCTGAGCTCCAGGGACAATGACAATGAGAAAGGCAGGCCCAGGGGAGCACAGCATTACCCCAAAATTTTAGCCTTCGTATTTCCTAATCGTAAATCACCTCAGCCCAATGCTCTTTCTTTGGCTGTGCTTTGGGCTAGGGTTAGGGTTAGGGTTTCGCCTAGGGTTAGGGTTCAGAAAAACACAAGGCCCAGAGCTCCAGGGACATTGACTATGAGAAAGGCATGCCAAGGGGAGGACCGCATTGTCCCAAACTTGTAGCCTTCATGTTTTCCTAACCGGAACTCATCTCAGCCCAATGATCTGTCTTTGGCTGCACCTAGGGTTAGGGTTAGGGTTACACCTAGGGTTAGGGTTCAGAAAACCACAAGGCCCTGAGCTTCAGAGACAATGACAATGAGAAAGGCATGCCCAGGGGAGCGCAGCACTGTCCTAATATTACAGCTTTCCTATTTGCCCCATTGGAACTCACCTCAGCCCAATGCTGTTAATTAGCCTGAACCTAGTACTAGGGTTAGGGTTCCACCTAGGGTTAAGGTTAAGAAAACGAAAAGGCTTACAGCTATAGGGACACTGACAGCAAGAAAGGCATGCCTAGGGGACAGCATCTTTTCCCCAACCTTACAGCCTTCATGTTTTCCGAATCGGAACTCGCCTCAGCCCAATGCTGTATCTTAGGCTGCGCCTTGGGCTAGGTTTAGGGTTCGGGTTATGCCTAGGGTTAGGGTTCAGAAGACCACAAGGCCCAGATCTCCAGGGACAATGACAATGAGAGAGGCATGCCCAGGGGAGCACAATATTATCCCAAAACTTTAGCCTTCATTTTTCCTAATCGGAACTCGCCTCAGCCCAATGCTTAATCTTAGGCTGTTCCTCAGGTTAGGAGTAGGGTTAGGGTTTCACCTAGGGTTAGGGTTAAGAAAACCACAAGGCCAGATCTCCAGGGACATTGGCAGTGAGAAACGCACGCCAAGGGGAGGACCGCATTGTCCCAAACTTGTAGCCTTCATGTTTTCCTAACCGGAACTCATCTCAGCCCAATGTTCTGTCTTTGGCTGCACCTAGGGTTAGGGTTAGGGTTACGCCTAGGGTTAGGGTTCAGAAAACCACAAAGCCCTGAGCTCCAGGGACGCTGACAATGAGAAAGGCATGCCAAGGGGATTGCATCTTTACCCCAACCTTGCAGTTGTCATGTTTTATAAATTGGAACTCACCTCAGCCCAATGCTCTATCTTAGGCTGTGCCTTGGGCTAGGGTTAGGGTTAGGGTTATGCCTAGGGTTAGGGTTCCGAAAACCACAAGGCCCAGAGCTCCAGGGACAATGACAATGAGAGAGGCATGCCCAGGGGAGCAGAACATTATCCCAAACTTCCAGCCTTCGTGTTTCCTAATTGGAACTCGCCCCAGCCCAATGCTGAATCTTAGGCTGTGCCTTGGGCTAGGGTTAGGGTTAGGGTTATGCCTAGGGTTAGGGTTCAGAAAACCACAAGGCCCAGAGCTCCATGGACACTGACAGTGAGAAAGGCATGCCCAGGAGAGCACAACATTCCCCCAAAATTTTAGCCTTCGTTTTTCCTAATCGGAACTCACCTCAGCCCAATGCTGAATGTTAGGCTGCGGCTAGGGTTAGGGTTAGGGTTACGCCTAGGGTTAGGGTTCAGAAAACCACAAAGCCCTGAGCTCCAGGGACAATGACAATGAGAAAGGCAGGCCCAGGGGAGCACAGCATTACCCCAAAATTTTAGCCTTCCTATTTCCTAATCGGAAATCACCTCAGCCCAATGCTCTTTCTTTGGCTGTGCTTTGGGCTAGGGTTAGGGTTAGGGTTTCGCCTAGGGTTAGGGTTCAGAAAAACACAAGGCCCAGAGCTCCAGGGACATTGACTATGAGAAAGGCATGCCAAGGGGAGGACCGCATTGTCCCAAACTTGTAGCCTTCATGTTTTCCTAACCGGAACTCATCTCAGCCCAATGTTCTGTCTTTGGCTGCACCTAGGCTTAGGGTTAGGGTTCCGCCTAGGGTTAGGGTTCAGAAAACCACAAGGCCCAGAGCTCCAGGGACAATGACAATGAGAGAGGCATGCCCAGGGGAGCAGAACATTATCCCAAACTTCCAGCCTTCGTGTTTCCTAATTGGAACTCGCCCCAGCCCAATACTGAATCTTAGGCTGTGCCTTGGGCTAGGGTTAGGGTTAGGGTTATGCCTAGGGTTAGGGTTCAGAAAACCACAAGGCCCAGAGCTCCATGGACACTGACAGTGAGAAAGGCATGCCCAGGAGAGCACAACATTCCCCCAAAACTTTAGCCTTCGTTTTTCCTAATCGGAACTCACCTCAGCCCAATGCTGAATGTTAGGCTGCGGCTAGGGTTAGGGTTAGGGTTACGCCTAGGGTTAGGGTTCAGAAAACCACAAAGCCCTGAGCTCCAGGGACAATGACAATGAGAAAGGCAGGCCCAGGGGAGCACAGCATTACCCCAAAATTTTAGCCTTCGTATTTCCTAATCGTAAATCACCTCAGCCCAATGCTCTTTCTTTGGCTGTGCTTTGGGCTAGGGTTAGGGTTAGGGTTTCGCCTAGGGTTAGGGTTCAGAAAAACACAAGGCCCAGAGCTCCAGGGACATTGACTATGAGAAAGGCATGCCAAGGGGAGGACCGCATTGTCCCAAACTTGTAGCCTTCATGTTTTCCTAACCGGAACTCATCTCAGCCCAATGATCTGTCTTTGGCTGCACCTAGGGTTAGGGTTAGGGTTACACCTAGGGTTAGGGTTCAGAAAACCACAAGGCCCTGAGCTTCAGAGACAATGACAATGAGAAAGGCATGCCCAGGGGAGCGCAGCACTGTCCTAATATTACAGCTTTCCTATTTGCCCCATTGGAACTCACCTCAGCCCAATGCTGTTAATTAGCCTGAACCTAGTACTAGGGTTAGGGTTCCACCTAGGGTTAAGGTTAAGAAAACGAAAAGGCTTACAGCTATAGGGACACTGACAGCAAGAAAGGCATGCCTAGGGGACAGCATCTTTTCCCCAACCTTACAGCCTTCATGTTTTCCGAATCGGAACTCGCCTCAGCCCAATGCTGTATCTTAGGCTGCGCCTTGGGCTAGGTTTAGGGTTCGGGTTATGCCTAGGGTTAGGGTTCAGAAGACCACAAGGCCCAGATCTCCAGGGACAATGACAATGAGAGAGGCATGCCCAGGGGAGCACAATATTATCCCAAAACTTTAGCCTTCATTTTTCCTAATCGGAACTCGCCTCAGCCCAATGCTTAATCTTAGCCTGTTCCTCAGGTTAGGAGTAGGGTTAGGGTTTCACCTAGGGTTAGGGTTAAGAAAACCACAAGGCCAGATCTCCAGGGACATTGGCAGTGAGAAACGCACGCCAAGGGGAGGACCGCATTGTCCCAAACTTGTAGCCTTCATGTTTTCCTAACCGGAACTCATCTCAGCCCAATGTTCTGTCTTTGGCTGCACCTAGGGTTAGGGTTAGGGTTACGCCTAGGGTTAGGGTTCAGAAAACCACAAAGCCCTGAGCTCCAGGGACGCTGACAATGAGAAAGGCATGCCAAGGGGATTGCATCTTTACCCCAACCTTGCAGTTGTCATGTTTTATAAATTGGAACTCACCTCAGCCCAATGCTCTATCTTAGGCTGTGCCTTGGGCTAGGGTTAGGGTTAGGGTTATGCCTAGGGTTAGGGTTCCGAAAACCACAAGGCCCAGAGCTCCAGGGACAATGACAATGAGAGAGGCATGCCCAGGGGAGCAGAACATTATCCCAAACTTCCAGCCTTCGTGTTTCCTAATTGGAACTCGCCCCAGCCCAATGCTGAATCTTAGGCTGTGCCTTGGGCTAGGGTTAGGGTTCGGGTTATGCCTAGGGTTAGGGTTCAGAAAACCACAAGGCCCAGAGCTCCATGGACACTGACAGTGAGAAAGGCATGCCCAGGAGAGCACAACATTCCCCCAAAATTTTAGCCTTCGTTTTTCCTAATCGGAACTCACCTCAGCCCAATGCTGAATGTTAGGCTGCGGCTAGGGTTAGGGTTAGGGTTACGCCTAGGGTTAGGGTTCAGAAAACCACAAAGCCCTGAGCTCCAGGGACAATGACAATGAGAAAGGCAGGCCCAGGGGAGCACAGCATTACCCCAAAATTTTAGCCTTCCTATTTCCTAATCGGAAATCACCTCAGCCCAATGCTCTTTCTTTGGCTGTGCTTTGGGCTAGGGTTAGGGTTAGGGTTTCGCCTAGGGTTAGGGTTCAGAAAAACACAAGGCCCAGAGCTCCAGGGACATTGACTATGAGAAAGGCATGCCAAGGGGAGGACCGCATTGTCCCAAACTTGTAGCCTTCATGTTTTCCTAACCGGAACTCATCTCAGCCCAATGTTCTGTCTTTGGCTGCACCTAGGCTTAGGGTTAGGGTTCCGCCTAGGGTTAGGGTTCAGAAAACCACAAGGCCCAGAGCTCCAGGGACAATGACAATGAGAGAGGCATGCCCAGGGGAGCAGAACATTATCCCAAACTTCCAGCCTTCGTGTTTCCTAATTGGAACTCGCCCCAGCCCAATACTGAATCTTAGGCTGTGCCTTGGGCTAGGGTTAGGGTTAGGGTTATGCCTAGGGTTAGGGTTCAGAAAACCACAAGGCCCAGAGCTCCATGGACACTGACAGTGAGAAAGGCATGCCCAGGAGAGCACAACATTCCCCCAAAACTTTAGCCTTCGTTTTTCCTAATCGGAACTCACCTCAGCCCAATGCTGAATGTTAGGCTGCGGCTAGGGTTAGGGTTAGGGTTCCGCCTAGGGTTAGGGTTCTGAAAACCACAAGGCCCGGAGCTCCAGGGACAATGACAATGAGAAAGGCATGCCCAGGGGAGCACAACATTATCCCAAATTTCCAGCCTTCGTTTTTCCTAATTGGAACTCGCCTCAGCCCAATGCTTAATCTTAGGCTGTTCCTCGGGTTAGGAATAGGGTTAGGGTTCCGCCTAGGGTTAGGGTTCAGAAAACCACAAGGCCCGGAGCTCCAGGGACAATGACAATGAGAAAGGCATGCCCAGGGGAGCACAACATTACCCCAAACTTCCAGCCTTCGTGTTTCCTAATTGGAACTCGATTCAGCCAAATGCTGAATCTTAGGCTGTGCCTTGGGCTAGGGTTAGGGTTAGGGTTATGCCTAGGGTTAGGGTTCAGAAAACCACAAGGCCCAGAGCTCCATGGACACTGACAGTGAGAAAGGCATGCCCAGGAGAGCACAACATTCCCCCAAAACTTTAGCCTTCATTTTTCCTAATCGGAACTCACCTCAGCCCAATGCTGAATGTTAGGCTGCGGCTAGGGTTAGGGTTAGGGTTACGCCTAGGGTTAGGGTTCAGAAAACCACAAAGCCCTGAGCTCCAGGGACAATGACAATGAGAAAGGCAGGCCCAGGGGAGCACAGCATTACCCCAAAATTTTAGCCTTCCTATTTCCTAATCGGAAATCACCTCAGCCCAATGCTCTTTCTTTGGCTGTGCTTTGGGCTAGGGTTAGGGTTAGGGTTTCGCCTAGGGTTAGGGTTCAGAAAAACACAAGGCCCAGAGCTCCAGGGACATTGACTATGAGAAAGGCATGCCAAGGGGAGGACCGCATTGTCCCAAACTTGTAGCCTTCATGTTTTCCTAACCGGAACTCATCTCAGCCCAATGATCTGTCTTTGGCTGCACCTAGGGTTAGGGTTAGGGTTACACCTAGGGTTAGGGTTCAGAAAACCACAAGGCCCTGAGCTTCAGAGACAATGACAATGAGAAAGGCATGCCCAGGGGAGCGCAGCACTGTCCTAATATTACAGCTTTCCTATTTGCCCCATTGGAACTCACCTCAGCCCAATGCTGTTAATTAGCCTGAACCTAGTACTAGGGTTAGGGTTCCACCTAGGGTTAAGGTTAAGAAAACGAAAAGGCTTACAGCTATAGGGACACTGACAGCAAGAAAGGCATGCCTAGGGGACAGCATCTTTTCCCCAACCTTACAGCCTTCATGTTTTCCGAATCGGAACTCGCCTCAGCCCAATGCTGTATCTTAGGCTGCGCCTTGGGCTAGGTTTAGGGTTCGGGTTATGCCTAGGGTTAGGGTTCAGAAGACCACAAGGCCCAGATCTCCAGGGACAATGACAATGAGAGAGGCATGCCCAGGGGAGCACAATATTATCCCAAAACTTTAGCCTTCATTTTTCCTAATCGGAACTCGCCTCAGCCCAATGCTTAATCTTAGGCTGTTCCTCAGGTTAGGAGTAGGGTTAGGGTTTCACCTAGGGTTAGGGTTAAGAAAACCACAAGGCCAGATCTCCAGGGACATTGGCAGTGAGAAACGCACGCCAAGGGGAGGACCGCATTGTCCCAAACTTGTAGCCTTCATGTTTTCCTAACCGGAACTCATCTCAGCCCAATGTTCTGTCTTTGGCTGCACCTAGGGTTAGGGTTAGGGTTACGCCTAGGGTTAGGGTTCAGAAAACCACAAAGCCCTGAGCTCCAGGGACAATGACAATGAGAAAGGCAGGCCCAGGGGAGCACAGCATTACCCCAAAATTTTAGCCTTCCTATTTCCTAATCGGAAATCACCTCAGCCCAATGCTCTTTCTTTGGCTGTGCTTTGGGCTAGGGTTAGGGTTAGGGTTTCGCCTAGGGTTAGGGTTCAGAAAAACACAAGGCCCAGAGCTCCAGGGACATTGACTATGAGAAAGGCACGCCAAGGGGAGGACCGCATTGTCCCAAACTTGTAGCCTTCATGTTTTCCTAACCGGAACTCATCTCAGCCCAATGTTCTGTCTTTGGCTGCACCTAGGCTTAGGGTTAGGGTTCCGCCTAGGGTTAGGGTTCAGAAAACCACAAGGCCCAGAGCTCCAGGGACAATGACAATGAGAGAGGCATGCCCAGGGGAGCAGAACATTATCCCAAACTTCCAGCCTTCGTGTTTCCTAATTGGAACTCGCCCCAGCCCAATGCTGAATCTTAGGCTGTGCCTTGGGCTAGGGTTAGGGTTAGGGTTATGCCTAGGGTTAGGGTTCAGAAAACCACAAGGCCCAGAGCTCCATGGACACTGACAGTGAGAAAGGCATGCCCAGGAGAGCACAACATTCCCCCAAAACTTTAGCCTTCGTTTTTCCTAATCGGAACTCACCTCAGCCCAATGCTGAATGTTAGGCTGCGGCTAGGGTTAGGGTTAGGGTTCCGCCTAGGGTTAGGGTTCTGAAAACCACAAGGCCCGGAGCTCCAGGGACAATGACAATGAGAAAGGCATGCCCAGGGGAGCACAAATTATCCCAAATTTCCAGCCTTCGTGTTTCCTAATTGGAACTCGCCTCAGCCCAATGCTTAATCTTAGGCTGTTCCTCGGGTTAGGAATAGGGTTAGGGTTCCGCCTAGGGTTAGGGTTCAGAAAACCACAAGGCCCGGAGCTCCAGGGACAATGACAATGAGAAAGGCATGCCCAGGGGAGCACAACATTACCCCAAACTTCCAGCCTTCGTGTTTCCTAATTGGAACTCGATTCAGCCAAATGCTGAATCTTAGGCTGTGCCTTGGGCTAGGGTTAGGGTTAGGGTTATGCCTAGGGTTAGGGTTCAGAAAACCACAAGGCCCAGAGCTCCATGGACACTGACAGTGAGAAAGGCATGCCCAGGAGAGCACAACATTCCCCCAAAATTTTAGCCTTCGTTTTTCCTAATCGGAACTCACCTCAGCCCAATGCTGAATGTTAGGCTGCGGCTAGGGTTTGGGTTAGGGTTACGCCTAGGGTTAGGGTTCAGAAAACCACAAAGCCCTGAGCTCCAGGGACAATGACAATGAGAAAGGCAGGCCCAGGGGAGCACAGCATTACCCCAAAATTTTAGCCTTCCTATTTCCTAATCGGAAATCACCTCAGCCCAATGCTCTTTCTTTGGCTGTGCTTTGGGCTAGGGTTAGGGTTAGGGTTTCGCCTAGGGTTAGGGTTCAGAAAAACACAAGGCCCAGAGCTCCAGGGACATTGACTATGAGAAAGGCATGCCAAGGGGAGGACCGCATTGTCCCAAACTTGTAGCCTTCATGTTTTCCTAACCGGAACTCATCTCAGCCCAATGTTCTGTCTTTGGCTGCACCTAGGCTTAGGGTTAGGGTTCCGCCTAGGGTTAGGGTTCAGAAAACCACAAGGCCCAGAGCTCCAGGGACAATGACAATGAGAGAGGCATGCCCAGGGGAGCAGAACATTATCCCAAACTTCCAGCCTTCGTGTTTCCTAATTGGAACTCGCCCCAGCCCAATGCTGAATCTTAGGCTGTGCCTTGGGCTAGGGTTAGGGTTAGGGTTATGCCTAGGGTTAGGGTTCAGAAAACCACAAGTCCCAGAGCTCCATGGACACTGACAGTGAGAAAGGCATGCCCAGGAGAGCACAACATTCCCCCAAAACTTTAGCCTTCGTTTTTCCTAATCGGAACTCACCTCAGCCCAATGCTGAATGTTAGGCTGCGGCTAGGGTTAGGGTTAGGGTTCCGCCTAGGGTTAGGGTTCTGAAAACCACAAGGCCCGGAGCTCCAGGGACAATGACAATGAGAAAGGCATGCCCAGGGGAGCACAAATTATCCCAAATTTCCAGCCTTCGTGTTTCCTAATTGGAACTCGCCTCAGCCCAATGCTTAATCTTAGGCTGTTCCTCGGGTTAGGAATAGGGTTAGGGTTCCGCCTAGGGTTAGGGTTCAGAAAACCACAAGGCCCGGAGCTCCAGGGACAATGACAATGAGAAAGGCATGCCCAGGGGAGCACAACATTACCCCAAACTTCCAGCCTTCGTGTTTCCTAATTGGAACTCGATTCAGCCAAATGCTGAATCTTAGGCTGTGCCTTGGGCTAGGGTTAGGGTTAGGGTTATGCCTAGGGTTAGGGTTCAGAAAACCACAAGGCCCAGAGCTCCATGGACACTGACAGTGAGAAAGGCATGCCCAGGAGAGCACAACATTCCCCCAAAATTTTAGCCTTCGTTTTTCCTAATCGGAACTCACCTCAGCCCAATGCTGAATGTTAGGCTGCGGCTAGGGTTTGGGTTAGGGTTACGCCTAGGGTTAGGGTTCAGAAAACCACAAAGCCCTGAGCTCCAGGGACAATGACAATGAGAAAGGCAGGCCCAGGGGAGCACAGCATTACCCCAAAATTTTAGCCTTCCTATTTCCTAATCGGAAATCACCTCAGCCCAATGCTCTTTCTTTGGCTGTGCTTTGGGCTAGGGTTAGGGTTAGGGTTTCGCCTAGGGTTAGGGTTCAGAAAAACACAAGGCCCAGAGCTCCAGGGACATTGACTATGAGAAAGGCATGCCAAGGGGAGGACCGCATTGTCCCAAACTTGTAGCCTTCATGTTTTCCTAACCGGAACTCATCTCAGCCCAATGTTCTGTCTTTGGCTGCACCTAGGCTTAGGGTTAGGGTTCCGCCTAGGGTTAGGGTTCAGAAAACCACAAGGCCCAGAGCTCCAGGGACAATGACAATGAGAGAGGCATGCCCAGGGGAGCAGAACATTATCCCAAACTTCCAGCCTTCGTGTTTCCTAATTGGAACTCGCCCCAGCCCAATACTGAATCTTAGGCTGTGCCTTGGGCTAGGGTTAGGGTTAGGGTTATGCCTAGGGTTAGGGTTCAGAAAACCACAAGGCCCAGAGCTCCATGGACACTGACAGTGAGAAAGGCATGCCCAGGAGAGCACAACATTCCCCCAAAACTTTAGCCTTCGTTTTTCCTAATCGGAACTCACCTCAGCCCAATGCTGAATGTTAGGCTGCGGCTAGGGTTAGGGTTAGGGTTACGCCTAGGGTTAGGGTTCAGAAAACCACAAAGCCCTGAGCTCCAGGGACAATGACAATGAGAAAGGCAGGCCCAGGGGAGCACAGCATTACCCCAAAATTTTAGCCTTCGTATTTCCTAATCGTAAATCACCTCAGCCCAATGCTCTTTCTTTGGCTGTGCTTTGGGCTAGGGTTAGGGTTAGGGTTTCGCCTAGGGTTAGGGTTCAGAAAAACACAAGGCCCAGAGCTCCAGGGACATTGACTATGAGAAAGGCATGCCAAGGGGAGGACCGCATTGTCCCAAACTTGTAGCCTTCATGTTTTCCTAACCGGAACTCATCTCAGCCCAATGATCTGTCTTTGGCTGCACCTAGGGTTAGGGTTAGGGTTACACCTAGGGTTAGGGTTCAGAAAACCACAAGGCCCTGAGCTTCAGAGACAATGACAATGAGAAAGGCATGCCCAGGGGAGCGCAGCACTGTCCTAATATTACAGCTTTCCTATTTGCCCCATTGGAACTCACCTCAGCCCAATGCTGTTAATTAGCCTGAACCTAGTACTAGGGTTAGGGTTCCACCTAGGGTTAAGGTTAAGAAAACGAAAAGGCTTACAGCTATAGGGACACTGACAGCAAGAAAGGCATGCCTAGGGGACAGCATCTTTTCCCCAACCTTACAGCCTTCATGTTTTCCGAATCGGAACTCGCCTCAGCCCAATGCTGTATCTTAGGCTGCGCCTTGGGCTAGGTTTAGGGTTCGGGTTATGCCTAGGGTTAGGGTTCAGAAGACCACAAGGCCCAGATCTCCAGGGACAATGACAATGAGAGAGGCATGCCCAGGGGAGCACAATATTATCCCAAAACTTTAGCCTTCATTTTTCCTAATCGGAACTCGCCTCAGCCCAATGCTTAATCTTAGGCTGTTCCTCAGGTTAGGAGTAGGGTTAGGGTTTCACCTAGGGTTAGGGTTAAGAAAACCACAAGGCCAGATCTCCAGGGACATTGGCAGTGAGAAACGCACGCCAAGGGGAGGACC
Source organism: Aphelocoma coerulescens (assembly GCF_041296385.1). NCBI lineage: Eukaryota > Metazoa > Chordata > Aves > Passeriformes > Corvidae > Aphelocoma > Aphelocoma coerulescens. The sequence continues at coordinate 96,504,149 of NC_091015.1, read as the reverse complement.
GCATTGTCCCAAACTTGTAGCCTTCATGTTTTCCTAACCGGAACTCATCTCAGCCCAATGTTCTGTCTTTGGCTGCACCTAGGGTTAGGGTTAGGGTTACGCCTAGGGTTAGGGTTCAGAAAACCACAAAGCCCTGAGCTCCAGGGACGCTGACAATGAGAAAGGCATGCCAAGGGGATTGCATCTTTACCCCAACCTTGCAGTTGTCATGTTTTATAAATTGGAACTCACCTCAGCCCAATGCTCTATCTTAGGCTGTGCCTTGGGCTAGGGTTAGGGTTAGGGTTATGCCTAGGGTTAGGGTTCCGAAAACCACAAGGCCCAGAGCTCCAGGGACAATGACAATGAGAGAGGCATGCCCAGGGGAGCAGAACATTATCCCAAACTTCCAGCCTTCGTGTTTCCTAATTGGAACTCGCCCCAGCCCAATGCTGAATCTTAGGCTGTGCCTTGGGCTAGGGTTAGGGTTAGGGTTATGCCTAGGGTTAGGGTTCAGAAAACCACAAGGCCCAGAGCTCCATGGACACTGACAGTGAGAAAGGCATGCCCAGGAGAGCACAACATTCCCCCAAAATTTTAGCCTTCGTTTTTCCTAATCGGAACTCACCTCAGCCCAATGCTGAATGTTAGGCTGCGGCTAGGGTTAGGGTTAGGGTTACGCCTAGGGTTAGGGTTCAGAAAACCACAAAGCCCTGAGCTCCAGGGACAATGACAATGAGAAAGGCAGGCCCAGGGGAGCACAGCATTACCCCAAAATTTTAGCCTTCCTATTTCCTAATCGGAAATCACCTCAGCCCAATGCTCTTTCTTTGGCTGTGCTTTGGGCTAGGGTTAGGGTTAGGGTTTCGCCTAGGGTTAGGGTTCAGAAAAACACAAGGCCCAGAGCTCCAGGGACATTGACTATGAGAAAGGCATGCCAAGGGGAGGACCGCATTGTCCCAAACTTGTAGCCTTCATGTTTTCCTAACCGGAACTCATCTCAGCCCAATGTTCTGTCTTTGGCTGCACCTAGGCTTAGGGTTAGGGTTCCGCCTAGGGTTAGGGTTCAGAAAACCACAAGGCCCAGAGCTCCAGGGACAATGACAATGAGAGAGGCATGCCCAGGGGAGCAGAACATTATCCCAAACTTCCAGCCTTCGTGTTTCCTAATTGGAACTCGCCCCAGCCCAATACTGAATCTTAGGCTGTGCCTTGGGCTAGGGTTAGGGTTAGGGTTATGCCTAGGGTTAGGGTTCAGAAAACCACAAGGCCCAGAGCTCCATGGACACTGACAGTGAGAAAGGCATGCCCAGGAGAGCACAACATTCCCCCAAAACTTTAGCCTTCGTTTTTCCTAATCGGAACTCACCTCAGCCCAATGCTGAATGTTAGGCTGCGGCTAGGGTTAGGGTTAGGGTTCCGCCTAGGGTTAGGGTTCTGAAAACCACAAGGCCCGGAGCTCCAGGGACAATGACAATGAGAAAGGCATGCCCAGGGGAGCACAAATTATCCCAAATTTCCAGCCTTCGTGTTTCCTAATTGGAACTCGCCTCAGCCCAATGCTTAATCTTAGGCTGTTCCTCGGGTTAGGAATAGGGTTAGGGTTCCGCCTAGGGTTAGGGTTCAGAAAACCACAAGGCCCGGAGCTCCAGGGACAATGACAATGAGAAAGGCATGCCCAGGGGAGCACAACATTACCCCAAACTTCCAGCCTTCGTGTTTCCTAATTGGAACTCGATTCAGCCAAATGCTGAATCTTAGGCTGTGCCTTGGGCTAGGGTTAGGGTTAGGGTTATGCCTAGGGTTAGGGTTCAGAAAACCACAAGGCCCAGAGCTCCATGGACACTGACAGTGAGAAAGGCATGCCCAGGAGAGCACAACATTCCCCCAAAATTTTAGCCTTCGTTTTTCCTAATCGGAACTCACCTCAGCCCAATGCTGAATGTTAGGCTGCGGCTAGGGTTTGGGTTAGGGTTACGCCTAGGGTTAGGGTTCAGAAAACCACAAAGCCCTGAGCTCCAGGGACAATGACAATGAGAAAGGCAGGCCCAGGGGAGCACAGCATTACCCCAAAATTTTAGCCTTCCTATTTCCTAATCGGAAATCACCTCAGCCCAATGCTCTTTCTTTGGCTGTGCTTTGGGCTAGGGTTAGGGTTAGGGTTTCGCCTAGGGTTAGGGTTCAGAAAAACACAAGGCCCAGAGCTCCAGGGACATTGACTATGAGAAAGGCATGCCAAGGGGAGGACCGCATTGTCCCAAACTTGTAGCCTTCATGTTTTCCTAACCGGAACTCATCTCAGCCCAATGTTCTGTCTTTGGCTGCACCTAGGCTTAGGGTTAGGGTTCCGCCTAGGGTTAGGGTTCAGAAAACCACAAGGCCCAGAGCTCCAGGGACAATGACAATGAGAGAGGCATGCCCAGGGGAGCAGAACATTATCCCAAACTTCCAGCCTTCGTGTTTCCTAATTGGAACTCGCCCCAGCCCAATACTGAATCTTAGGCTGTGCCTTGGGCTAGGGTTAGGGTTAGGGTTATGCCTAGGGTTAGGGTTCAGAAAACCACAAGGCCCAGAGCTCCATGGACACTGACAGTGAGAAAGGCATGCCCAGGAGAGCACAACATTCCCCCAAAACTTTAGCCTTCGTTTTTCCTAATCGGAACTCACCTCAGCCCAATGCTGAATGTTAGGCTGCGGCTAGGGTTAGGGTTAGGGTTACGCCTAGGGTTAGGGTTCAGAAAACCACAAAGCCCTGAGCTCCAGGGACAATGACAATGAGAAAGGCAGGCCCAGGGGAGCACAGCATTACCCCAAAATTTTAGCCTTCGTATTTCCTAATCGTAAATCACCTCAGCCCAATGCTCTTTCTTTGGCTGTGCTTTGGGCTAGGGTTAGGGTTAGGGTTTCGCCTAGGGTTAGGGTTCAGAAAAACACAAGGCCCAGAGCTCCAGGGACATTGACTATGAGAAAGGCATGCCAAGGGGAGGACCGCATTGTCCCAAACTTGTAGCCTTCATGTTTTCCTAACCGGAACTCATCTCAGCCCAATGATCTGTCTTTGGCTGCACCTAGGGTTAGGGTTAGGGTTACACCTAGGGTTAGGGTTCAGAAAACCACAAGGCCCTGAGCTTCAGAGACAATGACAATGAGAAAGGCATGCCCAGGGGAGCGCAGCACTGTCCTAATATTACAGCTTTCCTATTTGCCCCATTGGAACTCACCTCAGCCCAATGCTGTTAATTAGCCTGAACCTAGTACTAGGGTTAGGGTTCCACCTAGGGTTAAGGTTAAGAAAACGAAAAGGCTTACAGCTATAGGGACACTGACAGCAAGAAAGGCATGCCTAGGGGACAGCATCTTTTCCCCAACCTTACAGCCTTCATGTTTTCCGAATCGGAACTCGCCTCAGCCCAATGCTGTATCTTAGGCTGCGCCTTGGGCTAGGTTTAGGGTTCGGGTTATGCCTAGGGTTAGGGTTCAGAAGACCACAAGGCCCAGATCTCCAGGGACAATGACAATGAGAGAGGCATGCCCAGGGGAGCACAATATTATCCCAAAACTTTAGCCTTCATTTTTCCTAATCGGAACTCGCCTCAGCCCAATGCTTAATCTTAGGCTGTTCCTCAGGTTAGGAGTAGGGTTAGGGTTTCACCTAGGGTTAGGGTTAAGAAAACCACAAGGCCAGATCTCCAGGGACATTGGCAGTGAGAAACGCACGCCAAGGGGAGGACCGCATTGTCCCAAACTTGTAGCCTTCATGTTTTCCTAACCGGAACTCATCTCAGCCCAATGTTCTGTCTTTGGCTGCACCTAGGGTTAGGGTTAGGGTTACGCCTAGGGTTAGGGTTCAGAAAACCACAAAGCCCTGAGCTCCAGGGACGCTGACAATGAGAAAGGCATGCCAAGGGGATTGCATCTTTACCCCAACCTTGCAGTTGTCATGTTTTATAAATTGGAACTCACCTCAGCCCAATGCTCTATCTTAGGCTGTGCCTTGGGCTAGGGTTAGGGTTAGGGTTATGCCTAGGGTTAGGGTTCCGAAAACCACAAGGCCCAGAGCTCCAGGGACAATGACAATGAGAGAGGCATGCCCAGGGGAGCAGAACATTATCCCAAACTTCCAGCCTTCGTGTTTCCTAATTGGAACTCGCCCCAGCCCAATGCTGAATCTTAGGCTGTGCCTTGGGCTAGGGTTAGGGTTAGGGTTATGCCTAGGGTTAGGGTTCAGAAAACCACAAGGCCCAGAGCTCCATGGACACTGACAGTGAGAAAGGCATGCCCAGGAGAGCACAACATTCCCCCAAAATTTTAGCCTTCGTTTTTCCTAATCGGAACTCACCTCAGCCCAATGCTGAATGTTAGGCTGCGGCTAGGGTTAGGGTTAGGGTTACGCCTAGGGTTAGGGTTCAGAAAACCACAAAGCCCTGAGCTCCAGGGACAATGACAATGAGAAAGGCAGGCCCAGGGGAGCACAGCATTACCCCAAAATTTTAGCCTTCCTATTTCCTAATCGGAAATCACCTCAGCCCAATGCTCTTTCTTTGGCTGTGCTTTGGGCTAGGGTTAGGGTTAGGGTTTCGCCTAGGGTTAGGGTTCAGAAAAACACAAGGCCCAGAGCTCCAGGGACATTGACTATGAGAAAGGCATGCCAAGGGGAGGACCGCATTGTCCCAAACTTGTAGCCTTCATGTTTTCCTAACCGGAACTCATCTCAGCCCAATGTTCTGTCTTTGGCTGCACCTAGGCTTAGGGTTAGGGTTCCGCCTAGGGTTAGGGTTCAGAAAACCACAAGGCCCAGAGCTCCAGGGACAATGACAATGAGAGAGGCATGCCCAGGGGAGCAGAACATTATCCCAAACTTCCAGCCTTCGTGTTTCCTAATTGGAACTCGCCCCAGCCCAATACTGAATCTTAGGCTGTGCCTTGGGCTAGGGTTAGGGTTAGGGTTATGCCTAGGGTTAGGGTTCAGAAAACCACAAGGCCCAGAGCTCCATGGACACTGACAGTGAGAAAGGCATGCCCAGGAGAGCACAACATTCCCCCAAAACTTTAGCCTTCGTTTTTCCTAATCGGAACTCACCTCAGCCCAATGCTGAATGTTAGGCTGCGGCTAGGGTTAGGGTTAGGGTTCCGCCTAGGGTTAGGGTTCTGAAAACCACAAGGCCCGGAGCTCCCGGGACAATGACAATGAGAAAGGCATGCCCAGGGGAGCACAACATTATCCCAAATTTCCAGCCTTCGTTTTTCCTAATTGGAACTCGCCTCAGCCCAATGCTTAATCTTAGGCTGTTCCTCGGGTTAGGAATAGGGTTAGGGTTCCGCCTAGGGTTAGGGTTCAGAAAACCACAAGGCCCGGAGCTCCAGGGACAATGACAATGAGAAAGGCATGCCCAGGGGAGCACAACATTACCCCAAACTTCCAGCCTTCGTGTTTCCTAATTGGAACTCGATTCAGCCAAATGCTGAATCTTAGGCTGTGCCTTGGGCTAGGGTTAGGGTTAGGGTTATGCCTAGGGTTAGGGTTCAGAAAACCACAAGGCCCAGAGCTCCATGGACACTGACAGTGAGAAAGGCATGCCCAGGAGAGCACAACATTCCCCCAAAACTTTAGCCTTCATTTTTCCTAATCGGAACTCACCTCAGCCCAATGCTGAATGTTAGGCTGCGGCTAGGGTTAGGGTTAGGGTTACGCCTAGGGTTAGGGTTCAGAAAACCACAAAGCCCTGAGCTCCAGGGACAATGACAATGAGAAAGGCAGGCCCAGGGGAGCACAGCATTACCCCAAAATTTTAGCCTTCCTATTTCCTAATCGGAAATCACCTCAGCCCAATGCTCTTTCTTTGGCTGTGCTTTGGGCTAGGGTTAGGGTTAGGGTTTCGCCTAGGGTTAGGGTTCAGAAAAACACAAGGCCCAGAGCTCCAGGGACATTGACTATGAGAAAGGCATGCCAAGGGGAGGACCGCATTGTCCCAAACTTGTAGCCTTCATGTTTTCCTAACCGGAACTCATCTCAGCCCAATGATCTGTCTTTGGCTGCACCTAGGGTTAGGGTTAGGGTTACACCTAGGGTTAGGGTTCAGAAAACCACAAGGCCCTGAGCTTCAGAGACAATGACAATGAGAAAGGCATGCCCAGGGGAGCGCAGCACTGTCCTAATATTACAGCTTTCCTATTTGCCCCATTGGAACTCACCTCAGCCCAATGCTGTTAATTAGCCTGAACCTAGTACTAGGGTTAGGGTTCCACCTAGGGTTAAGGTTAAGAAAACGAAAAGGCTTACAGCTATAGGGACACTGACAGCAAGAAAGGCATGCCTAGGGGACAGCATCTTTTCCCCAACCTTACAGCCTTCATGTTTTCCGAATCGGAACTCGCCTCAGCCCAATGCTGTATCTTAGGCTGCGCCTTGGGCTAGGTTTAGGGTTCGGGTTATGCCTAGGGTTAGGGTTCAGAAGACCACAAGGCCCAGATCTCCAGGGACAATGACAATGAGAGAGGCATGCCCAGGGGAGCACAATATTATCCCAAAACTTTAGCCTTCATTTTTCCTAATCGGAACTCGCCTCAGCCCAATGCTTAATCTTAGGCTGTTCCTCAGGTTAGGAGTAGGGTTAGGGTTTCACCTAGGGTTAGGGTTAAGAAAACCACAAGGCCAGATCTCCAGGGACATTGGCAGTGAGAAACGCACGCCAAGGGGAGGACCGCATTGTCCCAAACTTGTAGCCTTCATGTTTTCCTAACCGGAACTCATCTCAGCCCAATGTTCTGTCTTTGGCTGCACCTAGGGTTAGGGTTAGGGTTACGCCTAGGGTTAGGGTTCAGAAAACCACAAAGCCCTGAGCTCCAGGGACAATGACAATGAGAAAGGCAGGCCCAGGGGAGCACAGCATTACCCCAAAATTTTAGCCTTCCTATTTCCTAATCGGAAATCACCTCAGCCCAATGCTCTTTCTTTGGCTGTGCTTTGGGCTAGGGTTAGGGTTAGGGTTTCGCCTAGGGTTAGGGTTCAGAAAAACACAAGGCCCAGAGCTCCAGGGACATTGACTATGAGAAAGGCACGCCAAGGGGAGGACCGCATTGTCCCAAACTTGTAGCCTTCATGTTTTCCTAACCGGAACTCATCTCAGCCCAATGTTCTGTCTTTGGCTGCACCTAGGCTTAGGGTTAGGGTTCCGCCTAGGGTTAGGGTTCAGAAAACCACAAGGCCCAGAGCTCCAGGGACAATGACAATGAGAGAGGCATGCCCAGGGGAGCAGAACATTATCCCAAACTTCCAGCCTTCGTGTTTCCTAATTGGAACTCGCCCCAGCCCAATGCTGAATCTTAGGCTGTGCCTTGGGCTAGGGTTAGGGTTAGGGTTATGCCTAGGGTTAGGGTTCAGAAAACCACAAGGCCCAGAGCTCCATGGACACTGACAGTGAGAAAGGCATGCCCAGGAGAGCACAACATTCCCCCAAAACTTTAGCCTTCGTTTTTCCTAATCGGAACTCACCTCAGCCCAATGCTGAATGTTAGGCTGCGGCTAGGGTTTGGGTTAGGGTTACGCCTAGGGTTAGGGTTCAGAAAACCACAAAGCCCTGAGCTCCAGGGACAATGACAATGAGAAAGGCAGGCCCAGGGGAGCACAGCATTACCCCAAAATTTTAGCCTTCCTATTTCCTAATCGGAAATCACCTCAGCCCAATGCTCTTTCTTTGGCTGTGCTTTGGGCTAGGGTTAGGGTTAGGGTTTCGCCTAGGGTTAGGGTTCAGAAAAACACAAGGCCCAGAGCTCCAGGGACATTGACTATGAGAAAGGCATGCCAAGGGGAGGACCGCATTGTCCCAAACTTGTAGCCTTCATGTTTTCCTAACCGGAACTCATCTCAGCCCAATGTTCTGTCTTTGGCTGCACCTAGGCTTAGGGTTAGGGTTCCGCCTAGGGTTAGGGTTCAGAAAACCACAAGGCCCAGAGCTCCAGGGACAATGACAATGAGAGAGGCATGCCCAGGGGAGCAGAACATTATCCCAAACTTCCAGCCTTCGTGTTTCCTAATTGGAACTCGCCCCAGCCCAATACTGAATCTTAGGCTGTGCCTTGGGCTAGGGTTAGGGTTAGGGTTATGCCTAGGGTTAGGGTTCAGAAAACCACAAGGCCCAGAGCTCCATGGACACTGACAGTGAGAAAGGCATGCCCAGGAGAGCACAACATTCCCCCAAAACTTTAGCCTTCGTTTTTCCTAATCGGAACTCACCTCAGCCCAATGCTGAATGTTAGGCTGCGGCTAGGGTTAGGGTTAGGGTTACGCCTAGGGTTAGGGTTCAGAAAACCACAAAGCCCTGAGCTCCAGGGACAATGACAATGAGAAAGGCAGGCCCAGGGGAGCACAGCATTACCCCAAAATTTTAGCCTTCGTATTTCCTAATCGTAAATCACCTCAGCCCAATGCTCTTTCTTTGGCTGTGCTTTGGGCTAGGGTTAGGGTTAGGGTTTCGCCTAGGGTTAGGGTTCAGAAAAACACAAGGCCCAGAGCTCCAGGGACATTGACTATGAGAAAGGCATGCCAAGGGGAGGACCGCATTGTCCCAAACTTGTAGCCTTCATGTTTTCCTAACCGGAACTCATCTCAGCCCAATGATCTGTCTTTGGCTGCACCTAGGGTTAGGGTTAGGGTTACACCTAGGGTTAGGGTTCAGAAAACCACAAGGCCCTGAGCTTCAGAGACAATGACAATGAGAAAGGCATGCCCAGGGGAGCGCAGCACTGTCCTAATATTACAGCTTTCCTATTTGCCCCATTGGAACTCACCTCAGCCCAATGCTGTTAATTAGCCTGAACCTAGTACTAGGGTTAGGGTTCCACCTAGGGTTAAGGTTAAGAAAACGAAAAGGCTTACAGCTATAGGGACACTGACAGCAAGAAAGGCATGCCTAGGGGACAGCATCTTTTCCCCAACCTTACAGCCTTCATGTTTTCCGAATCGGAACTCGCCTCAGCCCAATGCTGTATCTTAGGCTGCGCCTTGGGCTAGGTTTAGGGTTCGGGTTATGCCTAGGGTTAGGGTTCAGAAGACCACAAGGCCCAGATCTCCAGGGACAATGACAATGAGAGAGGCATGCCCAGGGGAGCACAATATTATCCCAAAACTTTAGCCTTCATTTTTCCTAATCGGAACTCGCCTCAGCCCAATGCTTAATCTTAGGCTGTTCCTCAGGTTAGGAGTAGGGTTAGGGTTTCACCTAGGGTTAGGGTTAAGAAAACCACAAGGCCAGATCTCCAGGGACATTGGCAGTGAGAAACGCACGCCAAGGGGAGGACCGCATTGTCCCAAACTTGTAGCCTTCATGTTTTCCTAACCGGAACTCATCTCAGCCCAATGTTCTGTCTTTGGCTGCACCTAGGGTTAGGGTTAGGGTTACGCCTAGGGTTAGGGTTCAGAAAACCACAAAGCCCTGAGCTCCAGGGACGCTGACAATGAGAAAGGCATGCCAAGGGGATTGCATCTTTACCCCAACCTTGCAGTTGTCATGTTTTATAAATTGGAACTCACCTCAGCCCAATGCTCTATCTTAGGCTGTGCCTTGGGCTAGGGTTAGGGTTAGGGTTATGCCTAGGGTTAGGGTTCCGAAAACCACAAGGCCCAGAGCTCCAGGGACAATGACAATGAGAGAGGCATGCCCAGGGGAGCAGAACATTATCCCAAACTTCCAGCCTTCGTGTTTCCTAATTGGAACTCGCCCCAGCCCAATGCTGAATCTTAGGCTGTGCCTTGGGCTAGGGTTAGGGTTAGGGTTATGCCTAGGGTTAGGGTTCAGAAAACCACAAGGCCCAGAGCTCCATGGACACTGACAGTGAGAAAGGCATGCCCAGGAGAGCACAACATTCCCCCAAAATTTTAGCCTTCGTTTTTCCTAATCGGAACTCACCTCAGCCCAATGCTGAATGTTAGGCTGCGGCTAGGGTTAGGGTTAGGGTTACGCCTAGGGTTAGGGTTCAGAAAACCACAAAGCCCTGAGCTCCAGGGACAATGACAATGAGAAAGGCAGGCCCAGGGGAGCACAGCATTACCCCAAAATTTTAGCCTTCCTATTTCCTAATCGGAAATCACCTCAGCCCAATGCTCTTTCTTTGGCTGTGCTTTGGGCTAGGGTTAGGGTTAGGGTTTCGCCTAGGGTTAGGGTTCAGAAAAACACAAGGCCCAGAGCTCCAGGGACATTGACTATGAGAAAGGCATGCCAAGGGGAGGACCGCATTGTCCCAAACTTGTAGCCTTCATGTTTTCCTAACCGGAACTCATCTCAGCCCAATGTTCTGTCTTTGGCTGCACCTAGGCTTAGGGTTAGGGTTCCGCCTAGGGTTAGGGTTCAGAAAACCACAAGGCCCAGAGCTCCAGGGACAATGACAATGAGAGAGGCATGCCCAGGGGAGCAGAACATTATCCCAAACTTCCAGCCTTCGTGTTTCCTAATTGGAACTCGCCCCAGCCCAATACTGAATCTTAGGCTGTGCCTTGGGCTAGGGTTAGGGTTAGGGTTATGCCTAGGGTTAGGGTTCAGAAAACCACAAGGCCCAGAGCTCCATGGACACTGACAGTGAGAAAGGCATGCCCAGGAGAGCACAACATTCCCCCAAAACTTTAGCCTTCGTTTTTCCTAATCGGAACTCACCTCAGCCCAATGCTGAATGTTAGGCTGCGGCTAGGGTTAGGGTTAGGGTTACGCCTAGGGTTAGGGTTCAGAAAACCACAAAGCCCTGAGCTCCAGGGACAATGACAATGAGAAAGGCAGGCCCAGGGGAGCACAGCATTACCCCAAAATTTTAGCCTTCGTATTTCCTAATCGTAAATCACCTCAGCCCAATGCTCTTTCTTTGGCTGTGCTTTGGGCTAGGGTTAGGGTTAGGGTTTCGCCTAGGGTTAGGGTTCAGAAAAACACAAGGCCCAGAGCTCCAGGGACATTGACTATGAGAAAGGCATGCCAAGGGGAGGACCGCATTGTCCCAAACTTGTAGCCTTCATGTTTTCCTAACCGGAACTCATCTCAGCCCAATGATCTGTCTTTGGCTGCACCTAGGGTTAGGGTTAGGGTTACACCTAGGGTTAGGGTTCAGAAAACCACAAGGCCCTGAGCTTCAGAGACAATGACAATGAGAAAGGCATGCCCAGGGGAGCGCAGCACTGTCCTAATATTACAGCTTTCCTATTTGCCCCATTGGAACTCACCTCAGCCCAATGCTGTTAATTAGCCTGAACCTAGTACTAGGGTTAGGGTTCCACCTAGGGTTAAGGTTAAGAAAACGAAAAGGCTTACAGCTATAGGGACACTGACAGCAAGAAAGGCATGCCTAGGGGACAGCATCTTTTCCCCAACCTTACAGCCTTCATGTTTTCCGAATCGGAACTCGCCTCAGCCCAATGCTGTATCTTAGGCTGCGCCTTGGGCTAGGTTTAGGGTTCGGGTTATGCCTAGGGTTAGGGTTCAGAAGACCACAAGGCCCAGATCTCCAGGGACAATGACAATGAGAGAGGCATGCCCAGGGGAGCACAATATTATCCCAAAACTTTAGCCTTCATTTTTCCTAATCGGAACTCGCCTCAGCCCAATGCTTAATCTTAGGCTGTTCCTCAGGTTAGGAGTAGGGTTAGGGTTTCACCTAGGGTTAGGGTTAAGAAAACCACAAGGCCAGATCTCCAGGGACATTGGCAGTGAGAAACGCACGCCAAGGGGAGGACCGCATTGTCCCAAACTTGTAGCCTTCATGTTTTCCTAACCGGAACTCATCTCAGCCCAATGTTCTGTCTTTGGCTGCACCTAGGGTTAGGGTTAGGGTTACGCCTAGGGTTAGGGTTCAGAAAACCACAAAGCCCTGAGCTCCAGGGACGCTGACAATGAGAAAGGCATGCCAAGGGGATTGCATCTTTACCCCAACCTTGCAGTTGTCATGTTTTATAAATTGGAACTCACCTCAGCCCAATGCTCTATCTTAGGCTGTGCCTTGGGCTAGGGTTAGGGTTAGGGTTATGCCTAGGGTTAGGGTTCCGAAAACCACAAGGCCCAGAGCTCCAGGGACAATGACAATGAGAGAGGCATGCCCAGGGGAGCAGAACATTATCCCAAACTTCCAGCCTTCGTGTTTCCTAATTGGAACTCGCCCCAGCCCAATGCTGAATCTTAGGCTGTGCCTTGGGCTAGGGTTAGGGTTAGGGTTATGCCTAGGGTTAGGGTTCAGAAAACCACAAGGCCCAGAGCTCCATGGACACTGACAGTGAGAAAGGCATGCCCAGGAGAGCACAACATTCCCCCAAAATTTTAGCCTTCGTTTTTCCTAATCGGAACTCACCTCAGCCCAATGCTGAATGTTAGGCTGCGGCTAGGGTTAGGGTTAGGGTTACGCCTAGGGTTAGGGTTCAGAAAACCACAAAGCCCTGAGCTCCAGGGACAATGACAATGAGAAAGGCAGGCCCAGGGGAGCACAGCATTACCCCAAAATTTTAGCCTTCCTATTTCCTAATCGGAAATCACCTCAGCCCAATGCTCTTTCTTTGGCTGTGCTTTGGGCTAGGGTTAGGGTTAGGGTTTCGCCTAGGGTTAGGGTTCAGAAAAACACAAGGCCCAGAGCTCCAGGGACATTGACTATGAGAAAGGCATGCCAAGGGGAGGACCGCATTGTCCCAAACTTGTAGCCTTCATGTTTTCCTAACCGGAACTCATCTCAGCCCAATGTTCTGTCTTTGGCTGCACCTAGGCTTAGGGTTAGGGTTCCGCCTAGGGTTAGGGTTCAGAAAACCACAAGGCCCAGAGCTCCAGGGACAATGACAATGAGAGAGGCATGCCCAGGGGAGCAGAACATTATCCCAAACTTCCAGCCTTCGTGTTTCCTAATTGGAACTCGCCCCAGCCCAATACTGAATCTTAGGCTGTGCCTTGGGCTAGGGTTAGGGTTAGGGTTATGCCTAGGGTTAGGGTTCAGAAAACCACAAGGCCCAGAGCTCCATGGACACTGACAGTGAGAAAGGCATGCCCAGGAGAGCACAACATTCCCCCAAAACTTTAGCCTTCGTTTTTCCTAATCGGAACTCACCTCAGCCCAATGCTGAATGTTAGGCTGCGGCTAGGGTTAGGGTTAGGGTTCCGCCTAGGGTTAGGGTTCTGAAAACCACAAGGCCCGGAGCTCCCGGGACAATGACAATGAGAAAGGCATGCCCAGGGGAGCACAACATTATCCCAAATTTCCAGCCTTCGTTTTTCCTAATTGGAACTCGCCTCAGCCCAATGCTTAATCTTAGGCTGTTCCTCGGGTTAGGAATAGGGTTAGGGTTCCGCCTAGGGTTAGGGTTCAGAAAACCACAAGGCCCGGAGCTCCAGGGACAATGACAATGAGAAAGGCATGCCCAGGGGAGCACAACATTACCCCAAACTTCCAGCCTTCGTGTTTCCTAATTGGAACTCGATTCAGCCAAATGCTGAATCTTAGGCTGTGCCTTGGGCTAGGGTTAGGGTTAGGGTTATGCCTAGGGTTAGGGTTCAGAAAACCACAAGGCCCAGAGCTCCATGGACACTGACAGTGAGAAAGGCATGCCCAGGAGAGCACAACATTCCCCCAAAACTTTAGCCTTCATTTTTCCTAATCGGAACTCACCTCAGCCCAATGCTGAATGTTAGGCTGCGGCTAGGGTTAGGGTTAGGGTTACGCCTAGGGTTAGGGTTCAGAAAACCACAAAGCCCTGAGCTCCAGGGACAATGACAATGAGAAAGGCAGGCCCAGGGGAGCACAGCATTACCCCAAAATTTTAGCCTTCCTATTTCCTAATCGGAAATCACCTCAGCCCAATGCTCTTTCTTTGGCTGTGCTTTGGGCTAGGGTTAGGGTTAGGGTTTCGCCTAGGGTTAGGGTTCAGAAAAACACAAGGCCCAGAGCTCCAGGGACATTGACTATGAGAAAGGCATGCCAAGGGGAGGACCGCATTGTCCCAAACTTGTAGCCTTCATGTTTTCCTAACCGGAACTCATCTCAGCCCAATGATCTGTCTTTGGCTGCACCTAGGGTTAGGGTTAGGGTTACACCTAGGGTTAGGGTTCAGAAAACCACAAGGCCCTGAGCTTCAGAGACAATGACAATGAGAAAGGCATGCCCAGGGGAGCGCAGCACTGTCCTAATATTACAGCTTTCCTATTTGCCCCATTGGAACTCACCTCAGCCCAATGCTGTTAATTAGCCTGAACCTAGTACTAGGGTTAGGGTTCCACCTAGGGTTAAGGTTAAGAAAACGAAAAGGCTTACAGCTATAGGGACACTGACAGCAAGAAAGGCATGCCTAGGGGACAGCATCTTTTCCCCAACCTTACAGCCTTCATGTTTTCCGAATCGGAACTCGCCTCAGCCCAATGCTGTATCTTAGGCTGCGCCTTGGGCTAGGTTTAGGGTTCGGGTTATGCCTAGGGTTAGGGTTCAGAAGACCACAAGGCCCAGATCTCCAGGGACAATGACAATGAGAGAGGCATGCCCAGGGGAGCACAATATTATCCCAAAACTTTAGCCTTCATTTTTCCTAATCGGAACTCGCCTCAGCCCAATGCTTAATCTTAGGCTGTTCCTCAGGTTAGGAGTAGGGTTAGGGTTTCACCTAGGGTTAGGGTTAAGAAAACCACAAGGCCAGATCTCCAGGGACATTGGCAGTGAGAAACGCACGCCAAGGGGAGGACCGCATTGTCCCAAACTTGTAGCCTTCATGTTTTCCTAACCGGAACTCATCTCAGCCCAATGTTCTGTCTTTGGCTGCACCTAGGGTTAGGGTTAGGGTTACGCCTAGGGTTAGGGTTCAGAAAACCACAAAGCCCTGAGCTCCAGGGACAATGACAATGAGAAAGGCAGGCCCAGGGGAGCACAGCATTACCCCAAAATTTTAGCCTTCCTATTTCCTAATCGGAAATCACCTCAGCCCAATGCTCTTTCTTTGGCTGTGCTTTGGGCTAGGGTTAGGGTTAGGGTTTCGCCTAGGGTTAGGGTTCAGAAAAACACAAGGCCCAGAGCTCCAGGGACATTGACTATGAGAAAGGCACGCCAAGGGGAGGACCGCATTGTCCCAAACTTGTAGCCTTCATGTTTTCCTAACCGGAACTCATCTCAGCCCAATGTTCTGTCTTTGGCTGCACCTAGGCTTAGGGTTAGGGTTCCGCCTAGGGTTAGGGTTCAGAAAACCACAAGGCCCAGAGCTCCAGGGACAATGACAATGAGAGAGGCATGCCCAGGGGAGCAGAACATTATCCCAAACTTCCAGCCTTCGTGTTTCCTAATTGGAACTCGCCCCAGCCCAATGCTGAATCTTAGGCTGTGCCTTGGGCTAGGGTTAGGGTTAGGGTTATGCCTAGGGTTAGGGTTCAGAAAACCACAAGGCCCAGAGCTCCATGGACACTGACAGTGAGAAAGGCATGCCCAGGAGAGCACAACATTCCCCCAAAACTTTAGCCTTCGTTTTTCCTAATCGGAACTCACCTCAGCCCAATGCTGAATGTTAGGCTGCGGCTAGGGTTAGGGTTAGGGTTCCGCCTAGGGTTAGGGTTCTGAAAACCACAAGGCCCGGAGCTCCAGGGACAATGACAATGAGAAAGGCATGCCCAGGGGAGCACAAATTATCCCAAATTTCCAGCCTTCGTGTTTCCTAATTGGAACTCGCCTCAGCCCAATGCTTAATCTTAGGCTGTTCCTCGGGTTAGGAATAGGGTTAGGGTTCCGCCTAGGGTTAGGGTTCAGAAAACCACAAGGCCCGGAGCTCCAGGGACAATGACAATGAGAAAGGCATGCCCAGGGGAGCACAACATTACCCCAAACTTCCAGCCTTCGTGTTTCCTAATTGGAACTCGATTCAGCCAAATGCTGAATCTTAGGCTGTGCCTTGGGCTAGGGTTAGGGTTAGGGTTATGCCTAGGGTTAGGGTTCAGAAAACCACAAGGCCCAGAGCTCCATGGACACTGACAGTGAGAAAGGCATGCCCAGGAGAGCACAACATTCCCCCAAAATTTTAGCCTTCGTTTTTCCTAATCGGAACTCACCTCAGCCCAATGCTGAATGTTAGGCTGCGGCTAGGGTTTGGGTTAGGGTTACGCCTAGGGTTAGGGTTCAGAAAACCACAAAGCCCTGAGCTCCAGGGACAATGACAATGAGAAAGGCAGGCCCAGGGGAGCACAGCATTACCCCAAAATTTTAGCCTTCCTATTTCCTAATCGGAAATCACCTCAGCCCAATGCTCTTTCTTTGGCTGTGCTTTGGGCTAGGGTTAGGGTTAGGGTTTCGCCTAGGGTTAGGGTTCAGAAAAACACAAGGCCCAGAGCTCCAGGGACATTGACTATGAGAAAGGCATGCCAAGGGGAGGACCGCATTGTCCCAAACTTGTAGCCTTCATGTTTTCCTAACCGGAACTCATCTCAGCCCAATGTTCTGTCTTTGGCTGCACCTAGGCTTAGGGTTAGGGTTCCGCCTAGGGTTAGGGTTCAGAAAACCACAAAGCCCTGAGCTCCAGGGACAATGACAATGAGAAAGGCATGCCCAGGGGAGCGCAGCACTGTCCTAATATTACAGCTTTCCTATTTGCCCCATTGGAACTCACCTCAGCCCAATGCTGTTAATTAGCCTGAACCTAGTACTAGGGTTAGGGTTCCACCTAGGGTTAAGGTTAAGAAAACGAAAAGGCTTACAGCTATAGGGACACTGACAGCAAGAAAGGCATGCCTAGGGGACAGCATCTTTTCCCCAACCTTACAGCCTTCATGTTTTCCGAATCGGAACTCGCCTCAGCCCAATGCTGTATCTTAGGCTGCGCCTTGGGCTAGGTTTAGGGTTCGGGTTATGCCTAGGGTTAGGGTTCAGAAGACCACAAGGCCCAGATCTCCAGGGACAATGACAATGAGAGAGGCATGCCCAGGGGAGCACAATATTATCCCAAAACTTTAGCCTTCATTTTTCCTAATCGGAACTCGCCTCAGCCCAATGCTTAATCTTAGGCTGTTCCTCAGGTTAGGAGTAGGGTTAGGGTTTCACCTAGGGTTAGGGTTAAGAAAACCACAAGGCCAGATCTCCAGGGACATTGGCAGTGAGAAACGCACGCCAAGGGGAGGACCGCATTGTCCCAAACTTGTAGCCTTCATGTTTTCCTAACCGGAACTCATCTCAGCCCAATGTTCTGTCTTTGGCTGCACCTAGGGTTAGGGTTAGGGTTACGCCTAGGGTTAGGGTTCAGAAAACCACAAAGCCCTGAGCTCCAGGGACGCTGACAATGAGAAAGGCATGCCAAGGGGTTGCATCTTTACCCCAACCTTGCAGTTGTCATGTTTTATAAATTGGAACTCACCTCAGCCCAATGCTCTATCTTAGGCTGTGCCTTGGGCTAGGGTTAGGGTTAGGGTTATGCCTAGGGTTAGGGTTCCGAAAACCACAAGGCCCAGAGCTCCAGGGACAATGACAATGAGAGAGGCATGCCCAGGGGAGCAGAACATTATCCCAAACTTCCAGCCTTCGTGTTTCCTAATTGGAACTCGCCCCAGCCCAATGCTGAATCTTAGGCTGTGCCTTGGGCTAGGGTTAGGGTTAGGGTTATGCCTAGGGTTAGGGTTCAGAAAACCACAAGTCCCAGAGCTCCATGGACACTGACAGTGAGAAAGGCATGCCCAGGAGAGCACAACATTCCCCCAAAACTTTAGCCTTCGTTTTTCCTAATCGGAACTCACCTCAGCCCAATGCTGAATGTTAGGCTGCGGCTAGGGTTAGGGTTAGGGTTACGCCTAGGGTTAGGGTTCAGAAAACCACAAAGCCCTGAGCTCCAGGGACAATGACAATGAGAAAGGCAGGCCCAGGGGAGCACAGCATTACCCCAAAATTTTAGCCTTCCTATTTCCTAATCGGAAATCACCTCAGCCCAATGCTCTTTCTTTGGCTGTGCTTTGGGCTAGGGTTAGGGTTAGGGTTTCGCCTAGGGTTAGGGTTCAGAAAAACACAAGGCCCAGAGCTCCAGGGACATTGACTATGAGAAAGGCATGCCAAGGGGAGGACCGCATTGTCCCAAACTTGTAGCCTTCATGTTTTCCTAACCGGAACTCATCTCAGCCCAATGTTCTGTCTTTGGCTGCACCTAGGCTTAGGGTTAGGGTTCCGCCTAGGGTTAGGGTTCAGAAAACCACAAGGCCCAGAGCTCCAGGGACAATGACAATGAGAGAGGCATGCCCAGGGGAGCAGAACATTATCCCAAACTTCCAGCCTTCGTGTTTCCTAATTGGAACTCGCCCCAGCCCAATACTGAATCTTAGGCTGTGCCTTGGGCTAGGGTTAGGGTTAGGGGTATGCCTAGGGTTAGGGTTCAGAAAACCACAAGGCCCAGAGCTCCATGGACACTGACAGTGAGAAAGGCATGCCCAGGAGAGCACAACATTCCCCCAAAACTTTAGCCTTCGTTTTTCCTAATCGGAACTCACCTCAGCCCAATGCTGAATGTTAGGCTGCGGCTAGGGTTAGGGTTAGGGTTCCGCCTAGGGTTAGGGTTCTGAAAACCACAAGGCCCGGAGCTCCCGGGACAATGACAATGAGAAAGGCATGCCCAGGGGAGCACAACATTATCCCAAATTTCCAGCCTTCGTTTTTCCTAATTGGAACTCGCCTCAGCCCAATGCTTAATCTTAGGCTGTTCCTCGGGTTAGGAATAGGGTTAGGGTTCCGCCTAGGGTTAGGGTTCAGAAAACCACAAGGCCCGGAGCTCCAGGGACAATGACAATGAGAAAGGCATGCCCAGGGGAGCACAACATTACCCCAAACTTCCAGCCTTCGTGTTTCCTAATTGGAACTCGATTCAGCCAAATGCTGAATCTTAGGCTGTGCCTTGGGCTAGGGTTAGGGTTAGGGTTATGCCTAGGGTTAGGGTTCAGAAAACCACAAGGCCCAGAGCTCCATGGACACTGACAGTGAGAAAGGCATGCCCAGGAGAGCACAACATTCCCCCAAAACTTTAGCCTTCATTTTTCCTAATCGGAACTCACCTCAGCCCAATGCTGAATGTTAGGCTGCGGCTAGGGTTAGGGTTAGGGTTACGCCTAGGGTTAGGGTTCAGAAAACCACAAAGCCCTGAGCTCCAGGGACAATGACAATGAGAAAGGCAGGCCCAGGGGAGCACAGCATTACCCCAAAATTTTAGCCTTCGTATTTCCTAATCGTAAATCACCTCAGCCCAATGCTCTTTCTTTGGCTGTGCTTTGGGCTAGGGTTAGGGTTAGGGTTTCGCCTAGGGTTAGGGTTCAGAAAAACACAAGGCCCAGAGCTCCAGGGACATTGACTATGAGAAAGGCATGCCAAGGGGAGGACCGCATTGTCCCAAACTTGTAGCCTTCATGTTTTCCTAACCGGAACTCATCTCAGCCCAATGATCTGTCTTTGGCTGCACCTAGGGTTAGGGTTAGGGTTACACCTAGGGTTAGGGTTCAGAAAACCACAAGGCCCTGAGCTTCAGAGACAATGACAATGAGAAAGGCATGCCCAGGGGAGCGCAGCACTGTCCTAATATTACAGCTTTCCTATTTGCCCCATTGGAACTCACCTCAGCCCAATGCTGTTAATTAGCCTGAACCTAGTACTAGGGTTAGGGTTCCACCTAGGGTTAAGGTTAAGAAAACGAAAAGGCTTACAGCTATAGGGACACTGACAGCAAGAAAGGCATGCCTAGGGGACAGCATCTTTTCCCCAACCTTACAGCCTTCATGTTTTCCGAATCGGAACTCGCCTCAGCCCAATGCTGTATCTTAGGCTGCGCCTTGGGCTAGGTTTAGGGTTCGGGTTATGCCTAGGGTTAGGGTTCAGAAGACCACAAGGCCCAGATCTCCAGGGACAATGACAATGAGAGAGGCATGCCCAGGGGAGCACAATATTATCCCAAAACTTTAGCCTTCATTTTTCCTAATCGGAACTCGCCTCAGCCCAATGCTTAATCTTAGGCTGTTCCTCAGGTTAGGAGTAGGGTTAGGGTTTCACCTAGGGTTAGGGTTAAGAAAACCACAAGGCCAGATCTCCAGGGACATTGGCAGTGAGAAACGCACGCCAAGGGGAGGACCGCATTGTCCCAAACTTGTAGCCTTCATGTTTTCCTAACCGGAACTCATCTCAGCCCAATGTTCTGTCTTTGGCTGCACCTAGGGTTAGGGTTAGGGTTACGCCTAGGGTTAGGGTTCAGAAAACCACAAAGCCCTGAGCTCCAGGGACGCTGACAATGAGAAAGGCATGCCAAGGGGATTGCATCTTTACCCCAACCTTGCAGTTGTCATGTTTTATAAATTGGAACTCACCTCAGCCCAATGCTCTATCTTAGGCTGTGCCTTGGGCTAGGGTTAGGGTTAGGGTTATGCCTAGGGTTAGGGTTCCGAAAACCACAAGGCCCAGAGCTCCAGGGACAATGACAATGAGAGAGGCATGCCCAGGGGAGCAGAACATTATCCCAAACTTCCAGCCTTCGTGTTTCCTAATTGGAACTCGCCCCAGCCCAATGCTGAATCTTAGGCTGTGCCTTGGGCTAGGGTTAGGGTTAGGGTTATGCCTAGGGTTAGGGTTCAGAAAACCACAAGGCCCAGAGCTCCATGGACACTGACAGTGAGAAAGGCATGCCCAGGAGAGCACAACATTCCCCCAAAATTTTAGCCTTCGTTTTTCCTAATCGGAACTCACCTCAGCCCAATGCTGAATGTTAGGCTGCGGCTAGGGTTAGGGTTAGGGTTACGCCTAGGGTTAGGGTTCAGAAAACCACAAAGCCCTGAGCTCCAGGGACAATGACAATGAGAAAGGCAGGCCCAGGGGAGCACAGCATTACCCCAAAATTTTAGCCTTCCTATTTCCTAATCGTAAATCACCTCAGCCCAATGCTCTTTCTTTGGCTGTGCTTTGGGCTAGGGTTAGGGTTAGGGTTTCGCCTAGGGTTAGGGTTCAGAAAAACACAAGGCCCAGAGCTCCAGGGACATTGACTATGAGAAAGGCATGCCAAGGGGAGGACCGCATTGTCCCAAACTTGTAGCCTTCATGTTTTCCTAACCGGAACTCATCTCAGCCCAATGTTCTGTCTTTGGCTGCACCTAGGCTTAGGGTTAGGGTTCCGCCTAGGGTTAGGGTTCAGAAAACCACAAGGCCCAGAGCTCCAGGGACAATGACAATGAGAGAGGCATGCCCACGGGAGCAGAACATTATCCCAAACTTCCAGCCTTCGTGTTTCCTAATTGGAACTCGCCCCAGCCCAATACTGAATCTTAGGCTGTGCCTTGGGCTAGGGTTAGGGTTAGGGTTATGCCTAGGGTTAGGGTTCAGAAAACCACAAGGCCCAGAGCTCCATGGACACTGACAGTGAGAAAGGCATGCCCAGGAGAGCACAACATTCCCCCAAAACTTTAGCCTTCGTTTTTCCTAATCGGAACTCACCTCAGCCCAATGCTGAATGTTAGGCTGCGGCTAGGGTTAGGGTTAGGGTTCCGCCTAGGGTTAGGGTTCTGAAAACCACAAGGCCCGGAGCTCCCGGGACAATGACAATGAGAAAGGCATGCCCAGGGGAGCACAACATTATCCCAAATTTCCAGCCTTCGTTTTTCCTAATTGGAACTCGCCTCAGCCCAATGCTTAATCTTAGGCTGTTCCTCGGGTTAGGAATAGGGTTAGGGTTCCGCCTAGGGTTAGGGTTCAGAAAACCACAAGGCCCGGAGCTCCAGGGACAATGACAATGAGAAAGGCATGCCCAGGGGAGCACAACATTACCCCAAACTTCCAGCCTTCGTGTTTCCTAATTGGAACTCGATTCAGCCAAATGCTGAATCTTAGGCTGTGCCTTGGGCTAGGGTTAGGGTTAGGGTTATGCCTAGGGTTAGGGTTCAGAAAACCACAAGGCCCAGAGCTCCATGGACACTGACAGTGAGAAAGGCATGCCCAGGAGAGCACAACATTCCCCCAAAACTTTAGCCTTCATTTTTCCTAATCGGAACTCACCTCAGCCCAATGCTGAATGTTAGGCTGCGGCTAGGGTTAGGGTTAGGGTTACGCCTAGGGTTAGGGTTCAGAAAACCACAAAGCCCTGAGCTCCAGGGACAATGACAATGAGAAAGGCAGGCCCAGGGGAGCACAGCATTACCCCAAAATTTTAGCCTTCCTATTTCCTAATCGGAAATCACCTCAGCCCAATGCTCTTTCTTTGGCTGTGCTTTGGGCTAGGGTTAGGGTTAGGGTTTCGCCTAGGGTTAGGGTTCAGAAAAACACAAGGCCCAGAGCTCCAGGGACATTGACTATGAGAAAGGCATGCCAAGGGGAGGACCGCATTGTCCCAAACTTGTAGCCTTCATGTTTTCCTAACCGGAACTCATCTCAGCCCAATGATCTGTCTTTGGCTGCACCTAGGGTTAGGGTTAGGGTTACACCTAGGGTTAGGGTTCAGAAAACCACAAGGCCCTGAGCTTCAGAGACAATGACAATGAGAAAGGCATGCCCAGGGGAGCGCAGCACTGTCCTAATATTACAGCTTTCCTATTTGCCCCATTGGAACTCACCTCAGCCCAATGCTGTTAATTAGCCTGAACCTAGTACTAGGGTTAGGGTTCCACCTAGGGTTAAGGTTAAGAAAACGAAAAGGCTTACAGCTATAGGGACACTGACAGCAAGAAAGGCATGCCTAGGGGACAGCATCTTTTCCCCAACCTTACAGCCTTCATGTTTTCCGAATCGGAACTCGCCTCAGCCCAATGCTGTATCTTAGGCTGCGCCTTGGGCTAGGTTTAGGGTTCGGGTTATGCCTAGGGTTAGGGTTCAGAAGACCACAAGGCCCAGATCTCCAGGGACAATGACAATGAGAGAGGCATGCCCAGGGGAGCACAATATTATCCCAAAACTTTAGCCTTCATTTTTCCTAATCGGAACTCGCCTCAGCCCAATGCTTAATCTTAGGCTGTTCCTCAGGTTAGGAGTAGGGTTAGGGTTTCACCTAGGGTTAGGGTTAAGAAAACCACAAGGCCAGATCTCCAGGGACATTGGCAGTGAGAAACGCACGCCAAGGGGAGGACCGCATTGTCCCAAACTTGTAGCCTTCATGTTTTCCTAACCGGAACTCATCTCAGCCCAATGTTCTGTCTTTGGCTGCACCTAGGGTTAGGGTTAGGGTTACGCCTAGGGTTAGGGTTCAGAAAACCACAAAGCCCTGAGCTCCAGGGACAATGACAATGAGAAAGGCAGGCCCAGGGGAGCACAGCATTACCCCAAAATTTTAGCCTTCCTATTTCCTAATCGGAAATCACCTCAGCCCAATGCTCTTTCTTTGGCTGTGCTTTGGGCTAGGGTTAGGGTTAGGGTTTCGCCTAGGGTTAGGGTTC
Organism: Aphelocoma coerulescens; assembly: GCF_041296385.1. Classification (NCBI taxonomy): domain Eukaryota; kingdom Metazoa; phylum Chordata; class Aves; order Passeriformes; family Corvidae; genus Aphelocoma; species Aphelocoma coerulescens. The sequence goes on along the minus strand of NC_091015.1, from coordinate 96,480,831 downwards.
AGAAAAACACAAGGCCCAGAGCTCCAGGGACATTGACTATGAGAAAGGCACGCCAAGGGGAGGACCGCATTGTCCCAAACTTGTAGCCTTCATGTTTTCCTAACCGGAACTCATCTCAGCCCAATGTTCTGTCTTTGGCTGCACCTAGGCTTAGGGTTAGGGTTCCGCCTAGGGTTAGGGTTCAGAAAACCACAAGGCCCAGAGCTCCAGGGACAATGACAATGAGAGAGGCATGCCCAGGGGAGCAGAACATTATCCCAAACTTCAAGCCTTCGTGTTTCCTAATTGGAACTCGCCCCAGCCCAATGCTGAATCTTAGGCTGTGCCTTGGGCTAGGGTTAGGGTTAGGGTTATGCCTAGGGTTAGGGTTCAGAAAACCACAAGGCCCAGAGCTCCATGGACACTGACAGTGAGAAAGGCATGCCCAGGAGAGCACAACATTCCCCCAAAACTTTAGCCTTCGTTTTTCCTAATCGGAACTCACCTCAGCCCAATGCTGAATGTTAGGCTGCGGCTAGGGTTTGGGTTAGGGTTACGCCTAGGGTTAGGGTTCAGAAAACCACAAAGCCCTGAGCTCCAGGGACAATGACAATGAGAAAGGCAGGCCCAGGGGAGCACAGCATTACCCCAAAATTTTAGCCTTCCTATTTCCTAATCGGAAATCACCTCAGCCCAATGCTCTTTCTTTGGCTGTGCTTTGGGCTAGGGTTAGGGTTAGGGTTTCGCCTAGGGTTAGGGTTCAGAAAAACACAAGGCCCAGAGCTCCAGGGACATTGACTATGAGAAAGGCATGCCAAGGGGAGGACCGCATTGTCCCAAACTTGTAGCCTTCATGTTTTCCTAACCGGAACTCATCTCAGCCCAATGTTCTGTCTTTGGCTGCACCTAGGCTTAGGGTTAGGGTTCCGCCTAGGGTTAGGGTTCAGAAAACCACAAGGCCCAGAGCTCCAGGGACAATGACAATGAGAGAGGCATGCCCAGGGGAGCAGAACATTATCCCAAACTTCCAGCCTTCGTGTTTCCTAATTGGAACTCGCCCCAGCCCAATACTGAATCTTAGGCTGTGCCTTGGGCTAGGGTTAGGGTTAGGGTTATGCCTAGGGTTAGGGTTCAGAAAACCACAAGGCCCAGAGCTCCATGGACACTGACAGTGAGAAAGGCATGCCCAGGAGAGCACAACATTCCCCCAAAACTTTAGCCTTCGTTTTTCCTAATCGGAACTCACCTCAGCCCAATGCTGAATGTCAGGCTGCGGCTAGGGTTAGGGTTAGGGTTACGCCTAGGGTTAGGGTTCAGAAAACCACAAAGCCCTGAGCTCCAGGGACAATGACAATGAGAAAGGCAGGCCCAGGGGAGCACAGCATTACCCCAAAATTTTAGCCTTCGTATTTCCTAATCGTAAATCACCTCAGCCCAATGCTCTTTCTTTGGCTGTGCTTTGGGCTAGGGTTAGGGTTAGGGTTTCGCCTAGGGTTAGGGTTCAGAAAAACACAAGGCCCAGAGCTCCAGGGACATTGACTATGAGAAAGGCATGCCAAGGGGAGGACCGCATTGTCCCAAACTTGTAGCCTTCATGTTTTCCTAACCGGAACTCATCTCAGCCCAATGATCTGTCTTTGGCTGCACCTAGGGTTAGGGTTAGGGTTACACCTAGGGTTAGGGTTCAGAAAACCACAAGGCCCTGAGCTTCAGAGACAATGACAATGAGAAAGGCATGCCCAGGGGAGCGCAGCACTGTCCTAATATTACAGCTTTCCTATTTGCCCCATTGGAACTCACCTCAGCCCAATGCTGTTAATTAGCCTGAACCTAGTACTAGGGTTAGGGTTCCACCTAGGGTTAAGGTTAAGAAAACGAAAAGGCTTACAGCTATAGGGACACTGACAGCAAGAAAGGCATGCCTAGGGGACAGCATCTTTTCCCCAACCTTACAGCCTTCATGTTTTCCGAATCGGAACTCGCCTCAGCCCAATGCTGTATCTTAGGCTGCGCCTTGGGCTAGGTTTAGGGTTCGGGTTATGCCTAGGGTTAGGGTTCAGAAGACCACAAGGCCCAGATCTCCAGGGACAATGACAATGAGAGAGGCATGCCCAGGGGAGCACAATATTATCCCAAAACTTTAGCCTTCATTTTTCCTAATCGGAACTCGCCTCAGCCCAATGCTTAATCTTAGGCTGTTCCTCAGGTTAGGAGTAGGGTTAGGGTTTCACCTAGGGTTAGGGTTAAGAAAACCACAAGGCCAGATCTCCAGGGACATTGGCAGTGAGAAACGCACGCCAAGGGGAGGACCGCATTGTCCCAAACTTGTAGCCTTCATGTTTTCCTAACCGGAACTCATCTCAGCCCAATGTTCTGTCTTTGGCTGCACCTAGGGTTAGGGTTAGGGTTACGCCTAGGGTTAGGGTTCAGAAAACCACAAAGCCCTGAGCTCCAGGGACGCTGACAATGAGAAAGGCATGCCAAGGGGATTGCATCTTTACCCCAACCTTGCAGTTGTCATGTTTTATAAATTGGAACTCACCTCAGCCCAATGCTCTATCTTAGGCTGTGCCTTGGGCTAGGGTTAGGGTTAGGGTTATGCCTAGGGTTAGGGTTCCGAAAACCACAAGGCCCAGAGCTCCAGGGACAATGACAATGAGAGAGGCATGCCCAGGGGAGCAGAACATTATCCCAAACTTCCAGCCTTCGTGTTTCCTAATTGGAACTCGCCCCAGCCCAATGCTGAATCTTAGGCTGTGCCTTGGGCTAGGGTTAGGGTTAGGGTTATGCCTAGGGTTAGGGTTCAGAAAACCACAAGGCCCAGAGCTCCATGGACACTGACAGTGAGAAAGGCATGCCCAGGAGAGCACAACATTCCCCCAAAATTTTAGCCTTCGTTTTTCCTAATCGGAACTCACCTCAGCCCAATGCTGAATGTTAGGCTGCGGCTAGGGTTAGGGTTAGGGTTACGCCTAGGGTTAGGGTTCAGAAAACCACAAAGCCCTGAGCTCCAGGGACAATGACAATGAGAAAGGCAGGCCCAGGGGAGCACAGCATTACCCCAAAATTTTAGCCTTCCTATTTCCTAATCGGAAATCACCTCAGCCCAATGCTCTTTCTTTGGCTGTGCTTTGGGCTAGGGTTAGGGTTAGGGTTTCGCCTAGGGTTAGGGTTCAGAAAAACACAAGGCCCAGAGCTCCAGGGACATTGACTATGAGAAAGGCATGCCAAGGGGAGGACCGCATTGTCCCAAACTTGTAGCCTTCATGTTTTCCTAACCGGAACTCATCTCAGCCCAATGTTCTGTCTTTGGCTGCACCTAGGCTTAGGGTTAGGGTTCCGCCTAGGGTTAGGGTTCAGAAAACCACAAGGCCCAGAGCTCCAGGGACAATGACAATGAGAGAGGCATGCCCAGGGGAGCAGAACATTATCCCAAACTTCCAGCCTTCGTGTTTCCTAATTGGAACTCGCCCCAGCCCAATACTGAATCTTAGGCTGTGCCTTGGGCTAGGGTTAGGGTTAGGGTTATGCCTAGGGTTAGGGTTCAGAAAACCACAAGGCCCAGAGCTCCATGGACACTGACAGTGAGAAAGGCATGCCCAGGAGAGCACAACATTCCCCCAAAACTTTAGCCTTCGTTTTTCCTAATCGGAACTCACCTCAGCCCAATGCTGAATGTTAGGCTGCGGCTAGGGTTAGGGTTAGGGTTCCGCCTAGGGTTAGGGTTCTGAAAACCACAAGGCCCGGAGCTCCCGGGACAATGACAATGAGAAAGGCATGCCCAGGGGAGCACAACATTATCCCAAATTTCCAGCCTTCGTTTTTCCTAATTGGAACTCGCCTCAGCCCAATGCTTAATCTTAGGCTGTTCCTCGGGTTAGGAATAGGGTTAGGGTTCCGCCTAGGGTTAGGGTTCAGAAAACCACAAGGCCCGGAGCTCCAGGGACAATGACAATGAGAAAGGCATGCCCAGGGGAGCACAACATTACCCCAAACTTCCAGCCTTCGTGTTTCCTAATTGGAACTCGATTCAGCCAAATGCTGAATCTTAGGCTGTGCCTTGGGCTAGGGTTAGGGTTAGGGTTATGCCTAGGGTTAGGGTTCAGAAAACCACAAGGCCCAGAGCTCCATGGACACTGACAGTGAGAAAGGCATGCCCAGGAGAGCACAACATTCCCCCAAAACTTTAGCCTTCATTTTTCCTAATCGGAACTCACCTCAGCCCAATGCTGAATGTTAGGCTGCGGCTAGGGTTAGGGTTAGGGTTACGCCTAGGGTTAGGGTTCAGAAAACCACAAAGCCCTGAGCTCCAGGGACAATGACAATGAGAAAGGCAGGCCCAGGGGAGCACAGCATTACCCCAAAATTTTAGCCTTCCTATTTCCTAATCGGAAATCACCTCAGCCCAATGCTCTTTCTTTGGCTGTGCTTTGGGCTAGGGTTAGGGTTAGGGTTTCGCCTAGGGTTAGGGTTCAGAAAAACACAAGGCCCAGAGCTCCAGGGACATTGACTATGAGAAAGGCATGCCAAGGGGAGGACCGCATTGTCCCAAACTTGTAGCCTTCATGTTTTCCTAACCGGAACTCATCTCAGCCCAATGATCTGTCTTTGGCTGCACCTAGGGTTAGGGTTAGGGTTACACCTAGGGTTAGGGTTCAGAAAACCACAAGGCCCTGAGCTTCAGAGACAATGACAATGAGAAAGGCATGCCCAGGGGAGCGCAGCACTGTCCTAATATTACAGCTTTCCTATTTGCCCCATTGGAACTCACCTCAGCCCAATGCTGTTAATTAGCCTGAACCTAGTACTAGGGTTAGGGTTCCACCTAGGGTTAAGGTTAAGAAAACGAAAAGGCTTACAGCTATAGGGACACTGACAGCAAGAAAGGCATGCCTAGGGGACAGCATCTTTTCCCCAACCTTACAGCCTTCATGTTTTCCGAATCGGAACTCGCCTCAGCCCAATGCTGTATCTTAGGCTGCGCCTTGGGCTAGGTTTAGGGTTCGGGTTATGCCTAGGGTTAGGGTTCAGAAGACCACAAGGCCCAGATCTCCAGGGACAATGACAATGAGAGAGGCATGCCCAGGGGAGCACAATATTATCCCAAAACTTTAGCCTTCATTTTTCCTAATCGGAACTCGCCTCAGCCCAATGCTTAATCTTAGGCTGTTCCTCAGGTTAGGAGTAGGGTTAGGGTTTCACCTAGGGTTAGGGTTAAGAAAACCACAAGGCCAGATCTCCAGGGACATTGGCAGTGAGAAACGCACGCCAAGGGGAGGACCGCATTGTCCCAAACTTGTAGCCTTCATGTTTTCCTAACCGGAACTCATCTCAGCCCAATGTTCTGTCTTTGGCTGCACCTAGGGTTAGGGTTAGGGTTACGCCTAGGGTTAGGGTTCAGAAAACCACAAAGCCCTGAGCTCCAGGGACAATGACAATGAGAAAGGCAGGCCCAGGGGAGCACAGCATTACCCCAAAATTTTAGCCTTCCTATTTCCTAATCGGAAATCACCTCAGCCCAATGCTCTTTCTTTGGCTGTGCTTTGGGCTAGGGTTAGGGTTAGGGTTTCGCCTAGGGTTAGGGTTCAGAAAAACACAAGGCCCAGAGCTCCAGGGACATTGACTATGAGAAAGGCACGCCAAGGGGAGGACCGCATTGTCCCAAACTTGTAGCCTTCATGTTTTCCTAACCGGAACTCATCTCAGCCCAATGTTCTGTCTTTGGCTGCACCTAGGCTTAGGGTTAGGGTTCCGCCTAGGGTTAGGGTTCAGAAAACCACAAGGCCCAGAGCTCCAGGGACAATGACAATGAGAGAGGCATGCCCAGGGGAGCAGAACATTATCCCAAACTTCCAGCCTTCGTGTTTCCTAATTGGAACTCGCCCCAGCCCAATGCTGAATCTTAGGCTGTGCCTTGGGCTAGGGTTAGGGTTAGGGTTATGCCTAGGGTTAGGGTTCAGAAAACCACAAGGCCCAGAGCTCCATGGACACTGACAGTGAGAAAGGCATGCCCAGGAGAGCACAACATTCCCCCAAAACTTTAGCCTTCGTTTTTCCTAATCGGAACTCACCTCAGCCCAATGCTGAATGTTAGGCTGCGGCTAGGGTTAGGGTTAGGGTTCCGCCTAGGGTTAGGGTTCTGAAAACCACAAGGCCCGGAGCTCCAGGGACAATGACAATGAGAAAGGCATGCCCAGGGGAGCACAAATTATCCCAAATTTCCAGCCTTCGTGTTTCCTAATTGGAACTCGCCTCAGCCCAATGCTTAATCTTAGGCTGTTCCTCGGGTTAGGAATAGGGTTAGGGTTCCGCCTAGGGTTAGGGTTCAGAAAACCACAAGGCCCGGAGCTCCAGGGACAATGACAATGAGAAAGGCATGCCCAGGGGAGCACAACATTACCCCAAACTTCCAGCCTTCGTGTTTCCTAATTGGAACTCGATTCAGCCAAATGCTGAATCTTAGGCTGTGCCTTGGGCTAGGGTTAGGGTTAGGGTTATGCCTAGGGTTAGGGTTCAGAAAACCACAAGGCCCAGAGCTCCATGGACACTGACAGTGAGAAAGGCATGCCCAGGAGAGCACAACATTCCCCCAAAATTTTAGCCTTCGTTTTTCCTAATCGGAACTCACCTCAGCCCAATGCTGAATGTTAGGCTGCGGCTAGGGTTTGGGTTAGGGTTACGCCTAGGGTTAGGGTTCAGAAAACCACAAAGCCCTGAGCTCCAGGGACAATGACAATGAGAAAGGCAGGCCCAGGGGAGCACAGCATTACCCCAAAATTTTAGCCTTCCTATTTCCTAATCGGAAATCACCTCAGCCCAATGCTCTTTCTTTGGCTGTGCTTTGGGCTAGGGTTAGGGTTAGGGTTTCGCCTAGGGTTAGGGTTCAGAAAAACACAAGGCCCAGAGCTCCAGGGACATTGACTATGAGAAAGGCATGCCAAGGGGAGGACCGCATTGTCCCAAACTTGTAGCCTTCATGTTTTCCTAACCGGAACTCATCTCAGCCCAATGTTCTGTCTTTGGCTGCACCTAGGCTTAGGGTTAGGGTTCCGCCTAGGGTTAGGGTTCAGAAAACCACAAGGCCCAGAGCTCCAGGGACAATGACAATGAGAGAGGCATGCCCAGGGGAGCAGAACATTATCCCAAACTTCCAACCTTCGTGTTTCCTAATTGGAACTCGCCCCAGCCCAATACTGAATCTTAGGCTGTGCCTTGGGCTAGGGTTAGGGTTAGGGTTATGCCTAGGGTTAGGGTTCAGAAAACCACAAGTCCCAGAGCTCCATGGACACTGACAGTGAGAAAGGCATGCCCAGGAGAGCACAACATTCCCCCAAAACTTTAGCCTTCATTTTTCCTAATCGGAACTCACCTCAGCCCAATGCTGAATGTTAGGCTGCGGCTAGGGTTAGGGTTAGGGTTACGCCTAGGGTTAGGGTTCAGAAAACCACAAAGCCCTGAGCTCCAGGGACAATGACAATGAGAAAGGCAGGCCCAGGGGAGCACAGCATTACCCCAAAATTTTAGCCTTCGTATTTCCTAATCGTAAATCACCTCAGCCCAATGCTCTTTCTTTGGCTGTGCTTTGGGCTAGGGTTAGGGTTAGGGTTTCGCCTAGGGTTAGGGTTCAGAAAAACACAAGGCCCAGAGCTCCAGGGACATTGACTATGAGAAAGGCATGCCAAGGGGAGGACCGCATTGTCCCAAACTTGTAGCCTTCATGTTTTCCTAACCGGAACTCATCTCAGCCCAATGATCTGTCTTTGGCTGCACCTAGGGTTAGGGTTAGGGTTACACCTAGGGTTAGGGTTCAGAAAACCACAAGGCCCTGAGCTTCAGAGACAATGACAATGAGAAAGGCATGCCCAGGGGAGCGCAGCACTGTCCTAATATTACAGCTTTCCTATTTGCCCCATTGGAACTCACCTCAGCCCAATGCTGTTAATTAGCCTGAACCTAGTACTAGGGTTAGGGTTCCACCTAGGGTTAAGGTTAAGAAAACGAAAAGGCTTACAGCTATAGGGACACTGACAGCAAGAAAGGCATGCCTAGGGGACAGCATCTTTTCCCCAACCTTACAGCCTTCATGTTTTCCGAATCGGAACTCGCCTCAGCCCAATGCTGTATCTTAGGCTGCGCCTTGGGCTAGGTTTAGGGTTCGGGTTATGCCTAGGGTTAGGGTTCAGAAGACCACAAGGCCCAGATCTCCAGGGACAATGACAATGAGAGAGGCATGCCCAGGGGAGCACAATATTATCCCAAAACTTTAGCCTTCATTTTTCCTAATCGGAACTCGCCTCAGCCCAATGCTTAATCTTAGGCTGTTCCTCAGGTTAGGAGTAGGGTTAGGGTTTCACCTAGGGTTAGGGTTAAGAAAACCACAAGGCCAGATCTCCAGGGACATTGGCAGTGAGAAACGCACGCCAAGGGGAGGACCGCATTGTCCCAAACTTGTAGCCTTCATGTTTTCCTAACCGGAACTCATCTCAGCCCAATGTTCTGTCTTTGGCTGCACCTAGGGTTAGGGTTAGGGTTACGCCTAGGGTTAGGGTTCAGAAAACCACAAAGCCCTGAGCTCCAGGGACAATGACAATGAGAAAGGCAGGCCCAGGGGAGCACAGCATTACCCCAAAATTTTAGCCTTCCTATTTCCTAATCGGAAATCACCTCAGCCCAATGCTCTTTCTTTGGCTGTGCTTTGGGCTAGGGTTAGGGTTAGGGTTTCGCCTAGGGTTAGGGTTCAGAAAAACACAAGGCCCAGAGCTCCAGGGACATTGACTATGAGAAAGGCACGCCAAGGGGAGGACCGCATTGTCCCAAACTTGTAGCCTTCATGTTTTCCTAACCGGAACTCATCTCAGCCCAATGTTCTGTCTTTGGCTGCACCTAGGCTTAGGGTTAGGGTTCCGCCTAGGGTTAGGGTTCAGAAAACCACAAGGCCCAGAGCTCCATGGACACTGACAGTGAGAAAGGCATGCCCAGGAGAGCACAACATTCCCCCAAAACTTTAGCCTTCGTTTTTCCTAATCGGAACTCACCTCAGCCCAATGCTGAATGTTAGGCTGTGGCTAGGGTTAGGGTTAGGGTTCCGCCTAGGGTTAGGGTTCTGAAAACCACAAGGCCCGGAGCTCCAGGGACAATGACAATGAGAAAGGCATGCCCAGGGGAGCACAACATTATCCCAAATTTCCAGCCTTCGTGTTTCCTAATTGGAACTCGCCTCAGCCCAATGCTTAATCTTAGGCTGTTCCTCGGGTTAGGAATAGGGTTAGGGTTCCGCCTAGGGTTAGGGTTCAGAAAACCACAAGGCCCGGAGCTCCAGGGACAATGACAATGAGAAAGGCATGCCCAGGGGAGCACAACATTACCCCAAACTTCCAGCCTTCGTGTTTCCTAATTGGAACTCGATTCAGCCAAATGCTGAATCTTAGGCTGTGCCTTGGGCTAGGGTTAGGGTTAGGGTTATGCCTAGGGTTAGGGTTCAGAAAACCACAAGGCCCAGAGCTCCATGGACACTGACAGTGAGAAAGGCATGCCCAGGAGAGCACAACATTACCCCAAAATTTTAGCCTTCCTATTTCCTAATCGGAAATCACCTCAGCCCAATGCTCTTTCTTTGGCTGTGCTTTGGGCTAGGGTTAGGGTTAGGGTTTCGCCTAGGGTTAGGGTTCAGAAAAACACAAGGCCCAGAGCTCCAGGGACATTGACTATGAGAAAGGCATGCCAAGGGGAGGACCGCATTGTCCCAAACTTGTAGCCTTCATGTTTTCCTAACCGGAACTCATCTCAGCCCAATGTTCTGTCTTTGGCTGCACCTAGGCTTAGGGTTAGGGTTCCGCCTAGGGTTAGGGTTCAGAAAACCACAAGGCCCAGAGCTCCAGGGACAATGACAATGAGAGAGGCATGCCCAGGGGAGCAGAACATTATCCCAAACTTCCAGCCTTCGTGTTTCCTAATTGGAACTCGCCCCAGCCCAATACTGAATCTTAGGCTGTGCCTTGGGCTAGGGTTAGGGTTAGGGGTATGCCTAGGGTTAGGGTTCAGAAAACCACAAGGCCCAGAGCTCCATGGACACTGACAGTGAGAAAGGCATGCCCAGGAGAGCACAACATTCCCCCAAAACTTTAGCCTTCATTTTTCCTAATCGGAACTCACCTCAGCCCAATGCTGAATGTTAGGCTGCGGCTAGGGTTTGGGTTAGGGTTACGCCTAGGGTTAGGGTTCAGAAAACCACAAAGCCCTGAGCTCCAGGGACAATGACAATGAGAAAGGCAGGCCCAGGGGAGCACAGCATTACCCCAAAATTTTAGCCTTCCTATTTCCTAATCGGAAATCACCTCAGCCCAATGCTCTTTCTTTGGCTGTGCTTTGGGCTAGGGTTAGGGTTAGGGTTTCGCCTAGGGTTAGGGTTCAGAAAAACACAAGGCCCAGAGCTCCAGGGACATTGACTATGAGAAAGGCACGCCAAGGGGAGGACCGCATTGTCCCAAACTTGTAGCCTTCATGTTTTCCTAACCGGAACTCATCTCAGCCCAATGTTCTGTCTTTGGCTGCACCTAGGGTTAGGGTTAGGGTTCCGCCTAGGGTTAGGGTTCAGAAAACCACAAGGCCCAGAGCTCCAGGGACAATGACAATGAGAGAGGCATGCCCAGGGGAGCAGAACATTATCCCAAACTTCCAGCCTTCGTGTTTCCTAATTGGAACTCGCCCCAGCCCAATGCTGAATCTTAGGCTGTGCCTTGGGCTAGGGTTAGGGTTAGGGTTATGCCTAGGGTTAGGGTTCAGAAAACCACAAGGCCCAGAGCTCCATGGACACTGACAGTGAGAAAGGCATGCCCAGGAGAGCACAACATTCCCCCAAAACTTTAGCCTTCGTTTTTCCTAATCGGAACTCACCTCAGCCCAATGCTGAATGTTAGGCTGCGGCTAGGGTTAGGGTTAGGGTTCCGCCTAGGGTTAGGGTTCTGAAAACCACAAGGCCCGGAGCTCCAGGGACAATGACAATGAGAAAGGCATGCCCAGGGGAGCACAACATTATCCCAAATTTCCAGCCTTCGTGTTTCCTAATTGGAACTCGCCTCAGCCCAATGCTTAATCTTAGGCTGTTCCTCGGGTTAGGAATAGGGTTAGGGTTCCGCCTAGGGTTAGGGTTCAGAAAACCACAAGGCCCGGAGCTCCAGGGACAATGACAATGAGAAAGGCATGCCCAGGGGAGCACAACATTACCCCAAACTTCCAGCCTTCGTGTTTCCTAATTGGAACTCGATTCAGCCAAATGCTGAATCTTAGGCTGTGCCTTGGGCTAGGGTTAGGGTTAGGGTTATGCCTAGGGTTAGGGTTCAGAAAACCACAAGGCCCAGAGCTCCATGGACACTGACAGTGAGAAAGGCATGCCCAGGAGAGCACAACATTCCCCCAAAACTTTAGCCTTCGTTTTTCCTAATCGGAACTCACCTCAGCCCAATGCTGAATGTTAGGCTGCGGCTAGGGTTTGGGTTAGGGTTACGCCTAGGGTTAGGGTTCAGAAAACCACAAAGCCCTGAGCTCCAGGGACAATGACAATGAGAAAGGCAGGCCCAGGGGAGCACAGCATTACCCCAAAATTTTAGCCTTCCTATTTCCTAATCGGAAATCACCTCAGCCCAATGCTCTTTCTTTGGCTGTGCTTTGGGCTAGGGTTAGGGTTAGGGTTTCGCCTAGGGTTAGGGTTCAGAAAAACACAAGGCCCAGAGCTCCAGGGACATTGACTATGAGAAAGGCATGCCAAGGGGAGGACCGCATTGTCCCAAACTTGTAGCCTTCATGTTTTCCTAACCGGAACTCATCTCAGCCCAATGTTCTGTCTTTGGCTGCACCTAGGCTTAGGGTTAGGGTTCCGCCTAGGGTTAGGGTTCAGAAAACCACAAGGCCCAGAGCTCCAGGGACAATGACAATGAGAGAGGCATGCCCAGGGGAGCAGAACATTATCCCAAACTTCCAGCCTTCGTGTTTCCTAATTGGAACTCGCCCCAGCCCAATACTGAATCTTAGGCTGTGCCTTGGGCTAGGGTTAGGGTTAGGGTTATGCCTAGGGTTAGGGTTCAGAAAACCACAAGGCCCAGAGCTCCATGGACACTGACAGTGAGAAAGGCATGCCCAGGAGAGCACAACATTCCCCCAAAATTTTAGCCTTCGTTTTTCCTAATCGGAACTCACCTCAGCCCAATGCTGAATGTTAGGCTGCGGCTAGGGTTAGGGTTAGGGTTACGCCTAGGGTTAGGGTTCAGAAAACCACAAAGCCCTGAGCTCCAGGGACAATGACAATGAGAAAGGCAGGCCCAGGGGAGCACAGCATTACCCCAAAATTTTAGCCTTCGTATTTCCTAATCGTAAATCACCTCAGCCCAATGCTCTTTCTTTGGCTGTGCTTTGGGCTAGGGTTAGGGTTAGGGTTTCGCCTAGGGTTAGGGTTCAGAAAAACACAAGGCCCAGAGCTCCAGGGACATTGACTATGAGAAAGGCATGCCAAGGGGAGGACCGCATTGTCCCAAACTTGTAGCCTTCATGTTTTCCTAACCGGAACTCATCTCAGCCCAATGTTCTGTCTTTGGCTGCACCTAGGCTTAGGGTTAGGGTTCCGCCTAGGGTTAGGGTTCAGAAAACCACAAGGCCCAGAGCTCCAGGGACAATGACAATGAGAGAGGCATGCCCAGGGGAGCAGAACATTATCCCAAACTTCCAACCTTCGTGTTTCCTAATTGGAACTCGCCCCAGCCCAATACTGAATCTTAGGCTGTGCCTTGGGCTAGGGTTAGGGTTAGGGTTATGCCTAGGGTTAGGGTTCAGAAAACCACAAGGCCCAGAGCTCCATGGACACTGACAGTGAGAAAGGCATGCCCAGGAGAGCACAACATTCCCCCAAAACTTTAGCCTTCATTTTTCCTAATCGGAACTCACCTCAGCCCAATGCTGAATGTTAGGCTGCGGCTAGGGTTAGGGTTAGGGTTACGCCTAGGGTTAGGGTTCAGAAAACCACAAAGCCCTGAGCTCCAGGGACAATGACAATGAGAAAGGCAGGCCCAGGGGAGCACAGCATTACCCCAAAATTTTAGCCTTCGTATTTCCTAATCGTAAATCACCTCAGCCCAATGCTCTTTCTTTGGCTGTGCTTTGGGCTAGGGTTAGGGTTAGGGTTTCGCCTAGGGTTAGGGTTCAGAAAAACACAAGGCCCAGAGCTCCAGGGACATTGACTATGAGAAAGGCATGCCAAGGGGAGGACCGCATTGTCCCAAACTTGTAGCCTTCATGTTTTCCTAACCGGAACTCATCTCAGCCCAATGATCTGTCTTTGGCTGCACCTAGGGTTAGGGTTAGGGTTACACCTAGGGTTAGGGTTCAGAAAACCACAAGGCCCTGAGCTTCAGAGACAATGACAATGAGAAAGGCATGCCCAGGGGAGCGCAGCACTGTCCTAATATTACAGCTTTCCTATTTGCCCCATTGGAACTCACCTCAGCCCAATGCTGTTAATTAGCCTGAACCTAGTACTAGGGTTAGGGTTCCACCTAGGGTTAAGGTTAAGAAAACGAAAAGGCTTACAGCTATAGGGACACTGACAGCAAGAAAGGCATGCCTAGGGGACAGCATCTTTTCCCCAACCTTACAGCCTTCATGTTTTCCGAATCGGAACTCGCCTCAGCCCAATGCTGTATCTTAGGCTGCGCCTTGGGCTAGGTTTAGGGTTCGGGTTATGCCTAGGGTTAGGGTTCAGAAGACCACAAGGCCCAGATCTCCAGGGACAATGACAATGAGAGAGGCATGCCCAGGGGAGCACAATATTATCCCAAAACTTTAGCCTTCATTTTTCCTAATCGGAACTCGCCTCAGCCCAATGCTTAATCTTAGGCTGTTCCTCAGGTTAGGAGTAGGGTTAGGGTTTCACCTAGGGTTAGGGTTAAGAAAACCACAAGGCCAGATCTCCAGGGACATTGGCAGTGAGAAACGCACGCCAAGGGGAGGACCGCATTGTCCCAAACTTGTAGCCTTCATGTTTTCCTAACCGGAACTCATCTCAGCCCAATGTTCTGTCTTTGGCTGCACCTAGGGTTAGGGTTAGGGTTACGCCTAGGGTTAGGGTTCAGAAAACCACAAAGCCCTGAGCTCCAGGGACAATGACAATGAGAAAGGCAGGCCCAGGGGAGCACAGCATTACCCCAAAATTTTAGCCTTCCTATTTCCTAATCGGAAATCACCTCAGCCCAATGCTCTTTCTTTGGCTGTGCTTTGGGCTAGGGTTAGGGTTAGGGTTTCGCCTAGGGTTAGGGTTCAGAAAAACACAAGGCCCAGAGCTCCAGGGACATTGACTATGAGAAAGGCACGCCAAGGGGAGGACCGCATTGTCCCAAACTTGTAGCCTTCATGTTTTCCTAACCGGAACTCATCTCAGCCCAATGTTCTGTCTTTGGCTGCACCTAGGCTTAGGGTTAGGGTTCCGCCTAGGGTTAGGGTTCAGAAAACCACAAGGCCCAGAGCTCCATGGACACTGACAGTGAGAAAGGCATGCCCAGGAGAGCACAACATTCCCCCAAAACTTTAGCCTTCGTTTTTCCTAATCGGAACTCACCTCAGCCCAATGCTGAATGTTAGGCTGTGGCTAGGGTTAGGGTTAGGGTTCCGCCTAGGGTTAGGGTTCTGAAAACCACAAGGCCCGGAGCTCCAGGGACAATGACAATGAGAAAGGCATGCCCAGGGGAGCACAACATTATCCCAAATTTCCAGCCTTCGTGTTTCCTAATTGGAACTCGCCTCAGCCCAATGCTTAATCTTAGGCTGTTCCTCGGGTTAGGAATAGGGTTAGGGTTCCGCCTAGGGTTAGGGTTCAGAAAACCACAAGGCCCGGAGCTCCAGGGACAATGACAATGAGAAAGGCATGCCCAGGGGAGCACAACATTACCCCAAACTTCCAGCCTTCGTGTTTCCTAATTGGAACTCGATTCAGCCAAATGCTGAATCTTAGGCTGTGCCTTGGGCTAGGGTTAGGGTTAGGGTTATGCCTAGGGTTAGGGTTCAGAAAACCACAAGGCCCAGAGCTCCATGGACACTGACAGTGAGAAAGGCATGCCCAGGAGAGCACAACATTACCCCAAAATTTTAGCCTTCCTATTTCCTAATCGGAAATCACCTCAGCCCAATGCTCTTTCTTTGGCTGTGCTTTGGGCTAGGGTTAGGGTTAGGGTTTCGCCTAGGGTTAGGGTTCAGAAAAACACAAGGCCCAGAGCTCCAGGGACATTGACTATGAGAAAGGCATGCCAAGGGGAGGACCGCATTGTCCCAAACTTGTAGCCTTCATGTTTTCCTAACCGGAACTCATCTCAGCCCAATGTTCTGTCTTTGGCTGCACCTAGGCTTAGGGTTAGGGTTCCGCCTAGGGTTAGGGTTCAGAAAACCACAAGGCCCAGAGCTCCAGGGACAATGACAATGAGAGAGGCATGCCCAGGGGAGCAGAACATTATCCCAAACTTCCAGCCTTCGTGTTTCCTAATTGGAACTCGCCCCAGCCCAATACTGAATCTTAGGCTGTGCCTTGGGCTAGGGTTAGGGTTAGGGGTATGCCTAGGGTTAGGGTTCAGAAAACCACAAGGCCCAGAGCTCCATGGACACTGACAGTGAGAAAGGCATGCCCAGGAGAGCACAACATTCCCCCAAAACTTTAGCCTTCATTTTTCCTAATCGGAACTCACCTCAGCCCAATGCTGAATGTTAGGCTGCGGCTAGGGTTTGGGTTAGGGTTACGCCTAGGGTTAGGGTTCAGAAAACCACAAAGCCCTGAGCTCCAGGGACAATGACAATGAGAAAGGCAGGCCCAGGGGAGCACAGCATTACCCCAAAATTTTAGCCTTCCTATTTCCTAATCGGAAATCACCTCAGCCCAATGCTCTTTCTTTGGCTGTGCTTTGGGCTAGGGTTAGGGTTAGGGTTTCGCCTAGGGTTAGGGTTCAGAAAAACACAAGGCCCAGAGCTCCAGGGACATTGACTATGAGAAAGGCACGCCAAGGGGAGGACCGCATTGTCCCAAACTTGTAGCCTTCATGTTTTCCTAACCGGAACTCATCTCAGCCCAATGTTCTGTCTTTGGCTGCACCTAGGGTTAGGGTTAGGGTTCCGCCTAGGGTTAGGGTTCAGAAAACCACAAGGCCCAGAGCTCCAGGGACAATGACAATGAGAGAGGCATGCCCAGGGGAGCAGAACATTATCCCAAACTTCCAGCCTTCGTGTTTCCTAATTGGAACTCGCCCCAGCCCAATGCTGAATCTTAGGCTGTGCCTTGGGCTAGGGTTAGGGTTAGGGTTATGCCTAGGGTTAGGGTTCAGAAAACCACAAGGCCCAGAGCTCCATGGACACTGACAGTGAGAAAGGCATGCCCAGGAGAGCACAACATTCCCCCAAAACTTTAGCCTTCGTTTTTCCTAATCGGAACTCACCTCAGCCCAATGCTGAATGTTAGGCTGCGGCTAGGGTTAGGGTTAGGGTTCCGCCTAGGGTTAGGGTTCTGAAAACCACAAGGCCCGGAGCTCCAGGGACAATGACAATGAGAAAGGCATGCCCAGGGGAGCACAACATTATCCCAAATTTCCAGCCTTCGTGTTTCCTAATTGGAACTCGCCTCAGCCCAATGCTTAATCTTAGGCTGTTCCTCGGGTTAGGAATAGGGTTAGGGTTCCGCCTAGGGTTAGGGTTCAGAAAACCACAAGGCCCGGAGCTCCAGGGACAATGACAATGAGAAAGGCATGCCCAGGGGAGCACAACATTACCCCAAACTTCCAGCCTTCGTGTTTCCTAATTGGAACTCGATTCAGCCAAATGCTGAATCTTAGGCTGTGCCTTGGGCTAGGGTTAGGGTTAGGGTTATGCCTAGGGTTAGGGTTCAGAAAACCACAAGGCCCAGAGCTCCATGGACACTGACAGTGAGAAAGGCATGCCCAGGAGAGCACAACATTCCCCCAAAACTTTAGCCTTCGTTTTTCCTAATCGGAACTCACCTCAGCCCAATGCTGAATGTTAGGCTGCGGCTAGGGTTTGGGTTAGGGTTACGCCTAGGGTTAGGGTTCAGAAAACCACAAAGCCCTGAGCTCCAGGGACAATGACAATGAGAAAGGCAGGCCCAGGGGAGCACAGCATTACCCCAAAATTTTAGCCTTCCTATTTCCTAATCGGAAATCACCTCAGCCCAATGCTCTTTCTTTGGCTGTGCTTTGGGCTAGGGTTAGGGTTAGGGTTTCGCCTAGGGTTAGGGTTCAGAAAAACACAAGGCCCAGAGCTCCAGGGACATTGACTATGAGAAAGGCATGCCAAGGGGAGGACCGCATTGTCCCAAACTTGTAGCCTTCATGTTTTCCTAACCGGAACTCATCTCAGCCCAATGTTCTGTCTTTGGCTGCACCTAGGCTTAGGGTTAGGGTTCCGCCTAGGGTTAGGGTTCAGAAAACCACAAGGCCCAGAGCTCCAGGGACAATGACAATGAGAGAGGCATGCCCAGGGGAGCAGAACATTATCCCAAACTTCCAGCCTTCGTGTTTCCTAATTGGAACTCGCCCCAGCCCAATACTGAATCTTAGGCTGTGCCTTGGGCTAGGGTTAGGGTTAGGGTTATGCCTAGGGTTAGGGTTCAGAAAACCACAAGGCCCAGAGCTCCATGGACACTGACAGTGAGAAAGGCATGCCCAGGAGAGCACAACATTCCCCCAAAATTTTAGCCTTCGTTTTTCCTAATCGGAACTCACCTCAGCCCAATGCTGAATGTTAGGCTGCGGCTAGGGTTAGGGTTAGGGTTACGCCTAGGGTTAGGGTTCAGAAAACCACAAAGCCCTGAGCTCCAGGGACAATGACAATGAGAAAGGCAGGCCCAGGGGAGCACAGCATTACCCCAAAATTTTAGCCTTCGTATTTCCTAATCGTAAATCACCTCAGCCCAATGCTCTTTCTTTGGCTGTGCTTTGGGCTAGGGTTAGGGTTAGGGTTTCGCCTAGGGTTAGGGTTCAGAAAAACACAAGGCCCAGAGCTCCAGGGACATTGACTATGAGAAAGGCATGCCAAGGGGAGGACCGCATTGTCCCAAACTTGTAGCCTTCATGTTTTCCTAACCGGAACTCATCTCAGCCCAATGATCTGTCTTTGGCTGCACCTAGGGTTAGGGTTAGGGTTACACCTAGGGTTAGGGTTCAGAAAACCACAAGGCCCTGAGCTTCAGAGACAATGACAATGAGAAAGGCATGCCCAGGGGAGCGCAGCACTGTCCTAATATTACAGCTTTCCTATTTGCCCCATTGGAACTCACCTCAGCCCAATGCTGTTAATTAGCCTGAACCTAGTACTAGGGTTAGGGTTCCACCTAGGGTTAAGGTTAAGAAAACGAAAAGGCTTACAGCTATAGGGACACTGACAGCAAGAAAGGCATGCCTAGGGGACAGCATCTTTTCCCCAACCTTACAGCCTTCATGTTTTCCGAATCGGAACTCGCCTCAGCCCAATGCTGTATCTTAGGCTGCGCCTTGGGCTAGGTTTAGGGTTCGGGTTATGCCTAGGGTTAGGGTTCAGAAGACCACAAGGCCCAGATCTCCAGGGACAATGACAATGAGAGAGGCATGCCCAGGGGAGCACAATATTATCCCAAAACTTTAGCCTTCATTTTTCCTAATCGGAACTCGCCTCAGCCCAATGCTTAATCTTAGGCTGTTCCTCAGGTTAGGAGTAGGGTTAGGGTTTCACCTAGGGTTAGGGTTAAGAAAACCACAAGGCCAGATCTCCAGGGACATTGGCAGTGAGAAACGCACGCCAAGGGGAGGACCGCATTGTCCCAAACTTGTAGCCTTCATGTTTTCCTAACCGGAACTCATCTCAGCCCAATGTTCTGTCTTTGGCTGCACCTAGGGTTAGGGTTAGGGTTACGCCTAGGGTTAGGGTTCAGAAAACCACAAAGCCCTGAGCTCCAGGGACGCTGACAATGAGAAAGGCATGCCAAGGGGATTGCATCTTTACCCCAACCTTGCAGTTGTCATGTTTTATAAATTGGAACTCACCTCAGCCCAATGCTCTATCTTAGGCTGTGCCTTGGGCTAGGGTTAGGGTTAGGGTTATGCCTAGGGTTAGGGTTCCGAAAACCACAAGGCCCAGAGCTCCAGGGACAATGACAATGAGAGAGGCATGCCCAGGGGAGCAGAACATTATCCCAAACTTCCAGCCTTCGTGTTTCCTAATTGGAACTCGCCCCAGCCCAATGCTGAATCTTAGGCTGTGCCTTGGGCTAGGGTTAGGGTTAGGGTTATGCCTAGGGTTAGGGTTCAGAAAACCACAAGTCCCAGAGCTCCATGGACACTGACAGTGAGAAAGGCATGCCCAGGAGAGCACAACATTCCCCCAAAACTTTAGCCTTCGTTTTTCCTAATCGGAACTCACCTCAGCCCAATGCTGAATGTTAGGCTGCGGCTAGGGTTAGGGTTAGGGTTCCGCCTAGGGTTAGGGTTCTGAAAACCACAAGGCCCGGAGCTCCAGGGACAATGACAATGAGAAAGGCATGCCCAGGGGAGCACAACATTATCCCAAATTTCCAGCCTTCGTGTTTCCTAATTGGAACTCGCCTCAGCCCAATGCTTAATCTTAGGCTGTTCCTCGGGTTAGGAATAGGGTTAGGGTTCCGCCTAGGGTTAGGGTTCAGAAAACCACAAGGCCCGGAGCTCCAGGGACAATGACAATGAGAAAGGCATGCCCAGGGGAGCACAACATTACCCCAAACTTCCAGCCTTCGTGTTTCCTAATTGGAACTCGATTCAGCCAAATGCTGAATCTTAGGCTGTGCCTTGGGCTAGGGTTAGGGTTAGGGTTATGCCTAGGGTTAGGGTTCAGAAAACCACAAGGCCCAGAGCTCCATGGACACTGACAGTGAGAAAGGCATGCCCAGGAGAGCACAACATTCCCCCAAAACTTCAGCCTTCGTTTTTCCTAATCGGAACTCACCTCAGCCCAATGCTGAATGTTAGGCTGCGGCTAGGGTTAGGGTTAGGGTTACGCCTAGGGTTAGGGTTCAGAAAACCACAAAGCCCTGAGCTCCAGGGACAATGACAATGAGAAAGGCAGGCCCAGGGGAGCACAGCATTACCCCAAAATTTTAGCCTTCCTATTTCCTAATCGGAAATCACCTCAGCCCAATGCTCTTTCTTTGGCTGTGCTTTGGGCTAGGGTTAGGGTTAGGGTTTCGCCTAGGGTTAGGGTTCAGAAAAACACAAGGCCCAGAGCTCCAGGGACATTGACTATGAGAAAGGCACGCCAAGGGGAGGACCGCATTGTCCCAAACTTGTAGCCTTCATGTTTTCCTAACCGGAACTCATCTCAGCCCAATGTTCTGTCTTTGGCTGCACCTAGGCTTAGGGTTAGGGTTCCGCCTAGGGTTAGGGTTCAGAAAACCACAAGGCCCAGAGCTCCAGGGACAATGACAATGAGAGAGGCATGCCCAGGGGAGCAGAACATTATCCCAAACTTCCAGCCTTCGTGTTTCCTAATTGGAACTCGCCCCAGCCCAATACTGAATCTTAGGCTGTGCCTTGGGCTAGGGTTAGGGTTAGGGTTATGCCTAGGGTTAGGGTTCAGAAAACCACAAGGCCCAGAGCTCCATGGACACTGACAGTGAGAAAGGCATGCCCAGGAGAGCACAACATTCCCCCAAAACTTTAGCCTTCGTTTTTCCTAATCGGAACTCACCTCAGCCCAATGCTGAATGTTAGGCTGCGGCTAGGGTTAGGGTTAGGGTTCCGCCTAGGGTTAGGGTTCTGAAAACCACAAGGCCCGGAGCTCCAGGGACAATGACAATGAGAAAGGCATGCCCAGGGGAGCACAACATTATCCCAAATTTCCAGCCTTCGTTTTTCCTAATTGGAACTCGCCTCAGCCCAATGCTTAATCTTAGGCTGTTCCTCGGGTTAGGAATAGGGTTAGGGTTCCGCCTAGGGTTAGGGTTCAGAAAACCACAAGGCCCGGAGCTCCAGGGACAATGACAATGAGAAAGGCATGCCCAGGGGAGCACAACATTACCCCAAACTTCCAGCCTTCGTGTTTCCTAATTGGAACTCGATTCAGCCAAATGCTGAATCTTAGGCTGTGCCTTGGGCTAGGGTTAGGGTTAGGGTTATGCCTAGGGTTAGGGTTCAGAAAACCACAAGGCCCAGAGCTCCATGGACACTGACAGTGAGAAAGGCATGCCCAGGAGAGCACAACATTCCCCCAAAATTTTAGCCTTCGTTTTTCCTAATCGGAACTCACCTCAGCCCAATGCTGAATGTTAGGCTGCGGCTAGGGTTTGGGTTAGGGTTACGCCTAGGGTTAGGGTTCAGAAAACCACAAAGCCCTGAGCTCCAGGGACAATGACAATGAGAAAGGCAGGCCCAGGGGAGCACAGCATTACCCCAAAATTTTAGCCTTCGTATTTCCTAATCGGAAATCACCTCAGCCCAATGCTCTTTCTTTGGCTGTGCTTTGGGCTAGGGTTAGGGTTAGGGTTTCGCCTAGGGTTAGGGTTCAGAAAAACACAAGGCCCAGAGCTCCAGGGACATTGACTATGAGAAAGGCATGCCAAGGGGAGGACCGCATTGTCCCAAACTTGTAGCCTTCATGTTTTCCTAACCGGAACTCATCTCAGCCCAATGTTCTGTCTTTGGCTGCACCTAGGCTTAGGGTTAGGGTTCCGCCTAGGGTTAGGGTTCAGAAAACCACAAGGCCCAGAGCTCCAGGGACAATGACAATGAGAGAGGCATGCCCAGGGGAGCAGAACATTATCCCAAACTTCCAACCTTCGTGTTTCCTAATTGGAACTCGCCCCAGCCCAATACTGAATCTTAGGCTGTGCCTTGGGCTAGGGTTAGGGTTAGGGTTATGCCTAGGGTTAGGGTTCAGAAAACCACAAGGCCCAGAGCTCCATGGACACTGACAGTGAGAAAGGCATGCCCAGGAGAGCACAACATTCCCCCAAAACTTTAGCCTTCGTTTTTCCTAATCGGAACTCACCTCAGCCCAATGCTGAATGTTAGGCTGCGGCTAGGGTTAGGGTTAGGGTTACGCCTAGGGTTAGGGTTCAGAAAACCACAAAGCCCTGAGCTCCAGGGACAATGACAATGAGAAAGGCAGGCCCAGGGGAGCACAGCATTACCCCAAAATTTTAGCCTTCGTATTTCCTAATCGTAAATCACCTCAGCCCAATGCTCTTTCTTTGGCTGTGCTTTGGGCTAGGGTTAGGGTTAGGGTTTCGCCTAGGGTTAGGGTTCAGAAAAACACAAGGCCCAGAGCTCCAGGGACATTGACTATGAGAAAGGCATGCCAAGGGGAGGACCGCATTGTCCCAAACTTGTAGCCTTCATGTTTTCCTAACCGGAACTCATCTCAGCCCAATGATCTGTCTTTGGCTGCACCTAGGGTTAGGGTTAGGGTTACACCTAGGGTTAGGGTTCAGAAAACCACAAGGCCCTGAGCTTCAGAGACAATGACAATGAGAAAGGCATGCCCAGGGGAGCGCAGCACTGTCCTAATATTACAGCTTTCCTATTTGCCCCATTGGAACTCACCTCAGCCCAATGCTGTTAATTAGCCTGAACCTAGTACTAGGGTTAGGGTTCCACCTAGGGTTAAGGTTAAGAAAACGAAAAGGCTTACAGCTATAGGGACACTGACAGCAAGAAAGGCATGCCTAGGGGACAGCATCTTTTCCCCAACCTTACAGCCTTCATGTTTTCCGAATCGGAACTCGCCTCAGCCCAATGCTGTATCTTAGGCTGCGCCTTGGGCTAGGTTTAGGGTTCGGGTTATGCCTAGGGTTAGGGTTCAGAAGACCACAAGGCCCAGATCTCCAGGGACAATGACAATGAGAGAGGCATGCCCAGGGGAGCACAATATTATCCCAAAACTTTAGCCTTCATTTTTCCTAATCGGAACTCGCCTCAGCCCAATGCTTAATCTTAGGCTGTTCCTCAGGTTAGGAGTAGGGTTAGGGTTTCACCTAGGGTTAGGGTTAAGAAAACCACAAGGCCAGATCTCCAGGGACATTGGCAGTGAGAAACGCACGCCAAGGGGAGGACCGCATTGTCCCAAACTTGTAGCCTTCATGTTTTCCTAACCGGAACTCATCTCAGCCCAATGTTCTGTCTTTGGCTGCACCTAGGGTTAGGGTTAGGGTTACGCCTAGGGTTAGGGTTCAGAAAACCACAAAGCCCTGAGCTCCAGGGACAATGACAATGAGAAAGGCAGGCCCAGGGGAGCACAGCATTACCCCAAAATTTTAGCCTTCCTATTTCCTAATCGGAAATCACCTCAGCCCAATGCTCTTTCTTTGGCTGTGCTTTGGGCTAGGGTTAGGGTTAGGGTTTCGCCTAGGGTTAGGGTTCAGAAAAACACAAGGCCCAGAGCTCCAGGGACATTGACTATGAGAAAGGCACGCCAAGGGGAGGACCGCATTGTCCCAAACTTGTAGCCTTCATGTTTTCCTAACCGGAACTCATCTCAGCCCAATGTTCTGTCTTTGGCTGCACCTAGGCTTAGGGTTAGGGTTCCGCCTAGGGTTAGGGTTCAGAAAACCACAAGGCCCAGAGCTCCAGGGACAATGACAATGAGAGAGGCATGCCCAGGGGAGCAGAACATTATCCCAAACTTCCAGCCTTCGTGTTTCCTAATTGGAACTCGCCCCAGCCCAATGCTGAATCTTAGGCTGTGCCTTGGGCTAGGGTTAGGGTTAGGGTTATGCCTAGGGTTAGGGTTCAGAAAACCACAAGGCCCAGAGCTCCATGGACACTGACAGTGAGAAAGGCATGCCCAGGAGAGCACAACATTCCCCCAAAACTTTAGCCTTCGTTTTTCCTAATCGGAACTCACCTCAGCCCAATGCTGAATGTTAGGCTGCGGCTAGGGTTAGGGTTAGGGTTCCGCCTAGGGTTAGGGTTCTGAAAACCACAAGGCCCGGAGCTCCAGGGACAATGACAATGAGAAAGGCATGCCCAGGGGAGCACAACATTATCCCAAATTTCCAGCCTTCGTGTTTCCTAATTGGAACTCGCCTCAGCCCAATGCTTAATCTTAGGCTGTTCCTCGGGTTAGGAATAGGGTTAGGGTTCCGCCTAGGGTTAGGGTTCAGAAAACCACAAGGCCCGGAGCTCCAGGGACAATGACAATGAGAAAGGCATGCCCAGGGGAGCACAACATTACCCCAAACTTCCAGCCTTCGTGTTTCCTAATTGGAACTCGATTCAGCCAAATGCTGAATCTTAGGCTGTGCCTTGGGCTAGGTTTAGGGTTAGGGTTATGCCTAGGGTTAGGGTTCAGAAAACCACAAGGCCCAGAGCTCCATGGACACTGACAGTGAGAAAGGCATGCCCAGGAGAGCACAACATTCCCCCAAAACTTTAGCCTTCGTTTTTCCTAATCGGAACTCACCTCAGCCCAATGCTGAATGTTAGGCTGCGGCTAGGGTTTGGGTTAGGGTTACGCCTAGGGTTAGGGTTCAGAAAACCACAAAGCCCTGAGCTCCAGGGACAATGACAATGAGAAAGGCAGGCCCAGGGGAGCACAGCATTACCCCAAAATTTTAGCCTTCCTATTTCCTAATCGGAAATCACCTCAGCCCAATGCTCTTTCTTTGGCTGTGCTTTGGGCTAGGGTTAGGGTTAGGGTTTCGCCTAGGGTTAGGGTTCAGAAAAACACAAGGCCCAGAGCTCCAGGGACATTGACTATGAGAAAGGCATGCCAAGGGGAGGACCGCATTGTCCCAAACTTGTAGCCTTCATGTTTTCCTAACCGGAACTCATCTCAGCCCAATGTTCTGTCTTTGGCTGCACCTAGGCTTAGGGTTAGGGTTCCGCCTAGGGTTAGGGTTCAGAAAACCACAAGGCCCAGAGCTCCAGGGACAATGACAATGAGAGAGGCATGCCCAGGGGAGCAGAACATTATCCCAAACTTCCAGCCTTCGTGTTTCCTAATTGGAACTCGCCCCAGCCCAATACTGAATCTTAGGCTGTGCCTTGGGCTAGGGTTAGGGTTAGGGTTATGCCTAGGGTTAGGGTTCAGAAAACCACAAGGCCCAGAGCTCCATGGACACTGACAGTGAGAAAGGCATGCCCAGGAGAGCACAACATTCCCCCAAAATTTTAGCCTTCGTTTTTCCTAATCGGAACTCACCTCAGCCCAATGCTGAATGTTAGGCTGCGGCTAGGGTTAGGGTTAGGGTTCCGCCTAGGGTTAGGGTTCTGAAAACCACAAGGCCCGGAGCTCCAGGGACAATGACAATGAGAAAGGCATGCCCAGGGGAGCACAACATTATCCCAAATTTCCAGCCTTCGTTTTTCCTAATTGGAACTCGCCTCAGCCCAATGCTTAATCTTAGGCTGTTCCTCGGGTTAGGAATAGGGTTAGGGTTCCGCCTAGGGTTAGGGTTCAGAAAACCACAAGGCCCGGAGCTCCAGGGACAATGACAATGAGAAAGGCATGCCCAGGGGAGCACAACATTACCCCAAACTTCCAGCCTTCGTGTTTCCTAATTGGAACTCGATTCAGCCAAATGCTGAATCTTAGGCTGTGCCTTGGGCTAGGGTTAGGGTTAGGGTTATGCCTAGGGTTAGGGTTCAGAAAACCACAAGGCCCAGAGCTCCATGGACACTGACAGTGAGAAAGGCATGCCCAGGAGAGCACAACATTCCCCCAAAACTTTAGCCTTCATTTTTCCTAATCGGAACTCACCTCAGCCCAATGCTGAATGTTAGGCTGCGGCTAGGGTTAGGGTTAGGGTTACGCCTAGGGTTAGGGTTCAGAAAACCACAAAGCCCTGAGCTCCAGGGACAATGACAATGAGAAAGGCAGGCCCAGGGGAGCACAGCATTACCCCAAAATTTTAGCCTTCCTATTTCCTAATCGGAAATCACCTCAGCCCAATGCTCTTTCTTTGGCTGTGCTTTGGGCTAGGGTTAGGGTTAGGGTTTCGCCTAGGGTTAGGGTTCAGAAAAACACAAGGCCCAGAGCTCCAGGGACATTGACTATGAGAAAGGCATGCCAAGGGGAGGACCGCATTGTCCCAAACTTGTAGCCTTCATGTTTTCCTAACCGGAACTCATCTCAGCCCAATGATCTGTCTTTGGCTGCACCTAGGGTTAGGGTTAGGGTTACACCTAGGGTTAGGGTTCAGAAAACCACAAGGCCCTGAGCTTCAGAGACAATGACAATGAGAAAGGCATGCCCAGGGGAGCGCAGCACTGTCCTAATATTACAGCTTTCCTATTTGCCCCATTGGAACTCACCTCAGCCCAATGCTGTTAATTAGCCTGAACCTAGTACTAGGGTTAGGGTTCCACCTAGGGTTAAGGTTAAGAAAACGAAAAGGCTTACAGCTATAGGGACACTGACAGCAAGAAAGGCATGCCTAGGGGACAGCATCTTTTCCCCAACCTTACAGCCTTCATGTTTTCCGAATCGGAACTCGCCTCAGCCCAATGCTGTATCTTAGGCTGCGCCTTGGGCTAGGTTTAGGGTTCGGGTTATGCCTAGGGTTAGGGTTCAGAAGACCACAAGGCCCAGATCTCCAGGGACAATGACAATGAGAGAGGCATGCCCAGGGGAGCACAATATTATCCCAAAACTTTAGCCTTCATTTTTCCTAATCGGAACTCGCCTCAGCCCAATGCTTAATCTTAGGCTGTTCCTCAGGTTAGGAGTAGGGTTAGGGTTTCACCTAGGGTTAGGGTTAAGAAAACCACAAGGCCAGATCTCCAGGGACATTGGCAGTGAGAAACGCACGCCAAGGGGAGGACCGCATTGTCCCAAACTTGTAGCCTTCATGTTTTCCTAACCGGAACTCATCTCAGCCCAATGTTCTGTCTTTGGCTGCACCTAGGGTTAGGGTTAGGGTTACGCCTAGGGTTAGGGTTCAGAAAACCACAAAGCCCTGAGCTCCAGGGACGCTGACAATGAGAAAGGCATGCCAAGGGGACTGCATCTTTACCCCAACCTTGCAGTTGTCATGTTTTATAAATTGGAACTCACCTCAGCCCAATGCTCTATCTTAGGCTGTGCCTTGGGCTAGGGTTAGGGTTAGGGTTATGCCTAGGGTTAGGGTTCCGAAAACCACAAGGCCCAGAGCTCCAGGGACAATGACAATGAGAGAGGCATGCCCAGGGGAGCAGAACATTATCCCAAACTTCCAGCCTTCGTGTTTCCTAATTGGAACTCGCCCCAGCCCAATGCTGAATCTTAGGCTGTGCCTTGGGCTAGGGTTAGGGTTAGGGTTATGCCTAGGGTTAGGGTTCAGAAAACCACAAGTCCCAGAGCTCCATGGACACTGACAGTGAGAAAGGCATGCCCAGGAGAGCACAACATTCCCCCAAAACTTTAGCCTTCGTTTTTCCTAATCGGAACTCACCTCAGCCCAATGCTGAATGTTAGGCTGCGGCTAGGGTTAGGGTTAGGGTTCCGCCTAGGGTTAGGGTTCTGAAAACCACAAGGCCCGGAGCTCCAGGGACAATGACAATGAGAAAGGCATGCCCAGGGGAGCACAACATTATCCCAAATTTCCAGCCTTCGTGTTTCCTAATTGGAACTCGCCTCAGCCCAATGCTTAATCTTAGGCTGTTCCTCGGGTTAGGAATAGGGTTAGGGTTCCGCCTAGGGTTAGGGTTCAGAAAACCACAAGGCCCGGAGCTCCAGGGACAATGACAATGAGAAAGGCATGCCCAGGGGAGCACAACATTACCCCAAACTTCCAGCCTTCGTGTTTCCTAATTGGAACTCGATTCAGCCAAATGCTGAATCTTAGGCTGTGCCTTGGGCTAGGGTTAGGGTTAGGGTTATGCCTAGGGTTAGGGTTCAGAAAACCACAAGGCCCAGAGCTCCATGGACACTGACAGTGAGAAAGGCATGCCCAGGAGAGCACAACATTCCCCCAAAACTTCAGCCTTCGTTTTTCCTAATCGGAACTCACCTCAGCCCAATGCTGAATGTTAGGCTGCGGCTAGGGTTAGGGTTAGGGTTACGCCTAGGGTTAGGGTTCAGAAAACCACAAAGCCCTGAGCTCCAGGGACAATGACAATGAGAAAGGCAGGCCCAGGGGAGCACAGCATTACCCCAAAATTTTAGCCTTCCTATTTCCTAATCGGAAATCACCTCAGCCCAATGCTCTTTCTTTGGCTGTGCTTTGGGCTAGGGTTAGGGTTAGGGTTTCGCCTAGGGTTAGGGTTCAGAAAAACACAAGGCCCAGAGCTCCAGGGACATTGACTATGAGAAAGGCACGCCAAGGGGAGGACCGCATTGTCCCAAACTTGTAGCCTTCATGTTTTCCTAACCGGAACTCATCTCAGCCCAATGTTCTGTCTTTGGCTGCACCTAGGCTTAGGGTTAGGGTTCCGCCTAGGGTTAGGGTTCAGAAAACCACAAGGCCCAGAGCTCCAGGGACAATGACAATGAGAGAGGCATGCCCAGGGGAGCAGAACATTATCCCAAACTTCCAGCCTTCGTGTTTCCTAATTGGAACTCGCCCCAGCCCAATACTGAATCTTAGGCTGTGCCTTGGGCTAGGGTTAGGGTTAGGGTTATGCCTAGGGTTAGGGTTCAGAAAACCACAAGGCCCAGAGCTCCATGGACACTGACAGTGAGAAAGGCATGCCCAGGAGAGCACAACATTCCCCCAAAACTTTAGCCTTCGTTTTTCCTAATCGGAACTCACCTCAGCCCAATGCTGAATGTTAGGCTGCGGCTAGGGTTAGGGTTAGGGTTCCGCCTAGGGTTAGGGTTCTGAAAACCACAAGGCCCGGAGCTCCAGGGACAATGACAATGAGAAAGGCATGCCCAGGGGAGCACAACATTATCCCAAATTTCCAGCCTTCGTTTTTCCTAATTGGAACTCGCCTCAGCCCAATGCTTAATCTTAGGCTGTTCCTCGGGTTAGGAATAGGGTTAGGGTTCCGCCTAGGGTTAGGGTTCAGAAAACCACAAGGCCCGGAGCTCCAGGGACAATGACAATGAGAAAGGCATGCCCAGGGGAGCACAACATTACCCCAAACTTCCAGCCTTCGTGTTTCCTAATTGGAACTCGATTCAGCCAAATGCTGAATCTTAGGCTGTGCCTTGGGCTAGGGTTAGGGTTAGGGTTATGCCTAGGGTTAGGGTTCAGAAAACCACAAGGCCCAGAGCTCCATGGACACTGACAGTGAGAAAGGCATGCCCAGGAGAGCACAACATTCCCCCAAAACTTTAGCCTTCATTTTTCCTAATCGGAACTCACCTCAGCCCAATGCTGAATGTTAGGCTGCGGCTAGGGTTAGGGTTAGGGTTACGCCTAGGGTTAGGGTTCAGAAAACCACAAAGCCCTGAGCTCCAGGGACAATGACAATGAGAAAGGCAGGCCCAGGGGAGCACAGCATTACCCCAAAATTTTAGCCTTCCTATTTCCTAATCGGAAATCACCTCAGCCCAATGCTCTTTCTTTGGCTGTGCTTTGGGCTAGGGTTAGGGTTAGGGTTTCGCCTAGGGTTAGGGTTCAGAAAAACACAAGGCCCAGAGCTCCAGGGACATTGACTATGAGAAAGGCATGCCAAGGGGAGGACCGCATTGTCCCAAACTTGTAGCCTTCATGTTTTCCTAACCGGAACTCATCTCAGCCCAATGATCTGTCTTTGGCTGCACCTAGGGTTAGGGTTAGGGTTACACCTAGGGTTAGGGTTCAGAAAACCACAAGGCCCTGAGCTTTAGAGACAATGACAATGAGAAAGGCATGCCCAGGGGAGCGCAGCACTGTCCTAATATTACAGCTTTCCTATTTGCCCCATTGGAACTCACCTCAGCCCAATGCTGTTAATTAGCCTGAACCTAGTACTAGGGTTAGGGTTCCACCTAGGGTTAAGGTTAAGAAAACGAAAAGGCTTACAGCTATAGGGACACTGACAGCAAGAAAGGCATGCCTAGGGGACAGCATCTTTTCCCCAACCTTACAGCCTTCATGTTTTCCGAATCGGAACTCGCCTCAGCCCAATGCTGTATCTTAGGCTGCGCCTTGGGCTAGGTTTAGGGTTCGGGTTATGCCTAGGGTTAGGGTTCAGAAGACCACAAGGCCCAGATCTCCAGGGACAATGACAATGAGAGAGGCATGCCCAGGGGAGCACAATATTATCCCAAAACTTTAGCCTTCATTTTTCCTAATCGGAACTCGCCTCAGCCCAATGCTTAATCTTAGGCTGTTCCTCAGGTTAGGAGTAGGGTTAGGGTTTCACCTAGGGTTAGGGTTAAGAAAACCACAAGGCCAGATCTCCAGGGACATTGGCAGTGAGAAACGCACGCCAAGGGGAGGACCGCATTGTCCCAAACTTGTAGCCTTCATGTTTTCCTAACCGGAACTCATCTCAGCCCAATGTTCTGTCTTTGGCTGCACCTAGGGTTAGGGTTAGGGTTACGCCTAGGGTTAGGGTTCAGAAAACCACAAAGCCCTGAGCTCCAGGGACAATGACAATGAGAAAGGCAGGCCCAGGGGAGCACAGCATTACCCCAAAATTTTAGCCTTCCTATTTCCTAATCGGAAATCACCTCAGCCCAATGCTCTTTCTTTGGCTGTGCTTTGGGCTAGGGTTAGGGTTAGGGTTTCGCCTAGGGTTAGGGTTCAGAAAAACACAAGGCCCAGAGCTCCAGGGACATTGACTATGAGAAAGGCACGCCAAGGGGAGGACCGCATTGTCCCAAACTTGTAGCCTTCATGTTTTCCTAACCGGAACTCATCTCAGCCCAATGTTCTGTCTTTGGCTGCACCTAGGCTTAGGGTTAGGGTTCCGCCTAGGGTTAGGGTTCAGAAAACCACAAGGCCCAGAGCTCCAGGGACAATGACAATGAGAGAGGCATGCCCAGGGGAGCAGAACATTATCCCAAACTTCCAGCCTTCGTGTTTCCTAATTGGAACTCGCCCCAGCCCAATGCTGAATCTTAGGCTGTGCCTTGGGCTAGGGTTAGGGTTAGGGTTATGCCTAGGGTTAGGGTTCAGAAAACCACAAGGCCCAGAGCTCCATGGACACTGACAGTGAGAAAGGCATGCCCAGGAGAGCACAACATTCCCCCAAAACTTTAGCCTTCGTTTTTCCTAATCGGAACTCACCTCAGCCCAATGCTGAATGTTAGGCTGCGGCTAGGGTTAGGGTTAGGGTTCCGCCTAGGGTTAGGGTTCTGAAAACCACAAGGCCCGGAGCTCCAGGGACAATGACAATGAGAAAGGCATGCCCAGGGGAGCACAAATTATCCCAAATTTCCAGCCTTCGTGTTTCCTAATTGGAACTCGCCTCAGCCCAATGCTTAATCTTAGGCTGTTCCTCGGGTTAGGAATAGGGTTAGGGTTCCGCCTAGGGTTAGGGTTCAGAAAACCACAAGGCCCGGAGCTCCAGGGACAATGACAATGAGAAAGGCATGCCCAGGGGAGCACAACATTACCCCAAACTTCCAGCCTTCGTGTTTCCTAATTGGAACTCGATTCAGCCAAATGCTGAATCTTAGGCTGTGCCTTGGGCTAGGGTTAGGGTTAGGGTTATGCCTAGGGTTAGGGTTCAGAAAACCACAAGGCCCAGAGCTCCATGGACACTGACAGTGAGAAAGGCATGCCCAGGAGAGCACAACATTCCCCCAAAACTTTAGCCTTCGTTTTTCCTAATCGGAACTCACCTCAGCCCAATGCTGAATGTTAGGCTGCGGCTAGGGTTTGGGTTAGGGTTACGCCTAGGGTTAGGGTTCAGAAAACCACAAAGCCCTGAGCTCCAGGGACAATGACAATGAGAAAGGCAGGCCCAGGGGAGCACAGCATTACCCCAAAATTTTAGCCTTCCTATTTCCTAATCGGAAATCACCTCAGCCCAATGCTCTTTCTTTGGCTGTGCTTTGGGCTAGGGTTAGGGTTAGGGTTTCGCCTAGGGTTAGGGTTCAGAAAAACACAAGGCCCAGAGCTCCAGGGACATTGACTATGAGAAAGGCATGCCAAGGGGAGGACCGCATTGTCCCAAACTTGTAGCCTTCATGTTTTCCTAACCGGAACTCATCTCAGCCCAATGTTCTGTCTTTGGCTGCACCTAGGCTTAGGGTTAGGGTTCCGCCTAGGGTTAGGGTTCAGAAAACCACAAGGCCCAGAGCTCCAGGGACAATGACAATGAGAGAGGCATGCCCAGGGGAGCAGAACATTATCCCAAACTTCCAGCCTTCGTGTTTCCTAATTGGAACTCGCCCCAGCCCAATACTGAATCTTAGGCTGTGCCTTGGGCTAGGGTTAGGGTTAGGGTTATGCCTAGGGTTAGGGTTCAGAAAACCACAAGGCCCAGAGCTCCATGGACACTGACAGTGAGAAAGGCATGCCCAGGAGAGCACAACATTCCCCCAAAACTTTAGCCTTCGTTTTTCCTAATCGGAACTCACCTCAGCCCAATGCTGAATGTTAGGCTGCGGCTAGGGTTAGGGTTAGGGTTACGCCTAGGGTTAGGGTTCAGAAAACCACAAAGCCCTGAGCTCCAGGGACAATGACAATGAGAAAGGCAGGCCCAGGGGAGCACAGCATTACCCCAAAATTTTAGCCTTCGTATTTCCTAATCGTAAATCACCTCAGCCCAATGCTCTTTCTTTGGCTGTGCTTTGGGCTAGGGTTAGGGTTAGGGTTTCGCCTAGGGTTAGGGTTCAGAAAAACACAAGGCCCAGAGCTCCAGGGACATTGACTATGAGAAAGGCATGCCAAGGGGAGGACCGCATTGTCCCAAACTTGTAGCCTTCATGTTTTCCTAACCGGAACTCATCTCAGCCCAATGATCTGTCTTTGGCTGCACCTAGGGTTAGGGTTAGGGTTACACCTAGGGTTAGGGTTCAGAAAACCACAAGGCCCTGAGCTTCAGAGACAATGACAATGAGAAAGGCATGCCCAGGGGAGCGCAGCACTGTCCTAATATTACAGCTTTCCTATTTGCCCCATTGGAACTCACCTCAGCCCAATGCTGTTAATTAGCCTGAACCTAGTACTAGGGTTAGGGTTCCACCTAGGGTTAAGGTTAAGAAAACGAAAAGGCTTACAGCTATAGGGACACTGACAGCAAGAAAGGCATGCCTAGGGGACAGCATCTTTTCCCCAACCTTACAGCCTTCATGTTTTCCGAATCGGAACTCGCCTCAGCCCAATGCTGTATCTTAGGCTGCGCCTTGGGCTAGGTTTAGGGTTCGGGTTATGCCTAGGGTTAGGGTTCAGAAGACCACAAGGCCCAGATCTCCAGGGACAATGACAATGAGAGAGGCATGCCCAGGGGAGCACAATATTATCCCAAAACTTTAGCCTTCATTTTTCCTAATCGGAACTCGCCTCAGCCCAATGCTTAATCTTAGGCTGTTCCTCAGGTTAGGAGTAGGGTTAGGGTTTCACCTAGGGTTAGGGTTAAGAAAACCACAAGGCCAGATCTCCAGGGACATTGGCAGTGAGAAACGCACGCCAAGGGGAGGACCGCATTGTCCCAAACTTGTAGCCTTCATGTTTTCCTAACCGGAACTCATCTCAGCCCAATGTTCTGTCTTTGGCTGCACCTAGGGTTAGGGTTAGGGTTACGCCTAGGGTTAGGGTTCAGAAAACCACAAAGCCCTGAGCTCCAGGGACGCTGACAATGAGAAAGGCATGCCAAGGGGATTGCATCTTTACCCCAACCTTGCAGTTGTCATGTTTTATAAATTGGAACTCACCTCAGCCCAATGCTCTATCTTAGGCTGTGCCTTGGGCTAGGGTTAGGGTTAGGGTTATGCCTAGGGTTAGGGTTCCGAAAACCACAAGGCCCAGAGCTCCAGGGACAATGACAATGAGAGAGGCATGCCCAGGGGAGCAGAACATTATCCCAAACTTCCAGCCTTCGTGTTTCCTAATTGGAACTCGCCCCAGCCCAATGCTGAATCTTAGGCTGTGCCTTGGGCTAGGGTTAGGGTTAGGGTTATGCCTAGGGTTAGGGTTCAGAAAACCACAAGTCCCAGAGCTCCATGGACACTGACAGTGAGAAAGGCATGCCCAGGAGAGCACAACATTCCCCCAAAACTTTAGCCTTCGTTTTTCCTAATCGGAACTCACCTCAGCCCAATGCTGAATGTTAGGCTGCGGCTAGGGTTAGGGTTAGGGTTACGCCTAGGGTTAGGGTTCAGAAAACCACAAAGCCCTGAGCTCCAGGGACAATGACAATGAGAAAGGCAGGCCCAGGGGAGCACAGCATTACCCCAAAATTTTAGCCTTCCTATTTCCTAATCGGAAATCACCTCAGCCCAATGCTCTTTCTTTGGCTGTGCTTTGGGCTAGGGTTAGGGTTAGGGTTTCGCCTAGGGTTAGGGTTCAGAAAAACACAAGGCCCAGAGCTCCAGGGACATTGACTATGAGAAAGGCATGCCAAGGGGAGGACCGCATTGTCCCAAACTTGTAGCCTTCATGTTTTCCTAACCGGAACTCATCTCAGCCCAATGTTCTGTCTTTGGCTGCACCTAGGCTTAGGGTTAGGGTTCCGCCTAGGGTTAGGGTTCAGAAAACCACAAGGCCCAGAGCTCCAGGGACAATGACAATGAGAGAGGCATGCCCAGGGGAGCAGAACATTATCCCAAACTTCCAGCCTTCGTGTTTCCTAATTGGAACTCGCCCCAGCCCAATACTGAATCTTAGGCTGTGCCTTGGGCTAGGGTTAGGGTTAGGGTTATGCCTAGGGTTAGGGTTCAGAAAACCACAAGGCCCAGAGCTCCATGGACACTGACAGTGAGAAAGGCATGCCCAGGAGAGCACAACATTCCCCCAAAACTTTAGCCTTCGTTTTTCCTAATCGGAACTCACCTCAGCCCAATGCTGAATGTTAGGCTGCGGCTAGGGTTAGGGTTAGGGTTCCGCCTAGGGTTAGGGTTCTGAAAACCACAAGGCCCGGAGCTCCAGGGACAATGACAATGAGAAAGGCATGCCCAGGGGAGCACAACATTATCCCAAATTTCCAGCCTTCGTTTTTCCTAATTGGAACTCGCCTCAGCCCAATGCTTAATCTTAGGCTGTTCCTCGGGTTAGGAATAGGGTTAGGGTTTCACCTAGGGTTAGGGTTCAGAAAACCACAAGGCCCGGAGCTCCAGGGACAATGACAATGAGAAAGGCATGCCCAGGGGAGCACAACATTACCCCAAACTTCCAGCCTTCGTGTTTCCTAATTGGAACTCGATTCAGCCAAATGCTGAATCTTAGGCTGTGCCTTGGGCTAGGGTTAGGGTTAGGGTTATGCCTAGGGTTAGGGTTCAGAAAACCACAAGGCCCAGAGCTCCATGGACACTGACAGTGAGAAAGGCATGCCCAGGAGAGCACAACATTCCCCCAAAACTTTAGCCTTCATTTTTCCTAATCGGAACTCACCTCAGCCCAATGCTGAATGTTAGGCTGCGGCTAGGGTTAGGGTTAGGGTTACGCCTAGGGTTAGGGTTCAGAAAACCACAAAGCCCTGAGCTCCAGGGACAATGACAATGAGAAAGGCAGGCCCAGGGGAGCACAGCATTACCCCAAAATTTTAGCCTTCGTATTTCCTAATCGTAAATCACCTCAGCCCAATGCTCTTTCTTTGGCTGTGCTTTGGGCTAGGGTTAGGGTTAGGGTTTCGCCTAGGGTTAGGGTTCAGAAAAACACAAGGCCCAGAGCTCCAGGGACATTGACTATGAGAAAGGCATGCCAAGGGGAGGACCGCATTGTCCCAAACTTGTAGCCTTCATGTTTTCCTAACCGGAACTCATCTCAGCCCAATGATCTGTCTTTGGCTGCACCTAGGGTTAGGGTTAGGGTTACACCTAGGGTTAGGGTTCAGAAAACCACAAGGCCCTGAGCTTCAGAGACAATGACAATGAGAAAGGCATGCCCAGGGGAGCGCAGCACTGTCCTAATATTACAGCTTTCCTATTTGCCCCATTGGAACTCACCTCAGCCCAATGCTGTTAATTAGCCTGAACCTAGTACTAGGGTTAGGGTTCCACCTAGGGTTAAGGTTAAGAAAACGAAAAGGCTTACAGCTATAGGGACACTGACAGCAAGAAAGGCATGCCTAGGGGACAGCATCTTTTCCCCAACCTTACAGCCTTCATGTTTTCCGAATCGGAACTCGCCTCAGCCCAATGCTGTATCTTAGGCTGCGCCTTGGGCTAGGTTTAGGGTTCGGGTTATGCCTAGGGTTAGGGTTCAGAAGACCACAAGGCCCAGATCTCCAGGGACAATGACAATGAGAGAGGCATGCCCAGGGGAGCACAATATTATCCCAAAACTTTAGCCTTCATTTTTCCTAATCGGAACTCGCCTCAGCCCAATGCTTAATCTTAGGCTGTTCCTCAGGTTAGGAGTAGGGTTAGGGTTTCACCTAGGGTTAGGGTTAAGAAAACCACAAGGCCAGATCTCCAGGGACATTGGCAGTGAGAAACGCACGCCAAGGGGAGGACCGCATTGTCCCAAACTTGTAGCCTTCATGTTTTCCTAACCGGAACTCATCTCAGCCCAATGTTCTGTCTTTGGCTGCACCTAGGGTTAGGGTTAGGGTTACGCCTAGGGTTAGGGTTCAGAAAACCACAAAGCCCTGAGCTCCAGGGACAATGACAATGAGAAAGGCAGGCCCAGGGGAGCACAGCATTACCCCAAAATTTTAGCCTTCCTATTTCCTAATCGGAAATCACCTCAGCCCAATGCTCTTTCTTTGGCTGTGCTTTGGGCTAGGGTTAGGGTTAGGGTTTCGCCTAGGGTTAGGGTTCAGAAAAACACAAGGCCCAGAGCTCCAGGGACATTGACTATGAGAAAGGCACGCCAAGGGGAGGACCGCATTGTCCCAAACTTGTAGCCTTCATGTTTTCCTAACCGGAACTCATCTCAGCCCAATGTTCTGTCTTTGGCTGCACCTAGGCTTAGGGTTAGGGTTCCGCCTAGGGTTAGGGTTCAGAAAACCACAAGGCCCAGAGCTCCAGGGACAATGACAATGAGAGAGGCATGCCCAGGGGAGCAGAACATTATCCCAAACTTCCAGCCTTCGTGTTTCCTAATTGGAACTCGCCCCAGCCCAATGCTGAATCTTAGGCTGTGCCTTGGGCTAGGGTTAGGGTTAGGGTTATGCCTAGGGTTAGGGTTCAGAAAACCACAAGGCCCAGAGCTCCATGGACACTGACAGTGAGAAAGGCATGCCCAGGAGAGCACAACATTCCCCCAAAACTTTAGCCTTCGTTTTTCCTAATCGGAACTCACCTCAGCCCAATGCTGAATGTTAGGCTGCGGCTAGGGTTAGGGTTAGGGTTCCGCCTAGGGTTAGGGTTCTGAAAACCACAAGGCCCGGAGCTCCAGGGACAATGACAATGAGAAAGGCATGCCCAGGGGAGCACAAATTATCCCAAATTTCCAGCCTTCGTGTTTCCTAATTGGAACTCGCCTCAGCCCAATGCTTAATCTTAGGCTGTTCCTCGGGTTAGGAATAGGGTTAGGGTTCCGCCTAGGGTTAGGGTTCAGAAAACCACAAGGCCCGGAGCTCCAGGGACAATGACAATGAGAAAGGCATGCCCAGGGGAGCACAACATTACCCCAAACTTCCAGCCTTCGTGTTTCCTAATTGGAACTCGATTCAGCCAAATGCTGAATCTTAGGCTGTGCTTTGGGCTAGGGTTAGGGTTAGGGTTTCGCCTAGGGTTAGGGTTCAGAAAAACACAAGGCCCAGAGCTCCAGGGACATTGACTATGAGAAAGGCATGCCAAGGGGAGGACCGCATTGTCCCAAACTTGTAGCCTTCATGTTTTCCTAACCGGAACTCATCTCAGCCCAATGATCTGTCTTTGGCTGCACCTAGGGTTAGGGTTAGGGTTACACCTAGGGTTAGGGTTCAGAAAACCACAAGGCCCTGAGCTTCAGAGACAATGACAATGAGAAAGGCATGCCCAGGGGAGCGCAGCACTGTCCTAATATTACAGCTTTCCTATTTGCCCCATTGGAACTCACCTCAGCCCAATGCTGTTAATTAGCCTGAACCTAGTACTAGGGTTAGGGTTCCACCTAGGGTTAAGGTTAAGAAAACGAAAAGGCTTACAGCTATAGGGACACTGACAGCAAGAAAGGCATGCCTAGGGGACAGCATCTTTTCCCCAACCTTACAGCCTTCATGTTTTCCGAATCGGAACTCGCCTCAGCCCAATGCTGTATCTTAGGCTGCGCCTTGGGCTAGGTTTAGGGTTCGGGTTATGCCTAGGGTTAGGGTTCAGAAGACCACAAGGCCCAGATCTCCAGGGACAATGACAATGAGAGAGGCATGCCCAGGGGAGCACAATATTATCCCAAAACTTTAGCCTTCATTTTTCCTAATCGGAACTCGCCTCAGCCCAATGCTTAATCTTAGGCTGTTCCTCAGGTTAGGAGTAGGGTTAGGGTTTCACCTAGGGTTAGGGTTAAGAAAACCACAAGGCCAGATCTCCAGGGACATTGGCAGTGAGAAACGCACGCCAAGGGGAGGACCGCATTGTCCCAAACTTGTAGCCTTCATGTTTTCCTAACCGGAACTCATCTCAGCCCAATGTTCTGTCTTTGGCTGCACCTAGGGTTAGGGTTAGGGTTACGCCTAGGGTTAGGGTTCAGAAAACCACAAAGCCCTGAGCTCCAGGGACGCTGACAATGAGAAAGGCATGCCAAGGGGATTGCATCTTTACCCCAACCTTGCAGTTGTCATGTTTTATAAATTGGAACTCACCTCAGCCCAATGCTCTATCTTAGGCTGTGCCTTGGGCTAGGGTTAGGGTTAGGGTTATGCCTAGGGTTAGGGTTCCGAAAACCACAAGGCCCAGAGCTCCAGGGACAATGACAATGAGAGAGGCATGCCCAGGGGAGCAGAACATTATCCCAAACTTCCAGCCTTCGTGTTTCCTAATTGGAACTCGCCCCAGCCCAATGCTGAATCTTAGGCTGTGCCTTGGGCTAGGGTTAGGGTTAGGGTTATGCCTAGGGTTAGGGTTCAGAAAACCACAAGGCCCAGAGCTCCATGGACACTGACAGTGAGAAAGGCATGCCCAGGAGAGCACAACATTCCCCCAAAACTTTAGCCTTCGTTTTTCCTAATCGGAACTCACCTCAGCCCAATGCTGAATGTTAGGCTGCGGCTAGGGTTAGGGTTAGGGTTACGCCTAGGGTTAGGGTTCAGAAAACCACAAAGCCCTGAGCTCCAGGGACAATGACAATGAGAAAGGCAGGCCCAGGGGAGCACAGCATTACCCCAAAATTTTAGCCTTCCTATTTCCTAATCGGAAATCACCTCAGCCCAATGCTCTTTCTTTGGCTGTGCTTTGGGCTAGGGTTAGGGTTAGGGTTTCGCCTAGGGTTAGGGTTCAGAAAAACACAAGGCCCAGAGCTCCAGGGACATTGACTATGAGAAAGGCATGCCAAGGGGAGGACCGCATTGTCCCAAACTTGTAGCCTTCATGTTTTCCTAACCGGAACTCATCTCAGCCCAATGTTCTGTCTTTGGCTGCACCTAGGCTTAGGGTTAGGGTTCCGCCTAGGGTTAGGGTTCAGAAAACCACAAGGCCCAGAGCTCCAGGGACAATGACAATGAGAGAGGCATGCCCAGGGGAGCAGAACATTATCCCAAACTTCCAGCCTTCGTGTTTCCTAATTGGAACTCGCCCCAGCCCAATACTGAATCTTAGGCTGTGCCTTGGGCTAGGGTTAGGGTTAGGGTTATGCCTAGGGTTAGGGTTCAGAAAACCACAAGGCCCAGAGCTCCATGGACACTGACAGTGAGAAAGGCATGCCCAGGAGAGCACAACATTCCCCCAAAACTTTAGCCTTCGTTTTTCCTAATCGGAACTCACCTCAGCCCAATGCTGAATGTTAGGCTGCGGCTAGGGTTAGGGTTAGGGTTCCGCCTAGGGTTAGGGTTCTGAAAACCACAAGGCCCGGAGCTCCAGGGACAATGACAATGAGAAAGGCATGCCCAGGGGAGCACAACATTATCCCAAATTTCCAGCCTTCGTTTTTCCTAATTGGAACTCGCCTCAGCCCAATGCTTAATCTTAGGCTGTTCCTCGGGTTAGGAATAGGGTTAGGGTTTCACCTAGGGTTAGGGTTCAGAAAACCACAAGGCCCAGAGCTCCAGGGACAATGACAATGAGAAAGGCATGCCCAGGGGAGCACAACATTACCCCAAACTTCCAGCCTTCGTGTTTCCTAATTGGAACTCGATTCAGCCAAATGCTGAATCTTAGGCTGTGCCTTGGGCTAGGGTTAGGGTTAGGGTTATGCCTAGGGTTAGGGTTCAGAAAACCACAAGGCCCAGAGCTCCATGGACACTGACAGTGAGAAAGGCATGCCCAGGAGAGCACAACATTCCCCCAAAACTTTAGCCTTCATTTTTCCTAATCGGAACTCACCTCAGCCCAATGCTGAATGTTAGGCTGCGGCTAGGGTTAGGGTTAGGGTTACGCCTAGGGTTAGGGTTCAGAAAACCACAAAGCCCTGAGCTCCAGGGACAATGACAATGAGAAAGGCAGGCCCAGGGGAGCACAGCATTACCCCAAAATTTTAGCCTTCGTATTTCCTAATCGTAAATCACCTCAGCCCAATGCTCTTTCTTTGGCTGTGCTTTGGGCTAGGGTTAGGGTTAGGGTTTCGCCTAGGGTTAGGGTTCAGAAAAACACAAGGCCCAGAGCTCCAGGGACATTGACTATGAGAAAGGCATGCCAAGGGGAGGACCGCATTGTCCCAAACTTGTAGCCTTCATGTTTTCCTAACCGGAACTCATCTCAGCCCAATGATCTGTCTTTGGCTGCACCTAGGCTTAGGGTTAGGGTTACACCTAGGGTTAGGGTTCAGAAAACCACAAGGCCCTGAGCTTCAGAGACAATGACAATGAGAAAGGCATGCCCAGGGGAGCGCAGCACTGTCCTAATATTACAGCTTTCCTATTTGCCCCATTGGAACTCACCTCAGCCCAATGCTGTTAATTAGCCTGAACCTAGTACTAGGGTTAGGGTTCCACCTAGGGTTAAGGTTAAGAAAACGAAAAGGCTTACAGCTATAGGGACACTGACAGCAAGAAAGGCATGCCTAGGGGACAGCATCTTTTCCCCAACCTTACAGCCTTCATGTTTTCCGAATCGGAACTCGCCTCAGCCCAATGCTGTATCTTAGGCTGCGCCTTGGGCTAGGTTTAGGGTTCGGGTTATGCCTAGGGTTAGGGTTCAGAAGACCACAAGGCCCAGATCTCCAGGGACAATGACAATGAGAGAGGCATGCCCAGGGGAGCACAATATTATCCCAAAACTTTAGCCTTCATTTTTCCTAATCGGAACTCGCCTCAGCCCAATGCTTAATCTTAGGCTGTTCCTCAGGTTAGGAGTAGGGTTAGGGTTTCACCTAGGGTTAGGGTTAAGAAAACCACAAGGCCAGATCTCCAGGGACATTGGCAGTGAGAAACGCACGCCAAGGGGAGGACCGCATTGTCCCAAACTTGTAGCCTTCATGTTTTCCTAACCGGAACTCATCTCAGCCCAATGTTCTGTCTTTGGCTGCACCTAGGGTTAGGGTTAGGGTTACGCCTAGGGTTAGGGTTCAGAAAACCACAAAGCCCTGAGCTCCAGGGACAATGACAATGAGAAAGGCAGGCCCAGGGGAGCACAGCATTACCCCAAAATTTTAGCCTTCCTATTTCCTAATCGGAAATCACCTCAGCCCAATGCTCTTTCTTTGGCTGTGCTTTGGGCTAGGGTTAGGGTTAGGGTTTCGCCTAGGGTTAGGGTTCAGAAAAACACAAGGCCCAGAGCTCCAGGGACATTGACTATGAGAAAGGCACGCCAAGGGGAGGACCGCATTGTCCCAAACTTGTAGCCTTCATGTTTTCCTAACCGGAACTCATCTCAGCCCAATGTTCTGTCTTTGGCTGCACCTAGGCTTAGGGTTAGGGTTCCGCCTAGGGTTAGGGTTCAGAAAACCACAAGGCCCAGAGCTCCAGGGACAATGACAATGAGAGAGGCATGCCCAGGGGAGCAGAACATTATCCCAAACTTCCAGCCTTCGTGTTTCCTAATTGGAACTCGCCCCAGCCCAATGCTGAATCTTAGGCTGTGCCTTGGGCTAGGGTTAGGGTTAGGGTTATGCCTAGGGTTAGGGTTCAGAAAACCACAAGGCCCAGAGCTCCATGGACACTGACAGTGAGAAAGGCATGCCCAGGAGAGCACAACATTCCCCCAAAACTTTAGCCTTCGTTTTTCCTAATCGGAACTCACCTCAGCCCAATGCTGAATGTTAGGCTGCGGCTAGGGTTAGGGTTAGGGTTCCGCCTAGGGTTAGGGTTCTGAAAACCACAAGGCCCGGAGCTCCAGGGACAATGACAATGAGAAAGGCATGCCCAGGGGAGCACAAATTATCCCAAATTTCCAGCCTTCGTGTTTCCTAATTGGAACTCGCCTCAGCCCAATGCTTAATCTTAGGCTGTTCCTCGGGTTAGGAATAGGGTTAGGGTTCCGCCTAGGGTTAGGGTTCAGAAAACCACAAGGCCCGGAGCTCCAGGGACAATGACAATGAGAAAGGCATGCCCAGGGGAGCACAACATTACCCCAAACTTCCAGCCTTCGTGTTTCCTAATTGGAACTCGATTCAGCCAAATGCTGAATCTTAGGCTGTGCCTTGGGCTAGGGTTAGGGTTAGGGTTATGCCTAGGGTTAGGGTTCAGAAAACCACAAGGCCCAGAGCTCCATGGACACTGACAGTGAGAAAGGCATGCCCAGGAGAGCACAACATTCCCCCAAAATTTTAGCCTTCGTTTTTCCTAATCGGAACT
Organism: Aphelocoma coerulescens; assembly: GCF_041296385.1. Classification (NCBI taxonomy): domain Eukaryota; kingdom Metazoa; phylum Chordata; class Aves; order Passeriformes; family Corvidae; genus Aphelocoma; species Aphelocoma coerulescens. Next base: position 96,438,043 of record NC_091015.1, on the reverse strand, counting down.
CACCTCAGCCCAATGCTGAATGTTAGGCTGCGGCTAGGGTTTGGGTTAGGGTTACGCCTAGGGTTAGGGTTCAGAAAACCACAAAGCCCTGAGCTCCAGGGACAATGACAATGAGAAAGGCAGGCCCAGGGGAGCACAGCATTACCCCAAAATTTTAGCCTTCCTATTTCCTAATCGTAAATCACCTCAGCCCAATGCTCTTTCTTTGGCTGTGCTTTGGGCTAGGGTTAGGGTTAGGGTTTCGCCTAGGGTTAGGGTTCAGAAAAACACAAGGCCCAGAGCTCCAGGGACATTGACTATGAGAAAGGCATGCCAAGGGGAGGACCGCATTGTCCCAAACTTGTAGCCTTCATGTTTTCCTAACCGGAACTCATCTCAGCCCAATGATCTGTCTTTGGCTGCACCTAGGGTTAGGGTTAGGGTTACACCTAGGGTTAGGGTTCAGAAAACCACAAGGCCCTGAGCTTCAGAGACAATGACAATGAGAAAGGCATGCCCAGGGGAGCGCAGCACTGTCCTAATATTACAGCTTTCCTATTTGCCCCATTGGAACTCACCTCAGCCCAATGCTGTTAATTAGCCTGAACCTAGTACTAGGGTTAGGGTTCCACCTAGGGTTAAGGTTAAGAAAACGAAAAGGCTTACAGCTATAGGGACACTGACAGCAAGAAAGGCATGCCTAGGGGACAGCATCTTTTCCCCAACCTTACAGCCTTCATGTTTTCCGAATCGGAACTCGCCTCAGCCCAATGCTGTATCTTAGGCTGCGCCTTGGGCTAGGTTTAGGGTTCGGGTTATGCCTAGGGTTAGGGTTCAGAAGACCACAAGGCCCAGATCTCCAGGGACAATGACAATGAGAGAGGCATGCCCAGGGGAGCACAATATTATCCCAAAACTTTAGCCTTCATTTTTCCTAATCGGAACTCGCCTCAGCCCAATGCTTAATCTTAGGCTGTTCCTCAGGTTAGGAGTAGGGTTAGGGTTTCACCTAGGGTTAGGGTTAAGAAAACCACAAGGCCAGATCTCCAGGGACATTGGCAGTGAGAAACGCACGCCAAGGGGAGGACCGCATTGTCCCAAACTTGTAGCCTTCATGTTTTCCTAACCGGAACTCATCTCAGCCCAATGTTCTGTCTTTGGCTGCACCTAGGGTTAGGGTTAGGGTTACGCCTAGGGTTAGGGTTCAGAAAACCACAAAGCCCTGAGCTCCAGGGACAATGACAATGAGAAAGGCAGGCCCAGGGGAGCACAGCATTACCCCAAAATTTTAGCCTTCCTATTTCCTAATCGGAAATCACCTCAGCCCAATGCTCTTTCTTTGGCTGTGCTTTGGGCTAGGGTTAGGGTTAGGGTTTCGCCTAGGGTTAGGGTTCAGAAAAACACAAGGCCCAGAGCTCCAGGGACATTGACTATGAGAAAGGCACGCCAAGGGGAGGACCGCATTGTCCCAAACTTGTAGCCTTCATGTTTTCCTAACCGGAACTCATCTCAGCCCAATGTTCTGTCTTTGGGTGCACCTAGGCTTAGGGTTAGGGTTCCGCCTAGGGTTAGGGTTCAGAAAACCACAAGGCCCAGAGCTCCAGGGACAATGACAATGAGAGAGGCATGCCCAGGGGAGCAGAACATTATCCCAAACTTCCAGCCTTCGTGTTTCCTAATTGGAACTCGCCACAGCCCAATGCTGAATCTTAGGCTGTGCCTTGGGCTAGGGTTAGGGTTAGGGTTATGCCTAGGGTTAGGGTTCAGAAAACCACAAGGCCCAGAGCTCCATGGACACTGACAGTGAGAAAGGCATGCCCAGGAGAGCACAACATTCCCCCAAAACTTTAGCCTTCGTTTTTCCTAATCGGAACTCACCTCAGCCCAATGCTGAATGTTAGGCTGCGGCTAGGGTTAGGGTTAGGGTTCCGCCTAGGGTTAGGGTTCTGAAAACCACAAGGCCCGGAGCTCCAGGGACAATGACAATGAGAAAGGCATGCCCAGGGGAGCACAACATTATCCCAAATTTCCAGCCTTCGTGTTTCCTAATTGGAACTCGCCTCAGCCCAATGCTTAATCTTAGGCTGTTCCTCGGGTTAGGAATAGGGTTAGGGTTCCGCCTAGGGTTAGGGTTCAGAAAACCACAAGGCCCGGAGCTCCAGGGACAATGACAATGAGAAAGGCATGCCCAGGGGAGCACAACATTACCCCAAACTTCCAGCCTTCGTGTTTCCTAATTGGAACTCGATTCAGCCAAATGCTGAATCTTAGGCTGTGCCTTGGGCTAGGGTTAGGGTTAGGGTTATGCCTAGGGTTAGGGTTCAGAAAACCACAAGGCCCAGAGCTCCATGGACACTGACAGTGAGAAAGGCATGCCCAGGAGAGCACAACATTCCCCCAAAATTTTAGCCTTCGTTTTTCCTAATCGGAACTCACCTCAGCCCAATGCTGAATGTTAGGCTGCGGCTAGGGTTTGGGTTAGGGTTACGCCTAGGGTTAGGGTTCAGAAAACCACAAAGCCCTGAGCTCCAGGGACAATGACAATGAGAAAGGCAGGCCCAGGGGAGCACAGCATTACCCCAAAATTTTAGCCTTCCTATTTCCTAATCGTAAATCACCTCAGCCCAATGCTCTTTCTTTGGCTGTGCTTTGGGCTAGGGTTAGGGTTAGGGTTTCGCCTAGGGTTAGGGTTCAGAAAAACACAAGGCCCAGAGCTCCAGGGACATTGACTATGAGAAAGGCATGCCAAGGGGAGGACCGCATTGTCCCAAACTTGTAGCCTTCATGTTTTCCTAACCGGAACTCATCTCAGCCCAATGTTCTGTCTTTGGCTGCACCTAGGCTTAGGGTTAGGGTTCCGCCTAGGGTTAGGGTTCAGAAAACCACAAGGCCCAGAGCTCCAGGGACAATGACAATGAGAGAGGCATGCCCAGGGGAGCAGAACATTATCCCAAACTTCCAGCCTTCGTGTTTCCTAATTGGAACTCGCCCCAGCCCAATACTGAATCTTAGGCTGTGCCTTGGGCTAGGGTTAGGGTTAGGGTTATGCCTAGGGTTAGGGTTCAGAAAACCACAAGGCCCAGAGCTCCATGGACACTGACAGTGAGAAAGGCATGCCCAGGAGAGCACAACATTCCCCCAAAACTTTAGCCTTCGTTTTTCCTAATCGGAACTCACCTCAGCCCAATGCTGAATGTTAGGCTGCGGCTAGGGTTAGGGTTAGGGTTACGCCTAGGGTTAGGGTTCAGAAAACCACAAAGCCCTGAGCTCCAGGGACAATGACAATGAGAAAGGCAGGCCCAGGGGAGCACAGCATTACCCCAAAATTTTAGCCTTCGTATTTCCTAATCGTAAATCACCTCAGCCCAATGCTCTTTCTTTGGCTGTGCTTTGGGCTAGGGTTAGGGTTAGGGTTTCGCCTAGGGTTAGGGTTCAGAAAAACACAAGGCCCAGAGCTCCAGGGACATTGACTATGAGAAAGGCATGCCAAGGGGAGGACCGCATTGTCCCAAACTTGTAGCCTTCATGTTTTCCTAACCGGAACTCATCTCAGCCCAATGATCTGTCTTTGGCTGCACCTAGGGTTAGGGTTAGGGTTACACCTAGGGTTAGGGTTCAGAAAACCACAAGGCCCTGAGCTTCAGAGACAATGACAATGAGAAAGGCATGCCCAGGGGAGCGCAGCACTGTCCTAATATTACAGCTTTCCTATTTGCCCCATTGGAACTCACCTCAGCCCAATGCTGTTAATTAGCCTGAACCTAGTACTAGGGTTAGGGTTCCACCTAGGGTTAAGGTTAAGAAAACGAAAAGGCTTACAGCTATAGGGACACTGACAGCAAGAAAGGCATGCCTAGGGGACAGCATCTTTTCCCCAACCTTACAGCCTTCATGTTTTCCGAATCGGAACTCGCCTCAGCCCAATGCTGTATCTTAGGCTGCGCCTTGGGCTAGGTTTAGGGTTCGGGTTATGCCTAGGGTTAGGGTTCAGAAGACCACAAGGCCCAGATCTCCAGGGACAATGACAATGAGAGAGGCATGCCCAGGGGAGCACAATATTATCCCAAAACTTTAGCCTTCATTTTTCCTAATCGGAACTCGCCTCAGCCCAATGCTTAATCTTAGGCTGTTCCTCAGGTTAGGAGTAGGGTTAGGGTTTCACCTAGGGTTAGGGTTAAGAAAACCACAAGGCCAGATCTCCAGGGACATTGGCAGTGAGAAACGCACGCCAAGGGGAGGACCGCATTGTCCCAAACTTGTAGCCTTCATGTTTTCCTAACCGGAACTCATCTCAGCCCAATGTTCTGTCTTTGGCTGCACCTAGGGTTAGGGTTAGGGTTACGCCTAGGGTTAGGGTTCAGAAAACCACAAAGCCCTGAGCTCCAGGGACGCTGACAATGAGAAAGGCATGCCAAGGGGATTGCATCTTTACCCCAACCTTGCAGTTGTCATGTTTTATAAATTGGAACTCACCTCAGCCCAATGCTCTATCTTAGGCTGTGCCTTGGGCTAGGGTTAGGGTTAGGGTTATGCCTAGGGTTAGGGTTCCGAAAACCACAAGGCCCAGAGCTCCAGGGACAATGACAATGAGAGAGGCATGCCCAGGGGAGCAGAACATTATCCCAAACTTCCAGCCTTCGTGTTTCCTAATTGGAACTCGCCCCAGCCCAATACTGAATCTTAGGCTGTGCCTTGGGCTAGGGTTAGGGTTAGGGGTATGCCTAGGGTTAGGGTTCAGAAAACCACAAGGCCCAGAGCTCCATGGACACTGACAGTGAGAAAGGCATGCCCAGGAGAGCACAACATTCCCCCAAAACTTTAGCCTTCGTTTTTCCTAATCGGAACTCACCTCAGCCCAATGCTGAATGTTAGGCTGCGGCTAGGGTTAGGGTTAGGGTTCCGCCTAGGGTTAGGGTTCTGAAAACCACAAGGCCCGGAGCTCCCGGGACAATGACAATGAGAAAGGCATGCCCAGGGGAGCACAACATTATCCCAAATTTCCAGCCTTCGTTTTTCCTAATTGGAACTCGCCTCAGCCCAATGCTTAATCTTAGGCTGTTCCTCGGGTTAGGAATAGGGTTAGGGTTCCGCCTAGGGTTAGGGTTCAGAAAACCACAAGGCCCGGAGCTCCAGGGACAATGACAATGAGAAAGGCATGCCCAGGGGAGCACAACATTACCCCAAACTTCCAGCCTTCGTGTTTCCTAATTGGAACTCGATTCAGCCAAATGCTGAATCTTAGGCTGTGCCTTGGGCTAGGGTTAGGGTTAGGGTTATGCCTAGGGTTAGGGTTCAGAAAACCACAAGGCCCAGAGCTCCATGGACACTGACAGTGAGAAAGGCATGCCCAGGAGAGCACAACATTCCCCCAAAACTTTAGCCTTCATTTTTCCTAATCGGAACTCACCTCAGCCCAATGCTGAATGTTAGGCTGCGGCTAGGGTTAGGGTTAGGGTTACGCCTAGGGTTAGGGTTCAGAAAACCACAAGGCCCGGAGCTCCAGGGACAATGACAATGAGAAAGGCATGCCCAGGGGAGCACAACATTACCCCAAACTTCCAGCCTTCGTGTTTCCTAATTGGAACTCGATTCAGCCAAATGCTGAATCTTAGGCTGTGCCTTGGGCTAGGGTTAGGGTTAGGGTTATGCCTAGGGTTAGGGTTCAGAAAACCACAAGGCCCAGAGCTCCATGGACACTGACAGTGAGAAAGGCATGCCCAGGAGAGCACAACATTCCCCCAAAACTTTAGCCTTCGTTTTTCCTAATCGGAACTCACCTCAGCCCAATGCTGAATGTTAGGCTGCGGCTAGGGTTTGGGTTAGGGTTACGCCTAGGGTTAGGGTTCAGAAAACCACAAAGCCCTGAGCTCCAGGGACAATGACAATGAGAAAGGCAGGCCCAGGGGAGCACAGCATTACCCCAAAATTTTAGCCTTCCTATTTCCTAATCGGAAATCACCTCAGCCCAATGCTCTTTCTTTGGCTGTGCTTTGGGCTAGGGTTAGGGTTAGGGTTTCGCCTAGGGTTAGGGTTCAGAAAAACACAAGGCCCAGAGCTCCAGGGACATTGACTATGAGAAAGGCATGCCAAGGGGAGGACCGCATTGTCCCAAACTTGTAGCCTTCATGTTTTCCTAACCGGAACTCATCTCAGCCCAATGTTCTGTCTTTGGCTGCACCTAGGCTTAGGGTTAGGGTTCCGCCTAGGGTTAGGGTTCAGAAAACCACAAGGCCCAGAGCTCCAGGGACAATGACAATGAGAGAGGCATGCCCAGGGGAGCAGAACATTATCCCAAACTTCCAGCCTTCGTGTTTCCTAATTGGAACTCGCCCCAGCCCAATACTGAATCTTAGGCTGTGCCTTGGGCTAGGGTTAGGGTTAGGGTTATGCCTAGGGTTAGGGTTCAGAAAACCACAAGGCCCAGAGCTCCATGGACACTGACAGTGAGAAAGGCATGCCCAGGAGAGCACAACATTCCCCCAAAACTTTAGCCTTCGTTTTTCCTAATCGGAACTCACCTCAGCCCAATGCTGAATGTTAGGCTGCGGCTAGGGTTAGGGTTAGGGTTACGCCTAGGGTTAGGGTTCAGAAAACCACAAAGCCCTGAGCTCCAGGGACAATGACAATGAGAAAGGCAGGCCCAGGGGAGCACAGCATTACCCCAAAATTTTAGCCTTCCTATTTCCTAATCGGAAATCACCTCAGCCCAATGCTCTTTCTTTGGCTGTGCTTTGGGCTAGGGTTAGGGTTAGGGTTTCGCCTAGGGTTAGGGTTCAGAAAAACACAAGGCCCAGAGCTCCAGGGACATTGACTATGAGAAAGGCATGCCAAGGGGAGGACCGCATTGTCCCAAACTTGTAGCCTTCATGTTTTCCTAACCGGAACTCATCTCAGCCCAATGATCTGTCTTTGGCTGCACCTAGGGTTAGGGTTAGGGTTACACCTAGGGTTAGGGTTCAGAAAACCACAAGGCCCTGAGCTTCAGAGACAATGACAATGAGAAAGGCATGCCCAGGGGAGCGCAGCACTGTCCTAATATTACAGCTTTCCTATTTGCCCCATTGGAACTCACCTCAGCCCAATGCTGTTAATTAGCCTGAACCTAGTACTAGGGTTAGGGTTCCACCTAGGGTTAAGGTTAAGAAAACGAAAAGGCTTACAGCTATAGGGACACTGACAGCAAGAAAGGCATGCCTAGGGGACAGCATCTTTTCCCCAACCTTACAGCCTTCATGTTTTCCGAATCGGAACTCGCCTCAGCCCAATGCTGTATCTTAGGCTGCGCCTTGGGCTAGGTTTAGGGTTCGGGTTATGCCTAGGGTTAGGGTTCAGAAGACCACAAGGCCCAGATCTCCAGGGACAATGACAATGAGAGAGGCATGCCCAGGGGAGCACAATATTATCCCAAAACTTTAGCCTTCATTTTTCCTAATCGGAACTCGCCTCAGCCCAATGCTTAATCTTAGGCTGTTCCTCAGGTTAGGAGTAGGGTTAGGGTTTCACCTAGGGTTAGGGTTAAGAAAACCACAAGGCCAGATCTCCAGGGACATTGGCAGTGAGAAACGCACGCCAAGGGGAGGACCGCATTGTCCCAAACTTGTAGCCTTCATGTTTTCCTAACCGGAACTCATCTCAGCCCAATGTTCTGTCTTTGGCTGCACCTAGGGTTAGGGTTAGGGTTACGCCTAGGGTTAGGGTTCAGAAAACCACAAAGCCCTGAGCTCCAGGGACGCTGACAATGAGAAAGGCATGCCAAGGGGATTGCATCTTTACCCCAACCTTGCAGTTGTCATGTTTTATAAATTGGAACTCACCTCAGCCCAATGCTCTATCTTAGGCTGTGCCTTGGGCTAGGGTTAGGGTTAGGGTTATGCCTAGGGTTAGGGTTCCGAAAACCACAAGGCCCAGAGCTCCAGGGACAATGACAATGAGAGAGGCATGCCCAGGGGAGCAGAACATTATCCCAAACTTCCAGCCTTCGTGTTTCCTAATTGGAACTCGCCCCAGCCCAATGCTGAATCTTAGGCTGTGCCTTGGGCTAGGGTTAGGGTTAGGGTTATGCCTAGGGTTAGGGTTCAGAAAACCACAAGTCCCAGAGCTCCATGGACACTGACAGTGAGAAAGGCATGCCCAGGAGAGCACAACATTCCCCCAAAACTTTAGCCTTCGTTTTTCCTAATCGGAACTCACCTCAGCCCAATGCTGAATGTTAGGCTGCGGCTAGGGTTAGGGTTAGGGTTACGCCTAGGGTTAGGGTTCAGAAAACCACAAAGCCCTGAGCTCCAGGGACAATGACAATGAGAAAGGCAGGCCCAGGGGAGCACAGCATTACCCCAAAATTTTAGCCTTCCTATTTCCTAATCGGAAATCACCTCAGCCCAATGCTCTTTCTTTGGCTGTGCTTTGGGCTAGGGTTAGGGTTAGGGTTTCGCCTAGGGTTAGGGTTCAGAAAAACACAAGGCCCAGAGCTCCAGGGACATTGACTATGAGAAAGGCATGCCAAGGGGAGGACCGCATTGTCCCAAACTTGTAGCCTTCATGTTTTCCTAACCGGAACTCATCTCAGCCCAATGTTCTGTCTTTGGCTGCACCTAGGCTTAGGGTTAGGGTTCCGCCTAGGGTTAGGGTTCAGAAAACCACAAGGCCCAGAGCTCCAGGGACAATGACAATGAGAGAGGCATGCCCAGGGGAGCAGAACATTATCCCAAACTTCCAGCCTTCGTGTTTCCTAATTGGAACTCGCCCCAGCCCAATACTGAATCTTAGGCTGTGCCTTGGGCTAGGGTTAGGGTTAGGGGTATGCCTAGGGTTAGGGTTCAGAAAACCACAAGGCCCAGAGCTCCATGGACACTGACAGTGAGAAAGGCATGCCCAGGAGAGCACAACATTCCCCCAAAACTTTAGCCTTCGTTTTTCCTAATCGGAACTCACCTCAGCCCAATGCTGAATGTTAGGCTGCGGCTAGGGTTAGGGTTAGGGTTCCGCCTAGGGTTAGGGTTCTGAAAACCACAAGGCCCGGAGCTCCCGGGACAATGACAATGAGAAAGGCATGCCCAGGGGAGCACAACATTATCCCAAATTTCCAGCCTTCGTTTTTCCTAATTGGAACTCGCCTCAGCCCAATGCTGAATGTTAGGCTGCGGCTAGGGTTAGGGTTAGGGTTCCGCCTAGGGTTAGGGTTCAGAAAACCACAAAGCCCTGAGCTCCAGGGACAATGACAATGAGAAAGGCAGGCCCAGGGGAGCACAGCATTACCCCAAAATTTTAGCCTTCCTATTTCCTAATCGGAAATCACCTCAGCCCAATGCTCTTTCTTTGGCTGTGCTTTGGGCTAGGGTTAGGGTTAGGGTTTCGCCTAGGGTTAGGGTTCAGAAAAACACAAGGCCCAGAGCTCCAGGGACATTGACTATGAGAAAGGCATGCCAAGGGGAGGACCGCATTGTCCCAAACTTGTAGCCTTCATGTTTTCCTAACCGGAACTCATCTCAGCCCAATGATCTGTCTTTGGCTGCACCTAGGGTTAGGGTTAGGGTTACACCTAGGGTTAGGGTTCAGAAAACCACAAGGCCCTGAGCTTCAGAGACAATGACAATGAGAAAGGCATGCCCAGGGGAGCGCAGCACTGTCCTAATATTACAGCTTTCCTATTTGCCCCATTGGAACTCACCTCAGCCCAATGCTGTTAATTAGCCTGAACCTAGTACTAGGGTTAGGGTTCCACCTAGGGTTAAGGTTAAGAAAACGAAAAGGCTTACAGCTATAGGGACACTGACAGCAAGAAAGGCATGCCTAGGGGACAGCATCTTTTCCCCAACCTTACAGCCTTCATGTTTTCCGAATCGGAACTCGCCTCAGCCCAATGCTGTATCTTAGGCTGCGCCTTGGGCTAGGTTTAGGGTTCGGGTTATGCCTAGGGTTAGGGTTCAGAAGACCACAAGGCCCAGATCTCCAGGGACAATGACAATGAGAGAGGCATGCCCAGGGGAGCACAATATTATCCCAAAACTTTAGCCTTCATTTTTCCTAATCGGAACTCGCCTCAGCCCAATGCTTAATCTTAGGCTGTTCCTCAGGTTAGGAGTAGGGTTAGGGTTTCACCTAGGGTTAGGGTTAAGAAAACCACAAGGCCAGATCTCCAGGGACATTGGCAGTGAGAAACGCACGCCAAGGGGAGGACCGCATTGTCCCAAACTTGTAGCCTTCATGTTTTCCTAACCGGAACTCATCTCAGCCCAATGTTCTGTCTTTGGCTGCACCTAGGGTTAGGGTTAGGGTTACGCCTAGGGTTAGGGTTCAGAAAACCACAAAGCCCTGAGCTCCAGGGACGCTGACAATGAGAAAGGCATGCCAAGGGGATTGCATCTTTACCCCAACCTTGCAGTTGTCATGTTTTATAAATTGGAACTCACCTCAGCCCAATGCTCTATCTTAGGCTGTGCCTTGGGCTAGGGTTAGGGTTAGGGTTATGCCTAGGGTTAGGGTTCCGAAAACCACAAGGCCCAGAGCTCCAGGGACAATGACAATGAGAGAGGCATGCCCAGGGGAGCAGAACATTATCCCAAACTTCCAGCCTTCGTGTTTCCTAATTGGAACTCGCCCCAGCCCAATGCTGAATCTTAGGCTGTGCCTTGGGCTAGGGTTAGGGTTAGGGTTATGCCTAGGGTTAGGGTTCAGAAAACCACAAGTCCCAGAGCTCCATGGACACTGACAGTGAGAAAGGCATGCCCAGGAGAGCACAACATTCCCCCAAAACTTTAGCCTTCGTTTTTCCTAATCGGAACTCACCTCAGCCCAATGCTGAATGTTAGGCTGCGGCTAGGGTTAGGGTTAGGGTTACGCCTAGGGTTAGGGTTCAGAAAACCACAAAGCCCTGAGCTCCAGGGACAATGACAATGAGAAAGGCAGGCCCAGGGGAGCACAGCATTACCCCAAAATTTTAGCCTTCCTATTTCCTAATCGGAAATCACCTCAGCCCAATGCTCTTTCTTTGGCTGTGCTTTGGGCTAGGGTTAGGGTTAGGGTTTCGCCTAGGGTTAGGGTTCAGAAAAACACAAGGCCCAGAGCTCCAGGGACATTGACTATGAGAAAGGCATGCCAAGGGGAGGACCGCATTGTCCCAAACTTGTAGCCTTCATGTTTTCCTAACCGGAACTCATCTCAGCCCAATGTTCTGTCTTTGGCTGCACCTAGGCTTAGGGTTAGGGTTCCGCCTAGGGTTAGGGTTCAGAAAACCACAAGGCCCAGAGCTCCAGGGACAATGACAATGAGAGAGGCATGCCCAGGGGAGCAGAACATTATCCCAAACTTCCAGCCTTCGTGTTTCCTAATTGGAACTCGCCCCAGCCCAATACTGAATCTTAGGCTGTGCCTTGGGCTAGGGTTAGGGTTAGGGGTATGCCTAGGGTTAGGGTTCAGAAAACCACAAGGCCCAGAGCTCCATGGACACTGACAGTGAGAAAGGCATGCCCAGGAGAGCACAACATTCCCCCAAAACTTTAGCCTTCGTTTTTCCTAATCGGAACTCACCTCAGCCCAATGCTGAATGTTAGGCTGCGGCTAGGGTTAGGGTTAGGGTTCCGCCTAGGGTTAGGGTTCTGAAAACCACAAGGCCCGGAGCTCCCGGGACAATGACAATGAGAAAGGCATGCCCAGGGGAGCACAACATTATCCCAAATTTCCAGCCTTCGTTTTTCCTAATTGGAACTCGCCTCAGCCCAATGCTTAATCTTAGGCTGTTCCTCGGGTTAGGAATAGGGTTAGGGTTCCGCCTAGGGTTAGGGTTCAGAAAACCACAAGGCCCGGAGCTCCAGGGACAATGACAATGAGAAAGGCATGCCCAGGGGAGCACAACATTACCCCAAACTTCCAGCCTTCGTGTTTCCTAATTGGAACTCGATTCAGCCAAATGCTGAATCTTAGGCTGTGCCTTGGGCTAGGGTTAGGGTTAGGGTTATGCCTAGGGTTAGGGTTCAGAAAACCACAAGGCCCAGAGCTCCATGGACACTGACAGTGAGAAAGGCATGCCCAGGAGAGCACAACATTCCCCCAAAACTTTAGCCTTCATTTTTCCTAATCGGAACTCACCTCAGCCCAATGCTGAATGTTAGGCTGCGGCTAGGGTTAGGGTTAGGGTTACGCCTAGGGTTAGGGTTCAGAAAACCACAAAGCCCTGAGCTCCAGGGACAATGACAATGAGAAAGGCAGGCCCAGGGGAGCACAGCATTACCCCAAAATTTTAGCCTTCGTATTTCCTAATCGTAAATCACCTCAGCCCAATGCTCTTTCTTTGGCTGTGCTTTGGGCTAGGGTTAGGGTTAGGGTTTCGCCTAGGGTTAGGGTTCAGAAAAACACAAGGCCCAGAGCTCCAGGGACATTGACTATGAGAAAGGCATGCCAAGGGGAGGACCGCATTGTCCCAAACTTGTAGCCTTCATGTTTTCCTAACCGGAACTCATCTCAGCCCAATGATCTGTCTTTGGCTGCACCTAGGGTTAGGGTTAGGGTTACACCTAGGGTTAGGGTTCAGAAAACCACAAGGCCCTGAGCTTCAGAGACAATGACAATGAGAAAGGCATGCCCAGGGGAGCGCAGCACTGTCCTAATATTACAGCTTTCCTATTTGCCCCATTGGAACTCACCTCAGCCCAATGCTGTTAATTAGCCTGAACCTAGTACTAGGGTTAGGGTTCCACCTAGGGTTAAGGTTAAGAAAACGAAAAGGCTTACAGCTATAGGGACACTGACAGCAAGAAAGGCATGCCTAGGGGACAGCATCTTTTCCCCAACCTTACAGCCTTCATGTTTTCCGAATCGGAACTCGCCTCAGCCCAATGCTGTATCTTAGGCTGCGCCTTGGGCTAGGTTTAGGGTTCGGGTTATGCCTAGGGTTAGGGTTCAGAAGACCACAAGGCCCAGATCTCCAGGGACAATGACAATGAGAGAGGCATGCCCAGGGGAGCACAATATTATCCCAAAACTTTAGCCTTCATTTTTCCTAATCGGAACTCGCCTCAGCCCAATGCTTAATCTTAGGCTGTTCCTCAGGTTAGGAGTAGGGTTAGGGTTTCACCTAGGGTTAGGGTTAAGAAAACCACAAGGCCAGATCTCCAGGGACATTGGCAGTGAGAAACGCACGCCAAGGGGAGGACCGCATTGTCCCAAACTTGTAGCCTTCATGTTTTCCTAACCGGAACTCATCTCAGCCCAATGTTCTGTCTTTGGCTGCACCTAGGGTTAGGGTTAGGGTTACGCCTAGGGTTAGGGTTCAGAAAACCACAAAGCCCTGAGCTCCAGGGACAATGACAATGAGAAAGGCAGGCCCAGGGGAGCACAGCATTACCCCAAAATTTTAGCCTTCCTATTTCCTAATCGGAAATCACCTCAGCCCAATGCTCTTTCTTTGGCTGTGCTTTGGGCTAGGGTTAGGGTTAGGGTTTCGCCTAGGGTTAGGGTTCAGAAAAACACAAGGCCCAGAGCTCCAGGGACATTGACTATGAGAAAGGCACGCCAAGGGGAGGACCGCATTGTCCCAAACTTGTAGCCTTCATGTTTTCCTAACCGGAACTCATCTCAGCCCAATGTTCTGTCTTTGGCTGCACCTAGGCTTAGGGTTAGGGTTCCGCCTAGGATTAGGGTTCAGAAAACCACAAGGCCCAGAGCTCCAGGGACAATGACAATGAGAGAGGCATGCCCAGGGGAGCAGAACATTATCCCAAACTTCCAGCCTTCGTGTTTCCTAATTGGAACTCGCCCCAGCCCAATGCTGAATCTTAGGCTGTGCCTTGGGCTAGGGTTAGGGTTAGGGTTATGCCTAGGGTTAGGGTTCAGAAAACCACAAGGCCCAGAGCTCCATGGACACTGACAGTGAGAAAGGCATGCCCAGGAGAGCACAACATTCCCCCAAAACTTTAGCCTTCGTTTTTCCTAATCGGAACTCACCTCAGCCCAATGCTGAATGTTAGGCTGCGGCTAGGGTTAGGGTTAGGGTTCCGCCTAGGGTTAGGGTTCTGAAAACCACAAGGCCCGGAGCTCCAGGGACAATGACAATGAGAAAGGCATGCCCAGGGGAGCACAAATTATCCCAAATTTCCAGCCTTCGTGTTTCCTAATTGGAACTCGCCTCAGCCCAATGCTTAATCTTAGGCTGTTCCTCGGGTTAGGAATAGGGTTAGGGTTCCGCCTAGGGTTAGGGTTCAGAAAACCACAAGGCCCGGAGCTCCAGGGACAATGACAATGAGAAAGGCATGCCCAGGGGAGCACAACATTACCCCAAACTTCCAGCCTTCGTGTTTCCTAATTGGAACTCGATTCAGCCAAATGCTGAATCTTAGGCTGTGCCTTGGGCTAGGGTTAGGGTTAGGGTTATGCCTAGGGTTAGGGTTCAGAAAACCACAAGGCCCAGAGCTCCATGGACACTGACAGTGAGAAAGGCATGCCCAGGAGAGCACAACATTCCCCCAAAATTTTAGCCTTCGTTTTTCCTAATCGGAACTCACCTCAGCCCAATGCTGAATGTTAGGCTGCGGCTAGGGTTTGGGTTAGGGTTACGCCTAGGGTTAGGGTTCAGAAAACCACAAAGCCCTGAGCTCCAGGGACAATGACAATGAGAAAGGCAGGCCCAGGGGAGCACAGCATTACCCCAAAATTTTAGCCTTCGTATTTCCTAATCGGAAATCACCTCAGCCCAATGCTCTTTCTTTGGCTGTGCTTTGGGCTAGGGTTAGGGTTAGGGTTTCGCCTAGGGTTAGGGTTCAGAAAAACACAAGGCCCAGAGCTCCAGGGACATTGACTATGAGAAAGGCATGCCAAGGGGAGGACCGCATTGTCCCAAACTTGTAGCCTTCATGTTTTCCTAACCGGAACTCATCTCAGCCCAATGTTCTGTCTTTGGCTGCACCTAGGCTTAGGGTTAGGGTTCCGCCTAGGGTTAGGGTTCAGAAAACCACAAGGCCCAGAGCTCCAGGGACAATGACAATGAGAGAGGCATGCCCAGGGGAGCAGAACATTATCCCAAACTTCCAGCCTTCGTGTTTCCTAATTGGAACTCGCCCCAGCCCAATACTGAATCTTAGGCTGTGCCTTGGGCTAGGGTTAGGGTTAGGGTTATGCCTAGGGTTAGGGTTCAGAAAACCACAAGTCCCAGAGCTCCATGGACACTGACAGTGAGAAAGGCATGCCCAGGAGAGCACAACATTCCCCCAAAACTTTAGCCTTCGTTTTTCCTAATCGGAACTCACCTCAGCCCAATGCTGAATGTTAGGCTGCGGCTAGGGTTAGGGTTAGGGTTACGCCTAGGGTTAGGGTTCAGAAAACCACAAAGCCCTGAGCTCCAGGGACAATGACAATGAGAAAGGCAGGCCCAGGGGAGCACAGCATTACCCCAAAATTTTAGCCTTCCTATTTCCTAATCGGAAATCACCTCAGCCCAATGCTCTTTCTTTGGCTGTGCTTTGGGCTAGGGTTAGGGTTAGGGTTTCGCCTAGGGTTAGGGTTCAGAAAAACACAAGGCCCAGAGCTCCAGGGACATTGACTATGAGAAAGGCATGCCAAGGGGAGGACCGCATTGTCCCAAACTTGTAGCCTTCATGTTTTCCTAACCGGAACTCATCTCAGCCCAATGATCTGTCTTTGGCTGCACCTAGGGTTAGGGTTAGGGTTACACCTAGGGTTAGGGTTCAGAAAACCACAAGGCCCTGAGCTTCAGAGACAATGACAATGAGAAAGGCATGCCCAGGGGAGCGCAGCACTGTCCTAATATTACAGCTTTCCTATTTGCCCCATTGGAACTCACCTCAGCCCAATGCTGTTAATTAGCCTGAACCTAGTACTAGGGTTAGGGTTCCACCTAGGGTTAAGGTTAAGAAAACGAAAAGGCTTACAGCTATAGGGACACTGACAGCAAGAAAGGCATGCCTAGGGGACAGCATCTTTTCCCCAACCTTACAGCCTTCATGTTTTCCGAATCGGAACTCGCCTCAGCCCAATGCTGTATCTTAGGCTGCGCCTTGGGCTAGGTTTAGGGTTCGGGTTATGCCTAGGGTTAGGGTTCAGAAGACCACAAGGCCCAGATCTCCAGGGACAATGACAATGAGAGAGGCATGCCCAGGGGAGCACAATATTATCCCAAAACTTTAGCCTTCATTTTTCCTAATCGGAACTCGCCTCAGCCCAATGCTTAATCTTAGGCTGTTCCTCAGGTTAGGAGTAGGGTTAGGGTTTCACCTAGGGTTAGGGTTAAGAAAACCACAAGGCCAGATCTCCAGGGACATTGGCAGTGAGAAACGCACGCCAAGGGGAGGACCGCATTGTCCCAAACTTGTAGCCTTCATGTTTTCCTAACCGGAACTCATCTCAGCCCAATGTTCTGTCTTTGGCTGCACCTAGGGTTAGGGTTAGGGTTACGCCTAGGGTTAGGGTTCAGAAAACCACAAAGCCCTGAGCTCCAGGGACGCTGACAATGAGAAAGGCATGCCAAGGGGATTGCATCTTTACCCCAACCTTGCAGTTGTCATGTTTTATAAATTGGAACTCACCTCAGCCCAATGCTCTATCTTAGGCTGTGCCTTGGGCTAGGGTTAGGGTTAGGGTTATGCCTAGGGTTAGGGTTCCGAAAACCACAAGGCCCAGAGCTCCAGGGACAA
This sequence comes from Aphelocoma coerulescens, assembly GCF_041296385.1. Lineage (NCBI taxonomy): Eukaryota > Metazoa > Chordata > Aves > Passeriformes > Corvidae > Aphelocoma > Aphelocoma coerulescens. Next base: position 96,421,424 of record NC_091015.1, on the reverse strand, counting down.
TGACAATGAGAGAGGCATGCCCAGGGGAGCAGAACATTATCCCAAACTTCCAGCCTTCGTGTTTCCTAATTGGAACTCGCCCCAGCCCAATGCTGAATCTTAGGCTGTGCCTTGGGCTAGGGTTAGGGTTAGGGTTATGCCTAGGGTTAGGGTTCAGAAAACCACAAGTCCCAGAGCTCCATGGACACTGACAGTGAGAAAGGCATGCCCAGGAGAGCACAACATTCCCCCAAAACTTTAGCCTTCGTTTTTCCTAATCGGAACTCACCTCAGCCCAATGCTGAATGTTAGGCTGCGGCTAGGGTTAGGGTTAGGGTTACGCCTAGGGTTAGGGTTCAGAAAACCACAAAGCCCTGAGCTCCAGGGACAATGACAATGAGAAAGGCAGGCCCAGGGGAGCACAGCATTACCCCAAAATTTTAGCCTTCCTATTTCCTAATCGGAAATCACCTCAGCCCAATGCTCTTTCTTTGGCTGTGCTTTGGGCTAGGGTTAGGGTTAGGGTTTCGCCTAGGGTTAGGGTTCAGAAAAACACAAGGCCCAGAGCTCCAGGGACATTGACTATGAGAAAGGCATGCCAAGGGGAGGACCGCATTGTCCCAAACTTGTAGCCTTCATGTTTTCCTAACCGGAACTCATCTCAGCCCAATGTTCTGTCTTTGGCTGCACCTAGGCTTAGGGTTAGGGTTCCGCCTAGGGTTAGGGTTCAGAAAACCACAAGGCCCAGAGCTCCAGGGACAATGACAATGAGAGAGGCATGCCCAGGGGAGCAGAACATTATCCCAAACTTCCAGCCTTCGTGTTTCCTAATTGGAACTCGCCCCAGCCCAATACTGAATCTTAGGCTGTGCCTTGGGCTAGGGTTAGGGTTAGGGGTATGCCTAGGGTTAGGGTTCAGAAAACCACAAGGCCCAGAGCTCCATGGACACTGACAGTGAGAAAGGCATGCCCAGGAGAGCACAACATTCCCCCAAAACTTTAGCCTTCGTTTTTCCTAATCGGAACTCACCTCAGCCCAATGCTGAATGTTAGGCTGCGGCTAGGGTTAGGGTTAGGGTTCCGCCTAGGGTTAGGGTTCTGAAAACCACAAGGCCCGGAGCTCCCGGGACAATGACAATGAGAAAGGCATGCCCAGGGGAGCACAACATTATCCCAAATTTCCAGCCTTCGTTTTTCCTAATTGGAACTCGCCTCAGCCCAATGCTTAATCTTAGGCTGTTCCTCGGGTTAGGAATAGGGTTAGGGTTCCGCCTAGGGTTAGGGTTCAGAAAACCACAAGGCCCGGAGCTCCAGGGACAATGACAATGAGAAAGGCATGCCCAGGGGAGCACAACATTACCCCAAACTTCCAGCCTTCGTGTTTCCTAATTGGAACTCGATTCAGCCAAATGCTGAATCTTAGGCTGTGCCTTGGGCTAGGGTTAGGGTTAGGGTTATGCCTAGGGTTAGGGTTCAGAAAACCACAAGGCCCAGAGCTCCATGGACACTGACAGTGAGAAAGGCATGCCCAGGAGAGCACAACATTCCCCCAAAACTTTAGCCTTCATTTTTCCTAATCGGAACTCACCTCAGCCCAATGCTGAATGTTAGGCTGCGGCTAGGGTTAGGGTTAGGGTTACGCCTAGGGTTAGGGTTCAGAAAACCACAAAGCCCTGAGCTCCAGGGACAATGACAATGAGAAAGGCATGCCCAGGGGAGCACAAATTATCCCAAATTTCCAGCCTTCGTGTTTCCTAATTGGAACTCGCCTCAGCCCAATGCTTAATCTTAGGCTGTTCCTCGGGTTAGGAATAGGGTTAGGGTTCCGCCTAGGGTTAGGGTTCAGAAAACCACAAGGCCCGGAGCTCCAGGGACAATGACAATGAGAAAGGCATGCCCAGGGGAGCACAACATTACCCCAAACTTCCAGCCTTCGTGTTTCCTAATTGGAACTCGATTCAGCCAAATGCTGAATCTTAGGCTGTGCCTTGGGCTAGGGTTAGGGTTAGGGTTATGCCTAGGGTTAGGGTTCAGAAAACCACAAGGCCCAGAGCTCCATGGACACTGACAGTGAGAAAGGCATGCCCAGGAGAGCACAACATTCCCCCAAAACTTTAGCCTTCGTTTTTCCTAATCGGAACTCACCTCAGCCCAATGCTGAATGTTAGGCTGCGGCTAGGGTTTGGGTTAGGGTTACGCCTAGGGTTAGGGTTCAGAAAACCACAAAGCCCTGAGCTCCAGGGACAATGACAATGAGAAAGGCAGGCCCAGGGGAGCACAGCATTACCCCAAAATTTTAGCCTTCCTATTTCCTAATCGGAAATCACCTCAGCCCAATGCTCTTTCTTTGGCTGTGCTTTGGGCTAGGGTTAGGGTTAGGGTTTCGCCTAGGGTTAGGGTTCAGAAAAACACAAGGCCCAGAGCTCCAGGGACATTGACTATGAGAAAGGCATGCCAAGGGGAGGACCGCATTGTCCCAAACTTGTAGCCTTCATGTTTTCCTAACCGGAACTCATCTCAGCCCAATGTTCTGTCTTTGGCTGCACCTAGGCTTAGGGTTAGGGTTCCGCCTAGGGTTAGGGTTCAGAAAACCACAAGGCCCAGAGCTCCAGGGACAATGACAATGAGAGAGGCATGCCCAGGGGAGCAGAACATTATCCCAAACTTCCAGCCTTCGTGTTTCCTAATTGGAACTCGCCCCAGCCCAATACTGAATCTTAGGCTGTGCCTTGGGCTAGGGTTAGGGTTAGGGTTATGCCTAGGGTTAGGGTTCAGAAAACCACAAGGCCCAGAGCTCCATGGACACTGACAGTGAGAAAGGCATGCCCAGGAGAGCACAACATTCCCCCAAAACTTTAGCCTTCGTTTTTCCTAATCGGAACTCACCTCAGCCCAATGCTGAATGTTAGGCTGCGGCTAGGGTTAGGGTTAGGGTTACGCCTAGGGTTAGGGTTCAGAAAACCACAAAGCCCTGAGCTCCAGGGACAATGACAATGAGAAAGGCAGGCCCAGGGGAGCACAGCATTACCCCAAAATTTTAGCCTTCCTATTTCCTAATCGGAAATCACCTCAGCCCAATGCTCTTTCTTTGGCTGTGCTTTGGGCTAGGGTTAGGGTTAGGGTTTCGCCTAGGGTTAGGGTTCAGAAAAACACAAGGCCCAGAGCTCCAGGGACATTGACTATGAGAAAGGCATGCCAAGGGGAGGACCGCATTGTCCCAAACTTGTAGCCTTCATGTTTTCCTAACCGGAACTCATCTCAGCCCAATGATCTGTCTTTGGCTGCACCTAGGGTTAGGGTTAGGGTTACACCTAGGGTTAGGGTTCAGAAAACCACAAGGCCCTGAGCTTCAGAGACAATGACAATGAGAAAGGCATGCCCAGGGGAGCGCAGCACTGTCCTAATATTACAGCTTTCCTATTTGCCCCATTGGAACTCACCTCAGCCCAATGCTGTTAATTAGCCTGAACCTAGTACTAGGGTTAGGGTTCCACCTAGGGTTAAGGTTAAGAAAACGAAAAGGCTTACAGCTATAGGGACACTGACAGCAAGAAAGGCATGCCTAGGGGACAGCATCTTTTCCCCAACCTTACAGCCTTCATGTTTTCCGAATCGGAACTCGCCTCAGCCCAATGCTGTATCTTAGGCTGCGCCTTGGGCTAGGTTTAGGGTTCGGGTTATGCCTAGGGTTAGGGTTCAGAAGACCACAAGGCCCAGATCTCCAGGGACAATGACAATGAGAGAGGCATGCCCAGGGGAGCACAATATTATCCCAAAACTTTAGCCTTCATTTTTCCTAATCGGAACTCGCCTCAGCCCAATGCTTAATCTTAGGCTGTTCCTCAGGTTAGGAGTAGGGTTAGGGTTTCACCTAGGGTTAGGGTTAAGAAAACCACAAGGCCAGATCTCCAGGGACATTGGCAGTGAGAAACGCACGCCAAGGGGAGGACCGCATTGTCCCAAACTTGTAGCCTTCATGTTTTCCTAACCGGAACTCATCTCAGCCCAATGTTCTGTCTTTGGCTGCACCTAGGGTTAGGGTTAGGGTTACGCCTAGGGTTAGGGTTCAGAAAACCACAAAGCCCTGAGCTCCAGGGACGCTGACAATGAGAAAGGCATGCCAAGGGGATTGCATCTTTACCCCAACCTTGCAGTTGTCATGTTTTATAAATTGGAACTCACCTCAGCCCAATGCTCTATCTTAGGCTGTGCCTTGGGCTAGGGTTAGGGTTAGGGTTATGCCTAGGGTTAGGGTTCCGAAAACCACAAGGCCCAGAGCTCCAGGGACAATGACAATGAGAGAGGCATGCCCAGGGGAGCAGAACATTATCCCAAACTTCCAGCCTTCGTGTTTCCTAATTGGAACTCGCCCCAGCCCAATGCTGAATCTTAGGCTGTGCCTTGGGCTAGGGTTAGGGTTAGGGTTATGCCTAGGGTTAGGGTTCAGAAAACCACAAGTCCCAGAGCTCCATGGACACTGACAGTGAGAAAGGCATGCCCAGGAGAGCACAACATTCCCCCAAAACTTTAGCCTTCGTTTTTCCTAATCGGAACTCACCTCAGCCCAATGCTGAATGTTAGGCTGCGGCTAGGGTTAGGGTTAGGGTTACGCCTAGGGTTAGGGTTCAGAAAACCACAAAGCCCTGAGCTCCAGGGACAATGACAATGAGAAAGGCAGGCCCAGGGGAGCACAGCATTACCCCAAAATTTTAGCCTTCCTATTTCCTAATCGGAAATCACCTCAGCCCAATGCTCTTTCTTTGGCTGTGCTTTGGGCTAGGGTTAGGGTTAGGGTTTCGCCTAGGGTTAGGGTTCAGAAAAACACAAGGCCCAGAGCTCCAGGGACATTGACTATGAGAAAGGCATGCCAAGGGGAGGACCGCATTGTCCCAAACTTGTAGCCTTCATGTTTTCCTAACCGGAACTCATCTCAGCCCAATGTTCTGTCTTTGGCTGCACCTAGGCTTAGGGTTAGGGTTCCGCCTAGGGTTAGGGTTCAGAAAACCACAAGGCCCAGAGCTCCAGGGACAATGACAATGAGAGAGGCATGCCCAGGGGAGCAGAACATTATCCCAAACTTCCAGCCTTCGTGTTTCCTAATTGGAACTCGCCCCAGCCCAATACTGAATCTTAGGCTGTGCCTTGGGCTAGGGTTAGGGTTAGGGGTATGCCTAGGGTTAGGGTTCAGAAAACCACAAGGCCCAGAGCTCCATGGACACTGACAGTGAGAAAGGCATGCCCAGGAGAGCACAACATTCCCCCAAAACTTTAGCCTTCGTTTTTCCTAATCGGAACTCACCTCAGCCCAATGCTGAATGTTAGGCTGCGGCTAGGGTTAGGGTTAGGGTTCCGCCTAGGGTTAGGGTTCTGAAAACCACAAGGCCCGGAGCTCCCGGGACAATGACAATGAGAAAGGCATGCCCAGGGGAGCACAACATTATCCCAAATTTCCAGCCTTCGTTTTTCCTAATTGGAACTCGCCTCAGCCCAATGCTTAATCTTAGGCTGTTCCTCGGGTTAGGAATAGGGTTAGGGTTCCGCCTAGGGTTAGGGTTCAGAAAACCACAAGGCCCGGAGCTCCAGGGACAATGACAATGAGAAAGGCATGCCCAGGGGAGCACAACATTACCCCAAACTTCCAGCCTTCGTGTTTCCTAATTGGAACTCGATTCAGCCAAATGCTGAATCTTAGGCTGTGCCTTGGGCTAGGGTTAGGGTTAGGGTTATGCCTAGGGTTAGGGTTCAGAAAACCACAAGGCCCAGAGCTCCATGGACACTGACAGTGAGAAAGGCATGCCCAGGAGAGCACAACATTCCCCCAAAACTTTAGCCTTCATTTTTCCTAATCGGAACTCACCTCAGCCCAATGCTGAATGTTAGGCTGCGGCTAGGGTTAGGGTTAGGGTTACGCCTAGGGTTAGGGTTCAGAAAACCACAAAGCCCTGAGCTCCAGGGACAATGACAATGAGAAAGGCAGGCCCAGGGGAGCACAGCATTACCCCAAAATTTTAGCCTTCGTATTTCCTAATCGTAAATCACCTCAGCCCAATGCTCTTTCTTTGGCTGTGCTTTGGGCTAGGGTTAGGGTTAGGGTTTCGCCTAGGGTTAGGGTTCAGAAAAACACAAGGCCCAGAGCTCCAGGGACATTGACTATGAGAAAGGCATGCCAAGGGGAGGACCGCATTGTCCCAAACTTGTAGCCTTCATGTTTTCCTAACCGGAACTCATCTCAGCCCAATGATCTGTCTTTGGCTGCACCTAGGGTTAGGGTTAGGGTTACACCTAGGGTTAGGGTTCAGAAAACCACAAGGCCCTGAGCTTCAGAGACAATGACAATGAGAAAGGCATGCCCAGGGGAGCGCAGCACTGTCCTAATATTACAGCTTTCCTATTTGCCCCATTGGAACTCACCTCAGCCCAATGCTGTTAATTAGCCTGAACCTAGTACTAGGGTTAGGGTTCCACCTAGGGTTAAGGTTAAGAAAACGAAAAGGCTTACAGCTATAGGGACACTGACAGCAAGAAAGGCATGCCTAGGGGACAGCATCTTTTCCCCAACCTTACAGCCTTCATGTTTTCCGAATCGGAACTCGCCTCAGCCCAATGCTGTATCTTAGGCTGCGCCTTGGGCTAGGTTTAGGGTTCGGGTTATGCCTAGGGTTAGGGTTCAGAAGACCACAAGGCCCAGATCTCCAGGGACAATGACAATGAGAGAGGCATGCCCAGGGGAGCACAATATTATCCCAAAACTTTAGCCTTCATTTTTCCTAATCGGAACTCGCCTCAGCCCAATGCTTAATCTTAGGCTGTTCCTCAGGTTAGGAGTAGGGTTAGGGTTTCACCTAGGGTTAGGGTTAAGAAAACCACAAGGCCAGATCTCCAGGGACATTGGCAGTGAGAAACGCACGCCAAGGGGAGGACCGCATTGTCCCAAACTTGTAGCCTTCATGTTTTCCTAACCGGAACTCATCTCAGCCCAATGTTCTGTCTTTGGCTGCACCTAGGGTTAGGGTTAGGGTTACGCCTAGGGTTAGGGTTCAGAAAACCACAAAGCCCTGAGCTCCAGGGACAATGACAATGAGAAAGGCAGGCCCAGGGGAGCACAGCATTACCCCAAAATTTTAGCCTTCCTATTTCCTAATCGGAAATCACCTCAGCCCAATGCTCTTTCTTTGGCTGTGCTTTGGGCTAGGGTTAGGGTTAGGGTTTCGCCTAGGGTTAGGGTTCAGAAAAACACAAGGCCCAGAGCTCCAGGGACATTGACTATGAGAAAGGCACGCCAAGGGGAGGACCGCATTGTCCCAAACTTGTAGCCTTCATGTTTTCCTAACCGGAACTCATCTCAGCCCAATGTTCTGTCTTTGGCTGCACCTAGGCTTAGGGTTAGGGTTCCGCCTAGGGTTAGGGTTCTGAAAACCACAAGGCCCAGAGCTCCAGGGACAATGACAATGAGAGAGGCATGCCCAGGGGAGCAGAACATTATCCCAAACTTCCAGCCTTCGTGTTTCCTAATTGGAACTCGCCCCAGCCCAATGCTGAATCTTAGGCTGTGCCTTGGGCTAGGGTTAGGGTTAGGGTTATGCCTAGGGTTAGGGTTCAGAAAACCACAAGGCCCAGAGCTCCATGGACACTGACAGTGAGAAAGGCATGCCCAGGAGAGCACAACATTCCCCCAAAACTTTAGCCTTCGTTTTTCCTAATCGGAACTCACCTCAGCCCAATGCTGAATGTTAGGCTGCGGCTAGGGTTAGGGTTAGGGTTCCGCCTAGGGTTAGGGTTCTGAAAACCACAAGGCCCGGAGCTCCAGGGACAATGACAATGAGAAAGGCATGCCCAGGGGAGCACAAATTATCCCAAATTTCCAGCCTTCGTGTTTCCTAATTGGAACTCGCCTCAGCCCAATGCTTAATCTTAGGCTGTTCCTCGGGTTAGGAATAGGGTTAGGGTTCCGCCTAGGGTTAGGGTTCAGAAAACCACAAGGCCCGGAGCTCCAGGGACAATGACAATGAGAAAGGCATGCCCAGGGGAGCACAACATTACCCCAAACTTCCAGCCTTCGTGTTTCCTAATTGGAACTCGATTCAGCCAAATGCTGAATCTTAGGCTGTGCCTTGGGCTAGGGTTAGGGTTAGGGTTATGCCTAGGGTTAGGGTTCAGAAAACCACAAGGCCCAGAGCTCCATGGACACTGACAGTGAGAAAGGCATGCCCAGGAGAGCACAACATTCCCCCAAAATTTTAGCCTTCGTTTTTCCTAATCGGAACTCACCTCAGCCCAATGCTGAATGTTAGGCTGCGGCTAGGGTTTGGGTTAGGGTTACGCCTAGGGTTAGGGTTCAGAAAACCACAAAGCCCTGAGCTCCAGGGACAATGACAATGAGAAAGGCAGGCCCAGGGGAGCACAGCATTACCCCAAAATTTTAGCCTTCGTATTTCCTAATCGGAAATCACCTCAGCCCAATGCTCTTTCTTTGGCTGTGCTTTGGGCTAGGGTTAGGGTTAGGGTTTCGCCTAGGGTTAGGGTTCAGAAAAACACAAGGCCCAGAGCTCCAGGGACATTGACTATGAGAAAGGCATGCCAAGGGGAGGACCGCATTGTCCCAAACTTGTAGCCTTCATGTTTTCCTAACCGGAACTCATCTCAGCCCAATGTTCTGTCTTTGGCTGCACCTAGGCTTAGGGTTAGGGTTCCGCCTAGGGTTAGGGTTCAGAAAACCACAAGGCCCAGAGCTCCAGGGACAATGACAATGAGAGAGGCATGCCCAGGGGAGCAGAACATTATCCCAAACTTCCAGCCTTCGTGTTTCCTAATTGGAACTCGCCCCAGCCCAATACTGAATCTTAGGCTGTGCCTTGGGCTAGGGTTAGGGTTAGGGTTATGCCTAGGGTTAGGGTTCAGAAAACCACAAGGCCCAGAGCTCCATGGACACTGACAGTGAGAAAGGCATGCCCAGGAGAGCACAACATTCCCCCAAAACTTTAGCCTTCGTTTTTCCTAATCGGAACTCACCTCAGCCCAATGCTGAATGTTAGGCTGCGGCTAGGGTTAGGGTTAGGGTTACGCCTAGGGTTAGGGTTCAGAAAACCACAAAGCCCTGAGCTCCAGGGACAATGACAATGAGAAAGGCAGGCCCAGGGGAGCACAGCATTACCCCAAAATTTTAGCCTTCGTATTTCCTAATCGGAAATCACCTCAGCCCAATGCTCTTTCTTTGGCTGTGCTTTGGGCTAGGGTTAGGGTTAGGGTTTCGCCTAGGGTTAGGGTTCAGAAAAACACAAGGCCCAGAGCTCCAGGGACATTGACTATGAGAAAGGCATGCCAAGGGGAGGACCGCATTGTCCCAAACTTGTAGCCTTCATGTTTTCCTAACCGGAACTCATCTCAGCCCAATGATCTGTCTTTGGCTGCACCTAGGGTTAGGGTTAGGGTTACACCTAGGGTTAGGGTTCAGAAAACCACAAGGCCCTGAGCTTCAGAGACAATGACAATGAGAAAGGCATGCCCAGGGGAGCGCAGCACTGTCCTAATATTACAGCTTTCCTATTTGCCCCATTGGAACTCACCTCAGCCCAATGCTGTTAATTAGCCTGAACCTAGTACTAGGGTTAGGGTTCCACCTAGGGTTAAGGTTAAGAAAACGAAAAGGCTTACAGCTATAGGGACACTGACAGCAAGAAAGGCATGCCTAGGGGACAGCATCTTTTCCCCAACCTTACAGCCTTCATGTTTTCCGAATCGGAACTCGCCTCAGCCCAATGCTGTATCTTAGGCTGCGCCTTGGGCTAGGTTTAGGGTTCGGGTTATGCCTAGGGTTAGGGTTCAGAAGACCACAAGGCCCAGATCTCCAGGGACAATGACAATGAGAGAGGCATGCCCAGGGGAGCACAATATTATCCCAAAACTTTAGCCTTCATTTTTCCTAATCGGAACTCGCCTCAGCCCAATGCTTAATCTTAGGCTGTTCCTCAGGTTAGGAGTAGGGTTAGGGTTTCACCTAGGGTTAGGGTTAAGAAAACCACAAGGCCAGATCTCCAGGGACATTGGCAGTGAGAAACGCACGCCAAGGGGAGGACCGCATTGTCCCAAACTTGTAGCCTTCATGTTTTCCTAACCGGAACTCATCTCAGCCCAATGTTCTGTCTTTGGCTGCACCTAGGCTTAGGGTTAGGGTTACGCCTAGGGTTAGGGTTCAGAAAACCACAAAGCCCTGAGCTCCAGGGACGCTGACAATGAGAAAGGCATGCCAAGGGGATTGCATCTTTACCCCAACCTTGCAGTTGTCATGTTTTATAAATTGGAACTCACCTCAGCCCAATGCTCTATCTTAGGCTGTGCCTTGGGCTAGGGTTAGGGTTAGGGTTATGCCTAGGGTTAGGGTTCCGAAAACCACAAGGCCCAGAGCTCCAGGGACAATGACAATGAGAGAGGCATGCCCAGGGGAGCAGAACATTATCCCAAACTTCCAGCCTTCGTGTTTCCTAATTGGAACTCGCCCCAGCCCAATGCTGAATCTTAGGCTGTGCCTTGGGCTAGGGTTAGGGTTAGGGTTATGCCTAGGGTTAGGGTTCAGAAAACCACAAGGCCCAGAGCTCCATGGACACTGACAGTGAGAAAGGCATGCCCAGGAGAGCACAACATTCCCCCAAAATTTTAGCCTTCGTTTTTCCTAATCGGAACTCACCTCAGCCCAATGCTGAATGTTAGGCTGCGGCTAGGGTTAGGGTTAGGGTTACGCCTAGGGTTAGGGTTCAGAAAACCACAAAGCCCTGAGCTCCAGGGACAATGACAATGAGAAAGGCAGGCCCAGGGGAGCACAGCATTACCCCAAAATTTTAGCCTTCCTATTTCCTAATCGGAAATCACCTCAGCCCAATGCTCTTTCTTTGGCTGTGCTTTGGGCTAGGGTTAGGGTTAGGGTTTCGCCTAGGGTTAGGGTTCAGAAAAACACAAGGCCCAGAGCTCCAGGGACATTGACTATGAGAAAGGCATGCCAAGGGGAGGACCGCATTGTCCCAAACTTGTAGCCTTCATGTTTTCCTAACCGGAACTCATCTCAGCCCAATGTTCTGTCTTTGGCTGCACCTAGGGTTAGGGTTAGGGTTCCGCCTAGGGTTAGGGTTCAGAAAACCACAAGGCCCAGAGCTCCAGGGACAATGACAATGAGAGAGGCATGCCCAGGGGAGCAGAACATTATCCCAAACTTCCAGCCTTCGTGTTTCCTAATTGGAACTCGCCCCAGCCCAATGCTGAATCTTAGGCTGTGCCTTGGGCTAGGGTTAGGGTTAGGGTTATGCCTAGGGTTAGGGTTCAGAAAACCACAAGGCCCAGAGCTCCATGGACACTGACAGTGAGAAAGGCATGCCCAGGAGAGCACAACATTCCCCCAAAACTTTAGCCTTCGTTTTTCCTAATCGGAACTCACCTCAGCCCAATGCTGAATGTTAGGCTGCGGCTAGGGTTAGGGTTAGGGTTCCGCCTAGGGTTAGGGTTCTGAAAACCACAAGGCCCGGAGCTCCCGGGACAATGACAATGAGAAAGGCATGCCCAGGGGAGCACAACATTATCCCAAATTTCCAGCCTTCGTTTTTCCTAATTGGAACTCGCCTCAGCCCAATGCTTAATCTTAGGCTGTTCCTCGGGTTAGGAATAGGGTTAGGGTTCCGCCTAGGGTTAGGGTTCAGAAAACCACAAGGCCCGGAGCTCCAGGGACAATGACAATGAGAAAGGCATGCCCAGGGGAGCACAACATTACCCCAAACTTCCAGCCTTCGTGTTTCCTAATTGGAACTCGATTCAGCCAAATGCTGAATCTTAGGCTGTGCCTTGGGCTAGGGTTAGGGTTAGGGTTATGCCTAGGGTTAGGGTTCAGAAAACCACAAGGCCCAGAGCTCCATGGACACTGACAGTGAGAAAGGCATGCCCAGGAGAGCACAACATTCCCCCAAAACTTTAGCCTTCATTTTTCCTAATCGGAACTCACCTCAGCCCAATGCTGAATGTTAGGCTGCGGCTAGGGTTAGGGTTAGGGTTACGCCTAGGGTTAGGGTTCAGAAAACCACAAAGCCCTGAGCTCCAGGGACAATGACAATGAGAAAGGCAGGCCCAGGGGAGCACAGCATTACCCCAAAATTTTAGCCTTCGTATTTCCTAATCGTAAATCACCTCAGCCCAATGCTCTTTCTTTGGCTGTGCTTTGGGCTAGGGTTAGGGTTAGGGTTTCGCCTAGGGTTAGGGTTCAGAAAAACACAAGGCCCAGAGCTCCAGGGACATTGACTATGAGAAAGGCATGCCAAGGGGAGGACCGCATTGTCCCAAACTTGTAGCCTTCATGTTTTCCTAACCGGAACTCATCTCAGCCCAATGATCTGTCTTTGGCTGCACCTAGGGTTAGGGTTAGGGTTACACCTAGGGTTAGGGTTCAGAAAACCACAAGGCCCTGAGCTTCAGAGACAATGACAATGAGAAAGGCATGCCCAGGGGAGCGCAGCACTGTCCTAATATTACAGCTTTCCTATTTGCCCCATTGGAACTCACCTCAGCCCAATGCTGTTAATTAGCCTGAACCTAGTACTAGGGTTAGGGTTCCACCTAGGGTTAAGGTTAAGAAAACGAAAAGGCTTACAGCTATAGGGACACTGACAGCAAGAAAGGCATGCCTAGGGGACAGCATCTTTTCCCCAACCTTACAGCCTTCATGTTTTCCGAATCGGAACTCGCCTCAGCCCAATGCTGTATCTTAGGCTGCGCCTTGGGCTAGGTTTAGGGTTCGGGTTATGCCTAGGGTTAGGGTTCAGAAGACCACAAGGCCCAGATCTCCAGGGACAATGACAATGAGAGAGGCATGCCCAGGGGAGCACAATATTATCCCAAAACTTTAGCCTTCATTTTTCCTAATCGGAACTCGCCTCAGCCCAATGCTTAATCTTAGGCTGTTCCTCAGGTTAGGAGTAGGGTTAGGGTTTCACCTAGGGTTAGGGTTAAGAAAACCACAAGGCCAGATCTCCAGGGACATTGGCAGTGAGAAACGCACGCCAAGGGGAGGACCGCATTGTCCCAAACTTGTAGCCTTCATGTTTTCCTAACCGGAACTCATCTCAGCCCAATGTTCTGTCTTTGGCTGCACCTAGGCTTAGGGTTAGGGTTACGCCTAGGGTTAGGGTTCAGAAAACCACAAAGCCCTGAGCTCCAGGGACAATGACAATGAGAAAGGCAGGCCCAGGGGAGCACAGCATTACCCCAAAATTTTAGCCTTCCTATTTCCTAATCGGAAATCACCTCAGCCCAATGCTCTTTCTTTGGCTGTGCTTTGGGCTAGGGTTAGGGTTAGGGTTTCGCCTAGGGTTAGGGTTCAGAAAAACACAAGGCCCAGAGCTCCAGGGACATTGACTATGAGAAAGGCACGCCAAGGGGAGGACCGCATTGTCCCAAACTTGTAGCCTTCATGTTTTCCTAACCGGAACTCATCTCAGCCCAATGTTCTGTCTTTGGCTGCACCTAGGCTTAGGGTTAGGGTTCCGCCTAGGGTTAGGGTTCAGAAAACCACAAGGCCCAGAGCTCCAGGGACAATGACAATGAGAGAGGCATGCCCAGGGGAGCAGAACATTATCCCAAACTTCCAGCCTTCGTGTTTCCTAATTGGAACTCGCCCCAGCCCAATGCTGAATCTTAGGCTGTGCCTTGGGCTAGGGTTAGGGTTAGGGTTATGCCTAGGGTTAGGGTTCAGAAAACCACAAGGCCCAGAGCTCCATGGACACTGACAGTGAGAAAGGCATGCCCAGGAGAGCACAACATTCCCCCAAAACTTTAGCCTTCGTTTTTCCTAATCGGAACTCACCTCAGCCCAATGCTGAATGTTAGGCTGCGGCTAGGGTTAGGGTTAGGGTTCCGCCTAGGGTTAGGGTTCTGAAAACCACAAGGCCCGGAGCTCCAGGGACAATGACAATGAGAAAGGCATGCCCAGGGGAGCACAAATTATCCCAAATTTCCAGCCTTCGTGTTTCCTAATTGGAACTCGCCTCAGCCCAATGCTTAATCTTAGGCTGTTCCTCGGGTTAGGAATAGGGTTAGGGTTCCGCCTAGGGTTAGGGTTCAGAAAACCACAAGGCCCGGAGCTCCAGGGACAATGACAATGAGAAAGGCATGCCCAGGGGAGCACAACATTACCCCAAACTTCCAGCCTTCGTGTTTCCTAATTGGAACTCGATTCAGCCAAATGCTGAATCTTAGGCTGTGCCTTGGGCTAGGGTTAGGGTTAGGGTTATGCCTAGGGTTAGGGTTCAGAAAACCACAAGGCCCAGAGCTCCATGGACACTGACAGTGAGAAAGGCATGCCCAGGAGAGCACAACATTCCCCCAAAATTTTAGCCTTCGTTTTTCCTAATCGGAACTCACCTCAGCCCAATGCTGAATGTTAGGCTGCGGCTAGGGTTTGGGTTAGGGTTACGCCTAGGGTTAGGGTTCAGAAAACCACAAAGCCCTGAGCTCCAGGGACAATGACAATGAGAAAGGCAGGCCCAGGGGAGCACAGCATTACCCCAAAATTTTAGCCTTCGTATTTCCTAATCGGAAATCACCTCAGCCCAATGCTCTTTCTTTGGCTGTGCTTTGGGCTAGGGTTAGGGTTAGGGTTTCGCCTAGGGTTAGGGTTCAGAAAAACACAAGGCCCAGAGCTCCAGGGACATTGACTATGAGAAAGGCATGCCAAGGGGAGGACCGCATTGTCCCAAACTTGTAGCCTTCATGTTTTCCTAACCGGAACTCATCTCAGCCCAATGATCTGTCTTTGGCTGCACCTAGGGTTAGGGTTAGGGTTACACCTAGGGTTAGGGTTCAGAAAACCACAAGGCCCTGAGCTTCAGAGACAATGACAATGAGAAAGGCATGCCCAGGGGAGCGCAGCACTGTCCTAATATTACAGCTTTCCTATTTGCCCCATTGGAACTCACCTCAGCCCAATGCTGTTAATTAGCCTGAACCTAGTACTAGGGTTAGGGTTCCACCTAGGGTTAAGGTTAAGAAAACGAAAAGGCTTACAGCTATAGGGACACTGACAGCAAGAAAGGCATGCCTAGGGGACAGCATCTTTTCCCCAACCTTACAGCCTTCATGTTTTCCGAATCGGAACTCGCCTCAGCCCAATGCTGTATCTTAGGCTGCGCCTTGGGCTAGGTTTAGGGTTCGGGTTATGCCTAGGGTTAGGGTTCAGAAGACCACAAGGCCCAGATCTCCAGGGACAATGACAATGAGAGAGGCATGCCCAGGGGAGCACAATATTATCCCAAAACTTTAGCCTTCATTTTTCCTAATCGGAACTCGCCTCAGCCCAATGCTTAATCTTAGGCTGTTCCTCAGGTTAGGAGTAGGGTTAGGGTTTCACCTAGGGTTAGGGTTAAGAAAACCACAAGGCCAGATCTCCAGGGACATTGGCAGTGAGAAACGCACGCCAAGGGGAGGACCGCATTGTCCCAAACTTGTAGCCTTCATGTTTTCCTAACCGGAACTCATCTCAGCCCAATGTTCTGTCTTTGGCTGCACCTAGGGTTAGGGTTAGGGTTACGCCTAGGGTTAGGGTTCAGAAAACCACAAAGCCCTGAGCTCCAGGGACGCTGACAATGAGAAAGGCATGCCAAGGGGATTGCATCTTTACCCCAACCTTGCAGTTGTCATGTTTTATAAATTGGAACTCACCTCAGCCCAATGCTCTATCTTAGGCTGTGCCTTGGGCTAGGGTTAGGGTTAGGGTTATGCCTAGGGTTAGGGTTCCGAAAACCACAAGGCCCAGAGCTCCAGGGACAATGACAATGAGAGAGGCATGCCCAGGGGAGCAGAACATTATCCCAAACTTCCAGCCTTCGTGTTTCCTAATTGGAACTCGCCCCAGCCCAATGCTGAATCTTAGGCTGTGCCTTGGGCTAGGGTTAGGGTTAGGGTTATGCCTAGGGTTAGGGTTCAGAAAACCACAAGTCCCAGAGCTCCATGGACACTGACAGTGAGAAAGGCATGCCCAGGAGAGCACAACATTCCCCCAAAATTTTAGCCTTCGTTTTTCCTAATCGGAACTCACCTCAGCCCAATGCTGAATGTTAGGCTGCGGCTAGGGTTAGGGTTAGGGTTACGCCTAGGGTTAGGGTTCAGAAAACCACAAAGCCCTGAGCTCCAGGGACAATGACAATGAGAAAGGCAGGCCCAGGGGAGCACAGCATTACCCCAAAATTTTAGCCTTCCTATTTCCTAATCGGAAATCACCTCAGCCCAATGCTCTTTCTTTGGCTGTGCTTTGGGCTAGGGTTAGGGTTAGGGTTTCGCCTAGGGTTAGGGTTCAGAAAAACACAAGGCCCAGAGCTCCAGGGACATTGACTATGAGAAAGGCATGCCAAGGGGAGGACCGCATTGTCCCAAACTTGTAGCCTTCATGTTTTCCTAACCGGAACTCATCTCAGCCCAATGTTCTGTCTTTGGCTGCACCTAGGCTTAGGGTTAGGGTTCCGCCTAGGGTTAGGGTTCAGAAAACCACAAGGCCCAGAGCTCCAGGGACAATGACAATGAGAGAGGCATGCCCAGGGGAGCAGAACATTATCCCAAACTTCCAGCCTTCGTGTTTCCTAATTGGAACTCGCCCCAGCCCAATACTGAATCTTAGGCTGTGCCTTGGGCTAGGGTTAGGGTTAGGGTTATGCCTAGGGTTAGGGTTCAGAAAACCACAAGGCCCAGAGCTCCATGGACACTGACAGTGAGAAAGGCATGCCCAGGAGAGCACAACATTCCCCCAAAACTTTAGCCTTCGTTTTTCCTAATCGGAACTCACCTCAGCCCAATGCTGAATGTTAGGCTGCGGCTAGGGTTAGGGTTAGG
Source organism: Aphelocoma coerulescens (assembly GCF_041296385.1). Classification (NCBI taxonomy): domain Eukaryota; kingdom Metazoa; phylum Chordata; class Aves; order Passeriformes; family Corvidae; genus Aphelocoma; species Aphelocoma coerulescens. The sequence goes on along the minus strand of NC_091015.1, from coordinate 96,404,594 downwards.
GTTCCGCCTAGGGTTAGGGTTCTGAAAACCACAAGGCCCGGAGCTCCCGGGACAATGACAATGAGAAAGGCATGCCCAGGGGAGCACAACATTATCCCAAATTTCCAGCCTTCGTTTTTCCTAATTGGAACTCGCCTCAGCCCAATGCTTAATCTTAGGCTGTTCCTCGGGTTAGGAATAGGGTTAGGGTTCCGCCTAGGGTTAGGGTTCAGAAAACCACAAGGCCCGGAGCTCCAGGGACAATGACAATGAGAAAGGCATGCCCAGGGGAGCACAACATTACCCCAAACTTCCAGCCTTCGTGTTTCCTAATTGGAACTCGATTCAGCCAAATGCTGAATCTTAGGCTGTGCCTTGGGCTAGGGTTAGGGTTAGGGTTATGCCTAGGGTTAGGGTTCAGAAAACCACAAGGCCCAGAGCTCCATGGACACTGACAGTGAGAAAGGCATGCCCAGGAGAGCACAACATTCCCCCAAAACTTTAGCCTTCATTTTTCCTAATCGGAACTCACCTCAGCCCAATGCTGAATGTTAGGCTGCGGCTAGGGTTAGGGTTAGGGTTACGCCTAGGGTTAGGGTTCAGAAAACCACAAAGCCCTGAGCTCCAGGGACAATGACAATGAGAAAGGCAGGCCCAGGGGAGCACAGCATTACCCCAAAATTTTAGCCTTCGTATTTCCTAATCGTAAATCACCTCAGCCCAATGCTCTTTCTTTGGCTGTGCTTTGGGCTAGGGTTAGGGTTAGGGTTTCGCCTAGGGTTAGGGTTCAGAAAAACACAAGGCCCAGAGCTCCAGGGACATTGACTATGAGAAAGGCATGCCAAGGGGAGGACCGCATTGTCCCAAACTTGTAGCCTTCATGTTTTCCTAACCGGAACTCATCTCAGCCCAATGATCTGTCTTTGGCTGCACCTAGGGTTAGGGTTAGGGTTACACCTAGGGTTAGGGTTCAGAAAACCACAAGGCCCTGAGCTTCAGAGACAATGACAATGAGAAAGGCATGCCCAGGGGAGCGCAGCACTGTCCTAATATTACAGCTTTCCTATTTGCCCCATTGGAACTCACCTCAGCCCAATGCTGTTAATTAGCCTGAACCTAGTACTAGGGTTAGGGTTCCACCTAGGGTTAAGGTTAAGAAAACGAAAAGGCTTACAGCTATAGGGACACTGACAGCAAGAAAGGCATGCCTAGGGGACAGCATCTTTTCCCCAACCTTACAGCCTTCATGTTTTCCGAATCGGAACTCGCCTCAGCCCAATGCTGTATCTTAGGCTGCGCCTTGGGCTAGGTTTAGGGTTCGGGTTATGCCTAGGGTTAGGGTTCAGAAGACCACAAGGCCCAGATCTCCAGGGACAATGACAATGAGAGAGGCATGCCCAGGGGAGCACAATATTATCCCAAAACTTTAGCCTTCATTTTTCCTAATCGGAACTCGCCTCAGCCCAATGCTTAATCTTAGGCTGTTCCTCAGGTTAGGAGTAGGGTTAGGGTTTCACCTAGGGTTAGGGTTAAGAAAACCACAAGGCCAGATCTCCAGGGACATTGGCAGTGAGAAACGCACGCCAAGGGGAGGACCGCATTGTCCCAAACTTGTAGCCTTCATGTTTTCCTAACCGGAACTCATCTCAGCCCAATGTTCTGTCTTTGGCTGCACCTAGGGTTAGGGTTAGGGTTACGCCTAGGGTTAGGGTTCAGAAAACCACAAAGCCCTGAGCTCCAGGGACAATGACAATGAGAAAGGCAGGCCCAGGGGAGCACAGCATTACCCCAAAATTTTAGCCTTCCTATTTCCTAATCGGAAATCACCTCAGCCCAATGCTCTTTCTTTGGCTGTGCTTTGGGCTAGGGTTAGGGTTAGGGTTTCGCCTAGGGTTAGGGTTCAGAAAAACACAAGGCCCAGAGCTCCAGGGACATTGACTATGAGAAAGGCACGCCAAGGGGAGGACCGCATTGTCCCAAACTTGTAGCCTTCATGTTTTCCTAACCGGAACTCATCTCAGCCCAATGTTCTGTCTTTGGCTGCACCTAGGCTTAGGGTTAGGGTTCCGCCTAGGGTTAGGGTTCAGAAAACCACAAGGCCCAGAGCTCCAGGGACAATGACAATGAGAGAGGCATGCCCAGGGGAGCAGAACATTATCCCAAACTTCCAGCCTTCGTGTTTCCTAATTGGAACTCGCCCCAGCCCAATGCTGAATCTTAGGCTGTGCCTTGGGCTAGGGTTAGGGTTAGGGTTATGCCTAGGGTTAGGGTTCAGAAAACCACAAGGCCCAGAGCTCCATGGACACTGACAGTGAGAAAGGCATGCCCAGGAGAGCACAACATTCCCCCAAAACTTTAGCCTTCGTTTTTCCTAATCGGAACTCACCTCAGCCCAATGCTGAATGTTAGGCTGCGGCTAGGGTTAGGGTTAGGGTTCCGCCTAGGGTTAGGGTTCTGAAAACCACAAGGCCCGGAGCTCCAGGGACAATGACAATGAGAAAGGCATGCCCAGGGGAGCACAAATTATCCCAAATTTCCAGCCTTCGTGTTTCCTAATTGGAACTCGCCTCAGCCCAATGCTTAATCTTAGGCTGTTCCTCGGGTTAGGAATAGGGTTAGGGTTCCGCCTAGGGTTAGGGTTCAGAAAACCACAAGGCCCGGAGCTCCAGGGACAATGACAATGAGAAAGGCATGCCCAGGGGAGCACAACATTACCCCAAACTTCCAGCCTTCGTGTTTCCTAATTGGAACTCGATTCAGCCAAATGCTGAATCTTAGGCTGTGCCTTGGGCTAGGGTTAGGGTTAGGGTTATGCCTAGGGTTAGGGTTCAGAAAACCACAAGGCCCAGAGCTCCATGGACACTGACAGTGAGAAAGGCATGCCCAGGAGAGCACAACATTCCCCCAAAATTTTAGCCTTCGTTTTTCCTAATCGGAACTCACCTCAGCCCAATGCTGAATGTTAGGCTGCGGCTAGGGTTTGGGTTAGGGTTACGCCTAGGGTTAGGGTTCAGAAAACCACAAAGCCCTGAGCTCCAGGGACAATGACAATGAGAAAGGCAGGCCCAGGGGAGCACAGCATTACCCCAAAATTTCAGCCTTCGTATTTCCTAATCGGAAATCACCTCAGCCCAATGCTCTTTCTTTGGCTGTGCTTTGGGCTAGGGTTAGGGTTAGGGTTTCGCCTAGGGTTAGGGTTCAGAAAAACACAAGGCCCAGAGCTCCAGGGACATTGACTATGAGAAAGGCATGCCAAGGGGAGGACCGCATTGTCCCAAACTTGTAGCCTTCATGTTTTCCTAACCGGAACTCATCTCAGCCCAATGTTCTGTCTTTGGCTGCACCTAGGCTTAGGGTTAGGGTTCCGCCTAGGGTTAGGGTTCAGAAAACCACAAGGCCCAGAGCTCCAGGGACAATGACAATGAGAGAGGCATGCCCAGGGGAGCAGAACATTATCCCAAACTTCCAACCTTCGTGTTTCCTAATTGGAACTCGCCCCAGCCCAATACTGAATCTTAGGCTGTGCCTTGGGCTAGGGTTAGGGTTAGGGTTATGCCTAGGGTTAGGGTTCAGAAAACCACAAGGCCCAGAGCTCCATGGACACTGACAGTGAGAAAGGCATGCCCAGGAGAGCACAACATTCCCCCAAAACTTTAGCCTTCGTTTTTCCTAATCGGAACTCACCTCAGCCCAATGCTGAATGTTAGGCTGCGGCTAGGGTTAGGGTTAGGGTTACGCCTAGGGTTAGGGTTCAGAAAACCACAAAGCCCTGAGCTCCAGGGACAATGACAATGAGAAAGGCAGGCCCAGGGGAGCACAGCATTACCCCAAAATTTTAGCCTTCGTATTTCCTAATCGTAAATCACCTCAGCCCAATGCTCTTTCTTTGGCTGTGCTTTGGGCTAGGGTTAGGGTTAGGGTTTCGCCTAGGGTTAGGGTTCAGAAAAACACAAGGCCCAGAGCTCCAGGGACATTGACTATGAGAAAGGCATGCCAAGGGGAGGACCGCATTGTCCCAAACTTGTAGCCTTCATGTTTTCCTAACCGGAACTCATCTCAGCCCAATGATCTGTCTTTGGCTGCACCTAGGGTTAGGGTTAGGGTTACACCTAGGGTTAGGGTTCAGAAAACCACAAGGCCCTGAGCTTCAGAGACAATGACAATGAGAAAGGCATGCCCAGGGGAGCGCAGCACTGTCCTAATATTACAGCTTTCCTATTTGCCCCATTGGAACTCACCTCAGCCCAATGCTGTTAATTAGCCTGAACCTAGTACTAGGGTTAGGGTTCCACCTAGGGTTAAGGTTAAGAAAACGAAAAGGCTTACAGCTATAGGGACACTGACAGCAAGAAAGGCATGCCTAGGGGACAGCATCTTTTCCCCAACCTTACAGCCTTCATGTTTTCCGAATCGGAACTCGCCTCAGCCCAATGCTGTATCTTAGGCTGCGCCTTGGGCTAGGTTTAGGGTTCGGGTTATGCCTAGGGTTAGGGTTCAGAAGACCACAAGGCCCAGATCTCCAGGGACAATGACAATGAGAGAGGCATGCCCAGGGGAGCACAATATTATCCCAAAACTTTAGCCTTCATTTTTCCTAATCGGAACTCGCCTCAGCCCAATGCTTAATCTTAGGCTGTTCCTCAGGTTAGGAGTAGGGTTAGGGTTTCACCTAGGGTTAGGGTTAAGAAAACCACAAGGCCAGATCTCCAGGGACATTGGCAGTGAGAAACGCACGCCAAGGGGAGGACCGCATTGTCCCAAACTTGTAGCCTTCATGTTTTCCTAACCGGAACTCATCTCAGCCCAATGTTCTGTCTTTGGCTGCACCTAGGGTTAGGGTTAGGGTTACGCCTAGGGTTAGGGTTCAGAAAACCACAAAGCCCTGAGCTCCAGGGACGCTGACAATGAGAAAGGCATGCCAAGGGGATTGCATCTTTACCCCAACCTTGCAGTTGTCATGTTTTATAAATTGGAACTCACCTCAGCCCAATGCTCTATCTTAGGCTGTGCCTTGGGCTAGGGTTAGGGTTAGGGTTATGCCTAGGGTTAGGGTTCCGAAAACCACAAGGCCCAGAGCTCCAGGGACAATGACAATGAGAGAGGCATGCCCAGGGGAGCAGAACATTATCCCAAACTTCCAGCCTTCGTGTTTCCTAATTGGAACTCGCCCCAGCCCAATGCTGAATCTTAGGCTGTGCCTTGGGCTAGGGTTAGGGTTAGGGTTATGCCTAGGGTTAGGGTTCAGAAAACCACAAGTCCCAGAGCTCCATGGACACTGACAGTGAGAAAGGCATGCCCAGGAGAGCACAACATTCCCCCAAAACTTTAGCCTTCGTTTTTCCTAATCGGAACTCACCTCAGCCCAATGCTGAATGTTAGGCTGCGGCTAGGGTTAGGGTTAGGGTTCCGCCTAGGGTTAGGGTTCTGAAAACCACAAGGCCCGGAGCTCCAGGGACAATGACAATGAGAAAGGCATGCCCAGGGGAGCACAACATTATCCCAAATTTACAGCCTTCGTGTTTCCTAATTGGAACTCGCCTCAGCCCAATGCTTAATCTTAGGCTGTTCCTCGGGTTAGGAATAGGGTTAGGGTTCCGCCTAGGGTTAGGGTTCAGAAAACCACAAGGCCCGGAGCTCCAGGGACAATGACAATGAGAAAGGCATGCCCAGGGGAGCACAACATTACCCCAAACTTCCAGCCTTCGTGTTTCCTAATTGGAACTCGATTCAGCCAAATGCTGAATCTTAGGCTGTGCCTTGGGCTAGGGTTAGGGTTAGGGTTATGCCTAGGGTTAGGGTTCAGAAAACCACAAGGCCCAGAGCTCCATGGACACTGACAGTGAGAAAGGCATGCCCAGGAGAGCACAACATTCCCCCAAAACTTTAGCCTTCGTTTTTCCTAATCGGAACTCACCTCAGCCCAATGCTGAATGTTAGGCTGCGGCTAGGGTTAGGGTTAGGGTTACGCCTAGGGTTAGGGTTCAGAAAACCATAAAGCCCTGAGCTCCAGGGACAATGACAATGAGAAAGGCAGGCCCAGGGGAGCACAGCATTACCCCAAAATTTTAGCCTTCCTATTTCCTAATCGGAAATCACCTCAGCCCAATGCTCTTTCTTTGGCTGTGCTTTGGGCTAGGGTTAGGGTTAGGGTTTCGCCTAGGGTTAGGGTTCAGAAAAACACAAGGCCCAGAGCTCCAGGGACATTGACTATGAGAAAGGCATGCCAAGGGGAGGACCGCATTGTCCCAAACTTGTAGCCTTCATGTTTTCCTAACCGGAACTCATCTCAGCCCAATGTTCTGTGTTTGGCTGCACCTAGGCTTAGGGTTAGGGTTCCGCCTAGGGTTAGGGTTCAGAAAACCACAAGGCCCAGAGCTCCAGGGACAATGACAATGAGAGAGGCATGCCCAGGGGAGCAGAACATTATCCCAAACTTCCAGCCTTCGTGTTTCCTAATTGGAACTCGCCCCAGCCCAATACTGAATCTTAGGCTGTGCCTTGGGCTAGGGTTAGGGTTAGGGTTATGCCTAGGGTTAGGGTTCAGAAAACCACAAGGCCCAGAGCTCCATGGACACTGACAGTGAGAAAGGCATGCCCAGGAGAGCACAACATTCCCCCAAAACTTTAGCCTTCGTTTTTCCTAATTGGAACTCACCTCAGCCCAATGCTGAATGTTAGGCTGCGGCTAGGGTTAGGGTTAGGGTTCCGCCTAGGGTTAGGGTTCTGAAAACCACAAGGCCCGGAGCTCCAGGGACAATGACAATGAGAAAGGCATGCCCAGGGGAGCACAACATTATCCCAAATTTCCAGCCTTCGTTTTTCCTAATTGGAACTCGCCTCAGCCCAATGCTTAATCTTAGGCTGTTCCTCGGGTTAGGAATAGGGTTAGGGTTCCGCCTAGGGTTAGGGTTCAGAAAACCACAAGGCCCGGAGCTCCAGGGACAATGACAATGAGAAAGGCATGCCCAGGGGAGCACAACATTACCCCAAACTTCCAGCCTTCGTGTTTCCTAATTGGAACTCGATTCAGCCAAATGCTGAATCTTAGGCTGTGCCTTGGGCTAGGGTTAGGGTTAGGGTTATGCCTAGGGTTAGGGTTCAGAAAACCACAAGGCCCAGAGCTCCATGGACACTGACAGTGAGAAAGGCATGCCCAGGAGAGCACAACATTCCCCCAAAACTTTAGCCTTCATTTTTCCTAATCGGAACTCACCTCAGCCCAATGCTGAATGTTAGGCTGCGGCTAGGGTTAGGGTTAGGGTTACGCCTAGGGTTAGGGTTCAGAAAACCACAAAGCCCTGAGCTCCAGGGACAATGACAATGAGAAAGGCAGGCCCAGGGGAGCACAGCATTACCCCAAAATTTTAGCCTTCCTATTTCCTAATCGTAAATCACCTCAGCCCAATGCTCTTTCTTTGGCTGTGCTTTGGGCTAGGGTTAGGGTTAGGGTTTCGCCTAGGGTTAGGGTTCAGAAAAACACAAGGCCCAGAGCTCCAGGGACATTGACTATGAGAAAGGCATGCCAAGGGGAGGACCGCATTGTCCCAAACTTGTAGCCTTCATGTTTTCCTAACCGGAACTCATCTCAGCCCAATGATCTGTCTTTGGCTGCACCTAGGGTTAGGGTTAGGGTTACACCTAGGGTTAGGGTTCAGAAAACCACAAGGCCCTGAGCTTCAGAGACAATGACAATGAGAAAGGCATGCCCAGGGGAGCGCAGCACTGTCCTAATATTACAGCTTTTCTATTTGCCCCATTGGAACTCACCTCAGCCCAATGCTGTTAATTAGCCTGAACCTAGTACTAGGGTTAGGGTTCCACCTAGGGTTAAGGTTAAGAAAACGAAAAGGCTTACAGCTATAGGGACACTGACAGCAAGAAAGGCATGCCTAGGGGACAGCATCTTTTCCCCAACCTTACAGCCTTCATGTTTTCCGAATCGGAACTCGCCTCAGCCCAATGCTGTATCTTAGGCTGCGCCTTGGGCTAGGTTTAGGGTTCGGGTTATGCCTAGGGTTAGGGTTCAGAAGACCACAAGGCCCAGATCTCCAGGGACAATGACAATGAGAGAGGCATGCCCAGGGGAGCACAATATTATCCCAAAACTTTAGCCTTCATTTTTCCTAATCGGAACTCGCCTCAGCCCAATGCTTAATCTTAGGCTGTTCCTCAGGTTAGGAGTAGGGTTAGGGTTTCACCTAGGGTTAGGGTTAAGAAAACCACAAGGCCAGATCTCCAGGGACATTGGCAGTGAGAAACGCACGCCAAGGGGAGGACCGCATTGTCCCAAACTTGTAGCCTTCATGTTTTCCTAACCGGAACTCATCTCAGCCCAATGTTCTGTCTTTGGCTGCACCTAGGGTTAGGGTTAGGGTTACGCCTAGGGTTAGGGTTCAGAAAACCACAAAGCCCTGAGCTCCAGGGACGCTGACAATGAGAAAGGCATGCCAAGGGGATTGCATCTTTACCCCAACCTTGCAGTTGTCATGTTTTATAAATTGGAACTCACCTCAGCCCAATGCTCTATCTTAGGCTGTGCCTTGGGCTAGGGTTAGGGTTAGGGTTATGCCTAGGGTTAGGGTTCCGAAAACCACAAGGCCCAGAGCTCCAGGGACAATGACAATGAGAGAGGCATGCCCAGGGGAGCAGAACATTATCCCAAACTTCCAGCCTTCGTGTTTCCTAATTGGAACTCGCCCCAGCCCAATGCTGAATCTTAGGCTGTGCCTTGGGCTAGGGTTAGGGTTAGGGTTATGCCTAGGGTTAGGGTTCAGAAAACCACAAGGCCCAGAGCTCCATGGACACTGACAGTGAGAAAGGCATGCCCAGGAGAGCACAACATTCCCCCAAAACTTTAGCCTTCGTTTTTCCTAATCGGAACTCACCTCAGCCCAATGCTGAATGTTAGGCTGCGGCTAGGGTTAGGGTTAGGGTTCCGCCTAGGGTTAGGGTTCTGAAAACCACAAGGCCCGGAGCTCCAGGGACAATGACAATGAGAAAGGCATGCCCAGGGGAGCACAACATTATCCCAAATTTCCAGCCTTCGTGTTTCCTAATTGGAACTCGCCTCAGCCCAATGCTTAATCTTAGGCTGTTCCTCGGGTTAGGAATAGGGTTAGGGTTCCGCCTAGGGTTAGGGTTCAGAAAACCACAAGGCCCGGAGCTCCAGGGACAATGACAATGAGAAAGGCATGCCCAGGGGAGCACAACATTACCCCAAACTTCCAGCCTTCGTGTTTCCTAATTGGAACTCGATTCAGCCAAATGCTGAATCTTAGGCTGTGCCTTGGGCTAGGGTTAGGGTTAGGGTTATGCCTAGGGTTAGGGTTCAGAAAACCACAAGGCCCAGAGCTCCATGGACACTGACAGTGAGAAAGGCATGCCCAGGAGAGCACAACATTCCCCCAAAACTTTAGCCTTCGTTTTTCCTAATCGGAACTCACCTCAGCCCAATGCTGAATGTTAGGCTGCGGCTAGGGTTAGGGTTAGGGTTACGCCTAGGGTTAGGGTTCAGAAAACCACAAAGCCCTGAGCTCCAGGGACAATGACAATGAGAAAGGCATGCCCAGGGGAGCGCAGCACTGTCCTAATATTACAGCTTTCCTATTTGCCCCATTGGAACTCACCTCAGCCCAATGCTGTTAATTAGCCTGAACCTAGTACTAGGGTTAGGGTTCCACCTAGGGTTAAGGTTAAGAAAACGAAAAGGCTTACAGCTATAGGGACACTGACAGCAAGAAAGGCATGCCTAGGGGACAGCATCTTTTCCCCAACCTTACAGCCTTCATGTTTTCCGAATCGGAACTCGCCTCAGCCCAATGCTGTATCTTAGGCTGCGCCTTGGGCTAGGTTTAGGGTTCGGGTTATGCCTAGGGTTAGGGTTCAGAAGACCACAAGGCCCAGATCTCCAGGGACAATGACAATGAGAGAGGCATGCCCAGGGGAGCACAATATTATCCCAAAACTTTAGCCTTCATTTTTCCTAATCGGAACTCGCCTCAGCCCAATGCTTAATCTTAGGCTGTTCCTCAGGTTAGGAGTAGGGTTAGGGTTTCACCTAGGGTTAGGGTTAAGAAAACCACAAGGCCAGATCTCCAGGGACATTGGCAGTGAGAAACGCACGCCAAGGGGAGGACCGCATTGTCCCAAACTTGTAGCCTTCATGTTTTCCTAACCGGAACTCATCTCAGCCCAATGTTCTGTCTTTGGCTGCACCTAGGGTTAGGGTTAGGGTTACGCCTAGGGTTAGGGTTCAGAAAACCACAAAGCCCTGAGCTCCAGGGACGCTGACAATGAGAAAGGCATGCCAAGGGGATTGCATCTTTACCCCAACCTTGCAGTTGTCATGTTTTATAAATTGGAACTCACCTCAGCCCAATGCTCTATCTTAGGCTGTGCCTTGGGCTAGGGTTAGGGTTAGGGTTATGCCTAGGGTTAGGGTTCAGAAAAACACAAGGCCCAGAGCTCCAGGGACAATGACAATGAGAGAGGCATGCCCAGGGGAGCAGAACATTATCCCAAACTTCCAGCCTTCGTGTTTCCTAATTGGAACTCGCCCCAGCCCAATGCTGAATCTTAGGCTGTGCCTTGGGCTAGGGTTAGGGTTAGGGTTATGCCTAGGGTTAGGGTTCAGAAAACCACAAGTCCCAGAGCTCCATGGACACTGACAGTGAGAAAGGCATGCCCAGGAGAGCACAACATTCCCCCAAAACTTTAGCCTTCGTTTTTCCTAATCGGAACTCACCTCAGCCCAATGCTGAATGTTAGGCTGCGGCTAGGGTTAGGGTTAGGGTTCCGCCTAGGGTTAGGGTTCTGAAAACCACAAGGCCCGGAGCTCCAGGGACAATGACAATGAGAAAGGCATGCCCAGGGGAGCACAACATTATCCCAAATTTCCAGCCTTCGTGTTTCCTAATTGGAACTCGCCTCAGCCCAATGCTTAATCTTAGGCTGTTCCTCGGGTTAGGAATAGGGTTAGGGTTCCGCCTAGGGTTAGGGTTCAGAAAACCACAAGGCCCGGAGCTCCAGGGACAATGACAATGAGAAAGGCATGCCCAGGGGAGCACAACATTACCCCAAACTTCCAGCCTTCGTGTTTCCTAATTGGAACTCGATTCAGCCAAATGCTGAATCTTAGGCTGTGCCTTGGGCTAGGGTTAGGGTTAGGGTTATGCCTAGGGTTAGGGTTCAGAAAACCACAAGGCCCAGAGCTCCATGGACACTGACAGTGAGAAAGGCATGCCCAGGAGAGCACAACATTCCCCCAAAACTTTAGCCTTCGTTTTTCCTAATCGGAACTCACCTCAGCCCAATGCTGAATGTTAGGCTGCGGCTAGGGTTAGGGTTAGGGTTACGCCTAGGGTTAGGGTTCAGAAAACCACAAAGCCCTGAGCTCCAGGGACAATGACAATGAGAAAGGCAGGCCCAGGGGAGCACAGCATTACCCCAAAATTTTAGCCTTCCTATTTCCTAATCGGAAATCACCTCAGCCCAATGCTCTTTCTTTGGCTGTGCTTTGGGCTAGGGTTAGGGTTAGGGTTTCGCCTAGGGTTAGGGTTCAGAAAAACACAAGGCCCAGAGCTCCAGGGACATTGACTATGAGAAAGGCATGCCAAGGGGAGGACCGCATTGTCCCAAACTTGTAGCCTTCATGTTTTCCTAACCGGAACTCATCTCAGCCCAATGATCTGTCTTTGGCTGCACCTAGGGTTAGGGTTAGGGTTACGCCTAGGGTTAGGGTTCAGAAAACCACAAAGCCCTGAGCTCCAGGGACAATGACAATGAGAAAGGCAGGCCCAGGGGAGCACAGCATTACCCCAAAATTTTAGCCTTCGTATTTCCTAATCGGAAATCACCTCAGCCCAATGCTCTTTCTTTGGCTGTGCTTTGGGCTAGGGTTAGGGTTAGGGTTACGCCTAGGGTTAGGGTTCAGAAAAACACAAGGCCCAGAGCTCCAGGGACATTGACTATGAGAAAGGCACGCCAAGGGGAGGACCGCATTGTCCCAAACTTGTAGCCTTCATGTTTTCCTAACCGGAACTCATCTCAGCCCAATGATCTGTCTTTGGCTGCACCTAGGGTTAGGGTTAGGGTTACACCTAGGGTTAGGGTTCAGAAAACCACAAGGCCCTGAGCTTCAGAGACAATGACAATGAGAAAGGCATGCCCAGGGGAGCGCAGCACTGTCCTAATATTACAGCTTTCCTATTTGCCCCATTGGAACTCACCTCAGCCCAATGCTGTTAATTAGCCTGAACCTAGTACTAGGGTTAGGGTTCCACCTAGGGTTAAGGTTAAGAAAACGAAAAGGCTTACAGCTATAGGGACACTGACAGCAAGAAAGGCATGCCTAGGGGACAGCATCTTTTCCCCAACCTTACAGCCTTCATGTTTTCCGAATCGGAACTCGCCTCAGCCCAATGCTGTATCTTAGGCTGCGCCTTGGGCTAGGTTTAGGGTTCGGGTTATGCCTAGGGTTAGGGTTCAGAAGACCACAAGGCCCAGATCTCCAGGGACAATGACAATGAGAGAGGCATGCCCAGGGGAGCACAATATTATCCCAAAACTTTAGCCTTCATTTTTCCTAATCGGAACTCGCCTCAGCCCAATGCTTAATCTTAGGCTGTTCCTCAGGTTAGGAGTAGGGTTAGGGTTTCACCTAGGGTTAGGGTTAAGAAAACCACAAGGCCAGATCTCCAGGGACATTGGCAGTGAGAAACGCACGCCAAGGGGAGGACCGCATTGTCCCAAACTTGTAGCCTTCATGTTTTCCTAACCGGAACTCATCTCAGCCCAATGTTCTGTCTTTGGCTGCACCTAGGGTTAGGGTTAGGGTTACGCCTAGGGTTAGGGTTCAGAAAACCACAAAGCCCTGAGCTCCAGGGACAATGACAATGAGAAAGGCAGGCCCAGGGGAGCACAGCATTACCCCAAAATTTTAGCCTTCCTATTTCCTAATCGGAAATCACCTCAGCCCAATGCTCTTTCTTTGGCTGTGCTTTGGGCTAGGGTTAGGGTTAGGGTTTCGCCTAGGGTTAGGGTTCAGAAAAACACAAGGCCCAGAGCTCCAGGGACATTGACTATGAGAAAGGCACGCCAAGGGGAGGACCGCATTGTCCCAAACTTGTAGCCTTCATGTTTTCCTAACCGGAACTCATCTCAGCCCAATGTTCTGTCTTTGGCTGCACCTAGGCTTAGGGTTAGGGTTCCGCCTAGGGTTAGGGTTCAGAAAACCACAAGGCCCAGAGCTCCAGGGACAATGACAATGAGAGAGGCATGCCCAGGGGAGCAGAACATTATCCCAAACTTCCAGCCTTCGTGTTTCCTAATTGGAACTCGCCCCAGCCCAATGCTGAATCTTAGGCTGTGCCTTGGGCTAGGGTTAGGGTTAGGGTTATGCCTAGGGTTAGGGTTCAGAAAACCACAAGGCCCAGAGCTCCATGGACACTGACAGTGAGAAAGGCATGCCCAGGAGAGCACAACATTCCCCCAAAACTTTAGCCTTCGTTTTTCCTAATCGGAACTCACCTCAGCCCAATGCTGAATGTTAGGCTGCGGCTAGGGTTAGGGTTAGGGTTCCGCCTAGGGTTAGGGTTCTGAAAACCACAAGGCCCGGAGCTCCAGGGACAATGACAATGAGAAAGGCATGCCCAGGGGAGCACAAATTATCCCAAATTTCCAGCCTTCGTGTTTCCTAATTGGAACTCGCCTCAGCCCAATGCTTAATCTTAGGCTGTTCCTCGGGTTAGGAATAGGGTTAGGGTTCCACCTAGGGTTAGGGTTCAGAAAACCACAAGGCCCGGAGCTCCAGGGACAATGACAATGAGAAAGGCATGCCCAGGGGAGCACAACATTACCCCAAACTTCCAGCCTTCGTGTTTCCTAATTGGAACTCGATTCAGCCAAATGCTGAATCTTAGGCTGTGCCTTGGGCTAGGGTTAGGGTTAGGGTTATGCCTAGGGTTAGGGTTCAGAAAACCACAAGGCCCAGAGCTCCATGGACACTGACAGTGAGAAAGGCATGCCCAGGAGAGCACAACATTCCCCCAAAATTTTAGCCTTCGTTTTTCCTAATCGGAACTCACCTCAGCCCAATGCTGAATGTTAGGCTGCGGCTAGGGTTTGGGTTAGGGTTACGCCTAGGGTTAGGGTTCAGAAAACCACAAAGCCCTGAGCTCCAGGGACAATGACAATGAGAAAGGCAGGCCCAGGGGAGCACAGCATTACCCCAAAATTTTAGCCTTCCTATTTCCTAATCGGAAATCACCTCAGCCCAATGCTCTTTCTTTGGCTGTGCTTTGGGCTAGGGTTAGGGTTAGGGTTTCGCCTAGGGTTAGGGTTCAGAAAAACACAAGGCCCAGAGCTCCAGGGACATTGACTATGAGAAAGGCACGCCAAGGGGAGGACCGCATTGTCCCAAACTTGTAGCCTTCATGTTTTCCTAACCGGAACTCATCTCAGCCCAATGTTCTGTCTTTGGCTGCACCTAGGCTTAGGGTTAGGGTTCCGCCTAGGGTTAGGGTTCAGAAAACCACAAGGCCCAGAGCTCCAGGGACAATGACAATGAGAGAGGCATGCCCAGGGGAGCAGAACATTATCCCAAACTTCCAGCCTTCGTGTTTCCTAATTGGAACTCGCCCCAGCCCAATACTGAATCTTAGGCTGTGCCTTGGGCTAGGGTTAGGGTTAGGGTTATGCCTAGGGTTAGGGTTCAGAAAACCACAAGGCCCAGAGCTCCATGGACACTGACAGTGAGAAAGGCATGCCCAGGAGAGCACAACATTCCCCCAAAACTTTAGCCTTCGTTTTTCCTAATCGGAACTCACCTCAGCCCAATGCTGAATGTTAGGCTGCGGCTAGGGTTAGGGTTAGGGTTACGCCTAGGGTTAGGGTTCAGAAAACCACAAAGCCCTGAGCTCCAGGGACAATGACAATGAGAAAGGCAGGCCCAGGGGAGCACAGCATTACCCCAAAATTTTAGCCTTCGTATTTCCTAATCGTAAATCACCTCAGCCCAATGCTCTTTCTTTGGCTGTGCTTTGGGCTAGGGTTAGGGTTAGGGTTTCGCCTAGGGTTAGGGTTCAGAAAAACACAAGGCCCAGAGCTCCAGGGACATTGACTATGAGAAAGGCATGCCAAGGGGAGGACCGCATTGTCCCAAACTTGTAGCCTTCATGTTTTCCTAACCGGAACTCATCTCAGCCCAATGATCTGTCTTTGGCTGCACCTAGGGTTAGGGTTAGGGTTACACCTAGGGTTAGGGTTCAGAAAACCACAAGGCCCTGAGCTTCAGAGACAATGACAATGAGAAAGGCATGCCCAGGGGAGCGCAGCACTGTCCTAATATTACAGCTTTCCTATTTGCCCCATTGGAACTCACCTCAGCCCAATGCTGTTAATTAGCCTGAACCTAGTACTAGGGTTAGGGTTCCACCTAGGGTTAAGGTTAAGAAAACGAAAAGGCTTACAGCTATAGGGACACTGACAGCAAGAAAGGCATGCCTAGGGGACAGCATCTTTTCCCCAACCTTACAGCCTTCATGTTTTCCGAATCGGAACTCGCCTCAGCCCAATGCTGTATCTTAGGCTGCGCCTTGGGCTAGGTTTAGGGTTCGGGTTATGCCTAGGGTTAGGGTTCAGAAGACCACAAGGCCCAGATCTCCAGGGACAATGACAATGAGAGAGGCATGCCCAGGGGAGCACAATATTATCCCAAAACTTTAGCCTTCATTTTTCCTAATCGGAACTCGCCTCAGCCCAATGCTTAATCTTAGGCTGTTCCTCAGGTTAGGAGTAGGGTTAGGGTTTCACCTAGGGTTAGGGTTAAGAAAACCACAAGGCCAGATCTCCAGGGACATTGGCAGTGAGAAACGCACGCCAAGGGGAGGACCGCATTGTCCCAAACTTGTAGCCTTCATGTTTTCCTAACCGGAACTCATCTCAGCCCAATGTTCTGTCTTTGGCTGCACCTAGGGTTAGGGTTAGGGTTACGCCTAGGGTTAGGGTTCAGAAAACCACAAAGCCCTGAGCTCCAGGGACGCTGACAATGAGAAAGGCATGCCAAGGGGATTGCATCTTTACCCCAACCTTGCAGTTGTCATGTTTTATAAATTGGAACTCACCTCAGCCCAATGCTCTATCTTAGGCTGTGCCTTGGGCTAGGGTTAGGGTTAGGGTTATGCCTAGGGTTAGGGTTCCGAAAACCACAAGGCCCAGAGCTCCAGGGACAATGACAATGAGAGAGGCATGCCCAGGGGAGCAGAACATTATCCCAAACTTCCAGCCTTCGTGTTTCCTAATTGGAACTCGCCCCAGCCCAATGCTGAATCTTAGGCTGTGCCTTGGGCTAGGGTTAGGGTTAGGGTTATGCCTAGGGTTAGGGTTCAGAAAACCACAAGGCCCAGAGCTCCATGGACACTGACAGTGAGAAAGGCATGCCCAGGAGAGCACAACATTCCCCCAAAACTTTAGCCTTCGTTTTTCCTAATCGGAACTCACCTCAGCCCAATGCTGAATGTTAGGCTGCGGCTAGGGTTAGGGTTAGGGTTCCGCCTAGGGTTAGGGTTCTGAAAACCACAAGGCCCGGAGCTCCAGGGACAATGACAATGAGAAAGGCATGCCCAGGGGAGCACAACATTATCCCAAATTTACAGCCTTCGTGTTTCCTAATTGGAACTCGCCTCAGCCCAATGCTTAATCTTAGGCTGTTCCTCGGGTTAGGAATAGGGTTAGGGTTCCGCCTAGGGTTAGGGTTCAGAAAACCACAAGGCCCGGAGCTCCAGGGACAATGACAATGAGAAAGGCATGCCCAGGGGAGCACAACATTACCCCAAACTTCCAGCCTTCGTGTTTCCTAATTGGAACTCGATTCAGCCAAATGCTGAATCTTAGGCTGTGCCTTGGGCTAGGGTTAGGGTTAGGGTTATGCCTAGGGTTAGGGTTCAGAAAACCACAAGGCCCAGAGCTCCATGGACACTGACAGTGAGAAAGGCATGCCCAGGAGAGCACAACATTCCCCCAAAACTTTAGCCTTCGTTTTTCCTAATCGGAACTCACCTCAGCCCAATGCTGAATGTTAGGCTGCGGCTAGGGTTAGGGTTAGGGTTACGCCTAGGGTTAGGGTTCAGAAAACCATAAAGCCCTGAGCTCCAGGGACAATGACAATGAGAAAGGCAGGCCCAGGGGAGCACAGCATTACCCCAAAATTTTAGCCTTCCTATTTCCTAATCGGAAATCACCTCAGCCCAATGCTCTTTCTTTGGCTGTGCTTTGGGCTAGGGTTAGGGTTAGGGTTTCGCCTAGGGTTAGGGTTCAGAAAAACACAAGGCCCAGAGCTCCAGGGACATTGACTATGAGAAAGGCATGCCAAGGGGAGGACCGCATTGTCCCAAACTTGTAGCCTTCATGTTTTCCTAACCGGAACTCATCTCAGCCCAATGTTCTGTGTTTGGCTGCACCTAGGCTTAGGGTTAGGGTTCCGCCTAGGGTTAGGGTTCAGAAAACCACAAGGCCCAGAGCTCCAGGGACAATGACAATGAGAGAGGCATGCCCAGGGGAGCAGAACATTATCCCAAACTTCCAGCCTTCGTGTTTCCTAATTGGAACTCGCCCCAGCCCAATACTGAATCTTAGGCTGTGCCTTGGGCTAGGGTTAGGGTTAGGGTTATGCCTAGGGTTAGGGTTCAGAAAACCACAAGGCCCAGAGCTCCATGGACACTGACAGTGAGAAAGGCATGCCCAGGAGAGCACAACATTCCCCCAAAACTTTAGCCTTCGTTTTTCCTAATTGGAACTCACCTCAGCCCAATGCTGAATGTTAGGCTGCGGCTAGGGTTAGGGTTAGGGTTCCGCCTAGGGTTAGGGTTCTGAAAACCACAAGGCCCGGAGCTCCAGGGACAATGACAATGAGAAAGGCATGCCCAGGGGAGCACAACATTATCCCAAATTTCCAGCCTTCGTTTTTCCTAATTGGAACTCGCCTCAGCCCAATGCTTAATCTTAGGCTGTTCCTCGGGTTAGGAATAGGGTTAGGGTTCCGCCTAGGGTTAGGGTTCAGAAAACCACAAGGCCCGGAGCTCCAGGGACAATGACAATGAGAAAGGCATGCCCAGGGGAGCACAACATTACCCCAAACTTCCAGCCTTCGTGTTTCCTAATTGGAACTCGATTCAGCCAAATGCTGAATCTTAGGCTGTGCCTTGGGCTAGGGTTAGGGTTAGGGTTATGCCTAGGGTTAGGGTTCAGAAAACCACAAGGCCCAGAGCTCCATGGACACTGACAGTGAGAAAGGCATGCCCAGGAGAGCACAACATTCCCCCAAAACTTTAGCCTTCATTTTTCCTAATCGGAACTCACCTCAGCCCAATGCTGAATGTTAGGCTGCGGCTAGGGTTAGGGTTAGGGTTACGCCTAGGGTTAGGGTTCAGAAAACCACAAAGCCCTGAGCTCCAGGGACAATGACAATGAGAAAGGCAGGCCCAGGGGAGCACAGCATTACCCCAAAATTTTAGCCTTCCTATTTCCTAATCGTAAATCACCTCAGCCCAATGCTCTTTCTTTGGCTGTGCTTTGGGCTAGGGTTAGGGTTAGGGTTTCGCCTAGGGTTAGGGTTCAGAAAAACACAAGGCCCAGAGCTCCAGGGACATTGACTATGAGAAAGGCATGCCAAGGGGAGGACCGCATTGTCCCAAACTTGTAGCCTTCATGTTTTCCTAACCGGAACTCATCTCAGCCCAATGATCTGTCTTTGGCTGCACCTAGGGTTAGGGTTAGGGTTACACCTAGGGTTAGGGTTCAGAAAACCACAAGGCCCTGAGCTTCAGAGACAATGACAATGAGAAAGGCATGCCCAGGGGAGCGCAGCACTGTCCTAATATTACAGCTTTTCTATTTGCCCCATTGGAACTCACCTCAGCCCAATGCTGTTAATTAGCCTGAACCTAGTACTAGGGTTAGGGTTCCACCTAGGGTTAAGGTTAAGAAAACGAAAAGGCTTACAGCTATAGGGACACTGACAGCAAGAAAGGCATGCCTAGGGGACAGCATCTTTTCCCCAACCTTACAGCCTTCATGTTTTCCGAATCGGAACTCGCCTCAGCCCAATGCTGTATCTTAGGCTGCGCCTTGGGCTAGGTTTAGGGTTCGGGTTATGCCTAGGGTTAGGGTTCAGAAGACCACAAGGCCCAGATCTCCAGGGACAATGACAATGAGAGAGGCATGCCCAGGGGAGCACAATATTATCCCAAAACTTTAGCCTTCATTTTTCCTAATCGGAACTCGCCTCAGCCCAATGCTTAATCTTAGGCTGTTCCTCAGGTTAGGAGTAGGGTTAGGGTTTCACCTAGGGTTAGGGTTAAGAAAACCACAAGGCCAGATCTCCAGGGACATTGGCAGTGAGAAACGCACGCCAAGGGGAGGACCGCATTGTCCCAAACTTGTAGCCTTCATGTTTTCCTAACCGGAACTCATCTCAGCCCAATGTTCTGTCTTTGGCTGCACCTAGGGTTAGGGTTAGGGTTACGCCTAGGGTTAGGGTTCAGAAAACCACAAAGCCCTGAGCTCCAGGGACGCTGACAATGAGAAAGGCATGCCAAGGGGATTGCATCTTTACCCCAACCTTGCAGTTGTCATGTTTTATAAATTGGAACTCACCTCAGCCCAATGCTCTATCTTAGGCTGTGCCTTGGGCTAGGGTTAGGGTTAGGGTTATGCCTAGGGTTAGGGTTCCGAAAACCACAAGGCCCAGAGCTCCAGGGACAATGACAATGAGAGAGGCATGCCCAGGGGAGCAGAACATTATCCCAAACTTCCAGCCTTCGTGTTTCCTAATTGGAACTCGCCCCAGCCCAATGCTGAATCTTAGGCTGTGCCTTGGGCTAGGGTTAGGGTTAGGGTTATGCCTAGGGTTAGGGTTCAGAAAACCACAAGGCCCAGAGCTCCATGGACACTGACAGTGAGAAAGGCATGCCCAGGAGAGCACAACATTCCCCCAAAACTTTAGCCTTCGTTTTTCCTAATCGGAACTCACCTCAGCCCAATGCTGAATGTTAGGCTGCGGCTAGGGTTAGGGTTAGGGTTCCGCCTAGGGTTAGGGTTCTGAAAACCACAAGGCCCGGAGCTCCAGGGACAATGACAATGAGAAAGGCATGCCCAGGGGAGCACAACATTATCCCAAATTTCCAGCCTTCGTGTTTCCTAATTGGAACTCGCCTCAGCCCAATGCTTAATCTTAGGCTGTTCCTCGGGTTAGGAATAGGGTTAGGGTTCCGCCTAGGGTTAGGGTTCAGAAAACCACAAGGCCCGGAGCTCCAGGGACAATGACAATGAGAAAGGCATGCCCAGGGGAGCACAACATTACCCCAAACTTCCAGCCTTCGTGTTTCCTAATTGGAACTCGATTCAGCCAAATGCTGAATCTTAGGCTGTGCCTTGGGCTAGGGTTAGGGTTAGGGTTATGCCTAGGGTTAGGGTTCAGAAAACCACAAGGCCCAGAGCTCCATGGACACTGACAGTGAGAAAGGCATGCCCAGGAGAGCACAACATTCCCCCAAAACTTTAGCCTTCGTTTTTCCTAATCGGAACTCACCTCAGCCCAATGCTGAATGTTAGGCTGCGGCTAGGGTTAGGGTTAGGGTTACGCCTAGGGTTAGGGTTCAGAAAACCACAAAGCCCTGAGCTCCAGGGACAATGACAATGAGAAAGGCATGCCCAGGGGAGCGCAGCACTGTCCTAATATTACAGCTTTCCTATTTGCCCCATTGGAACTCACCTCAGCCCAATGCTGTTAATTAGCCTGAACCTAGTACTAGGGTTAGGGTTCCACCTAGGGTTAAGGTTAAGAAAACGAAAAGGCTTACAGCTATAGGGACACTGACAGCAAGAAAGGCATGCCTAGGGGACAGCATCTTTTCCCCAACCTTACAGCCTTCATGTTTTCCGAATCGGAACTCGCCTCAGCCCAATGCTGTATCTTAGGCTGCGCCTTGGGCTAGGTTTAGGGTTCGGGTTATGCCTAGGGTTAGGGTTCAGAAGACCACAAGGCCCAGATCTCCAGGGACAATGACAATGAGAGAGGCATGCCCAGGGGAGCACAATATTATCCCAAAACTTTAGCCTTCATTTTTCCTAATCGGAACTCGCCTCAGCCCAATGCTTAATCTTAGGCTGTTCCTCAGGTTAGGAGTAGGGTTAGGGTTTCACCTAGGGTTAGGGTTAAGAAAACCACAAGGCCAGATCTCCAGGGACATTGGCAGTGAGAAACGCACGCCAAGGGGAGGACCGCATTGTCCCAAACTTGTAGCCTTCATGTTTTCCTAACCGGAACTCATCTCAGCCCAATGTTCTGTCTTTGGCTGCACCTAGGGTTAGGGTTAGGGTTACGCCTAGGGTTAGGGTTCAGAAAACCACAAAGCCCTGAGCTCCAGGGACGCTGACAATGAGAAAGGCATGCCAAGGGGATTGCATCTTTACCCCAACCTTGCAGTTGTCATGTTTTATAAATTGGAACTCACCTCAGCCCAATGCTCTATCTTAGGCTGTGCCTTGGGCTAGGGTTAGGGTTAGGGTTATGCCTAGGGTTAGGGTTCAGAAAAACACAAGGCCCAGAGCTCCAGGGACAATGACAATGAGAGAGGCATGCCCAGGGGAGCAGAACATTATCCCAAACTTCCAGCCTTCGTGTTTCCTAATTGGAACTCGCCCCAGCCCAATGCTGAATCTTAGGCTGTGCCTTGGGCTAGGGTTAGGGTTAGGGTTATGCCTAGGGTTAGGGTTCAGAAAACCACAAGTCCCAGAGCTCCATGGACACTGACAGTGAGAAAGGCATGCCCAGGAGAGCACAACATTCCCCCAAAACTTTAGCCTTCGTTTTTCCTAATCGGAACTCACCTCAGCCCAATGCTGAATGTTAGGCTGCGGCTAGGGTTAGGGTTAGGGTTCCGCCTAGGGTTAGGGTTCTGAAAACCACAAGGCCCGGAGCTCCAGGGACAATGACAATGAGAAAGGCATGCCCAGGGGAGCACAACATTATCCCAAATTTCCAGCCTTCGTGTTTCCTAATTGGAACTCGCCTCAGCCCAATGCTTAATCTTAGGCTGTTCCTCGGGTTAGGAATAGGGTTAGGGTTCCGCCTAGGGTTAGGGTTCAGAAAACCACAAGGCCCGGAGCTCCAGGGACAATGACAATGAGAAAGGCATGCCCAGGGGAGCACAACATTACCCCAAACTTCCAGCCTTCGTGTTTCCTAATTGGAACTCGATTCAGCCAAATGCTGAATCTTAGGCTGTGCCTTGGGCTAGGGTTAGGGTTAGGGTTATGCCTAGGGTTAGGGTTCAGAAAACCACAAGGCCCAGAGCTCCATGGACACTGACAGTGAGAAAGGCATGCCCAGGAGAGCACAACATTCCCCCAAAACTTTAGCCTTCGTTTTTCCTAATCGGAACTCACCTCAGCCCAATGCTGAATGTTAGGCTGCGGCTAGGGTTAGGGTTAGGGTTACGCCTAGGGTTAGGGTTCAGAAAACCACAAAGCCCTGAGCTCCAGGGACAATGACAATGAGAAAGGCAGGCCCAGGGGAGCACAGCATTACCCCAAAATTTTAGCCTTCCTATTTCCTAATCGGAAATCACCTCAGCCCAATGCTCTTTCTTTGGCTGTGCTTTGGGCTAGGGTTAGGGTTAGGGTTTCGCCTAGGGTTAGGGTTCAGAAAAACACAAGGCCCAGAGCTCCAGGGACATTGACTATGAGAAAGGCATGCCAAGGGGAGGACCGCATTGTCCCAAACTTGTAGCCTTCATGTTTTCCTAACCGGAACTCATCTCAGCCCAATGATCTGTCTTTGGCTGCACCTAGGGTTAGGGTTAGGGTTACGCCTAGGGTTAGGGTTCAGAAAACCACAAAGCCCTGAGCTCCAGGGACAATGACAATGAGAAAGGCAGGCCCAGGGGAGCACAGCATTACCCCAAAATTTTAGCCTTCGTATTTCCTAATCGGAAATCACCTCAGCCCAATGCTCTTTCTTTGGCTGTGCTTTGGGCTAGGGTTAGGGTTAGGGTTACGCCTAGGGTTAGGGTTCAGAAAAACACAAGGCCCAGAGCTCCAGGGACATTGACTATGAGAAAGGCACGCCAAGGGGAGGACCGCATTGTCCCAAACTTGTAGCCTTCATGTTTTCCTAACCGGAACTCATCTCAGCCCAATGATCTGTCTTTGGCTGCACCTAGGGTTAGGGTTAGGGTTACACCTAGGGTTAGGGTTCAGAAAACCACAAGGCCCTGAGCTTCAGAGACAATGACAATGAGAAAGGCATGCCCAGGGGAGCGCAGCACTGTCCTAATATTACAGCTTTCCTATTTGCCCCATTGGAACTCACCTCAGCCCAATGCTGTTAATTAGCCTGAACCTAGTACTAGGGTTAGGGTTCCACCTAGGGTTAAGGTTAAGAAAACGAAAAGGCTTACAGCTATAGGGACACTGACAGCAAGAAAGGCATGCCTAGGGGACAGCATCTTTTCCCCAACCTTACAGCCTTCATGTTTTCCGAATCGGAACTCGCCTCAGCCCAATGCTGTATCTTAGGCTGCGCCTTGGGCTAGGTTTAGGGTTCGGGTTATGCCTAGGGTTAGGGTTCAGAAGACCACAAGGCCCAGATCTCCAGGGACAATGACAATGAGAGAGGCATGCCCAGGGGAGCACAATATTATCCCAAAACTTTAGCCTTCATTTTTCCTAATCGGAACTCGCCTCAGCCCAATGCTTAATCTTAGGCTGTTCCTCAGGTTAGGAGTAGGGTTAGGGTTTCACCTAGGGTTAGGGTTAAGAAAACCACAAGGCCAGATCTCCAGGGACATTGGCAGTGAGAAACGCACGCCAAGGGGAGGACCGCATTGTCCCAAACTTGTAGCCTTCATGTTTTCCTAACCGGAACTCATCTCAGCCCAATGTTCTGTCTTTGGCTGCACCTAGGGTTAGGGTTAGGGTTACGCCTAGGGTTAGGGTTCAGAAAACCACAAAGCCCTGAGCTCCAGGGACAATGACAATGAGAAAGGCAGGCCCAGGGGAGCACAGCATTACCCCAAAATTTTAGCCTTCCTATTTCCTAATCGGAAATCACCTCAGCCCAATGCTCTTTCTTTGGCTGTGCTTTGGGCTAGGGTTAGGGTTAGGGTTTCGCCTAGGGTTAGGGTTCAGAAAAACACAAGGCCCAGAGCTCCAGGGACATTGACTATGAGAAAGGCACGCCAAGGGGAGGACCGCATTGTCCCAAACTTGTAGCCTTCATGTTTTCCTAACCGGAACTCATCTCAGCCCAATGTTCTGTCTTTGGCTGCACCTAGGCTTAGGGTTAGGGTTCCGCCTAGGGTTAGGGTTCAGAAAACCACAAGGCCCAGAGCTCCAGGGACAATGACAATGAGAGAGGCATGCCCAGGGGAGCAGAACATTATCCCAAACTTCCAGCCTTCGTGTTTCCTAATTGGAACTCGCCCCAGCCCAATGCTGAATCTTAGGCTGTGCCTTGGGCTAGGGTTAGGGTTAGGGTTATGCCTAGGGTTAGGGTTCAGAAAACCACAAGGCCCAGAGCTCCATGGACACTGACAGTGAGAAAGGCATGCCCAGGAGAGCACAACATTCCCCCAAAACTTTAGCCTTCGTTTTTCCTAATCGGAACTCACCTCAGCCCAATGCTGAATGTTAGGCTGCGGCTAGGGTTAGGGTTAGGGTTCCGCCTAGGGTTAGGGTTCTGAAAACCACAAGGCCCGGAGCTCCAGGGACAATGACAATGAGAAAGGCATGCCCAGGGGAGCACAAATTATCCCAAATTTCCAGCCTTCGTGTTTCCTAATTGGAACTCGCCTCAGCCCAATGCTTAATCTTAGGCTGTTCCTCGGGTTAGGAATAGGGTTAGGGTTCCACCTAGGGTTAGGGTTCAGAAAACCACAAGGCCCGGAGCTCCAGGGACAATGACAATGAGAAAGGCATGCCCAGGGGAGCACAACATTACCCCAAACTTCCAGCCTTCGTGTTTCCTAATTGGAACTCGATTCAGCCAAATGCTGAATCTTAGGCTGTGCCTTGGGCTAGGGTTAGGGTTAGGGTTATGCCTAGGGTTAGGGTTCAGAAAACCACAAGGCCCAGAGCTCCATGGACACTGACAGTGAGAAAGGCATGCCCAGGAGAGCACAACATTCCCCCAAAATTTTAGCCTTCGTTTTTCCTAATCGGAACTCACCTCAGCCCAATGCTGAATGTTAGGCTGCGGCTAGGGTTTGGGTTAGGGTTACGCCTAGGGTTAGGGTTCAGAAAACCACAAAGCCCTGAGCTCCAGGGACAATGACAATGAGAAAGGCAGGCCCAGGGGAGCACAGCATTACCCCAAAATTTTAGCCTTCCTATTTCCTAATCGGAAATCACCTCAGCCCAATGCTCTTTCTTTGGCTGTGCTTTGGGCTAGGGTTAGGGTTAGGGTTTCGCCTAGGGTTAGGGTTCAGAAAAACACAAGGCCCAGAGCTCCAGGGACATTGACTATGAGAAAGGCACGCCAAGGGGAGGACCGCATTGTCCCAAACTTGTAGCCTTCATGTTTTCCTAACCGGAACTCATCTCAGCCCAATGTTCTGTCTTTGGCTGCACCTAGGCTTAGGGTTAGGGTTCCGCCTAGGGTTAGGGTTCAGAAAACCACAAGGCCCAGAGCTCCAGGGACAATGACAATGAGAGAGGCATGCCCAGGGGAGCAGAACATTATCCCAAACTTCCAGCCTTCGTGTTTCCTAATTGGAACTCGCCCCAGCCCAATACTGAATCTTAGGCTGTGCCTTGGGCTAGGGTTAGGGTTAGGGTTATGCCTAGGGTTAGGGTTCAGAAAACCACAAGGCCCAGAGCTCCATGGACACTGACAGTGAGAAAGGCATGCCCAGGAGAGCACAACATTCCCCCAAAACTTTAGCCTTCGTTTTTCCTAATCGGAACTCACCTCAGCCCAATGCTGAATGTTAGGCTGCGGCTAGGGTTAGGGTTAGGGTTACGCCTAGGGTTAGGGTTCAGAAAACCACAAAGCCCTGAGCTCCAGGGACAATGACAATGAGAAAGGCAGGCCCAGGGGAGCACAGCATTACCCCAAAATTTTAGCCTTCCTATTTCCTAATCGTAAATCACCTCAGCCCAATGCTCTTTCTTTGGCTGTGCTTTGGGCTAGGGTTAGGGTTAGGGTTTCGCCTAGGGTTAGGGTTCAGAAAAACACAAGGCCCAGAGCTCCAGGGACATTGACTATGAGAAAGGCATGCCAAGGGGAGGACCGCATTGTCCCAAACTTGTAGCCTTCATGTTTTCCTAACCGGAACTCATCTCAGCCCAATGATCTGTCTTTGGCTGCACCTAGGGTTAGGGTTAGGGTTACACCTAGGGTTAGGGTTCAGAAAACCACAAGGCCCTGAGCTTCAGAGACAATGACAATGAGAAAGGCATGCCCAGGGGAGCGCAGCACTGTCCTAATATTACAGCTTTCCTATTTGCCCCATTGGAACTCACCTCAGCCCAATGCTGTTAATTAGCCTGAACCTAGTACTAGGGTTAGGGTTCCACCTAGGGTTAAGGTTAAGAAAACGAAAAGGCTTACAGCTATAGGGACACTGACAGCAAGAAAGGCATGCCTAGGGGACAGCATCTTTTCCCCAACCTTACAGCCTTCATGTTTTCCGAATCGGAACTCGCCTCAGCCCAATGCTGTATCTTAGGCTGCGCCTTGGGCTAGGTTTAGGGTTCGGGTTATGCCTAGGGTTAGGGTTCAGAAGACCACAAGGCCCAGATCTCCAGGGACAATGACAATGAGAGAGGCATGCCCAGGGGAGCACAATATTATCCCAAAACTTTAGCCTTCATTTTTCCTAATCGGAACTCGCCTCAGCCCAATGCTTAATCTTAGGCTGTTCCTCAGGTTAGGAGTAGGGTTAGGGTTTCACCTAGGGTTAGGGTTAAGAAAACCACAAGGCCAGATCTCCAGGGACATTGGCAGTGAGAAACGCACGCCAAGGGGAGGACCGCATTGTCCCAAACTTGTAGCCTTCATGTTTTCCTAACCGGAACTCATCTCAGCCCAATGTTCTGTCTTTGGCTGCACCTAGGGTTAGGGTTAGGGTTACGCCTAGGGTTAGGGTTCAGAAAACCACAAAGCCCTGAGCTCCAGGGACGCTGACAATGAGAAAGGCATGCCAAGGGGATTGCATCTTTACCCCAACCTTGCAGTTGTCATGTTTTATAAATTGGAACTCACCTCAGCCCAATGCTCTATCTTAGGCTGTGCCTTGGGCTAGGGTTAGGGTTAGGGTTATGCCTAGGGTTAGGGTTCCGAAAACCACAAGGCCCAGAGCTCCAGGGACAATGACAATGAGAGAGGCATGCCCAGGGGAGCAGAACATTATCCCAAACTTCCAGCCTTCGTGTTTCCTAATTGGAACTCGCCCCAGCCCAATGCTGAATCTTAGGCTGTGCCTTGGGCTAGGGTTAGGGTTAGGGTTATGCCTAGGGTTAGGGTTCAGAAAACCACAAGTCCCAGAGCTCCATGGACACTGACAGTGAGAAAGGCATGCCCAGGAGAGCACAACATTCCCCCAAAACTTTAGCCTTCGTTTTTCCTAATCGGAACTCACCTCAGCCCAATGCTGAATGTTAGGCTGCGGCTAGGGTTAGGGTTAGGGTTCCGCCTAGGGTTAGGGTTCTGAAAACCACAAGGCCCGGAGCTCCAGGGACAATGACAATGAGAAAGGCATGCCCAGGGGAGCACAACATTATCCCAAATTTCCAGCCTTCGTGTTTCCTAATTGGAACTCGCCTCAGCCCAATGCTTAATCTTAGGCTGTTCCTCGGGTTAGGAATAGGGTTAGGGTTCCGCCTAGGGTTAGGGTTCAGAAAACCACAAGGCCCGGAGCTCCAGGGACAATGACAATGAGAAAGGCATGCCCAGGGGAGCACAACATTACCCCAAACTTCCAGCCTTCGTGTTTCCTAATTGGAACTCGATTCAGCCAAATGCTGAATCTTAGGCTGTGCCTTGGGCTAGGGTTAGGGTTAGGGTTATGCCTAGGGTTAGGGTTCAGAAAACCACAAGGCCCAGAGCTCCATGGACACTGACAGTGAGAAAGGCATGCCCAGGAGAGCACAACATTCCCCCAAAACTTTAGCCTTCGTTTTTCCTAATCGGAACTCACCTCAGCCCAATGCTGAATGTTAGGCTGCGGCTAGGGTTAGGGTTAGGGTTACGCCTAGGGTTAGGGTTCAGAAAACCACAAAGCCCTGAGCTCCAGGGACAATGACAATGAGAAAGGCAGGCCCAGGGGAGCACAGCATTACCCCAAAATTTTAGCCTTCCTATTTCCTAATCGGAAATCACCTCAGCCCAATGCTCTTTCTTTGGCTGTGCTTTGGGCTAGGGTTAGGGTTAGGGTTTCGCCTAGGGTTAGGGTTCAGAAAAACACAAGGCCCAGAGCTCCAGGGACATTGACTATGAGAAAGGCATGCCAAGGGGAGGACCGCATTGTCCCAAACTTGTAGCCTTCATGTTTTCCTAACCGGAACTCATCTCAGCCCAATGATCTGTCTTTGGCTGCACCTAGGGTTAGGGTTAGGGTTACGCCTAGGGTTAGGGTTCAGAAAACCACAAAGCCCTGAGCTCCAGGGACAATGACAATGAGAAAGGCAGGCCCAGGGGAGCACAGCATTACCCCAAAATTTTAGCCTTCGTATTTCCTAATCGGAAATCACCTCAGCCCAATGCTCTTTCTTTGGCTGTGCTTTGGGCTAGGGTTAGGGTTAGGGTTACGCCTAGGGTTAGGGTTCAGAAAAACACAAGGCCCAGAGCTCCAGGGACATTGACTATGAGAAAGGCACGCCAAGGGGAGGACCGCATTGTCCCAAACTTGTAGCCTTCATGTTTTCCTAACCGGAACTCATCTCAGCCCAATGATCTGTCTTTGGCTGCACCTAGGGTTAGGGTTAGGGTTACACCTAGGGTTAGGGTTCAGAAAACCACAAGGCCCTGAGCTTCAGAGACAATGACAATGAGAAAGGCATGCCCAGGGGAGCGCAGCACTGTCCTAATATTACAGCTTTCCTATTTGCCCCATTGGAACTCACCTCAGCCCAATGCTGTTAATTAGCCTGAACCTAGTACTAGGGTTAGGGTTCCACCTAGGGTTAAGGTTAAGAAAACGAAAAGGCTTACAGCTATAGGGACACTGACAGCAAGAAAGGCATGCCTAGGGGACAGCATCTTTTCCCCAACCTTACAGCCTTCATGTTTTCCGAATCGGAACTCGCCTCAGCCCAATGCTGTATCTTAGGCTGTGCCTTGGGCTAGGTTTAGGGTTCGGGTTATGCCTAGGGTTAGGGTTCAGAAGACCACAAGGCCCAGATCTCCAGGGACAATGACAATGAGAGAGGCATGCCCAGGGGAGCACAATATTATCCCAAAACTTTAGCCTTCATTTTTCCTAATCGGAACTCGCCTCAGCCCAATGCTTAATCTTAGGCTGTTCCTCAGGTTAGGAGTAGGGTTAGGGTTTCACCTAGGGTTAGGGTTAAGAAAACCACAAGGCCAGATCTCCAGGGACATTGGCAGTGAGAAACGCACGCCAAGGGGAGGACCGCATTGTCCCAAACTTGTAGCCTTCATGTTTTCCTAACCGGAACTCATCTCAGCCCAATGTTCTGTCTTTGGCTGCACCTAGGGTTAGGGTTAGGGTTACGCCTAGGGTTAGGGTTCAGAAAACCACAAAGCCCTGAGCTCCAGGGACAATGACAATGAGAAAGGCAGGCCCAGGGGAGCACAGCATTACCCCAAAATTTTAGCCTTCCTATTTCCTAATCGGAAATCACCTCAGCCCAATGCTCTTTCTTTGGCTGTGCTTTGGGCTAGGGTTAGGGTTAGGGTTTCGCCTAGGGTTAGGGTTCAGAAAAACACAAGGCCCAGAGCTCCAGGGACATTGACTATGAGAAAGGCACGCCAAGGGGAGGACCGCATTGTCCCAAACTTGTAGCCTTCATGTTTTCCTAACCGGAACTCATCTCAGCCCAATGATCTGTCTTTGGCTGCACCTAGGCTTAGGGTTAGGGTTACACCTAGGGTTAGGGTTCAGAAAACCACAAGGCCCTGAGCTTCAGAGACAATGACAATGAGAAAGGCATGCCCAGGGGAGCGCAGCACTGTCCTAATATTACAGCTTTCCTATTTGCCCCATTGGAACTCACCTCAGCCCAATGCTGTTAATTAGCCTGAACCTAGTACTAGGGTTAGGGTTCCACCTAGGGTTAAGGTTAAGAAAACGAAAAGGCTTACAGCTATAGGGACACTGACAGCAAGAAAGGCATGCCTAGGGGACAGCATCTTTTCCCCAACCTTACAGCCTTCATGTTTTCCGAATCGGAACTCGCCTCAGCCCAATGCTGTATCTTAGGCTGCGCCTTGGGCTAGGTTTAGGGTTCGGGTTATGCCTAGGGTTAGGGTTCAGAAGACCACAAGGCCCAGATCTCCAGGGACAATGACAATGAGAGAGGCATGCCCAGGGGAGCACAATATTATCCCAAAACTTTAGCCTTCATTTTTCCTAATCGGAACTCGCCTCAGCCCAATGCTTAATCTTAGGCTGTTCCTCAGGTTAGGAGTAGGGTTAGGGTTTCACCTAGGGTTAGGGTTAAGAAAACCACAAGGCCAGATCTCCAGGGACATTGGCAGTGAGAAACGCACGCCAAGGGGAGGACCGCATTGTCCCAAACTTGTAGCCTTCATGTTTTCCTAACCGGAACTCATCTCAGCCCAATGTTCTGTCTTTGGCTGCACCTAGGGTTAGGGTTAGGGTTACGCCTAGGGTTAGGGTTCAGAAAACCACAAAGCCCTGAGCTCCAGGGACAATGACAATGAGAAAGGCAGGCCCAGGGGAGCACAGCATTACCCCAAAATTTTAGCCTTCCTATTTCCTAATCGGAAATCACCTCAGCCCAATGCTCTTTCTTTGGCTGTGCTTTGGGCTAGGGTTAGGGTTAGGGTTTCGCCTAGGGTTAGGGTTCAGAAAAACACAAGGCCCAGAGCTCCAGGGACATTGACTATGAGAAAGGCACGCCAAGGGGAGGACCGCATTGTCCCAAACTTGTAGCCTTCATGTTTTCCTAACCGGAACTCATCTCAGCCCAATGTTCTGTCTTTGGCTGCACCTAGGCTTAGGGTTAGGGTTCCGCCTAGGGTTAGGGTTCAGAAAACCACAAGGCCCAGAGCTCCAGGGACAATGACAATGAGAGAGGCATGCCCAGGGGAGCAGAACATTATCCCAAACTTCCAGCCTTCGTGTTTCCTAATTGGAACTCGCCCCAGCCCAATGCTGAATCTTAGGCTGTGCCTTGGGCTAGGGTTAGGGTTAGGGTTATGCCTAGGGTTAGGGTTCAGAAAACCACAAGGCCCAGAGCTCCATGGACACTGACAGTGAGAAAGGCATGCCCAGGAGAGCACAACATTCCCCCAAAACTTTAGCCTTCGTTTTTCCTAATCGGAACTCACCTCAGCCCAATGCTGAATGTTAGGCTGCGGCTAGGGTTAGGGTTAGGGTTCCGCCTAGGGTTAGGGTTCTGAAAACCACAAGGCCCGGAGCTCCAGGGACAATGACAATGAGAAAGGCATGCCCAGGGGAGCACAAATTATCCCAAATTTCCAGCCTTCGTGTTTCCTAATTGGAACTCGCCTCAGCCCAATGCTTAATCTTAGGCTGTTCCTCGGGTTAGGAATAGGGTTAGGGTTCCACCTAGGGTTAGGGTTCAGAAAACCACAAGGCCCGGAGCTCCAGGGACAATGACAATGAGAAAGGCATGCCCAGGGGAGCACAACATTACCCCAAACTTCCAGCCTTCGTGTTTCCTAATTGGAACTCGATTCAGCCAAATGCTGAATCTTAGGCTGTGCCTTGGGCTAGGGTTAGGGTTAGGGTTATGCCTAGGGTTAGGGTTCAGAAAACCACAAGGCCCAGAGCTCCATGGACACTGACAGTGAGAAAGGCATGCCCAGGAGAGCACAACATTCCCCCAAAACTTTAGCCTTCGTTTTTCCTAATCGGAACTCACCTCAGCCCAATGCTGAATGTTAGGCTGCGGCTAGGGTTTGGGTTAGGGTTACGCCTAGGGTTAGGGTTCAGAAAACCACAAAGCCCTGAGCTCCAGGGACAATGACAATGAGAAAGGCAGGCCCAGGGGAGCACAGCATTACCCCAAAATTTTAGCCTTCCTATTTCCTAATCGGAAATCACCTCAGCCCAATGCTCTTTCTTTGGCTGTGCTTTGGGCTAGGGTTAGGGTTAGGGTTTCGCCTAGGGTTAGGGTTCAGAAAAACACAAGGCCCAGAGCTCCAGGGACATTGACTATGAGAAAGGCACGCCAAGGGGAGGACCGCATTGTCCCAAACTTGTAGCCTTCATGTTTTCCTAACCGGAACTCATCTCAGCCCAATGTTCTGTCTTTGGCTGCACCTAGGCTTAGGGTTAGGGTTCCGCCTAGGGTTAGGGTTCAGAAAACCACAAGGCCCAGAGCTCCAGGGACAATGACAATGAGAGAGGCATGCCCAGGGGAGCAGAACATTATCCCAAACTTCCAGCCTTCGTGTTTCCTAATTGGAACTCGCCCCAGCCCAATACTGAATCTTAGGCTGTGCCTTGGGCTAGGGTTAGGGTTAGGGTTATGCCTAGGGTTAGGGTTCAGAAAACCACAAGGCCCAGAGCTCCATGGACACTGACAGTGAGAAAGGCATGCCCAGGAGAGCACAACATTCCCCCAAAACTTTAGCCTTCGTTTTTCCTAATCGGAACTCACCTCAGCCCAATGCTGAATGTTAGGCTGCGGCTAGGGTTAGGGTTAGGGTTACGCCTAGGGTTAGGGTTCAGAAAACCACAAAGCCCTGAGCTCCAGGGACAATGACAATGAGAAAGGCAGGCCCAGGGGAGCACAGCATTACCCCAAAATTTTAGCCTTCCTATTTCCTAATCGTAAATCACCTCAGCCCAATGCTCTTTCTTTGGCTGTGCTTTGGGCTAGGGTTAGGGTTAGGGTTTCGCCTAGGGTTAGGGTTCAGAAAAACACAAGGCCCAGAGCTCCAGGGACATTGACTATGAGAAAGGCATGCCAAGGGGAGGACCGCATTGTCCCAAACTTGTAGCCTTCATGTTTTCCTAACCGGAACTCATCTCAGCCCAATGATCTGTCTTTGGCTGCACCTAGGGTTAGGGTTAGGGTTACACCTAGGGTTAGGGTTCAGAAAACCACAAGGCCCTGAGCTTCAGAGACAATGACAATGAGAAAGGCATGCCCAGGGGAGCGCAGCACTGTCCTAATATTACAGCTTTCCTATTTGCCCCATTGGAACTCACCTCAGCCCAATGCTGTTAATTAGCCTGAACCTAGTACTAGGGTTAGGGTTCCACCTAGGGTTAAGGTTAAGAAAACGAAAAGGCTTACAGCTATAGGGACACTGACAGCAAGAAAGGCATGCCTAGGGGACAGCATCTTTTCCCCAACCTTACAGCCTTCATGTTTTCCGAATCGGAACTCGCCTCAGCCCAATGCTGTATCTTAGGCTGCGCCTTGGGCTAGGTTTAGGGTTCGGGTTATGCCTAGGGTTAGGGTTCAGAAGACCACAAGGCCCAGATCTCCAGGGACAATGACAATGAGAGAGGCATGCCCAGGGGAGCACAATATTATCCCAAAACTTTAGCCTTCATTTTTCCTAATCGGAACTCGCCTCAGCCCAATGCTTAATCTTAGGCTGTTCCTCAGGTTAGGAGTAGGGTTAGGGTTTCACCTAGGGTTAGGGTTAAGAAAACCACAAGGCCAGATCTCCAGGGACATTGGCAGTGAGAAACGCACGCCAAGGGGAGGACCGCATTGTCCCAAACTTGTAGCCTTCATGTTTTCCTAACCGGAACTCATCTCAGCCCAATGTTCTGTCTTTGGCTGCACCTAGGGTTAGGGTTAGGGTTACGCCTAGGGTTAGGGTTCAGAAAACCACAAAGCCCTGAGCTCCAGGGACGCTGACAATGAGAAAGGCATGCCAAGGGGATTGCATCTTTACCCCAACCTTGCAGTTGTCATGTTTTATAAATTGGAACTCACCTCAGCCCAATGCTCTATCTTAGGCTGTGCCTTGGGCTAGGGTTAGGGTTAGGGTTATGCCTAGGGTTAGGGTTCCGAAAACCACAAGGCCCAGAGCTCCAGGGACAATGACAATGAGAGAGGCATGCCCAGGGGAGCAGAACATTATCCCAAACTTCCAGCCTTCGTGTTTCCTAATTGGAACTCGCCCCAGCCCAATGCTGAATCTTAGGCTGTGCCTTGGGCTAGGGTTAGGGTTAGGGTTATGCCTAGGGTTAGGGTTCAGAAAACCACAAGTCCCAGAGCTCCATGGACACTGACAGTGAGAAAGGCATGCCCAGGAGAGCACAACATTCCCCCAAAACTTTAGCCTTCGTTTTTCCTAATCGGAACTCACCTCAGCCCAATGCTGAATGTTAGGCTGCGGCTAGGGTTAGGGTTAGGGTTCCGCCTAGGGTTAGGGTTCTGAAAACCACAAGGCCCGGAGCTCCAGGGACAATGACAATGAGAAAGGCATGCCCAGGGGAGCACAACATTATCCCAAATTTCCAGCCTTCGTGTTTCCTAATTGGAACTCGCCTCAGCCCAATGCTTAATCTTAGGCTGTTCCTCGGGTTAGGAATAGGGTTAGGGTTCCGCCTAGGGTTAGGGTTCAGAAAACCACAAGGCCCGGAGCTCCAGGGACAATGACAATGAGAAAGGCATGCCCAGGGGAGCACAACATTACCCCAAACTTCCAGCCTTCGTGTTTCCTAATTGGAACTCGATTCAGCCAAATGCTGAATCTTAGGCTGTGCCTTGGGCTAGGGTTAGGGTTAGGGTTATGCCTAGGGTTAGGGTTCAGAAAACCACAAGGCCCAGAGCTCCATGGACACTGACAGTGAGAAAGGCATGCCCAGGAGAGCACAACATTCCCCCAAAACTTTAGCCTTCGTTTTTCCTAATCGGAACTCACCTCAGCCCAATGCTGAATGTTAGGCTGCGGCTAGGGTTAGGGTTAGGGTTACGCCTAGGGTTAGGGTTCAGAAAACCACAAAGCCCTGAGCTCCAGGGACAATGACAATGAGAAAGGCAGGCCCAGGGGAGCACAGCATTACCCCAAAATTTTAGCCTTCCTATTTCCTAATCGGAAATCACCTCAGCCCAATGCTCTTTCTTTGGCTGTGCTTTGGGCTAGGGTTAGGGTTAGGGTTTCGCCTAGGGTTAGGGTTCAGAAAAACACAAGGCCCAGAGCTCCAGGGACATTGACTATGAGAAAGGCATGCCAAGGGGAGGACCGCATTGTCCCAAACTTGTAGCCTTCATGTTTTCCTAACCGGAACTCATCTCAGCCCAATGATCTGTCTTTGGCTGCACCTAGGGTTAGGGTTAGGGTTACGCCTAGGGTTAGGGTTCAGAAAACCACAAAGCCCTGAGCTCCAGGGACAATGACAATGAGAAAGGCAGGCCCAGGGGAGCACAGCATTACCCCAAAATTTTAGCCTTCGTATTTCCTAATCGGAAATCACCTCAGCCCAATGCTCTTTCTTTGGCTGTGCTTTGGGCTAGGGTTAGGGTTAGGGTTACGCCTAGGGTTAGGGTTCAGAAAAACACAAGGCCCAGAGCTCCAGGGACATTGACTATGAGAAAGGCACGCCAAGGGGAGGACCGCATTGTCCCAAACTTGTAGCCTTCATGTTTTCCTAACCGGAACTCATCTCAGCCCAATGATCTGTCTTTGGCTGCACCTAGGGTTAGGGTTAGGGTTACACCTAGGGTTAGGGTTCAGAAAACCACAAGGCCCTGAGCTTCAGAGACAATGACAATGAGAAAGGCATGCCCAGGGGAGCGCAGCACTGTCCTAATATTACAGCTTTCCTATTTGCCCCATTGGAACTCACCTCAGCCCAATGCTGTTAATTAGCCTGAACCTAGTACTAGGGTTAGGGTTCCACCTAGGGTTAAGGTTAAGAAAACGAAAAGGCTTACAGCTATAGGGACACTGACAGCAAGAAAGGCATGCCTAGGGGACAGCATCTTTTCCCCAACCTTACAGCCTTCATGTTTTCCGAATCGGAACTCGCCTCAGCCCAATGCTGTATCTTAGGCTGCGCCTTGGGCTAGGTTTAGGGTTCGGGTTATGCCTAGGGTTAGGGTTCAGAAGACCACAAGGCCCAGATCTCCAGGGACAATGACAATGAGAGAGGCATGCCCAGGGGAGCACAATATTATCCCAAAACTTTAGCCTTCATTTTTCCTAATCGGAACTCGCCTCAGCCCAATGCTTAATCTTAGGCTGTTCCTCAGGTTAGGAGTAGGGTTAGGGTTTCACCTAGGGTTAGGGTTAAGAAAACCACAAGGCCAGATCTCCAGGGACATTGGCAGTGAGAAACGCACGCCAAGGGGAGGACCGCATTGTCCCAAACTTGTAGCCTTCATGTTTTCCTAACCGGAACTCATCTCAGCCCAATGTTCTGTCTTTGGCTGCACCTAGGGTTAGGGTTAGGGTTACGCCTAGGGTTAGGGTTCAGAAAACCACAAAGCCCTGAGCTCCAGGGACAATGACAATGAGAAAGGCAGGCCCAGGGGAGCACAGCATTACCCCAAAATTTTAGCCTTCCTATTTCCTAATCGGAAATCACCTCAGCCCAATGCTCTTTCTTTGGCTGTGCTTTGGGCTAGGGTTAGGGTTAGGGTTTCGCCTAGGGTTAGGGTTCAGAAAAACACAAGGCCCAGAGCTCCAGGGACATTGACTATGAGAAAGGCACGCCAAGGGGAGGACCGCATTGTCCCAAACTTGTAGCCTTCATGTTTTCCTAACCGGAACTCATCTCAGCCCAATGTTCTGTCTTTGGCTGCACCTAGGCTTAGGGTTAGGGTTCCGCCTAGGGTTAGGGTTCAGAAAACCACAAGGCCCAGAGCTCCAGGGACAATGACAATGAGAGAGGCATGCCCAGGGGAGCAGAACATTATCCCAAACTTCCAGCCTTCGTGTTTCCTAATTGGAACTCGCCCCAGCCCAATGCTGAATCTTAGGCTGTGCCTTGGGCTAGGGTTAGGGTTAGGGTTATGCCTAGGGTTAGGGTTCAGAAAACCACAAGGCCCAGAGCTCCATGGACACTGACAGTGAGAAAGGCATGCCCAGGAGAGCACAACATTCCCCCAAAACTTTAGCCTTCGTTTTTCCTAATCGGAACTC
The DNA here is from genome assembly GCF_041296385.1 of Aphelocoma coerulescens. NCBI lineage: Eukaryota > Metazoa > Chordata > Aves > Passeriformes > Corvidae > Aphelocoma > Aphelocoma coerulescens. The sequence goes on along the minus strand of NC_091015.1, from coordinate 96,367,330 downwards.
ACCTCAGCCCAATGCTGAATGTTAGGCTGCGGCTAGGGTTAGGGTTAGGGTTCCGCCTAGGGTTAGGGTTCTGAAAACCACAAGGCCCGGAGCTCCAGGGACAATGACAATGAGAAAGGCATGCCCAGGGGAGCACAAATTATCCCAAATTTCCAGCCTTCGTGTTTCCTAATTGGAACTCGCCTCAGCCCAATGCTTAATCTTAGGCTGTTCCTCGGGTTAGGAATAGGGTTAGGGTTCCGCCTAGGGTTAGGGTTCAGAAAACCACAAGGCCCGGAGCTCCAGGGACAATGACAATGAGAAAGGCATGCCCAGGGGAGCACAACATTACCCCAAACTTCCAGCCTTCGTGTTTCCTAATTGGAACTCGATTCAGCCAAATGCTGAATCTTAGGCTGTGCCTTGGGCTAGGGTTAGGGTTAGGGTTATGCCTAGGGTTAGGGTTCAGAAAACCACAAGGCCCAGAGCTCCATGGACACTGACAGTGAGAAAGGCATGCCCAGGAGAGCACAACATTCCCCCAAAATTTTAGCCTTCGTTTTTCCTAATCGGAACTCACCTCAGCCCAATGCTGAATGTTAGGCTGCGGCTAGGGTTTGGGTTAGGGTTACGCCTAGGGTTAGGGTTCAGAAAACCACAAAGCCCTGAGCTCCAGGGACAATGACAATGAGAAAGGCAGGCCCAGGGGAGCACAGCATTACCCCAAAATTTTAGCCTTCGTATTTCCTAATCGGAAATCACCTCAGCCCAATGCTCTTTCTTTGGCTGTGCTTTGGGCTAGGGTTAGGGTTAGGGTTTCGCCTAGGGTTAGGGTTCAGAAAAACACAAGGCCCAGAGCTCCAGGGACATTGACTATGAGAAAGGCATGCCAAGGGGAGGACCGCATTGTCCCAAACTTGTAGCCTTCATGTTTTCCTAACCGGAACTCATCTCAGCCCAATGTTCTGTCTTTGGCTGCACCTAGGCTTAGGGTTAGGGTTCCGCCTAGGGTTAGGGTTCAGAAAACCACAAGGCCCAGAGCTCCAGGGACAATGACAATGAGAGAGGCATGCCCAGGGGAGCAGAACATTATCCCAAACTTCCAACCTTCGTGTTTCCTAATTGGAACTCGCCCCAGCCCAATACTGAATCTTAGGCTGTGCCTTGGGCTAGGGTTAGGGTTAGGGTTATGCCTAGGGTTAGGGTTCAGAAAACCACAAGGCCCAGAGCTCCATGGACACTGACAGTGAGAAAGGCATGCCCAGGAGAGCACAACATTCCCCCAAAACTTTAGCCTTCGTTTTTCCTAATCGGAACTCACCTCAGCCCAATGCTGAATGTTAGGCTGCGGCTAGGGTTAGGGTTAGGGTTACGCCTAGGGTTAGGGTTCAGAAAACCACAAAGCCCTGAGCTCCAGGGACAATGACAATGAGAAAGGCAGGCCCAGGGGAGCACAGCATTACCCCAAAATTTTAGCCTTCGTATTTCCTAATCGTAAATCACCTCAGCCCAATGCTCTTTCTTTGGCTGTGCTTTGGGCTAGGGTTAGGGTTAGGGTTTCGCCTAGGGTTAGGGTTCAGAAAAACACAAGGCCCAGAGCTCCAGGGACATTGACTATGAGAAAGGCATGCCAAGGGGAGGACCGCATTGTCCCAAACTTGTAGCCTTCATGTTTTCCTAACCGGAACTCATCTCAGCCCAATGATCTGTCTTTGGCTGCACCTAGGGTTAGGGTTAGGGTTACACCTAGGGTTAGGGTTCAGAAAACCACAAGGCCCTGAGCTTCAGAGACAATGACAATGAGAAAGGCATGCCCAGGGGAGCGCAGCACTGTCCTAATATTACAGCTTTCCTATTTGCCCCATTGGAACTCACCTCAGCCCAATGCTGTTAATTAGCCTGAACCTAGTACTAGGGTTAGGGTTCCACCTAGGGTTAAGGTTAAGAAAACGAAAAGGCTTACAGCTATAGGGACACTGACAGCAAGAAAGGCATGCCTAGGGGACAGCATCTTTTCCCCAACCTTACAGCCTTCATGTTTTCCGAATCGGAACTCGCCTCAGCCCAATGCTGTATCTTAGGCTGCGCCTTGGGCTAGGTTTAGGGTTCGGGTTATGCCTAGGGTTAGGGTTCAGAAGACCACAAGGCCCAGATCTCCAGGGACAATGACAATGAGAGAGGCATGCCCAGGGGAGCACAATATTATCCCAAAACTTTAGCCTTCATTTTTCCTAATCGGAACTCGCCTCAGCCCAATGCTTAATCTTAGGCTGTTCCTCAGGTTAGGAGTAGGGTTAGGGTTTCACCTAGGGTTAGGGTTAAGAAAACCACAAGGCCAGATCTCCAGGGACATTGGCAGTGAGAAACGCACGCCAAGGGGAGGACCGCATTGTCCCAAACTTGTAGCCTTCATGTTTTCCTAACCGGAACTCATCTCAGCCCAATGTTCTGTCTTTGGCTGCACCTAGGGTTAGGGTTAGGGTTACGCCTAGGGTTAGGGTTCAGAAAACCACAAAGCCCTGAGCTCCAGGGACGCTGACAATGAGAAAGGCATGCCAAGGGGATTGCATCTTTACCCCAACCTTGCAGTTGTCATGTTTTATAAATTGGAACTCACCTCAGCCCAATGCTCTATCTTAGGCTGTGCCTTGGGCTAGGGTTAGGGTTAGGGTTATGCCTAGGGTTAGGGTTCCGAAAACCACAAGGCCCAGAGCTCCAGGGACAATGACAATGAGAGAGGCATGCCCAGGGGAGCAGAACATTATCCCAAACTTCCAGCCTTCGTGTTTCCTAATTGGAACTCGCCCCAGCCCAATGCTGAATCTTAGGCTGTGCCTTGGGCTAGGGTTAGGGTTAGGGTTATGCCTAGGGTTAGGGTTCAGAAAACCACAAGTCCCAGAGCTCCATGGACACTGACAGTGAGAAAGGCATGCCCAGGAGAGCACAACATTCCCCCAAAACTTTAGCCTTCGTTTTTCCTAATCGGAACTCACCTCAGCCCAATGCTGAATGTTAGGCTGCGGCTAGGGTTAGGGTTAGGGTTCCGCCTAGGGTTAGGGTTCTGAAAACCACAAGGCCCGGAGCTCCAGGGACAATGACAATGAGAAAGGCATGCCCAGGGGAGCACAACATTATCCCAAATTTCCAGCCTTCGTGTTTCCTAATTGGAACTCGCCTCAGCCCAATGCTTAATCTTAGGCTGTTCCTCGGGTTAGGAATAGGGTTAGGGTTCCGCCTAGGGTTAGGGTTCAGAAAACCACAAGGCCCAGAGCTCCAGGGACAATGACAATGAGAAAGGCATGCCCAGGGGAGCACAACATTACCCCAAACTTCCAGCCTTCGTGTTTCCTAATTGGAACTCGATTCAGCCAAATGCTGAATCTTAGGCTGTGCCTTGGGCTAGGGTTAGGGTTAGGGTTATGCCTAGGGTTAGGGTTCAGAAAACCACAAGGCCCAGAGCTCCATGGACACTGACAGTGAGAAAGGCATGCCCAGGAGAGCACAACATTCCCCCAAAACTTTAGCCTTCGTTTTTCCTAATCGGAACTCACCTCAGCCCAATGCTGAATGTTAGGCTGCGGCTAGGGTTAGGGTTAGGGTTACGCCTAGGGTTAGGGTTCAGAAAACCATAAAGCCCTGAGCTCCAGGGACAATGACAATGAGAAAGGCAGGCCCAGGGGAGCACAGCATTACCCCAAAATTTTAGCCTTCCTATTTCCTAATCGGAAATCACCTCAGCCCAATGCTCTTTCTTTGGCTGTGCTTTGGGCTAGGGTTAGGGTTAGGGTTTCGCCTAGGGTTAGGGTTCAGAAAAACACAAGGCCCAGAGCTCCAGGGACATTGACTATGAGAAAGGCATGCCAAGGGGAGGACCGCATTGTCCCAAACTTGTAGCCTTCATGTTTTCCTAACCGGAACTCATCTCAGCCCAATGTTCTGTGTTTGGCTGCACCTAGGCTTAGGGTTAGGGTTCCGCCTAGGGTTAGGGTTCAGAAAACCACAAGGCCCAGAGCTCCAGGGACAATGACAATGAGAGAGGCATGCCCAGGGGAGCAGAACATTATCCCAAACTTCCAACCTTCGTGTTTCCTAATTGGAACTCGCCCCAGCCCAATACTGAATCTTAGGCTGTGCCTTGGGCTAGGGTTAGGGTTAGGGTTATGCCTAGGGTTAGGGTTCAGAAAACCACAAGGCCCAGAGCTCCATGGACACTGACAGTGAGAAAGGCATGCCCAGGAGAGCACAACATTCCCCCAAAACTTTAGCCTTCGTTTTTCCTAATCGGAACTCACCTCAGCCCAATGCTGAATGTTAGGCTGCGGCTAGGGTTAGGGTTAGGGTTCCGCCTAGGGTTAGGGTTCTGAAAACCACAAGGCCCGGAGCTCCAGGGACAATGACAATGAGAAAGGCATGCCCAGGGGAGCACAACATTATCCCAAATTTCCAGCCTTCGTTTTTCCTAATTGGAACTCGCCTCAGCCCAATGCTTAATCTTAGGCTGTTCCTCGGGTTAGGAATAGGGTTAGGGTTCCGCCTAGGGTTAGGGTTCAGAAAACCACAAGGCCCGGAGCTCCAGGGACAATGACAATGAGAAAGGCATGCCCAGGGGAGCACAACATTACCCCAAACTTCCAGCCTTCGTGTTTCCTAATTGGAACTCGATTCAGCCAAATGCTGAATCTTAGGCTGTGCCTTGGGCTAGGGTTAGGGTTAGGGTTATGCCTAGGGTTAGGGTTCAGAAAACCACAAGGCCCAGAGCTCCATGGACACTGACAGTGAGAAAGGCATGCCCAGGAGAGCACAACATTCCCCCAAAACTTTAGCCTTCATTTTTCCTAATCGGAACTCACCTCAGCCCAATGCTGAATGTTAGGCTGCGGCTAGGGTTAGGGTTAGGGTTACGCCTAGGGTTAGGGTTCAGAAAACCACAAAGCCCTGAGCTCCAGGGACAATGACAATGAGAAAGGCAGGCCCAGGGGAGCACAGCATTACCCCAAAATTTTAGCCTTCCTATTTCCTAATCGTAAATCACCTCAGCCCAATGCTCTTTCTTTGGCTGTGCTTTGGGCTAGGGTTAGGGTTAGGGTTTCGCCTAGGGTTAGGGTTCAGAAAAACACAAGGCCCAGAGCTCCAGGGACATTGACTATGAGAAAGGCATGCCAAGGGGAGGACCGCATTGTCCCAAACTTGTAGCCTTCATGTTTTCCTAACCGGAACTCATCTCAGCCCAATGATCTGTCTTTGGCTGCACCTAGGGTTAGGGTTAGGGTTACACCTAGGGTTAGGGTTCAGAAAACCACAAGGCCCTGAGCTTCAGAGACAATGACAATGAGAAAGGCATGCCCAGGGGAGCGCAGCACTGTCCTAATATTACAGCTTTCCTATTTGCCCCATTGGAACTCACCTCAGCCCAATGCTGTTAATTAGCCTGAACCTAGTACTAGGGTTAGGGTTCCACCTAGGGTTAAGGTTAAGAAAACGAAAAGGCTTACAGCTATAGGGACACTGACAGCAAGAAAGGCATGCCTAGGGGACAGCATCTTTTCCCCAACCTTACAGCCTTCATGTTTTCCGAATCGGAACTCGCCTCAGCCCAATGCTGTATCTTAGGCTGCGCCTTGGGCTAGGTTTAGGGTTCGGGTTATGCCTAGGGTTAGGGTTCAGAAGACCACAAGGCCCAGATCTCCAGGGACAATGACAATGAGAGAGGCATGCCCAGGGGAGCACAATATTATCCCAAAACTTTAGCCTTCATTTTTCCTAATCGGAACTCGCCTCAGCCCAATGCTTAATCTTAGGCTGTTCCTCAGGTTAGGAGTAGGGTTAGGGTTTCACCTAGGGTTAGGGTTAAGAAAACCACAAGGCCAGATCTCCAGGGACATTGGCAGTGAGAAACGCACGCCAAGGGGAGGACCGCATTGTCCCAAACTTGTAGCCTTCATGTTTTCCTAACCGGAACTCATCTCAGCCCAATGTTCTGTCTTTGGCTGCACCTAGGGTTAGGGTTAGGGTTACGCCTAGGGTTAGGGTTCAGAAAACCACAAAGCCCTGAGCTCCAGTGACGCTGACAATGAGAAAGGCATGCCAAGGGGATTGCATCTTTACCCCAACCTTGCAGTTGTCATGTTTTATAAATTGGAACTCACCTCAGCCCAATGCTCTATCTTAGGCTGTGCCTTGGGCTAGGGTTAGGGTTAGGGTTATGCCTAGGGTTAGGGTTCCGAAAACCACAAGGCCCAGAGCTCCAGGGACAATGACAATGAGAGAGGCATGCCCAGGGGAGCAGAACATTATCCCAAACTTCCAGCCTTCGTGTTTCCTAATTGGAACTCGCCCCAGCCCAATGCTGAATCTTAGGCTGTGCCTTGGGCTAGGGTTAGGGTTAGGGTTATGCCTAGGGTTAGGGTTCAGAAAACCACAAGGCCCAGAGCTCCATGGACACTGACAGTGAGAAAGGCATGCCCAGGAGAGCACAACATTCCCCCAAAACTTTAGCCTTCGTTTTTCCTAATCGGAACTCACCTCAGCCCAATGCTGAATGTTAGGCTGCGGCTAGGGTTAGGGTTAGGGTTCCGCCTAGGGTTAGGGTTCTGAAAACCACAAGGCCCGGAGCTCCAGGGACAATGACAATGAGAAAGGCATGCCCAGGGGAGCACAACATTATCCCAAATTTCCAGCCTTCGTGTTTCCTAATTGGAACTCGCCTCAGCCCAATGCTTAATCTTAGGCTGTTCCTCGGGTTAGGAATAGGGTTAGGGTTCCGCCTAGGGTTAGGGTTCAGAAAACCACAAGGCCCGGAGCTCCAGGGACAATGACAATGAGAAAGGCATGCCCAGGGGAGCACAACA